>NW_024704742.1:112391637-113735924 GCF_018977255.1 Callorhinchus milii | reverse complement strand
ACACGCACTCAGCCGGTTTGCTTGCTTCTGTACCAACTACATTTTATCGCTAAAACGACAGGCATTTAAGTCGCCTTCAACATTACATCCTGATTTGTTTATGCACATCTAACAAGGTTTGTGACAGTGACCCATTGGACTGGAAGACAGCGTTTTTTCTTTTTGTGGGGGAACTGGCTGGTGCAAGTTGATTTACTGCGGACATGCTTCAAACCATCAAAGTTATCAGGGTGTGTGCAGGCGCTCCACCAGGTCTGGCCTTCTCCTTGTCTCCCGAATCCTCCGCTCCACCATCGGCGGCCGTACTTTCAGCCACTACGTCCCGAGGCTGTGGAACTGCCTTCCTCACTCCCAATGCCTCACCCTCTCTCTTCCTATATTCAGGTATTGGCTGAAGACTTTTCTTTTCGATCGCGCCTTTGGTCACCTTTCTCCCCCTCCCCCTGGCTCGGTCCCGGGATCCGTTACTGTGAAGTGCTCTGAGACTCCGTTCGGTGTGGAGGGCACTATATAAATCCAAGTTGTTGTTGTTGAAAAGCTTTCAAGTAGCTTCTACTGTACACATTTTCTGTGATAAATTAATTCAGTTGTTGTCTTCTGTGGTTTTAATATTTATGACTGTAAATGTTTTGCCCCAACAAAAAAAACACACCATCAAACCACCTTGTAGAATATCTTAATAATAATAATAATCCTTGCATTTGATATAGCGCTTTTCACGTCAGGAGGATGTCCCAAAGCGCTTCACAGAATATACTGTAAAGTGAATTGACTGCATATTTGTGGGCGAACGCGGCAGCCAATTGCGCACAGCAATGTCCCACAAACAGTCGTAGATTGAAAATGACCAATTTATTATTTTTTGTTTTGGAGGGATTATTATTAGGTGTGTGGAGTAAGGAAACTTGCCCAAGGTTTCGCCCTGCCTGGAATTGAACTCGGGTCTCTCGCTTGCAAAGCGAGTGCTCTGACCACTGAGCTACAGGACTCTCAAGTGGTTTGAGATGTCTCAACAGTGTGATAAGATAGAATAATTATTATTAAAGTGGTCCAGTCAGTTTGTAGATTCACTCTGCAGGGAAAAATGCAACATGTGATATTACCTATCACCGTGACAAGTACCATATTAACCAAAACTGCAGTATGCAATTCATACATAATTGAAGGGTAAGATCTCAGTGGTTGCTCAAGAGTCTAAAGAACAGGCTTATGGAGCTACAGTGTGAGTCCTCTGTGAGACGTTCAGTAGCTTGTGTTGCACTGAATTACAAGGAAATCAATTATTGTGACATTTGACAATTCAGCAAACTTTATATCTTTCCTGACTTGCAAGTCATTTGAAGTCTCATTTCAAGCTGAATAGAATATTAATAGAGTTGTCTGGCACAAATAAACTCCACTGTTTAAAATTATTTTGAAGTTCTATTATATTTTTCTAATACAATGTTGTATGTCTTGTGTAATTTTGAGATAATAATAATCCTTGTATTTGATATAGTGCTTTTCACATGTTCTAGACGTCTCAAAAGCACTTCACAGAATACACTGTAAAGTGAATTGACTATATATTTGTGGACGAAACGCGGCAGCCAATTGCGCACAGCAGTGTCCCACAAATAGTGACCAATTTATTAATGTTTTTTTTCTTGAGGAATTATTATCAGGCGTGTGGAGTAAGGAAACTTACCCAAGATTTCGCCGTGCTGGGAATCGAACCAGTCTCTCACTTGCAAGGCGAGTGCTCAAACCACTGAGCTACAGGACTCTACATACTGTCTTATTACGTCATTGAGATGTCTCAAAGCATTTCACAAAATATATTGTAAAGTGAATTGACTGTATATTTTGTGGGCGATTTTACAGTACTTACGTAAAACCTAAGTACTGTAAAAAATGTGTTGTGTTTTTAAATATAGTGAACATGGTGAGAGAAATGCATTGCCAGAAAGGGGACATGCAGAACAGGCTTTATAGTCTGAATGGCTTCCTGCTAGTCTTGTGAATGAAAAACTTATTACATTGGGGCTTACAAAATGAGGATCTGAAATTTCTCATGATCTGAGCCTTAAGATCGTTATCTTAAAATTGAACATTATACAACATTTTGTAAAATGTATTAGTTTTAATTTCAAAAACATTTTGTTTTCACAACACTTAAAAAGGATGACCCGAAATTCTGATGAATCTTAAACTTTAAGACAATAACCGGAAGGCTGAGGCCTTGAGAAATGTCAGGCCTTAGTTCCTTACATTTACATTTTCTGCTTTGCTTTAAAATCATGTCTTATTTTGCTTCTGCCCAGTTTAAGCTTGGTTCTGTGGAGTTGAAAAAAGTGTCAGACCCAACAGAGGTCATTAAAGAGTTGATCAATTATGGACTGGACTGTATCGGAGATCTGCGAATCAAAAACGAGCACATGCAAAAAGAAAATAAAAGATTGAAATGTGACTGCGACTACAGCCTGAATGAGTAAGTATGAAAGAGCAGCTCCAGTACTAAACCTTTTAGGCAATATGTTGACAAAATAATTGAAATATTTACAATAGAATATGATTTACATTTTGTGTTGGGAGGATTCAGTGTGCTGGATGAGCACCTGAGCTGGAGGTGGGAACCAAGGGTGGGGTGTTGTGGGGTGAGGAGGGGAAAGAAAACATTTTAAAGTATTTGTAATACAGTAAACTGATAACTTATCACCTGGGAAAATAGAAAAGTACAGAAATGTTTGCCCCAAATTGAAGAGGTTGATTGGTGGAATTGAGGAATTATCACATATTAGTTATGTTTTTAACATAAACTGGATGGCCCTTTTTTGGGGGGGTGGGTGGGGGGTGTTGATACCAGTGAGGCTACAGGAGCTCACTACCTCCTGCCTCTCAGGAATGACACCACACACAGACACAGATACCCAGAGAGAGACACACACACACAGACACAGAGAGACATTCTCACAGACAGAGAGAGACACACACACTCATAGACACAGAGATATACACACTCACAGACAAAGGAGAGACACACAGAGATGCTCACAAACAGACACACATATGGAGGAGAGAGAATTACACTCACACAGACACTTACAAACACATAAAGAGACACACAGACACAGAGAGATACGCTCACAGGCACTCACAAACAAGAGGGAGACACACACAGACACAAACACAGAGAGAGTCCCACAGACACTCACAATCATACAAATACAGACAATCACAACAGCGGGGCCTCCGAGTGAAGCCCATTAGCTGTTTGTGCCGCAACGCGCATGCACGTCCAGAGCCTCTCCGGCCACGGTGAGTCAGGTGACCAGTGAGCAGCCCGCAGGCCACAAACATCATTTATAGTGGGTTTGTAGCGGATGGGGTTGTTTATAGCAGATTCCAAGGGAAACATGCGGCAGGACATTTCTGTTGACCCAGTTCATCGCTACAAGATTAAAGGGCTCAGTGATGAGTAATCGGGAGGGGAGAGATAGGCGAATGTACAAATACACAAATAAATGTGGCCAGGATACCGACAGCAATGATGACTTAAGTGCTAGTGACAAGTTAAGCCAGGACTTCACTGTATTGATAAAACATTTTATTTTAGATATAATGAGAACACTAAAACCCTGGCTAACCGTGGATTTAGAGTTAAGTGTCATTTCAATGCTGGTACCGATATTTTTCTGCGCCGGCTTTTTTCAGTGCCGGTAAATGCTGGTAACGGCTTTGTAATTGTTTTAATGAGCTATTTTCTGCTCGAGGGATTCAAACCGAGTTTGGGTGTATATCTCTGGCCACTGAAGGCCAGTAAGCACGGGCATATTGTTTCTCTTTAATCTCTTCAAAGGTGAGCCGTCTAAACTGTTGGTTGACATTTTCAGCTATATTCCACAGCGCGTATGTTTAGCCTCCAAATTATTATGTTGTTGTCTGCCAATAAAAAAATGATTGTCTCGAAGATGGAAAAAAGCACTGTATCAACTTCAGGGATTATTATTATTTCATAATATTTATTTTGTGAAAAAGCTCTAAAAGCTTTAATATTTTACCGAAAAGTTGGAATTTGTGAGAAAACTTTTAGATCCTTTTCAAAGAACTTCAAAATTAAGTATGTATTCTGTCTTTTGAAAACATTTAAAATACTCAGATAAATCTTGTGTTCATTTTGTCATAACTTGGTTCTTTATTTTATCTTCTCCTTATTATCTTTGTTATTTATATTTTCTTTTTAAACTTATTCTACTTCAAATCTTGTTTCAATCTTGTTTCAATCTGCTACTAACTTTAAAACCTGTCAGTCAATTTATTTTTCTTTCCAGCTCCCATTTCCCATTAGGGAAGGTGAGGCTTTTTTATACAGATGCTTTTATTGGCTGTAAGTTGACTTTGAGAGCTAATGATAAGCGAAAAGATGAAAGATTGACAAGGCACCAACATGGGTGGAAAAAGTGCATTTCTGAAGCCAACATTTGTATCTGAAATAAGTAGTGGGCTCTATAATCCTTGCATTTGATATAGCGCTTTTCACGACGGGAGGACGTCCCAAAGCGCTTCACAGAACACACTGTAAAGTGAATTGACTGTATATTGACAATGAAGGAATAAACCTCATCAACAACAAATGGCATGTATATAGTGCTGTTCACATTGGGAGGATGTCCAAGGCAATGGGCAGTCGAGGGTTAGGAGCTGAGCTGGGGATTGGATTTAGGAAGGGTGTGAGCCTATGGTTGTGGAAGATGACCGAAGACGTGGTCAAGGAGGAAGATCGGACGGATTTTAAAGGAAGCAAGGAAAGGGACAAGGCAAAGGGATTTGGGAGTGGAATTCCAGAGAGTGGGGGCAGAAAGGCTGAAGGCCTGACTGCTGATGGTGGGGCGCAGGTCGGCCGACCTGAAGCAGGCCGGAGCCTGTGAGCAGAGGGAGCAGATGGGTTTTAGACAATCACAAAGGAAGAGGAACTTCCTGGTGTTCCCCATGATCTGTCAGTTTACAAATAAGTGTATTCATTTCTGGAGTTCCAAGGGTTAAAGCAACACAAGAAGAACTCTGTATAACTAAGCAGTTAAGCAAATCTTGGAATTCAAAGATATTTCCTTTAATAACATGGGAAGCGTTTAATTATTATTCTAAAATAGTACTTCACCAGATTTCTAATGCAGTATTTAATGATGGATTTAGTGTTAGAATGTTTTAATGATGTGTTTTTATTGATTTTCAGCTAGATCTGTAATTTAGAGATTTTAAGTCGCATTAAATAAAACATGTGTCTGAGATCCCTTCATTTCCTTATATCCAGTTCTGTCTTGTTCAAGGACAGCTCTGAGCTGTCCTTTCTTCCTCATATCCGCGCCACAACTGGCACCGCCTTCCATCACCTCCGGAATATCGCCAGACTACGGCACTACCTCACCCCTCACGCTGCTGAAACTCCGGTCCACACCTTTATCACCTCAAGGCTGGACTACGGGAACTCTCTCCTCGTCGACCTTCCCGGCACCTCCCTCCACAAGCTGCAGGTCATTCAGAACTCTGCAGCTCGTGTACTGTCCCGCACCAGGCTTCGCGACCACATCACTCCCACCCTCGCTCGCCTCCACTGGCTCCCCATCCCCCAGAGGATCGAATTCAAGATCCTCATCCTCACCTACAAGGCTATTCATGGCCTTGCACCCTCCTACCTCTCTAACCTACTATCCCCCTACTTACCTGCCCGTACCCTCCGTTCCTCTGGCTCCGGTCTGCTCCACATCCCCCGCCCCAACCGCCCTACCATCAGTAGCCGGGCCTTCAGCCTCTCAGCCCCTAGGCTCTGGAACTCCATCCCCCAGTGCCTTCGCCTTGCTTCCTCCCTTTCCTCTTTCAAGGCCGGTCTCAAAACCTTTCTCTTCGATCGTGCCTTCAGCTCCCCTCTCGACTCTCTACCCCCTCCTCGCTCCCTCCCTTCCCGCCCCTCACCCTGACCATTTCCCCCTGCTCGGGTCCCGATCAAAATGTCCAGCGCCTTGGGACGTCCTCCCGACGTGAAAGGCGCTCTATAAATGAAATCTTGTTGTTGTTGTTGTTCATAGTCGTTATATGTTCTTTAATAGCAATTAGCTATATCATTTAAATATGTCAAATTAAAATTAATTGTGGACGGAAATTGAGTCTTTCCAAATACCTCTTCTGCAGATGGATCGATAGCTGTGACAAGGACCAACCATTGGTGGGCTATCTATATTGTTGCTGCAAATTAGAATTACATTAAGGTTTTATTATAGTCCTGTCTCATTCAGTTATATTAACACTAATGTCATGGGCAATAAAACTGTGCTTGTACTACCATTGTAAGAATATTTTGATTATTTTCTCCCTGTCCTGTGGAATCCTTACATAGTGTTTACGGGCTACTCTCAGACCTCTGCCAATGCCCTCCTTAGTGACATGTGAATGGCCAGGGTGCCTCTTCCTCTCATCATGTCCTACATTCCTACATTGAAGTGGAGTCCTGTAGCTCAGTGGTAAGAGCACTTGCCTCACAAGCAAGAGATCTGGGTTTGATTCCCGGCAGGGCAAAACCTTGGGCAAGTTTCTTTTCTCCACATGCCTGATAATAATCCCTCAAGAAAAAAAACAATAATAAATTGGTCATTTCAATCCACGACTGTTTGTGGGACATTGCTGTGTGCAATTGGCTGCCGCGTCTCGCCCATAAAATATACAGTCAATTCACTTTACAGTATATTCTGTGAAGCGCTTTGAGACATCTAGAAAACGTGAAAAGCGCTATATCAAATGCAAGGATTATTATTAAGTGTCTGAGCTCCAGTTAAAACCTCTTGACATTGATATGGTCAAAAGCAGGAAGTTCAATGTGATAGAAAATCTTGTACATAAGACAACCTATTAGCACATATTGTTGTACAGCATTTTGGAGTCTCAACATGCAGTGCCTAGGTGCCACTTCATTCATACGTGTGATTGTCCAATAGATATGTAATGTTACATATTTTACATTGATTCAATTGCCACAAATGGTGTGGAGATTTTCCCACAAAATACACAGTCAATCCACTTAACAGTATATTCTGTGAAGCGCTTTGAGACATCTCAACGATGTGATAAGGCGCTATATCAAATGCAAGGATTATTATTATTATAGTTTAGCATCCAATTGAGGGGAGTGGTACACGGGGAGCTCACTTAGGATTGACAGCTCTAGTTTGCCAGCTCACATCACTCCTGCCATCGCTGTGTGAAATAAATGCCTGAGGCTCAACTGTTCCATGAACAAATGTAAAGAAGCTGGTTACCATAGAGGATGTCTCAGCAATGGTAATATTTACCAACTGGGTACCTCTCCAACTTTATTTTTTAAGTTTTCTTTGACAAAATCTCTGGTCACAAGACCTGTTGGAGCCCTGTATTCATCGTTTCCTGCTACCTGAGTAGAGTGGAATACTGTAGGGATCAGGATCAAAGAGGAAAGGGGAAATCCTCTGTTAGCACAGAAGTGTTGGTGATGGTTGTGGTCTCTTTAGAGACTGGCCATTTCTTTTATTTTAAGTGCCCACTGAGTATTTGATAAATCAGTTCCCCATATCAAGTGGAAACTGTATACATTGAAATCAGTAGCAGATGCTGGAGACTTGCTCTATGGTAAGTAGTTATCATTGTTAGCACTTATTCCCGTGGGTAACCAGCGATACCTTCAAATAAGTAGAATAAATTGTTGCACGTGCAATTTGGATCAGTGTTGACGGACGCCCTATCATCCCACTCTGCAAATAGGCATTAATATGACTCCTGTATTCAAACAGTGAAGCTTTTTTGTGCCTTATCACTCTTCATTATCATCAAGTATAATGGGTATTGATTACATAGAGGATAATGGACCCTTGAGAGGTAGAATAAAATGAGCGAGTTATCAAATCCAGGGGTTCAGAATGGCATTCTTTATCAGGAGAGTAAAGCTCAGACAGTTTATAAATTCCTACTGAACCGTAAGCTTAGATTTCAGCCTTGAAATCGCTTTGTATCTGTTGTTGATTAAAATAAATCAGGTTCACATTTGATGTAATTTTTGTTGATTTTTTGCAAGACTGTTTGTCTGTACCCTCCATGGTGGTGATGTGCGATGATGATGTAAAATGACGAATGGTTTTAAAGTCGTTGGTGCAGGACTAGCAGTTTAATTACCAGACAACTATCTCCAATGTGTATTTCCTTTTATAAACAGCAAGCACTCACCAGCTTGTTACTGAACATTCATTTCAGGTTAGAGAAACACGTAAAGGATAAAGAGGCATTGGAACACGGACTCTATTCACGCTTCATTCTGGTGCTCAATGAAAAAAAAGCCAAGATTAGAAGCCTGCTAGAAAAACTAAAATGTACTCAAGAGGAAGCAGAAGCCAGCAGTGAAAGCAGGTATTGTTTGTCTTATCATAGTTGTGTCCTATTGTGAACTTATTTCCTACAGTAAAGTTAAAAATAAGCAGTATTTTACAGCTGCAAACCATCAAAAAATTTTGGAAAGGTCTTTTGCAAAGTAAACATAACTAGAATAAAACAACCTACTGAATTATCTTTAATTACCGGGACACAATAATATCTTGGGAGCAGATATTGACTCCAGTGGCCTTTTCTTGTCCTCTATATCCTTATGCTCCTGTCTTAATCCTGTTTACCTTAAAACCTGCAGGTCACTATTATGGGTGTGACTAGGGTGAGTCTGTCTGACTGACTTCCTTTAGTTCTCATCATGTCCACATGACTGTCTGATAGCTGTAAAACCAAACAAATGGCACAATACATTATTATTTCCTGCTAATTAAAGACACCGAGATATTTTTCCTTCACGTTATTATATAATTTAAACATTCTAATGAAAATTGCAGTTTCCCGTATGATTCTTCAGTCACTGCCATTGGATACTTTAGAATTTTTGGTGTTACTACAAAACTGAAATTTGTAAACATTCACAAAAGGAAGGTAAAACACAACATCATTGTTTTCCCGTTTTACATTGTAGTAACAAAGTTTATGCAGGCACAAGACAAGTTGACTGAAATAGTCTAATATATTAAAGCAGGCAAGGAGGGGTTCTGGATTTCAAGATGACCACTTTTATGATATTGGTAGGAGGGGTCTTCTTGGGGCTGAGCTGGCTCCAAGGTGTAGGTCCTGGCAATGGAATATCAAAGTCAATGGAAATCTCAGACTGGCTTGGATACTCTTAAGCATGTTGACAGCTTTCCAGGTGTGTTAGACAACCGGCTGAACCCAAAATGGAAATTTTAATCCGAGGGTAACTAGCGACTGGAACAGGTTGCCAGGAAGGGTGATTGTTGCTGGGGCACTGAGCAGCTTGATGCTATGATAGGAGGACAGTAGGGTGGGTGTTTTGGAAGGATGATGTGTTTTTCAGATAGAACAGTCAACAGCAGGTTATTTTAGTAAAGATGACTTTGGCGTGGTTGGCCAGCATAACCTTGTTCCAGGATGTCATCAGGTTTTTTGTAATCAGACAAAATAATAATAAGTCTCAATAAAGTACTTCTTGCAGGATGTCACAGATGTCAAGTGTAATGAGTAAGACTATTGGTAACTGACCAATTTCCATGGTTTCCCTGTGCAGAGGTGTTGTGGCTGCTAGCCAAGAGACTCCAGCAGCTAAAGAAAGTATTGATTCTAGTGCAAATGAAGAAAGTAAAGACCATACCTCTGAATATAGAAGATGCTCTCAACCTCCCAAGCCAGCAAACGGTAAGGAAATGTGCTTCCTATTTGTCGCAGAGAGCGGAGCATGAGTATGAGATGGGTAGATTGTAATGAAATGGAATCAGGTTTTTATTAATTGTTTCCTTGTGAATATCCTGGTGTTTGTGGATATTAAAAATAATATGAGCAGAAGATCTCAATTAATTTTTAACTTTTAAGTTATTTTTAAATCAGAATCTGACCAAAAAATGCAAAACCATCTCGCGTGGGAACGGGATGAAAGGTGTCACTTACCGGCCAGATAAAACCATAAAAATAAATTTAAAGTTAAAAGCTGCTCCAGCTGCCAGGAATGATTTCCTTAGGTCCCTTGCTAAGTTAAAAAAGGTACTGTTTAAAAGTCAATGTCTGAGAGTGAAATCTTTCTCCAGAAGTTGTTGTTAAGCACAGATTATAAGAAGAAGCTTTAACCACATTTTTCTGTATGTTTTATTGTCTGCAGCTTAATTAAGAAATTGGTTGGGATTAGAAATACTGCAACATTTCCAGTTGTTTTGTTTTGCTTCTATATTTGAAAAGAGAATAGAGTTTCTCCTGGTGTCCTGGCCAACAAACCCCCAAATAAAATTGATCATTCACTTCTTGGCTGTTTGTGGGACATTGTTGTGAACAACTTGACTGCTGTATTCACCCACAAAATACACAGTAACTGTATTTTCCAATAAATCCTGTGACGTGCTTAAGATGGGGTCCCTATGTGAAAGGCGCATTAAATGTAAGGATTATATGTTGTTTTGTGAAAGCCTCTACATCACGTGTACATCACGTTTCGCAGTAAATGAGTTCATAGACCTGCAATTAGTTTGAAGTATGATTAGATATCATTTGGCTGCTGAGTTTAATAACATCTTCTTTCGCAGGTGTTCTTTTGGCAACGCTCTGCCATAACAAGGAGATCTCTTATTCACACAAAATGCACCACAAATTACCTAATATTGGCTGATCACTGACCTGTTTTAAAACCTGAAATATTAAACAATCATCATTTTGGCTAGATGAATATCAGTGTATCCAGGGCAGTATTTGGTTACCTGAGCTGGGTTCTCTGTTAGAAAATAAATACACTGGGATCTCTTTAGTCTTTAAGAGACTCAGAGTTTGAATAAGTGAATTAACTGTTCTGTAGAGATGACTTTGTGTAAAACGATAAGTTCACTTTTACAGTTGTACTATATTTTCTCACTGTCGGGCTTATAAGATCAGAAACGATCCTTCTAGTTTTCCTGACAGCTCAGTTGATAAAGCCATTGAGTAGAGTGAAACTCAGCATCTGTAGAGGGCACCACATCCTGTCCCTTCAGCGCCATGGCTTTCTCTCCTCCAAGAGACAAGAGATAGCGATAACTTGCTGCAGGGAAGCCTGTAGAAAGCGTAAAGGTATGTACATCTCTGCTCCATTTGCAGCAAAAATAGACTTCTAAACCAAATTGCAGGAAGAATTTAAAGATAGAATGGGAAATAAAGCCCTTCAAGCGAATTTCACTTTGCAGATTGCCATTGCACACAGGCCCCTACTGTTATCTTCCATGCCTAATCCTTGGAAAAGTCTTGATTGATTAATCACTACCATGCCACAGATGAAGCATTTTGTTATCATCTAACCACTGAGCCAAACTGGTTTATCTCCACTGAGATGCTGCTTGCTTAATTGGAATCTATTGGGCTTAAGTGTTTGATTCTGGATAACCATAAATGTACTCATTTGTTGTTTGATCTAATGGAAATAAATGGAAAGCAGATGTGGTCACACTGGTTGAAGTTGACGTATTTTACACCTATCTCATGTACTAGGTTTCTCATACACTGAGTGCACAACTTTTTTTTAATGGGTGATCATTTTAGAGACATGTAGCAAACTGATGATTCATTATAACAGTACATAGTTTGGGGCCAACTCATACATTTAAAGCTGGAGCAAATAATTGCATACACAATATTATATTAAACTTGTTTCTGAGTAATCCTTTTATGCCACTTGCTGAGGCAACCCACATCTTGTTGGTACTGCTGTCAATTATTGTCCAGCCTCACAAAACAGGAGAATGCAACAAAATTGTTATCAGGCACACATAGCATGGGAAAGGGAATACAGAAAAGACAGAATGGGCTAAATATTTTTGATGTAGCTCCTTTTACACCATGTGGTTAAAAGCCTCTATCAGGTTTCCTCTCAATCCTTCTCTGTGGTAGGCAAACAGTTCCTCCTGAGGCATCCCTTGCAGGAGGTAGGCCACACCACCCAGAACCCTATTACTGCCACATGGAAATAATAGCTCAAGTAATGGGAAAGATCTGCGACTCCTGAAGTGTATTGGTTAGCGGGCTCTCCTCGCAAGCGAGAGAACCCAGGTTCGATTCCCAGGTGGGGTGAAACCCTGGGCACATTTCCTTACTTCACACACCTCTGCTTATCTGGCAGTAAGTAGGAACCCAGTTGTTAGTCGATTGGCAGATTGCTTTCTTTCCAGGGGAATAATCCTTCCAAAACAAAAAATTTGGTCACTTAATTCATGACCATTTGTGAGACACTGTTGTGCACAATTGGCTGCCACGTTTCGCTCACAAAATATACGGTCAATTTGTATTGGAATATATTCTGAGAAGCGCTTTGAGACAACTGAACAATGTGATAAGGCGTTAAATCAAATGCAAGGATTATTATTATTAAAAGAGTCAGGATTTGTTGCAAAATCAGGGTACCAGTGTGCAGAAATTGAAACCTCCAGGCGCTGCCCATGAATTACATTCATCAACTTACTGCTTGAATAGAAAGCTGATTATTTTCGGATCTCTTTTTTAAAATGATTAGTGCCAGAGGTCTGCAAACGTCTTTGATCAAAGACACTTCCAATTAAAACTATTTGATTTGCAAACAATTGCTCTCCTCATGCAAATGATTTTGTAGCCAGCAGCCAGTTGATACAGGTCAAAATCATGCCACCACATCGTACATCAAAGTTGCAGCCAATATATGCGCAGTGGTTGATACTGAACATACCAACATCTTATTAGATACACAATATGCCATGAAATCTATCACTACAAGGATGTAGTCTACTATATGCACATGAGACCTTTTAAATGTCCTGTGTATATAGCGTTAAATTCTTGGGGGATTTTGACATGGAATAGTGTAACATGGTCCACCAATTGAAATAGCTATGGTTATAATCAAACTATGAAGTGAATGAATTGGCATCTGGAGTGAAAGTCACACCTAAGAGTTTGCAAGAGTCTGAATAGTGAGTGAAACATCTGCACACTGAACTGAACAATCGCAGCATAGCCTTTGTTCACCATCTGGTGCCACATTTTATTCTGTCCACAATTGCCATGCAGCACAGATTCCTGAACCTTCGTCAACTCTTGCTGTGGGTTGTTGGTCTAGAGCCAAAATGACACCTATGGTTTTCTGTCAGACATAAAAGTGTTACTTGCATCAGAATTCAACCTGTGAGTAGTAATATTACAGCAAGTGCTGCCAAAGTAAGCAAGGAAGGGGAGGGGAGAGGAGAAACCCTTTTAGTTTGTTATGTCCAACAGTGCTGCAAGTATCAACAATATTGCAGCAGTCTTTGAAGTCTCAGACGATAGAGAAGTACTTTCAGTGAGTTCAGCCTTCATTATTAATGATTGCACAAGGTGACATGATGTTGGTGATTCACTGAACATCTACGAGACAGACAGCTAGTTAATGTTAGGCAAATTTTAAAGAAAAAAATTCTACAATATAGATTTGTGTGAAAATTCAAACACAAATTACCCCCAAAATTCAATATTTGTAATAGATTTCATTTTTAAAAAGACTGAATTAATATTAATATTCTGTTGCAAACGATTTGGGCCATATTTTTCAAGATGTCATTAAAAGTTTAGCTATACTGTACACATGTCAGTTAAAAATTCTTTGTGGTATAACCTGAACGATTAAATATAGATACAGTTTAATACATCCTGCAAAATGCCTGATAGAAGCATGAAGGAGATGAAAGGTGAACTGAGTGGGGAGAAGAGACTGAGAGGGAATCACAGGAGCTGCACTGTTATGCTGAACCAATTGATAGTGACCAGGACATGAGAAAGCGAAGTAAAGCCATATGGGAAGTGAGCTGGAATTCTGGCTGGGATGGGAACTGTAGGTGGCAGCCCTTTTCTGTATGTGAGAGCATGTTTTAAATGCTTAATCTTATGTTTAAAATGGTGTTCAAACAAACAAATCGATTTGCGCCTCAAAGGGAGAGCATCGGTGTCACAGCAGTAGAGAATTGAGAAAAACTGTGTACAACAACAAAAACAACAAAATTACATTTGTAAAGCGCCTTTCATGTTAGAAGGGCTTCCCTGGACAGACAGAGTTACGGACCCGAGCTGGGGGTTCGGGGGGGGGGGAGAGGGTGGAGGGCAGCGGGGAAACCATGGTCGAAGAGGAGGGTCTTGAGGTTGGTCTTGAAGGTGGCGAGGGAGGGGGCGAGACGGAGGGACTGCGGGATGGAGTTCCAGAGGATGGGTGCAGAGTGGCGGAAGGCCCGCCCGCTGATAGTGGAGCGAGCAAGGCGGGAGACGTGAAGCAAGCCGGAGCCCGCTGAGCTGAGGGAGCGGACAGGGTGGTAGGGGGTTAGGAGGTCGGAGAGGTAGGGGGGAGCAAGACCGTAGAGGGCTTTGAAGGTGAGGACCAGTATCTTGAACTGTATCCTCTGTGTGATGGGAAGCCAGTGGAGTTTGGCGAGGATGGGGGTGATCGGGTCATGGAGCCTAGTACGGGAGAGGACACGGGCTGCAGAGTTCTGGATGATCTGCAGCCTATGGAGAGAGGAGTTGGGGAGGCCGACAAGCAGTGAGTTTGCATAGTCGAGCCTCGATGTAATGAGGACATGTACGAGGGTTTCAGCAGCCTGTGGTGTGAGACAGTGGTGGAGCCGGGCGATGTTGTGGAGGTGGGGGAAGGCAGAGCTGATCATGGCGCAGATGTGGGGTAGAAAGGATAGTTGAGGGTCAAACAAGACCCCAAGGCTTAGCAAGGATGGAGTGTGAACCATGGATGGTGATGCTGTTAGCACCTGAGGTGAGGAGGGCCTCGATCTTGTTGATGTTCAACTGAAGAAAGATAGCTCTCATCCAGGACTTGATGTCCGACAGACATTCTGTGTCTGGTTGGCAATGTCACAGAGCAAATACCAGGTGAATAGAGATAGCACAGCCATTGCCTTATTCCTGTTGTAAAACATCCTGTCCACTTCATCAAACCAATGTCACAGTCTGTGCTACAGTGTACTAAAAATAGGTTTGATCCTTTCGCATATGGTTCCATATGATAAATTTGCAAAATTCTATTTTAGAAACGGTAGATTCAATTCTCTTTAAAAAATTGTAGATAAAATATTAATACCAAGCATCAAGGTGAAACAGTGCATTAATGCCCTAATACATTCCAGCTCTCTGTGGTAGGTTATGAAGCATGACCCCTGGCCATAGTATGATCTCATCATCTCAGCCAGTTTGTTAGATTTTGGCACAGAGAAAGGGCAGCACGTTGCCTCAGCAGTGAGAGTGAGCCTGAGTCAGCCTGGGAAGCTGGGGAATAATTTTGTGGGGTGAGTGGGGAAGACGAACAGTTTTTAAAAGAGAATGAGAAAGTACCTTCAGAACCGAAAAAAAAGTTGTTCATGAATATTGCATTTGAGCATTCCAATTGTGCGAATTTGCTGGAACACAAAAGGCTTAGCTGATAAAGCAGCATTGAAATTAACATGATTTCTTTCAGTTCCAATATAGAGTTAACAATTGTTTGCATGGGATTCCTTGTAAGGTTATAGTTTTCAGGGCTCGGTTTGTCATAAATCACAGCACATATTTACTGTATTTACAAATCTTACTCTAGCTTTTTTTTTGTAGGATGTTGGGTGGGTAAGCAGATGGGACTAATGGTCTGCTCTTGCCTGAAACTGTTCCCATGTTACTGTGGTTACAGTTTTGTTTTGGCACTGAACAAATCTGATTTGACTTTCAAGTTTCACAAACTAACTCCAGGTGCTATGGTGGGCAGAGCATGCCAAGGGCCATCAACAATTCGATGTAGAAAAAGAGACAAATGCAGACGGATTAGATACATTTCCTTGTCTATTTTTCCAAAGAAGCTTTAATAAAACACTGCTGCAGTAATAGTAATCTTTGATATATAACAGTAATTACAGTAAAGCTCGTTTAGACATTTCATAAGTAAGACGTTATAAAAATAAGTTATTTTTCGTGGTACAGTTCATATTTGAGCACTTCTGAACTCCAATATAACAATCTTCTGTGGGGGATATTTCTTAAATGAGTCATGGGGAAGAGTGGATGGGTGACCTGAACAGCTCGTCAAGAGAAATTTATAAAGAAGTGTAGAACCCATATTCATTGCTGAGTATATATTTGTCCGACTATCTGTATCAGGCTCTGATCATTGGGGTCTGATGTTGGGAATTTTCTTTTTTAAGTTTTGCAGGTGCACATGAGATATTCAGTAACATAATTTTAATGGAGCAGAACTGTGAAACCACCAGCACAAGCTGGTGAGATCAACAACAATAACAACAAAATGACATTTATAGAGCACCTTTCATGTCAGGAGGAAGTTCCAAAGCGCTGAACAGTCAGGCGTTCGGGGCCCGAGCATGGGGGAGGGATGGTGTAGGGGTGAGGGAAGGTGGAGAGGTGGGAGGGCGACCAAAGGCACGGTTGAAGAGAAGGGTCTTGAGATTGGCTTTGAAGGAGGCTAGGGAGGAAGCGAGGCGAAGGGACCGTGGGATGGAGTTCCAGAGTGTGGGGGCAGAGAGGCTGAAAGCCCGGCCACCGATGGTAGGGCGGGTCGGGTGGGAGACATGGAGCAGCCCGGAGCCCGCTGAGCGGAGGGAGCGGGCAGGTTGGTAGGGAGTCAACAGGTCAGAGAGGTAGAAGGGGGCAAGGCCATGGATGGCCTTAAAGGTGAGGACGAGGATCTTGAACTCGATCCTCTGGGGGATGGGGAGCCAGTGAGTCGGGCGAGGGTGGGAGTGATGGGGTCACGGAGCCTGATGTGTGAGAATACATGAGCTGCAGAGTTTTGGATGATCTGCAGCTTGTGAAGGGAAGAGTTGGGAAGGCCGATGAGGAGGGAGTTCCCGTAAACGAGATGTGAGTGCAGTGCAGTGTTAGAGAGAGACACACACATGCATACACAGAAACAGTTAGAGAGGGGAATCTCCTCTTTCCTCAAAACAGTACCCGTTGCCTTCGCTCCTCCGGGTCTGGCCTTCTCCTCGTCCCCTGAGTCCTCCGTTCCACCCTCGGCGGCCGTGCCTTCAGCCACTATGCCCCGAGGCTCTGGAATTCCCTTCCTCACTCCCTTCGCCTTGCCCCCTCTCTTCCTATTTTCAGGTCCCTTCTGAAGACCTTTCTTTTCGACCGCGCCTTTGGTCACCTTCCTCCCCCTCCCCCTGGCTCGGCCCCAGGATCCGTTACTGTGAAGCCTCTGAGACGCCGTCTGGTGTGGAGGGTCTATATAAATCCAAGTTGTTGTTGTTATAGAGAGAGAGAAATACGCACACATACCCACACAGAAACAGTTAGAAAGGCGGAGAGAAAGACACAGAAACAGAAAGTTAGAGAGGGGGAGAGAGAGAAAGGCACAAACATACCACACACAGAAATAGTTAGAGAGGGGGAGAGAGAGAAAGGGAGACACACACAGAGTGCTCACCATACTGTTTTCAGATCCCTAATGGGGTCGGTCCCATTTAGGGCGGATATTTGGCTCTCCCGCAAGTGCAGATTAAGAGAGGAAATAAAGAAAACAAATAGGAGCATTCAAAAGGCAATAAGGGTAGTTTGGTCTTTTATTGCTTAATCTCTTTAATTGTTTTACTGGTTAAAGGGTGACGATGCTATATGATAAAGAACACTACAACATAAAGAATCCTAAATTGAAAAGCGAGTTCTTTACATTTTGCAGTGTGGGGAGAAACAAATTAGATTTCATCTCGCATAGTTTTCAGATCAGGGAATGACCACATGATTATTCACATTAGGAAGTGTAAATGACTGGTGTCAACTACTGAGAGTATATCAATGCTGTAAATTGTAGCATGTAAACACCACTGCTGTACAACACAGAATTTACACTATAAAGTGTGCAATACTGTTGCACACCCCAGAGCATGCAGCAGAGCAGTAAATCCAAAACATGTGGTGTGAATTAACCTTACTGCTTTTTTTATTCAGTCATTCAGAACTCTGCAGCTCGTGTACTGTCCCGCACCAGGCTTCGGGACCACATCACTCCCACCCTCGCTCGCCTCCACTGGCTCCCCATCCCCCAGAGGATCGAATTCAAGATCCTCATCCTCACCTACAAGGCCATTCACGGCCTTGCTCCCTCCTACCTCTCCAACCTACTATCCCCCTACCTATCTGCCCGTACCCTCCGTTCCTCTGGCTCCGGTCTGCTCCACGTCCCCCGCCCCAATCGCCCTACCATCGGTGGTCGGGCCTTCAGCCTCTCAGCCCCCAGGCTCTGGAACTCTATCCCCCAGTGCCTTCGCCGCCTCCTCCCTTTCCTCCTTCAAGGCCGGTCTCAAAACCTTTCTCTTTGACCGTGCCTTCAGCTCCCCTCTCGACTCTCTTCCCCTCCTCGCTCCCTCCCTTCCCTCCCCTCACCCTGACCATTTCCCCCCTCCTCGCTCCCTCCCCTCACCCTGACCATTTCCCCCCTCCTCGCTCCCTCCCTTCCCTCCCCTCACCCTGACCATTTCCCCCCTCCTCGCTCCCTCCCTTCCCTCCCCTCACCCTGACCATTTCCCCCCTGCTCGGGTCATGACCCAACTGTGCAGCACCTTGGGACGTCCTCCTGACGTGAAAGGCGCTTTATAAATCGAATCTTGTTGTTGTTGTTGTTGTTTTACCAAATTTTTTACCAAAATTTAAGCTCATGTTATGGGTTAATTGTGGAACCATTATTGCAGTACTAAAATCATGAATCCAGTTGTTAGTCGATTGGCGGATCGCTTTCCGGGTTAATAGTCCCTTCAAAGTAAATAAATAATTTGGTCACTCAATCCACGACTGTTTGTGGGACACTGCTGTGTGCAATTGGCTGCCGCGTTTCACCCACAAAATACACAGTCAATTCACTTTAGAGTATATTCTGTGAAGTGCTTTGAGATGTCTCATTGACGAGATAAGGCGTTACATCAAATGCAAGGATTATTATTAGTTTTAGACTGGAATTATTCCTTTCTTTACAGTTGAATTTTTTTTCTCTACAATTGCCCTAATGTTTTGTGTTGGTGTGGTCTGCTTCTGGAGTGCTGCTCTGACAGGGAAACGCATTGACAATTAAGAAAGCATTGATCAAACGTATCAAAACTTTGCAGGTCAGTCAAGGATAAAGAATTCCAGTGGATTCGCTGTGTGTCACTTCGGTTTACAGTTCTAACTGTGTTGGACTAACTTACAATTGGAAAGTACACAGTACTGTTGTTAGTTCACAATAATAAGAAAAAATTACAATGGTTTATTTTGTTTGTGAAAGTGCTTTGTTTGAACGTTAATGCAACATAATTTCTAGTGGCGAACTTCAGTGTATTGTAAATTATTTTTCATGGTATAATTTTAGTTACGTTTACTCAGAACCACAAGGCATATTTTGATTGTAGACATACAGTGATGCCCATCCCTCCCCCAGGATTGCAGTGCATTATTTCCTTAAAGATCATCCTCAAACGCTAATTTAATTGTCGTCTGTTTTCAATTCACACACATCCGATTGTTTCTGTACCTCCCAGCACACGTAATATCAAACCAAAGTATGAAATATTAGGGCACTTCACTCTTTGACTGCTGGCATCTCTACAATATTTCGTACCCTGTTGATAGTCTTTTTTTAGTAACCCATTTTCTGTATCAGAAGTTATACCAAAATTTAAGCTCATGTTATGGGTTAACACTCTAATGTGGAGCACTGAATTGTCACAGGTAACATAAGTAACCTTAGGTTAATGTCTCATCCAAAGGATAACACCTGCCTATTTTGGTGGTTAAGATGGACCTGTGGGTTGAGAAAACCCATTTACAGAATCCTTTGTGCAAGTGCTGGGTAAGTAGTGCTCTGAAAGCCCATGAATTAGTGGCAGTTACATGCAAAATTACTGAATAATGAAGTTCCCCCAAAAACTGACGGTTCATCTCCCAGTATGATGCTGAACCATGCACAATAGGAGGATTTCAGGTTTAACCTCTGGTTTGTGCTAAACTATAGGCTTTGAAGGGAGTGAAAACTCTATTTTAATGGTTCAAAAAATAGTTTAGTGACCCAGGATGAGGGAAGCAGCAAAATGAGCCCACAATATCCATTTCTTTGCATTTGACACAGCACTTTTCATGTCAGGAGGACGTCTCAATGTACTTCACAGGTACTTCATTGAATTGGAGTGTGAGCCTGGACTGCGAGTTCAAAGCCCTGATTTGGGACTTGAACCTTGAATGCAGAAGGCGAGAGTGCTACCAAATGATCCACCCTAAAAAAAAAAAATAAAACATAAATTTACCGTTATATAACGACAGGGGGACATCCCAAGTGCTTAGCTCCCGAGCTGAGGGTCGGAGACAAGGGGAACAATGATCGAAGGCAGGGTCAATGTGGAAGGTCTTTAGCCGGAATTTGAAAGAGGCGAGGGAGGGAATGAATCAGTGGGACTCTGGGATGGAGTTCCAGAGAGTGAAGAACCTGATAGCAGATGGTGGAAATAGAATGAGTTATTCTTTGAAGCTTTTCTCACTGCCTCGAAAATATAACCAGTTCAAGAATATTTAACTACTTTCAAAAAAGGTAATAGGTGCTCTGAATTTTTTTCACCGTGTCCAGAATGTTCTAGTTTTCCTCATTAGAATTTTATAATGCTATTCCTAGTAATTAGTATCAGCAGCAGATCTGCAGGAGATGCTAACAGTCCAGTTATACTTTCTCTACATTATACTTTACCTAGTTATAATAAAAAATGAATAATTCACATCTTTTCATTGGCAATAGATTTAAGAAATTAAGAATGAGATTATTAGGAATATGTAACTGAACACTTTTTAAAAATAAATGTTCGTCAAATAACACACTTGTTTTTACTTCTGTTTCGTTCTCTCACAATATTTTTAGCCAAAAAACAACCTCATTCCCTGACTTTTTTGTTTCCAAAGCTCAAACATTCAAACACACGAATGAAGGCTTACTGAATAATAAGAAATTTAATTTTGATGGATTGTTGTATCTCCTCAAGAGTGTTGTCCGCATATCATTTATGGTAAATGGTGCATAAAAAGGAAATATAACAGATGAAGGAAGTTAATAACAAAAGGGATTTTTTTTCTTAGCATAAATTGTGCTTGTAATGTAACAGGATGAAGGGTCAACTACTTCTGACTGTAGCCTTCTGTAGACTGAAGGAACACTTCCCTGCAGAATAAAGTAACAGACAGCTTTGGGACATAAACCCAAAACCATCTGGTTGTGAGCCAAACACTATAATAATAATTGAGTGCACCCTATGCAAGTTCCAAATATTATGTTTTAGAATATATGTTCAAATGGAAATTAAATATCAAAACAATGCCCAATTAAGCTTATATTTTTAAGTAGCAAGATGGAAGAAAGCAGATTTGGTCAGAGCCTTAATGGTAAAACAGGAAATTTGAAGGTTGAACAAAATACTTCAGTTTCCAAATAGGCTCCGTGAGTTGGAATGAGGAATTGTGGAGTGCATGAGGTGAGCAGGCGCTGGTATGCGTTTATAGTCGAAGATGGAAACAGAAAGGTAGATTTATGTGTCATTTTCGTACACGTGCAAGTGGACCCGCCCCTATGGATGACTTCACCAAGGCAGAGCATCCAGAGAGGACCAAGGATAGAGCCCTGAGGAGCACCACATGTGACTGTACAGGGGCAGGAGAAGAAGGTTGTTGTAGGAAACATAGTGAAGATGCTGGAATAAGTAGGAGTGAAACCAGGAAACTGTAGAGCTACGGAGGGAGGTAAATACAATGGTGGAGAAGGATGGCATGGTTGACAGTATCGAAGGCAGTCCAGAGATCCAGGAGTACAGGGAATCCCTGGTCGCAGATAGAGAAGAGGTCATTTGTGACTTTGACCAGTGCTGTCGAGGTACTTTGGATGAGGCAATATCCAGATTGGAGGGATTTATAGTGGTGGGGGAGAACGGAGCAAGCATTCTAGCACCTTGGAGGATGAAGGGAAGGGTGGAGTCAGGATGATAGCTGGAGAGTGAAAGGTGAGTGAGACGATGGTTTTTCTCTCCAGCCACTCCCTCCTTGAACCCCTCCAATTGGGCTTCCGTGCGGGCCACAACACAAAACTGCCCTGGTCAAAGTGACAAATGACATTCTGTCCATCTGTGACCAGGGCTCCCTCTGCTTCCTCGTCCTCCTTGACCTCTCTGCTGCTTTTGACACCATCAACCACTCTATCCTCATCCACCGCCTCTCCTCTCACCTCAACCTCCACAGTGCTGTCTTTGATTGGTTCAGATCGTACTTCTCACACCACCTACACCCCATCTCCTCAAACGGCTTCTCCTCCAGCCTCCAGACCATCTCGTGCGCCATTCCTCAGGGCTCTGTCCTTGGTCCCCTTCTCTTCAACATCTATATGCTCCCTCTTGGTGACATCATCCAAAGACATGGGGTCAACTTCCACATGTATGTGGATGACACCCAACTCTACCTCTCTGCCTCCACCCTTGACTCCAGACTCACTGCTGTGCTGACAGAATGTCTGTCAGACATCAAGTCCTGGATGAGAGCTAATTTCCTTCAGTTGAACGTCAACAAGACGGAGGCCCTCCTGATTGGCTCCCGTCAGCGCCTCCACACCTCAGACGCTGACAGCATCACCATCCATGGTTGCACACTCCACCTTACTAAGCCAGTCCGGAACCTTGGGGTCTTGTTTGACCCTCAACTATCTTTTCTACCCCACATCTGTGCCATGACACGCTCTGCCTTCCACACCTCCACAACATCACCCGGCTCCGCCACTGTCTCACACTGTAGACCACCGAAACCCTCACACACGCCTTCATTACTTTGAGGCTCACCTAAACAAACTCACTGCTTGTCGTGCTCTCCAACTCCTCGATCCAACTCCTCCATCCTCCTCCATGCAGATCATCCAGAACTCTGCAGCCCATGTCCTCTCCCGCACTAGGCTCCACGACCGTATCACCCCCATCCTCGCCCAACTCCACTGGCTTCCCATCACACAGAGGATACAGTTCAAGATCCTGGTCCTCACTTTCAAAGCTCTCCACGGTCTTGCTCCCCCCTACCTCTCCGACCTCCTAACCCCTTACCATCATGTTTGCTCCCTCCGCTCAGCAGACCTGCTTCACGTTCCCCGCCTTGTTTGCCCCACTATCAGTGGGCGGGCTTTCCGCCACTCTGCAGCCACCCTCTGGAACTCCATCCCGCAGTCCCTCAATCTCACCCCTTCCCTCACCAACTTCAAGACCCACCTCAAAACCCTCCTCTTCGACCGTGCTTTCGATCTCCCTGCTTAACCCCCCTGCCCTCCACCCTCCCTCCACCCGACCCTCAGCTTGGGTCTGTAACTCTCTCTGTTCAGCGCCTTGGGAAGTCCTCCCGAAGTGAAGGGCGCTATACAAATCTAATTTTGTTGTTTTTGTTGAAAGGGAAGGATACATTGTCGGAGGAAAGGATTACATCGCCTAAATTTTTTGCTAATTGAATTAGGCTTTTGCAATGTACAATATATATTTTAAATATTGCCCTTGTTTTTGCAAACCCAGGATCTATATGTGTAATAGCCTGGCTCAGTGGATAGCATTCTCATCGATGAGACAGGCAGTTGTGGTTCCAAGTCTGTATCAGGACTGTGAACTCAATACTAGGCTGAACCGGTAGTGTTGCATTGTTGGATATTAAACAGTCTGACTGTTCTGGTGGCTGTTAAAGATCCCTTGGCACTTCTCGAAAACAGAAGGGAATTTCTCCTGGTGGCCTGGTCCAACAATCCCCCAGATAGACATGGTCATTCACTGCATGGCTGTTTGTGAGACATTGCTGTGCGCAATTGGCTACCACACTCACCAACAAATATGCAGTCACTACATTTTACAGTAAAATCCTGTGAAGTGCTTTGACTGGTTCAGGTCCTACCTTTCACACCACCTCTGCAAACGGCTTCTCTCCAGCCCCCACACCGTCTTGTGCAGTATTCCTCAGGGCTCTCTCCTCGGTCCCCTCCTCTTCACCCTCTACATGCTCCCCCTTGGTGACATCATCCACAGACATGGGGTAAATTTCCACATTTATGCGGATGACACCCAACTCTATCTCTCTGCCTCCACCCTCAACTCCAGGACGACTGGCGTCCTGACCAACTGCCTGTCCAACATCAAACATCAAGTCATGGACGAGGGACAACTTTCTCCAACTGAACGTCAGCAAGACTGAGGCCTTCCTGATTGGCTCGTGCCAGCGCCTCCGCACCTCGGGCGCTGGCAGCATCAGCCTCCACGGCTGCACACTCAACCTCACTCAGCCAGTCAGGAACCTGGGTATCTTGTTTGACCCTGAACTGTCCTTTCTCCCCCACATCCATGACATGACCGGCACTGCCTACCACCACCTCCGCAACATTGCCAGACTCCGCCACAGCCTCACCCCTCAGGCTGCTGAAACCCTCACCCACGCATTTGTCACATCAAGGTTTGATTATGGAAACTCTCTCCTCATCGGCCTTCCCAACTCTTCCCTTCACAAGCTGCAGATCATCCAAAACTCTGCAGCTCGTGTACTCTCACTCACCAGGCTCCGTGACCCCATCACTCCCACCCTCGCCTGACTCCACTGGCTCCCCATTCCTCAGAGGATCAATTTCAAGATCATCGTCCTCACTTTCAAGGCCATCCAAGGGCCTTGCCCCTCCTACCTCTCTGATCTGCTGACTCCCTACCAACCTGCCTGCTCCCTCCTTTCAGCGAGCTCCAGCCTGCTCCGAGTTTCCCGCCCGACCTAGCCTACCATTGGTGGCCAGGCTTTCAGCCTCTCTGCCCCCACACTCTGGACCTCCATCTCACAATCCCTTCACCTCGCTTCCTCCCTTGCCTCCTTCAAGTTTCTCCTCTTCAATTGTGCTTTCAGTCTCCCTCCCACCTCTCTGCCTTCCCTCACCCCTACCCCACCCCTCCCTACCCCACCCACCATGCTTGGGTCCTGGCCCCTGACTGTCCAGTGCCTTGGGATGTCCTCCCGACGTGAAAGGTGTTCTATAAATGTAATTTTGTGGTTGCTGACATTTCTGCAATGTGATAAGGTGCTATATAAAATGCAAGGATTATTATAATGATAACAAATGTTGCAGATAATACTAAAACAATTTGCATTGATGTGATGTTTCAGCTACATATTGAACGTTTTAAGAAAGTTTTGTACAGAGTTGGAGATGTTGGTATGTTTTAAATCTCTGTGAAGCATTTGCATTTACCTGGATACAAACATGAGATAATAAATGGAATACTGAGTTCACTCAATCCCAGTCAACAACCAAAGCACTATTATTGCCAACAATGCAGCACACCCTCAATGGGGTGTCAGCCTATACTATGTGAGATAAATAATATTGTCTGAATATTATCACATGTCAAAAATTCAGAGCAGAATTAATTGGCACTCAAGGTAATTAAAATGACAGAAATCCCACCATATATATATGCACACAAGCTTGGAAATACGTTTAGGATTGGAATCTATTCTTCAGAGTTCATATGATTGCTCAGGTTTGCAATTATTGTTTGATTTTACTTTAAATCTCTCGATTTCTTTAAATCTCCAAGTAAAATCTCTGGTATAAAATATAAATTGAGGATGTATGTTGGGAATTGATGGATTGTCAAAGAAAACATTAAGTGGCCGAAGTCTATCAAAGTTAAATAACTTGTGTGTGTTGCGTGTGGTTTAATTTACCCAAATGTATGTTGGGTTATACCACAGATGCTCGTGCCTTTGTGTTCAAACTACTGTATGAATACTGTAATTGTTACAAGATTTTTCTGTTGGCTGATATGTGGTGGGAATGGTTGGTAAATTGCTACCATTAGTGCATCAGTCCAAGAGAGGTCAATAGTTGAGTGTGCTGTCAGTTATTCACATTAGGACACCACAAAAAATATAGACAGAATTGAAAACCGGAAGATAACGAGGGCAAGAATTAAAGAGTACAAAACTAAAGATTTGTTTTTGGCAAATGCAAAAACCCATCACTATGCTTAAGGGGTTCCGAATCAAATGGAGAATTGCATGTATTGTACCAAAAACAAAGCAGGACACAAGCTCACTGGGAAAGGGAAGCTTCCATGAAGATAGTCAATCCTATTAATTCACAGTGGAGCAGGAATAGGTTCTATTTTGTATAATTCTATTAGAAAACAGTTCCACGTTTTGCCAGACAAGACCATCAAACCAGTAAGTGTAAGTCCCAAAGATTTGCAAATTACTGCAGAAATTAAGTTTTGAATGAGTTTATTTACCATTGTTCCATATTCCATAGTGTATAATTTAGGAGAATTATGATTCAGATTGAATATTATAATCTAAATTTTCCTTTCATCAATATTATTTCCAATTGTTCCACGTTTAGTGTGTTTGTTCACTGCTTAATACAGCAATAGGAAAAATATTCTTTTAAAAATGCATCTGTACATTATGAAATGTTAAAGTTTGCCTTCACTTTAAAATTGCTCAGTATTATCCTTATAAATCACATCCTTACATTCTCTATTTATTCTATGGGAGGAGTGATTGGCAATGATGCAATAGGGCATTGGATTCACAGACATGCAAGATTCCACAAGGAGCCACACCCAAAGATAGACGATATCTCACCCATGATGAGGAAAAGTCCAGACATCCTTCCCTAATGCTAAAGATCATGGTAATTCACTTGAATCTTTGAGTTCTGAGTCACAAGCTCTGGAAAACTCTGTTGCAAAGCTGATCCCTGGGGTTAGAGGGGATAAACTATGAAAGTTAAATTATGAAGGACTCTTAGATAAGCTCCTGTAAGATCGTGGAGTCCTGTAGCTCAGTGGTTAGAACACTTGCCTTGCAAGCGGGAGACCTGGGTTCGATTCCCAGCAGACTGAAAAATTGGGCACGTTTTCTTACTCCACATGCCTGATGTTAATCCCGCAAGAAAAAAAATAATAATAATTTGGCCACTCAATTCACAGCTGTTTGTGGGATGCTGCTGTGCGCAATTGGTTGCTGCATTTTGCCCACAAATATAGTCAATTCACTTTACAGTATATTCTGTGAAGCACTTTAGGTCGTCTAGAAGATGTGAAATAGCGCTATATCCAAATGCAAGGATTATTATTATTATTATAAGATAAGCTCTCAGCCTCAAAAAGAGACATTTGAGTTGGAGGCTTCACAAGATCATAAGATTGGTTTGGATGAAGAAGGCCCTTTGGTCCATCTGATCTTAATCCTCCAGAACTACATCCTACCACCCTCCCGTCAAAGCATCAAGCTCTGTGTTTTTGAAATGAGACCAGGGTACTGACCTCAACCACCCTTCCTGGTAACCTGTTCCAGTAGTTAAATACCCTTCAGAGGTATAGATCCAAATGCGATCAAGAAAGTAAACACAGAATGCATTAGGATATACCAAAATAGCAGAAAAATTGGTCAGAGTTGTGAAATCAAATTTTGGACAAACTCTGGGAAGTATTTATCAATGTAGCGGGAAATGAACGGCTGAAACAGGTTAGCAGGAAGAATGGTTAAACAGGACATTAAACATACTTAAGAAGCAGCTTGCTACTGTAAAATGAAGGAAGGTGGGGATGGTGTTCCAAAAGGACAGGAATAAATGATTCTTAACTCTAACCTCGCTTTGATTTCAATATTGATAAGTTAGTGTGTCATACACATCCATCCTCAGCTCTACAAGCCAAAGCCCCGATAGATGGGACGTCCTCCTGACGTGAAAGGCGCTTTATAAATGGAATCTTGTTGTTGTTGTTGTAGATAGAGAGGTTCCAGCTTAATAAATACCATAAGATGTATGAGAACATCATGCTGGTTAGCCTTGTAGCTCTTATTTATTTCAACCATTTGTTAGATAAATGTCTTTGATAACAATAATCCTTGCATTTGATATAGTGCCTTGTCATGTCTTTGAGATGTCTCAAAGCGCTTCAACTGAATAATAAATGATGGCTGTGTGCCTTTAGTATTTGAACGTTTTGAGTGCTTATCTCTTAGGCAATAAATGATGAATGATATCAATACTTGTTGGAAGTGAAATTCCACTGCTGGGTACAGTTACTGATTTTGCTAGAATTGCCTTTATAAGTGCACTATTTCCCCTCCAGAAATGAGCAGCTATGTTTCTATTACATTTATAATAGTTAGCACATTGTAACCTGTCGTTTGAACAGTGCATGTGTACTGAATTGATCAGCAATTCAGCACACATGCTCATTTAGCAATGGGTCTGCTAAATAATGTACTGCAGTGGCTCTATCACGTTTCATAGTTCCAGGTTTCAGGATCACAGGATTTCTCCAGTTCTGGGAATTGCAAGACCTTTCCACTCATGAATGAACTAGCCCTGTAAAATAAACAATTGTTTTATTGTCTTTCTGTGAAAGTGCCTGAAACAGAATGACCTCCACAATTTTCTAACGTTCGAAAATACTTATCAAAATAATCCTCAACTGTTAAAAAAAAGCCCCAAGTTAACTTTTAAACTGATAGTCAGTGAATGTTTACACTTAGAGCTGTAGGTCAGCCAGGTGGATGTGGTAAGAGCCGGTGGGTGCAGTCCAATAGCAGCCTGAGGTCCCAGTCCTGCCCATGTACGTTTCGCCTACAAGATATACAGTCAATTCACTTTACAGTATATTCTGTGAAGCACTTTGAGACGTCTCAATGACGTGATGAGATGCTATATCAAATGCAAAGATTATTATTATATAATGAAAACATTTAAACACTTTGAGTTGTCCTCCCAACATGAAGTACTCTATATAAATGTACATTGTACTGTACGACTGTAAAATTACTGAATCTGTTCATTAGAGGCATTTAACTGCATTTTACAGACTGCCAATTTTACCAGAATGCCTGACTTCACAAAGGACTTCATAAGTCCGTCAGTTATAAAGTTTTAATATTTTGAATATTTTGCGACCATACATAATGATGATTTTGTTCTGAATAGTGTTAATTTTTCTCTAGCGTAACCTGAGCTGGAAACCAATTTACAACAACAACAACAAAATTACATTTGTATAGCGCCTTTCACGATGGGAGGACGTCCTAAGGCGCTGGACAGTCAGAGTTTCGGACAGAGATTTTAAATTTATATGTTAAAATCCATACCGTGCCTATCTCCCTTCGATCCCACATATTCTGCTTTAAGTACTATGATCTTGTTTGCTCTATGTCCTGATTATCTCCCATTCATTCATTGAATTGTTTTCTCAGTTTAAAATAGTATCAGTTTCTGTGTAAGTAAACTGAGCTAAAATGAATCTACTACAGCAGCCTGTCATGATTCTGATACTTATAAGCTAGATCCAGCTGTGAGCTCTAAAAGATGCAGTGGTTTTCAACAAATTAAAAAAAGCCCCTAGCAAAATAATATGGCTCTTCATATTAATGTTTCCAATAATATGAAGACTGAGCAATGGATTCTGCAAATCAATATTGTGCAAGAAACCACCTCAGTTTGAGACGGTCTTCAAGTTTCCTTACTCCACTCATCTCTGTTTACCTAGCAGTAAGTAGGAACCTATTTGTTAGTTGATTGGTGGATCACTTTCCGGGGATAATAATCCTTTCAAAATAATTAATTAATAATATTTTGGTCACTCAATCCACGACTGTTTGTGGGTCACTGCTGGGCACAATTGGCTGCCACGTTTCGCCCACAAAATGTAGTCAATTCACTTTACAATTTATTTCGTGAAGGGCTTTGAGACGTCTCGCAGACATGATAAGGTGCTATATCAAATGCAAAGATTATTATTATTAGTCATATTATTTGAAGCTTTTAAGAATACACCTCTACAATAGGCTGGGTATATGATATGTTGAGAGCTCGTCTTTGGGATAAACCTGGTACAGTTGGTAGCCTTCTCACCTCTGATCCCATGTTGTGACATTGAACTAACAAGATCTAAGCTGACACTCCAGTGCAGTACTGGGTGTGTACTTCTTTGTTGGATGTGCTGTCCTTCAGATGAGATTTTAAACCGAGGCAAACTCAGTGATAATCGTAATAGTCTAGCGTAGATTCTATCTGGTTGGAAGCTAGTAAAGGACTAATTTACTCTTGGCTAGTCATGATGCATCTTAAGGTGAAAGAAGACCAAGTTCCATCTAGTTCGCCTTCCACCATCCTGGCTGTCGCTTGACATGTCATGTCCCAAACTATATACTGTATCCCAAGATATTATTTTCTAGCAGAAATCTACCTAATTTGTTCTAAAACGAGCAGCATTTTCTGCTTCCACTTCTCCCCAGGGGGTCTGTTCCATAAGTGGAAGTAAGATTTGACTGGGTTACTCATTCCGTATGACCCCAAGATTAAGATTCAGATTCTTACTCATTATGATTTTTGTAAGATTTACATTCTTATACATCAAGTCAAAATAATAAGTTGCAGAAAGGTACAATGATTGAAGACTGAGCAAGGCAATTGGTATTATTGTTTTCTCGATTTCCCGTTTTCAAATTCCTTCATGTCCTGGCACCTCCCTATCTCGCTGACCTTTTTAACCCCCAAACCGACAGCTCGCTGCCTCCACTCTTTGATATAGAACCTTATCATATTGTTAAAACATATCACAGGATTTGGAGTAATGTGTAGTGACTGTGTATTTTATAGGAAAATTGTACGTAGAATTTAGGTGTGCTGCGCAGTGGATGTTTGTGGATATTAATGGAGCAAGGAAGCTGATCATGTACAAAAATTTTAATTTGTAAAAATAGACAATTTGATATTCCTGGATATAATTCGTTGTTTTACAACTTCAGCAACACTTTATAAGCAACACTCAAACCCACCACCTGCTCCCTCGATCCCATCCCCACCTATCTCCTCATCTCCCAGCTCCACCTTCTGGCCCCTCTCCTGTCCGATGTCATCAACCTTTCCCTGTCGACCGGTTTAGTTCGCATCCCCCTAAAAACAGCCGTCATCACCCCCACCTTGAAAAAACCTTCCCTGGATCCATCCTTCCTCTCCAGCTACTGCCCCATCTCTAACCTCCCATTCCTCTCGAAGGTCCTGGAACGAGTCGTCGCGTCCCAGCTCCGCTCCTTTCTCTCTCGCCATTCCCTCTTTGAAACCCTCCAATCCGGCTTCCGCGCTGCCCACAGCACGGAACCAGCCCTGGTCAAAGTCACTAATGACATTCTGAACATCTGTAATCGGAGCTCCCTCTGCCTCCTTGTCCTCCTCGACCTCTCTGCCGCCTTCGACACTGTTGACCACTCCATCCTCATACACCGCCTCTCCGCTTTACTCACACTTCACAGATCTGCCCTTGCCTGGTTCGATTCCTATCTCTTCACTTCATTGCCTCTAACGGTTTCTCCTCCAGCCCCCGTACTGTCACATCTGGCATCCCCCAGGGCTCTGTCCTTGAACCTCTTCTTTTTAATATCTACATGCTACCCTTTGGTGACATCATCCACAGACATGGGGTCAACTTCCACATGTATGCGGATGACACCCAACTCTATCTTTCTGCCTCCACTCTCTCAACTCGAGGACCACTGCTGTCCTGACAGACTGCCTGTCGGACATCAAGTCCTGGATGAGGGCAAATTTCCTACAGTTGAATGTGAACAAGACTGAGGCCCTCCTGATTGGCTCACGCCAGCGCCTCTGCACCTCAGGCTCTGGGAACATCAACATCAACCTCCATGGTTGCACACTACAACTCACCAAGCCAGACAGGAACCTAGGTGTCTTGTTTGACCCTCAACTGTCTTTTCTCCCGCACATTCAAGCCATGACCAGCTCTGCCTTCCCTCACCTCCGTAACATCGCCCGACTGCCGCTACCTCACCCCTCAGGCGCTGAAACTCTTGTTCATGCCTTCATCATCTCCAGGCCCGACTATGCGGCCTTCCCAACTCCTCCCTCCACAGGTTGCAGATAATCCAGAACTCTGCAGCTCGTGTCCTCTCCCGCACCAAACTCTGAGACCCCATCTCCCCCACTCTCGCCCGACTCCACTGGCTCCCTATCCTTCAGAGGATCCAGTTCAAGATCCCGGTCGTCACATACAAAGCCCTCCATGGCCTCGCCCCACCCTACCTCTGCAACCTCCTAACCCCCTACCAACCCGCCTGTTCCCTCCGCTCAGCCGGCTCTGGCCTGCTCCACGTCCCCCGATCCACCCGCCCCACCTTTGGCGGAGAGCCTTCAGCCACTCTGCCTCCAATCTCTGGAATTCCATCCCCCAGTCACTCCGCCTCGCTCCCTCCTTAGCCTCCTTCAAATCTAGCCTCAAGACCCTCTTCTTCAACCATGCCATCGACCATCCCCCTTCTCCTCCCCTCCCTTCTCCCCCCCTGACCCCAGCTCGGGTCTGAAATGCTGTACGCTGTCTAGTGCCTTGTGACGTCCTCCCGACGTGAAAGGCGCTATACAAATGTAATCTTGTTTTTTAGACTGCCCCCCTCCCTCCCTCGCAGGTAAGTGCACAATCTCTTGGAGTAGCAGTAAAGATGGATGATCGCAGGATCTGTTCTTAGTTAACTGAACTCAGCTGGGGCAGCTGCCTCAGCACCCTTGTGTTAGAAATATCAGCCAGGCATCCTTCCTGATCACTATCAAAAGTCCTACTCCTTCTAGTAACTAGAAATGTGTCACGCTGACCCCTGCCTGGCAACTCATTTCCAATGTAGATTGCATCAGAGCAGAGTTCCTGTGTCAATGTGACATGCTGTACATTTCCGTACTAAGGATTCCCATTAGAAAGCACCAAATATTATTACCAAATATTAAAAACAGAATGGAGTAAAACTCGCATAGTCTGATCCGTAAGAATCATAATTGCCTAAGCCGGTCAAGAGTTTATATTCTATGCAAGCTTGACATAACTCATATTTAAGCCATATTAACTGATACAGAGTTCTGTAGTTCAGTGGTTAGAGCACTCGCCTCGCAAGTGAAAGACCTGGGCTCGATTCCCAGCAGGCATATCAAATGCAAGGATTATTATTATTATATTATTATATGACTTATGTGAGGTTTACTGTATTAGGAATGAGCTCCAGGTGTCTTTATAATAATTACATTAATCACATTTCATAACAGCCAATGCTTTGGTTGAAACCTAGCTGCATTTACCAGAATATAACTGCTTTCTCACCTCTGATTTTTTGGCATTAACGGGCAATCCAGTAATGGAAGACATGTTCAATAAATCAACAGAAGGCTTTTTCCCCCTAAGTAAGACACTTGAGTGTACTGGGAGTTTTAACACACATTTAAGGGCCAGTATTTTGTTGCATATTACACTGGCAAAATGGCCAGCAGGACTGAAAGTGGAATAGCAGTATAATTCATGACACTCCTGTCCCCTGAATAACTAATGGTGTCTTGTATCTTGGTGAAAATCTTAACATACAATTTGTCATTTTCCCACGAAAGAGTAAAACAGTTATATTCCAGCACTGACTTTCACGAAGTCAGCTGTGTCACTTATTGTGACTGAGCTTGTGTATAATTGTAGTCTTTTTTGTTTTTCTATTGTATTGTGTTTCCTTTTGTCACCCTGAGAGAGCATCCATTTGAGGGAAGCAAACCAGCACTGGGATTGTGTATGTCAAAAAGATTCTCTTGAAATGTATTCATATCTCCGCATTGGTGGCTGTGTTGGTCTGTTGACAGACTGATCTTAGAAAATAATTCTTCTCCCAATTCCCTGCGGCAGGAGACAAATATTATGCAAAGGCTGGCTCAGTGTAGATGTGGGAGCGGGAGAAGAAGAGTGCTCCCAAGATCATAATTTAAATAAATCATAAATATTGCATATTCTTAATTTATATTGTAGTAAGTACACATTATTCTGTGTACTTGGCAATGCACTAAATCTTTCTTTAATTAGTCTGTTAACCAAACATCATCATTTTGTCTAATCTTTATTCAGTTACTATAACTTGGTACTACATGTGTGCTCTTGGGAGCTGGACAGATATTATCCATCATGTCATAAAAACATGAAGGACTGCAGAATGCCTTTTAGCACAATCCAACTGCCTGTATAAAAGTGCTAAAATGGAAGTGTGTCTCTGTTAGCAGCCAATAATACGACAATCCTTGTATTTGATATAGTGCCTTATCATGTTTTCGAGACGTCTCTAAGCGGTCAAATAATGGAGCAAACATAAAAAGTTAATGTTAACAGGTAGTTTAAAATTAATGAGGAGCTAGGTCTTTGGTGAAATTTATGGAAAAGGAGACCAAGTACGTTCTTTTTAAACTACACTTTAGAATTATAGCATAACTGTGCATCTGCCTCATCAGTATCAGATCCTGGAGTGCTTGCTGCTGACTAGAATGACATAAATACAAAAAGTGTTCCATTTCCCAACACTGACGTATGTTATCTTGATGACCACACAAATTTCCCAAAGAGAGAGAAACAAAGATTTACAACTCTTGTTTTAAAAAGGCTATTCACAGAAATACCAAGAGGCTGCAAACGATCTGTGCTGGATGCTTTGTTAGTGTCAGATATAGCAGTTCCTCATCTGGCAGATCGTTGAGATTCGTGACCCCTTTTGATCTATGGAAACAGTATTGTGTAAAAGCAACGTAGCATTGTCTCTGATCCTATCCAGTGATTCTCTGAATCATGGGCCTTTTATCTATTTCAAGCCCTAACAAGAAGCTGAGGTGATAACAGATCTCCAGACGATATGTATTGCCCTCACGACTCTTTCCTTGTGTTACCTTTACAGATTGTATGTTTACTTCCCGTGGTTCTTGTCACATCTTCCATATACTTTCAACTGGTAGTGACAAGTTTTCTGGTAATGATTGACAGATATTACTCTACTACTAATAATAATAAATGGGATTGGGAAGTACTGCATCTGAAGAATTCTACTGTTTGGGAGACTTTTGTTAGTGTATTGCCCATGTGAGTTATACATGTTGACACAGAGGCAATTTTTTAACCAGTGTTACTCCTTTTGAAATAGATTTACTTTTTTTGAAATAATAAAAAATCCTAACATTTGATATTGCACCTTTCCCATTCGGGAGGACGTCTCAAAGTGCTTCACAAGACAAATGCCTGCTGCTACTCATTACCATAGAATAAAAATAGAAGAAAATTTGTATGATCTTGCAGGAGTGGAATATCTTTTCTGTGATCTGCATCGAACTGGATGTGTAGAGGAATGTTGGGTCAACATTGTCAAATTCTTTTGGACATGAAAGACTGGCACTATATAGGGTAAGTTGTATTGTATAACATCACATTATTGGCATGGCATCTGAGTTTTAACAAAATTTGCATTTATATAGTGCCTTTCACGTCGGTAAGGCCTTGGAGTGCTTAACAGTGGCAGAGTTTTGGTCTATGATCAAAACCATGTATAAACCATGGAAATACAATGGTGGTGTAGAAACAGAAACAACACAATGCAGAATATTTTGGCCACTTATCCCACAAAATGCCTGACTGACACCTTTTTGAAATGGAACTGCAACTTCAGATTCCAGTTAAATAGTTTAAAATAAAATAAGAACAAGACCTGCACCAGTGCTCCCGCTACATCATTTTCATTATATCTAAAAATGGACATTGGTTACCAGAGCAAAGATTACTGTGAATATGCTTATTTTAAGATGATGAATATACCTCAGTGAATTGCAGGGTTATGCTGGGGTGAAGGCTGAAGGCTAGAAGAGAGAAGTTCAAGCAGATTATAATAATAGTAATCCTTGCATTTAATATAGCACCTTATCATGTCATTCAGATGGCTCAAAGCGCTTCACAGAATATACTGTAAAATGTTATTTTAGTGTTATTGCACATGAATTAACTGCCAAAACCAGTGAGAGCTGAGATTACAATTCACAAAAAAATGGAAGTCAGACATTTATCCACATTGAGAAGGGGTTATTGGACTGCGAGTCATGTAGACCATCCCCATTACTCAGAACATAGTTAGTGGTATCCTGAAAGCGAGATCACTGCTGACTACCTTGGCTGTGGATGAGCACACAGCAGATTTGAAGGGGAAAAATTGTCTGGTGAACAAATTGTTTAGCAATGGGTTCACTAGTCTCCTGGGGTGGAATCATCATAACTAAAGTAGTTTGAACAAACTCACCAAGGAAACCAAAGAATGTTTCTATTCATACCATAAGACAACTGCTGACCAGCATGTGGGGCGAGACGCATGGAATTATTTGTACTGATGATTTAGAATATTTCCATAGATTCATTCTCATCATTATCCCACAATCAAATTCATGGAAAGAGATAGCTGCCTTTTGTGATGTGCTGATAAAGAGAATATCAGATGCTTCAAAAGAAATCCAAATGGAATGTACTACAATCTTAAGAACTTTAAGGAATGTCAGCACATCTATGAATTATGAACAAATACCCCTCTTGACTGATATTGAACTGTAGAGTCGATCAGAAGCTGAAGTAAAAATGTATCCACTGCACTAAAATAAAATTGCTACTGACATAACTTCATGAAAAATGATTGCAGAAGGATAATTAACTGGTTGCTGACATAACATTTGTATTTAACATAAATCCAAAGGCCTATGATATTGACGATATTGCAATGATATAGTTGTCATTTGTTTTGTAGATATGATGCGTGTAACTTTGAAACATGACAGGCACCATTATTTGAGTGGGGGAAGGAAAGAGGGAGTGTTTCTCCACTTGTAAATACTTAAAGAGATGAACTGAAATGAACAGTAACAATGTAATACAGGCAGCGTTTTTAATTTAAAAAATCTGTACATCTGGATAGTCTATTCACAGTGATAAAGCAGCGACGTTTTAAAATCATCTTGTACATTCAGCCAGTTGGTTAAATAGAGTAATTGATAGGATCCGGATTACAACACTGTCATCCTCTTGAGATCTTCAAGTGATATGAATTGCTGGAAGGAAGCCAGCGTGAGCAGTTTATATATAAACTCTGCAATCACGCGACCTTCTTGAAATCATACCTTGCTCACAATTGTTTACTGTATAATATAATAGGAAATGTTTAATGTAATTAAATTACTAATTGCTGGAAGAGCAAGGCCATCAGAAAGTGGTGCCAGTGACGACCTAATCATCCAGGACTCGGTCATTTTAATGCACACATTTACCATGAATGGAGTTCCCAGTCTCCTTGAAAAAACACATTGTAACGGGCTGCATTGTGTAAGCTTGTATCACCAAAGTTGGTAAATTTGGCATCAAATGTGAAATGATCTGACGAATGGTATAAAATTGACGTAGAATTGAATTTATTCATATCCTGGAGCCCAAGGCAACTCTCTTCCTCTTTATCCTCCCATCATACCTTATCCCAGACGCAGTCGAAACACTCATCCATGTGTTTGTCACCTCCCAACTCGACTTTTCAAATACTCTTTTTAATAGTCTCCCCAGCGCCATCATACACACTATCCAGCTAACCCAAAACTCTACTGCCCATATATTCACCCATACTAAACTCTGTACCCTCATCACACCAGTTCTAGCCTGGCTCCATTGGCTCCCTATTGCTGAACGGATTGATTTCAAGATCTTCACATTCGTTTTCACATCCCTTCATGCCCTGGCACCTCCCTACCTCTCTGACCTGCTTACCCCACAACCCGCTGCCTCTGCTCGACTGGCTCTAGCCTTTGTAGCAACATGTAATATGGAATCTAAAAAGGTCATCCATCTCATTAAACCTGTTCCCCCTGCAAACCATGTCCAATTTATCCAGACTTGTCTCAGAGTCTTTCAGGTTGTACCAAGAGTTCTCCTGTCAGTGGAGCATCACTGAGAAATTATCTCTTAAGAGGAGTTCATGTTCACATTGCTTGAAGCCCATCAGTAACCAGACTGTATCTTGATCTTTTTTTAAAACAAGACGTCTGATTGAAATTTGTGCCATCTGTATTTGAAGGAATGCCTCACAGATGTGAAATGTTATTGATTGCACAAAAGGATAACTTACTAAAAGTCTAGATTGCTGCTGCCTTCAGAGAGTTTTTGTTGAAACAGTGAAACTAGTTAAAATAACTCTGGCACAATGAAATTCTCTTTTGTTTATTTTGGGTAATCTTCACTGATACCTTTCAACTCGAGATCTGCCTGCCATGGCTCATGTCTCAGCAGTTACAAAGCAGCATAGGCAGCCTGCTCATGTAACTCTATCTATTTCTCTTTTTGGATAACCTCTTAGAGCTGCCGTAACAACAACAACAACAACAACAACAAGATTACATAATAAGTGCCACATTGGCAAAATTCTCAATTTTTTATTTCTCTTTTTCTGTCTGAGATCCTGATGGTTCCAAAGGACAAACTTCAGAGCAGAGTTGCTGATTGAACTTGTGAGAATAATCCCTTCAATGGCACTACATTTTAGTACTCAGTGTGCAGCCTTAGAAGGCTATCTAAGAATACAGTACAATGCAAATTTACGTTCATATAGTGCTTTTCATGTTGGGAGAACGTCTCAAAAAGGATTACACTGATGGCCAGGGAAAGATGTCTGAAAGTACTATCAAAGAGGCTGGCTTTGAAAGAGGGGAGGAGGGAGGCTGGGTTGGAGGGATATCAGGATGGAGTTCCAAAGAGTGGGGCAGAATGATGGAAATCTCGCCTGCCGATGGTAGGGTGGATACAGCGGGGGATGTGATACTTAAATATTCATTTAAAATATAAATAGTTATTACAAAGGCTCCTGATACAGTGATACTTCTTATGAATAATAAAACTTTGATTTCATGTGAGCCTTACCACTCTGAAACAACTCCAAACACTTTACACAATGAAGTTGAAATAGCAGCAAATGACATAGTTGCCAAAGAAGGAGTTTTCTCCAGGAAATCCTGTGTAAATGAAGCCAATCTGTGAGATGTTGGCTCCAAACTGAGCTGATGATAATAATTATAATAATTCTTACAGTTGATATAGCTTCTTTTACGTTGGGAGGCTATCTCAAAGTGCTTCACAAGATATACTGTAAAGTGGAGTGACTGTTTTTGGTCGGCAAAACTCTTCCCAAAGTCCAAGTCTCATGATCAATGGGTATCCCAAGAGAAAATGTACTGTTTTTGCACTGTTTTGTCTTTTTGACTCTACTGAGTTACTTTGATGTGACGTATAGTGACTTTTTTATTCTGTGAGCAAATGCAACAACAACATTCTACAAATAGCACTGAGATGAATGATCAATTCATTCAGCCAGGACATCAGGATAGATTTCTTTCTTCCCCAGTTTGTGACATCCACCTGAACTTAATGAAGTTATAACATGGAAAACAACATGTTTGTGTATTTGGTGGGGGTACATTAAATAGAGCTTTAAATATGAGTTTAAGATTGTTGTTGATTGACAGTGGTGTTTAAAGTACTTTTCATTATGTCTCTAAAGCCATTAGTGTTTTGGCAGATCATTGCTTTGGGCAGATTGCCAGTCTTTCTGGTAATGTTCGTTGCCCCTGCTGTTCTTTCCAAAGACTGAAGACCAACTGAATGAAAATGCATTTATCGTCTTTGTCAGGTAGAACTCCGTAAATCTGCACAGTCTTCAAAAAACCTACAGGAAACACTGTTACCATAACATTTGCTGGTTGTGCAAAGAAAATTTGAATAATTTTAAAAAGTTATTATTTTATGGGATAAAAGGATTGATACTCCAATAATCTGTCAACTCATGATTCAGTGATGTGATGTTTATTACCTTTGTGTCTTGGTTACAGCTAAGCGTGTATAGGTGTGTATGTATATGTTAAAGATCCCATGGCACTTTTTGAAAAGTGAAGGGAGTTTCTCCCAGTATCCTGGCCAACAATAACTCAAATAAAATTAATCATTCACTCCATGGCTGTTTGTGGGACATTGCTGTGAGCAACTGGCTGCTGTATTCGCCCACAAAACACACAGTCACTCCACTTTAGAGTGTATCCTTTGAAGCACTTTGGATCATCCTCCTGACGTGAAAGCAACTTTAAAAAATATAGGGCTTATTATTTTAATAATGGCCATGAAAAAGGGTTTATGATCTCTAGAAATTATTAATTTGTAAATTGGTCCTGTAACTTTTTGTTTGGATGCTTTTCCCCCCATCCCCCCACACACAGTTTTTTAAAATCTTTTTTGGCCAGTCCTTGTGATAATAATGAGTAATTCAAATGAAAAAATGAACCGATGAATTGCAATGATTAGTAACATAATACAGTGGAGCTCGGTAAAGGGCAGTTAAAAGAATTTTAGTGAGCATGGAGAGCTTATTATCCCATTTACAGTCTGAGGTTGTTCCATGCCCCAGGGCAGCATTTTACTCAGACTGGTGATTTTGATGGACCTGTATCCCATATTTTAAATATCAGAGGTCTTCTGTTTAAGTACTTGCACCTGCACAGAATCTGAGTGCCCTTATTCTTCTACAGCCCAGTTACAGCTCAGTAACTCACTTGTCTCCAACCTCACATCAACACTTTTGATCAATGTCTTACCTAAATTACTAATGAATCTGTAGCAATAACTGGCTCTGACAGAAAATACAGGGGAACTTCGTTACAATACCACCCGTATCAACACCTGACTTATAGCGCTGGTGTCCTATGGTACCACATTAACTGGAAGCACAGTACACCAGGCTTCTGACGATTAGCTGGCTTCCCACGCTACAAAATGGCCGATTTCTGAGTTGTCAGTTCCCTGCTTATGTCACTTCAACAACTTGCATTAATATAGCGCCCTTCACGTGGGGCAGCGTATCAGAAGGCTTAACAATGGCAGAGCCGGACGCCGAGCCAGAGAGTGGGAGGGAGGAGATGACCGTGAGCACAGTTGAAAAGGTAGGTCTTTGGTCGTGATCTAAAAGAGGGGAAGGAGGGAGCAAGGTGGAGGGTTTGGGGAAGAAAGTTCCAAAGCTTTGAGGCGTAGTGGCTTAAAGCGCAGTCACCGATGGTGGAGCGGAAAAGACAAGGGACAAGGAGGAGGCCAGACCATCCTGCAGGCTCCTATGCACAGAAAACGACAATAACAGCAACCTGACAGTTGACATTTTGTTTAAAAAGAGTATTAAAGCCAGCTGACTAAATTTAAAATGATCAGTAGGAAATTTTTCCTTGTTCTGATACAATTTTTTTTGGTGTTTACATCTGTGGTGGATGAAGCCTCACTGCCCTCTATCTTTAGACAACGCATATTTATTTGATGCTATCAAAAATGTACCAGACTTTTCTTTGGATGGAATTAGGTGTCTTCTAAAGATAGCTATCTTCTTTAGAAGTTGTTTTCCCCTCCAGATGACAGCCCTCCTGGAGCAGACCAGAAATCAGTAAGTCAATATATATTGTCTGTATCACAGACAGCCTGCAGACAACTGCTAGTAAAATATGACGTTCATGTAGGCTGTTTATGACACATGTAGGTTAAGAAAAAGGTTGTTTATCAGTGACTTATAAGTAGGGCTCCACCATTTAAGCTTTTTATCCCCAACGTTTTCTGATATATTTCGACATTTACTGCCAAAAATAAAATGAGCCTTTTACAGTGATTCTGTTATTAAATAACTTTTATATGATGCTTAAGTTCCTCAAAGATATATTTCCTTGTGATTTGTTAATGGTCTGAACATGTGGGAGCAGTACAGTTGGAGAGGTTTTAGACAGTGGGTATTGGTGTGCGAAGATGCCACTTAGGATTTGGAACAATTTTTTTAAAAATAGCAACACTTCTGAAGATAAGCTACTGGCGTTATTGCAGCCACATTCAAGCTAAAAATGCTTTCTTTGTGGACCACCTCAGTTTATGGCTGAGTATTTTTAGCCACTTGGGAGCTTTTATGTTCATTTATCTCATTACAACTTTTGTAACTGAAATCATTTTATTTGAAATTGATTCATTGGTTAATTGAAATTTGCATACCTATTGGCATGTTCTTGTATTTCTCTCCAATTTTCTCTCCCACACTAATGAATGTGTTAACACATCCTGGTGTTTAGTTTCATGATCGCCAGCTGTTGATCGCCCTCTCACTCATGTGGTCGTTCTTTGCTGTCAGCCTAAATGATAAATGTTGGTGGGATATTGAATCATGAGGCCTGGCATCCAAACCTTATCCTGTTCTCACCTGGCATCCAAACATGCTTCCTTTCCAACAGGAACTGGATAGCAATAAGTAACAGGAATCCTGGCTGGTTTTGTTTACCTCCCTAGTCGTCCAAACTCAGTTAGACCAAGGAACTTGGACCATTTGGGTCTGTATGAGTTAAACAAAAGCTTTACCAACTGAGCCATCCAGACGTGCTGTATTCCTTTATTTACTCTGCTTTTGTATTGTCGATACCAGACCATCATTTTGTCAACTTTTATATGTTTAAGATATAATATATACTAAACGCTTATTTCCTGATATGCAGCTGTTAATTATGACTTGATAAACCTGGAATAATTAGGTTATAGTCTTTAAGCCTTTCGTGTAAACTCACTGTGAATTAGTGTAACAGCAGATTGTCAGAAACTGCAATAAGACCCAGATTAAACTAGAAGCACCTCTGTAAAATCCAATGCTGATGCCTCTAAAATGCAACCTATTTATATTCTAATGTGATTTTAACAGTGCAGCGGCAACATGGAAATAATTATACACGTGGAGATATGTACAGCATTTTTAAATTACAAGTTTTATTTTCTGGCCCTAGATCTGCTCCGATCTCTGTAGGAAGTCAACACCGAGCACTCAGGGACATCCTCCTGATGTGAAACGTACTGTATAAATAGTACTATATTATATAAATTTAAATGGAAGTCATATCGATATGAAAACTTGAACTCTACCAAAGCACAGGCTCAGGTAGTAGCCCTGGAGGCAGCAGGAAATAGCGTTGATCCAAAAAAGCAGGAAAAACCCTCTTGTTTACCCTGCAAGTAAACACTATACTGGAGAAGTTTCAGTTGAATTAAGGAGTGTACGGGATGCAAATGAAATGGGGATTGCTCTTATCAATGTTACTCTGTATCTATATTTTCATCATTGTAAAAGGGAAGGGGGAATGAAATGGGGCTATTTTGACATTTGTGTAGCACTCCTACTTTTTCTTATTCATCTCAATTTATTCTCAGATTAATATCTGAGAATAAATTCAAAAGTGTATTTACTTCTAAATTTATTCTCATTCATCCGTAGTTCCCTGCAGAATTATATTATGTTGTTTCATGCTTATTCTGATCACGACTCCACGAGGGTAATGCAACAAATTCCCAATCCTTCCCATCCCTGTTTCCAGGCATTATTTATGATGGACAAGCCAGCCTGGCTCATTAGAGGGACCTAGAGGAATAGACCAGCCACGAAGGTTGGGAATCTTCCCACTCAGTCCTGTTAACCCTGCAAGCCAAAGCCCTAACAGATAGGGTGGTCTTAGCTGGACAAGCAGCGGGAAGTTTACCAGTATTTGTAAAGCAAGTTACAATGTTGTAATGCCATGGCAAATTGTCCGATATTAGCTGGTTAAACACCAACAGTAGCCAATGCACACTCTGGTATCCCCAACCTACACTTAAAAGTGTCATAGATTAGGTATATCGATTAGGTATCCAGAGAGAGAGTGCACACAGAATACCAGTAGTTTGGTTTGATGATTTCTTCACCTGTTAATGTGTTTCTGCATGTGGTCAGATGCCTGGCTGACCCCACCCTCCAAAAAAAATTCTATTCATCTTAAAATGTTTAAACAGTTTTCTTGTGCGTTTTCTTTTTTTAATTAATTTTTACTGTGAATATACTATTAGAAATGCAAGGGCTTAAATTCCCAATGTGTAGTGACTTTGGATGATGCACAATTAAAATGGGAAAAACCCATTTGCAACCAATGTCATCAATGTTGCTACAACGTAATGCCAACCGGAATTTCAGCACAAAGTGTCAGAAATAGCAATGTCAGCAAGTAGGTCCTTTCAATACAATGTGAACAAGAAAGGGATGTTCAGCCCATCTAGTTTAGCAAAATACCAGAACCTGAGGCTATTGCAGATTCTTAAATTCAGGGATTCTTCCCACACAGCTCCTGTTAATTCGGCAAGCCAAAGCTCTAATAGGTGGGGTGGTCCTAGCAGGTCAAGGAGTGGGACGATTGCCATTCATTTGTCTCCATGCAGTTTTAGCTGTTTAGACTCCAATAGTATCTCAAAATACTCTCTGGGGACCCTAAGCCTTAGTTCTCGACAACCTCTACCCAATGCTATCCATAATTAGATGAGCAGGGTGCATCCATCCACGGAAAGTGTCCCTGTTCAACTACACATTAATATTGACAGATATAATTAAAAAGGGGGGAAATTTACAATTTGGGAAATATATTCGAGAAAAAAGGATTGATTCTAAGTTCATAAAAACTCTGTTTTAAAGTTTAGCATTCATCATCTTTAAGTCTTTCTGCACATGGTGGTTACTTCTCAGACTGACTGGCTTGAATCTCATAAACATATATTAGAAGCAGCAGTAATTTTCCTCTAACCAAGCACAGTTTTGGCTTTATGACTTTGAGCTGTTTAACTGGATTTTTCACATCTTATAGCTAATTTTTACACGTAGCAGTCAGATTTGTTCTGTTATTTGATCTGACACATGTATGTTTGCTTTTCTCATTAAAACATTAAAACTACAGTCAAGGGATTCCTTGACAACCAGTTAACAGCCATAATAAATGGTTGGCTGAACGTCTAGGTTGATACTCCAATGAAGTGTTGGAGCCATCCTTTGTATAAGGCATTAACCAAGGTCCTGTCTGCCTGTTTAGTTAAAAGGTAAAATTGGTTTGGGTTTTGCTGTGTGCAAATTGGCTGCCGCGTCACCTACAAATACACAGTCGCTCCACTTTGTATGCTTAATTCTGTGAAACGCTTTGAGACGTCTCAATGATGTGATAAGACACTATATTAAATGCAAGGATTAGACAATTAGAATCATTGTGAAATTTACATTGGTATGACTCTGACTGATTTATTCTTAAACTAAAGTAGCCTCACAATCCATATGTAGCTATGGGCTGAGTAACTCCAATCTGGTGTCTTCACCCAAACAATTGCAGGTTTTGTGTAAAGTGCTCTCAATTAAGTCAATTAGTATATCTCTGTGATATCCATGTTACCGAGCACTTTGTTGACCGGAGGGCTGAAATTCTGGTCGGTATCTTTGACGATTTGTGATTCTAATGGGGGAAATCCCATCGGAAGAAGTTACTGTCAGTATCGCTGCATGGAACAGCAATTTCAGCCCTCATTTCAGCAATGTTAAAATCCTGACCCACCAACTATAATGTTCAAGTAAATTTGCAACTCCTTGATACCAGTAAAAAACGAAGACATCCACAAAATAGTCGTTTCACTAGGCTCTACAGTACCAGCAGCATCATAACTGCAAGACTGAGATAGCATTCAATAAACTATCTTACTTCAGACATAATCTCCATTTATTTGTTTTCTTTATCCATAGTCTTTGTTTCAAGTACATCATAGATTTATATCAGATGTCCATGGGATTGTTTTCTTTTTTTAACTATTCATTACCTCAGATATCGTTTAAGATTAAATTATCCAACCATTTCAAGGGTTATGGCGTTAATCTTTCTTTTAATCTTGTGTCCTCTCCTGCACTAGGCTCCATGACCCTGTCACCCCCCACCCTCATCCAGCTCCACTGGCTCCCCATCCCCCAGAGGATAGAGTTCAAAATCCTTGTCCTCGCTTTCAAAGCCCTCCATGTCCGGGCTCCTTCCGATCTCTGCGACCTGTTAACCGCGTATTAACCTGTCCGCTCCCTCTGCTAAGCAGGCTCTGGCCTGCTCCACATTCCCTGCCATCGACATTCGGGCCTTCAGCCTCTCAGCTCATGCCCTTTGGAACTCCATCCTACAGTCCTTTGTCTTGCTCCCTCCCTTGCCTCCTTCAAGAAAAACAACTTACGCTTATATAGCGCCCTCTACGCAGGATAGTGTCTCAGAGCGCTTAGCAATGGTGGAGCCTGACTCCGAGCCAGGGAGTGGGGGAGGTGGCCATAAGCACAGTCACAGTCAAAGAGGAAAGTTTTCGGCGGGACTTGAAGGACAGGAGAAAGGGGGCAAGGCGGAGGGATTGAGGGAGAATGATCCAGAGTCTTGGGGCTAAAAGCGCGACCTCCGATGGTGGGGCAGAGGGTGCGAGGGATGAGCAGGAGGCTGGTGCCAGTTAAGCGGAGGCACTGAGTGGTGGATTGGGGAGTGAGGAGGTCGGAGAGGTGCCAGGGAGTAATTGGATTTGAACACAAGTATGAGGATCTTGAAGTCGATCCGTTTGATGAAGGGGAGCCAGTGGAGTCCGGCCAGAACTGGTGAGATGTGGGTACGGAATTTGGTCCGGGTCAGTATCCGGGCAGAAGTGTTTTCAATGAGCTGCATCTTTTGAATGGTGGAGCTGGGGAGACCGTTGGGGAGTGCATTATGAGTAATCCGAAGCAAGTCAAGGCAAGTCTCAAGACCCTCCTCTTCGACTGCGCCTTCGGTCACAACAACAACAAGATTGCAGTTATAGAGCACCTTTCACGTCGGGAGGACGTCCCAAGGCGCTGGACAGTTGGGTCGGGACCCGAGCAGGGGGGAAATGGTCCGGGTGAGAGAAGGGAAGGAGCGAGGAGGGGATAGAGAGTCGAGAGGGGAGGTGAAGGCACGGTTGAAGAGAAAGGTCTTGAGACTGGCCTTGAAGGAGGAAAGGGAGAAAGCAAGGCGAAGGCACTGAGGGATGGAGTTCCAGAGCCTAGGGGTCACGTTCCTACCCCTACCCTCCCTGCCCTCCACCCTCCCTAAACCCAACCCCCTACTCACATCCAAGCATTGGAGCCGAGCACTGGGACAAGGGGATCTTTTGGAAATATTTTCAGTCCATAGAATTAGTGTTGAATTTTCGTCAGTTCCTATTTGGTGATTAAGAATCACTTAAAAATCATTTTTAGCCGTGGCTGCAAAATAGAATGTCACTGTCTAACATTGGATCTGCTTATACAACCTGAGCCGAACAAGTCAAGGGCTCCGCGACATGACCCAAGTGAAGGGCGCTATATAAATGCAAGTTGTTGTGGTTGTTGTTATTGTGCCATTTTGTGAAGGTGTTAGATATGATACAGGCTGCTCTATGGAGCGCAGTAATATAATAATAATAATAATCCTTGCATTTGATATAGTGCTTTTCACGTCTTCTAGACGTCTCAAAGCGCTTCACAGAATAGTGTAAAGTGAATTGACCGTATATTTGTGGGCGAAACGCGGCAGCCAATTGCGCACAGCAGTGTCCCACAAACAGACGTGGATTGAAAATGAACAATTTATTATTGTTTTGTTTTGGAGGGATTATTATTATAATTGATCATTTATATATGACTTTTAAAAAGTCATGCAGTTGATCTACAGGAAAACAAACATGAGTACTCGCAGAGTTACTCTTCACATAAAAAAGGAAGGGAAGAGCCGTGTCTTGTTTTCGTTAGGATTATGTAATGTGTGATTGATATTTCATTGCAGTTTTCATCATCAAACAGTGAGTTTGTAGTTTGTAGTTCAGGTAGTAAATATGACTACATTGAGGGCTTTTTTTTACCATAGTATGTTTTGTGTTAGATTCACTTCAAACCCATTTTGGGCCATCTATTTTTATTTCGAAGTTAGGGTTTGCTGACTTGCCTGATGTAAGCTGAAGCTTGCAGTGGTACAGTGAATATTTCAGAGATATCTATTTATTGTGTGTAGTTCTATCTTTTGCATCTGCTGGCTCAAGCTGGTGACCCTGTCCCCTTCCCAATACCATTAGTTTTATGTCTGAATTTGTTTTCATTGGAGGAAAAGAAGTTTGAGGGAGGAAATGATTCAGGTCTTTAAACAATGAGAACCATTGATGATATAGATGTAAAAAGAGGTTTTGACTAAGACCTTGAGAGCAGCGTTAGAGGATATTGGTTTAAAATTTAAAAGAGATTAGCAGAAATGACTTTCTGACAGTAGACTATATGTGGATTGCTAGCTGCTTTACAAAATAAAACTGGATAAGTATCTGATTGAAACAAATAGTATTGGAATATGTGCAATACAATGCAGTTTATACTTATTAGAAAGGCATCCCAAAGCACTTGCTGATTCAGAGTTGAGGGTGGGAGCCGAGTGGTTGTTGACTGAAAGCACAAAGAGTTACGTTTTGAGACGTACCTTAAAAGAGGAGAGGGAGGGAGCAAGTCGGAGACACCTGGGAATGGAGTTCCAGAGAGTGAGCGCCATGTGGCTGAAAGCATACCCAGCAATGGTGGGGGAATCGTGGAGTTAGGCCAGTGTGAGCCAAACAAAGGGAGCAGTCAGGTTGATAAGGATGAAGGAGGTTGCAGAGGTAGAGTGGACGAGATCATGGAGGGATTTAAATGTGAGAATAATATATGTAATAATAATATCTCTTGCAGTTAATATAGCACCTCAGCACATCTCAAAACAAATCTCAGAATTAAAAGTGCAGTGACTGTGTATTTTGTAGGCGAATCTGGCAGCCAGTTTGCACACAGCAATGTCCCACAATCTGCCATGAAGTGACTGACCAATTTTATTTGGGGGATTGCCAAGACACCGGGAGAAACTCCATTCTCTTTTCCAATAGTGCCATGAGACCTTTAACTGAACAGGCAGATGGGACCTCGGTTTAACATCTCGTCCAACCAGCACCTCCAACAATGCAGCGCTCCCCCAGCACTGTATTGGAGTACCAGCCTGGACTAAGTGAATTAAAAGTCCTGATGTGTGGGCTTGAACTCACAGGTTTCTTACGTAGAGGTGAGAGTGCTACCAACTGAGCCACAGTGACACTTTAACACTTATATCTATAATATTTTTATGTGTTCATTGTAACTTAAATAATCCCCATGGAAACAAAAACAGTAGATGTTTCAAATATTCATTTGAAATTTGAGAAACAGTATACGTTGGTTTCAGAGAGCTGCAGTCAGTGAGTGTACATCTGTTGTACATCAAACCTCGCAATTTTAGTGTACTTTATCCCAAATATAGAAGTGACTGAACAGGAATTTGTGTTTGACTTAATTGTTTTTCTCAAACTTGATTAGTTCAATTGCCTCTGACATACACAGCGTGGAGCTTCTGTGAATTAAGCATTAAAGGACTTTTTGCACCCCAACTATTGCCCTGGCTAAGGTCAAATGGGGAATCAAACCTGTTCCCTTCTGGTCTGTGTGCTATGCTAGGCGGTAGGTACTGTTTACTCAATGGGCCATTGAGCGAGCCTGTTAAATAGTTCTAATTAAATTGTTAGCGAACAAGTGATTCATTTACTTTGAAATGTAGTTACGAAGGACCCTGGCTGCCACCAGAGGTGCAAAATAGCACTGGAGGCGTTTTTTTCCCCCTCTCGTGAAGAAGCAGCAGCAAGATTAAAAACCTCCCACAGCACTCACCACCATTTGGCTCTGACTGTGGGGAAGCTGATGTTTCTCATGTTTTTTTTACAATCTTACCAACCTTCCCACAGAAGACTGTGAACTGAAAATAAAACCACAATTTGTAACTTTAAAACCACTGCCACATCCCCTGCAGGAGTTCCCGTCACCTTTGTTTCTGCATTGCCTCTGGTGCTCTGGATGTTGCCTTGTAGTGTAAATGGTTCCATTCCCCACAGCAAGCAGCCACAGGCATGGAGAGCTTCCGAGGAGCTTCAGAGAATCCCACAATAAAAAAGCGGTAAAAGAGGCATCCAGCCTGTACCTTAAATGTAGACATTTTATGGCTGAGGGAAACCCTTTGGAGAAAAGTAGCAATAAAGGAAGTCAGACTGACAGCTGAATTGTTTTAAACTACCTTTCCTGTGAAATCCTCCATTTGAGGAAAATGTGCTGGTGAATGTTTTAACGGAATGTTTCCTATATGTTTAAATCCCAGAACAAAGGAGGTGAGGATGTTGTATTTCAGCCCTGCGGCGGCATAATTATTCTATTAGCACTTTAAAGGAGAGTGAAATAACTTTATGGTATGAATGACACTACGTTCTTGTTCACTCTGTCAATCCTTGAGTGACCAAAAGCAATTAACATGTCACTACCTGGCACCCATATGCATTCCATCTGTGCAGTGTGGAGAGCGCCAATCCCTGTTATTGACTTATACGGCACCAACTGGAATTAAAGGAAAACATAAAGGCCAGACTCTCAACGTTTGCTTCACAACATTTCACAAAGTCCAATTTGTTTTGTAATCCAGTCCAATCAGTCACCATTAAACCTCAGAATATACTGTCTGTTATTCAGTCTGATTCTAACCAAAGGCTTTTCTTTACTTTTTTTGTGAGAAAATATCCTGCCAATCTTCAGCTATTGAAGATATGACTGCTGTTTGAAAAGGGACCAGATGTATATATATTGTATTGTACACTTATATGAAAGTATGTATTATACGCTCAATAATATGCAAAATTCCAGTTGAAAGAAGACTTGTGGATAAATTCAGTGATGCACATTTCCTCTATTTAGTATTCTGTTTATATACCCTCTGTTTTGAGTAATAATAAAATGCTGAGTAAATCATTCAAATGAGAGAATGTATAATTGTTTGTTTTTACGCATTCTTCATGGAGAGCGGAATGACAACCGTGCGAAGTGGGGGTGGGGGGGGGGAGTGTCACTAGAGATTGAGAGAAAATTCAAGAGGCATTAATAGCTACTTGGTCAACAAATCAATTGAGGGGAATGAGAGAGAGAGAAGAGAGAGAAGTGAAGTTTTTTTAAAACATTGGGACCAGCCAGATGGATAATAATAGTCTTTTCCGGCCCAGAACTGTGCGCACCCACATGTGTTCTATTAATCTCTTACAAATCTGGATTTTATTTAACATTGTGTGCCTATAAAGCTTTCACAAGGAAGATGCAGGGGGTTTCCTGTATCTTCTTTTAATTTAAGTGGAAGAGTAATGTTTCCTCATTCATTTGTTTCATACATTTAGAATTTTTCTTTCTGAATTTTTGACTAGTTACAGTACTTGTTACCTCACAGCTGCATATCTGGCTTTTCAGAACTCTGCAAAGTAGCAATATGATTTTATTTCCAGCAAAATATATTCATTCACACATTCAGAGTCCAGGAGAACCAGGTCTGTGGTGGTAAGGGTCAGAGCTAATGCGTGCTTAGGTTAACTAACTTTGGGGACCCACTGGGTGTTTTCAAAATCAGGATGTCACGGTTGCCAAGATAAAGTCAGAGCATAGCTATTGAGTGACCTATGTCTTGGCTCGGGTCACCACGTTGCTTGTTAGTGAGGTTTTCATCTACTCTCGCCCCTGAACAGAATTGATCAAATCTTTTTTTTGAACCTGGGCCTTCAGTCGATAATAGAGATTTGGGTTCCTGTTTGCTGCAGAGAAAGGTGGTTTGACACTGTGACATTCCAAATGAAAAGATAGCCATTACAATGGGTTCTTTTACAAGAATAGTGTGATTAGCTAACTTACAAAAGCAAGAGTTTTTGCAAAGGAAGTTTTAGATTTTTGCCCTTATTACAGTGTAATTCAGGGTGGGATTTTCCATCACAGTCCAGTGACTCTGTTTCCTTTCACTGTTGTAAGGTCTGTTTTTATTAGTTTACAAGTCACATAATCCATTGAAGTTACAGCAGCTCTGTGTCCTTCGATTCTTTGGCCCTTAGGAGTACTTTCAGTCAGGGTTAGTCATATGTGAGAATTTAATTGATTTTAATCTTGCAGAACCCCAGAACAAATTTCCTGCATAAGAGCTAAGAAAGTGACCAGTGAAGGCATTTTGTTCCACCGATCATCTGTGGAGTCTGACATACTCTGTTCACTAAAACATAGTGTTCCTTGTTCGTAATAGGATAGTCCATCGCAATCGAAAGCAAAGATCAATAGTCTTGGCGTTTTGGCAAGTGATAGATCCTTTGTTTATTTAATTACCGAGAGAACATTGATATCAGTAAGCACAACATTTGGATACTTTAACTGCTGATATCCACAGTTTACTTTTGTTTGTAAACTGAGGCTATCAAAATACTGAAAGGTTTTGAGTAACTACATAGGGCTTATTTTCACTGATCAGCGAGGTAACATATATGGCATAGAATCATAAACATTTACAACACGGAAGAAGGCTATTCAGCCCATTTATCACCAGAAGAAAAATTGAGGGTAGAAATTTTCTTTTACCCAGAAGTGAGAGACCTGGGTTCGATTCCCAGCAGTGGGAAACCTTGGCCAAGTTTCCTTACTCCACACGCCTGATAATAATCCCTCAAGAAAAAAAAGTAATAACAATTTGGTCACTCAATCGATGAGTGTTTGTGGGGTACTGCTGTGCGCAATTGGCTGCCGCGTTTCGCCCACAAATATAGTCAATTCACTTTACAGTGTTTTCTGTGAAGCTCTTTGAGACATCTAGAAGATGTGATAAGGCTTTATATCAAATGCAAGGATTATTATTATTATTATTAAGATTGTTAGAATGTGGAATGCCTAACCACAAAAGATGAGTCCTTTATAGTGAAGTTAAAAGCAAATTGGATAACTATTTGAGGAAAATAATATTAAATAGCATGCGGATAGATCAGAGGAATGGAATTAGACCACATTGCTCCAGTAGGGGACCTAACATTATCAAAGATACAATAAAATACATTTTACATTAATATCGTGCCTTTCACATCAGGGAGACGTGATAAAGCACTTTACACAACTACCTGGGCTGTGTGTGTGGGGCGTGGGGGAATGAAGATGGTGGGAAGGGAAGAAAAGGTGACCAAAAGCTGAAGTGCCTAATATCTTCCTTTGCTTTAAGCTTTTCATGATTCGCCCACAAAATACACAGTCAATCCACTCCATAATATATTCTGTGAAGTGCTTTGAGACATCTCAAGGACGTGATGAGGCGCTATATTAAATGTAAGGATTATTATTATGATGATTCTATGGTTCCATTTTCCCGATCTCAATCAGGCGCTGGCACCAAACTGTGTCTGGTTACTTTCTGATCTGAACCGTGAAATGAGGAGGTGGCACTGAGCAGTCAGATCAAAGTTGCTCTGGTCTTTGCTAGTATCGGGATACTTTTGTATTGAGATGCAACAAGCCACAACCTGTCACTTTCTGATCTGAACTGTGAAAGCAGGAGGCACCGACCAGTCTATCTTGGATTACACACGAGGACTAGCCTGTATTCATGTTCAATTTTATTTCCCTGTACTACAAGAGGAAATTATTTGTGCAAACAACATTACTAAAAAGCCGCTACCTCGTCTGAATGACTTCCTGTGCATTGTATAGCATGCAGCTAATGTGTAGACCTGGCTGAGCTTGTTTCCACTTATTTGTTTACAAGGAAATGACGCTTCCTCCTATTGCACATGATGTTCCTGATTTTTTTCCAATCCATTTTTTTTCCTCTATATTTGCATTTGATATTAGTGCCTGTCACGTTAGGAGGACATCGTCACGGGAATTACTGTAAAGTGCAGTAACTGTAATTTGTAGCCGAACGCAGCGGCCGATTTGCACACAGTGGCGAAAATTTGGTCGTTTATGTCATTATTGTTTGTGGGACATTGGTGCGTGCAAATTGGCTGTCGCATTTGCCTATAAAATAATAATAATCCTTGCATTTGATATTGTGCCGAAAATCACATCTTTGAGACGTCTCAAAATACACAATCACTACACTTTACAATAAATTCTAAAAAGATGTCTTCCCAACATGAAAGACACTGTATCAAAAGCAAGGTTTAATATTATTTTATTATTAAATTTATTCTCCTGTAACATGAAAAGAGCCATCCATGAAGGGGGCGGGTGAAGGACTCTGCTATATCAATGCAGCTTTTGAGCTCTTCTGAGTATGTTAGTTGGAGACCCTGGGGTAATAGTCAGAGCTGCATTGATGTTCACAGTAATTGAGAAGAAAATTGCTGCCTTGGTTTGATATAGCTCTCCAGGTGTCTCTGGCCTCATTCTGTACCATGTCCTTCATGAGAAGATACATAATCCCACAACGGCTAAGTGAGTCTGACATATTTCATGGAATCTGACGGGACTTTTGCTGTCAAAATGCCAACAACCAACAGAAAAATGATGGGCCAAAGATTGATTGCAAAATCAATAAATGATTTGCAGCTTGATGTAATACTGCCTCGATCTGCAAATAAAAGACTTAAATAAAACATGTTTTAAAAAATAATAAGCAAATTCTGAAAAAACTGCAATGGTTATGTTATAGTTGGTTTTCTTAACTGACTACTTGTATAATGAACAATACTATCATGCAAACATTTCCATCATCAGGCCATTAATCTTCCATTCAGAATGAACTCAAGCTATGGTAAATGAACTGAGAAAAGGACATGTCCAATTGCACTTGATGATTTTTAACATGTTGTCAACTTCATATAACATTCGCACCGTATTTATACATATGCCCAATACTATAGCTGTTGGAAAATATTCCTCACATTTAGCATGACGTTTTACACTAGAAGTTCCCTTGGTATTGACCAGTTTTCAGAATTTAGAACTTCACACATTGTAGTTTCTGTAACTTGATACACTTCTATAGCAACTTATTTAATGTTGTTCCATTTATTCACAGACTAACTTAAGGAGAAAAATCAGGAGTAAAATGTTCAGGACTGACCCATTTTCATAAGGTTAACTGCAACATAATTCTCTTTAGCAAAACAAAATAAAGAATTCACAGTCAATACAATTAAAGCCAGATGCTAACCAGCTAAAGAGCCCCAGGATAAGGGTCTCTCCATTGTTCTGAAACGGGCACCACTACAATATAAAATCTCCCCAGCTCTGAAGATAACAAAACCCACCATTGTACATGTTTCATGCACTGCGGCTTAAGAGCTGTTCATTTATTAAGTGCGGGGTCACTTGAGTGCTAGATTGGAGTTGGCTGGTACAGTGAATTTCTGTTTATCCTAAGTGACTTTTCATTTGCTGCTTAAGGGTGCTATATTTTTAAGTCTATATATGGCATGCTTATAAAGCTTTGTTTAATGGAACAATGCTGTTCAGTATTTATGATAAGATTTGTTTAGGAGAGATTTATAGAACACTCCAAGTTGGATAATTAAATCAGCTAAACAGGAGTTAGCAATGATGTGTTTATCAAGTATCTTCATTACCATAAAAAGGTTTCTAAGGTACATCATGTATAGATTAAATCTCTTTTGGATAAGATCTATTGCTAGGTCTTATCCAAAATTGATACTGATACACTGGTTGGATGTACGACATGGCAGACAGTGCTTATAGCACTATTGTTACGCTTGATTAGTTGGAGTTCTCATTTAAACTCCTTCAACTTTACCTCCGGGTCTCATTTGGCTTTCCCTCACCTCCGCAACATCGCCCGCCTCCCCTCTACACCAGGTTGCCAAGACCCTCATTCACTCCTTCAACAAGAACAACAACAAAATTACATTTGTGAAGTGCCTTTCACTTCGGGAGGATGTCCCAAGGTGCTGGACAGACAAGAGTTTTTGACCCAAGCTGAGGGTCGGGTGGGGAAGAGTGGAGGGCAGTGGGGGAAGCAGGGAGGTCGAAAGCACAGTCGAAGAGGAGGGTCTTCTCACATCCAAGCTCAATTATTCCAACTCCCTGCTTGCTAGACTCCCCAGATCGATCTCTCAGACAGCTGTGCAAAATGCTTTGAGATGTCCTCCCAACGCGATAAGCACTATATAAATATAAATTGTTACTGAACACGGGGTTGGATTTCAGAATGACACTACACTGTGCACCATTGCATCTTGAAAGCTTATGTTTTTGAAGTTTATTCTTACAATAAATTTACAAATATTAAACTGGAAACTTAATCCAATGTGAAATGTACATAAAAACTTATGTATTTCATTTGTGAGTGGTGGCTTCCTTCTGTACAGCCAGAAAAGAGAAATGTAACTGAAGGGATTTTGGACCTGAGCTAGGGGTCGGGGAGGGTGGAGGGCAGTGGGGGAAGCAGGGAGATCGAAAGCACAGTCGAAGAGGAGGGTCTTCTCACACACTTTGCATGGTTAAACTAGAAAGTTATGTTTAATCCTTTTTTTCCCCTAAATGTTTTTTTTGGTTTTAAAAGTATATTGTCTGAAAAGTGGTCCAGATTGTATCGTTATTTTCGTTAAAAGTTATTCAGAACTTAAAAATAAGTTTTGGGTGAATTGCAAAGTATTCTTATTTTGTAGCCGCTGTTTCTGTAGTACTGTTGCTCCCCTTTTCTTGGGTTTTCTGAATGATTTCCCATTTTTTTTTCCTTTTCTATCAATACTGCTTGCAGAGATTTGCTTAATGCTGTTGATTTTTCTAGTTTTACTTTACATTTGTTTCCTTCTGTTCCCACATCTGGCTACTTGTCACTGTTCAGCCTATTTAGAACACACAGGTAGGATCTTGACCAAAATCTCATGAAACTCATCAGAATGGAAGACAGTGTGAGGCAGCTTTGGGAGTCCAGTATCCAGATTGAGAAAACAGGATGCTTTTAATCAGAGTTGGAAAATTTTACAGCTCCTTTTTGTTTACTTTTTCCCACGGGGAGAGAAAGAAAGTTTAAGTGCATAATTTCAGAAAATCTCTCAAAACAAGAGACCCAGAATTTCACCTTTTAACACCGTTATCTTAATATTTAAGTTCATGCAAAATATCTTGAACATTTGTTTTCTGCAGGTTTTAAGTACTGATTTTAAAAACATTGGGAAATTGTCTTCCAAATTTAAGAGTTTTCCAAAGTTTTGCTTGGTCTTAAAACTTTTAGAGAATGGTCTTAGGCTAAATCCAGATGGAAAAGGCTCAGACCAGATGTGCCTGACAGCCTGACTCAGTTGGTAGTACTCTCGCCTCAGAGTCAGAAGGTTGTGGGTTCAAATCCTGTGTCGGGACTTTGAGATCAGAGTCTAGACCATGGAGTACATGCTGTGAGAGTGCTTCATTGTCAGAGGTGCCATCCTTCAGACAAGATGTTAAACCAAGCTATTGTCTGTCTGCTCAGGTGGACGTTAAAGATCCAATGGCACTATTTGAAAAGAAAAGGTAGTTTATCCCATCGTCCTGACTAACAATCCACCACATAAAATTGGTCATTCACTTCATTGCTGTTTGTTGGGCATTGCTGTATACAAATTGGCTGCCATGTTCACCTAAATACACAGTCACTGAACTTTTGAGATTTGACAACATTTTGGCAACATGATAAGGTGTTGTATCAAATGGAAGGATCACTGTTATAATCAAATAACCTGTATTGCTGCAATAATAATCTAAACCACTGGAGAAGGTTTTACAATTTACGCAGCGAGATTACAATGAAGACCTTTGAATAAACAAACAGCAAGAACATTTTAAATGAGTTAAAAGTAGAGATTGCAGTTATACCATACACATAGTACATAGGATAAAGGATTTAAATTTTAATCATGATCAATCCTAAAAGAAACAAATATTCCCAACTGCTCCACCAATTTAGTGCAAAAAATACATTTTTAAAGCATTGGTAAATGTACTGTAGTAAAGAGCTATTATGCCACAGAACCCGAGGGTTACAATGAAGATGGTGATGCGCAATGTTGCTCTTTGAGGTACATTGGTGAGAATTGGATGTATCAAAGAATTTTTAAAATAACGTTATGGGATGTAGAACATAGGTAGTTTGGGACATATGTGCATGCGACCGCCAGGAAGGTGGAAGGCGAACCAGATGGACCTTGGCCTTTTTAGCATTTCTTATGTTCTTATAAAAATAATCTTTTCTTATGCTGAATCCTATTGTTCAAACATTCAGTGAATTAAATCATGGTAGAATCCCCATGTAACTAACTCACAATTTAGTATTTCCGAGTTGCAGCTATACAATAGAGTGATTAGTAGTATAAATGTGGTCCCAGAACTGCTGGCGCCTGGCCTTAATTTACATCTAATGTTCCCAGCAATTTAAGCCTGATGCAGTGGCAGGTAATGCTTGTAATAGCCTTACAGTATTCACTAATATACATCAGTTCTAATAATAACTATCCATCAGTTTTTAAACTGAAATGAGCTTTCTTGATATCTAAGGAAAACAATCAAAGCTGTGCTTATTAACTCTTTCAAACAAAGGCTGGGTGTGTTTCAGATGGATATGATATCCACAGACAAAATTATGCAGGCAGGCATAATCAAGTAACCCACAGCATGCAATGATTTCTGTATTGTGGGGAGGGGGAGCAGAAGTAGTTAAGAAGAGAGCAAGTAGGATTTTAAAAGTCTGGGAGTGTCTATGCTGACTGCTGCCATAAGATATAGTAAATGAGATGAAACCCATGATAGGGTTGCTTTTGAGTTGTGTGTGAAAGAAATAGGCTTGTATGGCAGACAGTTTGGTCTCAGGAACTTGGATTTCTTTAAGACTACAAAGATAATAGTGATATGAGATACGTCAGAGGGATTGCAATAGTCCTCTCTAATCCCAGTAATTCCTATTTTCTCAAGTGAATACAATCCAATACAAAATTACATTTGTAAAGCGCCTTTCACATCAGGATGTCATACCAAAACACTGAACAGTCAGGGATTAGGCCCTGAGTGGGGTGGGGAGGTTGGGATCACAGAGGGTTGGGATCAGGGTGGGTGGAGGCCAGAGAGGGTAGGAGGGTGGCTGAGAATACAGTAATTTAAATGCAAGAATATTCTTCTATGTATCTTCTAACCAGAGTCAATTATAGGTTATGATTCCCTCTTGATAGCATCAATAACAAGCTGAGTCCCAAAAGGAATAGAGTATATACTCTCTCACTTTTCTGTAAGGATAGAGTTTTAAAAGATAACTCTTTGTCACCGGGTTGAAAGTATCTACCCTAGATATGCTTCCTCTCATTAAGTGCTCAAATATTCACGCTGTACAGAGCATTTCAACATTTATTCCTTACAATTTCATTATAAGTGGTATTCTGCTGCAGAATTATAATTACTCATTAAGAACACAGAAACAGTAGGAAGCCGTTCAGCCCATCCAACCTGTTCCACAGATTATTAGATTATTGCGGATTTTTTTATTTCCATTTCTGTGCCTATTCTCTATTTCACTTAATTCCAATGTTATTACCTATCCTCGTTCCAGCAGTACCCAACACACACTCTGGTGTTCCAAGCCTTGGCTCTTGCCAACCTGTGCCTAATACTATCTGGAATTAGGTAAGCAGGGTGTGTCCTTCCAGGGAGAGAGTGCTCATTGCATTCCAGCAATCTACCTGTAGGATTTCCATGTGTAGATGGGATGCATGGTAATCTCAGTTTGGATTAGATACTCTTTAAGTATGGTGATGGGTTACTGCATGGCTGACCAAAAATAAATTTCAGTTGTTCTGCTGCTACAGCCTTCAGGGACACAGCAATCCAGATTTTCACAGCCCCTAGGAATGTTTCCGATCTCACTTTCTAACCATGTAACAGTACAGTATGTCCATTTGTTTGGATTTTTCTAACAGAGGGCAGAATTGTCCATATCTAGTTGGTTAATTCCCCTCATTATTTTTAATAGTTCAACAACATCCCACCCTAACCTCCTCATCTCTAAGGAATATAACCCAAGATTTCCCAAACTCACATCACAGCTAAGCCTCTTAATTGCAGGTTTTAATCTATTGAATATGCACTGGACATCCGCCACTATTTGGGTTAGGGTTAGGGTTAATCTTCCTCAAATTCAGTTCCCAAAACCATGCCCAGTACTCCAAATTGCTCACTTGCTTCCATCAGGGGATGTTATACTCTTCTCTCATTCAGATTTGCTGAGTCTGAACTCTGTGCTCTGTGTACTTCTTTTTAATTTCCTCACTGAGCCACTGATTATACTGCCTCTCATTCACTCTGTCCCAGAACCTCAAGGCTGTGGCTCAGTTCAAGGCATTCTCACTTCTGGGTCAAAAGGGTCGTAGGTTCAAACGGCACATTGGGACTTGAGTTCATAGTCTAGGCTGACACCCCATTGCAGTACCGGGGAAGTATTGCACTGTTTGAGACATCATTCTTCGAATGTGACATTAAATGAGGTCCCATGTGCCTCTTCTTTAGCTGAATGCTAAACTTACCATAACACTGCAGTATCCACATTACATTCTGGAAATGATGCGGATATCGGGTCTGCAAGGAAATAGGGTCAGTGGCACCTTCTGAACACAGTACACATGCACACGGTACACAGGAAGTGACATTAGCATTGACGAGTAGGCAGCCATTATTTCATCCTTTGTTTTAACACAAGGGTCTGAGCTTATGGATCAAAACCATGGAGTTATAAGAGAGTCTTCCTCTATTGTGTGCAAATATTAGGGGTAAAGTAATCAGGGAGAGGAGAGTTTGCTTATATAGGGAAGTGCTCTGAGGAATTGCACCGCTTTAGATTTTAACAATATCAGTGTACAGAGCAGTAATCTCATTCTAAGATTATCCATGCGTCACCAATTTACTGTGGCCAAGCAGCCTCTATGTAGGTATTATTTTTTCCCCTGATTTTTTCAGATCAGTTTTTCAGGCCCTCAGGCTTAAAGATATGAAGAATACAGGTTAAGACAGTATCTGTAGCATTTCTGTATTTCTTTCACAGCACCAACTGAAAGTCATCCCCTGGACAGCAGCCTACATGAGACTGTTGATGTAGCACCAAGTCGGAAGCGACGCCATCGACAACAAAGGGATCAAGTCGCAGATGCTCCAAAAGTTCCTTGTGAAAATCTGTCACAAGATAAGGGCAGGTAAGTCTTTTCCAAGCCACTGGGATTCTTTCTTTATGACTTTTTAAAACTGTTTTTGCACTTGCATTGCAACATTGTTGTCCATTGTGTGATAAAGGAGGCGTCTGGCCCAGTGGATGGTCAGTGTTGAACAGAATTCCGGATCCATTATTTACAAATCTTTCCTTTGAAAATTGAGTCAGTTGATAGCAGGGAATTGTGGAGGTTATAAACTGCTCTGTAAACTGACTACAACGTCAGCAAAGATTGCATTTATATAGCGTCTTTCATGTCGCATTTGCCTACAAAGTACAATGTACATTTTACAGTACATCCTGCGAGCAGTTTGAGACATCCTCCTGACGTAAAAGGCACTGTATCGGATGCAAGGAGTTTTATTTGTTTTTATCAATTTTATTATCAATAAAGCATTTCAGAGTGAAGGCTTCTGTTTTGGTCAATGATTCAACAACAACAACATTATATAGCACCCCTCACGCAGGGGAGCAATCCAGAGTGCTTGACATTGGTGGAGAATGATGCCGAGCCAGTTGGATGTGAGGAGGTTACCAGAGGCACAGTCGAAGAAGAAGGTCTTCAGGCTTGTAGCAACTGTGTTAACTTAAACTATGGATGCAAGATGGTATGAATCAGCAAACATTTTGCAATATAATTAAATGCACAAGAACATTTTGTTCCAGAATTAACTTTACATGGAACAGATTTTATAGATGGCAGCAACAACTTCAATTGTGCTTCAGTTCAGCTTTGTTCTGCTTTCCTTCATTTTCCTCTGCAGTTAATTAAGCATGGATTTTTTTTAAAAAAGCATTTTAAAGTATCAGATATTTTAATCCTTTATGTTTCATGGTAATCATAACTGTCAGTAAGAATTAATAACTTGACGACGCAGATAAAACCGGCATTATCCTTCCCCTCTCACAACATTCTGCAGCAAACTGGTTACACAAATTAAACTGAGAACCTTTGCTACCAGGGGAAACTCTCGCCCAGCCAGAAAAATGGCTTTAGCCAATGATCCACAAGCTGATGCATTAAAGAAAAGTCTCCATTTAATTCAAAATAAAAACTAGTTTACTTAACCTGTCAATACATTAAACTAGACTCAATGGTAAGTTTCTCTCTAATACTCTTCTCTCATGTACGTTCATTCCGTGTTCTCTTGCATGCTCACAATCTGTGTAATGTATTTGATATTTGACTTCTATCTTGCACATTATCTGAAACAGATTCAGGTAGTTTCACTCATTTTCTGACTTTCTTGTGATTCTACTTCATGTATTCCGCACTGAGTGAAAATAGTGCTTTTTATTTTAAAATCTCATTGTCTCCTTCAAGCCAACCAGTTTAAAAAATCTCAAGACACATACTGAGACACGCATTCAAAATCACTTTTATTTAACTTAAGTTTTACAGCGCTATTACAACGAGATAATAATCCTTACATTTGATATAGCGCCTTTCACTTTGGGAGGATGTTCTCAAAGTGTTTCAAGGTAACAGTATTTTGTAGGCAAGCATGGCAGCTATTTTGCGCACAGCAAAGTCCCACAAACAGCCGTGCAGTGTGTGGCCAATTTTATTGGGGTATTGTTGGCCACCAAACCAGGAGAATCTCCCTTCTCTTTTCAAATAATGCCTTAGCACCTTTAACGTCCGCCTGAACGGGCAGACAGGATTTCAAAGTAATATTGAAAGTTATCGAAAGGAAAGTTTGACTTGTCCTCAAATTTGATGCCACATTACTAGGATACATGGTCAGGGTATTAATAACAAAAAGTTTTTTTTTCCAAGTACTGATCTGGTCGAATGAACTCAAGCCTCTGAACCTACATGATGTGTAGGTTCAGAGGCTGTACTAAACTGTAATACTTAGCTGATCTCAATCAGAATCATTGCCAGAAAGAGTGATGTTGATGGAACTGCTAGATTTCAGCATTGTTGGAGACAGGATGGTGTAGTGTGGTACCTTTGTGTGTGTGTGTGTGTGTGTGTGACAGACAAATTCACTGATTTATAGATATTCGTCTGATGCACAGATTGGTCGGTGTTGTCTTCCCTATGTTTACTGGTGCTATAGGATGTAAAAGAAACCAAAGAGAATAATAAAGTGATACTGGTTGAAATTGAAATGCAGAAACTTGAAAAAGCAGTCAGATCTAGTCAGAGACCTGATACCTTTTGTCCACACTGCTGCCTGAGTCAGAACATGTCTCAGTAGATATCTGAGAACTGTCGAGGTCTATGAACATGTCTCAGTAGAAGTCTGAAAACTGTCAAGGTCTTACGAGCTGTTTGCAATCAGTGATAAGAACATGACACTTCATTCTTCAGCATTTGGGATATCTATATCTGTTATCTTTCTAAGCAAGAAATCCTATTCTGGGCTCCGAATTAGTTATATTTAGATTGGCTCTTCCCAGGAATGCAGTGGAAAGTCTTGAACAAATTTGATTGTTGTTTCATGCAATGAAGAGCTACAGCTACAACAACAACATGCATTTATATAGCGCCCCTCATGCAGGGAGGCGCCCCAGAGTGCTCTAATGCTCATTTGAAATGAATAGTGATCACTGATCAATTACGTGGTGGCAAATGGTGAAACAAATTACTTTTGCACCAAGACTGTAGAATAAAGGGACATTCATTTACAAATACAAAGAACAATTTCAGAACAGACACCGGAGAAGTATTTATTTGCCAGGTAGACAATTAAAGTTAAACAAAACGCAAAATGCTGCAGATGCTGGAGATCTGACTCAAAAACAGAAGTCAACATTTTGGGTCCACGAACCTTCGTCAGAACGTCGGAACGAAGGGTCGTGGACCCGAAACATTGACTCACTTTCCTTTCTCCATAGATGCTCCCTGACCTGCCTAGTGTTCCCAGCGACTTTTGCTTTAGACAATTAAAGTTATAATAACAATAATAATAATCCTTGCATTTGATATAGCGCTTTTCACGTCTTCTAGACATCTCAAAGCACTTCACAGAATAGATTGTAAAGTAAATTGACTGTATATTTGTGGGTGAAATGTGGCAGCCAATTGCACACAGCAGTGTCCCACAAACAGTCGTGGATTGAAGTGACAAATTTATTATTGTTTTTCTTGAGGGATTATTATCAGGCGTGTGGAGTAAGGAAACTTGCCCAAGATTTCACCCTACCGGGTATCGAAACCAGGTCTCTCACTTGTAAAGCGAGCTAACCACTGAGCTACAGGACTGCACAAGTTGCCGGGAAAGGTGGTTGATTCTGGGACACTGGCCTCATTTAAGAAAAACAGTTTGATCCTGTGTTAGAAGGACTATAATGTGGGTATTTTGGAAGGATGAGATAAATTGGGCCAAAGATGCTGCTATGAATCTTCTGAAATAGAATCTGTGGTTGAGAGGATAACAACAGCAGCTTGTTACTTGGCGAACCACAAGTCCTGGAGCCCAGCTATTACCAAAAAACCTTGTGTTGCCACACGTACTAGCACAATCATAGACCACAGACTGGGATAATTAAGCCCAGCAGGAAAAATGCTTTCTGATGGAAATGTAGAATGAGAGATAATGGCCTTTCAACTCTGGAAATAGCATTGATTCTAGTCCACACTGATCGGGTGAATGTCTTCTCTGCCTATAAATTGTAAGTCTCGTATCGGTTTGGGTAGTTCAATTCCAGTTTGTGGTTGATGAAAGATAGCACTAAACTATGCTGTTCATTTGCCACTAATTGTTACTAACCCTGGCAGTCTTAATCAGGAGCCACAGGATAAGATGTCAGCAAGGTGGTTCTGATACTGCAGGAGGAGGAGGAAGCAGCTCTGAAGTTGAAACAACCTGACTTTGCCTTTGTCCATCATCTTTAAATCTCTCAATTCCCTGTTCTGTATTGACTACATTTTTCTCACACTCTCTGAAATATTATTTTTCTTGAAGTATATAAATGCAGGTTGTTAGACCTGAAGCACCTTTTAGAGCAGGTTAGAGAGAGCTTTGCATTTAATTATCCGAAGCCTGACATAAAAATGCTTTATGCTGACACCAACCGGGTGCCTAGGTTCTTAAAATGATAAATGTACCAATTTGCAGCACGAGTATCCTTCATTTTGACCATTAATTCACCAAGAATGTTTTTTTTTGCTGCACTCAAATGTCAATCTTCACAAAATGTCTCCACTCAGAAGCTGCTCCCGATCCTGGAGATCAGCATTTAAGTGAGCTAGATCCAGTACATTGACCAACTCAGTTGGTATCCTATAAAGCAGCCTTCAAATGCTGCCTCCAAAATTTAAACTAAAGTTACTTCTCCACATCCTTAAAACCAAGATGGCATTCATTTTTTTTAACATCCAGAAAGGATCCATGTATTCTGCAGAATTCAGTGGCATTTAGTTGCCATTCTTTAGTTACAGCTCAAAACGTGTGGCATTTCAACAATCTGACACTCACATCAAATAATTATCATACTGAACACATGTATGATCTAACACTGATGTTCTCTCATTCGTTTTCAAGTCATTTAATTCCCTCGCACCTCCCTACCTATCCGACCTGCTTACCCCTCACTCCACCACCCACTGCCTCTGCTCCGGCTTTCTAATTGTCCCTCCGCTCCACTATCGGTGACCGTGCTATCAGCCACTATGCCCTGAAATTCTGGAACTCTCTCCCTCGATCCCTACGCCTTGCTCCCGCCCTAAAGACCTTCCTTTTTCATTGTGCTTACGGTTACCTCCCCCCTCCCTCCCTCCCCCTTGACTTGTTGTCAGACTCTGTCACTACATAAACACAAGTTATTGTTGTCACTCAATTGTCTGAAATGCATTTACCCAGGAATCCCTAATTGGTGTCAGATCATATCAGTTAGTAGCACTCTTGCTTCTGGGTCAGAAGGTTGTGGGTTCAAGACCCACAGCAGGACTTTGAGCTTACAGTCTAATGTAACAACCAGTGCAGTGCTGGGGGAGCACTGCAATTTCAGAGGTACCGCTCTTCTGATGAGACGACAAAGTAAGGTCCCATCTGCCTGTTTGGGTGGACGTCAATGATTGCACGTCACAAGTCAAAAAAAGAAGAGAGTTTCTTCTCATGTCCTGACCAACAATCCCCCAAATAAAATTGGTTATTCGTATCATGGCTTTTTGTGAGACATTGCTAGGTGCAAATTGGCTGCAACGTACACCTAGAAAATGCACATATTCATTTCACTTTACAGTATATCCAGTGAAGTGCATTGAGCTGTCTTGATGATGTGATAAGGTACTATATCAAATACATGTTCTAAGACCAACAATTGGGTTCATTTTGAATTTCAGATTTATTTTTGCACATTCGGTCCATTAAGGCATCTCTAGTCAGTGTCTATTTGTTTCATGTGAAGAATGTGTCAAGCTAATTACAAGATTAAACAAAGTCAACCACAGAAAGTGATTATAACAATTCAATTAAACAGGTAGTGGAACATTTGTACAAGAAAGAACAGTATTCCTGTGGATTAAAATGAGAAACAGCTGCCTGCTGATTTATGGTATGTAAATGATTAAAGGCTTGGCCTAGCACAACACTTTACAGAAAACTCTGTGAAGTGATTTGATAAGATGCTATATCAATTGCAAGGATTACTATTAATGTAATATTCATTCTTGATGGAACAACTTTTACATTTCAACACCAGGTTTGAGGAAGATCGGCAATTTTCATAAGCATTGATAAAGATCAGAGAGAGTACAATTTTGCAGTACTTCTTAACAGGATTTCTTAATTAAGAAATCTGTAAGTCAGTGATGGCAAGCTCCAACTCAGATATATTTTAAGCAGGGTTCCCTTAAGTCAGCGTAATGTGTGGTGTATTTCCTGTTACCGGAAGGAATCGTTGCTAAGATTAAATTAAGAAATCCTGTTAAATGCCGAAAAATTTAGCACATTATTTCCAGTTATTTGCTGTCATCAATCTTGACCGAGTTTGTCGTTTTAGAGCTCGCACTAAATTATTAGATACCCACTTTTGACCTGTGGTATCCCATGCTATCCAAGGCTGCAACTAAAGGGGATGGGTCACTGGCACGTACCTGCATCAGTTGTTGTGCTTCTTCAGTTTCAACGAGGCTGCGATGGTACGAGGCATTCCATCATTAAGGAAAAACAGATATAGAAGTTGTCGAAATGCTTAATGCAAAACAGCAATGATAATGCTTTCTTGTAGCATAAAGTATATCTCTTAACGGGTTTCAACCTGAGCTCTGGCCATATTCGATCACTACAATACGATTTATGTTACATAAATATATATTTATACAGCACCTTTTACATTGGGTGGGTGGGATGTGTCAAAACACTTCACAGTGCTTTGATGATGTGACATTTAGGGGGCTTTCTGAAGTCCTGAAGATTTTTTTCCCACAATGAAGTCCTATTTACATTGCTGTTTTCCAGACCAGTGTTTTTTAACCCTAATGTACTGTTAGTTCCAGGTGTCTCCTTGTAGCTCCTCAAAGTCCAGCAATTGACAAAGGTCAGAGAGACAATTGTGCATCAAACCCATTCCAATTTCCCGAACCAAGCAGAAGTGCAGTGTGTAAGGGCAGACAGCTTGTATTTGAAATGGGAGAATATGGAAGGGCTGAAGTATCTTTCACAAGCATAGGTTGGCAGGGGTTCCTGGTGGCCCAGTTCAACTATTTTATTTTGCAAACCCCCCCTTCCCCTCATGAATAGTAATCAAATTGTTGGAATACATTTTTGCCAAGCATCCACATTGGCCCTCTCAAAATCCACAGGGACCTAAACAAGGAAATGGTCTCATGCAACTCAGATGCTAAGTCCGTTTGCTCCACGTAAAGAAAAAGAGGATTGAATTTAGGGGGGAAAATTACACAAATATTTTGAACATGTAGCTTTCCACTTTGTTCTGTTGATGACCTGCTGTTTTGATCACTGTGGCCATGTCTTCCTCTTTAAACTTAACCTAAGCACTAGACATTTAAGAAATACTTTTGTCAGATGGGCACTAGACTGCGATTTAAAGCAGGTTGGGCGTCTTTCAGTTCATGTGGCAACTGGCCTATGGACAAAATAATTAATAGTTATTTCCATTGGCTGGTGAGTCAGTAATGTGAGGGTACAGATTTAAGATAATCGTAGAAAGAATAAAAGAGATTCAAGAAAGTTTCTTCACAAAGAGGATGGTTGAAATGTGGAATAATGTGCCACAAACTATTGTTGAAGCAGAATCCATAAATTCTTTTAAAGGGAATTAGATGCTTGAAAAAGAGGAATATTAAAAGAGATGGGGAGCGAGCAGGAGAGCAGGATTAGACAAGGTGGTTCAAGTGAAGAAAAGTATCAGTGTAGACTTCATTAGCTATTGGTATGTTTCCATGCTTTAATATATTAAGATATTAGTTTTTTTTAAATTGCAGAAAATTGTTATCAACACAAATACATTCGGAATCCTTTGTATCCTGCAAAAAAATTATATTGTGGAATCCAGTATTATGCTTGTGGAATCATTTGAATTTGTGATCAGTTGTGCTTTATGTGATCAGTTTTATTTTCAACCCCTAAAGTATTAATTTTCTTGTTGTTGCATTAGGAAATTTGTATTCCTACCGGTTGTGTTCCATGCATCAGATAAGGTTTGTAACCTAAGAAATTAGAGATATCATTCCCGTTTACAAGGATTCAGCATCAAACTACATGATTTTTTTTTATTGTGTGAATTTTGTAACCTCCCTTAGGGTTTTCATGCACACACTTACAGCTTGAAACCTTGTTGATTTTATGCTCCTAACCCAAGGCACTTATACCACTGGTAAACCGCTAACCCATCCCAAGCTGAGATCACGTACCTTACCCAGATCAGAGGGTTGAATCTGTGATCTTTCCAGTATGCATGGGTTAGCTGCTCCTCACTGAATTAAACTCACTGAGTTTCTATTTGCTGTACTCTGAGCAACGAGCAAGTGCTATATATAAAAATGTCTACATGTAGACATGGTTTGCATACGGAGCGACATCTTGATATACAGACTTCTCTATTGACTATTTACCATTCAAGGATTGCTCAAATGTTCACAGTATTGAAAGTGACAGTAAAAAAGCAGAGGTTTCACAATAACAACATAATTGAACCCACCACAAAAATGTGGTCCTCATGATTTTTAACAGATGAGAAATGCCCTTCCCGATTCAAGTTTGAGAACGAAGACAGAGCTGCATCACATTTTCACCAGAAAACAGAGAGAGAAACAGATGTCGTAAAGAATAAGGAGAAATTGAACTCTAGGAAAAAAGGATAGCAGCAGAGATGTAATGGAGAATGAGATGAAAGGGATGCAGCCAAATGATAGCAATGAGCAATGGAGATCTGTACAGCATGAAGGAAGGTTGAAGGAGAGAGCAGGTGAAGTGAGATAGATGGCCCAAGGGAAAGGAAAACCTACNAAAAAATGGAATAGAGACAAAAAGAACCTAAGGCAAGAAAAGGTACAGTGGAAAGATCTGAAAGAGATCAGTATGCTTCCAATGTACTTGTGTGCATAATTATGTACAATGTACAATATGCTTCCCGACTCCACTGGCTCCCTATCCTTCAGAGGATCCAGTTCAAGATCCTGGTCCTCACATACAAAGCCCTCCATGGCCTCGCCCCACCCTACCTCTGCGACCTCCTAACCCCCTACCAACCCGCCCATTCCCTCCGCTCAGCCGGCTCCGGCCTGCTACATGGCCCCCTGACCCACCCGCCCCACCATTGGCGGTAAAGCGTTCAGCCACTCTGCCCCCAATCGCTGGAATTCCATCCTCCAGTCACTCCACCTCACCCCTTCCTTTGCCTCCTTCAAGTCCCGCCTCAAGACCCACCTCTTCGACCATGCCATCGGCCACCCCCCTTCCCCTTCCCTCCCTTACACCCCCAACCCCAGCTCGGGTCTGAAATGCTATCCCAACACCTTGGGACGTCCTCCTGACATGAAAGGCGCTATACAAATCTAATCTTGTTGTTGTTGTCGTTAGAATTGTGGAACGTGGATTTCTGCATGTTGCATTCTCACTACACAGTCCATGATATTGGGAAAATATAGGTTTGTGAACTAACTTATTATTAACTTTGCCTTAAGGTGAGTTGGAATAGTGTTTTATCAAATGCACAGCTTTAAATGTGGGTGAAATCACTATATTACAGGCCTAAGATTAGACAATTTGTACATCTGTTGGTCAATACTATTAAATTAGGTGTTCCAGAGGTCATCATACCAAGTAGAGTAACTCCTACAATTTATTTTATTCTTTAATACTTCAGCGCATCATAAAACTTTGATCTTTAGCTATATATTTTCTGTTTTCATTATCTTGATTCTCAAGACTCTTCTCAACCTAGTTCTGTGAATTGCAATGTTTCCTTTCACTGTAAATTTGCTGTACCTAATCTTATCTCCTTTGGGTGGCTGCATAAAGCTATGTTTGGAACAAGTCAGGGTTTGTGGAAACATATGAAATAGAGCATTGAAGAAAAGAGTCCCAAGCAGCGAGCATACATGTACATGCTTAAAACGGCTACCACAGTAGCATATGAAATGATGCTCAAGTACAGCAGTCAGGCCTGATTGATGCTGACGATTAGTTACCTATTCACCAAAGTCAATGTTGTAATGCACGTTAAAAAGAAGGGATTATAGAGCTATGTGATGTGCCAACATTGATGATAAATCTAATTAAAGTTCCTTTGAAAAGTGAAGGGATGAAAGCAAGCCAGTGGGAAATGAGTATCTGGATAATATCTTCCATAATTGCTGTCTTAAGGGGCCACAATAAAGTACTTTTGCCACAAATCATGGTTTTATGACCTCCCCCTCTCCACAATGTATATACATATGCAACCTCGTCCCCTTGAAGAAAATTATTTCAGAACTCAAATTAAGGAGGCCATGAGAACGAGGAGGATTAGGCAGCCTGAGGTCACACTCCAGGGTTCAACTTTTGGAAACTGCTGAATTCACAACCATTCACTGTTCCTAGAGTCGCACCACAGCTTATTCCAGCTCCCACAGTAAGGGAGTGTGCTGTGTGTATTGTATGTTGCTTCTGATTCTAGCACACGTATACTTAAAACATTTTGTTTCCTTTCCTTCCCATGTTCATTTATACACTTTTCAGTTTTTCTTTCCTCTTTCACCCAACCAATGAACATACTTCATAATTGGCTTCTAATACATATTTTGTGGGGTGGGTAGAGGGGCTGGAATCAGAATTTAGGAGATTATTCTTTGTGAGTTTTATATGTGAGTTGTATATGTGAGATCGACTGTTCTGGGATTTGGTAGAATAGTGTTGCAAAATGTATCTGTGTGACTGTGGTCACATCAAGGTCTGATTTGCAAGATTCGTGAAAATAAATCATAAAATGTGTTATACCCAACACCCTATAAACGTTCTCTTGACTGACACGCCAATACAGTGCTAGGAGAGTGCTGCATTGTTGGAGGTGCTGTCCTTCAGATAAGACATTAAAAACTGAGGTCTTGTCTATCTGTAAAGATCCTATTCAAAAAGAGAGGTAGTTTCTCCAGATTATCCAGCAACAAGATAAAATTCATTTCAAACACTTAACCTTTTCTGGAAAATGTTTTGTGTGCAAATTGGCTACAGCATTTGCCTACAAAATACACAGTCATTGCACTTGATAGCAAATCTTGTGAATCGCTTTGATACAACCTCCCAAACTGAAAGGCACTTATCAACTGCAAGGATTATTAGCATCATTCTCCATTTCTACTCTTGTGAAGTTGGCATTAATCGATTAAAAAATACCACAAACTAGACTAGAATTGTTTGCAACAGCTGAATGACATTGTCTGAATCATCCTGGGTAAGTAGGGAGTCACAATGGAATTGATGAGACTTGCAATAGATTGGAGCTTTCCAAATATTGATTTATTTTTGTAAGATTGCTTTATTTGAAAACCATATTCATCAACTCAGTAGGGTTACTTTCTGATTTTTAGAGAGAAATGAAGAGAGAGAAAGCATGAAATGTATCTCTAATTACAGGGCTTGCAGACAGTTTGCTTCACAGTCACAGATAATGAACAGGCTGAATATATTTATAGATTCCTATTAATTTAGTCTATACTCGCAGGAAAACGAGTATTGTTCATAAAGGTGGAATTGATAGGTGGTGTTCTTTTTAGTTGAATATGTGAGGATGTTGTACTAAATAGAAGACAGTTTACAATAGCTATAAAATTTCACTAAGCAGTATATCAAAATACAATCGATTGGGATATTTAAAAGGGAAATAGAGAGGATTGATATTGGGTGTAAAAGGATCTGAAGAAAGAGGAGGGACTAGGAGATCTGTCATAATCTCATAAAATTGCAGCCTAAATTGCCTACTCATATACCTACAAGAAATTGCCTGAATGTAGATTGAGTGCTGAGATCTAATCCACAAACATTTATGTATTTGTGATTCACGCGGTTTCCTTGATATTAAATGATATTGTGCAGTTATTAAAATAAAGAAAACACGAATCTGCTTGCAGTACAGGTTGTCCATGTTCTAATATTGCTATTTGCAAGTCTTCCCCAAAAAACAATTTAATGAGGAAGCAGAATAAATGAGAGACCCTTCACTTGAACTGGCAAGCTGTGCAGAGCCATTGTCTTTATAGATTGCTACTTACTCATTGATGCCAGCCTTCAACCGTGTCATTTCCAGCAAGGTTTTAAATGATTTGATTTTTACATTTTAAAAAATATTAATGGGGGTTCAAAATGACAAAATAAATCTCTTAATTGTTCATCGAGTCATGTGTTTAGGAAATGTGACTTCTCTTCCCTCTCCCATTTTCAAGCTTTTAAAGCGTTATCCAAATATAATGTACCACGTTAATGTAGTGGACAAATCTAATAAGTCCAAAGAAACAACATTCGCTCATTGATGAAATATCATCTCCTCTAGGCTTTGCGCATCCTACAACTAAGCATTGTGTTAGTTTTATGGTGATTTTTGCTCGACCTTTACATTTTAATGTTTATTTTATTGAAAAATTCAAATAATATTTTTTTAGGGGAGATTAATGTTATTTTAGTGGTCAGGAAAAGTTACAGAAAATTGGCAATGGTTTGACTGTGGCATTGTGAATATTGCTACCTACTTCCTGTCTTTCGAGGTACACCTCTGAACTCGCTTCCAATCACCTTCCCCTCCTTACCTCCTTCTGCTCCCACCCTCAACCCAGGTGCCCAGCTAGAATTGTCAAGTACATTGGGATGTCCTCCCAACGTGAAAGGCACTGTTAAAGTATAAATTCTATTGAATTAGCTCATAAAAATCCAATTCAAAAGGTGCAACATAGCTCATTTATAATAGTCAGAGATAGCTTTCAGATTGGTTGGTAGATTCCTTCAGCTTTCATAGGATCATTCCACAAAACTGAAATCCTAGTCAAACAATTCTGAGGAATGAGTGCCTTTTCCCAGCCTTTCACATCAGAAGCACATCTCAAAGCACCTTGCAGGATTCACTGTAAAGTGAAGTGGGACGTCGTCCTGATGTGAAAGGCGCTATATAAAATTACATTTTGTATTATATTGCATTCGTAGGGAAATGCAGCAGGCAATTTGCGCACAGCAATGTCCTGCAAACCGCCATAAAGTGAATGACCAATTTTATTTGAGGGATTGTTTGTCAGGACATCGGAGAAACTCCCTTCTCTTTCCGAATAGTTCCAAGGGATCTTTAACATCCAATTGAACCGGCACATGGGGTCTCAGATTAACGTCACATCCCAGCACTGTCCTGGAATTTCAGCCTAGACTACGTGAGTTCAAAGTCCCTAATTAACTTTGATTTCAATCAAACTGTCTATTCCGAGGTCTAACCTACCCACTGTAGGTTACTGCATGTTAGTGATTCCAGTTTCGTCAGAATATTTAAATAAATACAGCTCAAATTTATTATAATTGATGAGCGTTCCAGAGCTTGGAATAAATGTTTATTATTATTATTATAAATGCAGCAGGCAGATGAGTGAGGTCAAAAGTAATTGAACTGAAGAATTTATTATCTGTCCTCTGCCACACCTATTAATAAACAAGTGTATTTTTGTATTCCTCTGCCATTGAGTATTTGTATATTCAGTGTGTCCTTGGGGAGAGGAAATGGCTAGCCCAGCTACACAGTGTGGCTCCTTCTCGGATTGGTTCCAGGAAGCTGATACTGAGTTTTAAAATGGCTAGCCTAATTGTCAGAAGAAATACCGTATGTGTTCCTACATTACTCAGAAAGGGATGCAGGACCATAATCTATATCAGAACAGCAGGGTGAAGACGCAAGAGAAACTGAGGCAGAAACAAAACAAAACCTTTGATCAAATTTCACAAACCTGTTACTGTTTTCCTGCTTGTTGAAAAAGAAATGATATGATATCAATAAGTAATGGAGAGAAAATACAGAATAAAGAAAATGTGCAGTCTGACTATCAGCTGGAAGCACTGATTTTTTAATTAAGATTCAGGTAGTGTAAAATAAAATGGTTTTCCAAGTGGCAAATCCTAGGAATGCTGTCAGAGACAGCTGGGAAAAGGCACTCATTTCTCGGGATCATTTGACGAGGGTTTCAGTTTTGTGAAAGGATCCTGTAAAAGCTGAGGGCATCGACCAATCTATCTGAAAGCTATCACTGACTATTATAAAATGAGTTATGTTGCACTTATTGAATTGAACTTTTATGAGCTGATGCAATACAATTTATAATTATACAGTGCCTTTCACATTGGGAGGACATCCCAAAGTGCTTGACAATTCTAGCTGGGGTGAGGGTGGGAGCTGAAGGGGGTGAGGAGAGGAAAGTTGACTGGAAGCACGTTCAGAGACGTCCATTTTAAGGCATAATTTGAAAAACATGAGGAAGGTACCAAGTCTGAGAGACCTGGGATTGGAGCTCCTGAGAGTGGGCGCCAAGTGGCTGAAAGCCTGGCTGATCGAAAATTAGTTTTTACGGAACCATTGCTTGATCGAGCAATCCAGGAAACAGGTCACAGGTCATATAGTGCCTCTTATCTGCTTCCATGTTAATCATTTGAAAGAAGTTTAATTATAAACTTTTTCCTAAAATGCACAGGGTTTTGTTTTAGCAATGATGAAATTCTTTGAAATAGTCCTTTTTGATTTTATATTTTCTACTTGACTTTGATTTTGCGATATTTATAATTCAAGGTTGCAAAACATTTTGCTTCCAGTAGGTGCTAAAACCCAGAAAACATATTATTTGAAAGCCGGTGAAATACTTTCATTATTCAGATGAATGAATACAGTTTAATTCCAGTGCGCAAAAAATGCAGATGTGAAATGATCATCTGGTTCTTTTAAACATGAGCACCAGAAATCTCAGCAGGGGCTCAATCATGGTCCATTTATCACTCTATGTGTCATGATTGAATCCATGATTCACGACTCGTGGGGAAGCTCTTCATGCTATATGCACAACATTTATTCTCATGTAAAATATTCATTGTTGTGCAGTGCAGGAAAAGTATCGATAAATACTGAAGGAAAAATAATACTGAAAGGTGCAGGAATAAAAAGGTAAATGATTAGAGAAAATAGCTCCAGTGAAAGAGTTCCCATACACACCCATAGCACAATGGGCTGATTGCTTTCGGTTTATCTTTGACCCAGTTGCTTCCTTTGCTCAGCAGTTCTGCTTCATGTCCCCTGCCCTATCCGTCCCACCATATGTAGGTGAGCTTTCGGCCATTCTAACCCCGCTCTCTGGAACTCGATCCTAGAGTACTTTAGACTCCCGTCTCTCTCCTCTTTCAAGGCACGTCTGAAAGTGCTTTCAGTCATCCTTCCCCTCCCCACACCCGTAGATTCCCACCCTCAGCTCAGGTGCCCGTCCAGTACTGTGAATGCGCTTTGGTTTGTCCTCCCAATGTGAAAGGCACTATTATTTATGTAAAGTCTATCGTAGCTCCTTCTGTGCTGTAAACCTTCTATGAAATTATAAAACTGTAAGGCAGTGCCGGTTGGCATTTTCTCTTGTGAAAGTTTTGCCTTTTTCTCATGCTTTCGATTTGTTTTACACATGAGCTAAGTTTCATGAAATGCAATTCTCCAGTCCTTACTGTTTAATCAGTTGGATTCTAACAGTTTCCTGGAATAAAATTCCCTCAGAAGGGTTTATGTCAATGTTACCTTGCATATGAAGTAATACTTTCCAGTAAGCTGTAGCAACTTGGACTTAATTTAAGCTATTACAAAAATCTCGTCTCTGGAAAACCATACCTAAACCAAATTTTCTTCTTTTAAGAAAATAAAATGTAGCAACAATCAAAAATTCACATTTCTATGCTGTGTACAATGGTAATTTAACATTTCAGTACTTGGAAACAGTTTTCTCAGATGATGGACATTGATGTTAGAATAATAATATTCTGTAGTATTTGGTAAGGCTGTTTGGGTTTGCTATGCAGCTGAAGCCTGAGTAGACTATAAAGATTTCTAAGACAGCCAAATCATTTAGTGAAACATTCTTCTTCATCCAAGACACATATTGTTTGCTAACGGATTTGAGGATCAGTCTAGCAAATTATGTTTGCACATGACACACACCTGTGCCATAAACATTGCCATAGGTAATTATTAACTGTAAGGCAACTACAGTTTGTTACTACAACACTGTTTTGCAGATCACAGATTGATTGGTGACTGAAATTACTTTACGTGTAAAGTTTGCTTACTCCAGAAAGCAAATCTCATCTTTGTAATATTGTTTTGATGTGTTCAAGTATGTCAAGTACGTTTAATGCTTTCAAGGTTGTGGGACATTGCTATGCACAAATTGACTGCCACGTTTGCCCATAAAACATGCAGTCACTCCACTTTACAGTGTATCCTGTGAAATGTTTTGAGATGTCCTCTGAAAATGAAAGAGCTATATCAAATGTAAGGATTATTCAAAATACTTTAGTCAATAATTTCAAGTTTAATAATATTAAAAGCAATCTGTGTACTTTGGCTGTACATTAACACACTCTTCATAGTATAACATAGCACATTCAAGATTTTCAAGGTAATGTTTATACTGAAAATCCTATTATTTAGTTACAAGATCTTGACTGAATTAGTTTCTATGAAAGAAATTTGAATCCCAAACATAATTGAAATGCCCCTTGAGTTAATGTTATTGAGAATCTTGATAGTTAGGCAGAAGCTAGAATGTCTGCAAAATTTTATGAGCAACAGCAAGAAGCTGGATTACGTTCACCTACAAAAATACACAATCATTACACATTACAGTAAATCCCGTGAAGAGCTTTGAGATATCCTCCCAACGTGAAAGGTGTCAAATGGAAAGATTATTATTATTTATTGTTATTTCTTGTCTCCCAGGGCAAATTTTATCTGTTTGTATCTAATAGAATGAAGCAGTCACTATGGGTATCTTTGAATTAATAGTCCTTGCATTTGGTACAGATCCAATAACAACTGAAACATCTCAAAATGCATGGCAGGAAATTGTTGTCAATTGTAGTGACTGTTTTTGTAGGTAAACATGGCAGCCAAGGTTCCACAGACAGCTGTGAAGTGAGATCCCAATTTTACCTGGAGGGTTCAGACTTTCTTCTCTTTTTAAAGAGCATCATAGGACTTAGTGTCCAACTGAACAGGCAGATGGAACCTTGTTTTAGCGTCTTATCTGGAGGATGGCACTTCAGACAATGTGTATTGTGCTGGATTGTCAGCTTAGTCTGTGTGCTCAAACTCCCAATGTGGCACTTAAACCTATAACCTTCTGATCCAGAGCGTATGTAGCCAACCAAATGAGCCAGTATGACAATAGACTTAATAGATTTATTAAAATAGATATTTGTTCATTTTGGAGGGAAAAAAGCTGAATCCACTTGTGAATTGATAGTGAAACAATATTTTAATTATAGATCTCTTTGGTGCTCATCTCTGTAATAATGGCTTGTAGTTAGTGTTGAATAATCGCCTAATCAAAAGCTATTAAAAATACAATTCAATAATTTGTAAAGAAAGCATACAATAGGGACTCCCATCAGATATACGATTAGCTTTTGAATAAAGATAAGAACCTATGGGGAACTTGATAATCTTCCAGGGTGTACGTTGAAGGAATGAGTAAGATTAAATTTTCACCTTGTACTGCTAGTAAAGTGAAAATTGTCATCATTGATGATTGAGGAAACAGATGGAAAGGAACCTTTTGTAGATAAAAATCAGATGCAATAAGGTTAACACACCATTCTGAACACAATATTATGTTGTAATGCATATGATTGATTCCATTATCTAATAGAAGGAATAGACGTTACTAGACAATGGTGTATACGTGGGCTAGAGCAATCGTGCTGTACAAAATCTGTGCCTGTTTTATTTGGTATGTCTTCGCCTGAAATGGATTATAATGTAGATCTTAAACACATTATACTTATAGACCTTAATACATGATATAGACTTGAAGTACATCATAACATAAACCTTAATGCATAATATGTTATGTTATAGACCTTACAATCATTATCATATAGACTCTAATACATAATATTGTACTTACACTCATTAGTGGAGTCCTGTAGCTCAGTGGTTAGAGCACCTGCCTCGCAAGCGAGAGACCTGGTTTTGATTCTCGGCAGGACAAAACCTTGGGCAAGTTTCGCTACTCCACACAATAATCCCTCAAGAAAAAAATAATAATAAACTGGTCACTTCAATCCATGACTGATTGTGGGACACTGCTGTGCGCAATTTGGCTGCTGCATTTCGCGCACAAATATAGTCAATTCACTTTACAGTATATTCTGTAAAGCACTTTGAGACATCTAGAAGACGTGAAAAGCGCTATATCAAATGCAAGTATTATTATTAGTAGTAGTGGATCTCACACCTAAATATAATAAGATTCCAATTGATGAGATCCTGTGGAGAGGCCGATTAAAGTGACAGAGACCACACAGTGATGCCTGAAAGGATGTTATTTGGCTATTTCCCAGGAAACAAAGGAGCACAACAGCCAAAAAAGAAAGTGCTAAAGTAAATTGATGAAATCTACTTCAAAGCTGTTCCTAAACTAAGAGGTTACTTGAATTTTGATACATCACCCCGGTTAAATTGGTAGAACTCTCATCTATGTGGGCTCAAACTTCATGTTGGGGACTCTGAGCTATGTCATGGTGCAGTGCCGGGGTTGTGCTGCACTGTTGGAAGCCCTTCAGATGAAACAATAAACTGAGATTATAGGTGCTATATCAAATGCAAAGCTTATTATTATAACATATTGTCAATAGAGATGCCTGAGGTACGATTGTTCTGAGCTACAGATTATAGAATAACAAGAATTTATACACTAAACATTGTACATAAGATGTCTGCCTTAATTTGGAGATTAAAATTATTGCATTTATTTTCTTTAATGTGATTTTAATTCTTTTAAAAAAGGTAAAATAGCCCCAAAGTTGGCAGTGGCACTGAATAAACAACGTCTGAACTCCATTATAGTCTCAGCCATGGCTGTCTTGACTCCAGGAGGGCAGCCTTGGGTGTCTTCTGCTTCCAGCTCCACTCACTGATATGGTTGCCGTTTTGCAGGTATTTATATACAGCAGACATGTCCACGAGGCAATGGTTAACCAGTACTTTGTTTTGCGGGTTAACCCTGGGTCAGAGCCTTGTTCCGAAAACAGCTAATAGTTGGCTAGAGCCGACCCATCTGATATTTATTATTAAGAATAATCCTTACATTTGATATAGCACCTTATCATCTTGTCGAGACATCTCAAAGCATTTCATAGGATTTACTACAAAGTGTAGTGGCTGTGCATTTTCTGGTCGAATGCCGCAGCCAATTTGTGCATAGCAATGTCCCAGGCATGGAGTGAGGCACCAATTTTATTTGGGGGATTGTTGGCCAGGAAACTGGGAGAAACTCCCTTCTCTTTTCAAGTAGTTTTTTTTTAACAATTTAAGGATCTTTACCGTCCCCTTGAACAGGCCTCAGTAATGCACTGAGGTGTCAGCATAGACTGTCAGCTCAAAGTCCTGATGTGGAGGTTGAACCTTCTGATCAGACGTGAAAGTGCTACAACTGAGCTAACACCTAATATGTTGTAGCATGTTATAGCAAATGTTGTAGCACATTGTAACAAATTGTGCTAACACCTAATATGTTGTAGCATATGGAAATAAAGAAAGACACAAGGACAAGGCTGAGAGACAACTTGTTGAAGCAGCAACATTTGATAGGCATAGAAGATAAGATTATTTTTTGCTGTGTGTTACATGTGTCGTTTCCACATTGTAAGGCTGAAACACTTACAATCTCTGGGTTCCGATGGAATTGATCAATTGCTTAAGCTTTGATCTTGAACCTTGTAACTATTACTAACTCTTGCCTCTCCTCCCCCTTCCCCATTCCCAACAAGCTTCTCTGACCCCTTGTGTGTGCCTTGAGGAAGCTTGAGATAAGTCAGGTACAGGTCAGGTGATATAAATTCAACTTTTTTTCATAGAATGGTCATGTTCAGAATGGAAAGATTAAATATTTTTACACACAATTCCAGGGTTTCACAATCAACTGTGATGTGCTGGAGAAAGTAGGGAAGAACAAAGTTCCTGTGAAGTAAATTTAAAAGATCACACGATCACTGTACTTAGCATTTCTAGTTTTTCTTTTTTTCTTTCTCAGAGTAATTCATTTTACTAATTCTTGTCCAGAATTTTCAGAGTTACAAAGAAACAAACATTTTTAACAAAAATGATTTGAGTAAGAAACATATCTAAGTACATAACTTTGAAAGTCATCTTAGTCTTTTAACATTGTTTGTGCACTTATACAATAGTGTTTAAGTTAGTTGAACATATGGTATTAAATCATTGAATGTCAAATCACCTGGGGCGGGGTGCACTCAACCGACTGAGGCCTTGACAAAATTGGCTAAAGATGTTAGCTCTATGGAACCCAAAAAAATCATCATTTAATTCTGCTGAAGCAATTGGGTTCTGAGCTCTTGACTGTAAAAGTTCAGGGGATGGAGATTAAAGTTTGCAAACATTTTATTACATTTTGGGAATGAAATTCCATGGTCTAAAATAATTTGAGGTTACTTTGGGTACCTAAAGTTTAAAAGAAAAGTCAAATACCTTGTATTTGTAACTATTTGAAAATGTTATGTTATTGTCCATAAAATTTCCAATTAGTGCATTGCAAATCCAACAATCGGTGCCTTAAGTTGAAACGAGTGAATAATACAATTTACATTTGTATAGCGCCTTTCACATTAGGAGGACATCTCAAAGGGTTTCACACAGCCGAGCTCAGTGTGAGCTGTGGCGTTGGAGCTGAGGAGGGAGAAGCTGAGAAGAGAGAGGAGCTGCAGCGGGGGTGAGGTGGGGGAGAGAAGGGGGCCAAAAATTCAGTTGAAAAGAGAGTTTCTTAACCTTTATGTACCAGATATTATGTAGTAGTTTTCAAGTACCTGTATGGTTATTTATCTACAGTTCTCTCCATGTGGGAGGTTATACAATTTAATGTTAATTATTATTACCAAAGGACATCTTAAATATTTTTGTTTCACATGCAAGCCTTTTTATTAAGGGCACGAATGTTTACAACCACAAAATTACATTTGTATAGCGCCTTGGGACGTCCTCCTGACGTGAAAGGCGCTATACAAATGTAGTTTTGGTGGTGGTGGTGTTGTTTTTAAGTCATTTACTATGAGGTGCTCTCTCAGTTACCTTGACGTCAGATCAATTTTCACATCAGAAGCAACCGCAAATTTCTACCAATTTCATTATCACACTCTGGGGTCCCCAAGCCTTGGCCCCAACCTGCCTAATACATTCCAGAGTTAGGTAAGCAGGATACGTCCCTCCGGGCAGAGAGTGTGCATTCCATTCTAATAATCTATTTCTGGAATTTCCAAGTGTAAGTGGGATGCATGGAAATCTCAGCTTGGTTTGGATACTCTCAAGCTTGGTGATGAGTTTTCCGCATGACACCCGGCTGACTAAAAAATATCAGCTTAGCTTAGATCGGAAGCGCTCTCACTTCTGGATCCAGAAGAATGTGGCTCAATTCTCACATCTGAACCTCAACTTCAGAGTCTTGGCTGTAATGCTGCTTTATTGGGGAAGTGCTGCAATGTCAGAGATGACAGCCTTCCGTTTGATAAGGCAATATAAAATGCAGCACCGTAGTAGAATAGGGCATGCTTTTTTGAAGTTCAAAATTATTACGTTCTTATGAATGAAAGAATGTGACAATGACACAACAACAACAACAACAAGATTACATTTGTATAGCGCCTTTCACGTCCGGAAGAAGTTCAGGATTTCAGACCCAAGCTGGGGTCAGGGGGAGGGAAGGGAGGGGAGGGGAAGGGGGGGTGGCCGATGGCATGGTTGAAGAGGAGGGTCTTGAGGTTAAGGAGGGGGTGAGGCGGAGTGATTGGGAGATGGAATTCCAGAGGTTGGGGCAGAGTGGCTGAAGGCTCTCCCACCAATGGTGGGGCGGATCGGTCCGGGACGTGGAGCAGGCCAGAGCCGGCTGAGCGGAGGGAACGGGCGGGTTGGTAGGGGGTTAGGAGGTCGCAGAGGTAGGGTGGGGCGAGGCCATGGAGGGCTTTGTATGTGAGGACCAGGATTTTTGAACTGGATCCTCTCAAGAATAGGGAGCCAGTGGAGTTGGGCGAGAGTGGGGGAGATGGGGTCACAGAGTTTGGTGCGGAAGAGGACACAGGCTGCAGAGTTCTGGATTATCTGCAGCCTGTGGAGGGAGGAGTTGGGAAGGCCGACAAGCAGGACATATGCATAGTCGGGCCTGGAGGTGATGAAGGCATGAACAAGAGTTTCAGCGGCCTGAGGGGTGAGGTAGTGGCGGAGTCAGGCGATGTTACGGAGGTGAGGGAAGGCAGAGCGGGTCATGGCTTGAATGTAGGGGCGAAAAGACAGTTGAGAGTCGAACAAGACACCTAGGTTCCTGACTGACTTGGTGAGTTGTAGTGTGCAACCATGGAGGTTGATGCTGCCAGAGCCTGAGGTGCAGAGGCGCTGGCGCGATCCAATCAGGAGGGCCTCAGTCTTGTTCACATTCACTGTAGGAAATTTGCCCTCATCCAGGACTTGATGTCCGACAGGCAGTCTGTCAGGACAGCAGTGGTCCTGGAGTTGAGGGTGGAGGCAGAAAGATAGAGTTGGGTGTCATCCTCATACATGGGGAAGTTGACCCCATGTCTGTGGATGATGTCACCAAGGGGGAGCATGTAGATATTAAACAGAAGAGGGCCAAGGATAGAGCCCTGGGGGACACCAGACGTGACAGTGCGGGGGCTGGAGGAGAAACCGTTAGAGGCAACAAAGTGGAGTCGGTGAGAGAGATAGGAATTGAACCAGGCAAGGGCAGGTCCGTGAAGATTGAGTAAAGCGGAGAGGTGGTGTATGAGGACGGAATGGTCAACAATGTCGAAGGCGGCAGAGAGGTCGAGGAGGACAAGGAGGCAGAGGGAGCTCCGATCACAGATGTTCAGAATGTCATTAGTGATTTGACCAGGGCTGGTTCCGTGCTGTGGACAGCGTGGAAGCCGGATTGGAGGGGTTCAAAGAGGGAACGGTGAGAGAGAAAGGAGCGGAGCTGGGACGCTGGGACCTTGGAGAGGAATGGGAAGTTAGAGATGGGGCGGTAGCTGGAGAGGAGGGATGGATCCAGGGAAGGTTTTTCAAGATGGGGGTGATGACGGCTGTTTTTAGGGGGGTGGGAACTGAACCAGTGGACAAGGAGAGGTTGATGACATCGGACAGGAGAGGGGCCAGAAGGTGGAGCTGGGAGACGAGGATAGAGGTGGGAATGGGATCGAGGGAGCAGGTGGTGGGTTTGAATTTGCGGATAGTCGTGGTGAGGGAGGGTCAAAGGAGTATAGGGAGGGAATGGGTGGAGGGTGGGTTATGAGGGAGAGGTGATGTGGGGGTGGCTGTGGACAGGGCTGAGGTGGCTGAATGCATCCCCTCGATTTTAGAATTGAGTAAGTCCAGCATCTCCTCACAGTTGGAGTTTGAGGAGAGGATGGGCGAGGTATGGGAAGGTGGACGGAGGAGACGGTTCGTGGTGGAAAAGGGAAGTCGGGGGTTATCCTTTGCCTCTAAGATAACCTTGGAGTAGAAGGAGGATTTAGCGGAGGCAAGAGCGCAGCGGTAGATCTTGATGTGGTGAAGCCAAATCTGCCAATGGACCGTTAGTTTGGATTTGGTCCAGGCGTGTTTGGCAGCTCGCACTTGTGCCTTGAGGGAACGGAGAGATGGCTGGTGTACCAGGGGAATTTACGGGAGTATGAGGCAGTTTGGGAGGTGAGGGGGCTAAGGGAGTCCAGAATGGAGGAGAGGGAATTGTGGAGAAAGGAGAGTGAGGAGGGGAGATCGGTCAGTGAGGGCCAGAGGTGTAGGAGTTCAGATGACTCCAGGGCAGTGGAGAGGGAGAGGGAGGAAATTTTTTTCCATAGGCGATATGTAATGGTGGAGGGTTGGGAAAGGGGTTACGAAACACGCCTGGACCTGAAGTGTTGAGGGAGATGAAGTGGTGGTCCAAGATGGCTTTATTGACGATGGTGATGTCCGAGATGGTGAGGCCCCGGGTGATCACCAGGTCAAGGGGGTGGCCACGGTCGTGGATGGGGAAGTGGATGAGAAGGGAGAGGTTGAGGGAAGAGCGGAGGGAGGAGAAGTCGGCAGAGGTAGAGCAGGAGGGGGTTAAGTGGAGGTTGAAGTCACAATGTACAGTAAAGTCTGCAGAAAATACAATTTACATCACATAGTGCTTTCTATGGCATGAGATGCTGGTAATTTATTAGTTTTGCCAATTAACCAGTTGCTTTTGCAGCCATAATGTGCAGTTCATCTGGGACACGTAATCTGGAGGAATGGTTGTACAGGACCCAGCTGTTTCTCCATGAGGAGATGGCAACCTTCAGCCTGCAAAAAAAGTGCGTAGGTAAATATTGTACTAACTTATATTTTGGAACACAAGATGTACGAATGGTTATCCCACTTATAATAATGTGTCATATCTAAAGAGGTTGCTCGTTCATATAGCTGGAGCCATGTTGGGTCTGTTAAGATTTAATAAATGAGGAGAAAAATTCAAGCCAAATAATGTATCCTATTTGTAACTCCCCTGATTTCACACGTTAGATGGAGCATAATAATAATAATAATAATAATAATAATCCTTGCATTTGATATAGCGCTTTTCACGTCGGGAGGACGTCCCAAAGCGCTTCACAAAACACACTGTAAAGTGAATTGACTGTATATTTGTGGGCGAACGCGGCAGCCAATTGCGCACAGCAATGTCCCACAAACAGTCATAGATTGAAAATGACCAATTTATTATTGTTTTTGGTTTTGGAGGGATTATTATTAGGCTCTGTGTGGAGTAAGGAAACTTGCCCAAGGTTTCGCCCTGACTGGAATTGAACTCAGGTCTCTCACTTGCAAAGCGAGTGCTCTAACCACTGAGCTACAGGACTCCAGCATCCCTGAAATAATCTTAGTTATACTGTATATGAAATTGTATGTGAAAAGATATGCATTTAATTTGACTGATTCAAAAATAATTTAATATTAATGTTACTTCACTTGTCATGGTGCACTCTCTATATTGGCAAGCAAATAATGGCATTGGTTTAGTTACTGCAGGTTGGCACAAAATCTGATAGACTCTGAAAGTACATTATGATTAAATTATAAATACAACTGGATAGAAATAAGGTAACATGAAGGTAACAGAGATAAGGCTACACATGGAAATCTTTGTTTGCATTCCGCTTAAGGAGTAAAACAGTCAAAGGCCTCTAAAATAATTTGCAACTTATGGATTCTTTATTCATTACTATCAACAGAAAATCACTTTGATACTTTTAAATGACTCCCATCAAAAATGCTCCTCTGTACCCCTAAGCTTCTTATCAATCAGTGAGACATTTAAAACGGAAGCTGTTTACATAACAGGGAGCAGCAAGTCTCATTAGAATACAGATTAATTTATTCAAAATAGAAAGCTCACCTTCATCTCGATTCCAAGTGTCTCTGTTCTGATCCCAATAACTTTGTTGGAATTCATAATGCAGGTCAGTACCAGACCTGGATTACTGCTCGTACAAGGCCCATCTAACCACATTGAAACTGCAGTATTACAATGTTGTTTTACATTCCAGTTAACAGTCAATGTACGATCTTATTGTGAGAACAAGGCTTTACTCGTACAAACCAACACCTGCTCTATTATGCATGTCCTAGATGGCTCCATGACCATAGAAACATTCACACCCTCGTCACTGTTACATTAGTAATCAATCTGCAAGGTTTGTTCATGGAGTAATCTCTGAGCGAGAATCCATATGATACAGTTCAGAAATGAAAGTTCTGGAGCAGCTTTCAGAATTCAATAAGCTGGAATCAATTTAACCCTTGGGCTAGAGATCATTAATTTCTCAGACAACCGTTATAAGAATGTGGAGCGTTTTTTTAAAATATGATTTTTAAGTTTTTGGCCGGTTGGTGTATTATTTTCTGGCATTTTTATTAACCATTTCCTGGATCATTCATTTTGTGATATTCTCACTGTTCTGAGATATCATTTGGCTTGAAAGGAATTGGATTAAATTGCATTTCATTTCAGAACCGTTGGAATCAAGAGTGATTCATCTATTTTCCTTAAGGCAAAAGGCAAATGAAGATGGTTGATCACTTTTGCTGCAACGAGCGCCTCTCCTCAATTTTCAGTTCTTTGTCTCCCTGAAATCCAGGACTGTCTCCAAACCATCTGATCCCCCTGGTATAACAGCCACCTCTTCTCCTCAAATCTAAAACCCAGACGTCTCATGGTTCATCGGCAAACGCGGCTCGAGTATCTTTTCACCTACCGCCCCTGCCTCTCACAGGCCAAAACTGTTTTCTATTTCAATGCCAGTCTGGAGGCCAAAAATAATAATAATAATATTAATAATAATCCTTGCATTTGATATAGCACTTATCATGTCTTTCAGACATTTCAAAGCGCTTCACAGAACATACTGTAAAGTGAATTGACTGTATACTTTGTAGACGAAATGCTATATAAAAATAACACCAAAGTGCTGTTCTCAACCACTCATCACCTCCTCTGTGCCCCCTTCTCAAACACCTCATTCCTCACATCTAATGCCAAGTATGAAGAGATCCTTCCCTTCTTCATCTCAAAGATAGAAAAAAGCCTGGCTGCCTCCTCTTCCTCCCCCGGGTCCCTGAGCAACCCCCATGCCTCTACATCACTCACTCCTTCCTCCCTCTCAATCATAGTTATAATATTCCTTGCATTTGATATAGCGCCTCATCACATCTTCTAGACACCTCAAATCTCTTTACAGATTATAGTGTAAAGTAAATTGAGCATATGTTTTGTGAGTGAAGCACGGCAGCCAATTGCACACAGCAGTGTCCCCAAACTGTCGTGGATTGAGTCACCAAATTAGTATTTTCTATGAAGGGATTATTACCCCTGGAAAGGGATCCGCCAATCAACTAAAAAACGGGTTCCGACTTACTGCTAGGTAAACAGAGTGTGTGTGTGGAGTAAGGAAACTTGCCTAATGTTTGGCCCCGCCCGGGAATCGAACCTAGGTCTTCTCGCTTGCAAGGCGAGTGCTCTAACCAGTACACTACAGGAACTATGCTAAATTTAATGGCGTTCCCCCTCTCAACCCCATTTTCTTATTCTCCAAAAATATTAGAAAAACACAGAATATATATGTATGTATATATACCTATATGAAAATCAACTTACCTATAGTAACAGTGCTTTGCGAAGGTTGGCACACAAGCACACACACACACATATACACACGCCAGGGATGGGGTGAGGTGTCAGTGCTGGAACAGTTGGTTGGCATGCCAGGGAGCTATCATACCGCCTGGATGTCCATCATCACCTATATGAAGCCCATGACCACTCCTTCCACTCCCTACTCGAGCCCCTCCAGTCCGGTTTCTGTCCTGCCTGCAGCATAGAGACAGCTCTCGTCAAACTCACAATTGCTGTCTTGTTTCTCTGTGACCAGGGCTCCCTCTGCCTCCTTGTCCTCCTGGACCTCTCCAGTGTGTTCGACCCAGTCGATCGTGCCATCCTCTTCCACTGCCTCTCCTCCGCTCAACTCCCTTAGTGGGACAGCAATTTTGAGATGTCCTCCCAGTGTCAAATGCAAGGACTACTATTGTTATTATTAAAAGTTTGAATCTTATTTACAAATGACATGTTTTCCTTTCTATTATCTCTTGCATTTCATTTAGGTGCATATCAAGCTAAGATAACCACCGAGAACTACCCTGTGAGGTATTGCACAGGGTGAAAATAAGTGGAACTTCCAAGTTCACGCATAATTATGCTCCCCCAAGATACACAGTCACACCACTTTACAGTATATCCTGTGAAGCTCATTGAAACATCTCAACAACAAGATAAGGCACTATATCCAATGAAAGGAATATAAATATTTATTCAGCACAACCTAGCTCTTTTATATTACTCCTGTGTAAGATTTTAATTTCCTATGCCAGCTATGTTCCTCCTTCTGAGTGAAATTGCTATTACTTTCAAAAGTAAGTGTCATTATGTGCTGTACAGTACAATTATTTATTGCAAGAACTGGATAAAGTCTACTCAACATAATTTTACAGGAGACCTTAACAGATGGCAGAGCGAAGACTTTCATCCCATGAGAGGGGATGGGAGGCAAAACCAGGTTCTATTCAAACACACTTCAAGGTTCACAACCCCATTGGTAGAATTTTGTTTTTTTGTCTTGATCGTTATGCAAATCTTGCAACTTGATTTTCCTTGAAAGCTAACAGTTATCAGATTTACACTTGCATTAATCTCTGGCCAGCTCCAGAAGTTAATGCACTTTCAAGATGTTTTGTTATGTGTAGTTTTTTTGTCCAGAGAAAGAATTCATCAATTTTACGATGTGTTACATCATTTGTGGACACTGCTGGTGTAACTTGTATGCCAATTCCTTTTCTTTTGCAAATTGCTAAATCAACACTATTTTATGAGAGGAGAGCATGATATGCGTCTAATAGTTCAATGGGTTGAGAAATGAGGCAGTTCGTCAAGATTGCCAAGTGTTCCTCTATTCATTATTTGTTTAGAATCCTCCTTTAAACCTTATTCAATGCAGCATGGAGTTCTTGTTGATTTAATAAGGAAGGGTTAAAAACAATGATTATTAAACACTGCTGTGAATTTGGCCTATACTGAATGTTCCTGGCTCAGATGCTAATCTCTGGGATTTCCTATGAGGCTGACATCATTTTAGGTTCTCTCCCTGATGTGAAGGGAGACGTGAAACAGCGGATCTCCACACAAACAAAAACTAACAATTCACATTATTTTGTTATGAAAGTATTCTCTTGATACTTCTTATTTAACCTAGTGCTTCCCTTCTTTTCCCTTTGAGTTGTTGCTGCTTTCTTAGTTTTGCTTTGCAAGCTATTTTATAACAGTGAAACCAGCAGAAGCAAAGCCACACTGGATAAGGGAAAAGGTTGGTTGCTAAGATGTTTTGCATGATTTCATCTCACTTATTACCAGATAATTTAAGTTACTGCTGGCAGCAAATTACCATGGGAGAATGCAGAATTTACCAAAGTTAGAGAGAGGAGCTATGACTTGGTCTTTTCAGCCCTGAGAAGAGAAGGGACCTACAGAGATATATAATATTATGCTGAAAGGGATAGAGAAAGTGAATCTAGATCAATACTTCTAAATAAACCAAAGCAGCAGGAGAAGAAGGAATGGGTTCAGGGATCTGAAAGGTAATTTTAGGGCTTACAGCAGGAAGTATCTATTTAAGCGGAAAGAAATAAAGACTCTGGTAGGTTACCAGGAAAGATGGTCGAAAGCAGGAAGCTGGATTTCTTTAAGAAAGAGTTTGATGCTATAATAGGAAGAATACACCAAAGAGGCCCGTTCATCTGAACCTCTCTCATATAATATGATTGTTGCAACAAAACTGCATATACTGTATGTACTGCTTCTAAAAAATTATCCTTCTGGGAATGACTTGGCAGTTTTTTACCCATTTTTCTTCTTCCTTTCCTCTGCTGTTTGATTACCTTTTTCTAATTCCTTACATATAGGATCATGGGCACCAGTTGGCCCCTGGTACCTTATCTAAATAGTATTTTGCCATGTATGAATTCTATCAGTGTGGGTCAGGAAGCTAATTGACTGCAAAAGACATCACAGTAAAACTCAACTTCTTTACCCCTGACTTCCTCACGCTGACGGACACGTTTAACAGATGTCACTGCCTTGTGTTCAGTGGGAATCCATTATCTAGGGAACTGAAACCAATTCTAATATCTCAATTCAGATCAAATCACAGACTAGGGATCAACTTAGAAATTTATTCATGGCAACTTATATTTAATCATAATAACCTCTGCATTTGATATAGTGCCATTACCACATTGCCGAGATATCTCAAAGCACTTAATAATAATAATCCTTGCATTTGATATAGCGCCCAATCAGGTTTTCGAGACGTCTCAAAGCGCTTCACAGAATATATTGTAAAGTGAATTGACTTTATATTTGTGGGCGAAACGCGGCAGCCAATTGCACACAGCAGTGTCCCACAAACAGTTGTGGATTGAGTGACCAAATTATTATTGCTTTTCTATTTGTTTGTTGGGATTATTTCCCAATAAAAATTCACAAGAATTTACTGTGAAGTGTAGGGACTGCATTTGCAAGAAAACAAATAGACCCATAGACATATACAGCAAAGAAGAGGGCCATTCAGACCATCATGTTTCTGCTGGTTCTTTAAAAGAGCAATTATTTCAGTCCCATTTACCTGCCTTTTCCCCACTCTCTTGCAGATTATTCTTTTTAGGTATCTATCTAGTTTCCTCTTTAAAGCTAGTATGGATCCTGACTCAGTATTCTGTATCCTAGGATTTTCCCGGTCTGTTTGGTTTCGTATTCACCCTATATACTTACAACATCAACAACAACAACAACAACAATACCAAAATTACATTTGTATAGCGCCTTTCACTTCGGGAGGACATCCCAAGGCGCTGGACAGTCAGTGTTTCAGAACCGAGCTGGGGGTCGGGATCTGGGAGGGTGGAGGGCAGGAGTGTGACCAAAGACACCATCAAAGACGAGGGTCTTCAAATGGGTCTGTGGGATGAAGTTCCAGAGGGTAGGGACAGAGTGGCTGAAGGCCCCTCTGCCAATGGTGGGGCGGGTGAGATGGGGACTTGAAGCAGGCCAGAGCCCGCTGAGTGGAGGGAGCGGGCAGGTTGGCAGGGGGTTAGGAGGTTGCAGAGGTAGGTGGGAGCAAGGCCATGGAGGGCTTTGAAAGTGAGGATCAGGATCTTGAACTGTATCCTCTGTGTGATGGGAAGTCAGTGGAGTCAGACAAGGATGGGGGTGATAGGGTCACTGAGCCTGATGCGGAGAAGACATGGGCTGCAGAGTTCTGGATGATCTGCAAGCTATGGAGGGAGGAGGTGGGCAAGCAGGGAATTTGCGTAATCGAGCCTGGAAGTTATGAATGCATGTATGAGAGTCTCGGCAGCCTGCGGTGTGAGACAGTGGTGGAGCCGGGCGATGTTGCTGAGGTGGGGAAGGCAGAGCGGGTCATGGCACAGATGTGGGGTAGAAAGGACAGTTGAGGGTCAAACAAGAAGCTAAGGTTCCAGAGTGGCTCGGTGAGGTGGGGAAGGTACCTTTGTGGGAGAGGACAGTTGAGGGTCAAACAAAATACCAAGGTTCTGGACTGGCTTAGTAAGGTGGGGTGTGCAACCATGGATGGTGATGCTGTCAGTGCCTGAGGTGAGGAGGTGCTGACGGGAGCCAATCAGGAGGGCCTCGGTCTTGTCAATTGTAGAAAGTTGGCTCTCATCCAGGACCTGATATCCGACAGACATTCTGTCAGGACAGGATAGCAATGATCCTGGAGTCAAGGGTGGAGGCAGAGAGGTAGAGTTGGGTGTCATCCACATAAACGTGGAAATTGACCCCATGTCTGTGGATGATGTCACCAAAAGGGAGCATATAGATATTGAAGAGGAGGGAACAGAGCCCTGAGGAACACCGCCAAGACAGTGCGGGGGCTAGAGGAGAAGCCGTTTGTGGAGATGAAGTGGAGACAGTGTGAGAGGTAGGTTCTGAACCATTCAAAGTCAGAACCACGAATGTTGAGTTGAGAGGAGAGACAGTGGAGGAGAATAGAGTGGTTAATGGTATTGAAGGCTGCAGAGAGGTCAAGGAGGATGAGGAGGCAGAGACAGCCTTGGTCACAGTTGGACAAAATCTCATTTGTCACTTTGACCAAAGCTGTTTCAGTGCTGTGGGTGGCACAGAAATCCGATTGGACGGGTTCTGAATGGAGTGGTGGGAGACGATGGAGCGAAGCTGGGAGGCAATGAATCGTTCCAGGACTTTGGAAAGGAAAGGGAGGTTGGAGATGGGGCGGTAATTTGAGAGCAGTGATGGGTCCAGCAGGGATAGGAGTGATGACGGCCGTTTTTGGGGTGGGAACGGTGCCAGTGGACAGAGAGAGGTTTATGATGTCTGTGAGTAGGGGGGGCAAGGAGGTGGAGCTGTTACTCCCTTGCTCAAAATCACTTGCACAACACCTTTGTCTTATATTTAGAGCTGTCTTTAATTTAAAACTTCTTATCCCAGATGAAAACTAATTTTTTGTTAAACTTGTGTTGGGATTTAATAGGATGTACTTTAAGCAAAGTGTTTATTTGTTGCCATAGCAAAAATATTGGGACACTACAGGCCAAGATGTAGACAAAGAAACTTTTACTGGATCTGCATAGAACTGCTGCATTGGGGTTTGTAAAAGAGCGAAAAAATACATATTCTGCCAAGAATTAAAAAATAAACAATTTATTACCATGCAACTGAAAAATTATTAAAAACAATGTCAAAGCATATGATAATATCCCTTACCCAGATCTGATCAAATATAATCTGACTACATTGCTATACATTAGTGACAAGGGCAAAGATGTGCTAAGAGTAGGTTCCACTTAATAGTCTGAATTCTTCTACCAACTGTAAACAGTTTCTGCAGAGATCAGGGAATCATTACTTTAACAGTTGTGTGTCATGCTAAAGTTTTGCTTCAAAATAGCAACAAAACGACATTCAAGTGAATTTTCTTGAATTGAAATTGCATGAAAGAATAATCCAGGATTTTCTTTATGAATGCAGTGCTATAGTTTGAGTTTGAAAAAGAAACCATGCCATTTATAATGGAAGGGTTTCTTTTTCACATTCTTTTTTTATATAAAACACTGGTTAGGCCTCAGTTAGAATACTGTGCCCAGTTCTGGGCACCACATTTTAGGAAGGATGTTAAGGCATTGGAAAGAGTGCAGAGGAGATTTACGAGGATGGTGCCAGGAATGAGGGACCTTGATTATGAGGAAAGGCTGGAGATGTTAGGATTATTCTCATTGGAGCAGAGAAGGTTACGAGGAGACTTAATGGAGGTCTTCAAAATCATGAGGGGATTTGTTTAGAAAGGGAAAAACTGTATCCACTGGTGGGTGTGTCGGTGACTCGAGGTCACAGATTCAAAATAGTCTCTAAAAGAAGCAGAGGGGAGGTGAGAAGAAATGTTTTCCCGCAGCGAGTTGTTCGAATCTGGAACGCATTGCCTGAAAGGGTGGTCGAGGACGATTCGATAACTACTTTTAAAAACGCGGTGGACGGGTATTTGAGGAGGACGGGTTTGCAGGGTTATAATAATAATAATAATAATCCTTGCATTTGATATAGCGCTTTTCACGTCTTCTAGACGTCCCAAAGCGCTTCACAGAATATACTGTAAAGTAAATTGACTGTATATTTGTGGGCGAACGCGGCAGCCAATTGCACACAGCAGTGTCCCACAACAGTCATGGATAGAAAATGACCAATTTATTATTGTTTTGTTTTTTGGAGGGATTGTTATTAGGTGTGTGGAGTAAGGAAACTTGCCCAAGGTTTCGCCCTGCCTGGAATTGAACTCAGGTCTCTCGCTTGCAAAGCGAGTGCTCTAACCACTGAGCTACAGGACTCCACATGTTATGGGGAAAGGGCTGGGGAGTGGGACTGACATTAATTGTTCTATTCAAAGAGCCGGCACAAACTCGATGGGCCGAATGGCCTCTTTTTGTGCTGTATGATTCTATGATTTTCTAGGCAACATACCATAATCCCCAAATGCTTTCTTGTGTGTATTTCAGTTGGTTTACTGAACCCTTACCTTGCCAGCCCTTGTTCACTTTCCTCATTCAAGTGTACTTCGGGGTAAACGTATCAGAGATGGTTGGACATGAGCCCGACAGTGCGAGTGTCATTTCTGGCACTTACATTTCACGCAGACAACAGCCCAGCATTTAGATGCTAGTTAGATATGGAAACGCCGTATGAGTGGTTCAAACATATTGGGGGATAATTACAGCATTGAATCTGTGATGAATTGTCACAGATTTCCCCTATGGTATAATTCATTTTTAATATCATAATCACAGTACATATTTAAATAACTGTTACTTTTTGCTTTGGGCATAAAAAGCTTATATTAAACCAAGGCTATTTGGATGGAAAATGCCCATTTCTTCCAGCCACTCCTCCCCCAATCCCTGCTGGCAATAGAAGTTGAAATGCATATGTATGATGTAAAGTACAAAGAGCAGGAACTCATATGTCAAAATAACTGTAAATTACAAAGATTTCGATAAATGCAAAATCAGCATGTTTATTATGTGTCTGGATGAAAAGGCCGCAAAACCACATTCATCCTGGACATTGAACAGAAACGCAATGATTTATAGTGACTTTCATCAGGGAAAATATGGTTCTAAGTGAAACATATACAGCAAGATAATTAGATTACATTATCAGAACATTTGTCCTTTCATTATGTTGAGAAAGTATTTACAATATTGAAACAAAATTGTATAATGGCAACCTGCTCTCTTCACTTTGTCTGACAGAGATTATTGTTGAAAGACATCCACAATGCTGTGATAAATGACTATTTCCTTACTTTCAAGGTTAACTGAGAGTGCTCCAAATTGTAGGGTTGGGCAGCTGAGAAACATGTGGCTGCCTGTGGCTAGAGAGACGTTCCAAACACCCTACATTGAATATCATTTCAATATTGAAGACAAAGATTTGCTCCCAGTAAATCTTTCCTCCTTGCCTAGCCTCATCCCTCCCCACAGCAGCTTGGGGGCCTAGCCAGCTGTGTGCAGTGCTTTGAGATTTTCCCCCGACGTGAAAGGCTACAACAACTTGCCTTTTATATAACACCCTTGAATCAGATTGAATTTTTTTTAGGTTGATTTGTAAATGTGATTGGGAGTGACCATGGCTGCCTTTTTTTCTCTCATTTTCTCCCTCTGCTTAAAGTGCTATATTTCACTCAATAGTAATCGGGGTGCAAACAGACAATACAGCTGCATGTCTCCAATCACATTGTTGGACCGACCAGCTTTTGCATATGAGGATGGAATGAGTGTCAGAAAATTGCACAGCATCTGCTTCTTGCAAAATATAATTAACTGACAGTTCCAGCAATACAGCAGCCTATTATAGCTTCCTTTAGTAATCTTGACAGCCCTCGCTCTCCCTGAATAGAGAACAAGTGATTTAATGCTATTTAATTTGGCTTAATCATAGGAGAAGGAAAAGCAAAACCTGCCGTGGATTGAGTGATTGATAAATTATTTTTATTTATTTTGAAGGAATTATTACCCCCGGAAAAGCGATCCGTCAATCGACTAATAACCGGGTTCCTACTTACTGCTAGGTAAACAGAGGCGTGTGGAGTAAGGAAACTTGCCGAATATTTCACCCTGCCAGGAATCAAACCCAGGTCTCTCGCTTGCGAGGCGAGCGCTCTAATCACTGAGCTACAGGACTCCATTCAATTTGGGGCTTGAATTCACAACCTTCTTAATCGGCGGCGAGAATATTACCAACTGAGCCAGGCTATTTTCCTCCTCCCACAGCCTACAGAACACAGTGAATTCTGCAACTATGTAAGATTAACAAGCACTCTGGAGATAATATACAATGCAGTGGTATTTCCTCATTATTGTAGCAATCTGCTGGTTTATCTGAACACTCAAATTTGCTGTTTATTTCATGCGTATTTTGTCTTCTAAAGAACCTCACAAAATAATTGGTTACAAATTGTAGGAGATTATATACTAATCAGATTGATTGGCTTTGACTTACTCAGTCCTACTATTTTACATTACTATACATGATCTGATCCTGCAGATATCAATTGACTTTGCCATACTAATAAAACAAATGCAGTGCTATGCTTTAGGCGTTCAATTATTGGCCAAGTAATTGGTCTATGTATTGGCAGAAGAATAGAGCAAGTGAGCCAAAATTCTTTCAGTGAGAATGTAGCATTACTATGCAAGGCACAAACTGCATATAGAACCAGACAGGTATTGTGTATCTAAAGTCTTCAACACCCACAGAATATTTATTTTCCAAAACAAATGGAACAAATTGACATTGTTTTTAAAGCTACAAAAGAACAGCTAGTCAGAACAGTCCTTCCTTCTGTCAAGGGTGAATGTCATCTGTACAAGAACAAGAATGTTCAGTTAATAGCTTCAATATTATATCTGAAAAGTTTTCAATGAAGGTACAGAGAGAACCAGGCCCAGTAATGGGACATTTCATCCATCCTCCTCTTATGTGACATTAGTGCAGGCAATATAAACATATTTCTACTAAATTTAAAATGGACAACTTTTTTATTTTTATGTGCAGTAGAACACGGATTATCCACATGCTAGTTACCCATGCATCAGGCTCCAATGTGAAAATGGGAATGTAGCTGCAAAAAAGTGGCACAAAAGTTTACATGTGCAGAGTTGCACCCTTGCGTGCGAGATTGCTTGGAATGAGATTTAATGGGCTCTTTACTGTACTAAGTATCAGCAGAAAGTGCTCCCACATCATATAGACCACAGTTTATTAGCAGTGTCGAGGTCTCTGCCCTTACACTGCCGTGAAATGTGACCTCATCTTTGTTCATTTCCCGCTCTTGCCACTGTGGGTGCTAAATTAGTGAGGATAAAAACAAATTCCTGGGAATCTGAAATAAAGAACAGAAGATTCTGATAAAGCAGATAAGAGAGAAGGAATGCTTCAGGTGTGTCCTTTATAAGAAACAATAATAATCCGTGTTTTTGATATACCGCCTCATCACATCGTTGAGATTATTAAGACCTTCACGGGATTTTACTGTGAAATACAGTGAGTGTGTGTTGTAAGCAAACCCAGCAGCAACTTATGTGCCACAAACAGCCAGGAAGTAAATGACCGATTTTTTTAATCTGGGGGATTGTTGTCCAGGACACTGTAAGAAATTCCCCTCTATTTTCAAATTGTACCATAAGATCTTTAACATCCACCTCAACAGGCAGATGGAACTTCAGTTTAATATTTAATCCAAAGGACTGTACCTCTGACAAGGCAGCTCACCCCCAGCAGTGCATTGGAGTATCCGCCAAGACTTGTGTTTAAAGTTCCGACATAGAGTTTGAACCCAAACCTTCTGACTTAGAGGCAAGAGTGATATCGGCTTATTCAGGCTGACATTGGCCTCTCTTTCTCGTTCACACAATGATCGAGCTGCCATGGATTTCCAGCATTGTTTGGTTTTGGTGTCTGTAGACCTGCAAGCACTTGAAGCTGGGTTGAAGTGACTCAAACTCACTTAATTTAGTTTACTGACAGCCAACAGAGCCAAACATCATCCAACAAGCCAGAGCTTGTGCCCCAGAGTTGAAAGGGCCACTTCTTTTCCTACTCTTTTCCCCCAACCATAGATTCCGTTAAAAGTCTGGAAATCTAAAATAAGAGTCAGCAAAACAGACCAAACAAAGTGATATAATGACTGCAAAACCTCAAAGGCCTGGACATTACTGAATACAGCCAGGTTTTTAGACAAACCTTATAGTGTTAAAATATGCTTCCAGCACATTAGTGGGAGTATTTATACAACTCTGCTGGAGCCTCAGTGATTACTATGCCTTGTCAGCAGGGTGGTATCATTACACTAAATAGACTGAGCTGTTTAGCTATGTGTATGTGGAGTAGGTTTTCATCTCACATGTTCTATTGGTGTTGGTGTTACCCTAGGAACTGTAAACAGTGAAGACATTGAATAACATAAGACTGATGAAAAGGTGCTATATTCCATATTACACAGAAGAGACCTGGCAGAAATGACCAATAAGTTTTTGACTGTTTATTTTAGATATTAGGGATTCCAGATAAGGTTGTTTTATTTGGATGGTGCAAACCACAAAGATATGAATAAGGAAAGCTATTGTATTGTCTACTCTGTTTTAATTAAATACAATCAAATATATAAATAAATCATTGTTTAAGAAGAACCTTAGTATCGTAGTTTTGCTGAATTTAATCTCTTGGAAAAAAGATCTGTTGGACTTTTTCCAACTGATTTGAAAAGTTGTAAAACAAAGATTCATTTACTGGAGAAAGTGCTGTTCTCAGAGTCTGACAAAGACGCAGTGAGGAGCAAACTGCTACGTGAATTCTAAAGAGTTTAAGCACTGTGACCAAGTACCAGTTTGTGCTGCATTTTGACGACTCACTCTATTACAGTGAGATGCTGCATGAATTTTAAACGGCTGCATGGAGTGCACAATAATTTTGATTTAGATATTCCTTTTTTTCATCCGTGATAGTACACATCTTATTGTACATGTAATGATTGCCTCCAACATCAGACAAGGCAACTGTTTGCAAGTCTCGGCCAAGTCAGCTCTAATTCTGAATCCTTGGTGACACATGAAAACTGGAATTGCCTTTTGATTTTCCTCTTTCCTCCTCAAGCAAACATCACCTCAATTCAGTATTGGGTCATGGGTGAAATCCAGAAATCGCAGTGTAAAATAAAGGCAACAGTTATGATTATATCAATTGAAAGTATTATTACCATAAGCATTATAAGTATGACTTAATGTATCATAATATTGGAATATTCAATACAACGTAAGTATTTTCTCTCCACCAGTTAGCTCTTCAGACATTATTGAATGTTATAGCACTATCTAATTAATGACTTAGGACCTACATTACTGCACTAGATCAAAGCCTCAAGATGGCTACTGTGGCAGTCATCCTAGTCAGGACATGGAGAGAACCTCTTACTAAGTAAGCTTGGGGTGCCCTGCACATTTAGCTTTTCCTTCCAGGTTCTGACTGCTCTCCCCCAGCTTTGTTCACCTCTACCAAAGGCCTCATCTCCATCAGGGTCCTCACCTCTGCCCAAGACCTCGACTGCTCCAGGGACTCTTCCCCCTCCCCCCCCTCATTCCAAAGGATTTAAAGCACCTCCCAACACCTTCTGCCCACTCTTTGGGTTACAACTCCCCCACAACACCCCTCCCCCACTCCACCAAATTCCCACTCCTCCACAGCTCACTCCCACTGGCTCCCACTGAGTTTTTTATAAAGTACTTCGAGGCGTTCCGTGTGAAAGGCGCTACATAAGTGTAAATTATTGATGTTGATATTTTGACACTGATGTCAGAATAGGATTTCATTGACAGGAATAATCCACTTAAAGAAAGAGCTTGTATTTTTAAAGCACTTTATCATGTTGAAATGTCTCAAAGAGTTTCACAATAATTGCTGTCAAGTGCAGTGAATGTTTCTGTAAGCAACCTCAAGGTTACAATGGAAACCATTGAGGAGTAAGGCCCCTATTATAGCCTCACTGAGTATCGTAAACAGTGCGTCTGTCTGAGAAATCTCAATTCAGTGACTGTAAAACTGCTCCAGCAGTTAGTGTGAACTTTGGCAAGGCACAATGCTGCTGAATTATTGAAAGGCTGGTAATAGCGTATTATGGGCAATTAAGGGGAGCTTACTCACTGAAGCTGTAATTTCTGATTGTGTTCAAACAAACTTGTAACCAGAAGTAAATGCAGTGATCAAGGCTGGCACCCTCAGGCACTTGTCAATTTAATAGGTTTTCTTTTGAAATACATGGAATACTGAAAGATAGTTTACTTTTTATTTTCCAAACAACAATTTCGACTAGTTATAGAGAAATAAACTGTGGCTGACAAAAGATTTAAGCTGGATTTCTTCCTTTCACACACCCCTCCCCATTCAGAATCAGTGAGGGGAGATGGTACCCCTTTAATACCCTTACCTCCTAAGTATTTATCTATCTTCCTTTAAACATCCCAAACAATTTTGTGTCTAAGGCTCCCAGGGCAGTGTGTTCCACAATCTCACAACCCTCTGTGTGAAGAAATAATTTCTGATTTTACTTTGATTGACAAGGCTGTCATTTTATGATTACATACAGCCGTATTTCTACCCCAAAAGACTGTGGATGTTGGATCCATTCACATTTTTAAGATGGAGGTAGATATTTGTTAGATCAGGGTACTAAGGGATATGGGACAAGGGCATGTAATTCAACTTAAGGTACAGATCAGCCATGATCTTATAGAATGGCTTAAGGGCTGAATAGCCTACTCCTTTTTCTATGTTTCCATATTTCTATGTTTTGATCAGTCTGATCTTGAAGTCTCTTGGTTTGGCCAATTAATCATCAATGACATCTTTCAACAAAAATCAAATCAGGCTGTTTGTAACATTTTGGCTTCCTCATTCAATAAACTTAATAATATTATCGTTGTATTTGATACATTGCCTGATCATGTTGGCAAAGCTCTTCACAAGGTTTTTACTGTGAAATGTAGTGACTCTATTTGAAGGTGAACATGGCAATCAATTTGTGCACAGCAATTTCCCTAAAACAGTTCTGAAGTGAATGACCAATTTTATCTTGGGTTGATATCCTGGGCACCAGGAGAAACTCCCGCTGTCTTCAAATAGTGCCATAAAATCTTTAATGACCACCTGAACATGCCAACTGGGTTTCAATTTAACATCTTCCCTGATGGACAGCACTTCCAACAATGCAGCACTTCCCCAGCACTCCACTGGAGTGTCAGCCTGGACTATGTGAGTTCAAAGTCCTCACGTGGGGCTTGAACTCACAACCTTCTGACTTACAGGCAAGAGTGCTACCAACTGAACCTTTGGTGGTATAACTTAAGGTAGCATGGGAAAGTATAGAAGTAGAAAGTTAGAGGGATGACTGTCCTTTTAAAAAAAATCTTTCCAGCAAGGACCTGCATCACTTTCCCCTTTTAGATGCAGTCTCCAACTTTGCTAGTTTCCTGGCATTAAATAATCATAATAATAAATAATAAACCTTGCTTTAACACAGCACTTTTCATATTGGAAAGACCTCTCAAAGCTCTTCACTGTATTACAGTGAAGTGTAGTGATTGTGTATTTTGTGGGCGAGTGGCTAAATGCCATCATAGTCATCAGACCAGGTCCATGCTTTTCTGTCATGAGAGAAAATTAGTTTTGCAAACCAATATGTTATTTTAAAATCTGTATTGTCCCTCGTATATCCAATTCTACTTTCAATTCGGAAGATGTTTCAGAAAACTATTGGTGGCCTTTGGTCTCTCTCACTGGATCACATCACTTAGCTGGCTAAACTCCAGCAGTATCCCACCACACATTATGGGCACCCAATCCTTTGTTCTTGGCAACCTCCACCTGGGACGGTCCAGAATTGGGTAAGCAGAATACATCCTTCTGGAGGGAGTCCTCGTTCTATTCCAAACCCAAGAATTTCCATATATAGGTGGTAATCTCAGTTTGGGCTTGATACTGCTTAATCATGGGGATCAAAATTTGTTAAGACACTCGGCTGATCAGAAAAATCACATCACATCTTTGTCGTTGTGCGTTCTTGCAATGTTTTCAGAAGAAAATAAATACGTCAGGCATTATGTATCATCATAAACACAAATAATGGCAGTTGTAGAGAAGTTTAAGCAAAAGAAATTTCAGAACAAAGGGATTCTCCTCAATTCATCTTCACATGAAGACAATTCCACTTCTGCCAAAGTGGTTTTAGCATTGGTTGAGGTCAAAGTTATAGTTTCTCCTTAGTGTTCCTTCCAATTAGGAAGTTGCTATCCCTCCAAAGCAAATCCCTTTAGGAATCTCTGTTTTGAGCTAACGTTTAATACTGGGATGAACAGAAAGAATAAAGGTGAAAGGCAATATGACACTCTAATGAGGACTACATCTCAGCAGTGGCTGAACGAAGCTCATTTGTGCCTGTAGGTATTTGCTTCATGGATTCAACAACAATATTGATGATGAAAGATGTTGTCAATGTGTAGAAATTAAAATTGCACTTTTATTAATCTTGCAATTATATTTTACAATTTCTACCCCTTCAGTCATATGCAGCTGCAAACTTGAAACAAAGAAGCTTTTACAGTCAGCTTAGAAAAAAGCTCCACAGTAATACAGATGGCCAAAGCAGAAGGGAGCACTTTTAAGCATAAACTGCAATCCAGTGTATTCGCACAGATAACTACTGTTGGGATCCCTTCTGTCATTTTCAGTGTGAGAGAACGCTACAACTTTATAAATTTCAGCATCCAAAGGACCATAAAATTTAGCTCAGAAGCAGATCATTCGGCCCATGATGCCTGTCTGGTTCTCTGAAAATCTACTGTTCAATGCCATTCTCTTGCTTTATTATACATACATATATATATGTATATCTTTTCAGAAACTTATCTAATTCCCTCTTAAAACTAATACGGGTTTGGTTTCAACCACTGTTCCAGGTAGGGCGTTCTACATCCTCTGTGTAAAAACAGTTCTCCTAACTTCTCCCTTCACTCTGTTGGTAAATATTTAAATCTGACCCCTGTTTGTTATTGGCTTACCAAGTAGTGGAGATAATTTTTCCCTATTTACTTTATCAAAATACATCAGAATTTCAAAAACCTGTATCATGCTTTCACATAACCCTTTTGTTCTAGGGGAAATAGACCTAATTTCTCCAGTCTCTTTTCATAAGTAAAACGTGACATTTTTAGTGAATCTCCCCTACTCTCTCTTTGTGACTTGGACATCCTTCCTATTATAATGTGTCCAAAACAGTTCATTAGGCAGTTCATTAAAACTAATGATTTATCCACTACTGATGTCAAACTAAAGTCTAGGCCATATCAGAGAATTTAAATCCATCCTGTTAGAATTGGGATTTGTTTGCGTACTTCTAAAGTAGTTCCACATCACTGAGAAGAGATAATAGCGATAACATTTGTGCTATTTGTATAGTTACGATATGCCAACATCTGAAAAGTGCCCAAAATGTTTTTTTCACAGAAGGAATTCTAGGTGCCTTGAGTTGTAAATAACTGCTGAAAAGACTTGCATGTAATTCTGAAATCCATATGTTATATCTCAAGAACTCTTTTTTGACCACGTCTTTAGTCATCTTTGCCCTCCCCACCCTCCTTGGGTCTCATCGTCAGCTCAGGTGCCAAGCAAAGACTGTCAAGTGCCTTGGGGCATCCTTCCCAGTGAAAGGCACTATATAAATGTGAATTTGTATTGTTAATTACATACTTAAGAGCACCTATATATGTTTGCACATGGTTAACCCAAATTAAACATTTGCAGATGGGTTGTTAGACCTAAATATACATTATTTCTGTTGCAAAAATTGTACAATTCAGTTTTGAACTCCACATAACATTGACCTCATCGTCCATATGAAGACTAACCACTCGTCTGAGATACTGAAGCTGTGCCAATGCCAATGGGTACTTACGATAATCCTAAAATCATAGAGATTATAGAGTACGAAGAGGTCATTTGGCCAATGTACTCAATTTGTAACCAGAATGTGCCTTCAGGAGAGTGTAGGGGAAACGAAAGAAAAGCATAAAACTTGTTTTTCATCACAAAAAGACAGATTTAAAAAAAAGGAGATCAAACTTCTAGAGATGTGTTTTGTTTCAACCTGTAATCCTTCCAAAGCAGAGGTGTTGCTCAAATTTCAGGCACATAAAATATATATATTGCTACTGAATGCAAATGAGGAATGTTTTGAACCAGAAATGCAAAGAGGGAGTGTGGCTGTTTTATATTCAGTTTGATTGTGTGGATAATTAGTTCCAGATGTTTATATGTTCTGTTTGTATGCCTCACTCTAAGGAAATATATAATTGTATCACAACAATTTACATTTATGACACCTTTCAAATCACAAGAACATCTCTTAGCATCCTTTCAAAGCATCCTGACTGGACATCTGAGCTGGGGACGGGGGGAGTTGGGGGGAAACTGATAGGGACCGTGGTTGGGGTGTGTGTTGAAAAAGTAGGTCTTAATATAGGCTTTCAAAGGTGTGAAGCAAGATAGGGAAGTACGGAGAGGGGAGGGGATCAGCATGGCTGAAATGGATGACCCATAGTGAGGTGGATCGGGCTGGGCAATGCCACAAGCATTAAATTAAAATATATTTGCATATATGTCAGTGCTCCAGTTAAAAAATGAAATAGTTAGCTGAGCAAAGGAAGTAGCCCAGGTAATAGGGTTGCAGCTCAAAGAGCTAGGGTGGAGCAAGACAGTGGAGGGATGGAAATATGAGGACAAGGATCCACTGATTTTATCCACTGGAGGACAGGGAGCCAGTGAAGCCGAGCGAGGATGAGGGTGATAGGCTCACAGCCTTTTTCGGAGAAGACACAAGCTGCAGAGTTCTTGATTGCCTGCAACTTGTCTAGGGAGGAACTTGGGAGTCCGGCGAGCAGGACATTGGAATAATCACGTTAATGTACAGCTAGTATTCAGCTCTAAAAAAACACAAAATACTGACAAATGGATTCTGACGAAAGGCCGTGGACCCGAAACATTGACCCACTTTCCTTTCTCCATAGATGCTACCTGACCTGATGTGTGACCCAGTGATCTCTGTTTTTGTTTTAGTATTCAGCTCTGCTACGTAACATTATTAGATACAAAATAAACACAAGTTGAAAGTACTCTACATTAAAAAATACCAAAGGTTTATTAGCCAATCCCCACCCTGCTCCCTCCACTCAGCTGGCACTATATTGTATTAACAAATTAGTTTAGTATGTTCGTGACTTCAGAACAAAGTTGGTGCTGCAATAATTAACTTAACTTTCCAAATGGGCAACCCACAATTCAACTTGGATGTTTTATTAAATGAGTCCTGTTGAAAATTACTTCCTGTCAATTTTAGGTATAATAAAATAGAGCTATTCTGTAAAATGAGAAGATTACAGAGACAGCCTTGGTCACTAACATGTTTTAATTGTACCATAGTTGAAATTTGCTGGAAATAAAGACCCTGTTAACAGGTGCCTGCTTCATAAATCTACCATTTATTTCTTTTTTTTAACCATTTTGTTTAATGCAAGATGAACAACAATAGAGGATTTTATACTTCCTTGCCATCAGATCTGGGTTGCCTTCAGACAAGTAGTGTGCATTCATGCTGAAGTCTGTGCTTTGATAGAGTAAAAATCACTTCCTTTAGAAATGCACATCTGTTCAAGTCAGACTTTGCAATATTGTACTTTTCCACTTCTTCCTACATTTGAGGTCTTATATTGTTTATATCAGGAATATGCAACCAGTGTATAAAAGAGCTTGTATCATGCACTCTGAGCCCAGATATTAATGCAGATGCCCAACTCTCTTGGCTTTATTTCCATTAGCCAACAAACTGTTCTTGTTTGCTTTGTTTATGTAGAGTACATTCAGCCCATGTTCCTTTTATATTTCATGACGTTAGGTAGTTAGAGATGAATATTAGATCTTGTACAGATATCTGTGAGCCGCAAATGTAATTTAGTTTACATACAATTTAAACCAAATATGCAATTTGTGTTTCTTTTTAGAATTTGCACAAAGTACACTCAAAGATTTGCTTGAAAATTGTGTATCAATACAAAAGAACACAAGAACATAAGAAATGCTAGACAAAAAAAGACCAAGGTCCATCTAGTTCGCCTTCCACCTTCCTAGCGATCGCATGTACATATGTCCCACACTCCCTACGTAGTATATCCCATAATGTTATTTCCTAAAAGAAAACTGTCTAATCTGTGTTTGAAAGAATCAACACTTGCTGCTTCAACCGTCTCCCTAGGGAGCCTGTTCCATAGGTTCACTATTCGCTCACTGAAATAGTGTTTGTGTAGATTCGTTCTGAATTTACCCCCATTCAATCGCAGGCCGTGTCCTCTGATTTTACTACTCTGGACAAGTTAATATGATCTATATTGTCTAGACCCTTTAGAATCTTAAAGATAGCAATCATATCACCTCTCAATCTTCTCTTTTCCAGCATGAACATGCCTAATTTACTTAGTCACTCTTCATAGTCCAGATCTTTCATTCTCTCAGTCATTTTGGTTGCCCTCCTCAGTATCTTCTCGATTTCTCCAATATCCCTTTTGTATTGCAGCAACCAGAACTGTACACAGTACTCTAAATATGGTCTCACCAATAATTTATACAGTGACAGGATTAACGAACTATTTTGGCTTGCTATTGATCTTTTGGAGTCCTGCAGCTCAGTGGTTAGAGCACTCGCCTCACAAGCGAGAGACCTGGTTCAATTCCCGGCAGGGTGAAATCTTGGGCAAGTTTCCTTACTCCACACGCCTGATAATAATCCCTCAAGAAATAAAACAATAATAAATTGGTCACTTCAATCCATGACTGTTTGCGGGACGCTGCTGTGCACAATTGGCTGCCGCGTTTCACCCACAAAATATACAGTTAATTTACTTTACAGTATATTCTGTGAAACACTTTGAGATCTCTGGAAGACGTGAAAAACACTATGTCAAATTCAGGGATTATTATATTTATTATTATTTTGATAACATTCCAACATCTGGTTTGTTTTATTCACCTCCACAGAGCATTCTTGGGAGAGTTTCAATTTATTGTCAATCAGGTCCCCAGGTCCTTTTCATTTTCCATACATATTATTTTCCTTCCGCTCAAATTATAATCCTTTCCAGGATATGTTGTACTCATGTGAAGTACTTTACATTTCTCCACATTGAATTTCATCTGCCACTGATCTGCCCAATTCCCAAGTATATTGAAATCTTCCTTTAACCTATCTTGTTCAGCTTCACAATCTACCATCTTCATTAGCTTGGTGTCATCTGCAAACTTAGTCACTGTGCTTGTGACTCCTAGTTCCAGATCATTCATAAAAATATTAAACAAAAGAGGTCTCAAAACAGACCCTTTGTGGAATTCCACTGGTAACAGTTTCCCAGTCTGATGACATTCCCTGTACCACCATCCTCTGGGTTCTTCCGGTCAACCAGTTGCGTATCCATTGTAATATACCTCCACTGATTCCCGCTTTCTTTACTTTCAGTACCAACCTCTTCAGAGGAAGTGTATCAAAGGCATTACTGAAATCCAGATATACAACATCCACAGTCTTACCCTTATCAAGCTCCCTTGTCACACCGTCAAAGAAAACCAGTAAATTAGATTGGCAAGACCTTCCCTTCATGAACCCATATTGGCTATTATTTATGATTTTATTTCTGTCCAGATGCTCCATGACTTTATCCTTAGTAAGAGTCTCCATAATTTTATCCACAATGGACATCAAACTTACTGGTGTGTAGTTTCCTGGGTCACTTTTGTTACCTTTCTTAAAAATAGGAGTAACATCTGCCTTTCTCCAGTCCCCCGACACCTCTCCAGTATTCAGTGATTTTTGAAAGAGTTGTGCCAGCTTAGTTCCATAAGGATCCTTGGATGCAATTTATCCGGTCCCTGAGATTTATTTACCTTAAGTTTACACAGCTGTAAGTTTACACTTATATGTATCCACTTAACAGTGTAGTCTAATCTATCACTTTGCACTGATAGAAAGCAAAACAACACAATAGAGTGATTCATTTAGCAGAAATAGAGAAAACAATTTGAATATTAATTATTTATTGAAAATTTCCAGACAATAAGAAACTGTTGTCTACAAAGTTAATCAAATAATAGCTTATCTGAAGGACATACCAGAAGACATCAGAAGTAATTCTAACCTTCATTAGGCTATTAGTGAGACCAGAGCTGGAATGTTGTAGCCCTTACCATCAAAACGACATAGAGTGTTGGAGAGAGTACAGAGAGGAGCAGCAGAAAAGATTTTGAGGCTCTTAGTTTCAGAGATCCAAGACAGTGCCTCGCATGTAGCGTGCTTGCAAATCATTCCTTTTTCCCTTATCATGCTTAGCATACATACATGTCTGTTTATGTGCTTAAAGTAAAGCTACCAGTGTGTATTTGCACAAATATGAAGTCATTAAATGCTGCCTTTGCATGTTTATTAGATACCAGATTTCCAGTAAAAGCCCAAGGTTTCACACAGATGTTAAGTTCCATCCTAGCAGTCCAACCTTTTGCACTATGTCCCAGTCGGCACTCTCCATTCTTTAGTCTCTGGTGATGAATAATCTATGCTCTGCTATCAGTAGCCAAGCATTCAACCATCACTCTTCGCACTCTGGAACTGACTTCCACAGCCATTGCCTTCCTATCTCTTTTCAGACTTTCTTCTAAAAACCTATCATAACTTTGACTGAATGTGGTCAACTCTAAATTACTACCACTATTTGGTCAAGGTCTACTGCTTCATTTGTTAACTGCTGTGAGACACTCTTTTGTGTAAATGGAGCTATATAACTCATTTAAAAAGCAGCTTGATGCAGTGACGGGGGAAGGTGTTCTGGAGGGATGAGATTGAGGATCCTTCCTCATCCAAACTAATCTTGTGATTTTGTGATGTGTAAGTTGCTGTTGTCTGCAGCTTGAGGTATTGGAGGAAGAAAAAAATTACTTCTTCAGCTGCCTCTTGTTGATTCCTTATCTGACTTACCATTTGTTAGCCAGTTTAGACAGTTTAGATTATATGAATTTAGAGCATAAGAGGTGACATCGAAAGTTGCATCAGAGTTAACAGATTGATCAGTCATTACTGTCATTAATGTCTCAGACATGGCAAACACAAACTTGCATAGCTTTTGCAAATCCTCTACCAAAATCTTGAGTCAGACAAACAAGAAGGGCAGATAATATTGAAGGATCAAACATGGTATGGGAAGGGGAGGGGGCGATCTTGAGACGTCATTGGTGCTGTTTTCAACATCTGGTGTCCCATCTGAGTGCTCTTCTGAAGCCATAGTTTCCAAAACCATTCTATCCTGTTGATTCCATCACACATCTCTACTGGGTCCCAGTGGTCAAAGAGCATCCAGGAAGGAGCTGAAAATTATCTTTGTTCTTTACATCGTCCCAGAGCTCCTCCAGAACAGGAGTTTTGTAATGAGCTTTCAAGTAGCCGGTGTCTATTTTCAGCAGTTGCTGCACAATAAGGCCCTATGTGTTCTAATGCATGAGAACACGTAGAAAATTCTGCACATTACAAGATTCCTATTGTAATTAAGGTCACCTTTGGTCTGTTTTCCACTTGAACCTTTGTAACCTTTGTAATCTGAACATAAATGACCTTTAGTCTGACCGTTTTCATAGTAGTGAGGTCAATGTAGGTCAACTGGCTACTTAAATTTAATGGAAAGGTGATCACTTAATAGCCTCAGTGAGCAAGAAGGCAGGCACTTCCCATAATTAATATTCTTGAAATCAATAGCATTGTTTAAAATAAAGACTAAATCTCTGGCATTTTCCATTTTTCAGATATTAAAATATAAAATTAGTGTTGCTTCACTGCAGATATCCATTTCTTATAACCACATCTGGTGGAAACTCACAACAGGTTTCGTTATCTAAATGTGTGTGTCCCCCAAATCTTATTGAAGAGTTCAGGAGGAAATAAAGTAGATTTAAAAATAAATGTTGTTTGTTTCGTCAAATTTTTCAATACTTGTTTATTAATTCTTTTTTCACAATATGTTTGTTAGGCTCAGTAGGTGGCACTCTTGTTTCTGGGTAGAAGGTTGTGAGTTCAGGTGTCATATTGGGACATATGTTCAGAGTCTAGGCTGAATTTCAGTGCACTACTGGGGAAGTTCTACATTGTAAGAGGCATGGGTTCCATTTGCCTGTTTTCAGATGAGCATAAATGTTCCTATGAACTGACTCAAGAAGAGAAGGGAGATTTTCACCGATCAGTAATCTTAAGTTAGATGATACGCAGCCTGGCTCAGTTGTAGCACTCTTGCCTCTGAGTCAGAAGATTGTGGGTTCAAGCCCCATGTTGGAATCTTGAGCCCACATAGTCAATGCTGACTGACACTCCAAAGGGGTAGTAGGAGTGAGCAGTATTGTTTGAGATGCCATCCTTTGGATGAAAGATTAAACCAAGATCACATCTGCCTGTTCAGGTGGATGTTATAGATCCCAAGGCACTATTCAAAAAGTGTAGGGAGTTTCTCCTTGTGTTCTGGCCAACTATCCCCCTAGATAAAATTGATATTTCACTTCATGACTGCGTGGGATTTTGCTGTTCATAATTGCTCCCATCTTTTTCTACAAAACCAGTCACTACACTTGACAGTAATTATTTGGTGAACTTTGAGATGTATCGATATGATGAGTTCACCTCTCCAACCAGCATTGTCAAACGCGTTGACACATGCTCCCGATGTGAAAGACACTGTATAAATGTAAATTGTATTGTATTAGCATAAGAACATAAGAAATGCTAGACGAAAAAAGATTGTATGACAAGGTGCTATAGAAATGCAAGCTTCTTTCCTTTTCTGTCTAAAAACAGTAATTTCCAACAACAGTATCTGATGAAAAGTTTTTTTTTGACAGTGCCACTAATATCAAGGCTTCTGTGTTTTTGCTGCCGATTTCTGCTACAAAAGTTAAAATATAAACTGAGACCAAATGTAACACATCAGCTGCTGCCATAGCTGAGATCATTTCACTAAGTCATAGTTGGCAGAATATCTTAGACAATATTGTTGGCCTCATTCTTTGAAGCAACTAATAATGGGGTTGAAAATGTGATACAGTGGAGCCTTGTTACAACCTGGAGGTTGGGATTCATAAATGAGGTGCAATAGCTAGTTTCACTATGCCTACACATAACCAACTGGCTTAGTTAGGCCCTGTATGCCAGCCAATTCCTGTTCTAAAAAGAAAGAACAGGAAGCTAAAATAATCTGCACACTCACAAACACACACACCACATACAGAGGAAAGAGAACACTGCATTTTTACAGGTTTGTTGCGTTTTTTAACGGAGGGTAGAGTTTGTAGCGGAGGGTGGCATTTGTCGTGGGTTCCATGGAAAGGTTGCGGCCGCACTTTTCTGTTGACCCAGATTATGAATAATGATTAGGCAAGCTAAACTCTTCAGTCTTGGGACAAGGTGACTGAAAGGGGACCTTATAGTTATCTGGAGTTTATTGTAATTTAAAATCGAGATGAAACAACAAGGGGCAGAAAACACGAGTGGTAGTAGTTTATAGACCCCCAAACAGCAATTACAGTATTGGGTAGGGTATTAGAGTACAGTATCAGGAAATTAGAGGAGCATGTAGCAAGGGTAATACACTAATAGTGGGTGATTTCAATCTTCATATAGCCTGGGAAAACCAAATTGGCAAAGGTAAATTAGAGGATGAGTTCATAGAATGCATTAGAGATAGTTTTCTAGATCAGTTTGCTGAGGAACCAACCAGGGAACAGGCAATCCTAGATCTTGTTTTGTGTAATGAAATAGGGCTAATCAGCAATCTGGAAGTTAAGACTCCTCTAGGGCAGAGTGACCATAACATGATGGAAATTAACATTAAGTTAAAGAGTGATATAGTTGAATCCGAAGCAAGGGTCTTAAATCTAAATAAAGCCAACTTTGCAGGTATGAGAGAAGATTTAGCTAGAATAGACTGGGAAATTAGATTTAAAAAATTTGACCAGCAATGGTAAACATTTAAAGATATAATACATAATTCCCAGCGATCACATATTCCCTTGAAAACTAAAAATATCACGGGAAAAGTGGTTCAACCTTGGCTAACTAGAGAAAGTATAAAATTAAAAGAAGAGGCCTATAATACTGCCAAAAAGAGCAGTAAACCTGAGGATTGGGAGGGCTTTAGAGATCAGCAAAGGAAAACCAAGAAACTGATTAAGAGGGAGAAAATGGAACATAAAGACAGATTGTAAGAGTTTTTAGGAAGAGACTATTAAAAGTGAATGTGGGTCCATTGCAGGCAGAGACTGGAGAAATTATAATGGGGAATAAAGAAATGGCAGAGTCATTAAACAATTATTTTGCTTCTGTCTTCACGTTAGAGGACACTGAAAACTTATCGAAAATAGAGGGGAACCTGGAAGCTAATGGTAGTGAGGAACTTAAGAGAAATGAACATTAGTAAAGCAATAGTACTAGAGAAATTGATAGGATTAAAACCTGATAATTCCCCTGGACCTGATGGCCTGCATCCTAGGGTTCTAAAAGAGGTGACTGCAAAGATAGTGGATGCTTTATTTTTGATCTTCCAAAATTCTCTGGATTCTGGAATGGTTCCACTGATTGGAAGGTCACAAACGTAATGCCAATATTTAAGAAGGGTGGGAGACAAAAAATGGGGAACTATAGACCAGTTAGTCTGACATCGGTGGTAGGGAAAATTCTAGAGTCCTTAATTAGGGACGTCATTGTGGGGTACTTAGAAAATCATAACAAAAACAAAATTACATTTATAGAATGACTTTCACGTCGGGAGGACATCCCAAGGCGCTGATAACATGATTAGGCAGAGGCAACATGGCTTTACGAAAGGGAAATCGTGTTTAACAAATCTTATAGAGATTTTTGAGGATGTAACTAGCAGGTTAGATAGGGAGGAACCAGTAGATGTGGTGTATTTGGATTTCCAGAAGGCACTCGACAAAGTGCCACATAAAAGGCTGTTGCATAAGATTAGAGCCCATGGAATTAAAGGCAATATATTTGCATGGATTGGAGAGTGGCTAACAGGAAGAAAACAGAGAGCAGGGATAAACGGGTCCTTCTCAGATTGGCAGGATGTGATAGTGAAGTGCCACAAGGATCAGTGCTTGGGCCTCAATTATTTACAGTCTATATCAATGATTTAGATGAGGAAATAGAACTTAATATATCTAAATTCGCGGACGATACAAAAATAGGTGGGAGAATAAGCTGTGAGGATGACACATGAAGAATTCAAAGGGGAATAGACAGGCTAGGTGACTGGGCAAGAAGGTGGCAGATGTAGTATAAAGTGGGGAAGTGTGAAGTTATTCACCGAGGTAGTAATAATAGAAAAGCAGATTATTTTCTCGAGAGGGAGAGACTAGGTAGTGTTAGTGTTCAGAGGGATTTGGGTTCCCTTGTACACCAGTCACAAAAAGTTAGTATGCAGGTACAGCAAGCAACTAGGAAGGCTAATGCCATGTTGGCGTTCGTTGCAAAAGGATTAGAATACAAGAGGGTAGGGAAGTCTTCTTGCTGTTGTATAAGGCCTTGGTGAGACCGCACCTAGTATATTGTGTGCAGTTTTGGTCTCCTTTGTGTGTCCTCCTTAGAGGGAGTGCAGCGTAGATTCACTCGGTTGGTTCCTGGGATGAGGGGGTTAACCTATGAGGATAGGTTGAGTAAACTAAGCCTATATTCTCTAGAATATAGAAGAATTAGAAGGTGATTTTATAGAAACCTATAAGATTCTTAAGGGTCTTGACAGGGTAGATGCCGTGAGACTGTTTCCCCTGGTTGGAGAATCTAAAACTTGGGGTCATAGTCTCAAGATTAAGGGTCAACCTTTTCGAACTGAGTTGAGGAAACATTTCTTCACTCAGAGTAATGAATTTGTGGAATTCTCTATCCCAGAAGGCTGTGGATGCTCAGTCCTTGAACATATTCAAGAAGGAGGTTAATAGACTTCTAAAAGATAGAGGGATTAAGGGATATGGGGATAGGGCAGGTAAATGGAATTAGGTTAGAAGATCAGCCATGATCTTATTAAATGGTGGGGCAAGCTCGAGGGGCCGAATGGCCTACTCCTGCTCCTACATCTTATGGTTTTATGGTCTTATGGAGATGCTGTCATGAGGATGTATATAGAAAGTAAAGTGGGTAGGATGTCACAATTGGATCTTAGAAAAAGCACAAGAGGAAAGATATAATAATAATAATAATAATAATAATAATAATAATAATAATAATATCAATAAGATCAAATACATTTTTGTTTACTGGTAGAAGTTGCAATTCTTTTTACTTCTTGTTATGAATTTTGCATTTCCACTTTAAGAATGGAATCATCAGCACAAGAGTGGATAGGTTTGGAATGATCAATGGACGAGGTCATTGATATGACAAAACAAAATGAACGGGGAGAGAGTAAAGAGCCTTGAGAAATATGCCAAGGTGATGGCTTTAGTCAGAGAATGAACCATCAGCTACAACATAGATACAACACACTACTGAATCATATTATTGTGGGGTCAGCAATATGAACCAATGCTAGGGTGATTCTTCACTTGACTCAAGGTCATTATGACAAGCGGAAAAAATGTTTTTGTTAGAAGAGCCTTGAAAGGTAATAGATACATTCTACTCTCATCCTTGTGTTACTCAAAGAGTTGCACTGTTCTGAAAACCACAAACTGACACATGTTAACAGTTTGGTACAGAATTACAGCTTCAGTATAAATCTAAACAAATTGTACTGTAGTGCTAATGGAAGGCTGGCCAGAAAAATCAAAACTAAAAGGCTTTCATTGATGAAGCTGACAGTTAATTTTTTTATCCATAAAAATCCAATCGTACACTGTGCTCAATGGAAACTCAATGGAATAAAGTACAGTTTAAGATAAACTGCACAATTTGGACAAAATTTGTTTGACCTTTTATGTTTTTCTAATTGTTGCTTATTCGCAAGCCACACATGTTATGGTTCTCTGCTAATTTCATCTCTATTCTTCATTATTTATGCTTTTTTTTATTGAGGACACTAACTTAGCTTTATTTCCAATTTAGCATGTCCCCTAAATCCTCTGGATCCTCCTTTGACCACTTCACATTCTATCTCAAATATCTTCATCAAAATCTTTATTGTCTACTACCCCTCCTCCTTCTAAAACCTTCCAAATATCGTCAGCTAAACCTTCCCTCCCTCTAAATATTATTATTATTATTATCCCCAGCACTTTTCTCGCAGGATTCTCCTTTCTCCTGTGCTTTCTCAAGTAGCTAACATCCTTAACTTCTCCCTCTCCACTGGCTCTCTCTTTCAAAACCATCATCATCAACCCCTTAATCAAGAAACCCTCAATTAACTCCTCCATGTTTTGCAGACCCATCTATAACTTGCCCCTCCTATCCAAGGTATCAGTCTAGCTGAGTTGGTAGTACTCTGGCCTCTGAATCAAAACATTATGGGTTCTAGCACCACATCACGACTTTGATGGTCCAGGCTGACACTCCAATGCAATGATGATGTTCTGCATTGTCAGAGATGTCGTCCTTCAGATTAGACGTTCAACTGAAGTCCCATCTGCTTATTCAAGTGCACTTTGAAATGTTCTCCACTTAGTGAAATCCAGCCTGCTTTGTGTCTCCTACCCCACCCATTCTACCATTAGTAAGCAAACTTTCAGGCATTCTGCCCCTCCTCTCTGGTCCCTTCACCTTGCCCCTTCCCTCCACCTTTTAAAAGCCCACGTTTTCGTTCATTCTTTTGATTTCCTTTCCCCCTACATTCCTCAGCTGCTGAGGAGAAGGGCGTTGCTCCTGGTGTCCTGGCCAACAAATCCCCATCTAAAATTGTTAATTTACTTCATGCCCATTTGTGGGCCATTGCTGTGTAAAATTGGCTGTCCTGCCCGCCTACAAAATGCAGTCTCTATATTTACCATAAATCCTGTGAATTGCTTTGAGACAATCTACTGACGTGAAAAGCTCTATATCAAATGTGACGACTTAGTGATTAAAGGAAAATTGTAATTGTAACAAGCACACAGAACATTAGATCGCCATCCTCCATCTGTTCCCAGTCATTATTGTTGCCAACATAGTATTCTTGCCAAGTACTGTATATATGTGCAACTATCCTTGTTGCACCGTAATAATTGAGTTCCAGACCATTGGCAACTTGTGAAAGGTGAAGCCTACCAATGGTTTCTTTATCCTCCCAATCTTTACCATAATGTTTCTCCTTTCAATATCTCCTTAAATTTATTTCACTCTTGATTCCAGTAATTATTTTCCATTATACTCCCAAGCTCTCCCTCAATGTTCCTGGCAGTTTTTCTCAATGTTCCTGGCATTTCTCCCTGTTACTTTTTCACTCAAATCCCACTGATTCTATTCATGTTTTCTTTGTGTATGTTCCACAACTCTGTCCATCTTTCTGTAAGTGGCCCCAGTATGTCTTTATGTGCCTGATCACAAGTTTTGATTAGCCAACAAAGAAAAGCTTTGAAGGCTTGGATTATTTGATAAATCCCAATATTCCTTCAGTCTACACTGTTTGAATACAATCTGTGAAAGATTACATATAATAATAATTGATAAAATAACAATTCTTGCATTTGATATAGTGCTTTTCAAGTCGGGAGGACGTCCCAAAGCACTTCACAGGATTTGTTTAGTGACTGTGTATTTTGTAGGCGCATAAGCAGTCAATTTTGTGCACAGCAATATCTCACAAACAGACATGAAATGAATGATTAATTTTACCTGGGGATTATTATCCAGGACACCGGGATAAACTACATTTTTTTTCAAGTCATGCCATGGGATCTTTAACGTCCATCTGAACAGGCAAACAAGATCTAAGTTAAATGTCTTATCTGAAGCACAACACCTCCAACAATGCAAACCCCCCCCAGCATTGCATTGGAATGTGAGCCTCTGGACTATGTAAGTTCCAAGTCCTGATGTGGGGCTTAAAACCGCAAACTTCTGTCACAGAGGTGAGAATGCTACCAACTGAGTCTAGTCTTGCCAATCACATATCCACCTAGGAATCAGAAAATACTTTTTCAGTAAATAATTATCAAGAGCTTCTGAGAGATGGATTGGGATGATACTGTTGTTCATCTAACTCAGTTTGAAATGCAGTTGTGCTAGAGTTATTTTATGAACACATTGCTAATGATGATTGTGTTTGTTTTAAAATTCGAAAGCCTGCATTTGTGAAACACAAGTCTGTTGTGTCTGTTTGATTTCATTGGAGCAGAGGAGGCTCAGAGAGTTGTTGGGATGAGGAACGCCTGGCAAAGTAGAGGGAGTGGCCATTTTGGGTTTCAAGAGGGAGGAAGACAGATAATGACCACAACAATTTGCATTTATACAGCGCCTTTCTCATCAGAAGGACGTTAGAAAAGATAAAGATACTTGACGGAGTTTAGGGATAGTGCATGGCAGTGGGATTGAATGAACAGCTTGCTCTGAGTGTAGATCTAATGGGCCGAATGATCACCTTCTGCGCTGTATATTTCTATAAAAGTCCGGATGAGCAGAAATCTGTTGCTTAAAAGTTTGTTTGAAGACGGCAAATCGAGCCAAATTGTACCACTCGCTCTGTTAGTATTTATATTTAAATTCCCACCTCAGACACAACAACAACAAAATTAAATTTGTAAAGTGCCTTTCACGTCGGGAGGATGTCCCAAGGCGCTGGACAGACAGAATTTCGGACCCGAGCTGGAGGGTCTTGAGATGGGTCTTGAAGGTGGCAAGGGAGGAGGCAAGGCAGAGGGACTGCAGGATGGAGTTCCAGAGGGTGAGGGCAGAGTGATGGAAGGCCCGCTCACCAATAGTGGGACGTGAAGCAGGCTGGAGCCCACTAAGCGGAGGGAGCGAGCAGGATAGTAGGGGTTTAGGAGGTCGCAGAGGTGGGGGAGGTGCAAGGCCATAAAGGGCTTTGAAGGTGAGGACCTGGATCTTGAACTGTATCCTCTGTGTGATGGGAAGCCAGTGGAGTTGGGCGAGGATGGGGGTGATAGGGTCGCGGAGTCTGGTGGGGGAGAGGAAACGGGCTGCAGAGTTCTGGATGATCTGCAGCCTGTGGAGGGAGCAGTTGGGAGGCCCACAAGCAATGAGTTTGCATAGTCGAGATTCGATGTAATGAAAGCGTGTACGAGACAGTGGCGGAGCCGGACGATGTTATGGAGGTGTGGAAGGCAGAGCGGGTCATGGCTCAGATGTGGGGTAGAAAGAATAGTTGAGGGTCAAACAAGATACCAAGGTTCCAGACTGGCTTAGCAAGGTGGAGTGTGCAACCATGGATGGTGATGCTGTCAGTGCCTGAGGTGAGGAGGTGCTGATGAAAGCCAATCAGGAGGGCCTCAGTCTTGTTGATGTTCAACTGAAGAAAGTTAGCTCTCATCCAGGACTTGATGTCTGACGGACATAGCACCCCGCTGCAAGTGCTCAGTGTTTCAGCATGGCCAGCAGTTAACAAAACACACATATGAAGAGAACCTGTGCTCGACTGAACATTCAGGCAGACTTTTTAAAATATAAAATATAAATATAAAGCAGAGATGTACAAGTTTCACAGTTTCTTTGACTGAGAAGTTTTACAAGTTATATGTTGATATTCAATATACAAGTTTTTACAAATACCAGAGGGTCTAACATTTTATTACATTTGACTTGTACTTTTCACTGATAGGCGGGACCTTCCTTTGGGGCAGGTGTAGTGGGAGAGGCAAGAGCGTTTGAGTTTGCGAGGACTGACACTTAAACGTGAGCCATTTCAGATGGACTTCCGTGAACTCCCTAATGTAAAGTGCCTCATCTTCTCTAAGGAAAGGAGCTGCGTGGAAACAGAGAAAATGCCCAGTTATCTAAAAAATATATTTGTCACTCCAGTATTTCATGAATATTTGGTTATATTTGCTGTCGCTATGGATAAAATAGCATTTTAAGGAAAAAAAACTCTCTATATTTGAATAAGGTTGTTGCAAATCTTTTCAGTGCAAAGTAAAACTAGGTCATGGGAAAAGGGAAAAGTATGTATCCGGGACTGAATCTGTTAGGAAAGTATGTGTCACGTAACTATTCAACCATTGATGAGTAACCGCAGCCTAATCTCTAAAGCATTTTAAACAACTGCACAAAAATAGCAAGAAAAAAAAGCCTTCAGGATTTTAGGAGTACGAAACACCTAACCTCATAAAAGTGATTAATTGATATGAAAATGTTGGTCCTTGAAGACGTTCTAGGCACATTATAAGCCTTTTGTTAATATGCCATGTTGATAAGTTATATAAACATGATATATCTGTTGGCATTTCCAACTCATTTATTGTTTCAGGAACCCTTAAAACAGGCCAGAGTGATCCAGTTTTTACTTCGTCCCACAGTCTTCAGCTAAGCTGCTTGTTATCTTTCCATTCAGCTATTGTGACCTGGTTTCTCCTCTCTCGAGTAAGCATTGTGCTGCCCTTGTAAAGTGCTTTGAGCCATCTTCCTAACATGAAAGACGCAATATAAATCTAAATTGTCCTTGTTGTTGTTGACCTCCAGCCTTTCACTCAGTACCATAGAGGTCCTTAAAATTATGAGGGGTTTGATAGTTAATAGGGAGAAATTATTTTCACTGGTCAGTAGGTCAGTGACTGGAGGGCATCAATTTAAGATAGTTAACAAACGAGCAAATGGGGAGGTTAGGAGAAATCATTCATACACAGGTTAGTTAGGATATGGAATGCCCTGATAGGAGCTCTGGTTGAGGCAGAATCCATATTAGCTTTCAAAAGAGAACTAGATGAATACCTAAAAATGAGTCAATTACAGGGGTATGGGGAAAGAGCAGGTAAATGGGATTGAAAGGATTGCTCTTAAAAAAGCAGTGGGCTGAATGGCCTTCTTCTGTGCTGTAAATTTCTATGAAACTGAAAAATCCCACTTTTAATTTCTTGTTAATGTCTAGATGGTTTTGTGTTTTTAAAATATAAATTTATCACAGTCAAATATCTTTTCCAAATCTGGAAACTGTTCTACAGTTTATTTGATATCTGTGAGTGAGTTGCGAAAATAGTTGACAAAAATAAGTTTCATAAAAAATAATTTGGGTCCCACGTTTGGGTAACCAAACAATTATTCATATTTGCAGAATGAATTCTCCAAATCATTTACTACATTAACATTTATTAGTGCATAGTTAATTATGTTTAAGACTCTAAACACAGCATACCTATAATGTTGTAATGGTTTATGTTGCCCTTTATTTTCTATGCTACAAAATGACAAACATTTATATTGCCCAACAAAATTGGTTCACTGATGCTAGTGCCCATCTGTACGTCAGCCTGAGGAATCACCACCAAACATGCAGTTTAAATTTGATTGAGGCAATGCAAATCACACTGGAGACAAGGTCCGTCATCATCTCCTGGAGGAGGAGGTTTCAAAACCAGTATAATTTTTACCTACACAGTACTTGCAAAGGACTCTGAGAAGCTACGATGCACGAAGGGCGTTCTGTAAATGCAAGTTGTTGTTGTGAAAACTTAGCAGGTCCAAATCAGATTGGCTTACTCCCATGTGGTTCACAGAAAACTCTGGGGCAGGGGCTGTTGGGTGACTTAGCATCTTTCAGTTATTGATATTGTTAAAATATCACTTGAAAATGTTCCTTTTAAAATGTTATTAATAAGCTAATATTTTTATTAATCCAATAATTTTGACACCTAGTTTAACACAAATTTCAAAATTAGGTGTTAATAATACTATTGGCTTTTTTTAATGGGCCTGATCACATCTAACGTAGAGCAGGAAGTATAAATCAGGCTCCCTGGGCCTCCCGCTCCACATCACTATATAAACACAGCATGCATTCCACATGTTCTCCCAATTTATACAATCAAAAGAAAGATTTGTCCAAACAATGAAATGCATGAAGTAATATGTCAACAAAGGGAAAACTTGTTTTTTTTAATATGATACATTTTGCCAAGAACAGGTTTATTTGCTTTTATTTGCTTTTCATCAAGTCTTTTGGTGTGTCATCTGACCCAGCCTAGAGTCCCTCCGACTTGCTCCCTCCCTCACCTCATTCAAGGTCTGTTTCAAGACTTTCCTCTTTGACCGCACTTTCAGTCATCTTTCCTTTACTCTGTTACCACCCCCGGCTCAGGTGCCCAGCCAACAGTGTCAACGGCTTTGGGACATCCTCCCAACATGAAAGGTGCAATATAAATGTAAATTTGTATTGTATGCGTGAGAAGGAACAGCCATGGCATTTTCAATTAACTTCTCTCAGATGGGCAGTAAATAAGATTATTAGTTCAATGTTTGCAAAGCTTTTCCGCGTTTTATCTTCTGCATGTGAATTATATTAGCTGATTAACAGATGGGAATTATTTTTGGTGCCAGCAAATAAATATTTTGACAAAATTATTAGAAACATTGTACCAAAGTTTAATTTAGTATTTCAGAATATTAATCATTTTTCTCATTTTTATTAATTATTTAATCTTTCAAACCTCACTTCTAACTTTGTGAAAAAAATCTTTATTCATTTATTCTAAGACTATTTATGTCGTAAGACTACCAGATCAGCAAATAAATATGACAATCGCATTAGTTGTCAGTAATAAAAGTATGGCGATGGATGGGGAGGGGGTCAAACAATATGTAGGCAGATCTTGTGCTGAGTATTACCAACAATGAAATGTAAAAGTCAAATCGATGTGAATTGGCTGCTTAACTTGGGCTGGGAATGTAGAAGTAAAATAGAAAATACACAAGATAGATAGACTGTTTAATCTAGGCTGGATATTGGAAGTAATACTTCCCCCCACAAATAGCAAATATGTGAGGCTCAGGGTCTTTGAAAAAGTAGCTAATACAGGATCAGTTGATGCCTTCAAGAGGAATCTGGGCAATATTTGTTGAGAAAAAGGATTGAGGCTAATAGGGATGATAACAGCTCTACTTGACTTCAGAAACTGAAGCATGTCACAACTGGTTCTGATAGATATGGCATCAACTTTGGCACTGAGATAGACCATAGAAACAAACGTTCATTAAGGTTCATGTTACAAGTTCTGTTACCATCTCTAGCATTGATGCCATGCAACCCTGGTAGATCGGGAAGCCCACGTGTACGGGGAGCCAAAGTTTCAATATTTTGAGTTTCATTGGATTCTAGGCTCAAAACTTGATTAATATGTTTCTTTCTTCCAAACTCTGATATAGAGCCAAATCACACTGGATAGAAAATAACCACACTGTTATCCATTTTGTCAACAGATTAAGGTGTTTTGGTACTGATGGCCAGAACTAGACACTGTCTTGGCTCAATATGCTGTGCAATAATCAGGTTGATCACTAAATTCGTTCCTGCTGCACTGCTCACATAGTTCTAGTAGCTTGTCAGACTCGGGTTCCACAGAAGTAGTCCTATGGAAGAAAACAACTGTGAACTTCCATTATACTGCTTGAGAATCACAAAAAGATCAAAAGTATTCTTCACATCTTTTTTGCATTTGTGGAAGCAGATGTTGTCTTATGTGTTTCTTATGTTGTAAAAAAGAAAAGATTGAGAACACAACCTTAGTCTGATAACATCATACTTGAAGAAATGATTTGCAGATATCCCAGCAGGGAACAATTCCAGTCCAGTCTCAGCGCCCCTCGGGAAGGACAAGGTGGATCCCGGTCTGTGAGTCAGATCTTCATCCAGATCATGTAGGCTTCTCTGTTGTAATCTGGCCACTAGCCAAAATGCTACTGAATTCCAGGTGAAGTTTTTTTCTTTCAGAAAACCAATGCTGAATGGAAGAGGCTTATTTTCTGGTATTCATCCAGATCTATAGACCCACCGTCACGCCAAACCTCTTGTATTTTGGAGTGTCTCCAACACTCACTGAATTTGTTTTTTTTATGCCGCACCATTTATTTTCACCTCTAATTACATTTTCCACATGGCAGAAAAATCTATCTGCAATATTTAAACTTGCCTCCTTCAAGGCATATCTCAAGACCCTTCAGCCACCCTCCACCCTCCCTTATCCCAACACCCCAACCCCGCACCCCACCCACGCTCAGGTCCAGCACTTTGGGATGTCCTCCCGACGTGAAAGGCGCTATACAAATGTAATTTTGTATTGTATTGTGTGAAATGAACATAGTTACACCACTTTACAGTATATCTTGTGAAAATGTTTTAGCTATCTCAACGATGTGATGAGGTGTGAAATCAAATGTAATAATAGGAATAGTCCTTTCATTTGATACAGTGCCTCAACTCGCCGTCGAGACGCCTCAAAGGACTTCACAGGATATACTGTAAAGTGGATTGACTGTATTTTTGTGGATGAAATGTAGGTATTATTATTATTAAATTTATTTCTGTTGTGTCATGAGTGAACAGCAACGTCACAGTGCAGTATTCTGGTAACCACATATTTGGCAGTACAATAGCAAAGGGTTTTGAATCTAAGTAAATTCAGTGCTTTGGCAGTATTAAACATGGCGTGACTATGATCAGCACTGACGAGGAGTATGTTAATCTCAATAAGTGCACAGGACTTGGTGCTGTTTCAGTAGCATTTGTCTCAAACCTCTGTGGTTCAGGCAAGCTCTGTACTTATCATGAGCTTACAGTGGTTCACATAGACTACTGTATGCCCAATTCTCAACCAATCAGTAACACTGTTTATAGTTCTCAATAGTCTACAGGAGATCATGCCAACTGACCACAGCTTACAGTTAAATAGGTTTGAAAACTGCAGAGAATTTTTTATGCATAATGTCTATTATTTGAACTAAAATAACATTCTTTTTTACAAAAGGGATAAAAATGTACGCACCATCATATTGTGCAGTATTATGTATCCATTAGACTTCTGGCACTGTTTGGATCCTGTTAGGATCAATTGCTGACGAAAGTTGGCTTTTTGCATGCGTGTGCAGAGAGGATTTGAAGAGGATTTAATGTTCTATTACGAATTTTGTTGTAGATGTGACAGCCTTTGCTCAGCTATGCATGTTCATTTCTTTGGTATTTCTGTGCAATTCTACTAAATCAAATTACAAACAGAAGTACACAATGTTTTCCTAAAAGAAATAAGTTACTTTGATTTCAACATGTGTCATAAGGTTTTCTCTTGTCCAGGAAAAACTTCAATCCTCAATGACATACTTTCATTTCTTTCTTGCCTGCAATTATTAATTGGGAGTTCTATGGGAAATCGAATTCATGCAACACACAGTTTGTTGCTTACGTTTTGAAAAATGGTACAAAGCTACAAGTCAGATAATATGTTTTATACTGATCCAGACTCTGTTTCAGATAGTTCATCCTTTCAGTATCAAATTTTCCAAACGATCCTACCAATGTACATTGAATTTTAATATCATTTTTCTTTCAAACCCATGCATTAATAAACAACATAAAATGCTGCGCTGGTACATGTAGTTTATCTCACTATTCTACACTGAACCAGAAGGAGAGATGAAAGAAAGGTGCAGTTAAGGTACACTTAACTGCTCCCATTGTTAAATTCTTTTGAGACATTCTTTTTCATTAATAGTCCTGTATAAATGCTAGTTATTGTTGCTGATTTGTGGGGAGCAGCGTGTCCTGGAAATGATGAGATCAGTCAGTTCATAACCGACTGGTGTCGGTGAGAGGACAGACAGCCACCGGTAATGGCGTTGGTGACTGTCTGGTGCTGGAACAGTCGTTCATGACTGGAGTGAACTCATGGTTGACATTGCCGTTGACAATGAGCCAGAAGACGTTGGAAAGGGACAGTAAATGATCTGGACGTTGAAAGGAATACTTATGTGTATGGGATGTGGTCTGGAAGAGAGACTGGTGCCCGATGTGAAGTGATCAGTGCTCCTGGTGCAATGTGTGGGTAATCAGTTCTCTTGCACTGAACATGCTTTTTGCACAGGGACCATTAACAATAAATAGGTCTGACTGAGATGTTATTTCGTGGATGTTATTCCACAGTTCTACAGACCACACACTTGGTATAAAGAGGTTTAATTGTATATGTTCTTGGTCTACTTCTCTCAAAATAAACGTCACAACTGACACTTTAACCCTTTCTTTCCCTCAGAAGTCTTTTGAGCTTTAGGGTCAACAAATCAAAGTATTGGTATTTTCTTCTGAATGAAAATCCTGAAAAATAGGGATACAGTAATAAACAAAGTGACTACAATCTTTCCAGAGTAGAGATAGCTAAATATGCTGTTTGGTTTATTTCGACCCATTGACTTTGAAGTCACTTAAATGAACATCAAAGAAGCAGATATATACAATATTACAAATGTAGTGCTGGTGTGTATTGTTGAGATGGACAGTAATAAGAAACCTAGGATCAGAAAAGGTCTTTGGACTACCAAGTCACTTGTATCAACAGAGGTGGAGATGGAAAAGGATTGAGATGTGATAAATAGTCATTTTAGTAAACATTTTGTCTCAAGCTATGCTGATATATTTAGTTATTGGATCCTACCTTCAGGAGCACATGCAGCATTGGAGAACATTAAAAGAAAAAAATTTGTTATTTATATGATTATTTTGTTGGCCAACCAAAAAAGGTTGCCATCAATCAAGAAATATTCAATCAAGAAACCTTAATTTTGTTGCCCAAAGAAGTTGGCCACCACTGCTGTAAAGAATAGTGACTGTATTTTATGGACGAACTTAGAGCTCTGAATCCTAGATTTGTCAATGTTGCCTTTCTCTGACTTTTCAGCAGTGATGCAATGAAGATAGGATCCCATAACTAAAACATATCAGGATTGTTTGAAGCAGGAGTAAACCTTTCAGATTTTCAGGTCCATTGAGATTTCCCCAATATTCCAAATGTAGCCTCTACTGAATAAACATAACTTACTTTAATTTATTGTCAAAGGTCTTTAAATTGCAACTTATGATTTAATTAATAGTGTTGCTAGAAATAAAAAAAATACTAAAATGAGCGACAATCACATCTCAAATCCTTTTCCTCCTCCGATCTGTTAATTAATATTCTTTCACTGTGTACTCATATTCACTGTTCCTTTTTCCAGTAACTTCATCTTCATTTATGGCTACATTACAATCCATCTGCCACTCCTTCCCATTTGCTCCATTGGGCCAGACGTTCTTAAATACTGTTGTCCCTCTTTGTATTAGTTACTGCTTATAGGCTTGATATTTCCAGCACTATTTATAATATTCCCAGAAATGCTCTTCAGCCAAGTCGTTTATGAATAGTGCAACAAAAAGAAACTCACTCAGAACACACAATTCTGTTCTACTCACCACCTCACAGTCAGAGCTTTTTTTTCCATTCATAATTCATCATCACAATGGGATGTTTAATGTTTATCTGAACAGGCAGACCAGACCTTGGTTTAACGTTTTATCTGAAGGACAGGATATCTGACATTGCAACGCTAACCAGCACTGTATTGCAGGTGTCAGTCTAGACTGTGAGTTCGTTCAAAGTCCTAGCGAAGGTTTGAACTCACAACCTCATGACTCAGAGGCAAGGGTATTGAGCCAGGTTGAACATTTTTTATATCATTTTTTTAGTACAATCAATGGATTTTTAAATTGCATCTAAATAAAATAGTGGCATCTCTTTGTGTTGCACACAGCAGATGGACGAAAAATTGTTCTGTTGAGAAAATCCAGAACCTAATTTTCTGTATTGACAGAAACATCAGTCTGAAGTCCAACAGAATATGTAAATAAATATGGAATATATAAATAAATTGAAAAGTTACAATTTCAGAATTTTCCCACTGGAAACTTCATAACAACTATATCCAACCATTTAACAATCCAATCGTTTTATATTAATTATTATTAATACATGATCATACTTTGTAGGATATTCCAATATTGGCCCTTAATCTTTGAATAGATTGTTTAGGCTTTACCTTTCAATGATTTACTAATTCTGTGAAAAGAAATGGGCCTAAGGTTGATGTTTTTCTGATAAAGACTGTATTTCTCTGAAAGTATCGCTCCATTTCAGATGGGTTTCAGATTGACATCATCAATCTCCCCAAGAGAACCATTTCCAAGTGCTGAGAATTCGGCTGGAATGATTTAACGGTCTGTGGAGCTTCCAGTATTAAATTCTGTTTTGGCCCAATCTGTGATTATCTTTTAGCATTGAGGGATTTAAACCCATTTCACCAACAGTACAATAAAGATTCCTGCTTAAAACCACTTTGTGAAGAATAGGGTGATGTCCAAGTCAACATCTTGTGGTTAGAGATGGGAAGGATTTTGATAACTTCAGATGTAGTACTCACAACATGAGCAATCCTGCAAGTGATTCTCTGACACTTTCCAATAAGACTTGTTGATTTTGTTATCGGTCACTCGGGTGTCTGATACACATGGAAACCCATCACCATGCTTAACGGTAGCCAAATCAGACAGAGTTCCATGCATCCCATCTACACATAGAAATATCCATATCTAGACTGGAATGTGCACTCTCTCCCCGGAGAGAGTATTGTGAACAGTGTTAGGCGCAGGTTGGCAAGAGCATAGGATTCAGGATCCTAGAGTGTGGTTAGGGTACTCCTGCTCTGATTTGGCTAAAACCCAGTAGCTTGACATTGAAATGACTGTCTGGCAAACTTCTAACTACTGTTAGTCCAACTACCTGTTAGGAGAAAATACTGCAGATGCTGGAAATCTGAAACAAAAACAGAAGTCGCTGGGAACACTCAGCAGGTCAGGCAGCATCTATGGAGAAAAGAAAGTGAGTCAACGTTTCGGGTCAATGACCCTTCATCAGAACTGGAACATGTTGGGAGGGAGAGGCTTTTATGGGCTAACAGAGAGGGGGGAGGCAGGGCAAGGAAGACAAAGGAGAAAATGGGATAGAGGACAGGGAATGATGGGTTAAAGAAGTGTTAATGAGGCAAAACAAAGGGGGGGATTGCATCAAAACAGGGGAATAGACTACCTGTTAGGGCTTTGGCTTGCAAGGTTAACAGGAGATGAGTTTAAAGAATCCTTGCCCTCTAAATCCTGATGCTGAGTCAGACTGGATGGTCTGTCATGAGCAGTGTCCAGCGTACCTGCTTCGCTCAGAAATCGAACTACAGAGACCACATAGGATTGGCTTGATTCTGACATCCCATTACTAAGCATATAACCTTGGAGCCAGTTCAGGTCCAAGAAAGCCCTGCTTAACTCCTTAATGACTCGCCAACTCAGAGGTGAGTACTACCGACTGAGCCGGACTGATCCACATTTATTTCAGAATTCCAGCATCTGCAATATTTTGCCTTTTGATTACATTTATGTTTCTAACAGTACCCATGGTGTAACTTCATTCCCTGGCTTCGGTAATTGTCAGATGTTCTCTGAATTTGTGTCAGCCTGGCTCAGTTGGTAGAATTCTCGCCTCTGAGTCAGAAGATTAGGGTTCAAGCCCCGCTTTGGGACTTGGAACTCGTATAGTCCATGCTGACACTCCAGTGCAGTGCTGGGGTGGGTTACATTATTGGAGACACCATCCTTCAGATGAGACATTAAACTGAGGCACGGTCTGCCTGTTCAGGTGGATGTTCAAGATTCCATGGCACTATTTGAAAAGAGAAGGGAGTTTCTCCTGGTGACCTGGCCCACAATCTTGCAAGCAAAATTGGTCATTCACTTAATGGCTGTTTGTGGGACATTGTTGTGTGCAAATTGGTTGCCACGTTCACCCACAAAAAAAAGTCACTGCATTTTACAGTATATCCTGTGAAGCGCTGTGGGACATCCTCCCAACATGAAAGGCACTACACCTAATGTGAGGATTATGTTTCTGAGAGGCTAGTGTTCTGATGGCAGTTTTCCGAATAGCAGTAAGCAAGCTAATCAATATCTTCTGTACAGAAACTGTGCCATGGGTCCTCCTCAAATCAATTCCAAGGATTTTGACTAATTTATATCTTGCAATTTTATCTGGAACTGTAAATCAGCGTAATTTCTCTTTTTCTCGAGCTTATGAGTTCTATGTACAGAGACAGTGATATAGCCCTTCCAGTAGAATAAAAATTGATCTAAACACCATACATCTGAAACAGCATTATGAAAAACTGATAACACAGTCATTTATGTGATACTTGGAGAGCTTCAACATTGTATAACAGAGTGTTCCTATTATGCATCCTCCAAACATGCTATATTAAAAAAATCATAAAATTAAAATAAATCCTTATATTTGATTTATAAGGATAAAGTCTTTCATGTCAGAAGGACGTCTCAAAGAACTTAACAAGATTTACTGTAAAGTGTAGTGACAATATTTTGCAGATAAATGCAAGAGCCAATTTATGCAGAGCAAAAGTCCCAACAAGCAGCCATAAAATGAGTGACCAATTTTATCGGGGGATTGTTGGCCAGGGCATGGGACGAAACTCTCTTCTCTTTTTGAATACTGCTATAGGATCTCTAACATCCACCTCAACAGGCGAACGATATCTCAGTTTAATGTATCATGTCCAACAATGCAGCATGCCTGCAGCACTGCACTGGAGTGTCAGCCTGGACTATGAATTCAAATAGGAGCAGCTCATCAGGTGAGGCCCTAGAATTTCGGGAGCACTGGAGCAGGCAGTGTCAGGGCGGGAGCAGGCAGTGTCAGGGCGGGAGCAGGCAGTGTCAGGGCAGGAGCAGGCAGTGTCAGGGCGGGAGCAAGTCCAGTAGGAGAGAGGCCAAGACATTGCACATGCACAAAGTTCCCGTTACCATGATAGCTGGTTAAGCCAAGACTCAGATGGCCTCACCTGTCAAAAAGGACACCACAAGTCACTGGGTTCAAAGGCCCAATGTGGGGCTTGAACCCAGAACCTTCAAACACAGAGGCAAAAGTGCTACCAACTGAGCCAGCCTGACACCCACTTTAACAACAACTTGCATTTATATAGCGCCCTTCACGCGGGGTAGCATCCCGGAGCTTTTGTACCAATGAAGTAACTTTACTAAGCCTCCCTGGTGTCTGTAAGTGGCAAGTTCAGATTATGTTCCTGCACAAGGTACCAGAGAGCAAATGATGAATAAGAATCGGGGTCTGGCATTCGTGATTTGAGGGAATAAACTCTATTAAGCATGGGGAAGCAATATGGTGTGAAGCAAAGCATTGATTGTCTGGGAGAAGTTGAATTAAATCACAACAGGATTTTGCTTCAGGTAGAATATCCCTGCATAAATAAATACCGCACCTCCCACATTTCCACTGTAATCGGAGAGGTGGAGAGAGGTGAAGATGGGACAATTTGCTGAAGATTAGAGTGGAGTATCCTCAGTTTTCAACAGCAGAGAGTATTTGCACCACAACTTGAGTGGGAATTTTGTTAGGAGATCACAGCTTTTTTTTGTATGCATCAACATCTCTTCATCTGTTTTTCCTACCAGTACCTAAATCAAACCAAATTTTGAACACAGCTTGACGCCAAGTCAGTAAAAGAGCAGTGCACATCAGGTCAAACAAGCAGCCGTCTTCATGCAGTGTTCGTAACTTCAAAAACTTCCGAAACTAAGGAATTATGTGTCCAAGTTAGAAGTGTCTGGAGTGAATGCTTGCCGTCAAGTACATAGTTTTAACTTGCGCCCTTTCAATCAAACAATTATTATTTTCTTAAGACATTCATTGTAGCATAATGCATAAAGGAGAATGGGAAAGATTATACAGCATCTAACTGCAACACATTAGCTGCCTCTGGGACCCTTAGCGGCAAAGGTACAGAAATTAGCCTTTTTAGAATTAAATGCAGAAAAGAGCTTTTGTGCTTGTAAAGTTTTTAGTTTTAACGTTTCTGTTTGGGTGGATGGAAACACATGGAATAGAAAAAATTGTCCAGCCTAATAGTAAGGACTGATGTGTAATTGACTTCTCAATGATTCATCTGTGTAACACCCTGGGTTATTTTACAGAATAGCATCTGTTTCACATGTGTACAATAGTTTGCCAGTTTGATTGACGTCGGCAGTTTGCTCATAAAGGGCTGTTGTTGCAGATGTGAGGTACAGCCTCTTCCTTTATCCTCTTGTTTCATTCCCTGCAGTTCAACATGAATTCAGATGAAATTCGGGTTCAAGTTTGGTTACAACCAAACTTGGTGTTACTGTTGAAAATAAATGTCCTTGTCATGAATTGTAAAATGCCTGCATTTATTTCCTTGCTCATTGCAGAGCAAGCACAATTCATAGCGCAGCTTTACATTCTACCAGCACATGACCTGAGCTGCACTAGTTCAAGTCTTCAAATGTTTACAAGGTGTGAATTACAGTACAAAAAACATGGTTTAGTGTATGTCATAGCTTAAGCCAGGTTCAATTGGTAACACGCTTACCTCTGAGACTGAAGATTGTGGATTCAAGGCCCATGTTGGGACTTTGAGATCATAATTTTGTCTGACACTATATTACATAGTTGCAAGAGTGTTGTATTGTCAGAGTTGAAATACTTCTGTCAAATGAGACGATAAACTGAGGTCCCGTCTGCCTGTTCAAGAGAAAGTTAAAGATCACGTGACAGTATAAAGAAAGGGAGCAAATGTGAGGGAAGAAGAGGTGAATATCGAACCGAAAGCCAAAGTTACACACTGATTCGATGAGTTTGAGATAAAAGCCAGAGAGATTAAAGAAATAAGAATCAGAAGAGAGGAGACATTGACAGGAGCCAATAAAGATGGTTTTAGTCTTGTCCATGTTGAGCTGCAAGAAATTGAGCTTCATCCAGATCTTCATGTCTGATAAGCAAAGGACAGAACATCAGTGGACCTGGAATCAAAAGTAGAAATGGAAAAGTAGATTTGGGTGTCATCTGCATACATGTGGCCTGTGTCTATAGTGGGTCAGCTTGGCTGAAGGCACACTGAGGTATTCTGCAGCTGACCTGCAGGAAGGAAAAAACACTGGAGGAACCAATGTAATGAGCCAAGTAGCACTGGAACCAGGAGAATGCGTCCCACAGAAGAGGATGAAAGACAATCGCGAAGGATGGAGTAGTCAATAGTGTTAAAAGCAACAGAGAGGTTGAGGAGGTCAAGACGTCAGAGGGATCTCTGTTATTTCCCCTATGTACCCACTAATTAAATAATGGGTTCACATTACTTTCCACGTGAATAAGACGCACAATCATAGTCTAGAAAGAACAGTGGTAGAGATGCTTGATCCAGCACATTTCTGCAAACAGTACACCCAGTCATTGAGAGCAGAATACTTTCTTTGCAGTAGAACTTTAATTACAGTGATTCTGCATAGAATCACATTGATTCTACGGGACTGAAACAGGCCATTTAGGTCAACTCATCCATGTTGATACTCCACATGAGCTTCCACCCTTCCTGATTTCCACTTCCTTTCCTACCCATGGCCCTCTATTCCCTTCTCCTTTATGTATGCTACCTAGTTTCTGTGGCTATTCTTGGACTTCAGATCCTTGTGTCTATTTTATTGTTAACGTAACTATTTTTGTAAACACCATGTAATTGTTTCAATACTTTTAAGAAAATGGTACCAACAGGAGAGAAATCAAAAGTGAGAGTTTTCTTGAGAAATTAAATTTCACTTGGACAAAAGAGAGAAAATTAACCTTTATTTTAAACAGCGTTAGTTATTCTCTTAGAACTTTGAAAATTAGAAGTAGTAGTTCCATCCATTAAAGCTTAATTTTGTTTGATGGTGTTTGTAAAACACTTTTACGTAGAGAAACATTCCTGCAACATCCAAACAAAATTGTGAAAATTGTCAAGTTTCTAAACAGAATAGAAAACTGCTTTTGAGAATCCATCAAAAATACTGTGCTCAGTTCGCATGGGTGAATAGTGTCGAGTCCTGAATAATACTTCGTGCAAAATATTTGGACTTTACTTTTCAAGATCAAAGATAACAGATGATATAGATTTTGTTAGATTTTGGAGTAACTATTATTGATGGCATCATAAAATAATAGTTATCTGCTGTTTCTAAGATTGATAGTCATGGAGCTTTGACCACCTCCAGCAAGTGACCCAAAAATGTTGTACCATAATCAAAATGACATGCCTGACCTTTATAATGGATATAGTATCTGCTTAAAGGGGTTTGTATCCACCACGGGTTCCAAACTCTGCAAGACAGTGTACATGTGAGGATTTGTTTTATGGTCTGCTAATGGGTACTTACTATAATGTCTAGACCTTTGCTTTGAAGCGTTTAAAAGGGCAGTATATACTCCAATGAATTTTTCATTTAAGAATGTAAACGTTGCCTTACCCACGTACATCCTGAAAGTGACGATTTAATTTTTAAAAAAGGAAACCAAAAAAAGGCCGCAGCCTAGCCAGTGCTCCTATGTTCTTTGCTAACTCCAGGTTGAGTACAGTGATAGATATGATCATAACTCCAACCCTCACTGCAAACACGCCTCGTCACTACTACGCACTGTCTAGGAAACAAGGTCAGACTATCGGAGGGGAGGAACGGGATCTCACAGCTCTCAGAACGCTGTGCATATTGAAATGGTGACCCTGGAGGCATAACTACCTTACTTGGCTGCTCTTAATACTTTTTCAAAAAATAGTAGGGTCATACAGTGTCTTCTTTAACGCGGCAAATTATTAGTGGAATCACATTAGTAGTGAGTTTGCTGCCAGTATCTGCTGCCTGAGGCACACTTTCTTCTTTCACTATGACCATGAAAGCAGCACTTTTGCTAATGCACTGATTGGTGCCATTACTTCACGTGCATCCTAATCCGTACTGACGAAACATCAACATTAACCTTGCAGTCACTGTCATTGTCTGGTTAAGTTAATACAACAACGAGATTACATTTGTATAGCGCCTTTCATGTCGGGAGGACATCACAAGGCACTGGACAGAGTACAGCATTTCAGACCCGAGCTGGGGTCAGGGGGGGGTGAAAGGAGGGGAGGGCAAGGGGGGGTAGCCAATGGCATGGTTGAAGAGGAGGGTCTTGAGGCGGGACTTGAAGGAGGCTAAGGAGGGGTCGAGGTGAATTGACTGGGGAATGGAATTCCAGAGGTTGGGGGCAAAGTGGCTGAAGGTGGGGTGGGGCGGGTGGGTCGGGGGACATGGAGCAGGCCAGAGCCGGCTGAGTGGAGGGAACGGACTGGTTGGTAGGGGGTTAGGAGGTCGCAGAGGTAGGGTGGGGCGAGGCCATGGAGGGCTTTGTACGTGAGGACCAGGATCTTGAACTGGATCCTCTGAAAGATAGGGAGCCAATGGAGTCGAGCGAGAGTGGGGGAGATGGGGTCACGGAGTTTGGTGCGGGAGAGGACACGGGCTGCAGAGTTCTGAATTATCTGCAGCCTGTGGAGGGAGGAGTTGGGAAGGCCGACAAGCAGGGTGTTTGCATAGTTGAGCCTGGAGGTGATGAAGGCATGAACAAGAGTTTCAGCGGCCTGAGGGGTGAGGTAGTGGCAGAGTCGGGCAGTGTTACGGAGGTGAGGGAAGGCAGAGGGGGTCATGGCTTGGATGTGGGGAAGAAAAGACAGTTGAAGATCGAACAAGACACCTAGGTTCCTGACTGGCTTGGGAGTTGAAGTGTGCAACCATGGAGGTTGATACTGCCAGATGCTACAATCGGTGGCCGGGCTTTCAGCCTCTCTGTCCCCACACTCTGGAACTCCATCCCATGGTTCCTTCGCCTCTCTTCCTCCCTTGCCTCCTTCAAGGCCGGTCTCAAGATCCTTTTCTTCGATGTGCCTTCAGTCGCCCTCCCACCTCTCTGCCTACCCTCCCCACTACACACCCCTCCCCCATGCTCGGGCCCCGACACCTGACTGTACAGCGCTTTGGGATGTCCTCCCGACATGAAAGGCACTCTGTAAATGTCATTTTGTTGTTGTTATGTCTTTGAGATGTATCAAAGCTCTTCACAGAATATAATGTAAAGTAAATTGACTATTATTGTGGGCGAATTTGCATTTGCTTCCATTCTGTAATCTCTTTGTGACTTCCCAGCTGTACCATGTGGTTGGGTATTCAGACTGCAGAACAAAACGATCTGTAAAAGCGTCAAATGTTCTGATGAATTCTGTTCTTATTCCCTATTTTCCCCCACGAAAAGAAAATTTGAGTAGTCCATTTAATATCCCAGCGAACTTTTCGCTAGAGAATAGTTGTGTCTGACTGTCACTCAAAACTAGGTTTCAGAGTCAATGATTCATACTTTAATGCTTGCCACTCGAACTATCAGACTTCCTGAGTTTAACATATGGAGAACTTGTACACACTCACAGAGTGAATGTATTATAGTGTTGCATATCAGTGTGTTTCATAGTGAAAAACATTAAGTATCATCTTCATAAATGATTAGCATGTGGTGTACTTGTTAAGTCTTCAGACAGTTGATCCAATGTGACACCAACTTCTGAGTCAGATGGTTGTGAAATCAAGCCCTGTTTAGGACTTGAGCTCATAGTCTAGGTTGATGCTCGAGTGCAGTATTGGGGAATGCTGCATTTTCCACGGTAACTTCATTCAGATGGATGTTAAATCAATCCATCAGTTCTTCAGGTGGAATTAAAAGCACCATTGAAATATTCAAAAAGAGAAGGGAATTTCTTCTGGCATTCTGGCCAACAATCCTCCACATTAGTTCATCACATACCTCGACTTTTATGGGACTTCTCTGCCACATTTATCACAAAAGTAGTCACTACACTTCAGTACTGTGAAATGCTTTCAGATGGTTCAAATGTGATAAGGTGCTATAAAACGCAAGTTCTTTCTTCTTTGTAATTTAGTTCAGTTTATAACTTTGAACTTCTGAAACTGAACACTACAGAATGATTTCTGTAGCCTTGAGCGATTAGGAACATCTGGGGAAGGAATACAAGCCTGAGGTTTATAGGTCTTTTTGACCTAATGTCTCATCCAGCACAAATAACTAATGAAGTGTTGCATTTATATAATAAAACATCAGACACAGCTATGTTGCATATATGATATGGTAGTGCTGTTTCCAGAGACATTTACTACTGCACTCCTGAGTTAGGTAAAATAGAACCCCACTGTAAGGCAAGAGTTGGAGGTTAAACAAGTTCCAGTGCATCTTATAATGGGGCACGATTGCCAGTCAGTGCTATAAGAGTGTTATAAGAGGGCTCCTTATAATGAGATTCTACTGTATGTAGGACATCTCATGAGACAACATAACTTCAGACCTACAAAGTAAATGGTTCTTCTCATCTAATTTACTCACTCTGTCCATGCTTGTAACATTGTTCAAGATCAGGAGACTTGCAAGCAACAGTGCGTTTTCAGACATGCATTGTTGTTTGTATTGTTGCAGGATTTTTAGATTACATCCCACATTGGACACAGGGCAGGATGCTAGTTATTTCACAAGATCACAAGATTGGTTCAGTTGAAGAAGGCTCTTAGGCCCATCTGATCTCATCCATCCAGAACACCATATTACTGTCTTCAAAGCATCAAACTGTTTGTTAAATGAATTCGGTATCTGGCCTCAGCCACCTTTATTAACAATCTGCTCCAGTCGCTAACCTTTGCATAAGGGAACATTTCCTGGAAATTCCTGAAATAGCTCTTTGCAACTCTAAATCTATGTTCTCTCGTTCTACTGTCTTGGTGCATTACTGAAGTATTGTTCTGGGTTTACTTTCTTCAATCCTATTTAAAATATTATACACTTCTATCTTTGTCCCTCTGAGAAGGCTTCTCTCAAGACAGAAGAACCCTAGCTTGTCTAGTCATCGCTCGTAGCTCATTCCTCTTAACTATAGGGATCATCCATTTGAACAGGTTTGAAGCACCCTGCAATGTAAAGGAAGAATAACTTAATTGTTCTAATATTTTAATTGTTTTAATATATCTAATATTTCTAATTGCCATCTTAGTATGTCATCAACTAAAGCATTGTCCACAGGAAATAAGATGTGTGCTGCTTTCTTTGTTCCAAGTCTCTGCTTTGTGCTCTTTGAATTATGCAGTACCATGTTACAGATGTTTATTTGCTAATCGTACATGACACTACCTTATTAGGAAGATAGAACTCAATGTCTTTCCCCATTTTGCTTGGTAGCATCCCTGCCTAAAACACTCAACTTCATAATCAGACACTACTGCATCCCTATAATTATCATAAGTACAGTATTTCACACCATTCCCGACAGCATTCATTAATAACCTGAGCAGATAGTCTTCTGGATCTTCAAAAATGCAGAACTTGCTTAAAATATCAATATAATAGGTATGGATAATTCATTACGTTCTTACGTCAAGTTAATAAATTCATGGATGTTTCTCAGCATGATTGTTAATGTGTCTGAAAAGCAGTTGAATTTCTTAATCTATGGATGTTTCTAGTAAAATGTAAACAATCTATTTTCTCCAGTCAGTGCTACCTATATTTCTGTAGAATGCTACATAGGTAGTTTATACATATACAGAAACTCTGTACATATAGTTTGGATACTCTGAAGCAGGATGATGGGTTTTCGCATGTCTCAGACATCCGTTGACCATCATAAATAGACACAAGTATTTTTTCAATAGAAAACAAATGCATCAGAAGGTGTCCCTGCAATAATGTTGTTAAGCTATCAAAAGATTGATTTCCTGGTAGATTTCTGTAAAATTGATCTCTGTGTACAACCTTACTTTACCGAGGCTTTTCAGCTATTGTAATATGGATAAATCCTGCTCAGAAAAAGCAGATGTTTTGAAAATGGCGTGCAAACAAAGGAGTATACACCTTACAGAAAATGTTGTGGAGCACTTTTTTCTCTGGCATGAAAGCCACTGTATCAAATGCAAAAAATATTTTATTATTAATGTTGATATTTTTATTTAAAATTATATTAAAAGGCTAAATGTCTTCCTCTAAAGTTTTTTTAAATTATTTTCCAGGTCACATTCCGCTAATCCTGCACCACTATCCAGCCCCCAGGAAGAAGATGATCAGTCCTTGAGTACCATCCCAAACACTCCTGATCCAGACAACCTCTTTGATCATATCTAAATCATTTTTATACATAAAAACTCTAAATGCAGAAAGCATAATGAACAATATATGTACATAATATACTCTGTCACTGTATGGTATTCCTGTCAACTACAATTAAGTATGCAATAATACTATTTGTCCTTAAGGGCTGGGTGCAGAAACTGCAGACATATGAGCAACAGCTGTAATCTTCCAGTCTTTAGATTCAAAATCTACACGGTGTGTATAACATAGACTGAACTCCTAATTGCCTTGTAATATCACATCAGTTCCTTAATTCATGTTCATGTGAAATGACATTGTTAGTTTACACATTCCATATATTATAAATCATGCAAAAACAATATCAGAATGGCCCTTATAGCACATAGAAAGTGATATCCATGGTGACCCTACGACCCAGAACTTGGCCACTTTTGTAGTTCAAAACAATAAAATAATATGTGAACAAAACTATTTTTAAAGATGGGAATTTACTTTCCTCGATTTGAAGACATTTGGAATACCTGCCAAACATTTTTTACCAATTAAAATCAGAAACCTGCAAGCCTAGTTATATTCATTTGAAAACTATAGCTACTATACTTAAAGATGAGTCATTTGGGTATTTTTGCATTAAGAAAGTTGATTCAAAAGTTAATTCACAACGCTATTATTTACTAAAATATGTTTTCAGTCCTTTTCAGTATACACAGGGTATAGTATAAGGCTATGAGTGGAGAGTTATTTTACATTCAGCTTCAGATTATCCCCAAGAATTACTTGAGTTGCACTCTCATTGTTTATGGCATTGTTCAAATCCCAACATTAAATTAGACAGTCACTCAGAGATGGGAAATAGCTTCAGTTGGTTTAAATTCACTACTGACCTGCTAATCTGCTGTTTTTGGGGGGTCTAGCTTCTTATTCCTGGAAGTGCTACTCTTGAAAGGTCTAGCTATGCATACTATCACAAGTGTATTCTTTATTATTGCTTGTTTTTTTCCCCTTTCGCTTTCAAAACTTAAGCCATAACTCTCACTCACAATGGCTAAGATGCTACCTTCATGCTATTTCAATAAAAATCGGGCTCACACAGGGAATACTCAATATAATATGGTGCTACCTTTTACTGGTGGGGATTATTAAATAGAATGTCGTATATAATGACACATCCGAGGCCTGAAATTCTCATGAGCTTATCTTGAAGACTATTGGCTTAAAATTTAAAGTTCAGGCTGAATTTAGTCAGTTCTTAAATTCTGCCTTAATTAAGAAACCAGGGTTCTGCAATTATTAAGTATTGAAATTAAGCCTGGATTCTGAATGTTCCAAAATCTGCATGTTTAAAGCTTTAATCTCACCGTTTTAACATGTAAGGTCATGAAGATTTCAGAGTTCTATGTGTTGAGCCTTGTAGGACACTTTTGAGAGTTATTGACATGGAAGATTATGGAGGCTTCATTATTTATTTACCCAGATTTCCAGCTGAGGGCACCTGCATAAGCAGTTAGCAGTGCAGTTACAGAGAGCAATTTAATTGTTTTGACTAGTAAGAGAAACTGTGCAAATGTGTTCAATGTGTTGAATTTCTGTTCTTAAACATGGATTAAACACTTGGGATATAATATTAAATCTTTTCAAAAACATGAATTTTGTCTCAATATGTTCTGTAAAAAAACAAGATTCACTAAGTTACGCAGACTGCCAAAATCTACGTAGCAACGAATGAAATGTCTTCAATGCATGTCGCTAATGGTGGTACAGGGGAAATGATATACATTAGATACCAATGTAAATCCATAATTATGAAGCTTGTGAATGTGTAATTACAAGGTAAGATTAGCTGTACAAGTATAAATTTATAAGTCATGCTGTCTCTGTAGGTAATTGGTTGCTAGGTAGCAAAGTATAATAGTTTCCAAAGACAGACTCCCATCATAAAATGTCTAGAACCCTGAACAGTGTCAAATATGGAAATTGATAGAAATAAAAATGCATTTAATTTTTACATTACTATGTAGTACAGTAGGTGATTCCTGTCTAATCTCTAGCAATATTTCAGATATATGTTTTACATGCTTGTCCAGATCATTCATAATTCCAATAGGAGTTCACTCAGGCTGTGTTTAGAGAGCTGTTGATAATTTGCAGGTATTGTCAGTTTCTAAATATGAAACCGTTTAATGTAAGGTTATATAAATTAAATTCTCTATCTTTCTGTAGCAATTTAAATTTTAGTACAAATCTATACATTATTTATAAATATACCAAGTTTGTCAAAATAACCAGACATATTAAGTAGAAATCCCTACTTTGCAGTATAATTTGAGTGACATTGTTAAGGTATTTTGTTAATGTGGCAACATACGTATTAAGCCTGTCAAAGAGAAGAAATTTTTTTTGCGGTAAGGAGAATACCAGTAGCACTCTGACATCTGAGAATGGGTTCACTTGTGAGTTCAAACCCCCAGATTGGGTACTTTGGATTCATAATCAAGATTAATATTCCAGTACAGTGCTGGAAAAACATTGGATTGTCAGAGGTGCCATTCTTTGGATGAAAAGTTTAGACTGAGGTCCCATCTGTCTGTTCAGCTGGATGTAAAAGATCCCATGACACTTACAAAAAGAGATCAGAGTATCTCCCTGTGTCCGGGCTAACAATCCCCCAGATAAAATTTTCATTTACTTCGCGAATGTTTGTGGGACATTGCTGTGCACATATTAGTTGCTATGTTCATTTATAAACACATGGTAACTGCACTTTACAGTCAATTCTGTTAAGTGTTTTGAGACATTTTGACAAGATGATAAGACACTACAGTTTATCAAATGCAAGGATTATTATTATTGCTTCATCCCTGACCTTGATATATTTTCACTCCAAACCCAGAATTTATTTACTTTTAATGAGGATAAACCATTTTTAGTTTTTACAATTTGTTGGCAGGTCAAACGTTTTATATTTGCAATATGGTAAAGAGTACATTGCGACATGAGGGGGCTGCCCAAGCCCTAGCTAGAAGCTCAATGCAGGCAAGAGTAAGGAGGTTTATCCCCATTTTTAGGGGAATAAACTATGAACAATGACTAGTCAAGCTTGGGCTCTTAGTTTTGAGAGAAGACAACTCAGAGCGGACCTCAAAATTTAATTTTATATCAGATTGAAAAAGTAAATAGCTTTTTAGGATTCGTCGAGACAGTAGAACAAGAAGATATAGGTACACAGATCCAAAGGACAATTTAACAACAGTAAACAACAACTTGCACTTATATAGCGCCCTCCACGCAGGGTAGCATTTCAGAGCACTTAACAGTGGCGAAGCCTGACTCCGAGCCGGGGGGAATGGGGGAGGTGACTAAGCACGGTCAAAAAGGACGGTTTCAGACAGGGCTCAAAAAAGGGGAGAGAAGGGGCAAGGCAGTGGGGTTGAGGGAGAGTGTTCCGGAGTTTCGGGGAGTAGTGGCTGAATGCATGACCTCCAATGGTGGAGCGGAAGGCACGAGGGACAAGCAGGAGGCTGGTGCCAGTTGAGCGGAGGCACCAGGTGGTGGATTGGGGAGTGAGTCAGAGAGGTAGGGAGGTGCCAGAGTGTGAAGGGATTTGAACACAAGTGTGAGGATCTTGAAGTCGATCCGTTCGGTGATGGGGAGCCAGTGGAGCCTGACCAGAACTGGTGAGATGGGGATATGGAGTTTGGTAAGTATGCAAGGATTAGGGATTGATTTCTGGAAATTAATGAATCTTGGGACCTTATCTTCTGTTACGATGTATATTTCTTTCTGATTCTAATCCTGCACTGAGGCCAGTTACAAAACCCTAACTGCTGCCTGGTTTGAGTTTAACTCCATACAAACCAGGGATCTAATCTGTTATCTTTCCTGCTATTCTGTATGTTTCAGTCACTCACTGAATAAACTCACTGAGCCATCAGGGAAACTTGCACTCTTGTTGATGTCCTGCACAATAGTAAATAAAATTAATAAAGAATGTTAGTTAACTACCAAAAAGGAAATGGATCACTGTCTGGTTAAGGAAAGGGTAAGGAATTGAAAAGCTTATATATAGAATTGATCATGAGCATATCCTTCAGGCAATGTAAATTGTACCTTGTATTTTGGAAACAATGGCTCAAAAGCTGCTGTGGCTTCTAATCTTCCATGTATTCTATGTTCTTCATGCAGACCTTTAAGTTAAACTGCTGATGTGACATAATAAACCATTCGTATAAACCCAGTATACTTAGTCAGGGCTCCAGAGTAAATCCTTAGCATTTAATAATGCTAGTATAAATCCAGAATGAAAACAACTCCTGTCTGGTTCTGGGCCACTTTCTGCAGAATATCCACAGTAGAAGCTTAACAATAATCCTTGCATTTGATATAGTGCCTTATCCCTTAGTCGAGATATCTCAAAGCGCTTCACAAAGTATACTGTAAAGTGGTGTGACTGTATTTTGTGAACGAGATTTTACTGCAAGATTTTTCTGAAAGTTTTATCTGCAATTAAAGAATAATAGAAAGAGAAACAATGATCCCAGTGCACAACGTGAAATGGCACAAATCAATTCTTAAATTTAAGCTGTGTGTATGATCGAATACTCTTTATGTTCTCCACCCTTGTGCACTAGTGTGGGGGTTAACATTATTCTGGGTTGCATCTGCAGCAAATTGGGTTGCAACTGCTCTTCCTGCCAGTATATAAAAAAACAATTCTCCATTGGCAACACTGGAAACAAGCTTCTCAAAGAATTTGATGGACTTGATCAGTTGCAAACTTCAATTAATTTAACAACCAATTCAGCTGTGCTGAAGTGATTGCTGATATGAATTCATTAGAAGTGTGGGGAATTAGATCTGAAACGGATGTTCTCTCTGTAAAGCATGTCTCATTTACACTGCTTTTCTGATCAAAGGTGTGAATAACACTGCATTATTTTGCATTAATTTCTTGGAAATTTATATTCCTCAGTTGTCATTTCTACAGGTATATATTCAGAATTCTATATTCTTTCTGCTGCTGTTAATAGCGTATAAAATTATAGGAGTTAAATTACCAAATGTTACCTTACTTCTACCAGTGGTTTGGATTCCTTAACTCACTGACACTATACATAGCAATAATTTGATATTGTAACACGAATGCTATATTCAAAATATGCCAGCATTTCCTCCTTCCTATTCTCATGAAATAAAAGCATGTGAAATGTCTGACATTGTATATTGAAATTGTATATTTAAATGGGATTATCAATCCATAAAGATGTTTTTAAGATAAATGTACCCCCTCCCTTCAGTGCATTTCATTGAACTAAAAATCAGATATACTGTATTCCTACCTGCTGGGATTTGTGACCATTTTATCTTTTCCGATCTCCCAGCTCGAAGGGAAGCTGCTTCACTATTGCTGGTGATTGTTCCTCAACAACTTTCTTTCAATATACTGCCCAGTTGCACAATGGTTCCAAGTGCTCAACTGACTCCAAGGTGCCACGCTTGTCAACAGAATGTCAGAATCGAGTCAACGCTCGGTGCCGGTCTTGGTAATCCGGCTCCTGAACCAGGGGAGACCATAGTATTCCAGGGCACTGCTGATGACGGCACAGCCAGCCTGGCTCATTGGCAGGACTTGGAAGGGCAGACCGGTCACACTGAGCTCCCATTAACCCTGCAAGTCAAAATCCTAATAGTTAGGTGGTCTGAGCTGGCAAGCAGCAGGAAAGCTTTCCAAACAGAGCTTTAACTGGCAAGCTATGCGGTTTTAGCTGGTACTACTCCAGCAGTCCCATAACGCACACTTGGGTACCCAAGCCTTGTCTCTTGCCAACCTGAATCGAATACTCTCCAGAATTGGGTAAGCAAAATACATCCCTCCAGGGAGAAAGTGCACATTGCATTCCAATAAACATCACTGGAATTTCCATGTTTAGGTCGATGTATGGAATTCTCAGTTTGGTTCGGAACCTCTTAAGCATAATGATGGGTTTCTGCTTGTGTAGACATAGTTATGGGCACTGAGTGAGAAGTAGAAAGAATTTAGAGGAGATCAAAGTGCAAAAGAAATTCTTCTCAGCCCAGCTTTCAAAGGTTGATATAAATAAATTAGTCCCTTTTTGAGGCAAAACTGCCCTTCCATTTCCTGAGGTGTTGTTGATACAGGGGTATGGCATTATCAGGCTCAGTTGTCATTCAGCTCTGGCACATTTGGCTCATTGTAGGAACCTGGGCAATGAATGTTAGCATAGAATCATAGAATTATACAGCACAGAAGGATGCCATTTGACCCATCGTGTCTGTGCTGGATCTTTGAAAATCAATCCCACTCCCCCGCTCTTTCCTCATAACCCTGCAAACTTGTCCTCCCCAAATAATTATCTAGCATGAATGTTGGAATGTTGGACAATCGTGGCGGTATCACAGCAAATCCTGTTAAAGTAATACAAACTTTGCATTTGAAACATTCCAATATATAGCAATTTCAATGTGTGGATGGGATGCGTGGAACTCTTGGTTTGGATACTCTTAAGCATGGTGATGGGTTTCCACATGTGTCAGACACCCAGATCCAAACAACTTGCTGTGTTGATAAACAACAAAAGAGAAGATCAGTCAAACACTTTTTATGCAACTGCTCCTTTTTAAAAAAAACATACCAGAGAAACTGAGGAGCTCCAGATCAAAGGTTGATAGTCAGTGCTACAGTTACGAGGTCACAGCACTTGGGGTCTCCTCAATAAATGTATATTAAGGTATTATGTTTATGATGCGTGCAAAGCTAGAAGACAAAGCTATGAGCCATTTTTAAAGCCTGGTCTATTGGGTATTTGTAAAAACAAAATTCAAGAATTATCTTTTCAGAAACTCCCAAAAAATGTTAAAATTACATTTGATTTTTACTACCACTGTAAAACTTACATCTTTAATTTATTCAATTTTTTCAGGCTTCACATTTTTAGTTATAGTAATAAATAATCCTTACATTAGATCCCATGCCTTTCACATCAGGAGAATGTCTCAATGCACTTCACAGGATGTACTGTAAAGTGTAGTGATTGTATTTTGTAGGCAAACATGGCAACCAAATTGCACACAGCAATGTTCCACAATACAGTATTGCGATCAATCTGCAGGTTAAGACTAAAGTTTAATGCATTGATACGATTTGATACTGATAATAGAGCAGCCTTTATAAAGAACAATAAAGATTTGACCTTCAAGTTATACATACTGTTGCTGTTCCAGTCCCATTATACAACAACTTGCATTTATATAGCACCCTTCATGCGGGGCAGTGTCCCAGAGCGCTTTATCAACTTGTACCACTTCATTGTTTCAATAGGATTTTTGTTTGTCGTTCTTTAAAACATTTTTACTAACACATGAATTTCTACAAAAATGACTGAACTCAAGATAGTCTAAATTGTGATAATTTGTAGTCAAATGTAAGCAGTCTGAAACATTACCCCGCGTGAAAGATGCTATATGAATGCGAGTTGTTGTAACTTGCAGTATTTCTTAACCGGATTATTTAATAAAGAGTCTGGTCACGCAAGTGGGGACCAGTATCTCACTTTGACCAGTGAGAACTCCATTCTGATTTGATCTGCAAAACCAGTGCGGGTTTCCCACAAGTGGACCAAAATTCTATTCAGGTTCTTTAAATAAGAAAAATGCAAATTAAATTCCCAATTGTTTTTGCGATAATGGACTGAATTCTATTCTATTCGGCTAAATGTATGGGCACAAAAAGTACGCTAAACTTATTTGAGAGAGAGTTCTAAAAGTCTTGATCTTAAATAAAGGTAGTCTGTAGCAACGAGGTAACATTTTTCATCTTTAATGTGGTCTGAATTCTGTTTCTGGTCCATGATCATTCTATAAGAAGCCTTGCTGTTTTATAGTGTGTAAAACCAGTGGGTTGATTATTTAACTGGTTCTTTAAGTAAAATGCCTTAGCTAAACATGGATGACATTGCGTTCAGACATTGTTAATTGTTATAGTCCTTTTGATACCCACAATCTACTGATCTTTAACACCGCCTCTCGCAGATAGCTCAAATAAGTATTCCAAGGCCGCTGAATGTTCCTTTATGATTAACTCACGTCTAATGATCATAGCCCTCCAAAGACTACAAATCTGATAACCACCATGTGATGCTATCCTAGCAAGGGATCCAGAAACAATAGCAAACAATGAAAAAAATTATAATAAATACAGATAGCAATACATCCATATTTTTGATTAGATTTTTATAATGAGCACAATAATAGTTCTTCTTAAACGTTTCATTGATGAAGTGGAATTCATTGCGGGAGGTATTGTGTATTGGTTTGTATGGCAAGATGGCAAATTAACAACCTAACTGCGAATTGTTATGTAGCAATTTACTTTGTTGACTGACTGCAGTAAAGCTCCACGTGCTGAGCCAGAAACCCAAATGAACATTGTTTTCATTCCTGTCAACTGCGTTTTGAATAGAAGCCTTCTCAAAGATAAAACAAATAAGGTTAGTTGGTAACCAATTTGCATGCATCAAGGTCCCATGAACAGCCACCAAGTGACTGATCATTTTTGTGGAGGATTTTTGGACAATTCAACACTCCCAGTACTGCACCAATGAGTCAGCCTGGACATTGTGCTCAGTGTTGAAGTGGGACTAAAAATGTTGTCTTGAAGCAATAAAACGATACAAAATAGATGGCTTCTCTTAAAGCTGCTGTTTGTACTGCATCCATTTTTAGACAATGAACCTGTTACAGCCATCGCACGGAAAATGTCTTTCACACGAGTCATTAAGCCAGTCTTTTCAACTTGTACAGGTGGACATTAAAGATTCCCTGGCACTATTCAAAATGAGAAGGGAGTTTCTTCTGTTATTCCTGGCCAACAGTCCCCCAGATAAATTGGTTATTCACTTCATGCCTACTTGAAACCTTGCTGTGTACAAAATAGCTGCCATGTTTGCTTACAAAATAGTCACTACACTTAATTACCGTAAAACACTTTGCAACTGCTAATTATATTAAAGTTATGCAAAATGTACATTGTTTCTTAAATGTAATCTCCCCACAGTGCCATCATCAGTTTGAATTTGATATAGCGGTTCTGAGACACTCACCTGTGCATGGAGTTCCCCCTCCCTCTCTCAAGCCTCTTCCTAGCATACATATGAAAGATCAATTTTGTGGCTCGGTGGAGCCTCAGGGCTCCAACAGTGGGTGTGTGAAATTATTAATAAATGCTGTTACTGAGTGTCTAGGTATTTCATGTTTGTCATGGAGAGGAAGCAAATTTCACCACCCATCCATATCCAGATTGTGTGTGTATGTGCGTGCCCATATGTGGGTGTGTATGTATGTGTTTCTGTGTGCGCGCGCGTGCGTGGGTAAGCGTGTGTACATGTGTGTATGTACGTGTTTGTGTATGTGTGTGTTTACCCACATGTGTGTGTGAGTACAAAGGAACATAGGAAATTAGGAGCAGGAGAATGCCATTCAGCCTATCGAGTGCACTCTACCACATACCTTTCCATAACTCAAATAGAGCAACCTTCCTCAATACCAGCCCCTTGCCTCACTTTCCCATATTCTTTATCATATCCTTTAATATTTACTATATCCTTTAATATTTTTACCTGCTGAATATCTGTCCATCTCTTCAATTCCTCAATTGATTTCTCATCTATGGCTGCCTGTTATTCATTCAACAACAACAGCTTGCCCTTCATGTCCCAGATAGTGCCCTTCATGTCTCAGCACTTCACAGTGTCGGGGTTGGATGTTGACCATGACATGGTAAGCGGGGGGACGGGGGGGGGGGGGGGGGGACGGAGGGGAACAGGTGTAATCCGAGAAGTTGGGTTTAAAATGGGATTTAAAGACCAATAGAGATAGAGGTAGGTTCGACAGGCAAATGAGAGAACGTACACATTTCTCAACTTTTCTCTGTTCATCTTCTTATTGTTCTTAATGATATTGTCTCCTCATTTTCTGAAAAACTCAAAGAGCTTCTCTAATAGATTAATAGATTTCAGATCATGAGGTGAAATTTGTAATGTTTCATGACAGATTTACATGGAATGTTACATGGACTACTACAAAAACAGCCCATTCGTCTGTTGTACGTGGTGGTGTTTATATTCCACATGAGCCTCCACCTTTCCTAATCCCTCTCTACCACTCTATTCCCTTCTCTCCTGTCTATTCATTTAATGGGGTACCACATCAAATCTGTTACGAAATAATCTAGAATGAATAGAATACCAGGAACACTATAGAACACATTGAGCCAAGAAACTAAATCCTGCCTGCAAAACTGCAAATATTCTCCCAAGAGCTAGCCCACTGTAGAGCATCATGATCTTATTCAGCCACCCCACTGACCGTATAACAGATCCATCCAGCAATAACACAACAACTTCAACAACAACAAGTACCCCTCACGCAGGATAGCATCTCCCAGATCGCATGAAAGCTCTCAACACCCCATTATTTCTATGTGGTACCATCAGACCCACATTGCGTGAACCGTATTAAATGCTGGCACCAATTCGTTGAGACTTTTGCCTTGAATTGCCACAACCTCTGCTGTGTAACTACAATTTAGCAATTCCCCAACCCCATCCAGACAATTTGTGAGGAACCACCCCAGAGAAGTAGTTTTACTTGGCATCAGCTGCAGTCTATTTCCAAAGTAAACTTTCACACTTAACATTTGCTCTATTTCTTTATGCACCAATTTTGCTTTAGTTCCCCCCACCCCACCCCCTGCCTTTCTGCTGGATTATGTTCGCACAGCTGCTGATTACTATTCTGTCGGCACGCTGGTTTACTGTGGGGGCATCGGAACCGATCCTGATCCTCTCCTCAACCACATGCCGCATGTATTCTGGCTGCTTCTATTGTCTCGAGATCAGCAGTGGACCCACTGACTGATACTTTCCTCTCCTGGGATGCTATGGACAAAAGACATAAAAGAACAAAACTGGAAAGTTGAAAGGTTGTGCCTTTCGTACTAAACACTTTCATGTTTTTATATAGGTCTACAACTGATNAAAAAATCTGGTTTTGCGCTAAACGACTAACCTTGTAATAACAGTCTTCAACTCAAATACCAATGGCCTATAATGTCGACTCTTTAATTCTAAGCTCAAGGGCAACTGACACTCCAGCACAGTGAATTAAGAAGTAAGGATAAATCAACTCACTCAAAATTCCACCCAAGTCTTAGCCGATAAGACGTTTTGTAGCTCTTGGAGTCCTGTAGCTCAGTGGTTAGAGCACTCGCTTTGCAAGTGAGAGACCTGAGTTAAATTCCAGGCAGGGCAAAACCTTGGGCAAGTTTCCTTACTCCACACACCTAATAATAATCCCTCCAAAACCAAAAACAATAATAAATTGGTCATTTTCAATCTACGACTGTTTGTGGGACATTGCTGTGCGCAAATGGCTGCCGCGTTCGCCCACAAATGTACAGTCAATTCACTTTACAGTGTGTTCTGTGAAGCGCTTTGGGACGTCCTCCTGACGTGAAAAGCGCTATATCAAATGCAAAGATTATTATTATTATTATTATAACTGGAGATTGCGCAGAATTGTGGAAGATTCTAAATTCAGCCTTAACGTGGAAGATGGTTGTTTTTAGAATTATCCACAATTGTGTGTGATCTTGATTTTGAGGCACAATGGCCCATAGACTAGAACTAGGTGGAATTTCAGTACTCTACCATCCTGGCTGACAACTGAAGGGGCACTGAGGGCAGTGTTACCCTCACTGCAACCAAAGAGAAAACCAAATGTGCACCAACACACTTATGTGGCAATTATTTGCTGTCGGTGAGTCTGAGTATTCAGTATCTCTGCTTCATCTACTTTTTCTCTTTTCTTTTGGTGTCCTGACCTTTTTTATGAAAACATGTGGCTTTAGGGAGGATTATCTGCATTTCTCAGACATGTGGGGGCAATTTTTGCACAGGATGGATGCATCAGGCGGCCATCTGTAGAGGGCAGAACTCCTCTCAGCACTACCTAATCAATAAGCACATTGGGACAGCATATCCACAACAAAGCCCTCCCCCACTACCTCCCTGGAGTATCAGTCAATGTGGTGAGCTCATGTTCTAAGAAGGGCTTGAACCCAGAACTTTCTGTCCTAGAAGCAAGAATGAGATCAAAGTAAGCTTCAACAAGCCATATGCTGGGTATACACTATAGCTCCACTGGCAGTAGCACTTCAGCTGTTGCAAGCTAACACGTAAAAGGTGGCCTGGTTTGAGGTGCCGATGATTACATTCTTGTGGCTGCCAATGTGGTTTCTGTCACTGCTCTCAAGTCACTAAATGCCCCTCTGCGACAGTTTGATGTTCCATGCATTTGTGGAGCTTATGGTGTTATAAATACCAAACACTGGGGATTATTTGATATAATGGCTTTGTCAAATCGTTCACTTGAGCCCAGCTCAATATGTAAGCCCAGTATAATAAGCAACATTATTTCTGCTGTTTGTAACAACGACCATGACTGCAGAGGAAATTGAGCTGCAGATATGTAGGACACAAATACCCTGCCCCCACCCACCAGCACCACCACCATTCCTTAGTCCCAGATGTAGCTATGCAGCTCATAGCAACTCGCAACCAGTGATCCGAATAATTGGAGAACTGAATATCTATCAATAATGCTATTATATACCTTCACTTGGTTCCCTCCAGAGGGAACAACCCACCTAAGATGTTGCTTTGAGGTATAGCAAGTGTGTAAATGTAGAAGGTTTTGCCATGATACTGACAAAGAATTTCCAGGCACTTCATGTTAAAGAATTCGGCCTTTATGCTGATAGCACTAAACAGCACCCTCTTTAGGACATTACAGCGTACATCAGTGGTAGTGCCTTCTATTGCAGTTAAAAGGGAACATGGAGGTATTAATGAACTATAATTGACTTTAATGGAAAACAAGATAAAGCAAATATCTTCATGCTCTTTCCCATGTGTATGGTTGACGCAGCTCAATCCTTGTCATAACTGATCAAAACTATACTAAACTATCTTCCACAATCTTTGTCATGATTATACCTACAAAACTTCCTCTCTTTCTTTGTAATGCTTTTTATCCTCCGTTCCCCAATAGTGCAGAAAAAATCAATCCATGAAGGTCGATTATCACCCACTTCCACTCCAATAACCTCATCTATTATTTACTGATCTATTACATGTCCTGACAACAATCCCTCAAATAAATTGGTCATTCACTTCATTGCTGTTTCTGGGATCTTGCTGGGTATCAAATAGCTACCTCGATTGCCCACAAAAACAGTCACTACACATGACAGTAATTGCTGTAAAATGCTTTGAGCCATGCTTGAGGGATCAGGTGCTATAAAATGGAGTTCTTCTTTCTGTAAGTCAATCAACTTCACTCTCTAAATGTGTCTATGCAAGTTCATATTCATCCCATCGCAGTTAGTTCATAATGAGCCTCAGATCTTAAGCTGGTTTCATTAAATCGAGGTGTATTCAGTGCAGGTCTATCTGTTGTAACACATATCCTCAGCGCACATCATTAATCATTGATACAGCCCATAACAATGCAGTAAAACTGTCTGATTACTTCAGACCTTGCTCTGAGTCCTCAAAGCTTACTGCTCAGACGATAAAGAATGTTTATTAAATAGCACAGGGATTGCAAGAGTTAGTCATTAACGCTGAAGTGGAGAATAACCACAGAATTTATTGCCCTACCTGTCAATCTTGAGGTACTATCTTGTGTAACTGAGGGTAGGGGTGGGAGGGTTAGAATTTCTTAACGCACTCTGATGATGCTACTAATTACTTTCCTGCCAAAGGAAGTGGAGTTATGTGTGGAAATGAGCCAAGCGATGAAAACAGCTGAGCACTTCACTCTCAACCAAAAGCATGCAGGAGCAAGACCTAGGGCTGTTTGTTACTCAGACTTGCATATCAGGTGAGGTGGGTTATGTCTTCTCTTATCCAGTGTTATTACAACACAGCATTGAGAGGAAGAGAAATGTTCAGTCTCTGTGGAGACAAAGAAAACTGAAGCTGACATGATCGAGGCAGCTCCATTGTATGCAGACTGACACAACAATACAGTACTGGGGGAGTGCTGCATTATCAGAGATGCCGTCTTTTGAATAAGATGTTAAACCTACAAGTCAAAGCCCCAGTTGGGATGGAGATCCTAGCTGGTCAAACAGCGGGAAGCTGTCAGGGAGGTGCTTTTAATGGCAAACTATGCAGTTTCAGCTGGTTAGATTCCAGCAGTACCTGAATGCACACTCTGAGCTCTCACCAACCTAAACAACAACAACAACAACAACAAGATTCCATTTATAGAGCACCTTTCACTTCGGGAGGACGTCCCAAGGCGCTGGACAGTTGGGTCAGGACCCGAGCAGGGGGAAATGGTCAGGGTGAACCTAATACTTTTGGGAATTAGATGGTTAGCAGGGTGTGCTCTCCTCTAGGGAGAGAGTGTGTATTGCATTCCAGACACAGGAAAATATCCATGCATAGATGGCATACATATGTGGAATTGTGGCTTGGATACTCTTAGGCATGGTGATGAGTTTCCTCAAGTGTGAGACAGCCGGCTGGCCAAAAAAATGCTGTTCCTATATACCTGGAGCAGTGATGTTCCCTCCAGAGGTGCTTATCCCTGAAATATTTAACAGGAGCTGAGTGGGAGGAATTCCTGCCCCAGTGCTCCCCCCTCCAATCCTGTCAATGAGCTGCTAATGCCCCAGATATTCAGGAGCAGTGAGTTTACATCTCTAAGAAAATGAGATGAGATAACAGAATTTCTTCCTGTCTAACTAACGCCTTAAGATGAATCCATGAACTGAATATGGCCCAAGGTCAGGCACAGTGCAGTTATTGTTGAAATGCTCAAACCATCAACTTATAGTACATGAAGGCGTGCTTTTGAACCTTTGTAGCCAGTATATGATGTCACACAAATGACCATGAGCCAGACAGCAACAAAAGAGTTGTTGGTGTATTTTTTTAAATCTCGTTAAATGTTTCTCCCCTCCCCCCTCCTACCCTGAAGGTGTTTGACTCCTTTTTCCTTCTACTGGAATACATTTCCATTGGCACCAGTCACCTCTGGTACCTTACCCAAGTAGCATATTCATGTATCAGCCTTAATCCATCACAGGGATAGCACAGCCAAGGTCAATCCTGTCCTCAACCATACCTCCGCACATATACCTCTGGCAGAGATTACTCTGAATGGCATAACAAGCAGGAACTCTTGCTGAGTTTCTCCTCCCTAACATCAGTTAACTCAGCCCAAACTGTGGATTGAATGTAGGACTTTGCCAGTCAATATGGCTCAACTACTCACTGGATAAACTCAGTGAGCAGTCAGGGCTCCTGTGTTGCTGGTGTTTAAATTGGATGGTTGGAAACAAGAGCACTGCGGCAGCTTATACGTTTGCATGCTGCATCAGAAACTGCACATCGCTTTTCTCTTGTCTGAAGATTCTCGCTCCCAGATGGAGGTGTCACCTGTAAACTATTCTTTTTATGCAAATATTCAAACACAAGAGTTAGCCATAATGACCTGCTGAGACAGGATTGTTGATGAGTTCACTGGGCCAAGAAAAGGCACCGGCCTTTTAACAGCTCAGCATAAACACTTCAGCTCTTTTGTACTTTCAACAAATAATGTCCTTGGTCAATTGTGGGAGACGTCTGTCCTCATTTCCTTTGCGATCATCTACACCCAGTCGTTACAACACCTAATATACAAAAGAGAACGTCCAGAGCGAAATGTCTGAAATTGTAAAGGACAGACAGCATGTTCTCAACTGTTCAGTCATTCCAGGCACTTTACACTGGGGGAATACAACTCTGTGACAATTGTATTAAAAGAATTCTATGAGACGTCAGTATTTTACCACATGAGACACTAAAGCTCCCAGCAAATGTGTCCTGCTATAATTGTACAAGTACCAAGATGAAGTAATACACAAGTATTGATGATATATGAGTACTCAGGTGAGGTGGTACACAAGTACTGAGGTGTGGTGGAATACAATAATGAAATAATAATTTGATATAGCGCCTTATCATGTCGTTGAGATATCTGAAAGCGCTTCACAGAATATATTGTAAAGTGAATTGACTGTTTGTTGTGGGCAGAACACGGCCGGCAGCACGTAGCAGTCCTACCTCACAAACCGCCAGCAGTACATCTGCACAAACGGCTTCTCCTCCCGCTCTCACCCGGTCACCTGTGGGGTACCCCAAGGATCCATCCTTGGCATCCCTGCTCTTTCTGATCTACATGCTCCCTCTTGGGGATGTCATCCGCAGACATGGGGTACATTTCCATATGTATGCAGATGACACCCAACTCTATTTTTCCACCTCTCTTTGCGACCCCCAGTCCCCTGATGTTCTGTCAGCCTCCTTGTTAGACCTCAGGGGCTAGATGAGCGCAAGCTTCCTTCAGCTGAACGTTGACAAGATGGAAGCCATACCCTTTGGCTCCTGCCAATGTCTAAAATCTCACGGCTCTCGCTTCCTCCACCTACCCGACCTCCCACTAAAACTCTCCGAACCCGTATGCAACCTAGGCGTCAGGTTTGACCCCCAATTATCCTTCCTCCCCCACATCCGGTCCCTCACCAGCACCGCTTTTTTTCACCTCCGACGCATCGCCCAACTCCACCAATACCTCTCCCCAAAAGTCGCTGAAACCCTGGTCCATGCCTTTGCCTCCTCCTCGTCCCCCGAGTCCTCCGCGCCACCCTCGGCGGCCGTGCCTTCAGTCAATCTGCCCCGAGGCCCTGGAATTGCTTTCCTCAATCCCTTCATCTCGCTCCCTCCCTTCCCATTTTCAGGTCTCTGCTGAAGATCTTTCTCTTCGACCGCGCCTTTGGTCACCTTCCTCCCCCTACCCCTGGCTCGGTCCCAGGATTCGTTACTGTAAAGCGCTCTGAGATGCCGTCCAGCGTGAAGGACGCTATATAAATCCAATTTGTTGTTGTTGTAACAATGTCCAACAAACAGCCATGAAACAAATAACCAATTTTATTTGGGGGGATTGTTGGCCAGTACATTGGGAGAAACTCCCTTCTCTTGTGCCTCAGGATTTTTAACATCCACTTGAACAGGCAGATGGAACCTTGGTTTAGTATTTCATCTGAAGGATGGTACCTCCGATAATATAACACCCCCCAGATTATGTGATTCCAAGTTCCAAGTAGGGCCTGAACCTATACTCTTCTGACTCAGAGGCGAGAGCACAAACACTGCGCCAGACTGACACACACAATGCAACCTATAAGTTGAGGTAAGGGTATACAGTATGAGTGTATGGGTACTGTGGTGAGGTGGTACATGGCTACTAAGGTGAGATGATACACAGGTACTGAGGTGAAGGGTACCTAAGTACTGATGAGAAGTGAGTAGTAGATGAGAACTAAGGTGAGGAAGTACATTGGGCAAAAGATGCAGTAGTAGCAGTCAGGCACACTAAGTACTGGAATGAGTTGAAACATTACTTGTGACAGTGTAAAGCACGTCCTGATTGAATTTCAAGTCATTTTACTTTGATTAGAATTCTTAACAACAGGCTAAACAAGGCTCTAATTGCCTTAAAATCTACAGCAAGCATAGTTTCACTACCTCGGAAACATCACTGATCCATTGCAACCTGTTTCTGAAAGTAATTCTGTTCGCTCGGAGAAAGTGTATTGATTCATTTAACACTGCAGTACAGTAATCATTTAAATTCTCTGCTTTGTTAGGTCTTTTGCCCACAATAAACCCATTTACTTATTTACTGGGGTTCAAAAATGCCACATTTCATAATAGATTTGATGCACTCATTTTGAAAGAGAACCTGCTATGAAATATCACTTAGGTTTAATAATAATAATAAATAATCCTTGCATTTGATATAGCGCCTTATCATGTCTTCGAGATGTCTCAAAGCGCTTCACAAAATATACTGTAAAGTGAATTGACTATACACTTTGTGGGCGAAATGCGGCAGCCAATTGCATGCAGCAGTGCCCCACAAGCAGTCGTGGATTGAGTGATTGATAAATTATTTTTCTTTATTTTTAAGGAATTATTAACCCCCAGAAAAGCGATTTGTCAATTGACTAATAATTGGGTTCCTACTTACTGCTAGGTAAACAAAAGCATGTGGAGTAAGGAAACTTGCCCAACATTTTGCCCTACCGGGAATCGAACCCAGATCTTCTTGCTTGCGAGGCGAGTCCTTGTAACCACTAAGCTATAGTATTTTGAAATATCATTTCATTTGAATGAGATGTACAAATTTCTAAACCACCCATTTTAGCAGTAAGGTCAGCCCAGGCCAGTGTGCTGATTTTGATTTTAGCAATCCAGCATTCATTTCCGTGCTCATCTTTGTTGTGTAATTAACTCATAATAAACCAACAAGAAATTCAACTTCTGATTTACTGGAGTGAATAAAATGAAAGATTTCACAACACAATGTGATAATGTATTGAATGTTATCCAGCATTTTTTTTTACCCCCATCGCTGCAACTTCACTCACAACAAACGTGCAGTCACTCCCCTTTACTATGAAGCTCTTTGAGACATTCACCTGACATGAAAGGCGCTATGTCAAATGCAGGATTCTTATCATTATTAATAATTATTATTATTGTTATAATACTTGTACATAAAGGCACTCATCAAGCTTGTAAATTTTAAGTTCCTTTTATAAAACACATGCCTCTGCAAAATTTTCTTCTGTGAGTTAGAAAAACGAGTTGTCAGGGAAAAAAGCAGTGAACCCAGACAATGCTTTCAATGTTGAATTACATGGACTTAGTGAACTGAGGAGGCCTCACTACAGAGTAAAATCCAATAAAGTTAGGATTCAAGGGACTTTATAACTGACATTGTTTAGTACTGATGTGAACACAAAGAGACCACCATAAAATGAAAGGAAATATTGCACGTGTGGGCTTATTAATGGAGTTTCATTATTGGTGATTTATATCCTCACAAACACTCTGCTTCGTGTATCCCATCCTCAGAGCCTGTCTGGATTGTCACACAGCTGGGACATGGTAGAATTCAGCATTTCTACTGAATGTTTAACTCCATCTTATCTCCACTAACTTCTTAAAGAAGTCATCTTACAAAGACCTTCTGGATGTGAAAATATGCCTGAAGGAAAGTATCACAAATCAAGCTCATACACATATTATTTTAATAATAAAGATCTTAAGAGCTAAATGAGGGAGGTTTCAATTTTCAAAATTGCACACAAAATTACTGATAGAATTAGTCCAGGCTGCTTTTCTATTTATCAGTGCTGTGTACAATTATTGTTCCTGCATTAGAAGATGTCTTTTGCTGCATGGCCACTGAATATGCATATATGTGTGTATATGTATATATACTATGCATATTCTAACTCTGCACTTTGGAACTCACTCTGGGATTTTGTCTGTGTGTTCAGTCTAATATAGAACTCATTTGCTCCTTCCCCTCTTGTAAGGGGCATCTCAAAACTTTCTGACTGCGTTTTCGGTTATCTTTCCCCCTCCCCCGCCACCCTTTTGGCTTCAATTCTCAGCTCATGGTGGCCACCCAGCACTGTGAGGCACCTTGAGACATCCTCCTGACATGAAAGAAGCTCTATAAATACAACTGTAGATTGTATTGTAAATTGTATTGTTTGAGCAACATGCAGAGGGGCAACAACATTTAATCTCCGAAGAAGTCCTGTAACTGCAGTCTCTATCACTTATCTTCGCTAACTCTGCTCTGCATTAAGACTCATGTGCCCTTCATGGCTTTTCTTGTCTCATTCATGAGTTAATCATTTGTATATCTTGAGCTTTCAGCTTTCCTTCCCCCGCACTCTGAAACTCCATCCCTCTGCCTTGCCTCCTCCCCTGCCTTGAGACCTATCTTTTCAAATTCAACATCTTCAACAGCTTGGGCTCCTTGTCAGCTGTGTGAAGCAATTTGAATGTCCTCCTGATGCGAAACATACTGTACAACTAAAACTGTAGTTGTAATTTTTACTGGCACAACAGACAATGGGGTCTGGTTGTGATATTGGCAAACAACAACAACAACATCAACGAGATTACATTTGTACAGCACCTTTCACGTCGGGAGGATGTCCCAAGGCGCTGGGCAGCATACAGCATTTCAGACCCGAACTGGGGTCAGGGGGGAGAAGGGAGGGGAAGGGGGGTGGCCGATGGCATGGGTGAAGAGGAGGGTCTTGAGGTGGGACATGAAGGAGGCTACGGAGGGGCAAGGCGGAGTGATTGGGGGATGGAATTCCAGAGGTTGGGGGCAGAGTAGCTGAAGGCTCTCCCATCAATGGTGGGGCGGGTGGGTCGGGGACATGGAGCAGGCCAGAGCCGGCTGAGCGGAGGGAGCGGGCTGGTTGGTAGGAGGTTAGGAGGTTGCAGAGGTAGGGTGGGGCGAGGCCATGAAGGGCTTTGTAGGTGAGGATCAGGATCTTGAACTGGATCCTCTGAAGGATAGGGAGCCAGTGGAGTCGGGCGAGAGTGGGGGAGATGGGGTCACGGAGTTTGGTGCGGGAGAGGACACGAGCTGCAGAGTTCTAGATTATCTGCAGCCTGTGGAGGGAGGAGTTGGGAAGGCCGACAAGCAGGGCATTTGCATAGTCGAGCCTGGAGGTGATAAAGGCATGAACAAGAGTTTCAGGGCCTGAGGGGTGAGGTAGTGGAGAGTCGGGCAATGTTACGGAGGTGAAGGCAGAGCGGGTCATGGCTTGGATGTGGGGAAGAAAAGACAGTTGAGGGTCGAACAAGACACCTAGGTTCCTGACTGGCTTGGTGAGTTGAAGGGTGCAACCATGGAGGTTGATGTTGCCAGAGCCTGAGGTGCAGAGGCGCTGGCGTGAGCCAATCAGGAGGGCCTCAGTCTTCACATTTAACTGTAGGAAATTTGCCCTCATCCAGGACTTGATGTCTGACAGGCAGTCTGTCAGGACAGCAGTGGTCCTGGAGTTGAGGGTGGAGGCAGAAAGATAGAGTTGGGTGTCATTTCCATACATGTGGAAGTTGACCTCATGTCTGCGGAAACAGGGTTTGTTGCATTAGTTGCGACTTAACCCGCCCTCTGGAACTCCATCCTGCAACCCTCCGCCTCGTCCCCTCCCTTGCCTCCTTCAAGGTCCATCTCAAGATTTTCCTTTTCGACACCCTTGCCCACCACCCCTCTCTGATCCCAATCCGCAGCTAGGGTGCAAACCCTTCATTGTCCAGTACCTTGGGATGTCCTCCCGATGTGAAAGGCACTTTATAAATGCAATTTGTTGTTGTGATTGACAGATTGCAAATATCAGAAGCTGATTCCCAAAACAGTTGCAAATCCTGAAAGCTGACAAAGGCTGAAGGAAAGGTCAGCAAGCAGACTGGTATTCACAATTCATAACCAATAAATACTGTACATTTAACCCTGATGCTCATTTGTATGTGAAATCTAATATAGGAGACCGTTTCTATCCAGCCTGCCACTAGTATCAACATGGATGCAAAGTTTTGGACACGTACTGTGGAACTACCAGGATGAAGTAAAAAAAGGTTTAATACTGAATTTCTGTTCCCACTCTCTAGTTTTATCAGAAACACAAACATAATAATAATAATAATACTCCTGATTAGCACCTTTCACATTCAAAAGGTTCCCAAAACGCTTCATGGGATTTACTGTAAAATGCAGTGACTTTATATTTTGAAGCCATTTTATGTTCATAAAGTTAGGTAAAATACAGTATTATTTTACAATAGAATACAATTTCTAACACAGTACAATTTACATTCATACAGCACCTTTCACATCGGGAGGACATCTCAAAGCACATCATAGTGCTGGGTGTGCACCTGAGCTGCAGGTGGGGGGACCTCTGTTCAAGAGAGGAAAAGTGCTATTATTTAAATGATAGTCATGGGGAGATTGGTATACTCTTAGCAACATTTATTTAGTATTACCCATGGGACGAATGCAAACAAGGAGACATTCCTCCTTAGTTTTAAAATGTTTAAAATTAATTTGTTCAAAATGACCCCCAAAAATTGACACAAATGGGGAGGCATGCTTTTTTTTGTATGTAAAGAAATGCTTTTTCAATAAGAAATGATGCACAGAAGACAAGTGTGATCTAATGATGATCCACAATTCTGCTTGTGAGAAAGAGAAAGCTGCTCCATCAGCTGCTGCAACCTGTATCCATCCTGCCAATCTGGCTCTCCCGTGAACCTAGGTCCAAGCTGCCAAGCAGCTATGCTTTAGTGGGAGAAACAGGATAATTCAGACTCCAAATGGGGAGGTATAATTGTTGTTCCTCTCCCAGATGGAAAATATATTTACTCCAAAGTGAATAGAGGAAAATTAAATCCTTCATACCTCTTCAGTAAAGCAGAAGCAGAATGTGTGAAGAGCACAAAAGCTGATTCACGTCCCAATTGATTCGTAATTTGTCACTCAAGGTAGGTATAAAAGCTATAAGGTTTGTGCACACCATTGCATAAGAATCGATGATCTCTCCTGCACTCAGTGCTTTTTATCCTGACATTCCTTTTCCTGGATTCTTTAGAAATATAAGCAATAAATCATGTTTGAACAAGTCTGGGCCTGGGACTGAAGCATCATTCCTTTAATTTGTTAATTAATACTTTTATAACTTTTTTTTATCTTCAACAAGAACCCAATAAAGCCAACCCAACAATAAACCCAATCAAACCTTTCCCCAAACTCATGCAGATAATAGGAAATTATGTTTTTTTGTTATTCGATGCTCTTAGAAATGGACATTAAGAGAACTTAATATAGTACATTATCATAATGAACCATCTCAAAATACTTCACAGATTATTATGATCAAGCACAGTGACTGTTTCTTTGGAGGGAATGTGACAGCTATTTTGCTGCGAGGGGTAAATAATCAATTACTATGTAATATTACATATGTATTTCATTTAGAACAGGGTAATTGTAGGCGAACACAACTGAAGGAAGGTCCTTCTGTAATTAACAACCACGACTAGTGCTTTGCAGGGGCACTTTCACATGAAGAGGATCCGTAACTCCTTAACACCGCATTTAGACTGTATATAATCCAACAACGTTCTTCCAGCCTTGAGTCTACTTGATGCTTAGTTTGTGCTGCGACTATCATTTGCACTTGGTAAAAATACTGGTTTATATTTGGGTGCAAATATTTGTTAAGTTGTGTTAATTATTATTATTATAAATCTAGGTTTAAACATGTACACGTAAAGAAGGGAATTTTAGGGACCTCTCATCTCTTGGCACTGCGATATTTTATCTCTCTTCAAACAAACTGAAAATAGTCACTTGGGGATAGTTAAATGCAAAGCTATCATCAAGAATGAACCAAACAAACACGGTGCAGTATGACTGGACCAGGCATATACATTTTGGATTCCTGTTTATTTAGGCAACAGACAAAGTTAACTGCTCCACAGAATTTAAACTCTAATCCCTAACTTTTAACAAGATTAGACCCCAGGGTTGTAAAGGACTGTCTCCCAGTTTTTAAGAGGGAATCATTGAGTCCATTGTATCAAGTCTTGTCTCATTAAATAAATGCAATCACCAAATAAAATCACATGTGGCAAAGCCCAGGTTTAACATTCTGGACTTGACATTGTATTGTCGATAAAGAAAACTCTGTTTATTGTTTTAATCTCAAATCCAAGCGAACAAGCTGTTTAATGTGTCCCAGTGTGAGTGCAGTTTGCTGTTTTAATTTTAATGGCATTTATGCTAGAAGTCAACCTTTTGACAAATATAATAAAAAACAAGGCCAATTGAGGACAATGTATCTTTTTTAACTACAAGACGCTTCTTGTTTTTAAAGTGCAACATTTTCATGTAGGACTCTGTGATAAACCTTACTTATTTGTTTACAAATCCATGGTCCAACACTAAACTGTATCAAAGCACATTGAACAATTTGCGTGCATGATGTTGACATTGTGGAATCCTCTAGAGTATTAGTTAGAGGACTCGCCTGGCAAGCGAATGGACCTCAGTTTGATTCCCAGCAAAGCAAATGTAGGCAAGTTTCTTTACTCCACACGCCTCTGTTTACCTATCAGTAAGTAGGAACCCAGTTGTTAGTTGATTGGTGGATCGCTTTACTGAGGGTAGTAATCCCTTCAAAACATTATTTTTAAATAATACTTTGGTCGTTCGATCCATGACTGTTTGTGGTAATTGGCTGAAGTGTTTCGTTCACAAAATAAACAGTCAATTCACTTTACAGTATATTCTATGAAGCACTACGAGAAGTCTCGAAGATGTGATAAGATGTTATATCAGATGCAAGGATAATTATTATTATTATTTTTCTCCCTCATCTTTTCCCCTCCCAAAAAAGATTGTGCCTTGGAGAGTAGTGCCCCTTTAAAAGTCGTGATGACATACTAGATATTTAAATTAGGTGAAAATTATAATTGCCCATCTGTGAATCTGTTGGGCACAAGCAATTACAAGGTGATTTTCAATGATACTTAGTTCAACTGATGCAGATTTTTCAATTAATTAAATAATTCTGACTCATAATACTATCCAAAGAATTACACAGAATGATACGGAAACAGGTCAATCGACCCAGCTAATCCATGCTGGTAGCTGGTATTTATACTCCACATAAGCCACCTATTTATGTACGCCTTTCATTCCTTTCTCCCTCATGTATGTATCAGATTTTCTCTTAAATATATTGCTGCTGTTTACTTCAACCACAGCTTCCAGCAATAGGTTCGACATTCTCACTACCTTCTTTGTGAATAAATTCTTCCTGGCTTTCTTATATTTATGCCTCTTTGTTTTGAACTCACAAACAAGTGGAAGCAGCCTATTGAAGTCAACCCTAATGACTCTTTTCGTAATCTTGATCACTACTAAAGCCCTTTCCAATTGTCTCCTCTCTAAAGAGAAAACCTTCAACTAACGCACAAGTATGCAATAGTTAAAGGAAAAATATATTACTCTGATTTGCCATTTAACACTAATTATTATAAACAGGAGATAGTTATGCTCTGTCTGGTGTCATTCCGATGTTTCATACAACACTTTGAAAGAGCTCCTCAGACACAATCTGGTTACAGATGTTTTGTGTAGAAAGGTCAGCTGTGGTGACATCATTTCTCTCTGTTTCAGTTTTATCGTTAAATAGCTGTGGAATTCAGCCAGGAGGCATCAAACCTAATAAAACACTGTGACGTCACCTCAGAGGAAGTTTCTACATTAGATGCCTGTTCCCAGGCTGCTGCTGCTGCTGCTGCTACATATTCCAAACAACACTTTTCAACCAGCGCTACATATCGTTTTTCTTTTTATCATGAGGGAACCTGACATAAATATAGGCAGGAAATTAATAATAATAATCCTTGACCTTTTGATATACTGCTTTAGCGTGTCGTCAAGATTTCGTAAAGTGCTTTATAGGATTTACTGTGAAGTGTAGTGATTGTGTAATTTGTAGTGAATGTGGCAGACAATCTGCACACTGCAAAGTTCCATAAACATCTATGCATTGAATGGCCAATTTTATTTTGAAGATTGTTGGCCAGGACACAAGGAGAAACTCCCTTTTCTATTCGAATAGTGCTATGGGATCTTTAATATCCATCTGAACAGGCAGACAGAGCCTCAATTTAACGCTCCATCCAAAGGATGGCATCTCCACGAATGCATCGTTCTCCCAGCACTATACTGGAGTGTCAGCCTAGGCTGTGAGTTCAAAACCTTGACAAAGGCTTTCTCTGTATCCACATTTTGAACTTTTTGGTGTTGGGGTAAGTTGCTTAATTAATTGTTTTTTACACAAGGTGTGAAAAGCAGATACACCAAAGAGAAGACTGTTTAGGGCGGGTGAATATTCACTCCTTTGAAGTTGGCCATTGATCGTGTCAGCCAGTTTAAAATCTCACAGGTAACTTTATTGTCACCGAGCCCACACTTCACGGTGGCACTGCAAGAACAGTCGCCGACCTTTTGTTTCTTCACATGAGGCTTATTCTCCTTCAAAGAGCAGAACAGAATCTGATCCCAAACGCACAGAGCTTCTCGTAAGATCAAAAAGAAAACGGAGACACTTCAAAGGGCCTAATACAGGAAGTACTTCAATTAAGGAAGTACTTGCCCAACACTTCTTATCAGGACGCCACAATGGTGATGAGCAAATGAGCATGTCGTTTTCAGCTATGGCCGGACGGACGCTACTGAGCTGGACACAATAATGATCATCGCCACAAAAAGAAGAGACCTTTTGACTTTGATAAAGTTACACTTTAAATGTCCTTGCCATTGAAAGCAAACAAGGACTGGCTTCCCCTGATGGTCTAGTGACACCGCCCAGTCCTGCTCTGAATGATTCACACTAGAAAGGCAGAGTTTGAAAACACGCTCTGAGCTGAGTCAATGAACGCAGCCTGGGCAGCAGTTGAAGTGGTACAATTGGCCTGTGCACCACTGGGTTATAGAAGGAAAGATTAACTCTCGTTCCTGCTCTTAGTTTTCAAGTCCTGGATGAGAGCTAACTTTCCTCAGTGGTTAGAGCACTCGCTTTGCAAGCTAGAGACCTGAGTTCAATTCCAGGCAGGGCGAAACCTTGGGCAAGTTTCCTTACTCCACACGCCTGATAATAATCCCTCCTAAAAACAAAAAAAAAACAATAAATTAGTCATTTTCAATCTACGACTGTTTGTGGAACACTGCTGTGCGCAATTGGCAGCCGCGTTCGCCCACAAATATTCAGCCAATTCACTTTACAGTATATTCTGTGAAGCGCTTTGAGAGGTGAATAGCGCTATATCAAATACAAGGATTATTATTATTATTCAGTTGAACGTCAATAAGTCAGATACCCTCCTGATTGGCTCCCATCTCACCTCAGGCGCTGACAGCATCACCACCCAAGGATGCACACTCCACCTTGCTAAGCCAGTCCGGAACCTTGGCGTCTTGTTGACCCTCAACTATCCTTTCTACCCCACATTTGCACCATGACCTGCGTTGCCTTCCACACCTCCACAACATCACCCGGCTCCTCCATTGTCTCACACCTTAGGCTGCCGAGACCCTCATACACGCATTCATAATATCCAGGCTCGACTATGCAAACTCCCTGCTTGTCGGCCTCCACAACTCCTCCCTCCATAGGCTGCAGATCACCCAGAACTCTGCAACAGTCCTCTCCCACACGAGTCTCCGTGACCTTATCACCCCCATCCTCGCTCGAGTCCAGTGGCTTCTCATCACACAGAGGATATTGTTCAAGATCCTAGTTCTCACCTTCAAAGCCCTCTATGGTCTTGCTCCCCCCACCTCTGAGAACTCCTAACTCCCTACCAACCTGCCTGCTCCCTCTGCTCAGCGGGCTCTGGCTTGCTTCACATCCCCCACCTCGTCTCCCCCACCATTGGCGGGCCGGCCTTCAGCTACTCTGCCCCCACCCTCTGGAACTCCATCCCGCAGTCCCTCTGCCTCGCCCCCTCCTTTGCCTCCTTGAAGACCCATCTCAAAACCCATCTCAAGACCCTCCTCTTCAGCCGTGCCTTTGATCAACCTCCTCCCCCCCTGCCCTCCACCCTTCCCGATCTTCCCCCCAGCTCTGAAACACTGACTGTCAGGCACCTTGAGACATCTTCCCGACGTGAAAGGCGTTATACAAATGTAATTTTGTTGTTGTTGCCGGAGTTTTATCCAGATATCCCTGCTGGAAAGGCTAGATGTAAGGAGAAAGACTCTGATCCTTCTCCCCCCACCGAATGAACGAATGACTCTCAATGAAACCTCACCTATGAATAGCGGTAACTTTATATGAGGTACCATAGACTGGAAAGTGCCCATGGACACAGACCCCAAGAAAGAGGAGTAAAGTGACTTAAGGGTAGAGAGGGGAGCATTTGGTCGAGAGGAATTGGCAAAGATGGAAAGAAAAGGAAACAAGGGTTTTTGATTAATCACAATGGGGTCAAACTTTCAACAAGATTTATCAATACAAAATCTGAGGCACACAATGAAGGATTTCATAATAATAATCCTTGCATTTGATATAGCGCCTTATCATGTCTTTGAGACATCTCAAAGCTCTGATTGAATCTACTTCCATACCAACGGATTCCACACGTCACTCGGAAGAATTCAAACAGGATTCCTTATAAAAGAATTCTGTTACGAAATACTGTGCTGCAAATTGGGCCTAATATCTCTTCATTTATTTGTTATTACACAACAAAACAACAGCTTGTACTTATATAGCGCTCTCCACGCAGGGTAGTGTCTCCATGGTATAATTAATGCAAACCTAACATACCATCAATGATAATGATATAATAATCCGTGCATTTGGTATTGGCCGTTATCATGTCATTGAAATGTCTCAAAACACTTCACAAGGTTTACTCTAAAATGTAACCACTGCGTATCGCCTCGCAAGTAAGAGACCTGGGTTCAATTCCTGGCAAAGCGAAATGTTAGGCAAGTTTCCTTTCTTCACATGTCTATGTTTACCTAGCAGTAAGTAGGAACCCGGTTGTTAGTTGATTGTCGGATTGATTTTCCGGGGTAACAATCATTTCCACAAAAAATAACGTGGTCACTCGATCCACAACTGCTTGTGGGTCACTGTTGTGTGCAATTGGCTGGCACGTTTCGCCCACAAAATATACAGTCAATTCGCTTTGCAGTATATTCTGTGAAGCACTTTGAGGCATCTCAAAGATGTGATAAGGCACTATATCAAATGCAAGGATTATTAGTTATTATTATTTGTGAGTAAATGTAATAACCAATTTGTGCACAGCAATATTCCACAAACAGCCAAGAAGTGAATGATCAATTTTACCTGAGGCATTGTTGGCCAGGACACGAGGAAAACATCCTCTTTTTGCCTGGTTTAATGCCTCATTTGAAGGGCAGCACCTCCAACAATGCAGTTGCTCTCTCTGCATTGCAACAAAGTGTAAGATGTAGACTGGTGATAAAGAGGAGCGGATATTAAAGTCAATAAGCAGGAGACACTTATTTTTATTTAACAGACATGATCCAGATTATTATTTATCTTAAACAATGACAGGCCATTAAAGCAGTTGCTGAGATTAGATAGTGCTTAATTAAAGATGGAATTTGTGGCTGAGACGCATTGTTTCTGTGAAAAGATACTCAAGTAACCCAGCAAATAGACACCTCCACTTTGAAAGAAATAATGTTGATTGATCTCAGACTCTGATAGTCAGAAGAGGAGCAAATTTTTATCGTAGATGTAATTGTTATAAATAGCATTTGATATCCATGATGCCGGATACTGTTATTTAGACATTCATTTGTCAGAATATAAAGCAGGATCAAGACACTGAGCACTACCCTCGAGACTGTCAAAAGCACAATGGGAAACAATGAACTACTTCAATTCATCATGTTGTAATGAATTATTTATTTCATAATAATTTATAAACATGCAATTAATCTCTATGAATATAAAACAAGGAAATGCTTTGCAGTCAGATTCATTCATATTGTTTGACGGAGAAACACATATGAAATGATGTACTTTATTTGTGCATATGTTCATAATTTTATATAAACATAAACTTAAACCCGACAGTTTATAACAGAAGTGCAGTGCTATGCTGTTACCCTGGCAGGAATTAATCTCTGTTGAACAAAGGTAGGAACCTATTGATAATCATAATTTATTAAAATCTTTCTAGTTGTCCATTTCCATGCTAAGGTTTTTTTTCCCATGAAGTTCTGTGAAATCGAGGTCATTGGTGTGGTGCACTAACAGCAATTCACTAGATACACAGTCTTGTGTGTACAACGTGATCAGAATTTTCTTGACACATTTTCTCTGCTACATATTGGAAGTGTCATTTTCTCAGTAATTTAATTGCGCAGAGGAATTAATTTAAAAAGGCTAATGACCAGTTTTATAACACATCCCAGCAGGTGCTCGCATTGAGAGATGACGTGAATACGCGAGAACAGGACAAGCCAATTTTGCTCTCGGCAGGATGACTTTTGCTTGCACATTCCTATTCTCACGGGAATGCTCAGAGAGTATTGGTGCAAACTTTCCCCTAATCGCCACTTTTGGATAAAACTGTTTTTTTTCATATGGAGAATGTAAATTTGCACAAAATGGTATTTGATATAAAAATAAGGAGTCTTGAGTTATAAAATCACTATTGTGTACATTGATTGCCCAATTGACTCAGTGAGTTGATGCAGTGAATAGCTAAGTCACACAGAGCAGGAAGGTTCCGCTTTGGTCCCCAGTCTGTGCTGAATTAGCTGATTTAATTGAACTGTGTGACAATTGGTCTCAGTGTCCGGTGTTAGGGAGCACAGCTCAGCCAGTTCCATCTCCTGACCGCTATTCAAAGACCCCTGTTGTTGTTTATGGACATCGGGTGAGAACAGGATTGGGTTGGCTGTGATGTCACGGCAGCCAAACAGTCTGCCTACAGTCACTGTCAAAGATTACAAATGGCCAAGTGGGCGAGCTACCAAGACCTCTGGTAACCGGGGAACTAGTACAAGGGAAAAGAGAGTCAAGCTGAAGAGGATGGAGGGGAAGCGGGAGGGGGGAGAAGTTGTCCGATGAAGATGATCGTGGGTGTGTCAGGTAGAAAATGATGTTACAATTGACAGCTTCCAATGATTCACATGCTGCTTGATTCTAACAACCAGGCTGAAGAATTTGATTCACAATATAAACAGGGCAAATTTCACTGAACAGGCAGCTCAGCACATTTGAAAGCAAACACAGCCTAAGATTTGGAGTGTGCTTGGGACAGGCTGTGATATGTTCTGCAGTTATTCCCCTAGCTACAAGGCAAAGTATTGGAGTCCAGTAGCCCAGTGGTTAGAGCACTCGCCTCTCAAGCGAGGGACCTGGGTTCAATTCCCGGCAGGGCGAAACCTTGGGCCAGTTTCCTTACTCCACAGGCCTAATAATAATCCCTCAAGAAAAAAAACAATAATAAATTGGTCACTTCAATTGTGGGACATTGCTGTGTGCAATTTGGCTGCTGCGTTTTCGCCCACAAATATACAGTGGATTCACTTGACAGTATATTCTGTGAAGTGCTTTGAGATGTCTAGAAGACGTGAAAGGCACTATATCAAATGCAAGGATTATTTATTATTATTATTATTATACAATAGTGGAGTGGCCCATCTTTAGGAGAAGGAAAAACTGATATCGTCCATCTCAAAGCACCTCTACTAAGAGATATGGAGATGTCCACACCCTGTAGTATAGTCTCTGTCTTTCTCAGTAGTGGTCACAATAAGGGAAATTGCTTTGAAAGGATATATTGGGAGAAATGAGAACATTTAATTTTAAAACCATTTCACAGTTTTATGTAAAGATAAATAGAAAGATGCAGAGACTGGCAAGACACGTTAACAGCTCCAGCAGAATCTGTTGCTTGTGTTTAACACTTCTACAAGGCTCGAGTGTTTCAGTTACTATTCATATAGCTATTATGCACAATAGTTGCCGCTGCCTTTAAAATTCTCCATTTGATTTTGTTTTCAAACCAAATAGAAAATGTGCTTGTTGGTAATATCCATTTATCTAAGACCTGAGAATTTTACTTTTTTTTCCTCAGCCTAACTACCCCTGTAGAAAGAATTCTGCAGCTTGAATTGATGTGTGTGCATCCTGCTGGTTCAATGCATAATGAAGTGCTAAGTAATTAAAAACACAGGCTTTGAATAAATTTCACATATTGGCAGCAAGCTGACAAATCATGTATTGTAAATTATATCTATGACTGTAATTTGTGTCATTGTTATTTGCTTGTTTATGCTTTTAACAGATGGCTCGCACACTGATTTCCTTTTTATCTGCCTACATCTATCATTAAATGAATAAATCACTTTCTGATTGTTTTTATAATAATCCTTGCATTTCATATAGCACCTTATCATGTCTTCGAGATGCCTCAAAGCGCTTCACAGAATATACCGTAAAATGAATTGACTGTATGTTTTATGTGCGAAACGCGGCAGTCAAATGCGCAAACAGTTGTGGATAGAGTGACCACATTTTTTTGAAGGGATTATTACCCCTGGAAAATCAGTCCACCAATCTACCAATCCACCAGATTCCAATTTACTGCAAGTTAAACAGAGATGTGTGGAGTAAGGAAACTTGTCTAACGTTTCGCCCTGCCCGGGAATCGAACCCGGGTACTTTTGCTTGCGAGGCGAGTGCTCTAACCAATACACTACAGGACTCCATGGTTTTACTGTGATGTGTGTCTTTCCTGCTCACAAAACATTGCAGTTGCTTATATACTCAATATTCTGAGTTTCTATGGCAATATTTTCCGACTTGTAAGTATTGGCATTATGATGTCAGTGAGGACAGCTCTCTATGGCAACATGTTAAAAACAAGGTAAAACAGACAAAAACATCAAAGAAAATAAAGGAAAATCAGCTGTAAAATACTGCGATGTGAAAGGACTCCCCACGTCAATATACTTCAACAACAACTTGCACTTATATAGCATCTCAGAGCGCTTAACAGTGGTGGAGCCTGACTCCAAGCCGGGGGGAAGTGGGAGGTGACCGTAAGCATGGTTGAAGAGGAAAGTTTTCAGGCGGGACTTGAAAGAGGGGAGAGGGGGGCAAGGTGGAGGGATTGAGGGAGAGTGTTCCAGAGTTTTGGGGCGTAGTGGCTGAAAGCGCGAACTCTGATGGTGGGGCAGTGGGTGCGACAGACGAGCTGGAGGCCAGTGCCACTTGAGTGGAGGCGCCAGGTGTTGAATTGGGGAGTGAGGAGGTCGGAGAGATAGGGAAGTGCCAGAGAGTGAATGAATTTGAACACGAGTGTGAGGATCTTGAAGTCGATCCGTTCGGTGATGGGGAGCCAGGCCAGAACTGGTGAGATGTGGGTACGGAGTTTGGGTGGGGTCAGTATGTGGGCGGCAGAGTTCTGAATGAGCTGGATTTTTTGAATGGTGGAGCTGGGGAGACTGCGAGGAGTGCATTTGAGTAATCCAAGCGGGAAGTGACAAACACATGCACGAGGGTTTCAGCTGCATTTGGAGTAAGTTACGGTCGGAGGCGGGCAATGTGGCGGAGGCGGAAGAAGACAGTCCTGGTCAGGGACCAGATGTAGGGGAGGAAGGACAGCTGGGGTTGAACTTCAATTCTTCTTTAAATCAGCGTCTACCTCAGCTTTCAAACCGTAGTGCCAAAGCAAGATTCTTTGCGATAAAGAAAACAGACTAACAGACAGTTGGATGATAACTATAGCAGGATAACCTGAGGGAAGAGAAAATCTATTGCATGAGCATTGTTTTGTATAACCTTAACATTTGTAGGGGGAATCTCTGCAGAGACTACTAGGGAAACAGTTACTGCTGACTAGCAAGTATCATGAAGTCCCCCGCACAGCTGGGCCGATATTAAATCAGTACAAACATGTTGCCAGTGAATGACCTTGCTGTTCCTAAATAGAATTTGGCAAAGGACAGAACCACACTAAATTTATCATTCAATTTAAGTCTCTACTGTGAGGACTGATGACTGAGAGTGTGGAGAAAATAAACGTTACACTGTTGGAGTAAGAGGGAGGAGATCCAGCGTTAGGACTGAGATGCACTGTGGAGTCTGATCTGCAATGTATCTGAGCAAAGAATGTCCAGTATTGTATTATATTGTTCAGGGTTATCAGATGATGAAATGGATGTGTCGAAGGAATCTTTCAGGAGGTGAATGGTAAACTAGAGATGGATCAATGGGCAACTCCTACCTGAAGCTCTAACTATGATTATCCACATAATTCAATGGACTGAATTGCCTTCTTTTGTGCTGCACATTGCTATGGTTCCACGGTCCTACACATTGGAGGGAAAAATGATCACTGCACCATGCAACTGAAACCTCCAGGATTAATGGTCAGGACAGAAGATAAAAAATAATACAGTTAAGAATAATAATCCCTGTAATTGAAATAGCAGGAGGAAATCTCAAAGTACCTCACAGGATATACTGCTAAAGGCATTCTGTAGGTGAACGGGCCAGCCAATTTCACACAATATCCATCCGTCCCACAAACAGCAATAAAGTAATCAATTTTATTTGGGGTATCGTTGACCAAGATAAACTCCCTTCTCTTTTCGAATAGTGGCATGGCATCTATAACATTCACCTGAACAGGCAGGCAGGAAGTCAGTCTAACAGCTCATCTGAATGACAGCGCCTCCAATAATGCAGCACTCCCCCAACATAGGACAGGATTATCAACCTAGATTATATGAAATCCAAATTGAGTATTTAACCCACAACCCTCTGACTCAGAGGCAAATTGGCACACAACTGAGCTAGGCTAACCGACAACCTCAGTTGTGGATACAACCTCAGTTAATGAGGGCAATTGGCTACAATTCAGATCAGTTTTGCAGTCTGTTTTATTTGAAACTGATGGTGACCAAATCCTAAACTGCCTAATTTGGACATCTCGCTAATGTAGGCAAAATAGGTCAGTTTGTTGATTCTCCCTTAATAGTCAGTTTCCCTGGTAATTTTAGTCTTGTTTCTCTGGTCGACTTTCGCCTTGATTCTTGCAGGAGCAGGAGCTGACCCTGATTCTTTTTTTCAAAATAGAAACTGGAACCAGGGAGAAAAGTTTCCTGACCTTTAACAGGGGCTGTGGTATTAAAAACATCTGTGTTCCACCAGGCGGTAGGGCTGAAACTCACAAGCGCTGCAGCATGAATGAATTTATGAAGGTCTTTCACAAAGTTTAAAGAAATAAAACACCGCTTAAAGTTTTGTTTCTCAAATTCCGGCATGAAGTTGGGATTTTCATGAGTTAAGTGATATATTTGGGACATTACCTTGCGCAATTGGTTGTTGCGTTTTGCCCACGAAATATACAATCAATGAACTTTACAGTATATTCTGCGAAGCGAAGTGCTTTGAGACGTCTCGATGACTGGATAAGGCGCTATATGTCAAATGCAAGGATCATTATTACTACGAGCTGCATCAGAATAGCCACAGGACTTCACGCCATCCATTCGTCACCCGTGCAAACGATCTAGGGTTTCAAATATTGGTGACATTATCGAAGAGGTCACCGAGATCTGTCCAGGTACAAGTTGAATAGCAGAGCAGCGGTTCTCTTAACCCTTGGAGATCATTGCTGTCACAGCAAACGTCCGCCGTGTTGAAATATCTCACCTGTTCAGATCACAAGGACCCTGGCATCCGCCTGCACAACAATCCTGATCATTGTTACTTCTGGTTTTCTCAAGGCTCAAAGCCTATTGTTGTGACAGGAGCTTTTGTTTAGTGGCTGCGAGGTACCTGTTTTGTTGCAGAGGGACCTGGTTATAGTGCTGAAAAGAAATGAATGAATTTAGCTGCTGGTATCCAGGTTAATTCAACCGCCCAGGTGGATGTGAAGGAAAATCTCAGTAACACTGAACCTCTCCTCTGGGACACGTCTTATTGATTTCAAGATCGAAGTGATTCAATGGAATAAATCTTTTTTTTCAGTGGGTAGGTGACTTTTTTTATTTCACTCATGCAATCTGGTTGCTGGATGCAAATCCGTATTTCCCCTGATGAATTACAGCTACTCCTTGGTTCGTTTTTGACCCTTTTTTGGGGGGGAGGGGGGGTGGGGGAGGGGGGGGGGTGTATAAATGTTACCCTGCCTCTCAGTGATCACCTTAATTTGTTTTCTTTCTCTGGTTCTGGTTTACTTCCACCCCCCACCACCACCCCCCCCCCCCCCACTCCCTTCTCCCACCTCACCTCCCAACCCCCTTCTCTCATTCCCTCCCCTCACCACCCCCTACCCTCCCCTCCCCTCCCCACCCCCTCCCCTCCCCTCCCCTCTTGCCTATTGCATTGACTCCGCATAGTTTTCCTCTCTGTACACCGTCCTCCACTGCCCTGCAAACCAGCTTCACATCCCAGCCTTCACACTGTCAGTGCAGTGTGGGGGGGAGTGAGGTGGGGTGGGGGTCTGATGGATGACAACCCGATTGCAATCAAATCAGAGCAATCCCTTCTCTCTCTCTCTCTCTCCCCCCCAGTCCAAGGGGGAAAAAAACCCTCCTGTGCACCGGATGGAGAGAGGCCACCCAGACAGCCATGAGCTGCAGACAGTGACAGGAACCAGCCTCCAGGCTCTGAGCAAACTCCTGCAAACCCACACACTGCACAAGACAGTCACACAACAACTCACTGGGAAATAAAGGCTCGAGGCGGGTACTACACTCACTCAAACTCCATACAACACAATATCTGTGAAGTCCCCACTCGCTGCAGCGGGTTTTACTGCATCGAGGACGGCTTCGCAAGAGCTGTTTCAAGGCCATCAAATCGAAGGGCAGCCACGTTAGAAATGCTTGAGCACTGCTGGCGGTGGGCGCAAGTTTGCAGAGGTACAGGAACAAAAAAACACACAGGCGAAACTTTTTTTTATCTTAATGAAATATCGAGACGAGACGCTACAGAACTGCAGCAACACCCCCCCCCCCCCCCCCCCCCATCATCCCCATCCACACACCACCAACCCCCCCATCATCCCCACCCCCCACATCCACCGCCACCCCCCCTCCCCCATCCAACCCCCCCATCCCCATCCCCCCATCATCCCCATCCCAACAACCCGCCCATCATCCCCACCCCCCACATCCACCGCCACCCCCCCTCCCCATCCACCCCCCCATCATCCCCATCCCCCACATCCCCCATCATCCCCATCCACCCCCCATCCCCACCCCCCCCCCATCATCCCCATCCACCCCCCATCCCCAACCCCCCCCATCATCCCCATCCACCCCCCCCATCCCCAACCCCCCCCATCATCCCCCCCCCCCCCATCCCAACCCCCCATCATCCCCATCCCCCACATCCACCCCCACCCCCCCTCCCCCATCCATCCCCCTCCCCCCTCCCACCGTGTTAAGCACAAGTCGGTTTGCAAGCGATGGGCTCTTCTCTTGCGCCCTCCCTCCCCGACTGCTGATACAGACTGTGTACAGACTGTGACTGGAGAAGCTTTGCTCTTCCTCCCGCATCTCGAGTGGAAGTGGCGGGGGGTTTAATCTACACCTGATTGAAATGTATTATTTCTCCCCATTTTCTGCCCCATCCCCACCAGCACAGGCTATGAATTGTGCAGGAGGTTGTGATGCAGACACAGATCCCCCGAGAAAGTAACACAGCGCTGAGCTGGTGTTCCAGGAGAGGAGAGAGCACATCCACTACTCTCCCCCCCCCCCCCCCTCCACTACCCTCTCCCCTCCACTATCCTCTCCCCCCCCTCCACTGCCCTCTCCCCCCCCCTCCACTGCCCTCTCCCCCCCCTCCACTGCCCTCTCCCCCCCCTCCACTACTCTCTCCCCCCCCTCCACTACCCTCTCCCCCCCTCCACTGCCCTCCCCCCTCCACTGCCCTCTCCCCCCCCCCCCTCCACTGCCCCCCCCTCCACTGCCCTCTCCCCCCCTCCACTGCCCTCTCCCCCCCTCCACTGCCCTCTCCCCCCCCTCCACTGCCCTCTCCCCCCCTCCACTACCTCTCCCCCCCCCTCCACTGCCCTCTCCCCCCCCTCCACTGCCCTCTCCCCCCTCCTCCCCCCTCCACTGCCTCTCCCCCCCCTCCACTACCCTCTCCCCCCCCCCCCCCCCCCTCCACTACCCTCTCCCCCCCCCTCCACTGCCCTCCCCCCCCTCCACTGCCCTCTTCCCCCCCCCTCCACTGCCCTCTTCCCCCCCCCCCCCCCCCCCCCTCCACCGCCCTCTTCCCCCCCCCTCCACTGCCCTCTTCCCTCCCTCCACCGCCCTCTTCCCCCCCTCCACCGCCCTCTCCCCCCCTCCACTACCCTCTCCCCCCCTCCACTGCCCTCTTCCCCCTCCACCACTGCCCTCTTCCCCTCTCCACTGCCCTCTTCCCCCCCACCACCCTCTCCCCCCTCCACTATCCTCATTCCCCTCCACTACCCTCTTCCCCCCCTCCACCGCCCTCTCCCCCCTCCACCGCCCTCTTCCCCCCTCCACCGCCCTCTCCCCCCCTCCACCCCCCCTCATTAGCTGTGTTTTGCACGAATCGATCTCTTTGCAACGCTTTATTAAATGGGTTACCCCCCCCCCCACACCCCCAAAAAACACCCCACAACCATTTCATTTCACGCCGACTGATCGATCCAGCGTTTGGGAAGCATTTCAGGACGAATCCAATATGAATCAGCCTCTCCAGGCTGTCTCTCTCCCTCTCACCATCTGCAGACTCTTAAAAGCAAAAGCTACACCACTCTTTCATACACCACCAGGTCTGTGGCAACGTTGGACATTGTCCTCTCCAGCTATTTCACTACCTATATATTTTTTCTTGGTGGGGAGGGGGACGAGAGGGAGAGTCAGCACCAAATGCAAAAGTCGGATATGAAGGTATGCATTAATACTTTCACTGCATTAGTTATTACGTGCGCCCCGAAAGCTACGGGTCGTGAGTTTGCAGTACACAAAGTGCGGGAAAATCAAACTGACTGTGGAATGAGGGATCATAGACATTGCAAAGCTCTTTCCTTCTTTACTGTGAACTAAGGCGAGACTTTCAATGGAGAGGGTTTCTTTGCACATGAGCTGAGGGCCACTGTTTCACTGAATCAAAACGTGACTGCTCCACTTTATGCTATTACTCATTCCCAGCATGGAGGGGGGGGGGGGGGGGGAGTGGTTTAATGATGGACGAGTGCTTTAGCCAGAACCCCCCCCTCCCAGAATAAGCACACACAGCAGTCTGAGTGGGAGTGGGAGAGAGAGAGAGTCTTTCAAACACACAGAGCAAAAGTGAGCAATCGGCTCTCACTATCCGATTGAAATAAGGGGGAGAAGTTGCCTTTGCACTCTCTCCTACTTCCCGCCTCATATACAGACTGCAACTCCCTCCCTCGTAACAATGTTAAACCAATTCTTACTGGAATTACGTATGCTTCAAGAAAAAACGCCTCTCTCTCACTCACTCACTCACTCGCCCAGGAATCAGTGCTCAGCCCAACAGCAGCACAAAGACACCAGGAGCACAGTCAGAGCTGCTGATCCCGGTGTTGTGTGACCAGCGACAGCATTTCCGAGTTCAATCCCACATCCAGATCTCTCCTACCCTCATCCTACCCTGTGCTCACACTGACCACAGCCTGAAATCACTGTGTCCACACTGACCACAGCCTGAAATCACTGTGTCCACACTGACCACAGCCTGAAATCACTCTGTGTTCACACTGACCACAGCCTGAAATCACTGTGTGTTCACACTGACCACAGCCTGAAATCACTGTATCCACACTGACCCCAGTCTGAAATCACTGTGTGTTCACACTGACCACAGCCTGAAATCACTGTGTGTTCACACTGACCCCAGTCTGAAATCACTCTGTGTCCACACTGACCCCAGTCTGAAATCACTCTGTGTTCACACTGACCCCAGTCTGAAATCACTGTATCCACACTGACCACAGCCTGAAATCACTGTATCCACACTGACCACAGTCTGAAATCACTGTGTGTTCACACTGACCCCAGTCTGAAATCACTGTGTGTCCACACTGACCCCAGTCTGAAATCACTGTGTGTTCACACTGACCACAGCCTGAAATCACTGTGTAGTCTTAACCCAAGATAGTTGCCACCGTTCACACTCTCTCAGTCAGCCTCACCCGAAAACGATCTCAGGGTATCTGCTATCCCCGGGGGGGGGGGGGGGGGGGGGGGGGACAGACTGATTGTAAGTGAGGCTGCCTTTGAGATACCGTAGCAGTACAACCATTGCTAACTTAGTCCACAGAAGAACGGAAACGTGTAAGTGGAGCAGGTCGATCAAGGCGGAGTGCTGAGGAGCTATACACACTACAGCAAAGCATCTGATCCTCACTATCCTCAAGGACGAGCGTGGATTTAAGCTGCTCGTGTTTCCCAAATCTTCAGCCTTCGATTCCCGATCGTGCACCCAGCAGTTGCAGCTCTTGGTGGGCACCTTACTCTCCTCTTCTCCACCCAGGGTTAACCTCACCGCTGCCGGTCCATGCTGAGACTCGGATCAATAAGGAACTCTTCCCCATCCAGCCACACGGGTTTTTTTTTATTAAGGTTGGTGCTTAACGTTTCTTGAGTCTCAAGTGTTTTATGAAAATATCACGTTAAAGCGAGGAGCTTATTTTTTTTCCAAATCCCTTCACCAAAACTACCAGTGAGTGGATCAGCGGTGATGCAAGAGGTGAGGAGGTGGGTATTGGCTGCCACGATTTCTGTTCCATTTAGTGATAATGCAAGACAGTAAATGCTGTCGCTTTGCACAGTGCACAAGTGCACAGTGTGTGGTGTTGAGAGTGATCTCAGGGTAACTTCGCCTTAACTAAAGACGGCAGGTAGAGAGTTTGTGCCTGTGGTTTGCTTTTTGTTGCGGACTTTCAGGTGAAACACGTTGCTGGGGGTTGTGAGGGTGAAACCTGGAGGAGCAGTGCTATAATGGTGCACAGTGCCACCCTACTCACAGCTCACACACAGCCACCACTGACCTCAAGTCAGCACCCAACATGTTTAAACCGATCAGTCTGTGTTATTGGTTAGTAATAGGTGGAGCGGGTTTAAGATGCTCTTAGTTTTTTTTTCACTTCCAGACAATTTGTCAAAGATGCCTCATTAGCATTCTGTTAAAAAAGGATTTTTTTAAAAATTTAATTTAATTTAACGGTGCAAAAAAAAAACCGACTCGTTATTGCGATAGAAATTCCTTTTTAAGATGATTTTCCTTCAGTGCAACTCTGGGTGTTCGTTTTCCACTAACACGTTCGACACTCCCTTCAGCGAGTTAACCCTTTCGGGGCGAAAACGCAGGTCTTGAGATACGGTTAGATCTGAGAAATAAGTTGGTTAATAGTGTTTCCTGCTCCCAGCGCCTGCTCCTACCCGGTCTTTTACGAGTGAACATAATAATGAGGAAGAAACAAAAGAAACTCACACACACACACAATGTTCATTAAATCTGCCCCCCCCCCCACCCCAAAATGTCCAGGGAAAGCCATGCATTCAGAAACAATAACTGATGTTATGTTGTGTTCTACCTGGACTTCACTGGTTACTTCTGAGCAAACACCATTTGTAAAGCCTCACCAATTGCCTATAAATAGTCTCTTAATAGCCGTATAGTCTCCAATTTAAACAACGCATCTTTTCAGGAGATAAAGCTCCCAGATGCATTTCATTTCCGAGAGATCAGATGTGATCAAAGGGATGGTTTTTTGTGAAAAGACGTGGCATTGGTGGTGTTTTTTTTTAAAAAAATGAGCAGGCTTTTATCTGGTGAGGCGATGTCCTTTTAAAGGGTTAAAGGTGGTCGTGAGAGCCTTTTCTTCAATTGGCTCTTTGTAATTCATCAGAGATTCAAATGTCTTTTTTTTTCTTCTCTCTCTTTTTTTGGGGCGATCCAACCCCAAAGCCTCGAGGGCTCCTCCTCTAAACAGTGCTGACGGTGTAATGATAGGTGTCAAATCCCGCATTTGAACTTGCAGCGATTTAGGGTTTTGCTTCTTTCCCCCCCACCCCCTCCCTCCCTCCTCCCTCCTCCCTCTCTCTCTCTCTCCGGCTGAGAGCAGGTACCACTTGCCCAGGATCAGAGCCTCTGTACCGGCAGCGAGTCCTGAGAGAGCCACCGGGGAAGTGCACAGCTCCCACTTCGCATCCCCTTCATCCAAGACCAGCAACTTCCCATCTGCTAAGACTTCAGTGAGACCCAGAAGAGGGATTTTTTTTTTTTTTTTTTTTTGGTGGGAGGGGGTGCACCAGGAACTATAACGTACCCTTTGAAGGATTTCGCTTGTGTATTCTGGTCACAACGAGGTAACAAAAAAAGTTTTTTTCTTTTTTTGGCAAGAATTGAGAGTTATTATTTTCTGATTAAAAAACGTATATTTTTTGTTCAACTGGTGTGATCTGTACCTAATATATTAACAGGTGAGATTGATGTAAAAATCATTGCAAAGGTTGTGGGTGTTTTTTTTTTGTGTTTGTGAAAAAAATTGTCCCAAAGAGATATATTTGAATAAGAGGGAGGGAGGGAGGGTTGAAGGAATGAAATGGTGTATATCAGACAAGCACACGAGGAAAAGGGGTAAAACCTTAGAACAGAACTGGCGAAGGGAAGGAAGAGATGGCACAAGGATAGAGAGGAAAATACTTCTAACATAAAAGTTAAGAGAACGAGTGAGGAAAGGGTTGAGTGGTGTGTGTGTGTTGTGTGTGTTGTGGGTGGTGGTGGGGGGGGGGTGGGTGGGGGGTGAGGGTTAGAGTTGGGGGTCGATTGGGGTTTAGAGTAGAGGGGTGCAATAGCACAGAAACTGTCTGTGAAAGGAGGGAATGTGAAATGTGAATGTGAAAATCGAAAGGTAGAGGAATGAAATCCTCTTTTAAAAAAAAACCGATGGATAAAAAAAGGCAAAAAGCTGATAAAAGTTTTATTAAAAAAGTTTTAAACGTCGCCCTGTGATTCAATCTGCGGTTTTGAGGTGTTGGGAAGGCGGGGACAGTGCCTGGAGAGCGCTCTGCTCTGCTCTCTGCTCTCTGCTCTGGGTCACTTGGGAAGAGTTGGGAATGCAAATGGGAAAGTGATGGATGCGGGGAGCAGGGGGTGGGGGTGGGGGTGGGGGTGTGGGGGGGGGTCTCTGTTGCAAACGGCTGCCCAGGGCCGGGACGGGCGATTTCACCCCCAAAAAACGAGAGCTTTCCATTTCCTGGTGCATTGCTTAAAACTGTGGCAACAGCTGAGAGAGCCACAGAGAACACAGCAGTGTTGGGGGCAACACACGCGCCTTTTTTCTCGGGTTTTAACACTGAAATCAGCGATCAAACCCGTGAATGGCGCGGGGTTTGGTCGGTCGGTGTCCCGACTCGCGACACAGATCGCCAAGTAAATGATGTGAATGCAAATGGGCTTTAAGCGAATCAATTTTGGGGCAATTCGCACAGCGGTTTTTTTTTTGGGGGGGGGGGGGGTGGGGTGGGGACGGGGAGGGGGGGGGGGGAGGGGGGGGGGGGGGACAAAAGGCTGGAGGGCGGATCCGGTTGGGTTTTTCACCCCTTACATTGCTGTCCCCTTCTCCCACATCATTACATCGCGATTACAGTGGGGGCACCACCGAGGGTTCGTGATCCACTCAATAAAACCCTATTCAGCAAATTATCTTACAGAGCCTTCCGGGTAAACTTTGAAGGCGAAATTAAACGGGATCAAAGTGTGTTGCGTCCCACGCCGATGCCCAACTGAAGATTACAGGTAGATGAACCCCCCCCCACCCCCACACCCCCCCACCCCCACCCCAAATCTCGGGTGTTGGGTCTGGGATTAGGTATTAATAATAATTAATAACAATCGCATGATTCGGAAATGTTGCATTGGACTCCAGATGTTGCTGTATTCAGGGTGTGAGGTGAGGGCTGCACTGGCTGAGATGCTTTGGGTCTGTGTGTGTGTGTGTGTGTGTGTATAACGTTTGATGGTCTTTGCTGTCACACACACACACACACAGCCCTGAGGAGAGCCACCGGCCACAGTGGGGGGTGCAATCCCCCCGTTGAAACGCCGATCAGCATTAAAAAGAGTGCGAGACGCTGGTGGTGTCCCTCGGATCAGTGAGGGTCCGACACCCCCCCCCCCAAAAAAAAAAACTTGCGTTTATTTGTCCCAACTTTGTAGACTGCAAATCTCTTGAGGGTCCCTCCAGCGAAGGTTTGCCCATCAGTGCCATTCACTGAGCCGGGGCTGGAGTGACATGAGTGCAGGGAGCTGTGGGGATGACTGACGGGATGATTGCCTTTTAATAACTAACTCTGCACAGGAGGCTGTCTATAGGAATTCTTGCTAAACGCTGTGTTTATAAGGGGGCGTGTGGCGCCCCCACATGGCCATTCTGTGGAACGCATCACTGCTCATTAAATTCCATTAAATCTCATTTCACTGCCCCCATCTGCAGAAATATACACGAGGGACTGAGATGTAAGGGCTGGTTTGCAGTTTTTAACACATAAAATTATATTGACATTTTCTTACACACGGGTTAGGAATCTGACCATGATCACCTATATATATATATATATATGCTGTCTTGCCACCTCACGTCTCACGTTTTGCTTTCACTGTACTTAAATAATTACAGCTTTTACCTTGTGAAATTGACTTTGGTCGCTTTAAGGTGGAAGATTTTAATCTTTAAATGCCAAGGATCGCCCAAAATGTTAACCACAAGACTGAATCCAAACATTTGATCCAGTGTGTGTTGTAATGTGTTGGGTGTAGTTTCCGCTGTTAGCCCAGATTGTAAACAGTTGCTTTTTATGCTGGTTTTGTTGTCGTTGCTGGGACTGGGTGGGGGAGGGAGGGGGTGCAAACTGAATGTCCCTATTATTTATTGCATATTATGTGTCTAATCCAACTGCATTTTTATTTGCCTAATCTAAAGATGCAGCAAAAAAACCCAATTGAATTAAGATGGTTTTCAACCGGAATTTTTAACTCTTTCTGAACCCCCCATTAACTTCCACGAAGTTCAGGCGGTGTTAAATGCCAACTCCCCCCCACCCCCACACCCCCACCCCAAGCCAACCTCCAATATACAAGCACTGACAGCAAATGTCCCAGGTACTTTCCTCCAAAAGAGTGGAGGAGAGCAAGGTTTTTTTTTCCTGAAGTGGCAGCTCTCCAGGCAATAAGCCACTTGCCAACTGCTAACATTTCAATCATGTGTCTCTTTCAGTTCTTTTTAAAATCCGATTGGCAACGCCAGACGCTTGAAGAGGTTAGCTGTGCAACCAAGGGATCATCCCAGAAGAAGGAAACCCAGACCAGGACAGGCGTGTAATCGCCTTGTCGGTAGGGACCGAGGAAGAAAGGAGTTCGGAATCCTAACATTGGTTTCGGATCTGGTTACAGGTAAGTGATTACAGATTTCACCACAACAAAACACAGCTGTCTGTCTTCCCTAGAGTATCTGTAACTCTTTCAGCTCAAAATAAATAAATAACATTGCTGTATCTCATTCGAAGATTGTTCTTTCATTAGCATTTATAATCCCATGTTGTAAATGTAGCTTGGACAAAGGTTGGAAGCTGTGCATGATGTGCCATACTTGCTGGTGGGATATGGTAAATAATAATAATAGACGTCTCAAAAGCGCTTCACAAAATATACTGTAAAGTGAATTGACTGTATATTTGTGGGCGAAATGTGGCAGCCAATTGCACACAGCAGTGTCCCACGAACAGTCGTGGATTGAAATGACCAATTTATTATTAATAGTGAGGCAGAATGTGTGGGTGGTACTAATGCTGAGTTTCTATAAGATGCTGTAGGGGAGGGGTGGAAAATCGCAAGGGTGGTACATATCAATGCTCAATTCAATCTGTTTTACCTGCTGCTCAGATGCCTTTCAGCCACTTTTTTTTTGAGGCGTCAGGAAAACGTGATAATTATTTTTGATCATGGGCACCCAAGGGGACTGAGAAAAACTTGAGGGTAGGGAGGGGAAAGATAACCAAAAGCATGGTCAAAAGAGGCATGTCTGGAGTTGTGCCTCGATAGAGGGGAGATGCATTTGATGCCAGTTGTATTTTTATTGAGTTAAGCTGTTATCCTGGGAACCAGCTTTCAAATTCATAAACTCTGCAGCAGGTAACTCCAATGGCATTTAGCAGTAGCTTTGGGCCCATCCATTGTATTGAAGTGTCAACCCTGTGGCTTGTGAATAGTTAAAAGAGTTGTCTTGATTGTAGTTGGTATTATACAACGTCCTTCACATAGTATAGTGTCTCAAAGTCCAATGATTATTATCATTGGTGATAATTACTTCCATCAGACTTGCTTGCTACCTTCACTCACGACTTCAGATAAAGAAAAGGGAAAAAATGTGGACTGAGAAATTGCAAGAAGAGAGAGAACAAAGAGGGAATGAAGCCCACATGTGGAGGAAAGGATCACTTATGAGATACATTCCATGTGATTTGTCCAGAAATGTCAAAATGGTGCCAGAATATGGAAGCAGTATTCAAACATTGGATGGATATGGGCTTTGCAAGGGAGTTGAGAGTTGTTGTGGGGTAAAATAATTGTTTGGCACAAAACAGGAAACCAATTTTATTGGCTGCTTTAGTGTTGGAGAAGATGGGAAGATTCCATTTGAGATCAGGGGTTATGGTGACTCAACAATAATAAGTGAAGACAGATTAAGCTTAGACAGAGCCATTGGAGGGATGAGGGATCAGATGTTGGTTAGATATGTGGGAGACATGAACAAAATGTAAAACATTGGAAGAAAGAAGTTCATCATTGGCCCATTAAAGGGGTTATATATTATTGTATTATTTATAGTATAACAGATGGGCTGGAGCATGTTATAAGGCAGTAAAGCATTCAGGTTCTTAGATTCTGCCATAAAATATACATTGTGACCCTAAAACTACTCAGCATTTTGTATGATATTTACAGTTGCAGTTCATATTGTAGTGAACTTTCAATGAAACGTTTTGGTTGTTGGAAACAAGAATTGTGGTAGAAAACAATATTTTTGCAGCAAAACCACATGACCAAACAGATGAGCAAGATAAGTTGGTGATATTGCATTGTCTGATTTGAATGGAAGTGCTGTTGTACAATATGATTTAAGATGCAGAGAGATTAGCAAGATTTATTTAATCACTGCATGTCATTGGCGAGCAACACATTCAGTACTTGCAATATTACTGGAGCGTTGAAGAATTATACAGAGAGAGAGAGATGAAGAGATGAAGACCCGGAAGTGCTGACTGGCAGCCATTTTATAATACAGCCCATTATAAAGCAGAGTCTAATTTTATTGACTCATGCAACTGTGCTTTGAAGAGGTACAGTTGTAAGTGCCTTCCTGTTATTAGAATTGTCCACTTCACCCTTCGTACATAGTGTTTTATATATTGTAAGACAGTTATTAAAACCTATTTCATTGCCAATCATATATTTTCTCTTATCATTCTATGACTACTGTAGTAATTTTAGTTGCTGATCATAGTATAATCTGAGGATACAAGGGTAGCAGATGATCTCAGTGCAGTGGATGATCCTAGCATCTTATACCTTCCCCTGGTGGTGATAAATTTGTCATATTTTCCACATTGTTCACATCCATTGAATTCAACAGTTGCCAATTCCATTTCCTCAAACTCTAGCAGAAAGCATAGATCTTAAGGCTTACTGCAATGAATTCAAGCCGCAAAAATCCCTGGCTAGTTTTTATAGTTACTCAGAGTTTCTGAATCACTGAAGATATTGTAATTTATAGCACACGTAGTCTGAGGACAGACTATTTCTCTGGAATTACTTCCTTATCCTTTCACGATGGCACGTGTTACACAAATGCATTATTTGATCTTGCTCTCTCTATGCTATTTTCTTTTCAGGTCAGTGTCTCAGGGTGAAATATGTTATTATATTATTGTATATTATATGTTATCACATGGAACATGTAACATCACATTTCTTTTATGACTTGGATTGTTTTCTCACTTTCTTTCTTTATACTTAGTATTTAATAGCTGTTTATCTTTCCTTCTCTGTCCTTAGCAGCGTACTGTAGTCGATCTGATGTTTCTCCCAGGTCGGCAACCTCAGCCTCAGAGGACCTGAGTCTTCAATATGTTTTCCACTGTGTCCTATTCCTGTGCTAAACATTACCCATTCTGTAAAGAAATAATTGGAACACCAACAATGCAATGTTGAATTGAACTGAATCATTTGCTATATTTTCCAGTGATCACAGCCAGAACAGCAGCAGTGACACCACAATTGGCCCAAGTGTCTTTCAGTCCCTAGGATAGGGAAGGAAAAAATAACAGCAGGTTTCTATGTTGGATTACTAGTCAGTGACCTTTGATGAAAATTTGTGCATGTATGGAAATTGGGCATCTGTTGTGATGCCCCTTTGTGTGCTATAAATCATATTATAAATTACAAATCGACTGGCAGCATTCACTGTCTCAGCTCACACACAAAGAATGGCCACTTGGGGTGAGGTAGCAGGTTATGGCTGGTACCTATAAACCAGCATGAGTCAATGTCAGAGGGGAGAAAGCTGGGAAGGAGGAAACAAGGTTCCGTTTTATCACATGGCTTATTTTTTGCTTGGTGACTGAGCAAATATTACACAGAACATTACAGCATAGAAAAAGGCTGTTCGACCTAGGTAGACCATGCTAGGAATACATCATCTTTACATGAAAGGCATTTTGTTTATCAGGGTAAGTAAAGGAGTGATGTAATTTACCTTAACCACTAGCATGGCTCAGTGGAGTTTGCGTCAGCTGGTACACATTTCTCTTGCAGGCATCTGGATAGTTAGTGCACTCATTTGTCAGTTGTGCCTTCATGTTTTGAGAAACACATCAGAGATGGGTCTGCTCATATCTAAGACATAACTGTCCTCCCAGTGGAAGGTAATCGGCATTTCCTTGGAGTTGAATTGGCTCCAAGGTGATAGGCCTGGCAACGGAATATTGAAATTGAGTTAATACTCTGGTGCTTGGTGGTTCTGGTTCCTGAGCTGAGACTGGTGGGTTCGCAGTACTCCCAAGGCACTGCTGATACCAGACCAGCCTGTCTGACTCCTCACTAGGGCTTGGAGGGGCAGACCAGTCACGGGAGCAACAACTTGGATTTATATAGTGCCCTCCACGCCAGATGGCGTCTCAGAGCACTTTACAGTAACGGATCCCGGGGCCGAGCTAGGCGGAGGGGAAGGAAGATGACAAAAGGCGCGGCCTAAAAGAAAGGTCTTCAGCCGAGACCTGAAAATAGGAAGAGAGGGGGAGAGGCGAAGGGATTGACGAAGGGAGTTCCTCGGGGCGTAGTGGCTGAAGGCACGGCCGCCGATGGTAGAGCGGAGGACTCGGGGGACAAGGAGGACACTGTTGTGAGGAGAGAGGAGGTCAGAGAGGTAGGGGGGGTGCAGAGGACTGGAGGGATTTGAAGACAAGAGTGAGGATCTGAGCAGAGATTCTTCCCATTCAACCATTAACCCTGCAAGCCAAATCCCCTAAAGGATAGGGTGGTATTAGCTGGACAAGCAGCAGGAACCTGCCAGATAGTGCTTTCAATGGCAAGCCACAAGGTTTTAGCTGATTAAACTCCAGCAGTATCCCAACGCACACTCCGTAGTCCCCAAACCTTGGCTCTTGCCAACCTGAGCCTAATACTGGAATAAGATAAAGTAGGTTGTGTCCTTCTGGGGAGAGAGTGCACATTCCATTCCAAACATGGAAATTTCAATGTGAAGGAGGCATGCGAGGAACTCTCGATCTAACGGAAATCCATCACCACTTAAGCATGATGATGGAATGCCCCATGTGTCAATCACCCGGCTGACCAAAAGAATGAGATAACCAGACCTATTCTTTTGGCTTTTAACTGACTGAGCAATTTACCTGCAAACCAATCATTTGACTAAACTAACTTTAACATATATCCTATCCTTTGAGTTACATTAAGACTTCTGTCTATTTTCAAGCCATCAGTGTTCTGTCCAATGTCTAATGTGATCATTTTTAATGATTTCTCAAATCACTTAATTTTTTTTACACTTAAGACAATGTATTCATGCTTTTTTCCACTTGAATGTGTCACCATGTATATATTCATTTTATCAATTGTAAAGCCACATAACAAGGTTTGTGGATTTTACCCTGGGCTAAGGAGCTGTAACTGTATTGAAGAGTCCATGTAACAGTCAGAGGGAATCTCATTAACTATTTTTTTATTGGATTATTTCTTTTTGTCTCTCAAAAAGAAAGCAAAATTGGAAATTTCCAATGACCTGTAGTTATTTCTCAATACTGACAACTCAATTTCTTGACACTAAATGTATTAAAGATCACAGCATATCTTCTGCCAACTCACATTGTTCTCTTACTGTAGGAAATTGACCCTTTTAAAAAACAAATAACCCCAACTCTTCTGTCTGCTGCTGGAAAGGTGTGTACGTGAATGTACGTTGAATGAGGGTAAGATTAGGCACTGACATGCACCTTCACAGTAAATAGCCATTACATTTGCTGTAGAGTTTGATGCATGAAAATGCTCCACCAGCATGTTATTCCACCACACCAATCACCCACATCAATATTGATTCTATGATCACCCACATCAGTATCACCCCTTTACACCCAGAGCAACACTCCACTTCAAAGCAAGAACAACACAAACATCCTGTGTAAGCATCAACACTAGCAAACTACATTTTATACCAACATGCAACACTAATACACTACACTGCCAAGGACACACTTCACTAACACACTTCATTACACCAACACTAATTGCCTCCACCAATGTCCTCGACAAACACCAATCTGTCCCAACAAGACCAAATTTATACAATTTCCCTAGAAGTTTCTAACACTCAAGAGCTTGAAATTGAGCATGGTCATAGTCTTAAGACCATTATATTAATGCAGTGAGATTGATTCCCCAGTATTACAAAGATGAGTTGTGATGGATGAATGGATGTTAGGATTCTTCAGCCTTGAAAAGTGCAAACTTAGAGAGGACATTGCATAAGATGCTTAATAGGATAGAAAAAGGAAACATAAAACAATATTTTTAGATGTGCCAAGACAGTAGGAGAAAAATACATGTTTAGCATTCTGAAGGACAGGTTTAAGTCAGACCAGGAAATATTTCTTTACCCACTTGGTGTAGATTACTTAGGAGGGTAAAGTGTAGTTGAGGCCACATGACTGAATTCATTTAAGGAACAGCTTTTGTCAGCAAATTGAAGAAGAAATGTAACTGTTTGGTGAAGAATTCAGTTGATGGGAATGAAAGAGATTAGCATTTTTTCTGTGGTTCGATGAAATGCATTGATCATTTCCAGTGATGTGGATCCAGTAATCAATACACATGTCCACCAATGTGTATTGGCATTCATAGTGCTGAAATGATAGTAAGGTTAGTATTCTGAAACAATGAGATCAAATTAGCTGATAGGCTTTCTTCATTCTCACTTGTGAAGAATCGTTTTTTACACATGTGAAAGACTCTGTAATGGAAGCAAATCTTTCCTACTGTGATTATATTGTTCGCTCTTTCAGACGCATATAGTAGATATGTACCATGTTGTGTTACATAGTGCAGTGTTTTAGAGCTTGGCAATAATTTGAACTATCGTACTGCCCTAAGGAGTACGAATCGTAAACATTTCAAAAACACTGTATCAACAGCCATTTAAGTACCACTGAAGCAACAGAAGGTTTATATATTTATTGCAGTTATTTTTTATTGCAGTTATGTTTGTGCTACTGATAATCTCCCATCACAGGGTATGATAACAACTGCAAATGAGAGTGGGAATGACAGCTGACTGAAGTTAGTAATCACTTAGTCCTCTGCATCATGTGAAGTGCTCCAGACTGCCTTTCACATCCCAGCCATATAATAAATAAGACATGCTGCTATTGTGTCCAAGTCTTTCACACGTGTAAAAGAGCATCATAATTCATGAGTGCCTGTTGCGTGCGTGACTTTCGAGCCTTTCACACTCGGGAATGAACTCACACAACACTGTCAATGGCATGGTATCACAAATAAACTTTCCATTATATCTTGGTGGAAGTTCAGAGGTCAAACTACTGTTCCTTTCTTATTCCTCTCATGGTCCCGTGTTTCTTTTTGTACAGATATACTAAGGGCTTTGGATAAATTACAAATGGTGAACGTTTAATGTGCTCCTATGTTAATTTTTCTCCTGTGTTGGACCTTGATAACATGGCCTCCTCTGTAAAATAATCATAAAGACTTTCAGTGCTTGGGTTCACCCTGTAGTGGATATTTCTCCTTCATTGTGAAACAAGTCCGGTACAAGATCTTCAACTCCTCACAAATCTATAGGACATCAAGAGGCATGTTACTTCCAACGTCTGAACAATCCAAAGGTTATACTCCGCACTACACCACTGAATGAAACAGGTGACTGACGTAAATTTCTAAAGTGAGTTTGGATCATTCACTAATCGGGGGTCTCTGTATGCACATTGAAGACCAGCTTAGCAATGTATTCCAATCTCTATTGACCCAGATGTACACTGAATATTGATCAATTATGTTATGCATGCTGGTCAGAAGCCACAAGAATTTCTTTCCACTTCCTTCTATGCCTCTAACCTTTGAAGTCCCAGCCTCAAATTCTGCCTCCCCCCCCACCCCCCCACTCTTTATCTATCTTTAAATTCCACCTTGACTTATCTCTTTTGACCACACCTATGGTCACCCCCCACCCTCCCACTTCATTTGGTGTCCAAACGCACCACTCTACAGCGCTGCAAGGCACTATTCTGTGTAAAGAGAGAGATATTGACATGCAAGTTGTTGTCTCACTCACTCTAATTTGGAAGCCAGTTTTCTTTAGTTAAAAAAGACCTAAAGAAAACTGACTATGAAGACTTGAATTTCAGATTTTTTCAAAATGTTGCTTAAAGCTTAACTTTCAAAAGAGTGGTCCTAAGATTAGGACTGGGAGAAATCTTGGGTCTTATTTAATGTAAGAAAACTGATGGGAAGCTGAAGATTTCAGTTCCATCTTTGATTTTACATAATCTAGTACAGCTGTGAAGTATTTCAATAACACTATCAAATACTAAGCATGGTGTCACATGTACATTCCAGTGTGTCTCATAATTAGTGCCAGCTTTAAGGAATTCTTCGCTTTTTTCACATGAAGCTGGAAAATGACACAATAGGATAAATGCTGCCATTAATAACCCTTTAAATAAAATTAATCTCTGATGGGTAGCTGTGATGGCAAGTGGGGAGTTACTTCCAATGGTGATATAAATAAGTATTATCTATGAAGTAAAACATTGCGTTTCTTCACTCAACAAAAGTTTATATTGATATAGAATCTTTCTGGTCGGAAGGACGTCTCAAATTGCTTCACACAGCTGACTTTGAGCGAGGGAAGCTGGTCGTGGTGGGGGAGGGTGGGGGGGTTGGAAGATGGCTGAAAGAGTGGACAAAAAGATCGGACTTATGCTTGGTTTTGAAGCAGGGAGGGGACAAGGTGGAGTGACTGGTAGAGTTCTAGAGAGGTGGGGACAGAATGGTGATAGTGGGCAGGTAGCATAGGTGATACGGAGCAGGCCAGAGTTTGCTGAGCAAAGAGAGTAGCTGGTGTAACAACAAACAACAGCAGCAGCAAATTACATTTCACATCGGGAGGATGTCCCAAGGCACTGGACAGTCAAGGGTTTGCACTCGAGCTGGGAGTTGGAAACAAGTGGTGTGGAGGGCAAGGGGGTGGGGTGGGAGGATGATCAAAGGGACGGTTAAAGAGGAAGGTTTTGAGACAGGTCTTGAACAAGGCAAGATGGAGTTCCAGAAGGTGGGGGCAGAAAGGCTGAAGGCCCAACTGTCGATAGTGGTGCAGTGCAGAAAATTCACAGGAGTTTGCAGAGATAGAATGGGATGAGGTTGTGGAGGCATTTGAAAGTGAGGATGAGTATCTTGAATTTGATCTGTTGGTGGTTGGAGAGCCAGTGGAACTGAGCAAGGATGGTAATAATTGTGGATGTGAGTGATGGGTTTGTGAAGCCTGGTCAAGAGAGCACATGGGCTGCAGCATTCTGAATGGTCGTTAAGTAGCAATACTGAGATAAGAAAAGTAGACTGAACTTTATTCTTCAAACTGATCCATGAAAGTAATCAGAATTCTCCCAAGGGTTCAAAGAAACTGCCAATAGGCTTAAAATATGCAACAAGTTGCATGCATTTTTTTCAACATGAATTGTGCAGTGCAAAGTGTATAGCTGCTTTCACAATATGGTTTGTCACAGAGCAGAATAGTCCGGAAAGCATATAATTCAATCTATCTGCTCAGCTGGATGATTGTACCCCCTTGACATTGTGGCTGTTGAGGTTTGTTTCCCTGTCCATTTTCCACAATAATTTAAAGATGAAACTTTCAAAATACTCATTTTTAAATTAAAATAACTTTCCAGCACAGGTTTATTCTGCGCTGTTTGCCTATTGTTCTTACAAGTGCACGGTGACAAGTTTGCTATACTTTAGTACACATAGCATCAATATTATGCTATAATAACATTGAAAAGCACAATGGATCTGTTAGGTTTCTGAACACCACTTGAGATGAGGACAGTGTTTGTCATTTTGATTTCTCCTATAAATCCCCTTAGTGTTCCCATGAGGGTCCGTGCTTTGCTGTCAGTATATCTTGTATGCAACAAAATGCAAGATAAACCTGTTAAACATTTGCCTGATTCTAGCATGGAGGTGATGTCAGTGAAAGTGGCACATGATATGCTGCTGAGTTCTCACCAATTAGGGGCTGTAACCTCAGGGGAACTTTAGCTAATTCCAGCAACAATAAAAAAAATCATACTCGGCTGTAACAATTTCAGTTTAACTTCTGACTCTATTCTTTGATACTCCTATAAGACATGTTTTCAATTAGATTTCCCCATTTTTTTTGCAGTATTGGATGGAGTACTCATTTAATATTATTTAGCTGAAATTGGGTGTGTTTCCTGTTTATACTGTTTGGCTTGAGTGGAAATAAACCCTGAAATGTTTAGCTAGAACTTGAAGAGGCCACCTCTCTTTGTGATATTTGCATTGAAGAATAAAAGATCCATCTGTGTCTTGTCAAACTGAGACGAGACTGGCTACAAATGAAGGTCAAGTCCATCAATCACCTTTTATAGTCTTCACCTTGGCAAGATTGTACAGAAACCTTTGTTGCTCTGGAATCAAAACTCTGAAACATTTTCTTTGTATATGTTTCATCTCTTTATCTTTCAAAACCTTTTTTTCATTTTTCCAATGAACTTGCTGCTTGTACATCCCACTCCCTCCGTGACCCATGCATGATTCAGTGCCGTGTGACATCATGTCTGCTCTGTAAGGATTTCCCTCACTGAAGTTCAGCTGCACTCACTTCTTACAGCTTCCAGCCAACTAGCTCTCAGTATTCAAATCAATTGTAAATGAATGAGGATTCGCTCAGCTATATTGGGGGCCCATAGTAACATACCTCATGTAAAGGCCCACAGAGCAAATGAATAGACCTTATCTGGCTGCTTTATTAGAGTGGTGTTCAAGTGTATTCAACTGTTTCACACCTCTAGCAGGTCTTGATTTAGTTTGGACTCTGTAGCATTGCCTCCTTGTTTTCTGTGACCAAACAGTGTTAAACTTATTTTACAGTTTGGTGCCTTGAAGTTGGCAGTGCAGTGTGAGCGCTCTCCCTATAGCTCTTTGTTCCTCGAAAGCAGTTGTCACATTTCAGTGTTAACTCTTACGGACAGGATTAAGTAGCTTTTTAACGATGAGCAGAATTTGTCTAATATGTGTTACTGTGGGGTTTGCTTTACTTGCAGATGGGAATTCATCTTACATTGATGTGTATCTTTTTTCTCTTTTAGGTCAAAATGATATTACATTTAAGACATATCCTGTGGATGTATTCCACCTTGATGCTAGCATATTCAGTGTACTCAGGTAAGGCCACACAAATTCAAGGATCCTTTCTGATCTAGAACTCTGAATGTTAGTTTGATGTCTGGAGTGATTCTTTTTTTTAAATTATAGACCATTGGAAAACAATATTTGCACTTTGTCATTTACTGTTTTACTTAACTGGTATTCAGTTAAAGTCAAATTACCAAAATAGTAACTTGCCATCTTTGATTGGATTTTATTAATTCATTAGATTGCTGCAGAATTTACTAAGAATAATTTTTGCTTTACTGTATTCCATTTTTTGGCTTCATTATAATTGATTGAAAATCAGTTTATCACATGTATCAACTCGACACCTTTGAAAGGAATTTATTGATGTAGGTGCTAATTCTGGGATATTTAGGTTCCATTTTACTGAGCACCAGAGTCTTTAAACCTGAACAATGTTGAACCCAATATATTGTATCAGCCTGGTTCAGTTAATAGGACTTTTGTCTCATAGTCAGAAGTTTGTTGAGTCCTTCTAATGACGTTACATTGAAGTTCTGATTGTGTCCGATGTTAAAAATCCTGTTGCACTTCTTGAAAAGAGAAGGGAGTGGCTTGGTGGCTTGGCCAACAATCCCCCAGATAAAGTTGGTTACTGAGAGTTAGTATTTGCACACATTGCTGTGCAATTTGCTGTGTGCAAATTGGCTGTCATGTTTGCCTACAAAATACACGTCACTCCGTTTTACAGTAAATCCTGTGAAGTGCTTTGAAACGTTTTGATGATGTGATAAGGCTGTATATCAAATGTAAGGATTTTTATATTATTTAATATGATAATATTTAATATGATAGAAAATATTATTTAATATCAATAATATTAAATAAAATTAAATCAATAATATCCTTGCAATTGATATAGCAATACGTATTAAAGACCATCTATCTAGGAGGGAGAAGTATAATATGGAAAATACTTTTCAGAAGAAATTCAGAGACAATTTTGTGGTATTTTTTAACAGATTTCTTAATTAAAAAATACTGAAGTCTGTGATGCCCAATTGAAATAAAGCAATTCCAATACTGTCTATTTTGGAGTAGGGTTGCCTCAAGTTGGAGTGTTATGCATGGTGCTGCCCGATATGAGAATGAATCCATTAAGAAATAGTGCATAATTGAACCCCTTTACAACAAAAGTATAAACTAACTGACCGCTCCCCATTACAATTAAAATAATAATAATAATCCTTGCATTTGATATACTGCCTTATCACATCACTGAGACATCTCAAAGTGCTTCACAGGATAGAGTATAAAGTGGATTGTCTGCAGATTTTGTGGGTGAAACGCGGCAGCCAGTTGTGCACAGCAATGTCCCACAAACAGCCATGGATGAGTGACCAATTTTATTTGGGAGATTGTTGGCCAGGACACTGGGAAAAATTCCCTTCTCTTTTTGAATAGCACCATAGGGCCTTTAATGTCCACCCGAACAGGCAGATGGGACCTCGGTTTAACATTTCATCTGAAGGACAGCACCTCCCAACAATGCAACCCTCCCTTACCCCAGCACAGCACTGGAGTGGTTACCTTAGATTGCGTGATTTCAAGTCCTGATATGGAGTTTAAACCCACAACCTTCTGACTCTGAGGCAAAGTGCAAACGCTGAGCCAGGCTGGCTGCCTACTTTTGTTTTGCCTGACTCTCTTCAAACTCTTGATAGATTTGCCATGTTGAAAAATATTCCATCTGTTGTCCCACATTCAGCCCTTTTAAATTCTTTTTTCTGTTCTGTGCAATGTTAGATGTACATATCAACCATATCTGCTTACATTTTACTTTTTTGATGTTCATATTAGAATACATGCATGCAAACCAACTGATTCAAATTCAAAAGAAGTTATGTCTTTTTGAGAATTAAAGGATTTTTTCCTCCAATAATACACAAAAGTAAAAGAGTATCTATTAAGGTCACCAGTAAACCAGAGGCAAAAATCTTTGAAGACCAATAACCATGACGCTCAGAGCAATGTGGAACAGATTAAGTCTCATTAAAGCCCCATTGTACAGCTTTTATTGTAATCTTGATGGTGTTTTATAATATTGTACAATGGGCTACTATATCAGGTCAGAAATGGAGTGATTTTTCTAGCTTTAATGCAGAGAATTCATCAGTAGTTGAGCATAGAAACATTTTCCTACCTGGTCTAACCCAGATTTCTGGCTCTGAGCCCCACTCGTGCAACATGTTTTGCATTGTTGATGTATTTTCTTACATCACATTCATGCAGTACTGTTGATCTTGCAGAAATGTGAAATTTGAGGTTTTGGCAGGACTCCACGTTGTATAAATCTGCTTTAAAATCATTTTTTCCAAAAAAAAATTCAAAAAAACGGTGCTGGGGCACTGGACAACTATTTCAGCTCTTAAATGATGCAAAAAACAGCTGACTCAGTCCTTGTCTCTTTTCATTTACTGAAATCGCCCGGGATTCAGGGTCCTGTAAATAGCGCAGGACTGAACAAATTCACATGGAGCCATCCTTTCCCCTGCTGAACAATAGTGCAACTGTTATCCTTCAAAAGAATAATAATAATAAATTGGTCACTTCAATGCATGACTGTTTGTGGGACACTGCTGTGCGCAATTGGCTTCTGCATTTCGTCCACAAAATATACAGTCAATTCAACTTACAGTATATTCTGTCAAGCACTTTGAGACATCTGGAAGACATGATAAAGTACTATATCAAATGCAAGAATTATTATTATTACTGAGGAATTGAACAGCTTGGACCTCAGATTTTAGAAACTCTGTACACACTCAATGTGGAATTTCCTGCTGCCTGTCTTCTTCAATCTCCTTCTTCGTTTAAACCAGAGCAAAACAATTGTTAGTGTCCCAAATTTTAACATTCTTTAAAATGGTCGGATGTTAAACGTAGTAAGGTCAAACCATGTTTTGCTAATCTTTGTAATTGAAGAAAGCTCCCCATGTGGTTTGATTAAGACATTTGGTCAAAAGGTGCTCATCAGTATTCATAATCCAAATGGAAGCAGATTGAAGTGAAAGTGTTAATTGTCAGACCTGTTAGATATTTCTGAGGTTAGTAGAGTTCATAGACATTAATATTATTCTCTCTAACTGGATTGTCTCTGATTTACTAAACCCAAGATGCTTACTGTTAAATTTCACTGAAATGGAGCAAACAAAAAGTGATTTGTAGTTATATATATTACATATATTGTATCAAACAGGAACAATATCCCTCATTTTGACAAGATGTTGGTCAGGATCCAAGAAGCATTAAAATGAATAAGGAAGCTCTTTACAGTTTAAAGTTTCATGATCATTATATGGGAATGAGCATTGTGAGTTGCTCGAAAAAGGATGGAAGCTTTGTGTAGATTGATTCATACCAATTTTAAAGAGTATTTAGCTTTACCCTCAATAAAAAGGCAAGGCTATCATTCTGCATTATCTGGGTATTTAATGAAAAGTAAAAAGCAAAAGTAATAAACACACAAAAGTCTTCAATGTGCAATTGTGTTAATAAGCACAGTCTCTTTGTATAAAACTTTGAAATGTTCATATCGATTGTTTATTAACTGACTAGTAGCTACTAAATTTTTGTATAATTTTCATTTTAAATTTAATCCCATTTCATGCTCACTTTACTCATCGATTGCTCTGTACATAACATACTTAGATTATCAGGTGCAATGACCATATATTTCTTAATCAGCTATTCTGCTGATAGTTATGATGGCTTTGTGCTTTCCTTTTATTACATATACTATATTGTTGTTGTATTACATATATTATATTTCATATAATATTATGAAAATAAATGTTGCCTGTGGACCTTTGACTATAAAAGTTCAATGAATAGTAATGATTTGTTTTGGCCGGGGGCAAATAGACAGGACCACTATTAGATCCATATTTCCAGAAGAATCAGGGACAAAATGAAATTGACAGTATGAAAAGCTTAGTAAGGAATGTTTCTGTAAATCCATCCGAATTAACACTATTTCTCTTTTATTTTGTCCTCTAGCTCATGACAATGAGAAGTTGATGAGCATGGTGGTTAAGGAAGTCTCCCTTGTGAAAGGGTCCCTTTCTAGTTTTGTTTCTCTCCCTTGTCACTATACCATTGCCCCGTCACCCTCCAACCACTCCTTGCAAGAGTTCCCACGGATCAAGTGGACAAAAATAGAAGTCGACAAAGACGGGAAAGACCAGAAAGAAACCACGATTCTGGTGGCACAAAATGGTGTGATAAAAATTGTCGCTGGCTATGATGGTAGAGTAGCAGTACCCAAGCACCCTGAGAGTCTGAATGACGCCACACTGACTATCTGCCGACTGCGAGCAAGCGATACTGGCCTTTACCGCTGTGAGGTAATGGTTGGCATTGAAGACGAGCAGGACATTGTCCAATTAGATGTCACTGGTAAGTTTGTAAAGTTTGCCTTCAAAACACACAGTAGCTACATGTCACAGTGTATACTGAGAAGAAGCACTGTCCTTGTGATGGCATCCTGACATTAAAGGTGCTATATCAATGTACAAAGATTATTCAATCCGAAATAATCTTAGGCGACTGATTCAATGGCAGCTCTGTTTTGCACAGTAGAGAATAGATCAAAAATCTCTGGTATTCTAGTGGTGCCCAGGCACCAGCCTCTAACTCAAAATGTTGAAATTATGCTTTAACTTCATTAGTACCTACCATTTAAGGACTTCAGCGGTGGAACTCCTTGAAACCAGACATTTGCCCCTAATATGAGATAATGTTTGATGAATAGTTTTAAGGCAATCTGGCACCAGTGTAATTCTATACCTGTGTGATTCACACATGAACCAGATTACTGTTCCAATAAATTGCCTTAAAAGAAAGGTTTTCTTTAATTTAATTTATTTTTTCAATTTCTTTTTATCTCATGGGGATTCCTACCTAATTGTGCCGTTATTCAGGCTGAAAGACTGGGCTGGTCCAGGCCACACACATCAATCACCATCAATGCTGCGCTCTAGCTAACACTTATTGACCCAGTTGAGAATTGATAGACATAATGCAGAATTGCAGCTGGAACATAGAGCTCTCCCACCACCGGTGCCCAGCTAACCATTTGCTAAAGAAAACAATTCTTTTTGAAAGGAATGCAATGGTATTACAGACAAAATCAAATATCCCTTTATTTTGTTTCCCTCTAGCAGAGGGAAGAGTCAGCCACTATATAAAATACTTAGCTGATTCTACAATTGCTTTAATGTGTTTTAAATGATTCACAGAGTTGTACAATTGTGCTTATGTTACTGTTGCACATTTGCAGCCGCTTGGTACTAACATTATATATCTACCATTTATAGGATTCTGCCTCCTCTTTCTGGAAAACTGTTATCAATATTAGTTTATAATATGAGGTAGGTGACGTTTCCGATGTGTGCAGCGACATACTGCGGAGGCGTCATTTACTCTTCACATTACGTAAATTAGATTTTGAGTCCAGTCCAGTAACAGTAGACAAGAGGCAGGAAGTACATTGTGTTCATATGCTTTTGTTTCTTACATCTTCACTGCTGTTTCAAATGATTAAAAATGTCTCAAGATTTGAGGACTAAGAGTATCGCGTCCCCTTTAAAAAAAACTGAACCTCAACCATATAACGGTCACCTGTGTACTGGATTCTCGGACTTGCTGTTCAGAAGCCTCACGGCTCGAGACTGGACCACACTTGTTTAGGGTTGACTCAGGCCTTGAGCCTCTAGGACACTGCACGTGATCAGTTGTGTGGATGTCGCGACAACCAAACACTGGTCACAAGCAGAAATAGTCGCAGTATGTGGTAAATAACAAGTAGTCGTATGAGGTTGAGCTCAGTTTTTTTAGGGGGAACGTTATACTCTCAACTCTTTAGTACTCAAACATTGAGGCATTTTGATTCGTTTAAACAGTTAATGCAGTGAAGTAAGAAACAAAAATCTTATTTGTACTGTAGTCTTCCAACATTGTGTTAAGTTTCCGAACGCAATGTACAGCACAGAAGGACGCCATTTGGCTCATAGTTTCTGTGCTGGCTCTTTGAAAAGAATATCCAAATCAATCCCACTCCCTCGCTTTCTCTGCCCTGCAAACTTATCCTCCCCAAATAATTACGTACTTCTCTCTTAAAAGTTGTTATCGAATTGGCTTCCACCACCCTTTCAGGCAATACATTCCAGATCCGAACAATTCGCTCTGTGGAAAAAATTCTCCTCACCTCCCCTGTTTCTTTTAACAACTATTTTAAATTGGTGTTCTCGAGTTACCAACGCACCTGCCAGTGGAAATAGTTTCTTATTTTTCACCCTATCGAATCCCCTCATAATTTTGAAAACTTCTATCAAGGTTCCTCTTAACCTTCTCGGCTCCAAGGAGAATAATCCTAGCTACACTAGTCTCTCCTGATAATTTCCTGTCACTTGTCTACTGTTATTCAACTTGATGCAAAATCAAATCTACATAAAGTGCTATTAAATACTGTGAAGAGCTTTGAGACATCTTCCTGATGTGAAAAAACATCAAATAAATGTAAAATTGTTGTTTTAGAGCCCAGGTACCATATTCTAATGAAAAAAATACATTAACGAGCTGCAAGGAGAACTTTGAGCATTTTTGGAATGTTTTAGATGCAGTGTGGGTTACAAACTTTAAACTAAGCTTCTTCGATTGGATTTCAGTTAGTGACTCCCTCCCCACTGAGATCCTAGTCAGCTGTTTCCCCACCTCCTCCTCCTTGTGATTAATGGCCCAGCCCACAGTTGGTTTGTTTCAGGCTGGTAGGAAGGTCTCCCACTTGCTTTGAGATTCCTTGCCTGTTACATACATTTACTTTTAGACTGATAGATTTTTAAAAAAATAGAGGGATTAGGGGATATGGGGATAGGGCAGGTAATTAGAGTTAGGTCTGAAGATCAGCCATGGTCTTATCAAATGGCGGGCCAGGCTCGAGGGGCCGAATGGCCTACTCCTGCTCCTAATTCTTATGTTCTTATGCTCTTGTTGCATGCTATCTGGCTTCAGCCTTGTAATGATAAGAGCACCCTCTTTAAAGGCCCTTTCATCAGTGTCTTTCTGAAAGATGCTGTAAATTTCGTACGAAGGCAAATTTCACCGTTGCCCCTTTGCTGCCAAGTGAGTAAATGCATTACGTGGTGCTGAACTACACAAACTGGGAAAGCACACGTCTAAGTTAAAATAGCTGATTTGAGCGAGAGTAGCGTTGGGGCACCACAAAGAGTCCCAGTATCTCCAGGCAAAGCAGAAGAAAACAAATCGGTCAGAATTCCTACCTGATCAGTATGCAGTGACCCTTACAGGCTGGTCCATGTTTGTGGATGTTGGGTGCGGACAGGATTGGACTTGTCTGCAATGCTTTTCATGCTTGCGTAGCCTGCTGACAATCATTGTCTTGGCTCAAACTCCATGAAAGGTCATTTGGGCCAGGCATATTTTTTGGTAAGCCAGGTATCTATCTACGTAAGAGTCTCCCTCTCCCTGGAGGTACACATCCTGCTTATTTAATTCCAGAGAATAAGAGCCAAATCTTGGGGGCCCCAGAGTGTGCATTCGGGTGCTGTAGGAGTCTAACCAGTTAAATTCACTTGGCTTGCCATTGAAAGCACTGTCTGACAAGCTTCCCGCTGCTTGTCCGGCTAGGATCACCCTACCTGCTAGGGCTTTGGGTTGCACCGTTACCAGGAGCCGGGTAGAAAGAATCCCTGCCCCCAGTGGCTGCCCTTCCAAGTCTTACTGATTATTCAGGCTGGCTGGTCTGTCATCAGCAGTGCCCTGGAGAACTGTGAAATCGCCTGGCTCAGGAGCCAGACCATCAAGATATCAATATCAATCTTCTATGGCCAAGAATGTCACCAAAGACAACACAACAACAACAAAGACCCATGGAACCCCAACCTCAGAGCGAGTCAGTGCAACGCAACACAAATTTATATTTATACAGCGCTTTACATGTCGGGAGGATGTCCTAAGGTGCTGGTTAGTTGAGTGTTTGCATCCGGGATTGGGAGAGGATGGGTAAAATCTGGAATGGTAGAAGGCAAAGAATTGTATTCCTTTCAATGTAATTTTTCACAAGTGACTTTCCATCCACAGGGGTAGTATTCCACTATCGGTCAGGACTTAGCAGGTACTCCCTGAACTTCGAGGTAGCCAAGCGGGCTTGTGAGTTGAACAGTGCAACCATTGCCAGCCCTGAACAGATTCAGGCTGCATATGAAGATGGGTTTGACCAGTGTGACGCTGGCTGGCTTTCTGATCAAAGCGTCAGGTAAGGGGCTGAGTAACATTCCACCTTTATTGTTGATTTAGTTCCCTGCTGACCAGTTGGATAAAGGCACTGTTCAGTTAAAACTTCGATTTGAATACCGTAGGCATCTGCGCTGAGATATTTAGTTTCAAAGTCATTAGTATAACAACAACAAGATTCCATTTATAGAGCGCCTTTCACGTCGGGAGGACGTCCCAAGGCGCTGTACAGTTGGGTCAGGACCCAAGCAGTGGGGAAATGGTCAGGGTGAGGGGAGGGAAGGGAGGGAGCGAGGAGGGGGTAGAGAGTCGAGAGGGGAGCTGAAGGCACGGTCAAAGAGAAAGGTCTTGAGACCGGCCTTGAAGGAGGAAAGGGAGGAGGCGGCGAAGGCACTGGGGGAATAGAGTTCCAGAGCCTAGGGGCTGAGAGGCTGAAGGCCCGGCCACCGATGGTAGGGCGGTTGGGGCGGGGGATGTGGAGCAGACCAGAACCAGAGGAACGGAGGGTACGGGCAGGTAGGTAGGGGTATTACAATTGGCCTCTGGTTGAGGCAGTGGGAAATGAGTCAGGGCTCCCAATTCTGATCAGAAATCCCTGCTGGAAAATGTGCATGTGTGGGTGGCAGGTTAAGGCAGAAGCAGCCTCCACGTCAAACAGTCAACAATCACCATCAAGATTGGCCCACGAATGATAACCAAATGGGTGAGGCACTGGAGGGCACTGGCATCTTTGAAACTGCACCCAGCTGAAAAGAGTCGAAGTAAATGACTTTCAGACAACAAGGGGAGAAAACTGGTGGAGAAAAATTGGTGTAAAAAACAGTGAGCAAGACTAGAAAAATACATTTGGAAAGACACTTTGAGAGCACCTGTAGGTGTGATAAACGAATCTATGCATTGATTCTGAGTGGGTGCCAATTTATTTCCTGTTTTATTGACGCATTGAAGTTCACTTTCCACTGTATTTGTAGCCGTTAAAGGATTTGGAATTCCTCAGTTTTACTTGCAAACATTAATATTTCTTAGCTATGGACATACGCAACAACAATGTTAATTGTTCATTTGATGCTTCTATTAATAGCTATCTGAGGCTGTGTGAGAGACCAATGGAGGGTAACTTACTCTTACTTTGTGGGGAGATTCCTAATCTACACTTACTGTCTCTCTAGGATGTCCTAGCAAGGTTGAAGACTCAATGAAAGGCAACTGTGGGTACATCAAACTGCTGAAAGGTGGTTTAATGATCCACTGCCCTAGTGAGACAATATAGGACATTTAATGACTTCAGGAGATTATGTACCCATCCTTTTTGTCTTATTGATTAAGGCCATTGATCATTTCTTTGCTGAGTAATCTCTGACAGTACCACATAATGATTTATCTTCCTTTCTCAGGTACCCGATCACCAAACCGAGACCTGGCTGCTATGCTGATAAAAAGGGACGTCCTGGTGTTCGAACATATGGAATAAGGGACCCCAGTGAGATGTATGATGTTTACTGCTATGTTGGAGATTTAAATGGTAAGAATTGTGCATTCATTTTGCCATTCACAAGGATTTCTTTACTAACAGCTTTGAAATTGTTGGTAAAGTGGCAGAAGCTACAACGTGTGTACTGTATAGCGCTCAGGAAGTAATGTGCACGGCGACCTTACAATGGCCATTTTGTATTCAAAAGGATCGCCAAAAATCTGAAAGGTAAATTAAACATCGATATTATTCATCAAAAACTACAACATTTTTAAAAATTAAAAATGGACAACTCTTAATTATAAATAATAATATAATAATAATCCTTGCATTTGATATAGCACTTTTCACGTCGGGAGGACGTCCCAAAGCGCTTCACAGAACACACTGTAAAGTGAATTGACTGTATATTTGTGGGCGAACGCGGCAGCCAATTGCGCACAGCAATGTCCCACAAACAGTCGTAGATTGAAAATGACCAATTTAATTATTGTTTTTGGTTTTTTGGAGGGATTATTATTAGGCGTGTGGAGTAAGGAAACTTGCCCAAGGTTTCGCCCTGACCTGCCTGGAAATAACCTGGCAGTGCCCAGGGCACTGATTTAATTGTAGCAATTCTACTATCAACGTGGTTGAAATCAGTTAACCGCACAGACGAGGAAACTTAGCTGTGATCCTCCCCAACCCTCCTGCAGTTGAATACCTACCAACACTCATTTACTACCAGCCTGTCATCTCTGCCTTTTTACTGGTTCGTTTCTCTCCTGCTGGTTTGTTCCTTTCTTTCTCATCCTCTGTCAATTGTGCCCACTGCTCAATCTTCCCTACTACGTTCCTCTGAGTTAATTTTTCGAAACTCTGAAATGAAAGCAGTAATCCAGCAACTCTTGACATTTGGCTTACATGACGTTGTCAGTTTCAATGGACGGTTGCAAGAGAAACGAAATGAGAACTGCTGCATATTGATGTCTTATTTGGTGATGATCAGTGTTTGCTGTTTATGCATCCAAATCGCTTGTTTTAGATCTCATTTCAGTGCAGGAAAGAGCGTTATTGATTGAGCTGGTGCATTAGATATTCAATAGACAGACATTGATTTTAACCCACTCATCCTTTTCAAAATGCTGATTTCGCAGAATCACATTCAGTTTGTCATTTGGAATCAAGCATTTGATTGTATCAAGCTGAATGTAAATCAAAACCAGCATCTGAGCCATTGAATTAACTTGTGATCACTGCAGGCAAAAGCATTTGATTGCAAATTATAACTAATGATGGGTACACTCATTTGGTTAAAATGAAGCCTTGCAGCAGATTATGGGAATAGGGGAAGAGAGTGCAATTCTCTTTGAATTGGAAACGCACACTGTCTTTCATGTACTCATTAAAGCTTGTGCAGCAGGAGGGAATTCTTTTCACTGGTCCTGTCAAGGAGCCATTTACAAGCCGCAACGTCTCTTTTGGTTTATTCATCTTCTTATTTCAACCATAAAGAATGTAGCAACATTCCTTCTTCACCTCCTTGTTGGGGAATCGTCAGTGCCTCACAAATGTGAAGCTTTTATTTACAGAAGCAAATGATCAGAATGCAGATATCCGGTGGGATTACTCACATCTACAGTTATTTTCATGAATTAGCTAAAATTTGCCATTAAGGAAACCTGTGTTTTTGTTAAAATTCTTATCACTTTTTTCCCATTATTATCACCGCCTAAAAAAAAACTTAATTTTCCTCTTACTCACTCTCCTGAGTCAGAAGGTTATGGGTTCAAGACCCATGTCGGGACTTGGAATCACATAGTCTCCAATGCAGTGGTGGGTGTTTTGAATAGTTTTTTGTTACAGGGCCATCCTTTGGATGAGACATTAACCCGAGGGTCCCATCTACTTGTTCAAGATCCCATGGCATTATCCAAAAAGAGAAGGGAATTTCTCGTGGTGTCCTGGCTAATAATCTCCCAGATAAAATTGATCATTCACTTTACGACTGTTTGTGGGGCATTGCTGTGTGCAAATTGGCTACCATGTTCACCTACAAATACACAGTCAATATGCTTTACAATAGTTAATCTGAAGCTCTTTGAGATGTCTTGGCAACATGATAAAGCACTATATCAAATGCAAGGATTATTATGATTCACACACGTCACTTCCTGCAGTAGTTTCTGGATAGTGATCAGGAGTGGGAACCCTGACCGATTAATTTTTTGGACTGGAGATCTAATCTAGATCAGGAAAGGGTCAAAATTTCAATATTCCTAAATTCATTCTATTGTTTTATTGTTGCAGTATGTAGGAAACGCTGGGGTCACAATAAAAAGATGCAGCTCACTCCATCTAGCTCACTTTAATATTTTCTCTTTTGACTTACTTGCCCCGCCCCCCCCCTCTCTGTTAGTCCTTAAAACCTTCCTTAATCTATATATAAAAACTACCAAACAAAAGCTTGCATTTTTCAAACTCCCTTCCAGAGAGTAATATTATTGGCTCCTTGGGACAACCTCTGATCTTTTCTGCTTTAAATAAACCATTAAGCTAAGGTGGGGGAGGAAGGGAATTAAAGGTCATTGTGATCCCTCTGAAAGAAAGCCTAAGTGATTATGTCAATGGGGTACTATAGCCTGAGGTACAATTGCAATGACACTAGCAATACGGCAATGGACTGCAAGTACTATACACTGCAATTTTGTTGAGAAAACTATTGTTGAGGAGATTTTCATCCACACCAGGAGCTGTAGTTTGAAGATCGTATCTTTGAAATTCTTCAATAATTTTTGATACTCAGCCAGAAGCTTATTTGAATTTGGAATTTCTGATTTTATTTATTCCCCAAACCCCGGCCCTTTTACTTCTCTTTTTCCCTGAAGTCTCCCAATTCATGCTGGAAACACTTACACTCAAAGTGGCCATCCTTTTGAGTGAGTGCTTATTACAGGCTTTTTGATTGGGGGACGGGGGGGGCAACATATCCAAATCCAATGCAGTTCTCACCCAGTGCTCCTGCATACATACTTTCCAGCAAAGATCATTGGGCAGTGAGCAGTCCCTTCGCTAGGCCAGGAACATTGAGGATAATTGTAGCACATTCGCTGCTGGCCTGACTGAGATGAGTTACCAGTTTTGCCTCCCAGGAGCTCTTTTAAAAGACGGTTAAACCAAATTACTGTCTACCTGGTTTTCAGGGGGACATTAAAAATCCAATGACACTATTCAAAAAGACGAGAGAGTTTCTTCCAGTGTCCTGGCCAACAGATTAATTGGTTATTCACCTCATGGCTTTTTGTGGGACTTTGCTGTGTGCAAAATGGCTCCTATATTTGCCTACAAACAAGTCACTGGACTTGACAGGCACTACTGTAAAGCAGAGCGATAAGGTTCGAACAAAAATGTGCAATCTTTCTTTCTTACTCCTAGCCAGAAATTCTTACCAGTAATTCCTGTGTAAAGTGTTGGGAAATGTACACTGGAAGTAAATTCTTGAGATTCTTTTGCTGGTTTGCTGGTTGATTGTAAGATAGAATACACAGCTTGGTAAGAAAGGGGTTCTCTCGGCCAGAGTCAACGTGGCTCATTGTTAGCAGGCCATTTAAACCAGAGTTGTCATGGTTTCTGTTTCCACTCCTGTATTAGCTTAGTAAGGCAGACAGACCGAGGATTGTGATTAATTTCACAAAGAGCTTTGTTTTGCTGTTAAAATAAATGTAAAATTCTGTTTAGTTTGGGATAACAGAGAATGGGGGAACAGGGCAGTGCTAGTTAACAACTGTAAAATACACAACAATTCTTTTTCTTTCCGATGCTCAGAGATTCAATACGTTCAACTTATCGCCTTCAGGTAAACTGGAAAAAGTGCAATATTCTACTTTTTTGCTTTTGTTTAAAAATCCTTTCCTCAAACAATTCCCCCTCCCATGTAAAACTTTTAAGTGTTCAAAAACAATCCTTTGCTACATGAATTAAGGCAAGGTTCATTGAATAACTTGCAAACCCATGAGCTCTCCCGTTGATAACAGCAAGTGAGTTCTCAAACAAATAAGGTCAGGTGCTTTGCTGCTTTTGAATTGCCGACTGAGCTGCTTTATTTGAACATCTAATTTAAATGGAAAGAGATGGATCAGTTCACTCCCACCTGCCTGAATACCCGCAAGGATACTGTGGCGTCCAACCTTATAATTTTTGAGCTGCCAAATGCAGCCCTAGTTTATCCAAGCTTTCCTCATACATAAAACATCTCACCCGTGGTATCAACCTAGTGAATTTCCGTTACATCTTCTCTACCCTAAATAAAGTGTTATTTTAACACAGATTTTGTTACAATGCTCGTAGAATACTTTGGATAAGTAGCATGGTCCACAAGTATATTCTAGGGGAACTCAATAACACAAGCAATGAAGTGTTTGTCCTTCAGAGGAGCTGAAGTTAGCCCCAGACGGTCTGATACTTGTATAGATATACCTATCACCTGCTACATAACTCTTGCTTGATGCTTTACATTTACAATGAAGTGAATGCACAGAGCCCCACTAACCCATACCTAACAGTGCTTTGAATTAATGGTTCTTTAATATCATTAGAAATTTGTTCCTGAAAAGGCCTCAAAACTTTCAAAGAATCATTTACGCACGGAGGATGAACCACCTGCAGTGGTGTGAATCAATGTTAAGGCAAATCCACCTCCTTAAGATGGTCTAACCAGCCAGGCTACAGAGTTAATCATCATAATTAATCATAGTCCTGGTTTTGAAAATAATATCTCAGGATATAGTTTGGGATGCATGTCAAGTGACTGCCAGGATGGTGGAAGGCGAACTAGATGGACCTTGGTCCTTTCAGCTAGTACATTCTTATGTTCTGGCCTTACCTCTATGAGGAGAGGCTCACAGAGGGAGGGGTTTTACCCACTGGACAAAAAACAAAAGCGTGTGGGTTCAGCATAATCTCCTAAAAGGTTACCCCTTCCCCTGTGGAACCCTCGGATGAACTTGGAGGAAGTAGGTTTGATGGGGAGCAGTTGCCAAGAGTGAAAAAACAAACATTGGAGAAGCAAATAATGAAGACAAAAGGGCAGGATTTTACCTCTGATGGTTCCCAGGACTGGTGTTAGCAGGATCTCATCTTCCTTCTCCTTTGTTGGTATTGTTAAAACTATTGTATTGGTAGTTTTTTTAGTTTTTGAGTGTCGATGTTGAAAGTTATTGGCAGGATTTCAGGAACGGAGCAGGTTGATCTGCAAAGACGAGAGCGGGTCAGGGGCATTTGATTCGCCTCTTTTGTCTCTTCATGTCACAGTATCACTGGGGACAAGCATTAATGTAGTTGGGATGTATCTCCCATCAAAGTTGTTATTTATTGGATCCTATGCACCGCTCACTGTCTACGGGACGCTCAACTGTCGATATGTCACTCACTTGTTTATGTACCACTCACTGTCAATACAGCCACAAACCTTATTGTCTGTCCTCCCACACATTCCAAGTTTGTTTGTTACAAGCTGAAAGGAAACTGACCTCAAATAAAAAGGGTTCACTTACTGCAAGGCGGCACATCCGTGCTAATTGAACAAAATGGATACTTCAGCATGTGCAATAAGTAAAACCAATAGGTGGGACATTCAAGTATTTTTTTATTTTGGGTCCTGGTGTGGAAGTGAGCGACACAGACCTGGATGATCTCTGTTTAATGCCATGTCTGGACTGGGGGAGCTTGTCTCAGTTAGAACAGTAGTTTGGGGGGGTTCTACAGTTGTCCTCAGTAGCAAATTTCTAATTTTCACACATTGCTCCCCAGCTTGAAACTATATTTGCTTGGATGTGTGCAGGCAGAATCAGGCTTGGCTGAGATGCTCTTTATCAAGTCGACTAGCCTTATAATACTTACTGTCCCAGCTCATATCTGATAAATAAATAATAATCCTTGTATTTGATATTGCACCTTTCAACCTTATAGTGTATGTGATAAGGCTAATAATAATAATGATAAAAATAATAATTTTTAAAGTGGAGCCCTGTTAGCTTAGTGGTTAGAGCACTCGCCTTGCAAACAAGATGACCTGGGCTCGATTCCTGGGTGGGGCGAAACATTGGGCAAGTTTCCTTACTCCACATGCCTCTGTTTACCTAGCAGTAAATAGGAACCCGGTTGTTAATCGATTGCCGGATCACTGTTCCGGGTGTAATAATCCCTTAAAAAAAGAAATAAATAATAATTTGGTCACTCAGTCTATGACTCTTTGTGGGGCACTGTTGTGCGCAATTGGCTGTTGCGTTTCTCCCACAAATATACAGTCAATTCACCTTACAGTATATTCTGTGAAGTGCTTCAAGACATCGCAAAGATGTGATAAGGCACTATATCAAATGCAAGGATTATAATAAGCGTTGCATTATAATCATGTCATACTGTAAAGCGGATTGACTGTAATTTGTGGGTGAAATGCAAAGATTATTATATATCATTATCTCAAAAGACAGAATTTTTCAAGCATTTGGAGTGTCATTAGGGTTATTAGGAACATTAAATGCATTTCCAAAACTGGTGGTTGAAGCCGAATCCACGAGAATTGTACAAGAGAATTATACAAAAATTTGATAAAGAAAATGTGAAAGAGTATGGGGATCGAGTAGGAGAGTGGGACTAAAGCTCTTACAGTAAACAGACACAAGTACGATGGACTTATTGTTCTCCTGTGCTGTAACATTCTATGGTAACAAATCAAACTGATCTTCTTTGCTGTTTGCCAACAGGGGAGGTGTTCCACATCACAGTGCCAGGAAAGCTGACGTTTGTGGAAGCTCACCAAGAGTGTCAGAACAAGGGTGCTCAGTTAGCCACCACTGGCCAGCTCCACGCTGCTTGGAAGGAAGGGCTGGATCGCTGTGACTATGGCTGGCTGGCAGATGGCAGCGTGCGATACCCCATAGTCTATGCCAGGACTCAGTGTGGAGGCGGCCTGCTCGGAGTGAGGACCAAGTACCTATACAACAACAGAACTGGATTTCCTCATCCCTTCACAAAGTTTGATGCCTACTGCTTTCGAGGTAACTTGTACAAATCATTGAAAGGGTATTCAGTAGATGTAATATCCAAGTCTCTCAGGGCAACAGGTGGGAGAAATGAAATTAGATAATATAGATTTTTTTTTATACAGAGTCAAATGATTTGTTCCACACCCAACTAAAAATACCAAGAACTGCAACTAGTTTAATTACACATCATCTTAATATACTACCTCTTTCCCTCCCTTCTCCTTTTCAAATTTCCTCCTACCTCTCCTCTCCTGTCCCCACCCCCCCTCACACACACACCCCTCTCTCTCTCTCTGTCTCTCTCTGACACATACCTCAACTACTACACTTATTATTTTAATCGGCCAGCATGTTTAACATATTAAAAAAACACTATGGTTAAGGGTATCTAAACCAGTCTGAGAGTTCCATGTATGCATGCCATCTTACATGAAAATTTCCCTGTATTTGGAATGGAATATGCACTCTCCATGGAGGGACCCAACCTGCTTACCTATTTCCAGAGAGCAGATTGGCGAGAGCCAAAGAACTAGGGACTTCACGGTGTGAGTTGGGGTACTAATACCACATAGCCTGCCATTGAGAGGTCGGTCTACAAGCTATTAAAGCTTTGGCTTGTGGAGTTAAGAGGAGCCGATTAGGAAGAACCCCTGTGCCCTGTCTCCTACCCTCTCATTTTTCACAGCTTTTATATATTTTCTTCTCTCACTATCTTGGATCTTCCTTTTCCCTCTCTTTTTCTCTCTTGCTCCACTATGCCACCTTTGCTTCCCGCATTGTCTCTCCTGCTTTTCTCTATCAGATTCACGTTAGAATCCTCATCAGATTATTTAACACTGAAAGCTGACTTTTCTGTTATATATAAATATATATAATATATCATTATATTATTATAAATTAATTAAATTATTATTATATACACGGTGACCAAAAAGTCTGAAGCTACCCTATTATCTTGNAAAAAAATCCTTATGGCCTTATTCTGACCTTTAAGACAATTTCCTTAAAATTTAAAGCAACATTTTTTTTAGGTGAGAGAGAATAAAAGGAAGAAAGCTATTAAAACATGGGGGGAAGAGGTCAATGGAAATACTGTCATCCCACGACCATTGATCCATATTATTCCACAGTTGTTCTTTTGCATTTTCTCAGCATTCAGAATGCCTGAGGAGATTCAAATCAACCTTTACATGAATATCTCATATTAGACCCCATTACGGGCAATGATTGTGTGTCCAGCCATGGCGGGAGTTCACATGGTGCAGAGTTTGATCTCAATGGCATTCTTAAACTCACCCACTGTGTGAGCACGCTTTTTTCAGTCTTTATATTTCTATACTGCTACAACAGTATGCATGAATCCTTGTGACTCAGCCTTAGATCTCCAGGGTGTTTGAAAGAAGTAGTTTACAATATGAAAGTGCGTTGTCAAGAGTGCTAACATCTTGAACAAAAATAATTCCTTTGCAGAAAATGACTCATAATAAGACAATTCAGACATTTCTGATCAATCTTCACTCTGAGGATTAACACATTGGGAACAAAATGATGCAAATACCTTTCCAGATGATGTTATTTCTGATTCTGTTAGTACATAGAATTAGGGTGCCAATGGTACTGAAAATGTCCTGGACATTACAGTTGTGGATGTCTAAGATTGGGTGTATTGTGTTGGGTTGCATTAAGCCATCTTCATCAGGCAAATTAAAACAAAGTTGCTTTTTAAGGGGCAACTTCTTCATGAAAAAGTGTTGGTCAAAACTTTATTGAAGTTCATTTGGAAGCACACGATGCTCTCAGCGTAAAATACATCTTGAAATGTATCATCATATCACAAAATATGCCATCAATTCACTTCAGAGTATATTTTGTGAAGCGCTTTGAGATGTCTCAAAGACGTGATAAGGCGCTATGCCAAATGCAAGGATTATTATTATAATCATGCCATTTGAGCAGGCTGTCTTTGAGTCCCACCTCAAAACCTACCACTTCTACTGTGCCTATAGTCACCATTCCCTTCCCCTCTTCCCTGCTGAATATCTGATCCCATCCCTGTAAAGTGTTCCAAGACGTTATCGTACATGAAGAGCACTACATAAAAGCAAGTTGTTGTTGAACTTCAGTTAGTATGGGAAATGCTGTGACTGTTGTTTCAATGTTTTGCTGAGTGCTATTTTTCCAGCTTTGGCTACTTTTATTTAAAAAGAGAGAATGTAAGTCATTTTTTTTTACTGATTATGGTCGTAAATATAAACGGTTGATCTGCTTTCATGCAAGGTTAGCGTTTGTTAAGTTGGAACATAAAAGCGAATTGTCAATGAACCCTTTCAACCAGCCAGGTACCACAGAACTGACCTAAGTCTGTGAAACACATGTTCTTCCTGTTACTCAGAATGATGTCACTTTCCAATGTGTCCCCTGTGGAATTGAACTGACTGCTGCCTGAATTATGAGGTTCAACTGTATGAATATTTTTTTTAACATTTTATTTTTTTAAATAAAAGAAGTGGCAGCTGAGAAAGGGTGGTACTGTACTTTCGTCTTTCCATGTTACATCAACTCAGCCCCTTTACCAATGACTGGTAAAATGCTCAAAGTCACTGTAAGATGACTAACCAGGACCTCCTATACTTTTCTTTTTTAAAACAAAATCTACTCTGCACTAATTTTCTCCACGCTGATCCAGAAGACGCTGACTCATGCTGGTACAGTTCCAAGTGATCATTCATCATTTCTGAAACTAGACAGTGTGTGTTTCCAAACATTGCAACCATTGGAGATATCAGACCCAGCTCCGATGCTGTTCTCACTTGATGTCCATACATGTGCACTTTCCAACAGGAGTTGGTCCTGCTGATTTTTCCTCCCTGTCCCAAGTGCATTGAGGCCAAATGTGATGACTAACTCACTGGCCAGGGGATCAAACCACAGTTGTGAGACCACATTTTTAAACTGTTTGTAAATACACATACTTTCCTCCTTTTCTCAAATACAGCAGCAGACCTTGCTTTCCTCCTGCCTTCAAATAAGATTTGATCGAGATTTGTGCATGTGGGACTCTGAGGCTAAATCCATTGCTTCTAAACAAGGCAGAACTTCATGTGTTGCTTTCTTACTGAATTGGTGAAAAATGCCAATTTTTAAGTATAGTTGTGACTTATGGAAAAAGCATGAGCACATCAACCATCACGGCCCTTAACAAGACTGGTATAAATTTCTAAATACTATTCTGAGTTGTCTCTACCTCGCAGTTTGATTAATATATAGCTTAAGAAATACAAAAAGGCTTTTCATGTAAACAGATGTTGGTGAGATAATTGGTTGTGGGAAGTTAATAGACTCAAGGTTTTTATTGGGAAAATCTGTCTCAGCTCTTACATCATTGACTACTGCAGCAAGATACTGCTGAGGACATAATAGAGGGTGAGGGGAAGATCTTTAAATAATAAAAAACAGCTGTAGCTGGAAGTTAACGGCAATCGCTGGAGGTTGGCCTATTACAGCACATTGAAAAAACCTACTTACGTGGCCTAAGTGCAGATTAGCAAAGACCCTACAGAATACACTGTTCTCTGTCATCACCATAGCAAGCCTGCACTTTACAGCTGTGCACTGCACACATTACTAAACATTCCCACACTCCGGCTCTGTATGGTCTTTTTGCGTTAAGCCTGCCAATGTTGAAACTCCTCTCATTCGGTTTCTGTGCCTCTTAGTGATTCTGTCTTCCATTTACTTGATTCAAACCACCAGGCAGATATCTTCGTGGCACCTCCTTGCATTAGCCTAACTTATTCAGATTATAGAAAGGACCATCACAGGATTCTTATCGCAACAAAGTAGATTATAAAAGGATGTAAGAAATGTAAGAAAAATATAAGAATCAATGATGTATATAGTCTTCCACTAATGATTTGAAACTTGTTCATTCAATGGTTTGCAAATGTAACATTCATCCCTTGTATAAACAGTTTTTCAATATTAAGGCAAAAGTAAATATGGAAGTAAACAGAACAAAAAGGTTCAGTAATTTCATCAGTAAAATATTTGGAACCTATTTCTTTCTATTTTTAAATAGCTCTTTTATGCAGGAATTGTGCAGTGAAATATTCAAAATATTTGATTCTGTTCCTGACTTCAAGCTATTAGTTGAGTTCCATAAATCTTGGTAAGCTCACAGCACTTAAGGTTTCATTTACCAAAGTAATGCTGGAACAATGAGAGAATAGCTGTAAAACGTCTTTTGACCTAACAAGTAAAAGAAAACTGCGGGACATTGTTACTGATGTAATTTCAGTGCAATGTGCTTTAACCAGTGTGAAAAATGTAATTATATTTCAATGGTAGCTTGAAAAAGGGTTGGGATCCCATCTCAATAGACTGTTTCTGTTGGCTATAGTACAGCAATCCTAACCTAGAGACTAGCGATTTAGATTTAAAACATGGTTTTGATTTTTAGCCTTTGTTATTGAAGGCAAGGAGCCACTGGAGGTGACTTTTTTGTCTGTCTCCCTCAACTCCATCTCAAGATATGCCTCTTTGACTGCACTTTTAGTCATCTTTCTCCTCTCCAACCTCAGCTCAGTTGCCAAGCACAATATTATTAAGTGCTTTGGGATGTCCCCCTAATGTGAAAGATACTATTGAAATGTAAATTTGTCTTGTATTGTCTGGCTGAACTGGTGTCAGAAGTTACAGGATTTTCCCTTTACTTCAGACAATTGGGTGATAAGATGTTACGTCGTCTTCATAGCTGTGGTTTTGTTATTTTATTTTCATTTGTTTTGGGAGGGTCTATACTCCTAATAATAATAATAATCCTTGCATTTGATATAGTGCTTTTCATATCTTCACGATGCCTCAAAGCGCTTCACAGAATAGATTGTAAAGTGAATTGACCGTATATTTGCGGGCGAAAAGCGGCAGCCAATACCGCACAGCAATGTCCCACAAACAGTCGTAGATTGAAAATGACCAATTTATTATTGNTTTTTTTGGAAGGATTATTATTAGGCGTGTGGAGTAAGGAAACTTACCCAAGGTTTCGCCCTGCCTGGAATTGAACCCAGGTGTCTCACTTGCAAAGCGAGTGCTCTAACCTCTGAGCTACAGGACTCCTTGGTGGGAGGTAACAGGGTCTCCTTGGAGCTAAACTGGCTCCAAGGTGACATGTTTTCAACAGAATGTCAGAATCAAGCACATCCTCTGTGGGGATCTCAATTGTCCAGTTCCTGAGCCAGGCAAGTCCTCAATGTTCCAGGGCACTGCAGTTAACAGCCCTACCAGCCTGGCTTATGGCAGGACTTGGTAGGGTAAACCAATCATTGAGGGCAGGGCTCTTTCCATGTAGCTCCGGTTAACGCTGCAAGCCAAAGCCTTAACTGGTACAGTGGTCCTAGCTGGACAAACTGTGGGAAAGCTTGCCAGGCAGATTTTTCATTGGCAAGCTATGTGATTTTAGCTTGGAGACCCCAATGTCCACTTTGGGTTCCCCAAGATTGGCTCTTGCCAACCTGCGCCTAATACTGACGAAGGGTTGTGGACCCGAAACGTTGATTCACTTTCTCCATAGATGCTGCCTGACCTGCTGAGTTTTCCCAGCTCTCTCTGATTTTGTTTCAGATTTCCAGCATCTGCAGTATTCTGTGTTTTGTTTTTTGCGCCTGATATTCTCTGGAATTAGATAAGCAGGTTTCACACTCTGTTCCAAAAAATATCTTTGGAATTTCCATGTGTAGATGGGATGCATGGAATTCTCAGTTTGATTTGGATACACTCTTAAGCATGATGATGGGTGTTGAATTGTGTGAGACACCTGGCTATTCCAAAAACCATTTTTGAGAGGGGAGATCAAGTATTGATTTTTTTCCCCCCTGTATGAATAAAGCATTAAGCAGGTTCGTGAGTGGAGTGAGCAACTGGGCGGTAGGGATAGATCTATGGCAGAACCTCAGAATGCAACCTATAAACACAATATCTGCAATTTTGATGCAAGGCAGTTATATGCTCAGTTAGACATGCACGGACTATTTTAGAGCTATTCGTATAATTAGTGTTATTTATTGAAGTGAGAAAAACAAGCTTCAAATGATTCACCACAAATCTACAATAGCTCTTTTCATTTTTCTGCTATAACAATAACTCATCTGTATTAGTGGCACATATAGCTATTATAGTCCTGCTGAGGCTGCGGTTATCCTAGCTGGAAACATACCTCTTCCTGCAGTTCAGTGTTATTCACACTCCTGGCATAGATTGTTGGTAAAAATAAAGAACAACTGTCTCAAATTAGCAGCTACTTATAATGTCACACAAAATGTAACATGAAAATATACAATGCTATAATACAGGGGTGTTTCTTAAAAGTATCTTATATTCAGGATGAATGTTTACGTTTGACTTATTACTGTTTTTGAGCAAGTGTCTGCCGAAAGCAGCTTTGTCTGCCTATATTGGTATTTTTGGAAACAGTCTAAAGAGTCAGGAAATGGCAAGTTCAGATACAAAAGGAATGAAGCCAACTCTCACTTTCATGTACTTTTTAAAGAACTCGTAAAAAACGAATTATTAGCACCAAGTAAATGTTCCCATACAATTGATTTGAATTTTTTTTTGCACATTGTAATAATAGCATTAATATCAAAGTTACTTCTCTTTGTGCTGTATAAGCTGAAAACATAATTGAAACTACAATAACCCACAACTGTTAAAGCAAAACAAAAGACATTGTGAGCATGATGTGAAGTAAAGTTAACTTTCAATTATCTTTACGAGGATCATAAGTATAATTATATAGACTTTTCTTTGTGTTTCCCATTAGAACTAGGTTTGACGATAGGGTTTGTTAATAGAAATTATAATAAGCCTTACATTTCATATAGCGCTTACAATGTTGAAATGCTTCAAGGAATTCCTATAAAGTGTAGTGACTGTGTAGTTGCTGGCAAACAAAGCAACCAATTTTCACCCAGCCAGGTCTCGCAAATAGCCATGAAGTGACTAATTTTTCTGGAGGATTATTGGCGAGGGAAACTCCCTTCTTTAACAACCACCTGAACAGACGATCATGATCTTGGTTTAAGTGTTCCCATAAGTGTTGCACCGGAGTTTCAGTTCTGATAAGTCTGTGCTTAACAGCCCATGTGTCTGTTAAGCAGCTCGGAATATTAATACACTGCAGTTAGGATTGAACTTTCAGAAGGCATTTTGTACTTATTTTGGAGGGTGCATTTGTGTCATTTCAGAAATAGATTCTATCACATCAAATCTGTTATGAAATGTCACAAGTTTACCCTAAAAGGCAGTAAATAAAGATTGCCTATGGAGTCAAGCCATTTCCTTTTTGAAGACCTTTTGCTGTTACTGATGATTGTTAGGAATTGCAAGCGATTGGTTTGTGTACATGCTGCATTGACCTGCACTTTATGTCCTTGGTTCTTTCCAATCACAGAGCCAGCAACTAAGGGCAAAAGGCAGAATTGAGTTAATGCAATTTCACCATTGTACTCTTCCAGTTCTTATCCCTCCCTGCAAAACATTGTCACTTGAATGCAATCCTTATTTTTCTCTAGAGATGTTTAGTTAGGATTGATTCCAAGAGTTGGTTCCAAGAATTTGCTTTAGAGCTTAATTTAAAGCTAGTTTTATTGTTATTGTGAAATAAACTTTTTTTAATTATAATTTTAAATGTTTATGATGTAATTTTAGTTTTTATATTATTCATATATTTAAAATAAATAATTTTATTTTTATGGTTGTGTAAGAAACAATATAGGAGCCAATGCAGTATAGGTTTTTAATATCTCCCAAACTTCTTTTATTCTTAGGCAAGCGGGTAAAGGTACCTCCGCCATTGATGCCCCAGGTCTCAGAAGTCAAAGTTCATGAAATTTCCAGAGAACTCGCTATGAATCTGTCTTCCACACCTACTGATAGAGGTTATGGCCAGAGCAGTAGTCCTAAATCAGAACGTCTTCATGAAAAAGATCAGATAAGTGTCTTCCCAGATACTGAGCCCACTCCAACACTTACTGTTGTCTCCCCTGCCTTATTTGAACCATCACTCAGACAAGATGTTCAAAACCATACTGTGGCTGCTGCGCCTGCTGAACACGAAATTAAAAGTCAAGATGAAGATGTTAGCCTGCATACTGAATATCCGGTAGTGGAGACCAGCTCAATGCCACCAACTGGTCAAGCTGATTTTGAAAAAGAATTTTACGATGGTAAAATAATTCAACCCAGTTTAGAAACATTGATTGAAGAAGTGACAACTGGAAAAATGCCAGTGGATGACAAGCTGGAAATATCTGTGATCACCCGCACTGTGATAACTGCAGGCGTAGAAAAAGACGGTCAGACTGTTGGTCCACAGGATGTAAAAGAAAACATATCCATTGCAGAAACCACTGTCAGTGCAAAGGCACCTTTAGACACCAGCACTGTCAGTACAACAATTGTAGGAAGTCAGAGTGAAAGTGTCCAAACATTTGTACCAATTGAGGTTGTGCCAACCTCGATCACAGATAAACCTGCTTTACCACAAGACACACATCTTGGTAGCGTTCCCACATCTCAAGAAGGGACAGAAAGCCCAGAGGAGGTAACTGATAAGCAGATTGAGAAAATAACGGTACTGTATGCTAGTGATGTTCCAGCCAGCAGTTTAAATAAAACTGCTGTAACACAACAGGCAGAACCAGAAGAATCCAGAGATGAAAAGAAATCCACATTGCTGCCATTCATGTCAAATGATTCAGTAACTACAGAACGTGACAGAAAAACAGTTTTAGCTTCTACTACATCTGAGGACCATAGTAATAGAACAAGGAAAGACCAGGACAGCAAGAAAGAGGTAGTGACGCATTCACTGAGTACAGCTGAACCTGCTTCTGACATCACTGGAACGGAAGCCACGAGTATCGAAGACGCCAGTCATATTATAAAAGTTGTACCTATAAGCATTGTACCAGAAACTACACCACCCATAACTGTGTCTGCAACTAAAGATAGCATATTATTAGCCTCAAGAACTATGAGAACAATGACTGATGAGCCATCAGTTTATTCAACATTAAGACCGATGGCCTCTTTGTCTACGCAATCGAGCACTGATGAAGCTGAAGGATCTTCTAGCATTATGTTGTCAAGTGATGAAAAAGAAGACGGGCAAGAACAATCTTTTGAAGATGAAGGACCATCTACTTCATTGATTCTACCAGAAGTAACATCCCAAGGAGATTCTGAAGATGCGAACACTGAGGTTGTCTTCGCTGATTCAGCTAAAGTTATTGAAAAGTCAACAGTTCAAGTCATTACTTTGGAATCTCAAAGCTCCGTTGTCCAGTCCACGCAGTTCGAGCAAACAGTTACCACTCCAGAAAGTCATGCTGCAAGAGTAATCCCATCAAAATATTTTTCTGACGATCTAATGAAGAAAGAATTAGTAGCTAATCAAACAGGGCTGATTCATGCATTTGCTGAGCCAACTCATACTGGTAAGACAGTGGAATCTACAGATTCGACTGGATTATCTTCTGAAGCTTTGATAGAGAAAGTTGCTCATGAGACTGATGTGGATGAGGCCAGTGGACTCGAACCTAAAGAAGCTGAAGGTCTCTTCTTTCCAGAAGTTCAGACGGTCTCAAGTCACACAGAGGTTGTAAATGCTTCTGGTGATGATAGGCCAACAGAATATGACCATAAACCTAGTGGCCACCTGCATTTTGTAAGCCATCAACCCACAGTCGAGGAAGTGAGTATAGAATCTACAAGTGGCATCACAGAGGAATCAGTGAAAGAGCATGGTGTGTCGCAGACTATTACCATTACAAGCACTCAAGAACAACCAGATGTTTTTACTCTTGAATCAGATGGGAACGTGGATATGATAAGTCAATTGCCGCAGGGCCAGTCCACAGTTTCGGCTACACCAGAGTCGGTTAGCGTCCTAACACAAGCTGCTGAGGAAAGTCGAGCAGTCCACACCTCTGGATCTGATCATATGATAAGATTTGAGACTCTGTCACCACAGATAGAGGTAGAAAAGAAAATACATCACATAACTACAACAGTGCAAGAACCAGAAGAAGCAAAACGCGAGAGTCATTATACAACAGTGATAACTCCACAAGAAACATCAGAACCTAGATTTGTACCTGGGGATAAAATTCACCCAGTACGACCAGTACCAACATATTCTGAGGAAACGAAAGCTGAGTCCGCTGTGACTGTTTTACCAAGCACATTATTGCCTATTGTAAATTCCACAGTTGCAGGTATTCAAGAAGAGCTAGACATTAGTACTGCAGAAAAGATTCAACCAGAATCAGCAAGCGAAGAAGGTAGTGCGATTGGCCAGGACATTGAATCACATTCAAGTACCCCAGAAATATCAACTATTTCTAAAAGATTTGTGACTGAGTCATCTAAAGCAGTATCTCACCATCCTGTTTCAGTGCAAGAGGTCACTTCAATGCCTGTGATCGTCAGTCACATTCCGGTAATAGACTCCACCTCAGAGAAGACAATATCTCACCATCCACATGAGGTTACCTCAGTGCCTGTGAGTGAAATTTACATACCTGTTGAAGACTCCACCCCAGATGAGATTGAGAAGGATACTGCCGAAATAGTTCCTGAGATAATTGCCAAAACCTCTACATCGCCACAAAAGATAGTTCATTCCCTGGTTGAATCAACTGTTACCTCCTCATCTGTAACAGCAGAAGAGATAGAAGGATCAGGTACTCCAGAGGAAACAACAGGCACAAAGGAACTGAGCACAGCAGGCTCTGAAACAGACACCAAGGTTAGAACCACAGCCTCCGTCACTGGAGTGGAGGTAATGGAGGTAACCACAAAAGCAATCAAATTATTCCCAACAACAACAGCTGCCTCTGCCAAAACAAGACCTGGTACAAGTGCATCCATCAAAGACACTGAAGTAAAAACAACAGTCAAACCAAAATCTTCAGTAACAGATATATTACCACTTATTATTGAAAATGATCCTGGTGAGACTCCAGTGGAAGAGACTGTAATTATTGGTGAATCGAGTACCCTGCTTCCTGGTGTCTCAGACATCGATATGACAGGCAGTCTGTCCCAACTGGACATCGATCACGAATATTTCACAATGTCGCCGACCAGAGTAACACCAGTCTTTAAACCTTCTGCTGCTGTCTCTCCTATCGGGGTCACGTCAAAGGCTGTAGCATCTCCAGACTCGGCTGCAGCATCTCCAGACTCGGCTGCAGCATCTCCAGACTCTCCTCCAGCAGGAGATCAAAAGGCTGTAGAAGCTTCAACATTTTCCACCATTCCAACAACTATAGCTTCTTTCCCAGCACAGCCAGACACAGAGGAAGAGCAGAAACCAGTTGATGTTGTGGAAAAATTGACGGCTACCACTGCACTGGATAAGGAAGTGTTAACTGATCATGGTAAGTTTTTTTAATACATATATAAATTCTTTTAAAAATGTATTCTCTTTCCGTTTGGGCTATTTTCTGTTTTACTTGAAAGTTAGTTGTTTCAAGTAGTGATTGCCAAGAATGACTATCCAGATTCTCAGATGACTTAACCAAGAGTATATGGATGGAAAGTGTCATCTGAGCTACATAATATAAGCCGAAGGCTGTTGAAAAGAAATTTTATCAAGATCATCGTGCAGATGCTGTTTGTTAGCATGGCCTTGTTGTTTGGAAGTTATCCTGTGCACCGTACAAGCAGACGTGATTGTTGTGGGAATTGCCTGGTTGTTTTGCTATCAGTTGTTTAAAGGTAGCATGTTGACCTCCCTTTCCCCCCCCTCCTTCTCTTCCCTCTCCCCCTCTCCCTTGCTTGGTGTCTATCCTGACCCCGTGAAGTGCTCTGTGAGACATTGCCCTACACGAAGAGCACTAATATAAATGCAAGTTGTTGTTGAACTGAAAACAATCCTTCAAATTGCAGCAATGTTAGTAGATAGTACTATGTTGGTAGAATGGTACATATTCATTTTGCCAAATGCTTGGGCTTCTCACGAGGCTGTATGTCAAATCCCCACCTCTACTATCTTTAGCCATAGTGTTGTGCATTTGTTATATTTAATTTATATCAGCATTAAAAATGAGTATTAAGAACTTCATCTGTAATCTTAAGTTGTCGTCATTGTGTACTTGCCTTTCTGAACATGCCCGAAAGGATCTGGAAGAATGCTTTAATCCCTTAATGATCATTCAATGATATTCAGAAATATGTTTAACCTTCAATCCCTCATTAGAATGCATTGGAGTCTTGAAGCTCAGTGGTCAGAGCACTCGCCTCTCAAGCGAGAGACCTGGGTTCGATTCCCGGTAGGGCGAAACATTGGGCAAGTTTCCTCACTCCACACACCTAATAATAATCCCTCCAAAAAACAAAACAATAATAAATTGATCACTTCAATCCACAACTGTTTGTGGGACTCTGCTGTGCACAATTGGCTGCCGCATTTCACCCACAAATACAGTCAATTCACTTTACAGTATATTCTGTGAAGCACTTTGAGACGTCTAGAAGACACGAAAAGCGCTATATCAAATGCAAGGATTATTATTATTTTTGGAAATAGCATCAAATTTCATCCAACGAGAGAACGCTGAGTACCTTTAACAGACTTTTCAGCACAGATTTTAAGAGTGAAATGTGACAATACCTAATAGATGTCACAATTCTGATGTCACATATATTAACTCATCCCTGACTGTTCAGCACCTCAGGCCGTCCTCCTAATGTGAAAGGTGCTTTACAAATGTAATTTTGTTGTTGTTGTTAAGATTGGGGGGTTGTCGAAAAGGATGGGAGAAATGCTGGGAGATGTTTTCTCACTCAGAAAGTTGTTCAGATGTTGAATGCCCTGCCAAGTAAAGTGGTAAAGGCAGAGTCTGTTGTGGCTTTGAAGAGGGAAGAGGTAGAGAAACATAGGGATAGGGCAGGATAATGGGTTTGAAAATGCAACTTGCTCTGAGATCCAGTGCAGACTCAATGGGCTGAACGCTATAAATTTCTATATACAGAGCAACATCTTAAAAAGTAAGTACAAGTACAATGATCCAATCGGTAGTTGCCAGAAAATTAAGTAAGTTTCAAGGACACTTGGAAATCTGGATTCTTAAGTATTGTTCTATTTAACATCATCTCCTACATTCTTTCTAATGAGTGCCTTTTACTTCCAGTTGCTTTTATTTCTTTACCAGTTCCTAATGGCATACTGCACATCTGCCATACCACCCACACACCATCTGTCTTTAAGGATCTATGTCCACGTTATTAGTTACTATTCAACAAAAGTCAAAAAGGGCCAAGCTTGTTGGATGTGGCAGCATCATGGATTCTATCTGAACTATAAGAGCAGCCAAGGTTCTATTAACTTAAGTGGCTTTCTTAAATGTTACCAGACCATCTACACTTTTTTTGGAATTGTATTACATCTTAAGAGTTGGACAGTACGTAAGAGAAAGGGAAAAAGAATGTAAGTAAGGAAGATAACCAATATTATTCCCACTATTATTAAACTGAGACAAGATAGATCAGATAATGTATAAAATCCCATAATTTTTTGGTCTGATCTTAAGTTTGTAGAAAGGGATTACATTTATTTATCCTTTTAAATCCTCAGCTCTTGGTAGGAGCAGTGTCTCAGACTGTTGTTACTTCAGCCTTATTTAATGGAAAAAAAATATGCCTTTAGCCTCATAGTTCTATCTTATTATGATAATAATACTCGCATGCGAGTTAGTGCCAATAATAACCCATAAAATACACACAGTTTCATCACTTTACAGTATATCCTGTGAAGCGCTTTGGGACATCTCAATGATGTGATAAGGCGCAATATCTCGTGCAAGGATCATTATAATGCTGAGAATGTCTGAAAGTGCTTTACAAAGTTTCTGTGAAGTGGAGTGATTGTGCAACTCTGGGCAAACGCTGCAGATATTAAGTGTATAATATAAAATATGTTGCTTTATATATAGTCTTCAAAGGCTTTGAATTCCCCCATAAATTCCTCAGCCTCTCTATGTCCTGAAAAACAATCCAGACAAAATTGGTCAGTCACTGCATAGCTGTTTGTGGGACACTGCTGTGTGCAAATTGACTGCCGCATTCACCAACAAATTGTCACTACCCTTTACGTTAATTCTCTGAACTACTTTAAGACAAAGTGATAAGGTGCCATATTAAATTCAAGGCCTATTATTATTACTGGTCTTTAAAAGCTGCTTGAAACCCTGCCTTTTCAATCACTCCTATTGTACCTCTTTCCTCCCCATTCTCCTACTCCTCCTGCTCAGTGTCCAGCACTGTTTCTGTTCACTCTGCAAGACATTTCCCTAAGTGAAAGGCACTGTATCCTATTGTTATATGTTGCTCCTAAAAAAAACGCAGTATAAATGTTGAATTTAAAAATTTGAATGCACCAAGGATTTGGATGGAGAACAACCCACTGATTTGTTTTACGATACAGTAATTAACATCATTTAAATCTAAGAAATGGCTTCAAATTTCACTTAACAGTATCAAGATTGATGCCAAACAATTACACAACCAACCATATGAACAGTGCTTCTATTCAATTTTTATGCTGCACCATCATAAATTTGTACTCCCAATGAAGTCTACAATTTAATTCTTCAATCTATCTACACCACGTTTATATAGCAGTTCCACTCGAAATGTGGTGCCAAACAAGAGGGATTTAAGAGGCGCATTTAAATCCTCTGTTTTTACACGACCTCTTTGTTTCCAGGAATCATTTTCAGCAAAATAAGTGAGCTTACAATGCAGGGTTCTCCCAGTAAGGAAGGGGTCAAATGTCTCACGGAGAGGAAGAAGGGGAAAAAAATTGGAAGTATCACCCACCTACAGTGGCATTTGCTTAAAAATACACTAAACTTCACAGTAAGTGAAGTGCTTCGAGATATCCTCCTGACCATAGAAAGTGTTATATTAAATGCAAGTATTATATAAAATAATGATGTAGGCTTGTGCGAACAAGGTACATACAGTGAAATAAACAAGTAATAATCCTTTAATCAGACCAAAAAGCAAAATGTCGCAGTTTTGGTCACTCATAATTTTTTCAAAATGCCTCAAAAGTATTTCACAAAATTGCAGTGAATGTTTATTTGTAGGTGAACCTGGCTACCAATTTACAATTGAAATGCCCCATAAAACAGCTAGGAGATGAAGCTTGTTGGCCAAGATGCTGAGAGAAACTCCCTTCTTTTTTGAATAGAATTGAAGGATTCTGGTTAATATCTGACGTGAACGATGGCACTGACAGTACAAACTGCCCCATTAGTACACCAGAGTGTCACCCTGGACTGTGAATCCAATTGTGACGATGTCACTTGGGTGACAACATTACTTTGCTTTCTCCTGGGCACGGTCTGTAGAACCTGGAAATGCATACAATGGGAACACTACAGGGAACCAGGACAATGATCAGCTAAGTAGAGCAGTGCTTGATTGTTAGTGTCTTAATGTTTGCTCTGTTCTCTGGTTGCTGGGGAAGGGAGAGTGTTGGCAGAGAAGGATAAAGACTAGAAGAGGAAAGAGCAAGTTCAGGGTAGGCTAGTGCTTGGGCTATATAACATTGTATATGAAGGGAGAACTGTGGAGAACACTTTAAAAAAAGGCGATTTTGCAGAACAGTGCTTTTTGAAGGCTTCTTTGGATTCAGTTTTTGATCATCTCTAAGGTGGCTTAACATTGATAAAACTTGATTCCTATTGAGGATAAAAGCAGGACGTGGAAGGGCAAACTGGTCATTGGGAGCAGGGAACGATGTGGTTCTAGCTGGTTAAATTCTAGCATTACCGCAAAGCGCACTCTGCGAGTCCCCAGGCCTTGGCTCTCACCAACCTGAGAATAATACTTTCCAAAATTAAGCAGGGTGTGTTCTTTCAGGAAGAGAGTGCATATTCCATTCCACGTACACGGAAATTTCCATGTGTAGGTGCCATTCAAATGTGGAGCTCTCAATCTGGTTTGATTTTAAGCTTGGTGAAGGGTTTCCGCGTGTGCCAGCTACCCGCGCTGACCAAATAAAAAGCATTGCGTTTTGTGCCTACGCACGTCAGTCTTTGTTTTCAGTTTGTTCTTTATTCTGATTTTATTGGAATAATTAAAAGATCAACTTTGGCCAAAAATAATCGTTTTGTCTAAATCTCCATTGCGTGGAGTCAGTGATGTAAACCTGGACAGGATAAACTGTTCTATAAAGAGGAAAATGGATACTACATTCTAACTTGGATTAGTTCATCCTGAAAAGAGCAAAACAAAGACTTGGGACTTTTATTGGAACCATAACAAAAGTATATTCATGCAGAATTATGATCATAGTCATTACGCTTGAGTAGTGTGAATTATCCTAAGCTCCCCGAGGGTGATCCACCGACTCAGCATGAACCCAACCATCCATTATTCCTAGACGGAAATACAGTATATGTGTTTATTCATTATGCTGGTTACTTACAGTTAGAGCACAGGAGTGTTAGTACAGCCATGCTTTGAATACTTAATTGGCTAATTAGTTTTAGCATTTCAAATGTGGATCTCAATTTAACCATTTTTCTGTACACCCTGCTGTTTCGGTAAGATGATAAAGAAAGATATTTGGAAGCTAGTGGGTATAAAGCTGTCCAGCACTAAACCATTCTGCCCAAAAGGTTGATCTATGATGATTGGTTTATCTCAGCACAGGGTGGGATTTGTTGCAGGTTAGCTACAATTGGCCTCAGCCACCCTGGGCTACAAGAGGAAAAATATCCAGTAAAAGTCTCAAGTCTTTGCTCTTTTAAGTGTCACTGAGGTACTCTGCAGGTGATAGTGTGAGATCCGGAGGAACACAATGTTCGAGGAGACGGAAGCAGGGGAGGAGATAAATGTGATGGAGGGGAAGAAAAGGAGTCTTGGTTAGAGACTAAATATGAGAAAGAAAGGAGAGTTGAGGGCCAAACTGGACACCGAGATTGTGGACTGGTTTGGTGAGGCTGAGGAGGTCGGAGGTGGAAGTAAAGAGGTGTTGGAGGGGTGGGGGGGCGGGGGTGAGTCGAGTCGGATCTTATAAGATCTGTAAGACTGTAAGACTGCAGGAAGTTGATGCTCAGTCACGACCCAATGTCTGACCAGACAGACAGAGAGAACAGCAGTAGTCCTGGAATCAAGAGTAGACATGGAAAAGTAGATTTCATGTCATCTGGATACAAATGGAAGTTAACCCCATATCTCAGAGTATGTCACCAAGAGGGAGTATGTAGATAACAAAAAGAAAGGAACTTAGGATAGAGTCCCGAGGTACTTTGCTTATGACAATGCGTTGCAAGAGGAGAAACCATTGAAAGAGACAAAGTAAAGATGGTGGGTCCTGATTAGGACTTGAACCAAGTGAGTGGGTTCCATGGAGGTGGGTGCTTATAACTATAAAATGTGTATGAGGCAAAAAAATATATTTTGAAAGTTAAATCTACACCTGAAGTTGAGGAAAGTCAGTAAAATCACTTTAGGGAAATGAACAAGTATCGCACTCAGTAATTATCCATTTTATTTTGCCCTGTTTCTTAAATAACTACAAAAGAACAAAACACAAAATACTGCAGATGTTGGAAATCTGAAACAAAAAGAGAAGTTGCAGGGAACACTCATCAGGTCAGGTAGCATCTATGGAGAAAGGAAGAGTAGAAAAGAACAGTTGGTCAATAGTTAAACCAGACTGAACTATGGTACTTTGTATCCCTACAATACTCCTGAGCTCAGGGTCATGCTCTCTCACCTGATCCTGCCCTGCATGTCTCGAAGTGTTAGCTCAAGCTTCACTTAGCGCTGAGTATCCGGGTTTATTGTGACTCTTTTTCTAACCATTTGATTCTAATCTCCCCCTCCAAGAGCAGAAAGCCTCTATCAGAATTAGAATGTTCTTATTTTAGTGCTGAATCTTTGTCCTGACAAGTTTTCTTGACCATTTTCTGAACCTAAGTATTCCTCACTAATGTCACAATGCGTCCATTGATGCTCCTGATTTACCAATAAACCGAGCTGTTGCAGTTCTTTTGTTCTTTGCTAAATCTTGGCACAATACAGTAGAGCATTGACATATGGCTCTTTATATTGGAGTCTCTTAAGATATCAGCTTTCCAATGGCATTCCAAATAAGGCATCCCATGTTGCACAGTTGAGATAATAATAAGAATTCTTGCATTTGGTATACCACCTTGTCACTTCATTGAGACATGGCAAAGCATTTAATTGGATTGTACTGTGAGGTGTAGTGATTGTATAAGAGATCTGTTTCTGGCAAATGTCCGTGCATCCCGCAATCCATTGAGAACTCCTTTCTGAATCTTGTAATTCTGGAGTCCCTGTGGGTTGGGAGAAGGGTCCTGTTAAGAGATTGGTACATTTTTGACCACTCTGCCTCTGATTAGGTCTTAAGAGAATGGGAAGAAAAGTTAGTTTCACATTGCTAGTTTTCTGAAAATTGATTTGAGGCTCACTGGACCGAGTCTGTGATGAGAGGAGCTATTAGCTGACCTTGATGAGCAAACACTGTGTATTCTCCACTAGTTGGTATATTTACTGATTTTATGATGGAAAATCCCTTATAAGCTCTGATTGCCAAGGTCAGTAAATTTCCAAAACGATGAGGAATAAAACACAATCATCCACCAAGATCAGTAAAAGCACAAACGGATCGGATCCTTCCTTTTCTCCCAAGACATTAAGGGAAGCTTTGTGCCTGCATCATCCTTGTGCCTCAGGACTTAGCAGTGCATAATGCTGAATCAGTTTATGTTGATTGCAAAATAGCAATTATTTTCTTTATGTTTTTATATATTTTAAAGATACAGGCAAAAAGGTCACTATTATTGACATCAGTGTAAATATAAACGGCAATGTGTCAAAAAAAAAACCTCTCCTACAGCAAAATAACAAATTTACATTTACATAGGGTGGGTGGGTGGCCCAAGGCACTGAGTATTCAAGAGTTTGCACTTGAGCTGGGATTGGATTCAGGAGGGGTGGGGGCCAAGGGGGGGGGGGAGGAAAGATGACTGAAGATACAGTCAAAGAGGAAGGTCTTAAAGTGGAGCTTGAAGGAGGAAAGGCAAAGGGAGTCTGGGTGGAGTTCCAGAGAGTGGGGGCAGTTTGGCTGAAGGCTCAACCCCAATGATGGGGTGGGCAGGGTAGGCACATGAAGCAGACTAGTGTGGCACAGTGCAATAGTTTTTTTCTTAAAAAAAGGTGCTCATTTTCTCCTCCCTTAAAAGGATCTGTTCAAGAAACTGTTTTCTGATCCAAAGAACAAAGTAAAGAAAAAAATGATTGGATAATGGTTACAAATCATTAGGATTTGATTCAGAAACACTAGGTTAATGATTTAGAAATTTGGAACAATATTTGCAGTATCCCTTAAGCCATTCCTTGCCTTAATTAACACATGGAAGACCATCAGCAAAATAACACATTTTATTCTGTAGCTTATTTGCTCTGGAAAAAGAATTTGGAAAAAGATTAAAAATGACATAGTCCAACTGGCTTGTAGTTTTCTTAAAACAAACAACATGGTTAAGTTGAATAGCTTCCCAAAGTAGTTTGAAATTTTTAAACTGATTTTGAACAATTGCACGGATCCAGATCACTATGTTATCAAAACTTATTCTGGGATGCATGCGTAATGAGAATGATTCTGTTTGTTTAGCTTAACTTAATGTTCAAACTGTTATTCTTAATCTTAAATGAGCTTTGCCAGGATGTAATTTTTAACAACTATTAGACAAACCAAAATGATTGATGGAATCAGCTTAGTAGGAGAATTGCGAGCACAGTAAATCGCTTAGCTGCAGCAATAACTGAGAATATAAGCGGCATCAAGCCATATCTTTTATACAAAATGTGGCTGCGTGACTGGGAACAATCGTGGCACCTAAAGGCAGTGGCACACAGTAGGCCTTAGTTAGCCAAGAGGAGAGGGTGAGCCGAAGAGTGGGGTAGAACGTCATAGTGATAGGGAAGTACTAGGGTCTGAAGGGATTTATAGGTGATTTAACAATGTTAACCTTCATCAGCTATTCCTGTCGTGCATCTCTTAATTTTTGACAGGCACAAAAAATAAAAATTTGCTAATTAAAACTAGATTTAACACAAACTTTTGTGTTTTATGGTGTTTATCATGAACGGTCCAAACTTTACCTTTGTGCTGTCATCAGAAGCCAATTAAACAAATGTATTTTTATTCCTAAATGCAGACTAATTGTATCACAGTGGCTGGGGGCAGATTTTGCCATTTAGCTCTGCTCACAGTAGGAGACTACTGGGTAACAAGCTATTTATTGCAGTACTTTACAGGTCATTGATGAAAAGATAACTTGCTATAACAATTATATTATAAGGATATAATTTGCTGGTGGTGGGGGGGGCGGTGGCAGATAATGTAATAAACTGCAAGCATGAAGTTAAGGTGGTGTGAATATGATTCAAACCTGAGAGAATATTACATTCTCAATATTCTCCAAGTTGTCTAGGATTTGTTTGTAGGGTTCTTCTCTGCTCATTTACTGTTAGTCTTTCCAGTTTAAAGGTATTTTACTCATACCAACTTTTTTCTACCAAATTTTCTCCCATCGCCATCTCTCCTGAAGGAATTGACTCTCTGTTTAGGTGTAATTCTATGGATGCTGGGCACCCTCTGGTACTTTGCTGACCTGACCACTAATAATGTGTTAACGTTATAAGTTTCAGCAAATCTGGGGGAAGGGAAGAAGCTTGTGGGAGAGAGGATGTTGACGAACAATCTCAATCGTATATTCATTTAATATAACAATACAGTACAGTGTATATTTATACAGTGCCTTTCACATCACGAGGACACCTCAAAAAGCCCTAACGGGGCTGGATGGGCACCCAAGATAGAGGTGGCAGCTAAGGAGAGTAGGGAGGGAATGATGACTGAAAGCGTGGTCATAGATGTAAGTTTTGAGACGTGTCTTGAATGAGGGATGGAGGGAACATCCACTTACGCCTCAAGCAGTTTTTTATTGACAAAGTTGGTAGGAGCTAAGGTTTAGGATCGCAGACTGTGCATTGGCTACTGATAGAGTTTAACCAACTAAAATCGCATAGCTTGCCACAGCAAACTGTCTGGCTTCCCATGGCTTATTCAGCTTGCACCACTCTACCTATTAGGGTTTGGGCTTGCAAGGTTAAAAGAAAATGAGTGGGAAGAATTTTTGCCCCCAGTAAAGGTTGTGTCCCTCCCAAGTTCTGCCGACAAGCCAGGCTGTCTGGTCTATCATGATCAGTGCCTTTGAGGTACTGAGATTTACCTGACTCAGAAAGCAGACACTGAGGTTGCCACAGAGGGTTAACTCAATTATGACATTCTGTTGTCAAGGATGTCATCTAGGAGCCCGTTCATCCTAAAGGGGACCCTCTTACCCCAAAATAAGATGTGGAGCACTGGATAGAGATTAGCAGGAGTGATTGATTTTCCCTCTAGTCCAGGTGTGTTGATGCATTTTTAGAGAACAGCTATTGATTCCAGATCTTCTATTAGCAATGGCATAATTTCTCTTTATTACTGTGAACTGGCAATAAATTCAAGGTTTCCAATGACAAGACGATTGGGAAGTGGACTTAATACTGTATTGGGGATAGATCAGAGATATGTTTCCTTTGTTTCTGATCACAGAATGTTTTTATTGGGTTTAGTGCTTCATATACTGTAGCAATAATCAGTTTAAATTGTGTGCATCTGCCTTCATGTAGCATAGCCCAATTATTTTGTCGGAAGCAGTACAAATGATCTGAGAGGCACTTACTTGTTGATTAATTGACATTGGAGAATGGGTATTATTCTTGGCTATGTCTCTGCATAGATAACTGGGCATTATTCAGGTTGGAGCTTTGTTGCTGTAGCAGCAAAAGTTCAATATATGCATCTTCATGTCTAATCTGGCAAGTTGTCCTAACCTACCCCGTCCTTAGCAAGCTTTTCAGCTCATTTTTATAATAAACTATCTCATTATAAAGACTTAGCAAAACAAAGTTGTAGCAACTGTAGAGTTTACTAAATCCAATATATTTTCTGTGGTCCCAACATTTTCAATGTAGTTTCCACATTTTGTAACTTTCTTTTCTATTTGTTACCCCTCGGCCCCCTGACTCATGATCATCCCAGAGGCAAACACTTACTAGTCATTGTGAGGTACAGGGATTTCTGTGCAGAAAAAGCAGTTTACATGGCAAAGCGCTTTTTACTGGTAGTGAGGTGTCGACGTTGCTACTGTTTTCAGTAAGAGCCCTTTTTTTTTATCCCTGTAGCTGTTTTGGTAACCTGTCAATTTAGAATTAATGAAAGGAGAATTCAGTTTTAAGCATGAATGAGAAAAGATCATTTGTCCCATAAAATCTATTCCACCATCCTGAATCAGTCGATAACACTCTCACCTCCGTGTCAGAAAATTTTGACTTTGATATTCACACGTCAGTACTCATGATGTAGGCTGACACTGCAATACTATGAGGCTATGCTGCATTTTGAGTGACATGTTGAACTGAGGTCCAGTCTGCCTTTTCGGGTGAACATTAAAGACCCCATGGCATTTTTTGAAAAGAGAAGGGAGTTTCTCCCAGTGACCTGGTCATGAATTCCCCAAATAAAATTATAAATTGCTGCATGACCATTTAAGTGGTCTGAAATGCTACCACTACCCTGTGTGAGGAGTGCTATATAAATGCAAGTTGCTTTTGTGGGAGATTGGTTTGTATACATTGGCTGCTGCATCACCAAAAAAATATGCATTCATTATACTTTACAGCAAAGCCTGTGAAATGTTTTGAGATGTCTTCCTGACCTGAAAGATGCTATATCAAATGCAAGGATTATTTTATTTGATCATGGGCAACCTGTATACCCTGGTTCAACAAACTAATCCTTGATCTCTGAAGGTAATTGAACAAAAAATCAGTGTATTTATTCTGGCCTGATAAGAATGCCAACAATCTCCCAAATAAAATCGGTCATTCTCCCAAATAAAATCGGTCATTTGTTTCATGACTGTTTGCGGGACTGAGTGCAACTGAGCTGCTGCAGTTTGCCTACAAATACAGTCGCTCCAGTTCACAGTATCCTGTGAAGCATTTTGAGACATCTTCCTGACATGAAAGGCAAAAACTAATTGCAAAGATTATTATTATAATTATAATATATTGGAATCATTTAAATTACAGTACAAGAGAAGACTGTTGAACTCATCATTCAATCCTACATTGGGGTATTATTTGTTATGTTCTTACATAAAGTTTGCAAGGATTATTATTATTACACTGGAGCTACTTTCTCTAATCTCATTCTTTCATTATTTAACACAGGCTGGTTCTTTTCTCACAAGTAATATTTTCCTGATCCCAACAACACAGATACCTTTGTGTTTTATGGAGTTAATTTATCATATGCCCCTTCTCTGCAACCTTCAATTCCATACCAAATAGTTATGCAGCTCTTCTCTTTAAGGAGTTAATGGACTCAGCGTTATGTTGTGGGTTTGTTCCAATGGTGCAGGAAAAATTTACCATCCAACTTTCAAACAGGAACTTCAGGGACATTAACAAGCAGGGAGTCTCAGGAGATTTATTGAGGGCAGAGAAATTAATTTAGCCGCGTGCTGGCACAGTCATTCTTGTGTGGGTTTTGCCTGGACTTGAGCGCTTATTGATAACTGAGCACTTTCAGACTTACTCTCATGACTGCTCTCCCATCTCTCCCATGTTAATGATAGAACAGAGCTTACTATCTTGTCAGCTGTTTTCATTCTTTATGAATGGCACTAGTGGTGGGAGGCCAGTGAGCAGTGCTCAGTCCTTGAGTTTGCGAGCTCTGCCTCCCCAAATTCACCACAACGTAAGCAGGGAGGAAGTAGCAAAATAAAAGTGGCAACAAACATGGTGTCCATAAGTCAAAATACTGCAGATGCTGGAATCTGAAATCTGAATCCGTTCTGACGAAGGGTCGTGGACCCAAAATGTTGACTCACTTTCCTTTCTCTAAAGATGCTGCCTGACCTGCTGAGTATTCCCAGCTCTCTTTTTGTTATAGTGTAATAAGTTATTTTAAACTTCTCAGTTTGTGGATTTTGTTTTTTTCTCCCTCTGTTCTATACCTGAGTATTTTATCTTCTCTTTCTCTACTGAGGCTTCAGCCACCCTCTCCCTTGTTAATGACAGAACTCCCTTGGAATTCGGCACAATAATTGGGTTTCAGGATTTTGACGTTCCCATGTTTTTTTCCGATGGAGGATAGATATTCTGTCTAGCTAAAAATTGGACAACTAGTTTAGCTCAACCGGGATGCTGTGAGGCAGCACTCAAAAGTTGGCTCCAAGTCATGGAAAAGAATCGACTTCCATTGGATGTGATTCTAATAGTTTGGGAACATAACTTGAAAATAAATTTTGGTTAATATCTTTGCTGAAAGTGGGAGATGGGCTGCCTCCAAAACCTGTGGAACCTCAATGGATGGTAAGTTTCAGCAATGGCAATTTGTCACAATTATCCCTGGTGATAATTATGATATGTTGCCTTGAATGTCAATGTTTTTCACCGCATTGTTTTTCTTTCTGATGTTTCTTTCCCTCGCTCTCTTTCTCTGAATTTTCTTCCTGCCTCCTAATATTATCAATAATAATAATCCTTGCATTTGATACAGTACCTTTCATGTCAGGGAACGTCTCAAAGCGCTTCATAGGATATATTGTAAAGTAGAGTGACTTTGTACTTTCAGGTGAACGATGCAGAAGTCAATTTGCCCTCATCAATACCCCACAAACAACTCTCAAGTAAATGACCAATTTTATTTAGGGGGTTGTTGGCCAGGACATTGAGAGAAACTCCCTTCTCTTTTCAAATGCTGCTGTGGGAAGTTTATCTTCCACCTGAACAGGCAGTCAGGTTTAATATCTCACCCGAAGGACAATACTTCTTACATAAGGTATGCAAGGATTATTATCCTTTGCTGTTGGTGACACTGCAGTTACTGCATCAAATATATGTATTCAGTAGCAACGCTAGCAACATTTCTCTGTGAGAATTAAAACTCGTAGAGATGTAACGTGTTGGTCAGAGACTTGGGAATTCCACTTTCGTCAGGGCTCAGACCTATCTGGTGTAATTTAAATAATGTACGCTCTCAGGTTTGAATCCTGCTGTGTTGAGTTTGCTGATCACAGCCATGGGAAGTATTAAGGTATTGCAATTGGAAAAATAGGTCATATTTGCAAGATCACAACTCATCCCGCCAATGCAAGTTACATACAATACAATTTACATTTATATAGTGCCTTTAAGATCGAGAGGATGCCTGAAAGTGCTTACCAATGCTCGATGGGCATCAGTGCTAGGAATGGGGTGTGTGGGAGGTGGGGAGGGAAAATGCAGTCAAAGAGGCACGGTTCAAACAACATAGGTAGCGAGAAGGAGGAACTGTATCAGTTGAGAGCGAGAGGTTCACAATGTCCATTACATTCTTTCACTGTACACGACGATAGGACACCCAATCTCAAAACAAAAGAAAAAGACACTTGTAGAGTGCCCATTTAAATGATTGTGTAGCAAACAATAGATACAATATGTGAAAGGTTTGGAACTTTCTGATTCTGGATATACCGCTGAAGTAATGATCTCAGTTTTCAAAATAAAACTATCCCAAAGGTAAGAACACTTCCTCCCATGTCCCTGTGCCATTCTTTCCAATGTAAGCCTCATGAATGACTTTTAGAAGAAACGTTGACTTCACAGTAAAACCTAAGAATGCTTCATTCAACAGATGCAACCTGATGATTGCAAGGCAGCCGGGGTGGAGGAGGGGACTAGGCAGGAACCCTGCAGAGCAGCCAGTGATTGCTTTAGGGGCTGCGTGGGTCAGCGGACTGAGTAACTACTTTTGTGCCCTAGGTTTGCCTTCCACTGGAGTGTGGTTACATTTTCATGCTTGAGGAGGTTGGAATTAGTGTAAATTTCCACATGACTCCTCTGGTTAATCGACTAAAAGAAGCGGGCTTTTCTTTTTCATGGCTCAGAGCTACAAAAGGAATAGTATCCAGGAGTTCTGGGGTTAGGGCTTTGAAGTGGTTGCGATTGTGGCAGCTCAAACAGCAGCAGTGAGCGCTGCATCCGAAGTTTCACAGGTTGAGAGATAATTCAACCCAGGTGTCAATTAGAAATTCCTGCTTGAAGCCAGATCACATAAAGTTCCTGGAGTTTTTAGTATGTGCACTAATAAAGCAATTGGGTCAGTCGTCAGTAATAATTTCTTCTTTTATTAGTTAAAAATGTAATCTTTCCTCGCAGAACTAAGCCAATTACTGTTGGTCAACTAGCTGCAGGCAATTACCTCCCTGTAAGTAATTCCAGACCCATCTTCTGCCCACCGCCCACCTTCCTGATCCACCAGCTCAATTCATGCACTCTAGCTTCAATCACTTTTTTAAGTTCCAATTTGACTTGGAGCTAAGCATATTGCTTTGACAATGTGTTTCTGTCTCATCTCTGCGGCGCTCCAAACCTCAACAGCACATTTCATTCCGGTTTGTGTCAAATCTGGTCTTATAAATCCAGTTCTATAGAGAGTCTAATTCAAATAGGCTGCAAACTTGCTATATCACAATGTACAATGTGTGGGATACAGGAAGAATCACATGCCCACAGTGTGCATATACCATTGCGTAATTATAGGCACTTAAACTTTAACTGCACAAACCAAAGACCTTAGATTAACTGCCCGGATCTACCGTTCAAAGAAGTGAAAATAATTTTTTGATGTTCAGGACTCTTTAACTTTCAAATCATCTTAAAATTATACAATCACAGGGTTCTGATCTGCAGTATTTTCTAATAAGATCTTTAACAAGGAATCCTGTTAAGACTTCCTGCTAGCTTGTGGGAACACAGCTTTGGAAGCAAAATTGCATTGGGAGTGGAGTTCCTGTGAGCTGTCTGACCCAGTTCTAGGTACAGGAAGGAGTCTTTATTTGTGAAACCTGGTTCCTGGTTGAGGAATCCCATTACAAATACTGCAGATTAGACCTCAGTCAGAGAAAACTGACAGCAGAAGGGGAAGCCATTTGGTCAATTGTACCTTTGCTGGTACTGGAGCTAGTGACTCTAATCCCATTCCTTTGCCCTTTCCTCATACCGTTGTTTGAAACTGACCAGTGTTTAAAATGAATGAACTTAACTGTAACAGGTGCGTGTGTGTGAGAGAGAGAGAGAGAGATACACTGTGAAGGAGAATATTCAATACACATATACTAAGGGCAGTTAGTAGAGTACACTATTTGCCCTTGATTATGAAACACCCTCATTAGTGAGTTTGCAATTTTGATTGCTTCTAGTTTCAAATGAAAAAAAGAGGTATTTCACCAACTGTATTTCACTGTATGAATTGACTATTTTAAGATACTCCTTCACTTATAGTGCACATCGATATTAATAATCCTTAATAATCCTTGCATTTGTTATAGTGCCGGTTCCTTAAAATATCTCGAAAGCCCTTCAGGATTTACTTTCAAGTGTAGTTACTGGGTAGTTATAGGCAAACACGGCAGCTAATTGCGCAGAGCAATGTATCACAAACAACTATGGAGTGAATGCCTCATTTTATGGGGGATTGTTGGCTAGGGCACTGGGAGAAATTCCTGTGTTCTTTAATCTGTATCTTCCTTATTATTAATCTACTTAATTTAGCCAGTGACATCAAACCTGATCCAGGTTCACTTCTGATTGCTTGTAAAGAGCTCCTTGAAATGTTCGACATGTAATTGCAGCTCTTGGTGGAGTGCATAGCTTGCAGTAGTAGCGGTTACTTTCTCTTTGTTAATATTGTCCCTCAATATCTTCCCAGCAGCTTGATCACCATAGATCACAGTAGACACATGCCTTTTCAGCACTGAGAGGGCCACTATCATATTACATTATGTTTTGACTAATTACTGTATAATTACACATGAATAATGGTACATTAGCACTATTTAAATTACTGTTTTACTCTGGAATTAAGGCATCCTTTCGTCCTTTATCCCCAGGACGTTGGGACAGTGTTTCTTGCAAACACAACAGACCTGCTTACTCTGCTAACAATAGAACAATGTTGGACCACCTCAAGTTACATAACAGTGACTCCAGACTAATCCTTTTTCATTCCCTTAATACACACTTCAATAAGCACATTATTCTAGTGCTGAAAACTGTCACACATCTTCATAGCACCAGCTTGCAGCATCAGTACAGATAAAATATACCACTCTATCTTGTCCAAAGTTCTTTCTTTATTATTGGGTAAATCTGAAAAAAACACCCAACCGTTAATGATGTTTTTCATGATGTTGAAGAGCTCTATTCAATGTCATGGATTGTGTTAAAAGTCACAGGCAAAGTTTTCATCACAAATTGATGGATGGTAATGCTTTCCAGTTACATATTCTATTTTAATAATACCATGTTTGAAAAAACATTATTTGTCTTCAGAATACAAGGTGACCAAAAAGTTGTGTTAATGACCCTATTATCTAAAAAAAATCATTTATTTTAAGACTTATTAGACATTGCAATGTGACCCTGTATTACCTTAGGCTCTTTTGATGGCTCCCTGGTCAAATGCACATTGTGTTGTGATACTGAACTGTGCAAACCAGTTAGATCCCAGGTTTGATCTATGATCTGGATTGAATTGGTTAATATAAATTATGCAGCATGACTAGTTATTTTCCCTTTTTATCCTCTGAAGCTGCAGACTCATATTGGGATACAATTCCATGGATGGCATACTGGGATACGATTCCTCTCGTACTTTACAAAGTGATCATTTTGCATGTGAGAGGTTAGGTAGTTCACTGCATGTGAGACATCACAACCATGCCCGGTCCTGTCCTCATCTGCTCACCACTCACATACACTTTCCTACTGGATTCATTGAATAGCGACCAGGAGGGAGTATCCTACCTTATTTTTTATATGCTGAAATCAGATTACTTAGCACAAAGGAGCAAGTCTCGGATCTTCCTTGGGGTGAAGTTCTGCTCAGAGTTCTCTGTAGCACCTCTGCCGATGTGCGATTATAATGGGGGAAATCCCATTAGCAGCGGATATGGTCAAAGGTTTTTATGCATAATATTGATCAGAAAATTACCACACTGGTCTATACAGCACTCTGGGAGCTGTCTGTACAAATTCATACTAGTACAAAGTTATTCAGTAGTTTCAGGTGACACCCAGGGAGCTAAGTACTTTCTCTCTGACCATTAGATTTGATGCCATTACTAACTATTCACATACAGTAGTTTTACTGGAGCAAAATAAAGAATATGAATTGAGTTGGCATTAATAAATTGACAAATTAAATTTAAAGTGGACAAATGTGAGGTTATACATTTTGGGAGAAAGAATTAGGAGAAGTATATATGGGTGGTAAAATGTTAAAAGGAGTGCGCAATAAAGGGACTTGAGGGTTGAGGTACATAATCCTTCAAAGGTGGGAAGGCAGCTCAACTAAGGTGTCCAAAAAGCTAATGGAATCTTAGGCTTTATAAATAGGGGTATAGAATATAAAAACAAAGAAACAGTAAGAGGTAATGCAAAACTTATATAAATCATTGGTTGAACCGCAGTGAGAATATTGTGTCCATTATTGGTCAAACAATTTTAGGAAAGATGTCAAGGCTATAGAGAAGGTGCTGAAGAGATTTACTGGAATGATACCAGGGATGAGTGGTTTTGCCTCTTGAGTATTTGCAGTGAAGGGATTTTCTCCTGTATCAATTAAAAATATGGGAGCAACAATCACCCAGTTAAATTATGGCTGTTTGTGGTACACCATTATGAGCATATTAGCTGCCATGTTTTCCCACAGAATGCACAGTCACTACACTTAACAATAATTGCTGTGAAGCTCTTTGAGAACTTTCAACGTAATCTAACCCAGAATGAAAACGCAAGAATTATTACTTTTTTTATTATTATAACTGCCTTGCGGCTGTCAGGAAAAGCACCTTCCTGTATAAACAGTGTTTTCCCTTGGGAATCCCTTGTATGTTGCACACACTCGTGGGATCTCAGCTCAAAGGAGATTTCTAGTCCAAGCCAAGATCCCACCACTCTGCGCGCCCACTGTACAGGGCTTTCCCTGGAGAAAACAATGTCTGTGTGTGGTTTTGCCGGTGGCCATTCAGAGGTTACGATGTTGGAACACATTTTAGACCCCGGTAGATGTGGCACCAACATGACAGGAGCTTCTTGTTCTTGTTCTATAACTTCAGGAGCTGTTTTGAATTATAGTTAACAGTGAACAATCAGGGAAGGTTATTCACGAACCACAAATACAACTTAGATAGAGTCTAAGAAGTTAGATATAATCTTGTTGAAACATTGAAATTCAGTTGAAACCACAGGAAATAAACATTTTTTGTAAAAGTTGGGGGAATTATGTTTTGCAGTCAGTAAAAAGGTTACTTGTTTAGTTTGATTTCCATGTGTAAGGTCATAATGTTTAAACAAGAGTTTTCTTGTTTCTTGAGAATATTTATCGTCCTGCAGTCAGCCCAGTCTGTCATCCCTTGTGATGTTCTCTGGCTGAGGTTGCTTCGAACTGCGTCCAACAGTTCTTCATTTTAGTCCCACTGGAGAACAGGTGCTCATCTGTGCAGATCAGTCACTACAGGTGTCTTCGGTCTTTGCCAGGAACAGGGTCAGTGTAGAGGTCATGTGGACGCAGAAGGTAAAACACAGGTTGCACTGTGGGAATAAAGACGCAGCCTCTGCACTTAGGAAAAAAATCGCAGGGGGCTTAAGCGGTTTCCGCTGTATAATGTTTGACTGGTTGCCATAAAAAGTAGCCCACCCACCTAGTGATAGCTTAAACAGCTCTAAAGCCAGTTGTAGGAGACATTTCCCCCCCCCCCAAAAAAAGAGAAAGGGGTGGAAAACACTCTATATGCAATGGAGAGTTTTCATGAGAAGCAGTAATTGCACTTATGATTGCAGTCTGTTCAATTTTATTGGATGTGGTGCAGCCTGTGACCACACAGTCTGAAGCCTGGTCACCATACCATGTAGGAGCTGCAGCAAGCAGGGTTCAGGTTTTCTCTGGTTAGCCAGATGGTCATTCAGAAGGACTTTGTATTTCAAAGGTAAAGCCAACCATTGACAGAGCTTGATATTTCTCACATAATAATCCTTGCAATTGATATTGCACCTCTCACTTCAAGAGGACATTTCAAAGTGCTTCTCAAGATTCCCTGAAAACCATAGTTACTGTGGACTTTGTAGGAAAATATGGCAGCCAATTTGCATGTAGCAATGTCCCACAAACAACCATGAAATGAATCATTCGTATCTGGAGTGTTGGCCAGGACACTGGAAGAAACTCTTCTCTTTTTTAATAATATTGTGGGATCTTTAACGTCCAACTGGACAGGCAAACAAGACCTCAGCTTAACTTTTCATCCATTGGATGACCTCCAACGATCAAGTGCTCCCCCCAGCACAGTCTAGCCTGTGTGTAAGTCTAGGCTACAGCCCACAATCTATTGACTCAAGAGGCGAGTGCTACAACTAAAGGAGCTAAGCTATCACCTAAGATGTGCTCTAAAGGCTGTCTCAGTTCATGTGCTGGCTATAGTTTAATCACTTCAATGGGTGCAGAAGATTTATTTGGTGTTTTAACACTGATCAACCAGAAGATGGCAGTACACCCATCCCGGACAATGGATTCTCCCATTTTTCATATTGAAATTGCTGCCGTCTTCAAATTTTTGAAGCAAAGCCGTGTTTTTTAAATTCTAGTAATTGGAGGACTTTCATCTTTTGTTTTATTTACTATTAAAACATTTATAAATTTGGTGTGTTGAAGAGAAGTGAAATTTACATTCTTCCCAGCCCAAAGATTGGCTACTAGATGTAATTCTTCCAACGTCCGATTTATCCTGAAGGTACTGCCGAAAGCTGAGGTACACTTGCACAGATGCTGCCTGATCTCTGGGACTCATATTTAAAAAGAGAAGAGTTTCTCCTGATGTCCTGGCCAACATTCCCCAGATAGAAACACTTCATGGCAATTTGTAAGATATTGCTGTATGCAAATTGGCTGCTGTGTTTTGTCTATAACAGACATAGTCACTACACTTTACAGATATCCTGTAGAAACATAGGAAGATAAGAATGAGGAGCAGGAGTAGGCCATTCGGCCCCTCAAGCCTGCTCCACCATTCAATATGGTCATGGCTGATCTTCTAACTCCATCTGCCCGCCTTATCCCCATATCCCTTACTCCCTCTATCCTTTAGAAATCTATCAATCTCAGTCTTGAATATGACTGAGCATGTACAGACTTCTGGGGTAGAGAATTCCATAAATTCACTACTCTGAGTGAAGAAGTGTTTCCTCAACTCTGATCGAAAGGGCTGACCCTTACTTAATCTTAAGACTATGACCCTTAGTTATAGATTCTCCTACCAGGGGAAACAGTCTCACACTGTCTACTCTGTCAAGCCCATAAGAATCTTATTTTTCTGTAAGATCACCCCTAGTTCTTCTATATTCTAGAAAAGAAAGGGCTAGTGAGAAGCACTTTGAGACATCTTCCTGATGTGAAAGGCACTGGATCAAATTTTATTATTTTTGTTACTTTTCGGGGCCAGTTTACTTTTCAGCCTTCGACCCGTGCAGAGTATGAGGCTGTGTGAGGCATGTTAGAAAATGTTCATTATATTGGCATTGTGTCCACAACAGATATGGAGTAATATAGTGAGATCTGTTATCTTTGATCTTCTGTGCAGAGCCACAGAGCTTCACAGTAGATAGCTTGAGGCATTTTCTCTATTGAGGTACATTTAATCCTTTGCTGAAAACAAACTTAAATATGAATTAGATTCCACACAATGCCCCCTCAATGGGGATAGTGGCATGAGGTCACAACACAGGCCCCAAACGTTTTAATTGCAATATAAAACAAAACCTCTTCTATTTCCCAACATCCACGACTTAGCCCTTGGGCTAAGAGGGAGCATCAATCAACAGGTTAATCTGCCAGTCTAAATTCTCCTGTGCTTTACTTTTGAAAACTGACATTACCAATGACTGATTCATAGATTGAATTTGGTGCAAATGACTTCTTTGTCTCAAATAATAGTGTGCTTTAAATAATTGAACAAATGTTGGTTTATTGCTGGCATCTTTACAACAGCCAATTCCACTAAACAGGATGCAAATTGAAAAACCATTAACATATGCTGTAGGTGGCTTTGTCTGCCTTTTAAAAACTATTGCAGATGTTTTATATTTTAGTTCTCAGGGCTTAATAGTTGTTTTTTTGGCTAGCCTGAATTGTGTATCTGAGCCTCATGTTATTACTGATCTTTTGGTCTGGTAGCCAGCCAACACATCGGTCTCATTGTACACATGTTTTGCAACTGAATCAACTTTTCTCTAGCCATCAGCATAGAATCTTTCATTTAATAGAAGGGGATTGTTCAATGCATTTTATACGCATTCCATTCAATATACTGAAATCAACTCCTCCCCATGTGAAACCTTATTATTGACGCACCCTGCTGACCACATTCAGCTTGTCTTTCATTTTTTGTACACTTAATGTATTGTAAAGTGAAATCACATTTCCAAGTTTCTAAGCTTAACGATTGTCTCCTAGGCAGTTTTGGTTTGGTGATTCTCTACTGCTTAGTGACTTTCTAGGAATAGATTTTTACATAAAATCTGTTTTTTAAATTTGTATTCTCTTTCTGAAAGTAGACCTTTCTGTGCATTTTCCCATTTTAGACAGAAACAATAAACAGGTACAAAAAATAAACAATTTGTGTTCTGTTAGTTGGACATTTTTGAGCACATTTTTGCTTAAACAATATGATAGTAACACTTAATTTATTAAAACTGAGTGTGTTGCAATGTGACCAGATTACATAAATAGGTCATCCCTAAGAACTGACAAAAGTTGTTCTTTTACTGGTAATACATTGGCACTGTATGTTTGGCTAAGATAAATGAGTGGAAGGGAGATGTGGATTTTCATGAATGAGGTGTAAAGGAAATATAGATTAAAAAAAATAGCTTAGGGCAGGAGGATTGCATGAATCCATTATAACAGGAACACTACATCCATATTGTAAAGCCTAATGCATTACCTGCCAAGCCAGTATTTTTTTTATTGCCAATAATTATGCTCTCAGATTAATTCTTCTCATTTCTGTTGTCCTTTCTGGAGCAGAAAATGATCTTCCCACAGAAACAACAACAAAAAACTGCCATGTTGGAAGTTCTGCGATTGCATATTGGAGAAATTATTTTCTTTTATCATTTATTCCCACCCTTTTGTTTTCTTTTCTGTTCTTGTTGAGCTCTATCTCAAGGTCATGCACTGTGTGAGGGATTGCAGCTGGTACAAATTCCAAAGTTTTGACGATTTGGGGGGTCACACTTGCGATGTGTAATATTACTGGTCATATTATCGCATGCTGCAATTTGATCCATTTATTGCAATTGCATGAATTTGATTTGCACTTTCCACTAAAACTGCAAAAGTGTATGTGAATGTTGTTCAGATCTGGAATCATCGCCTGAAAGGGTGGTGGAAGCCGATTCGATAGCACCTTTCAAGAGGGAAGTAGATAAATATTTAGCGAGGACAAATTTGCAGAGTTACGTGGAGAGAGTGCGATTGATTTGGACATTTCTTTCAAAGAGCCGGCATGGACACGATGGGCCGAATGGCCTCTTTCTGTGCTGTATGATTCTATGAAGGTGATTGGAGAAAGAAACCAATGTTCTGTTCTAAAGAACCAATAATATTTGGATTTCATTATCTCATCCTTGTTTATCAAACAGTTGAATATAAGCTTCTCCAATAGAGGCATCAGTCAATCTTAAAGTCAAATAAATTTTATTCAGACGTCTTATTCTAATAATAACCTTGCATTTGATATTGTGCCTATAATATCAAGGTAATTGCTATTCAGTGTAAGTGCCTGTATATTTGTAGTCATTCAATTTGACTAACGTTTGTCTGAACTCAATCAACAGATCTCTTAACCAAACAATCGGGGTCAACCCACAAATGAACACACTTGGGGATCTTGACTCTAATGCATTACCATGCCTTGCATTACATTGTTTTGATGCTTGTTTTTCCACTGTATCATCCTCCCAATCTTAATATAATATATAGGGTAGTTACCGCATCACAGGAATGGGTACATGCCTGAATGCCTGTCTTCCCTAGTTAAATTAATAAGGAGCAGTCATTCACAATTTCCTGTTGTACATATGAGAGCAGCACCTTTGTGTGTAGATGGCAGTGTAATAGGAGCTAGTGTTTGACTCCTGGACTGTAATCAATTCAGAAAAATAATACACAACAAAATTGAGTCAACATTTTTTCTTAATCACTTGAGGCCCTCCAAGTGGTTTATTTTTGATCCAGCATTAGAAAGACTTGAGTAGATTAATAACATAGCTTGTATTTGATATAGCAGCTATCTCATCAAAACATCTCAAAAGTGCTTCACCTATTGAGTTATTTTGAAATGCAGTGGCTATTTATGCTGCAAAAGTGGCAGGAAATCTGAATGTCTCAAGGTAGGACTGAAATGAAGAAACAATTGATAATTTTTTTATACGGCTTTGAATGAGGGACAATTGGTCAGGATTAATAGTCAGACTTGCCTATTCCAACAAACTTGGCTTGTTTAGTATTAAAGATTGTGTGGCATATTATGAAGACAAGCAAGCCTGAAATTGTAGGCTATGCTATGAGAAATTGTGCATTAAATCTAAATCTTGAAGATCCATTTTGATTTCAGACCTTTAGTTGGCGTTTTGGGAAGTCTTCCTGGCCAAGAAACCACTCAAAACATTTTAAAGCAAAATTGGCGTTTGGAAGCCTTCAAGATTTGGATTGTTTTCCAATTTTTTCCCCTTTTTTTTTTACAAAAAATCAAATTTTATAGTGAATTCTACAATACTATTCCCAAGTTGTGTTTTTTGCAAATGTAGCAATTTAAACCCACTGGGGAGACATTTGTCTCACGACAACTTCTGTTAAAAACATGCTTTCCATCTTATATTAAATAAAATAATAATCCTTGCATTTGATATAGCACTTTTCATGTCTTCTAGATGTCTCAAAGCGCTTCACAGAATATACTGTAAAGTGAATTGACTGTATAGTTGTGAGCGAAATGTGGCAGCCAATTGCTCATAGCACTGTCCCGCAAACAGTCGTGGATTAAAATGACCAATTTTATTATTGTTTTTTTCTTGAGGGATTATCGGGCATGTGGAGTAAGGAAACCGGCTCAAGTTTTTGCCCTGCCGGGAATTGAACCCAGGTCTCTCGCTTGTGAGGCGAATGCTCTAACCACTGAGCAACAGGACTCCTACCATATTCTACCAGTAGCCCTGGAGCCAGACCTTGGCTATCATTCCAAATAGGCACATTTCCAAAACTGTCAAATGTAATCACTGCAGGTGTCAGCCTGGCTCAGTTGGTAACATTCTGGCCTCTGCATCAGAAGGTTATGGGGATGAAGTCCCACATTGAGACTCTGACATTATAGTTTAGGCCGACACTTCAATGCAGCAATGGGGAAGTTGCAGAGTTGCCACCATCTAGACGAGACGTTAAACTGAGGCCTTGTCTGACTGTTTCGATGGACCTTAAAGATCCTGTGACACTATTCGAGAAGGTAGTTTCTCCTGATCTCCTGGCCTACAATCCCCCAGAAAAAATGATTATTCACTTCATGTTTTGTTTGCCTACAAATACAGTGTAACTGCAATTTACAGTAAATTCCTTTTAGACGTTGTGATCCTTGTATCTTTCATGTCAGCGGGACATGATTCAAAGCAACTTCACAGAATTTACTGTAGTGTTGTGACTGCATTTTGAAAGGCAAGGATTATTATTATGCTAATTATTATTCACTAGCCTAATGGAAATGTCTTATTCCTGGGACTGATTGTGGTTTCCGCTGAATATTTCTGTTGGGTGGCAGAAATTCATGTGGTTACTGAAATGGATCTACAAACAACATGGTCTGCGATCATACAAATACACACAACAGTGAGCTGTGTTTCTATTGCAAGCTTTTAGAAAATCAAACTCTTTCCGATTTACAAAATGATTTCCTGGCAGCCTTTTAGGTTTGATCAGAAAAACCCAGGGGAAATTAATGCAGTGTATTTGCAGAGTGAAATAAATGTAGGCCACTTTCTTAGAATACTGTTGTGTAGTGAAGGGTTCTGCTACATCAGTGGATCACTTGTCTGGTGTGGCTTGATGTGCTAGCTAACACTAAAGGCACTTCCTGCTTTTCTCCTAGGATAAAATGATAAAATGTTCTGTGCGGTACTAGCTGCTTCAAAAAGAACTGGTAGAACAGGTCTCATTAGGGCTAGCCGCCACACATTGCCAATCAGTCCTGGGGTTTGAACTCTTAACCTTTTGAGTTGGCTGGGATTCTGGAGCTCAGATGTAAGAAGCTACGAACGCACCATAACCTTTGAACCGTATCTAGCCTAGAACTAAATTCACTTACAAATTTTAGCTTGTAATCCAAGTAACTGTGTATAGTTGCAAAACAGCTCCTGCGAATGTAATCTCTCAAAAAAAAGGTTTGGTCACTCAATCTATGACTTTGTGCGACACTGCTGTGTGCAATTGGCTGCTGAGTTTTGCCCACAAAATACTTAGTAATCCACTTTACAATATACTCTGTGAAGCCCTTTGAGACATCTCAACAATGTGATAAGGCATTATATTAAATGAAGGATTATTATCATTATTATGCATGCAAGGTCCTGCGATGCATCCGTTGTTATTTTCACAATTGTGACATATGATCCATTTTGAAGAGATGCTGGTTCTTATATTTTGTAGCCAGTTATGTTAGATGCTGGTGAAGGTAGCATTTATTTGCTGAGGTGAATGACCGACCAATCCAAGAGATTGCTGACCAGGATGCTGGGAGAAACTCACTTCTCTTTTCAAATAGTATCTTTGGATCTATAATGTTTATCTGAAAACTGGCAGGCAGGACCTCAGTTTAAGGTGCAAAAGATGTATTTTGTGGGCAAAACTCAGCAGCCAATTGTACACAGCAGTGTGCCTATGACAATGCAACGCTTCTCAGAACTGCAACTGAAAACTTAAGTGCTGAAGTGTGGCTTGAACCCACAGCTTTATGACCCAGAGGCTAGAGTGCTTCCAAATGAGTCAAGCTGTGACATCTCCTTTTCAGAAGGTAGTCACCATTCCACAAATAACAACAACAAAATTTGCATTTATATAGCGCCTCTCACGCAGGGTGGCAGCTCAGAGTGCTAAGAGCGCCATAACTGGCCTTTGGTACCTTGGTGAATTACTGGTGAGGGCAACCTCCCCTCATGCAGCATCCACATGTGTGTGGTTCTAGTGATCAAGAGCAATAAACAGAAACTCTGGCTGCATTGCTACATACTGAGGCCAATCTCAATCGTCTCCATTGTTGGTGCCAAAGAGATTAACTCACACCACACAAACCAGGGACCCAACAAGGGGTTTTCAGTCCTGTCAAGAAAAAATCTTGTTTGCAAGAAAGAGATTCTGTGAAATAGGGAAAAACTATTGGTGAGTTAAGCTTACTTTGAACTGTGAGATTTATTGACAGGTTAAATCAGCAGCCAGCTATTTCCTCTATCTGAATCTAAGCCTGAGGCTGTGTGGATAGAGCTGATGCAATTATCTGAGAATTGGGAACCACATAGAAGAGGTTTTTCTGATGTCAGGGTTTTAGCGGTGTCCGGTTACAGAGGAAACATTGCTTTAAATTCAGCCCATTTGTCACATTGCTTCTTCCAGTAAGCATGGGCATTCTGAACATTAGGTTTGCATTTGCTTACAGATCAAGGAATCCGTATAGATTGGTTAGATCACTAACTTAATTTGATTTCACATTAAGAAGCAACTTGTCTCCACCTGTGCCTCCTAAATTAGTTAAGAATTAAGACTGGTACAATATAGGTTGGCTACTGAGGTCCCCTTTGTTAGGAGCACGGGACAGAATTCTTCAGAAAAGCACAGCACGACATTGGGACGTCCTCCCGACGTAAAAGGCTCTCTATAAATGGAATCTTGTTGTTGTTATTGTTGTAGTTTACATGAAGGGTGTGACATAAATTGGCTGTTGCTGCTGGAAGCTTTGGTTTTGCCATTCGATCATTGGCTCCCAACTTTCTAAGTTTATTGGTATCTTATGTTGGATTACATGCATGTTTGAGACTTGTACCTGAGGGATGAGGAATAAAGGAATGAGTGTGTGAGAAAGGCAACTGAAAAGGATTGAAAAAATTATTGCCATTATCTCATTGAAATTTTCAAGAAATATGACAATTTTCACCGTGGTATCTTATATTTTCATTCTACTTTCAACTGTATATATTCAAAAAGCAGAAAGAATTGCACAGGAGTGCAAAATATTTGCCAATCCACAATATTTTCTCTGAACAGGCAGAAACTATTATTTACTTCTATGTTCAGGAATAATAATCATAATAATAATCCTTGCATTTGATATATGATCTTATGTCTTCAAGATGTCTCAAAGCGCTTCACAGAATATACTGTAAAGTGAATCGGCAGTAGATTTGTGGGCGAAACGTAAGCCAATTGAGCACAGCAGTGTCCCACAAACAGTTGTAGATTGAGTGACCAAATTTTTAAAAACAATAATTCAACATTTTTACTTTTTAAATTGATTTTGAAGGGATTATTACCCCCGGAAAAGCGATCTGCCAATTGACTAACAATCGGGTTCCTACTTACCGCTAGGTAAACAGAGGCGTGCAGAGTAAGGAAACTTGCCTAAGGTTTTGCCCTGCCCGGGAATTGAACCCAGGTCGTCTCGCTTGCGACAATTTATGCTGATTTTTTCTTGATGAACAAATATGGAAGTGCTGCCCGCTGAGAGGTCAATATAGTGTGCAATAGTGGCTATGCACCATCAGTGGGGAGTACAGCATTGATGTGGGATGTACTCAACTCAGCTTTCAAACCTCTACATCACAGTATATCAATCATACGCATGATAATGCTCCAAAAACAAACTGAAGAAAGGCTGACAATGAAAACACTCCTCTCCCCTGTGCAACCTGCTGAGCAGTAGTCATTGGGGAAATTAAAAATACAATAATAAAATAATATTGATAATCCTTATTTGGTATAATTAATTTCACAGTGGGATGACACCCAAAGCGCTTCACAGGACATACTGTAAAGTGCGGCTGTGTATTTTTATGGGAAACACAGCGGCCAATTTGCACACAGCAATGACCCACAAACAACCACAAATTGAATGACCATTTTTTATTTTTGGGAGATTGTAGATTGAGTGACCAACTTTTTGGCCAGGACATTAGAAGAAATTCCCTTTGTGTGTCAGTTGGCTCAATTGGTAGCTTTATCACCTCTGGGTCAGGTGGGTGTGGGTTCAAGCCCCACTTTGGGACTTGGAATCACATAGTCTAAGCTGACATTCCAATGTAGTCCTGGGAGTGTGCATTGTTGGAGGTGCTGTCCTTTGGATGAGATGTTAAACTGAAGCCCTGTCTTGCTTGGGATCTGGATGTCAAAGATCCCATGGCACTATTAACCCATTATTTGACAATAAAAAAAATTAAGGGTAAATTTTAAACTGGTATTTTTGGCCTTTAAGAAACAACAGCTGCAGGATATGACATACAAATATGATTTCCAATAGTAAAAAAAATCCTTGAATTTGGTATAGCGGCTTTCACGTCAGGAAGATGTTGCAAAGTACTACACAAGATTTACTGCAGTGTAAGTGAACCCTGCAGCCAATTTGCACCCAGCAATCTCCTACAAACACCCTTGAAGTGAGTGACCAATTTTATTTGGGGCATTGTTATCCAGGTCACAGGGAGAAACTCCTGTCTCTTTTGAATAGAGACATAGGATCTTTAATGCCACCGGAACAGACTGATGAGACCTCTGTTTAACATCTCACCGGAAAGATGGCTCTTCCGACAATGCAGCACGTCTCCAGTTTGCAAATTCAAAGTCCTAATGTAGGGTTTCAACCCACAATCTTCTTACTCAGAGGCAAGAATGCTACCAACTGAGCCAGGGTGACATCTCATATTTTCATGAGTGTTCCCTGGAATATTCATTTAGCAAAAAGATAGCCATGGGGTAAAAAGAGGATATAGATTACAGAGCAGTGATCCACAAAGAAATTCTCACCTGCAAAGCTCACCTGACATTGATAACATGTCAATGTATAATTGAACTCATTGTTTCTCACGAAATTCCTATTGGCAGAATAGAATTTTTTTTTGCTTTAATCCTTTGTTTTGAATCTCTCTTGCTCCTCTTATCCCCTCGTCTATTCAGGATTATTCTCCATGAAGTCTCTTCAGTGTTCGATCCACACATGTTCAGCTGTCCATTGGATGGCTGGAATTCCAGTGGCATTACAGAAAGAACCAAATTATTTTAGTAAGACAGCCTGAAAATATAACAAAGGGGAAAGACTCATGCAGTATTGTGTGTTGCCAAGAAATGTCAGCAAGACATTTACAAAACATATATTAGACATATACAAGATATATACTACATCAACTATCTTTCCACTCGGACTCCCAGACTCCAATCTTGGATTGTACTTGACGTTCTGAAGGGAGATCTAACAAGAGTGGGCCTCAAACCTTGGTGTGACCTTGATCAGGTGGGATGCCAGTGTAGGCTTTCATTTTCCATCAGCTGTCTCATTGGTATGAATTGAAATATTTCTGTGAGATTACATTAGTCACAACATTGCTGACTCGAGAGTTTTCAACTAACCCACAATTAGCAGCTTTGACCCACATTTTGGTTCCACAAGCAGCATACTTGCAATGCAATGAGAAAATGCGCTGAACCTGGAATAAAATCAAAATGTGCCTCTATGACGATTTCTCTCTCTCTTCTGATTCTCTCCGCTTCTCTTTTCCTCCCCATTCCCTCCTAATTAAATTGTTATTTTGAAGTCTTTAGCAGCATATTTGAGCCAAGATCAAAAATGTAAAAAAGGTTGCAATATTTTAGTTTATTTGACAGTTCTGTAGATTTGTAGAGCTATTTAATTTTACCTTTCAGTATTAACTAGTAATTAGTTTTGTTAATGGATCGAAATGAATAAACAACAGACAGAGGAAATCTGTCAGGAATAACAAAACAAAGCCCAGAAAAGCAGTGTACTTATTTAAGACATGTAACTTTGTCTGATGTAGAGTACAGTTGAATCCCGATCAAGGTGCATCTTAGATTACCAAGAAATATTAGCCATAGATCAGAATTTATATAAACTAAAGGCAGATTTTGATTTCAGAGCACATTGAACAATTCATTCTGCAACTTAAGCAACATTATCAGAAATAATTTTCAAAAATAGATTTGTTTCAAATAGATTTTGTGATTTGTAGCATATACTCTCCACCCCGGCTCGGCATCAGACTCCACCACCCTTAAGCGCTCTGAGACGCTGCTCTGCGAGCAGAGCGCTATTTAAGTGCAAGTTAATGGTATTTGGTAACATTTTGATGGTATTTGGTAACATTTTGATGGCATTTGGCAATATTTTGATGGTATTTGGTATGCTGAAGAAGATATTGGGAAGATCTTAGGTCTGATACAGTGGTGGATTGGCTCCTCGAAAGAGCTCAGGATTTTCATGGAAAAAGAAATGGAGCCGATTCATGGTGGCACCAGCCCCCAAAAGCCTAATAAAATGCACAAAGGCACAGCCCCAAGCTCCTGTAGTAGCTCTTTTTAAGATCCATGGAAAAGAGGTTTAAAAGTTGCGATGAAATGTAAGAATTTTTCGATAGTCTTCACAATCTTAGGACTATTTATGGACAATGCTTGGATTAGAACTACCTGATAGTGGCTGCTGCATTCTGGTCTCAGTAACAATATAAATCATTTTTGTTTATCTTTATCATGGGATTTCTCATAATAAATATTTAATGGCAAAGTGCTTATTTTAGAGAACAACCTACATATGCGTCTGTTCCCTTGTAATTCAGTTGATAAAGAAACTGTGTTGTATAGACCTGGAATGTGCCAATTTTGATTCCTAGTTCGTGCTGAGATAATAATCATCTTTTGGGAGACTGCAATTGATCCCAGTGCCCCTGGGCTGGGAAGGAAAAAATCAGCCTGGATTCTCACTCCAGAACGTCATCCAGCAACCCTCGTTAGAAAGCTCACATGTGTCCTATGACAGTTGAAGGTAGAATTGACAGTGACGCTGGCAATTGAAAGCCTGCTAGCCCTTACACATAAGAATGGCCACTTGAATCAGAGGATATGCGGTGTCCTTGGAATCTTATGTCAGGATGATTTAGTGCCTTCAAGGGAGAAGAGAAGAAAACTAGAGGTGAAAAAAACTTAAAAGAAAGATTTGACTGTACTGTCAACTAACCTTGCAGTCAACAAAAAGGGATCTTACTCTCTAGGGTATGAGTAAGTAATTACATGCAATTTGTAGCTATTCTTCTTTACACAGTGTACGCAGCATGTCATTATCCACAGTGATGGTCATGTTAGCCAATGTTGCCTCTTTATCCTGGAGAGCCAGACGTTCTTCTAATACCATTTAATTTTCTTCACAGCTGTGCTAAGATCATAGAGTTGGCAATTTTGAGACCAGACACTGAACTGAATTGGAGATGCCCTCAGGCTAAATAAGAGAAACAGAGCAAGCAGGACCACCTTATGCTTCTTTCAGGCTGAATTCTGTGAGGCACAGAAATTGTTTCAATACATGTGGCCTTTGATGCGAAAGTTCAGTTAAATATTCTTCCCACGTTCATTGTTGGGACAGAATTTGTGAACTTGTTGAATTCAGTTTTCACTTTCAAGCTAGTTTCTGTAGTTCTTAAAAGATTTTTTAGAAAAACAGCATCAAAATTAACTCTGTGTTTAACAATTCTGGATACTCTGAAAATATGTGATGTCTTCTATATAATCTCCAGTTGAAAAGGGTACTCAGAATTCCTTTGTGTTCATCGCCCAATAGAAATATATTTTGTCTTTTATTTGAGTTTATTTTTCCTATAATTTGAGGCAAGCTAAGACCAACCCAACTCGTATCCAGAGCAGAGCCTGTCCATTGAGGCTAAGAAATGTCCCGCTTTAATATCAGACACTTCTATGCTAATCTACAATTTATTGATTGCTGAATTTTTTTGATTTCACAATGTTTCATTATTCATTTGTATTTACATTCAGGTTTGGAAATGGAAGGGTCTGGGGCAGAAATTGCAAACGGCAGAATAACTTCTACAGAATCCTTGCCTTCATTCCATGTTCAGTCACCCGATGAGGAGGTGACAGATGCATTAGTTCCCGGGGGTCCTATTCACTTTGTCTACATTCAGATTGACGTAAGAGGAGAAGGCAGTGGAGGAACAGGACAAATTCCCACATCGCAGACTGTTCCTCCAGCACTGAGGTTTATTAATGGAAAGAGCCAAATGGAATTTGAACCTCCGGTCAGAAAAGGAGAAGAAGCAAAGGGAGACCAGGTAGAAAGTGTGTCTCCCACAATAAGTGCAGTGCAAGATACAGATATCCCTGAAGAACCCAGTGATGAACAGACGCAAATACTGACTAGAAATGAGTTTGATGCCACACAAGAGCCAGATGTCCCAACTGAGAAATTGGTCATAATACCCACTGACAAAACAGCATCAGAAACGGTTGTTAAATTCCTGCAGGCTACAGAAGTCCTACCAGTAGAACATATCAGTGAAGAAGTTGTTCTTATCCCATCATCCATACAAAATGGTCATCCAACGGCAGAGGCTGGAAAGGTGTCTGAGGAAATCTCAGTCAGCAAATCATTCGAAGACAAGCAAGAGCTCCCTGTGATTGTCACAGCAACTCCAAAAGATTTTGTGGCCCTGGGAACTGAAAATTACATCACTGAAACAAGTACAACGAAGATGTTACCTACCAAACAGACTGAACTCTCAGCACTAGTGGAAACTGCTGTCCCAACAAAGAAATTGGAAGATTTACAGTCTACTGAATTTGATGATAACATAGTAGCAAAGCCTTTTGTTGAAGAAGGCATTGAAAGCTCTGGTGAAGGATTTGAAACTAGCAGCATGGTAACTACGCAGATTTTGAGGGAAGAAACTTCAGCCACAGCAGCCACAGTTATCGTAAAGACAACAGAAAGACACAAGAAGGTTTCTACATTTCAAACACTTCAGTCAACTGAAGTGGATACGGCTTCAGTGCCCTCAACTAAACTGTTTTTAACTGATGAGGTTTCTGGCAAAACTGCGTCTGATTCCAAGTTAATGACAACAGAGGAAGCCCAGGTAGATATGGGAGAACAACTTACTTTCAGAAACATACAGAAAAACAAATAACAGCTGATTCATTTGTTGAATCGTCTGGCAGTTCAGAGATTGAAATGACATCTTCAGAAAAAAGCACGGAAGTAAAAATGCATATTGTACATAGAATTTTTCCAACCACGACAACTGTAAAGCGATTTGGCAGTGACTATAACACTGTTCCTGCGACAAAATCTACAGAAGGATCAAGCACAATTACAACTTTTAAAGAAGTAGAGGATTTCAATGAAGTATCCAGCAGAGAGTCTGTCAGTTTCTCGTTTACAGATGCGCCTGCTTTGGTTGATAAGAATGAAACAATGGATGAGAGGGCTGGACATGCAGTTACTGCGCCTGCAGTGTTTGGGAAGGCTGGCCTGTCCACATCTGAAACTGCTAAGACGACCACAGAGGTGGGAAAATTTCCAGAAAAAGCACATCCAGGATCTTCTAAGACACTTCTAGCATCTGAAATCTCACTGCTCTCAGATTTGGAGAGTTCAGGTGAAGAAGTGTTTAGCATCAGGCAGATTGCTCATTTGGTCACGGAGATTCCCACTTCAGAAATGAAAAGCACTAGAACTTCTATTGGTGAAAGCATACCCCATACGATGGTTACACCTGCTCTCAGTGAAGTAACTAGAGTACACGTGACTCCATCACTAGAGACGAGCACAAAGTTGCCAGAAGAAACACACACAGAAACGTTTGAAAAATCTTCAACATCTGAAGAATTCATCCCAATAGAAAAAAGTACATTGAAAGATGTTACATTTTCAGACATGGAGAGTTCTGGTGAAGAAACATTTAGCACTGAATCAGCAAGCAAAGACACTACGAAGGACCAGACTTTAGAAATAAGTGGGACTGTAGTGCCAGTGACAACCAGAGTTCTAGAAGAACAGAGTATTCCCTATATTGATGTGAAGGAGACCCCGTCTGTAACTACTGAGACGCCTCTTTCAACAGAAAGAGTAAAGGAGATCACTGATCCGTGGATGTCCCAAGGAGCAAGCACCTTCGAAGAAGTAATTCATGGCACTTCAAGCAGCCAAATGGAGCATAAAAAATATGAAACGGCATCAATCATTAAAACAGAACTAGAAACAGCTCCTGATGGAACTGTGAAGCCTTCTAGCAAGTCACCGGCACCACCGGCTATTGTTTTTGATGAGGAAGATGATCAACTGCCAGACGATCAAATTACAGATGCTACTCTTATAACTCAAAACATCAGTGTCATTTACATTAATGGCAAAGGGAGTGGCATCAGTATTATGGAGGAACAGAAATTTGGAGCTCCCACAATATCAGCTGGTATTATTGATGCTGACAAGGAACTGAAAAGAAAAATGGATGAAGAGATTGAAGTGAAAACTGTTGACCCACCTTCAACACATTTTTCATTGCATAGTGTTACAGAACAAATCAAAATTGTTCAACCTGAGGCAGTGACGTACATTGCCACTGAAGCCTTCAGTGATGCACGTGAGGAGGAAATTGATGGATCTGGAGATATTTCTTCAACTCTTTTAAGCACGCTAAGACCTAAACAAAAAAGACCACTTGATCCAGCTGTAGATTTAATTGAAAAGGAGAGTGAGAAGGAGGCTGTCCTGTCATCTACAACCAAACCTTTATCACACAAGCCTGCAGACATCTCCACAGAACCTATTCTCTCTGTTGAAACAACTGAGGTGCCACACGCCCTTTCAGGTGCATCCACAGCTCAGACTTCTTTGGGGGATTTAACTGGAATGAGTACAGCTTCAGAAAAATCAATTACATATGAGATGGTTGATGAGCAAAAGGAGTATGTAAGTGTTCTGCCATCTGAGGGCTACATCCACTCCACAGTACAACATGATAAAGACATTGAAGGATCCAGCTCACCTCTACAGGAAGTTTCTGAAGGTACAGTTTTAATTCCCGAAGATGTAGTACTTACCCAGTTGCCTGACAAAGCTGAGTCTTCTACAGAGTCTTCATTCTTGCTGGTCTCCAAAGTAACTCACCCAGAACGTTTACCAACAGAAGCAGCTTCACCTGTTGTGTATTCTTCCGAAGAGCAAGTTTCAAGTTCTACACAGTTACCAACGGAAGGTTCTTTCAGCAATTTTAGCTTCACACGACGCACTGAGTATGAAGACCATAATGTCACACAAAAGTCTGAACTTGAAAGTAAGCATGTGGAAGAGATTGTGAAAATTCCAACAGTCCAACCAACCATATCGAAGGAACTGAAAAGCTTGCCATCAACAGCATTTTCTTTCAGTGTTTCCACAAAAGAAGAATCAGATCGGATACTTATTGGACCAACTGTTGATGTCAATGGGTTTTTTGACCAAGCATCTCAAGAAACCCTCCATCCAACTACAGAATATAGATTTTCAACAAAAGAGCCTGAGGAAACTGCTCACGAACAGGTTAGAGGTACACTGTCAGGTCCTCGGGACCCCATACTTCGAGAAGAAGAGACTTCTCTACCACGAGTAGTACATGTTGAAATCTCTAAAGAGACTTTAGTTAGCTCCACAACCCTCCGGCCAACGATCGAACACAAGGCTGAAAAGAATGTTACAGAACCACTCGAAGCTACAGCAACATTGTCCTTTTTACATGAAAGATCTTCACAGGATCCGGAACAGTTTGTTGGGGAAGATGTCAGTGATACAACAATGTCACTGATAACTGATAAAAGTCAAAAAGAAGAAGAAACAATGTTCTCAATACCCACTTCATCTTCTGAGGAAATATCTGAATTAACTAGCAATGAAATTGAAACCCGAAACCAGACAGCATTGAAGATTGTTACTGAAACCTTGACAACCGACTCCATGACTGCCTCTGAATCTGATAGTTCAGAGCAGAGCGAATCTGGTGAACAACTTGTTGATGTTGATGATGGTCAGACGGTTCACGTAACAGGTAATTCCTTCAAGACAATTCCTTCCTCCAATCTTCTGTACTAAAATGGCGACTCACCATTGTATGTTAGAAATGCTCTGGTAAATATAGTATAAAGGTATCATTTGTATCAGAGATATCTTAAAAAATAAATTCTCCCTCCCTCCCTCCCTTCAATTCAGTCCTAAATTGGAAGGTTGTTCTTTACAAAGACTGTGGAAAATGACGGATTCTAAATGAGCTCTGTTATCACTAGTGATCATTATCACATCATATTACTAACTATAACTAAATTTTTTTACTTCCTGCATTTAAAACATTTAAAAGCAATGGTTGGCAGCAATGATTCTGTCTGTCTGTGGGCTGAAAGGCAATAATATTATTGTGCAGCTCACAATGTTGTTTTTTTACAGTTAAAATTAACCTATGTGAAGAAAACCCGTGCCAGCATGGAGGCAGTTGCTACCTACGTGAATCTGGCTACATCTGCACCTGTGTGCCAGGATTCACTGGAGCTCATTGCGAAATAGGTAAGGACAGAGGTGACCACTGTACCAAGCAAACAATACAAACTTGTTTAAATATGGGGATTTGTTTCAAATGTAGGAATTTATAGTAACGTCATCATTTTAATCACTGTTTTGGGAGCAATGTGCCCTTACGAGAATTTTAGGTGCTGTTTCGAATAAAACGTGGGGAAAATATTTCAATCAATTTATAGCATGTTCTACTAATATTCCCAGAAGTATCCTCTCTTGTCTGATTTTCAGAGTCCAACCTTATTCACTCGTTAGAAATGGTGCTGCAGAACCTGTCCTAGGGACATGATTCACATCACAGCATGTAGTGTTGTTAGTTTAGCACACCTCAAATAAAAGGTGTAAAGTTATCAGTTGTGGTCTCCCTCATGGAAGACATTTTTCTTTTATGGGAGAAATGGTTCAATAGTTTCCATTCATCTTGCAATGCGTCATCCAATTGACGTGTGACCCTTGTCAGTGAGCACTTGCAAGCTATTTGAGTGGTTTGGGCTCTGTGAGCATCACAGCAAAGGATGATTCAGTCCTCACCAGTTTTCCACACCCCTTCATCTCTCTGCAATGTTCAACAGGTGACGATCAACTAGATCAGGAACCCTGAATGATTTCGCTTCCATAATTATGTCTCCTTGTAATTGGTGAAGGACACAATATAAATGCAAGTTGTTGTTGTTTCACGTGAGATTTGGAAAAGCTTGGATTCAGGCTGCCTATCCGTTCTCCTGATCATACCCCAGTTGGAGTTTTCACCTTCAGAAATGGAGAGGGATTCAAAATAAGAACTAGATTGAGAATTTCCCATTTGCTTATCAGCTCTTTTCCAAACAACTTGGGATTCAGGATTCACTAGCTCTGAATTTCACAAAACATACGTTGCAGAACGGATAATACAGTTAATACAACACATAAGTGGTCCACGGTCACATAAACATATACACTCGGAAAGCTTGAGTACTGTAGTGCCTTTCTGGCTTAATAATTCTGCTGCCTCAAAGTTTCAGGAAATTGGATGAAACCACCAAACAAGCCACTTCCTGCACTGCTCTTTGAAGAAGGAAATCAAGATCCATATTTACTGCTTTGCTTTGTGGTGGTCAAAATGTAGTGGTAGTGAAAGCAATTAATCACTGAACAAAAATCCTCTTCCATTTTTTTCCAGATATTGATGAATGCCAGTCAAACCCCTGTCGTAATGGAGCCACGTGCATCGATGGCATTAACTGCTTCAATTGTGTCTGTTTGCCAAGTTACGGCGGTGCTCTATGTGAACGAGGTAAGTCCCATACATTTGAAAATGGTATATATATATTTATTGATTATCGAAGACTATATTGACTAGCGAAGACTCACCGATGTCCAACAATGTTTAGACGACCAGGGAATCACCACACTATCTGCATATAGCCTGTTCTTTTAGGAAGACGCAAGCGGAAAATTTTTCTTATTCATCAAAGAAGTTTCCTGTTCCTCGGGGACTGTTGTGGTGGATGCCGACAGGACATTTCCACTCACAGTATGGTTAGAATATGGAATGTGATGCTGGAAGCGATGATTGAGGCAGAATCCTTATTAGGTTTTAAAAGGAAACAAAGGAGTAAAGTACAGGATATGAAGAAAGGATGGGTAAATGCGATGGAAAGGATTGTGTCTATGTTGGCTCTTTTAAGAGCAATCCTTTCCATCGCATTTACCCATCCTCCCTCCATACCTCTGTACTTTACTGTGCCGTAAATTTCTATGGTTCTATTATGGATTGAGCGACCATCCTTGCATTTGGTAAAGCATCCTATCACGTCGGAATGACATCTCAAAACCCTTCACTGGAATTGGTGTAAATGGAATGATTGTGTGTTTGTAGGTGAGCGAGGCAGCCCAATTGCGTACAGTAATGTCCCACAAACATCCATGGAATGAGTGACCCCTTTTTTTTATTTTGGGGGATTGTTGGCCAGTATACCAGGAGAAAGATTCTTGTCTTTTTGAATAGTGATTGGGATCTTTAACATCACTTCAGAAGGCAGATGGGACCTTGGTTTAACAGCTCATCCAAAGGACGAATAAGAATGTTTTAAGTAAAGAAAAGCACTAGGCCACAGAGATCAGTGCAGGTTTGAATCTGAAATCTCATTTCTGTTGGGGCACTACAATTAGCTTCAGAATTCCTGGATTAGGGAGAAAGAAATCAGACAGGATTCCTGCTCCTGATTATTATCTAAAGATTGCTATTAGAAAGCTTGTGGCCATGAATATCGGGGTGGACAAGATTAAACTTGGCTCTGATGCCATTCGTGGTCAAACGGGCTGCTATTTCAAGGTTCACACATGAATAATGGCCACCTTTGTGGAACCATACTCCAGGAGAAGAGGCAAGAAAGGGAAGCTCTTCGGAAGCAAGGTGGAGGCAAAATTGAACAAAAAAATTGTGAGTAAAGACCAGAAAGCTAGAAACGGTGATACAATACAATTTAATTTATATTTATATTGTGCCTGTCATCCCGGGTCGGGGGATGTCTCAAACACTCAATACTGCGGGTTGTGCACCTGAGCTGGGGTGGCAGCCCAAAGTGGTGATAGGGCGCAAGAATGACCAAAAGTGCGGTCAAAGAGGCATATCTTGAGGTGGACCTTGAATGAGATGAGAGAGGGAGCGAGTCGGAGGGATTCCAAGATAGAGTTCCAGACAAGGTGGGCAGAATGGCTGAAAGCCTGCCTGACGATGATGCGGGGATAAGGCAGGGCAATGGTGGGGGAGTGGGTGATGATAACATTGCGAGTAATAAAACAGAAAACATAAAGTGGTAACATGAAGAAAAGGTGATTGAGCCTGTTTCACCATTTAACTAGATAATAATAATAATAATCCTTGCATTTGATATAGCGCTTTTCACTTCGGGAGGACGTCCCAAAGCGCTTCACAGAATATACTGTAAAGTGAATTGACTGTATATTTGTGGGCGAACGCGGCAGCCAATTGCGCACAGCAATGTCCCACAAACAGTCGTAGATTGAAAATGACCAATTTATTATTGCTTTTTGTTTTGGAGGGATTATTATTAGGCGTGTGGAGTAAGGAAACTTGCCCAAGGTTTCGCCCTGTCTGGAATTGAACTCAGGTCTCTCACTTGCAAAGCGAGTGCTCTAACCACTGAGCTACAGGACTCCACCAAGGCAGATCATGGAATTCTTTTTATTAGATCATCGTTTATTCATATTTTTCTACCTTTTCAAATGACCCTCTTAATATCTGTATTTCCCAAGCATTGTATCTATTTCCCTTGCTAACGGGCCATATAAAGCAGCAACTTAAATCTTTAGTGCCAGAATGTAATCTTTGTACTCTAATAAAAAGTAATTAAAAGAAAGTCCAAAATATAAAATAGGTCCCCAAATGGATATAAAGCTCCAATACTGTCCAGAAATCAATGGAAATACATCTGCTATTCAAACATTCACACACTAGGTATAATTATTGATGCATACTCGACAATGCTCATATTTCTAAAATTCTGTCTGTAAAAGAAGTCTCTTAATCTTGAGGAAAATCACATATATGTGGTCAGCATTTATAATCCCTTTTGAGTAGTGAATTTTCCTTTGGACATGACCTTCCTATTCCCACACATATTTTTAAAGAAATCTTTTCTGTTACATTAAATTAGTCATTTCACTACTGCAATGTTAGTGTTATGAACAGAGAAGTGAGATTGTGCTATTAGTTCAGCAACTTAGCGGAGAACGGGAAGGCAGGAATGGAGAAGGGTCCCTTCTCACATTGCACAAGTTTGTCTCCTAGTGGACTGACCAAGGAGTGCCAATGCTTTTATCCATGGAAAAGCCTCTTTAATGCATTGATTCAGACACCTGTCAAAAGACTGAACATGGGAGGACAGAATTAAAAGAGAAATATGACAACATCAAAAATGTATGTATGTTATCTGATCTTGTTAACCCAAAATCATTACGTCTTCTTTTCAGTAACCTCTCACTCTCCAAATGAGGTTATTTTTTCAGTAGCAAAGAATGTTTTCTCAGCAGTAAATCTGACATGGAGCTGTACAGTCCATTCATTGTATGCCAGTTTTGGAATATAAATTAACTTAGATTTTAGGACCCAGTGGAGCTTTCTGTCCTGGGCAAAGTACAGCAAGCCAAATTCCACCACATCAGACAAAAATGCATTTCAAAGCACAGACATAGCTGTCTGGTGTGAAGCATACAACCACAGAAATGGAGGGCGTGACAAAGTACAAGGAAATTTGGAGCTCAGTCCCCACTAAAAATTATGATAAGTACCCTGGAGGTTATTTTCAGAGGAGGGGAGTATGTTTCCCAATTTGAATTGTGTCTGTAGATTTTTATCTGGAGAATGCATACTAGGTCTATTATTCACATGTAATTCAGCATCCAGAAATTGCTCTGAATGTGGAGGAGTCCTTTTAAGGCAGTGCTGTATAACGGGTCATTGCCTGCTCTTCTTCCGTTGCTCATTATAATGGCTCTTGTTAGTTTAATGGGGTAGATAACTCCCCGGCTAGTAGATGAAGCACCTACGTGCAGACCATTTAATATTTGTTGGTCTGCACTGTGTGCATGCTTGGGAATAGAGGGATATGGGGAAGGGAGGTTTGTGACTAAATCTTACATGGAGCTGTACATTCTGTACTGTAAAGTTCATTCATTGCCCGTCATCTTTGGAATAAATTTCCTCAGATTTTAGGACCCAGTGGACTAACTCCACCCATCCATTAGCAGAGGTGGAGGCTCACGTGGAGTATAAACATTGGTTTTGAACTTGTTGGGACGAATGGCCTGTTTTGGTCTTGTAGATTCTGTGTATTTATTCAAGTATTCTTTTAGTTTCAATAAAATTGACTCAGGCCAGGTGGAGGTTAGTAAGCGATGCTTGGTGCATGTGTACAGTGCTGTGAATGGCACTATAACCTTGGCTACACCCACATCTATCTGCCTGTAGGCGTAGTATAAAGATGACACAGACGTGAACTGCCAGGTTCTTTGTACAATAATCAGATCTGCTTGGACCACAGAGCTAATCCTTTAATCTCCACACACTCCCAGTTCTCCTCAGCACTTCTTTATTTTCTTGCACACTTTTAAACTGCAAGCTCACCCATCCAGTTTTTGATTTGATTTTCTTTCACGTTTTACTTCTTTTCCATTTGTTGATACAATCCCTTTCAACAAATGTTGCTGTGAAGAATAGTCACAGGCTTCCGTGTGTTTTGGCAGGACTGAGGACATATCTATACCTGTGTCTGCCTTAGAATACTGTGAACCTGCTTGGCTATTTTGCTTTTATACCCAAGTGGGCTCAGAATACTTGTCAGGCCAGATGTAGGTGTAAATCTGTTTCTATTTCAGATTTCCAGCATTTGCAGTATTTTGTCTCTTGGCTATTTTGTTTGTCAAGTCTCATTGGAGTCAGTTCCGCCCAAAGGAAATCCTGTGGTGCTTGCCACTCATATAAGACTTCTGTCAGCAAGGTAACTTGTCATCAGCACAAGTCCTTTCAATGACTGCAGCCACTAGTCCTGTCCTCAAGAAAGAATCTCCATGTGTACAAGTAAAAACACACTTAAGTATTATGCTCAATGCATGTGATTACAGAGGTAGAGCAGTTCACAAGTCAAAAAACAGTCACCTGTGCCAAAACCAGTAGTGCTTGGATTTTCAATATTATCCAACCATATGGACATAGTCTTCAACAGTATCGTAGGTAGTTGTTAGCACGGTTAGGAAATAAGCTCCTGAACTGCGAATAAAGTAATAAAATGCCCAAGGGCAAGACAGTGCAGATACTGTCTTTCTCCTGTGGCTACTCTGGTAACTCTTATAAAACATCTGGGAGACTGAGGTAACCTATAATGCGGTAAAGTAAGCGACACTTTATCGTATTTTCAATGTGATCGCATTGAATCTGTTGCAATATGTTATCTATTTCACCCAATATGTGGAGAATGTCTTAACAGTAAGTGTGCTACTTTCTCTGCTGCTCCTGAACAGGCGAGGCTTCTCCACCAAATGCTGCCTTTGCAATCTCCGTTTGTTTTTGTAACTAGCGCTATGAACTGGGTCACTTTAAATAATTGCTACTTTGTTTCAAGCTCTCATATAATGAGTTTCCTGCCTGACTTGATTGGACACACATGGCCTGTCAGCCCACCTTAAATTAAACAGTGGCCTATCTGACCCCCCCAGGCACTGCTCTGTTGCCTCAAAATAAGCTTGTGCGCAATGAGCTGACCAGACTTTATTAACGTTCACAGAGCATCAAATCACACTAACCTGCATTAACAATGCAGCTGCTTTCTCAGGAGCCACTGCCAAAAGCCTGAAGTCTTCGCGCATCAAGCTGTGCTTCTTTCCCCGCTGCACTTCACAGTTCTTCCAAAAATCAGGACTTTTCATCCCATTTGTTACCTTTTTTTTCCCTCTGATAACAAGTATCATCAACGCAGTGAACCAATTCTGGAAAATACTTTGCTGCTTCTTCTGTGTGCAATGCATTTTCCAGCCCCGCTTATTTTGAGGCTTTTACAAGTGATTGTGAGAAATGTAGAACGGGCTGAACTGCCTCAGATGATGCCTGCCTCCATTGTTAACGACAGTGCAAAGGTTGCAATTTGCATATTTTTGCATTCGCCCACAAAACACAGTCACTGCACTTTACAGTGTATCCTGTGAAGCACTTTGGGACGTCCTCCCTTCGTGAAAGGTGCTATACCACACGTAATGATTTTAATTATTATTTGCGCACTTCCAAACGTCTGCCAGTAATCAGTTGCTGGTGATATGGATCACTCATTGTCCCATCATGCTCTCCCCTCTGTGGGTGTGCTGCCCACTGAGGCTGTGAAGGCTGAAACAGTCAGGATATTTATTTTGGCAGTAAGCAATATGGAGAAAAGGCAGGAAGATGAGATTAAAAGATCCGCAATGATCTAATAAAACAGTGCAACAAGTTAAGAGGGGTGACCGTCTCCTCCTGTTCCTTTCCAATTTTTCTCTTCTCTGGGAATTGTCTGACACACTCTGGAGTGCAATTCTACAAGGCACCAGCTCTGCTCTCCTACTTTATCCCATGTCTACGCACACACACTTTGCAGCAGAGTCACTGGATAGCAATCAGAAGTGGGATTGCTAATCCATGCATCACAGACCGATTGTTGATTTGTAGCCTGACTGTTGACCCAGCTCGGCTGACTCAGATTGGAGACTTTTCAGGCATAATGGGAACCAAGGACAGACAAAGCTTTCCACAGACAAAGAAGTTGATTTACTGCAAAAAAACACAGAATAAATGGGGGGTTGTTGGGGTGGTGGGGGGGGGTAACAACCTGATTGGAAGGCAAATGGCTCTGGAGGCCAGTGGCCCACACCCTTTCATAGAATCATAGAATTATACAAGACAGAAGGAGGCCAATCAGCCCATTATGTCTGTGTCGGCTCTTTGAAAGGAGCTATCAAAATCAATTCCACTCCCACGCTTTCTCCCCATAGCCCTGCAAACTTGTCCTCCCAAATAATTATCTACTTCTACTTCTCTCTTACAAGTTGTTATTGAATTGGCTTCCATCATCCTTTCAGGCAATGCATTCTAGATTTGAAAACTTGCTTTGTGAAAAAATTTCTCCTCACCTCCCCTCTGTTTCTTTTAACAACAGACCCACCCGCCAGTGGAAATAGTTTCTCCTTTTTCATCCTATCGAATCCCCTCATAATTTTGAAAACGTCTATTAAGTCTCCTCTTAAACTTCTCTGCTCCAAGGAGAATAATCCTCGCTTCTCCAGCGTTTCCTGATAACTGAAGTCCCTCATTCCTGGTACCATCCTGGGAAATCTCCTTGCACCCTCTACAATGCCTTGACAACCTTCCTAAAATGTGTTGCCCAGAACTGAACACAGTACTCTAGCTGAGGCCTAACCAATGGTTTATAAAGGTAAAATCACACTAACTTTATTGCTGGAAGTGATATTGGGTGGAGAATTGAGGTATTTGGAATGGAAACAAATTCTATAGTGCTGCTCTTGAATGAATGGCACCCCCCCACCCGCTCGCTCCGTATTTTGTTGAGAATCATGCAGCAATACTATGTGTCCGAATGAAGATATCGCTAGGCTTGCCTTGAGACAAGTTTCATAAGGCGAATTCTGACCTAATTTTAATTTAGGAAATTTTCAGAGACAAATGCATTCAAGTAGCTCTTGACCTCTGCGTGCCTGGCACAAGACTGCACTACTTAAATCCCACCAGCAAAAATACTAATTTAATTCAAAAGCCAGGAAAATCAGCCTGTCAGAAAGAGTGATTTGTATTGGGAAACTACCTTTTAAAATATTATAATAAACTGAGGACCATTTTTTCCGATTGATACATAAGTAAAGTAATGCTGGAATAAAACACATTTCACTCCATTTCCCCAATGGAGAGTATAATTTTAAGTCCTATTTTGTATTTTTCCCACATGGTAACACACCCTTTCAGAAAATTTCACCAAAGAGTTGTGCAACGTGTTCCTTTCTGTGGGTACTGAATGTACTTCTTTTCATTGGAAAAGCCGTAGAACGTTTATCCTTCAGGTTTCTGATTTCACTCAAGGACACTGTCTGTTTTCCCCATTCAGCTGGTAGCCTGCTCCTCTTTAAGCATGCCTTATGGCTTTGTCAGTTTTACCACAGACTTTCAGTGTTACACTCCATTTCCTTCCTGTGAGCAGATGAAGAGGTCCCTGAACATGCTAAGCCAATAAAACTTGAAATCTCCATGGAGGGAGGGGGAGACCACTATGTCTATAGAAATTACTGTGCACTTCTAAAATAAAAGGGTTAGGCAGTCTTAGACTTGTCGGAATATATTTCATTCGGACAGCAGAAAATTGTTCTTAAAACGATTCTTCTATGAAAGGGATACCTGTTAATCAGAATCCAGTGGAAATTGGGAATCGATGTCAGCCCCACTTCAGGAAGTGCTTATTCGGAGTGCTTTATTTTGTGAAACCACTTTTTAAAACATTATAATAAGTTGAGGACAGTTTTTTTCCTATTGTTACAATCGGAATTAAGTAATGTAACGTTGGCACAAAAGTATTTCACTCATTTTGTCGAGTGGAGGGTTTAATATATTTTTCTCTTTGCCACCTAGCAACACATCTCTCAGAGAACTATAGATCATTTTATGACATTAATTGCCATAATCACTCTTTTATTCTAATTGAAAGTACGATATGGACTCAGTGACCTTTTACTTTTTTAAAAAAATTAAAGGTTTGTAAAATTCAATTAACTCAATGCTTAAATCTAGTCCACAATCTTGACTGAAAGAAGTACAATACAATTGCTATAAGACGTTGAGATTTTTGAGTCCATCTGGCCAGGTGGGACAGTGACTTAGAATGTCTCACATAAGTCTCCAAATGGGAAAGCACCCTTTAACTTGCCCCATTGACTTGCCCCATTCCCCCATATTGGAGCATGATCTGGACACTGATGGCTTGAGGCAATTGCCTCAACCTAATGCTTTGATAACATCTTACCACAACAGGATATCTCACTTAAGAATTCATTTAAGAATCCTTAAATTTGATACAGTGCCTTTCACGTTGGAGAATATCACAGAATATATTGGAAAGTGTTGTGCCTGTGGATTTTGCAGGTAAATGTGGCAGACAATTTGTGCACAGCGATATCCCATAAACAGCCATGAAGTGAATGACCAATTTGATTTGGGGAATGGAAGGCCAGGACTTCGGGGGAATCTCCCTTCTCTTTTCTAGTGGAACCTTAAGTTGAGATCATTAACATCCATCTAAAGAGACAGGCATGCAAACAAATAGCCACAAAGCAAATGATCAATTAATCTGGAGGATTGTTGGGTCAGGATAATGAGAGAAATGCCATGCTTTTCCAAATAGTGTGATGGGATCTGTAATATACAACCAGCATACACTTGGCATAGAACGTTAAAAAACCATGTCACTTTATTTATGAATGAACAAAATCAACAGACCTCAGAGAGATAGGGCGGAGGCTTTCTTGAGGGAAACTGAAGGGCAAAGCTTTCAAAAATTAAATTTTGTTTTATGTAAATTTATTATTTAATTTAAAATGTTCTGGTTTTTAATAGCCTATTGGTGATGGTTGAACAGATCAATTTCCAAATTCACATTAAATCCATTTGACCATAACCAGATCACTAACTTTGAAATATCAAGTGTATTAAACTGTTCTATGCAGTTGGTAGATACCGTATTGTACTCTCCCTTTCCCCAATTAATAGAAGTACTGACATCTTTTAATTTATATTTCAATCTTACAGCTGCTTGCAGAAATTGATCTGACCTTTTTATATTATGGCTGTAATCCTTTGAGAGCTCATTGAATATATTTCTCTGCTTTGATTCAAGTTCAGTTCTCGCCTTATGTGAGATTATAATGTACAATTTGTGTGCACAACAATTGTAACTAATTCTCAGAAGGGCAGAGTTATTCAACTGCTCTTGAATGTAATTATTGCACTTGCAAATATTTATGAAGAAGGTTTAATAAAGACAGCAATGAAATTGAATGATATTGTTTCCAAGAAAAGGCTTGCACATATGATAAATTCACATCAAGCAGATATCCAACCTGCACATTTAAGATTTTTATAATTATTTCAAAAAAATGACTGATGAACATTTTATTGTAACTATTAAAAAAAACACTTAAATGTATTTATAGGTGGTGTCAATATCACTGGCAGGATAGCAGCTGGGGAAGCCATTGATTTTTGGTGTCATGTATATATTTACTGAGAGATAATTTCTTTCCAGTACTGTAATCCAGTACTTCAAGATCCTCACACCTCATGTTCAAATCGCTTCACTTCCTGGCACCTCCCTACCTCCTCACACCCCAATCCACAACCTGGTGCCTCTGCTCGACTGGCACCGGGCCTCCTGCTCGTCCCTCGCACCCTCCGCTCCACCACTGGAAGTCGCATTTCAGCCACTACGCTCCAAAACTTTGGAACACTCTCCCTCAAATCCCTCCGCCTTGCCCCCTCTCTGCCCTTTTTCAAGTCTGCCTTAAAACCTTCCTTTTTGCCCGCTCTTACAGTCACCTCCCGCCCTCCGGCTCAGAGTCAGGCTCTGCCATTGTTAAGCACTCTGAGATATTGCCCTGCATGGAAGGCGCTATATAAGTGCAAGTTGTTGTTGTAATAATCAAAGAAACAGCTGACTATAAAAACTTCAGCAGTCAAAAATCTTTCTTATCACATTTCTATATTGGCTCAAGCACATAGGCATAGGTACAAGTGTGCCAATCGCAGTCTCAAGTGTCATAATTACAGTGACACGTTTTGACGATTATGGGCACAAACAAATGTGACAACTGTGTTTCATTAATTGATAACTATTAACTGAAATAGGGACATTCCTCATCTGTGGGGACACATGTAATCTTGTACGCTATAATCTTAAAATCCGGACCATCTCTTAAAACCAGAGCTAAACTAATTAACATTGAAATCATTTCCTCACACAAAGGACTATGTGAATGTGGAATGCACTGTCCAGAAGGCCATAGATGCGGAGTAGATACTTACTGGAAAGTTAAGAGTATTAAGAAATATGGTGAAAAGGGCAGGGAAGTGGATCCAAAAGAAAAAGAGCTGCCATGAAAGAATAAAGCGGTGGAGTGGGCTGAAAGGTCTGTTCCTACCTGTTTTAACTTTTAAGCTAAAATCACGTTTTGTCATATAAGAAATAAGGCTACAATGGGGGATTAGGATGGATGGAGGCTTATGTGAACACTTGAGGAGACAAGTTGGGCTGAATGACCTGTTTCAATGTTGTACAGATTCTGTGTAATTCACTTCTGTTTCAATTTGAGGAATAGGTCAAAATTAATAAATCCAGAGCACAACCATTATTGGTCTCATTTGTTTTAACCTCTTCTCCGATCGCCTTCTCAAGAGAAAAGAAAATTCTGCCATGTTCTGAGCTGGAACCCTAACCCTGATGCCCAATTCCAATGGTCTTATGCTCTTCATAGATGTGTGGCAAAACTTAATGGCAATGTGCTCATTACTGTTGCGCCCAAAAAATACACAGTCAATCCACTTTACAATATATCCTGTGAAGCACTTTGAGACGTCTCAACGAATGATAAGGCACTATATTAAATGCAAGGATTATTAATGTTATTATTACTGCAAAGCATAGCGAAACATTCCATTACATAAAATTTAGCTCATAATAATATTGGACGATAGGTATTCTCATATTCAAAAGTGCTTCATGTGCTTTTCTTAATGTGAATTTGAGTTCTGATTCGCAGAAACTGTTGGCTCCTTTGATTTATGATCCTATGCAAGATTTTTTTTATTATGGAGCATTGAAAGGTCAGCATCACTTAAAAGTAACCATTGCTCTGTGGGTCGCTTCTCTTTTGTGTGCTGAAAGGTTTCAAGGACACATGTGATTTCTGTCTTATAACAGCTGGAAAAATGTGTTTCTTCCTCCTTAGTTTCCATGCTGGGTGCACAATTGGAGGTTTAAAAAGACTGAAAGAGTTTGGTTGATTTCAGCAACAAAATTCACTCAGTAATTGAAAGATTTTCATCCTTTTTCTGAACTGGTGTCGAGGTCAATTTTGCTGTTTAAATTAGGAATTTAATTTATTTAAATTAAGAAACTCAAAGGTCCGTGATACTGATTTGCAGGAATTTATCTCAAGGTTAGGGGAGAGACTGCAGCAACTGGGGCTGTTTTCTCTATAGTGGAGTAAGTTTCCCAGTTGCAGGAAGGATTTCCAACTTGAACTTCTTAAGAAATCCTATAAGAAATAGCTCAATGTTACCCCACCCCATCCTATGTATGACACTAATGTTCTTTTGATGGATTTCTCCCGGTGTCCTGGACAACAATAAAATAATGGCCCTAAATAAAATCGGTCATTCGGATCATGGTTGTTTTTGTGAGACATTGATGTCTGCAATGAGCGGTCGCATTCACCCACAAAATACACAGTCCTGTAGTGATATGAAAGGCGCTAGGCCAAATGCAAGGATTATTATTGTAGGAAAAATCAGCAAATGTGATTGATGGTCTATTGATTTGTTTGGCAGATACGGAGATCTGTGATTTTGGGTGGCACAAATTCCAAGGACACTGCTACAAGTACTTTGGCCACCGCCGGGCCTGGGAAGATGCGGAAAAGGAATGTCGCCTGCAGGGTGCTCACTTGACCAGCATCCTCTCCTATGAGGAACAGCTCTTTGTGAACCGTAAGTACTGCAATAACAATGCTTTCAACAAAGACAACCACATCCAGCTTTAACCAAAGGAACACCTTTGGGGAACTGAATTAATTTATAGTTTGGGACATTATACAAATAAACTTTCCTTCATCTCACAGATATAAAGCTGACCTATATAGTTTTATCCTTCAGAAGAGTGGTTGCATCAAGCAAAAGTGTCAAGCAAAATTTGCACACTACAGAATAAATCCTCAAAAAGTCAACGTAAATATTCAAGAGGGGGAATTGGATTTGGAACTTTTGCAAAGCTCCTTCTGCCCTAGTCTATTTATGCAATTTAAGTCACAAAGTGCAATAAATTGTACACTGTATAAAGAATTGGTTTTAAGTGTTGGGCACAGAAGCATTACATTTGAGAGATAAGTTAACTGAGTTGTTTCTAATGAAGGCACGAACAAAGTCTTTTTACCAAGCAAAATAACACTGTAGAAATAAAAACGAGTTGAAACCTATGCCAGGGTTGCTCTGTATATAGATTTAGGTAGAGTTGAGAAGTGAGACACTGGGATCTATCACTGATCACTAAAGTCACTGATCTTTTCATTACTAATTTATAACGACATCATATCCCATTCTAAACAAGGAGCAGAAAGATCACCATCTTTGGTGATCGGCATATGATGCACACCTGTGTAAATAATCTCACTTGTGTAACTTTTAGAAACCAGCAAAATAAAACTAGTTTTAGAATCCAGCAAAATAAAATTAAAAAACTCATTAAGAGCGAGAAAAAGGAGTATGAAGGTAAGCTGGCTAGGAACATTAAGTCTGATTGTAAGAGTTTTTACAAATATTTTAAGAGGAATAGGCTAGTGAGGGTAAATGTAGGTCCACTTCAGTCAGAGACGGGAGAAGTTGTAATGGGGGACAAGGACATAGCAGAGCCCCTAAATGGGTACTTTGCATCTGTCTTCACCCTAGAAGACCTAACAAGTCTGCCAACAATAGAGATGCACCAAGGGGATAAGGACAGGGAGCAACTTAGGGAAATTTTCATTAGTAGAGAATTGGTGCTAGGGAAACTATTAGCACTAAAAAGTGACAAATGCCTGGTTCGGATGGCTTGCATCCCAGAATTTTAAAAGAGGTAGCTTATGAGATAATGAAGGCCTTATGTCTGATCTTCCAAAATTCCTTGGATTCTGGAACAGTCCCCATGGATTGGAAGATCGCAAATGTCACACCACTATTTAAAAAAGGTGGAAAGGAAAAGATGGGGAACTATAGGCCAGTTAGTCTCACATCGGTGATAGGAAAAATTTTAGAATTGTTGATTAAGGATGTGGTCGTGCGGTATTTAGGGGAGCACATTATAATTAGGCCAAGTCAACGTGACTTTACAAAAGGGAAGTCATGTTTGAGAAATCTCATAGAGGTTTTTGAGGATATTTCCAGTAAACTAGATAAGGGTGAATCAGTGGATGTGGTCTATTTGGACTTACACAAGGCATTCGATCAGGTTCCGCATAAGAGGTTAGTCCAAAAGATAGGGACCCATGGAATTGGGGGGAGCATATTAATGTGGATTGGGGAATGGTTAACGGGTAGGAAGCAAAGAGTAGGGATAAACGGGTCCTTTTCAGATTGGCGGGATGTGACTAGTGGAGTGCCACTTGGCCTCAGCTATTTACCATCTACATCAACGATTTAAACAAGGACATCAAAGTTAATATATCTAAATTCGCGGATGACACAAAACTAGGAGGAAGTGTCAACACAAAGCCGACATTAAAAAAATGCAGCGAGACATAGCTAGGTTAGGTGATTGGGCAGGTAGGTGGCAGATGAAGTATAATGTAGGGAAGTGCGAAGTCATCCACTTCGGTAGCAAAAACAGAGCGTGTTATTTTTTAGAAGGGGAGAGATTGGAATGTGTTAGCGTCCAGAGGGACTTGGGTGTCCTTGTACACTAATCACAGAAAGTTAGTCTGCAGGTGCAGCAGCAATTAAGAAGGCGAACGGTATGTTAGCATTCATTATGAAAGGATTAGAGTATAAGAGTAGGGAAGTCTTGCTGCAACTGTATAGGGCCCTGATGAGACCACACCTGGAATTCTGTGTCCAGTTTTGGTCTCCGCATTTAAGGAAGGATGTACTTGCCTTGGAGGGGGTGCAGCATAGATTTACTAGGTTAGTACCAGGGATGAAGGGGTTGAGTTACGAGGATAGGCTGACCAATTTGGGCCTATATTCTCTAGAATATAGAAGAATTAGAGGGGATCTTATAGAAACCTATAAGATCATCAAAGGGTGTGATAGAGTAGATAGTGGGAGATTGTTTCCCCTGGTTGGAGAAACTAAAACAACCTTAAAATAAGAATGACTCTCAAATCAAGACCTCATTAGCTGGGGGTGGGGGGGGGGGGCGGGGGCGGCAGAGAGAGGAAGGGAGATAGGCTCTAGGGCTGGGTCACTGGTTTTCTTCAAGATTGCTGTCGGTGTAGTTCTGCTACATTATATTAGATTCCGTTACTGTAAAGCTCTCTGAGACGCCGTCCAGCGTGGAGGGTGCTATATAAATCCAAGTTGTTTTTTTTGTTGTTGTTGTTCCTATCAACCAGCAGGTGTTGTGACTCACTCGGTCATCTTTTCTGTGTCGGTGACTTATTCCCCTCAAGAGGAAAAACACGGTATATGTGGGAGCGTCCGGCGACCACACTTCCTCATGTTTTCCATCTGGTGGCCTGGTAGAGATCATAGCAATGACCAGACCAGAATGGTCAAAACTTCTAGCCTTTGACCTGTCCCTGTTGGCTTCAGATCAAGTTCTCCCCCACTTGTGTTTACCAGGCCACCATCGATTAGTGCAAAGGAACACTTGTAAGATTGATTTATTTGTAGGGATCAATCAGTCCCAATATTTATCAGTCCTACTATTTGTTTGAAAAGATCAAAGATAATTGATTCTCAGCAATCCTAACAGCCCTAGTCAGCAAATTATGTACATTGTGCATGTGTGTAGTACGTGACCAGGGATGATGGGTGCCAGATACCAGTGAAATAAAGGTACACATGTTTTTTCCAGTCAGTAACTGGGGTATTTCTTTCTCAATTGCCCTTTAGTGTCTCTAGGAAACAAATAGTGTTTTGTCTTCAGAATGACTGAGAATAGATTGCTTAGCTCAGCTTAGTAAGCTTTATAGGTGGGGACCCAACAGTTTGCAGACTCTTAACAACCATTACGTGAAGCCCTGCGCCTCCCACCATCCAAGTGATCTGTGTATCAATACTAGCACTGACAAATAACCCCACAATTTACCATTACAAAGTACTAGTAGACTTCCCAAGATTTGTTCAGCTCGGTCTGTTTGTGACTTTGGTCACGCGGCTAAGGGTGTACCCGAAATGATCCTTGCATTTGATATAGTGCCTTATCATGTCTTCAAGGCGTCTCAAAGAGCTTCACAGAATATACTGTAAAGTGAATTGACTGTATTTTGTGGGCGAAACAACCTTCAACAGTTTGTTGGGTTCCTGTGAGCCTCCCTATATTTGGTCAGCCGTGGTCTCCTCAGAGCTGTTTAACCTTCAATGGGATCCCACTTATTTCCCCTAAGGGAAATATATTTTTGGCTCATGGTGCTCATTTTATCAGACTTGGATGGTTGAAGGGTTGAGTGGACACTCGGGAATTCTTAATACAGAATGTCTGGTGTCAAATCCTGTGCTCGGCTGACTAAGTTTGGCTGACCCAAGATTTTATAAGGCAGCCTGGAATACCAGCCTCAGTATCCAGTGTGTTAGACTCGAGCTCTAGCAATGATCCAGGATTTATACTTAGTTTTAAGTATACAGTATTTAGAAGTAGTTTTAAGAGAATAGCTCAAATTGGCATATTTGTCTTTCTGAATACAATACAATTTACATTTATGTGGCGCCCTTTCACATCTCAAAGTCCTGACCATATTGCAGAAATGTAACTATAGCTTGCTGAGGTCAAAAAGTTACTGACTGTTAAACCTGGTGCTGTAAGAGCAAGTTAAATTGCCACAAAGTTTAGATGAAAGAGACCAATAGTTTAGATTTTTATTTGAGATTTGCAGAACAGGAAATATGATTCATATAATCTAAACCTGGTTTTCCTAGATTAATCATTGCCATACATGGAATTGCTGTTAAAACTATCTTTTTGTTTTGTCTGCTTCATAGGTATTGGCCAGGACTACCAATGGATTGGTCTAAATGACAAGATGTTTGAGCGTGATTTCCGTTGGACTGATGGAAGCCCTCTGGTTAGTCTATGAAATACTTTGTTCATTCATTTATCTTTCAGAGGAAAACCCCCTGTGAGCAGGCAGTGTGGTCAATCCACAGGGGTCCAACAAAGTGTTAGCACCAATAAATAACTCAGTGTTATGAAAAATGCACAGCTTAACTTCCCCACTAAAATAAGCCACTGGATAATGTCAGCTTAAATGCATCTTGTTTAACTTTCTGGGGTCTAGTTTTGGTGCTGTGTCTTTGTTCTATGGTACTGCAGTGCCAGGTCAAATAGTCGTTACTCGGCAGTGCTCTGAGCCTGCTGATGCTGCGTATTTGGCCTGTTAACTTTGTGGGATGGATCCACAGCATCAGGGATAACACAGGCAACAACTGTGCAAATGCACATTCTTGCAGGCAGTTTCTTACAAATCACAAATTGCTGTTCACTGCAAGAAATAAAGTGGAATGTTGCTGGAGGGTGGTGTAGGGAACTGTTGACCTGTTGCCATTATCATTGCCGCTTCTGGGGGAATGGTGAAATCCCACTTCATGTGCAGCTTCACTGTCCCAGTTCTTCTGCTAAATGTGGGCTATAGATACAGAGTATTGAATGTGCACGAGGAAGTTTAGTGGTCCACAGCACATTGTTGTTTACCTTCGGCCAACTGCACTCTGGGTAAGCTTGAGAAAAGAACTTGCGTTTTTACAAAGCCTTATCATTGATCAGTTTAAGATGAATCCCAATGAATTCTTCAAAGGAAACTGTTCTAATTTCTCATTTTCCAGATGTTGGTTACGCATATTTAAAACAACAAAGTACCAATGGGGGAGTTCATATTAAATTAGATTTTAGGTTTGGAGTGTATTTTGGATGATCTGATTTTGTGTCATCTACAATTTCAAGCCTACACCACGTTTCCAGCTTCCTATTGGTCTTGGAGGCATAGTCACAATACATCTGCATACTTACTACACATTCGTACAGAAAATACAGGAGCAGGCCATTCAGTCCATCGAGCTATTAACCTCCCCCCCAACCCCCCAGTTTATTAGATCTTAGCAGATCTTTTAATCCCAATACCCTGCCCTTTCACCATTCCCAGCTATTTGTCTGTCTGATTTACACAGGTTGATTCTGCCTCTACCCTTTTATCACTGACTGAAACATCAGATAGTGCTCACCGTCAAAAAATGACTAAAATACGTTCAAAACACAATTTTTCTCCTTACAACTTGTTTGTACTGCTACAGAAAAGTGTGATTTTATTCTCTTTGAAACGCCTTTTAGCGTTGTTTGACCTTATAAGGTATTTCAGTGAAAGAATGCTATGCTATTTTAATTTTCTTCTGTTGGTGGAACCTATCAAAGGTGCGTGGTTCAGTCCTTGATGCCAAATAGTGCTGTAACCATTGTTCAAGCAGAGTCCCATAAATTCTTCAAAAAGGAAATGAAATAGATGTTTAAAATAGTGGCATATTAAATGACATGGGCTTCTCTTAGAAAATGTCCCAAGCAGATGGTGCCAAGATTCCTTTAAAATACAGCCCGCTTCCCAACAAACTATTTATTAATTTCAGGATTGTTTGAGCCAGCCAGTTATCTCTGTGAGTCTGGTTTATGTTAGGATATAGGAAATTATTTGCCAGCAATTGAATCGATCCAATAAATTTCTGATTTGATGGAACTAATTGTTACATGCAAGCAATCATTTGTAGATTCACAAGGTATCACATAGTTTGAAATATACCGGTCTGTCAAGGTGCATGAAATCTAGAGCATCCACTCTTCACAAATAATAAAAGTTAGTGGCTTTGCAGCAAATTGGAAAGACTTGTTAAACACATGGTTTCTGACCAGATGGTCTGACAGTCACAAGGTGCAAGCTCCACCCAGTGGAACCTGTAAGTAAAGCCTCACTGAAAAAGCTGTACTGTTGAAGAAAATCCAATTGAATGTAGACACTCTCGACACTGGGCAAAACATTGGGCAAATTTTTTTATTCCACACATCTCTTATCTAGCAGTAAGTAGGAACCCGGTTATTAGTCGATTGGCTGATTTCCGGGAGTAATAATTGCTTCAAAAAGAATTGGTCACTTCAATCCACGACTGTTTGTGGAACACTGCTGTGTGCAATTGGCTGCTGCGTTTTGCCCACAAAATATACAGTCAATTCACTTTACATTATATTCTGGATCCAACATCGACCGCCTTTTGGGGGAGAGAATTCCAGATTTCTACCAATATTGGAATTGAGAATGATTCCACGGGGTGGGGGGGGGGGCAGGGGCAGTGGCAGGGGGAGAGTTTCTGGCACACCCAGGCAAAATCTATGTTAGGTTTCTTGCATTACTTCGATTTCAATTTCTTTCCATTAATGGGGGGTGAGAGGACCTTAGACTCCTGACAACAATCTCAATTACTGTCCTTTGTCCGTGCATTAACTGTGCTTACAGCAGGTAAGCCCAATTGCATCAGTTGCAGTTCCATTGTGATACTCTCCCAGTGGATAACTCATAAATACTCCCAGAAGGAGGAGATCACAAGAGAGGTGATGATGATAATCATTTAATGATGGCGACCCTTTGGCCCCTTCCATTTTATCCTTGCAGAAAACATGCCCAATCGCCTTCATATTACTTGTTTCTTAAGTAAGCCAAACCTTTGTTGAATTAGCTGTTGCTTTCCCTCTGTGTAAATGCATACACAATATGAGTCCACTAAGGGTCAACATTCAGATTCATTTCAAGCAAACGTACATATTAATGGAAGAGAGTTTTCGTGGCTTGTAACTATCAATAACAGCTGGGATTGTCCTCATTAGCCTCCATGATATACTTGTCCCTTTGTAATGCTGAATGAAGCATTTTAAACAAAACACTTCTCTTCTTTGTTGTTGTCGTTGATTTGGGGACAAGTCTTAACTTGAAATCACCAAATACGTTACCTCTTTTAACCATTTCCTCACAGGATGACAATGCATTTCATTTACTGTTGTGTTGTGCCTTATTACAAAAAGAAATATACAACAACAACTTGCATTTATGTTGTGCCCTTCACATGGGATAGCATCTCGGCTTACATGTAACAATTAAATATATGTATTTCAAAAAAATGATAGGAAGGAGAGGGCATCCACTATTGTTATCACATTTGAAAGAGGACTAAGAGCACTAGGTTGGAAAAGGTGTCTGTATTTAACTTCCCCTTCAAAGCTTGGAACTTGAGCCCTCTTGTTTTACTGTCTGGATGTAATGGATACAAAAATGGAACATTAACTCATTTCACTCCCCCCACCCCACCATACTTTAAAAAATATTTTCCAAATTGTGAAAATGTATGGATGGCCTCTTAAGAAATAGAGAAAAGTGAAGGTGATATTTATTAATCAAACAATTTCCATTACTGGAGTAGCTTTAAATTACAAATTAGATTTGATCTGGCATTGGTTGTAATTAGAAATTGATTTAATGTATATGTCTCTGAAGTTAACTTAACCCAAACTTGGGAGACACCAGATGGAATTGGAATTTTTACTTGCCATATCTTTAAACAAGAATCCATTTTCTCACAGTTTTGTTCTAACCTTAAAATATATTCAGCTGTGCCAAACTAGTTAATACAGCATGTAAAAGATGTGTGCAAAGCTCTTATGTGGTCTGTTCACATTCTTGGGTGAATCGACTACAGCTGCTTTAATCAAAAGCTTTCATTTCAATCAAAATCTTTCTCTGTTCTCCCACAGTTTTTCTTCCCTTTCCTCCTCTGAGAATGGGTTACAGTGGGAAAGTAGATCTGTTCCACACCCTGACTCCTCTGTGCCACCTTCAGTGGTTGTGACTTTAGCCATTGTCACCCCTAATCTCTGGAAACCTCTTGCCTCAGTTCCTCTGTCTCACCTCCTCTTTATCTATCTTTAAATCCCACCTGAAGACCTATCTTTTCTACCTGCCTATGGTCATCTTCCCCTCCCCCTTTTCTCCCTTGGACAGTGTCTATCCCCACCACTATGCAGCGATCCAAGATGCTGTGCTGCGTAAAGTGCACTATATATAAATGCAAGTTTGAACAGTGAATTCTGCACTTTGTATACAATGTGCCTTATCTACCCTATGATGTAGATAAGCTGGTTGAAAGTGGCGGTGTGCTTCAAGGATAGTGCAGATGATCCATCGGTGCCTGTTTAAACATACTGTGCTGATGGATCTCACCATTCCTTACATGATACAAAGTGTTGGGTGCACTATTTCATCTTTGAAGCTGTTTTGTGGAATGCCATCTCTGTATCTCTGCTGGAGCTTACACTATACTGCAGTTACAAAGATAGCAATCACTACTCCTAACCAGCAGCTCTCTTGCTTTACAAATCATTCTCTGAAGACTGTCTGACTGGCTGATTTGCTAAGTGCAGCTCTTGGTTTGTCCTTAACTGAGGTCAAACGTTGTTCAACTGGGACAGGTCACCTAACATGACCCAGTCAGATGGTTTAGCTTAACTTTCATTTCAAAACTTACATCATTTTAGGAAAGAGCAAAGATCTCAGAAGGAGACAACGTTTGTCTTGATAGCTTCCTAAATATTGCACAGTAACACAGACACTACATGCCAATTTTTTTTCCTCTCCCAAGGCTGAAAATGACACAGGCAGCCAAGCCAGCTAACGCATAATGTATGCAACTCCAGTATCTTTGACATTTATACATTTGATATTTAATATACAATCTATGAGGTGACAGGAACCATGTGTACCTGGGCTCTGTCCTTTTCCAAAATGTGAAACGTTTGTGAATTATACACTTCCAAAAGCTGATGTTAATACTTTTTATAGTTGCTGCAGGGAATATTAATTCTAGGCTTTTAGACTTTTACGTTTTCTTCTTCCGAGGAGAAATAGTTTACGAATTGCCAGGCTTTTCAAGCAAAGACTCTGGTGGGCTTAAACCTTTGCACACGATAAAAAAAAATTGTTTTTTGCAAGTCTCGTATGTTGGATGTTAGCTTCATCCCTGTACATGGCTCTCGGCTGTTACCAATGTTTCTGGACTTAGCTTTTCTTCTTTTACATGTGTGACATATACTATGTCAAAATACTGTGATTCTCTGATCATCATATAAATTACTGATCTTGGCTGAACTACGGGCGCATTTTGTCCTCCTCTGGTCAGTGTGGTTACAGACCTTGGCAGTGAGATCTTACAGTGAGAATATCCTGTTATAAACCCGCACTGCCAAGATTGGCAAATTTAATGACCAGCAGAGAGAATCAGGAACTTTGCAGATTCTTTGATTGCTTGCCAGACTGTGCTTTCAATGACTTTCTATGCGGTTTCAGCTGGTTAAATCCCAGCAGTACCCCAGCTAATGTGGTGAGGTGCACAAGCTTTGGCTCTCACCAACCTGCACCTTATACTGTCTGGAATTAGGTAAGCAAGGGAGTGAGTGTGCATTCCATCCCAGAAATTTCCATCTGTAAGTGGCATTCATATGTGAAATTCATTCTGGTTTAGATATTCTTATTGCATGATGATGGATTTTCACACCTGTCAGCCACACAGCTGTCCAAAAGAAAAATAATAAACTGAGCGATTTTCTGTCTAACACAATAATTGATGAAGTGGACGGGGGAAATTTAAGACATTGATAGCTGTCACATTCCACATAGACCTACCTAAGGCATGTCTGATTTATTCTGCTCAATGTTAATATAGCTCACTATGGATTGCGAAGCACCAATATACAGAGTGGATAGTTAATCACAGGTTTATTGATTGGTTTGCAGGCAGGATTCGCTTATTTTTATGAATCAAATCTACTTTATACAATTCAGTTGTGGTTAAATACGGGAAATAAGAAAGTAAATTATGAAACATACACTTTTCCCCCATTCCCCCTTTCTCATTCCATATTGAGGCTGGCTGGGTAAACTGGGGTTATATTCCTTAGAGTAGAGGGGATTAAGAGGTGATTTGATTGAGGTATTTAAAATATTGAAAGGAATTGATGGGTATTATAATTCTTACATTTAATATAGTACCTGTCATGTAAGGAGGATGTCTCAAAAACTTCACAGGTATACTGCAACGGAGAGTGACTGTACTTTGTAGACGATCATGGCAACCAATTTGCACACAACAGTGGTTCAGAAACAGCCACAGGGTGAATGACCTATTTTATTTGGAGGATTGTTGGCCAGGATACAGGGAGAAAAAAACTCCCCTTTTCTTTTTAAATCATGCCATGGGATGTTCAGTGTCCACCAGAATAGGAAGACAGGACCTTGGTTTAAAGTTTCATCCAAAAGATGACAACTCCCAACAATGCAGGACACAACCCTAGTAGGCATTTGGAGTGTCAGCATACACTATTTGAGTTCCATGTGCTCACGGGGGGCTTGAACCTGCATCTTCTGATTTAGAGGCTATTTGCGCCTAAATGAGCCAGGCTGGCGCTCAGTGAGGCTGACTCACTGAACAGACACGATGGTCAGAATGGCTTGTTTGATAGAAGCGTTCATCGGTTCTCACTTATGGAGGATATTTTGAAGCCAACAACAACAACAACTTTGATTTATATAGTGCCCTCCACACTGGATGGCATCTCAGAGCGCTTCACAGTAACGGATCCCGGGGGCGAGGGAGGGGGAGGAAGGTGACCAAAGGCACAGTCGAAGAGAAAGGTCTGCAGCAGGGACCTGAAAATAGGAAAAGAGGGAGCAAGTTGAGGGGAGTGAGGAAGGGAATTCCAGAGCCTTGGGGCATAGTGGCTGAAGGCACGGCTGCTGAGGGTGGGCCGGAGGACTCGGGGGTCAAGGAGGAGGCTAGACCCGGAGGAACGAAGGCAACAGGTACTGTTTTGAGGAGAGGGGAGGTCAGAGAGGTAGGGGGGTGCAGAGGAGTGGAGAGATTTGAATACAAGGATGAGGATCTTGAAGTCGATCCTCTCTGGGATAGGCAGCCAGTGCAGTCTGGCAAGGACTGGGGTGATCGGGGAGTGGAGTTTGGTGTGGGTGAGAATGCGGACGGCAGAGTTTTGAATGATCTGGATTTTATGGATGGTAGTGGATGGGAGACCGGCGAGGAGGGCGTTGGAGTAGTCCAGCCGAGAGGTGACAAAGGCATGGACTAGGGTTTCAGTGGCTTTTGGGGAGAGGTATTGGAGGAGACAGGCGATGCATCGGAGGTGGAAAAAGGCGGTGCTGGTGAGGGACCGGATGTGGGGGAGGAAGGATAATTGGGGATTGAACCTGATGCCTAGGTTGCGTACGGATTCGGAGAGTTTTAGGTGGAGGTCAGGTAGGTGGAGGATATGAGAGCCATGAGATTTTAGACGTTGACGAGAACCAAAGAGTATGAGAGAGCCAAGTCAGTAGTGTCTCAGTAGCTGAACTCCTGAACTGAACTCAAATCTATATTTCAGTGTTTCTCCTGCTATCTTGTCAAAAACAATCTGAACCACCAAACCACTATCCAAAAACAATTGACATTTATGTAGCCCCTTTCACAGTAAGAGGACATCTCACAGTGCTTCATCATGTGGACTGGGAGGAATATAGGTACAGTATTAAATCGAACTTGGGCTGGTAGGCCTCATAAATAACAATTCATTGTTTCTGGAGTCTTAACATATGGTTTCAATTATGTAATTCATAAAATATCGAGAATGATACTGATCTCAGTGTTGACATCCGTGAATCAAAGACCATGGAAGCGTGAAGCATGGTGTTTGACTCCTGACCAAGATAGTGACTAATTCTGAGGTTCTGGTTTGGTAAAATGCTGTGATCCCATTAACTACCAATGAACCCAAAGGCAACTGTATAAGTCAGCTTTGTTAGCCATGTTATTGACAACAATGTTGGTGGGGGGAGGGGAGGGGGTTTGCCACCAGTATATCTGGTTTTGCTGGATTATGAATTACAAAATATAAGCATCATTGTTACACGTGTAAGTGGAATTCTGTTCAGAGGACTTGCTTTGGTTGACTCAACAGTCCTAACTCTTCCCTAATCTACATGGGATCCACTGAGACTGGCTCCAGTCAAAAGCCCCTCATTTCTGGTCATTTCTAAAGTTTGTTACTTGTGTTGAAAACTATTTTGTGCCATTTTGATACAAGAAACATGCATTACATTATGCATCTTTCATTCCAGATAATGTTCTCTGGATTTGCATTGCAGGGGAATGGTTTGATTTATAATAATAATATAATAATCCTTCCATTTGATTTTGCGCTTTTTTACATCTTTGAAATGTCTCAAAGTGATTCACAAAATATACTGTAAACTAAATTGACTGTAAATTTGGGTGAAATGCGGCAGCCAATTGCACACAGCAGTGTCCCACAAACAGTCGTGGATTGAGTGACTAAATTGTTATTGTGTTTTTTTCTTGAGAGATTATTATTAGGCATGTGGAGTTAGGAAACTTGCCCAAGGTATCTCCCTGCCGAACCCAGGTCTCTCACTTGCGAGGCGAGTGCTCTAATCACTGAGCTCCATTTAGAGTGCTTTCCATTTATAGAAATTAGCACGGATTAGATGAAATGTAATGTACACTATACAGAAATGGAATAAGGAAAAGGAAAAATCTGTTAAGTGAAGTTACTAGTATATGGAATCCTAAAATGTTCTCCATGAAAGTCATCGAACAGCATAATTTTGTTAAATTTAAGCAACTTGGCCAGAAGAGTGTTTTAATGACGTTCACTTATCAGATTTGGTTCAGTTTTGACAAGGCATTATAATCTGATTCAGTGTCCTGGCGTTTTGCTCAGTCTTACCAAGGGCCACATTAATAAACCATTGCCAAGACCATTCAGATCCCAGGTTTAAAAAAATCGAATCAATCCCGCAATATGTTACAGCAGTATGTAAGTCATCATAAAGGATGTGTAACTACACAATGTGTATTTTTTAATTCTCAGGATAGTCATTAAAATAATGAACTACTTTAAAAATATTGTGGGAATTTCTTTAAAACAACAAATTACCATTCATTCTGACCAAATGCAAGATATCCTAATTTGACACTGAAACTCCGGAAGTTGGAGCTGAATAAGGAACCAACGGAAAGCAAAACCTTATTTGTTTTGCATTGCATAAAAAAAATAATTTGACCTTGATTGGCTCAATACATAAAAGACTTCACGTCAACTGTCCTGACAGTCCTGTGCTACATACATTCAGCTTCTTTTTTTTTCTGTGAAAAGTTTTTGTGTGGATCTCCATATCCATATAGGAAGGACAAAACCAAGTGCTAAGTTAATGTACTTTATGACATTTAATTTTTTTAAAAATTATGGGCAGCAATATATTCCTCATAACACACGACTGTAGGGTAGTCAGGAGCTGGATGCATATTGCACAGGACTATGGGGAAAGTCAGGAATGAATCTTTATGTGCATTGAGCCCAACAATCAAGTAGATGGTTTTGACACATTTCAAGATGAAAGAGGTGCTCAGTTGATGCAGTGTTATGAATTGCTAATTACAGTATGACGTGAGTAGAAAATTAACACTGACTACTCTGATTTATGCAGCAGTGATGTATAATTAGGTTATTGAGCTAAGCAATATGGCTAATGTAATACTATTAAGTATTCAAACCAGGAAACTAGTTAAGAACCAAATTAAAGGTCATTCCTCAAAGAGAAGCCTTATTGTTAATTAATTTTGGCATAAATATCACAGTCCCTAAGGAACAAAATCTGATTTTACTTGCTATTTCTCTCTCATCACGCAAGCTCATGCAGGACAGTAGCATTCTGTCTGTGTGTCATTCTGGCATAGTTGGTGACATCTCTTATGTTGAAAAACTGTGAGTTCAACACCCCACATTAAAACTCCTAGTCAAGGTTGACAATATAAACGCTGTATGGTGTGTATGGGGAGGGTTACTTCATTGTCAGATGTGCTGTCTATCAGATGAGATATTAAAGCAGTATATTGTATTCCTGTTCAGGTGCACGTTAAGGATTCTGTACTACTATTCACAAAAGAAAGGAGTTCAAATGAATTTGTCATTCACCTCAAGCTGTTCGTAGACCTTGCTGGTGTAAATGCTGTGTTTGACTAGTAAGGGCGATCACTACACTTAATAGTCATTTATTGTGAAGTATTTTGACATGATATGGAGCTTTATAATTGCAAATCCTTTCTTTATGGTTGTTTGCGAGATATTGGTGTGTACAAAATTTGTCTGCGTGTTTGCATACAAATACGCAGTCACTGCCAATTTACAGTAAATCTTGTGAAGAGCTTTGAGATGGTTTAATGTTGCGATGAGGTGGTATACCAAATGCAGAGATTGTGATTTATTATTTTTCTTGTGTCAGGGATGTAAACTCCAACAAAGCTCCAAGTCAAAGAGAAAACTTTACAATTCTATGCTGTTTAAAATGACTTTCAACCTAATATCTATAAAACAATTTGGCTGGTGTATATAGATAAATGACTTGTTAAAGGTGTTTGCCTATTTCTGAAGTTGATAGCATTGTTATATTTTAATGTAAGTTAGTGTCTTGCCTTTAAGGCTCATTTCTGTCTGCTAATATTGACTATTCAGAGAGAAGTTGGTAGATTGGATGACATAAAATCTAGTGTGCTGAATGATTGGTTTTGGAATAATTTTTAATCGTGCTGGTACATACTCAGCAAGGGCTGTTAGTGTATGGGTTGTAAGGGCTGTAAGTCCCACAACACTATTCGAAAAGAGAAGGGGGTTTCTCCCAGTTTCTCCCAATAAAATTGTAACTCACTTCATGGCTATTTGTGAAACACTGCTGTACACAAATTGGTTGCGCCGTTTTTCCACAAATACAGTCACTACACTTCACAGTGAGATCTTGTGCAACACTTTGAGGCATCTCGACGGCATGATAAGGTTTTCTATCAAATGCAAGGGTTATTATTACATAAAAAATATATTGTATAGCGGAGGAATGTGAGCCAGTTAAATACTGAATGAATCCTCATAACAGAGGAATATAGGGAAGTCTAGAGATTTAATCTGTGAGAAGAACCAGAGGCATAACAGTGAAATATTAAAGATTTATCAAACATTTCCTACCCCGTAACATAAACACTGAAATACTCTCTGAATTATAATTCCAAATAATAATTAGTCTCTTTTAAAATGAAAGTCCAGTGGGCAAGCATTTATCTAGTAGTACTCATAACTTCCTGCATTGAGTGCGGCAGTTTGTTGTAATTTGCATGTAATTATACTGAGCCACTGAGCACGCATGTGATGCCAGCATCAACACCACAATAATTATGTTAGTAAAACGATAGCATCTGCCTAATTATGCTCACTTGGCCAGAACATTTCAGATTTGAAGCATTTTGTACCATATGGAATGTTCACCATGTTCCCTCGCTTCTTAAAACTCAGATGTATATTGTTGTGTTTCAGAGATAAACACAATGATAGAAAAATATGATAACAGTTTTACTAGTTCCAATTCCCTTTTCCACGTCCGGTTTCCTTTCCTCATATGCTGAAGTCATGTTCGTTCTCCGGAACCTCGCTCCCAAGAGGTCCTCTTCTTAATTGTATTTGGACAGTCTGTAAGTAGTCAGTTAGGAGATTATGCAATTGTAGGGGGGCATCAGAGTCTGATATCAATAGGATTGAACCTTCCAGTGGGAATCACAGGCTTGAAATCAGATGCAGTAACCCCGTCTGATTTTTTTCTCCTCTGCGCTCAGTGACACTTGAGCCATTTGCAGCTTCCTTTTCGCTATCGCTATTGAGATCAGCAAACTTGGCTCATCTCAGTTATTGAATCTGAATCCTGGGTTCATTTTCATATAGTTCATTTTCAGGCTGAGCAACTGAGGAAGTCTGCTTTGAATTCTTTTTAACTTGTCATTTCTGATTTCCTGCAGCAATATGAAAACTGGAGACCACACCAGCCAGATAGTTTCTTTTCCTCAGGAGAAGATTGTGTTGTGATGATCTGGCACGAGGATGGCCAATGGAACGATGTACCATGCAACTATCACCTTACTTACACCTGCAAAAAGGGCACAGGTAAGAGCTGGAGACTTCTCTTTCATGCAGATCCTCCTTGTACATTTCCCATCAGCCATGGGTCATTTCCCTCAATCTTGAAACCCTGTTAACAAAATTATGGTAACTAATATTTTGACAAAAAGTACAGTAGCAATGCTCATTGTCACAGTTTTCACAGGCTATGAATAAAAAGTATGACCTGTATTTTGCACAGGGTGAAGTGGAATTGTTCAGAAGTATTTACACCATTGGGTGTTTTTCATTGATCCTTCTTCATAAAGACACCCTGATTTTTGTTTTATCTGCTTTAGTCGCCTGTGGTCAGCCTCCTGTTGTGCAAAATGCCAGAACATTTGGCAAGATGAAGCCTCGATATGAAATAAACTCGCTGGTCAGGTACCACTGCAGATCTGGCTTCATCCAGCGCCACATTCCAATCATCAAATGTCGATCCAATGGACACTGGGATGAACCAAGGGTCAGCTGCTTAATACGTAAGTTTTTCCAGTATTTTGGGGGCAAGTTAGAGAAGGGCTCAGTGTATTAATAGTATGCAATAGTATGCTCCAGGACATTTTACATTTTTATGAAGTGTGATATGATTGACTGGGATAACTTTCTGCTTCTTGGGTTGAGTCCATAAGAAGCGGCATTAATATAAGATAGCCACTAACAGATCTAAAAGAGAGTTTAAGAGGAACTTTTTTTACACAGGGGATGAATGTGGAACTCACTGTCAGACATGGCTGAAGCATCAGTGTATTTAAGAGGAAACATAAATGAGAAAGAAACATAATAATAATCCTTGCATTTGATTTAGGGAGGATGTCTCAAAGTGCTTCATAGGATTTACTGTAAAGAGTAGTGACTGTGAATTTGTAAGCAAACACGGCAGCCCATTTGCACACAGCAATGTCCCACAAGTAGCCAGAAAGTCAATGGCCAATTTAATTTAGGTGGTTCCTGACCAGGACACTAGAGGAATAGAGGGGCATGGAAAGAGGCTAGATTTAGGATGGTTGAAGGCTCATTTGGAGAATTAACACCAACAAAGACTGCCGAAACTGAATGGCCTATTTAGTGCTGTGATTCTATGTAATTATTTTTCAGTGAGGAAAGTGAGAGAGTCGGGTTATTAGTTTTTCAGTATAATTATCTGATAGAGATAGGCTTTTAAAGCATGGAGTAGATAGTGTGGTGTTTTTATTCTGTATGAAGTGCTTTTTTATCACCAAGGTAGTATATTTAGCAGCCCAGATCCAGTGAAACACACAGGCTGAGAATAACTATGCCCATATTTCTGTGGTGATGTTTTTGAGATTGAATTTGGGATTAATTCTCAGGAACCTGGACTGGAAATGTAGTGATTCACTGTTACATAGATAGTAGGCCACCCAGATACCAGATTTAAACATTATTCAAGTGTCTGGAATTGTCAGTTGTCCCGAACCATTAAATGATATAATTCATAGACATTTTATTCTTTCATGCTTTGTTAGTTCACAAAAGGTGCCCTTTGGCCTGAGTGGGTCGTAAAGAAATGATTGCTTAAGAGAATGTTGATTCTTTTTAAAACCCACATGCTATTGAAGTGCTCATGACTTACAAAAGAGCAGGTCAGTTACATTGACCTGAAGCTTCCTTTTATGTTGCTCATTTTAATTACAGTACTTTTATAAAAATAATTGGAAATAAATGGACATCTCGGTTTGGAAGTGGAACAGTAAGAGTACATACGTGGCTGAACATTTCTCTCAGCGGATTTGTCAAGCTTTGACAGGAAGAATCTGTGTTGAGTAGGAACCACTGTTGATTCAATCTAACACAGCAGAGCCAAAGTAATCCAACTCTTATTCACATAATTAAAAGTACAACTAAAGTCCTGGCATCATGATAGCTTAAAATGTTCACATAATTGCCTTTTTAGAATATTTTCTACGTTCAGTTGACAAAAGCTTTTTTGAAATTCTTCAGGTTTAAATATACAGTTTATTTGCACTTCTGTGAGACTAATTATCATGCTCTTATATTAAAATTCCTGATCTCAAACTGGCACTGATAGACTATCCCTTAGCACGATGTGAAAAGAGAAGTTTCATCTGGTGTCCTGGCCAAAGTTCCCCAGATAAAATTGGGTGTTCACCTCACAGCTGTTTTGGGGATAATTCTGTTGCCACATTTGTCCACAAAATAGTCACTCCACTTTACATTAAATCCTATGAAACGTCCTGCTGATGTGAAAGGTGCTATATCAAATGCAAGGATTATTATTGATCATTATGTTTCCTGAAAGTGCTTAAAAATCATGGATTATCAGTTAGCCCCTTTTTGGTAAATTAAATCATATGGAAATAGTTTAAAAAACTGATTTTAATTTTAACCTTAACTCTTGGTACATTTGGAAAAATGTAGTATTCCTTTGTCTATTGCGTGTTTGTTTGTTTAATTGTGAATTTCTTTTACTTCCAGCTTCTACATATCAACGGGATTCCTCGAGGAACCGTCAAGTATTGTACAGAAAAGGGATGAGGGACTCTCTGTCAGAGCCTGTCAGACACCGTCATCGTTGGATCAGGAGATTGCATGGTTCAGGGCGTTGACCAGATCACTGAACGGTGTGAAATCCATTCTCACAATTACAGCCAAAGCTGTTTCTTAGTTGTGTGCCTGTATCCGCGTGTGTGTATCAGTGTGTGTGTATGTGTGTGTTGGATGTGTGTTTGGGAGAAGTGAGACAAATGAATTTTTTAACAAAAATATATGTCTGGAAGTGAAATAGCCTCCAATGTGATAGCTATTTGTAATTGAGAATCATTCTATGCAAAATTATTTGAATAAATATAGTTTAAAAAGGAACGAAAACCCTTTCCAGCCTATAGCTTTATTTGGATCCACCTCATTGTTTGAATACTGCAGCAGACTATTAAATGATTCATTGTGGCATAATTCAACAATACTGCTGTGTAGGTACTGGATATAAAGTCTTACATTCATACTTCTTTTGGGTGAGCTCTCTTTAATCTTTTTCGGGCCTACGCTAGCATTGTCACACTTTTTCCTGAGACGATTGAACGTTTTGTTTGCCCTGGGCTTGCAGAATATTTCACTTCATAAATTTTAAATAATTGTTTGAGGAAGGAAAGCCCACGCAATCATGTTTGTGTCGTAAAATTGTTTTTTTTCTTAAGAAGTAAAAGTGTCAAAAGTATCCTTCAATGGTTCAGCAATTTTGCTGTAATTGCTATATACTAGTGTGTAATTGTTTGTGCCAACAACCCTCTCCCTGCCTTTTAAAAAAAGGCAAGTTGAAGTTATTTACCTCTACTGGCGTTCTCTAATTTTAGTAATAACTGTCACACATTGGGTTCTGCACTATAAATCGGCATTTTATTCATACGTTTGCACATTTTCCCCCATAATGTTAAATTAAAAATATATCAAACGTTTAATGCATTTCACTATTTATTGCATTGATTGCTGCTGCATGACAAAATGCCAAACTGTGCTTTTACTGCCCCCTCGTGGTTGTTTTAGCTTGTCTTTATGTCACAAACATAAAGCAAAATTAAGCTGTTAAAAAGTGCCACTTTGATGGGAGTAAATTGGTGGCTGTATAGTCGAGGCATTTTGATTGACATTTTAAGTCTGGTATTCCATAAAACAACTTGAGGGGAGCATAGGCTGGAAAGGGTTAACCTGCATAATGTACATAAAAGTGATTTTGCACAAACCTAGGCGATTAGATATAATTGGATGCAAAACATTGGACAACTCTTTTTCCTCAACCAGTCTTTCACTTCTACAGCTGCGAGATATCCCTCCCCCATGTATTGTAATTCCAAGGATTCAAGATGGGATCAAGCCCAGACAGAGACTGCATTACGACGCTGCTCTTTAACTTACCTGGATCCAAGCAATCAGAATAGCAAGTGGAAGGAGGATGCTACCTGGCCTTTCCAAAAGCCCATTGGTACTTTCTAAGGTCAAATTGCTAATATATTAACGTTCTCAGATAAGGCAGCTTTCTGCAGCCCTCACTAACCACACTACGATATGAAGCTGCATTTTTCTAAGGTGATTATAAGCCTCCTTTTTTTTGTAAAAAAACAACAAAAAAATAAATTAATTTTTGTATATATAACCATCTTGTCCTTTTTTTAAATGAATGTTTATGTTTGAATGTGGCAACTGTATAGCATATGCTGATGATGTTTGGCCATTTCACTTTAATTCAAAGGATAATGCTCATTTGCTTTAAAAGTAAGGTACAGGAGAGAATTAAACTATATTTTTGTAAGATTCCTGCTGTTAACCCTTGGATCATTGGGCCGATCTACAAACAATTGCAGTCTTCTACAACATGCACTGCAGGGGAAACTTAATGATATCATTCTACCACAAACTTTCTGGCATGATATTTAAGGCCATGATTACAGACAGTTAAATTGCACAAAGAAACATTTTAGAAACTATTATGATGGGAGTGAGGGAGACAAATTTGGTCAATTGAGATTTGCTCAGAAAAAAAGAGAAACGTTAAAGAAATGGTGAACTAAAAATCCAAGGATTAAAGCAGTAATGGCAGAAAACAATATTCAGAACGTAAGACTGCTTTGACTCAGTAACACATTTGTTGTTGCTGTCAATTTTTTTTCTAAAAAGGAAATGTGCTGGTTGCTGCACCCAATTATGTCTTGTCTTTCTTTTTTTATAAACGGCAACGAAAAATCACTGTGCTGACGTGTATGATTTATTTTTTTCATTACAATGCACATAGAACAATTCTGTATTTATATTATAACTTGTATAGTGTATAATGTGAATGTTTTGGGTTTTTTTGTGAATGAAATACTGAAAAAAAAACTTTGTTACTTTTTTACAATGCTCTGGTTCACCAAAGAAACCAAAAAAAAACTTGGTCATGCTGTTTTTATTTTCATTCATTAGTCCTACTGATAGAACTGGCTTGACAAGCTTTATTATTAAAATAGTTCGGCCGCCGGCTATACTAAATGTTGCAGATACAGTGGAGCTCATTTATTTCCATGCAGTTTTGTGTTTTGATCTGCTTGATGACATGAGTTTAAAGAAAAACACATTTCTTTTCATATTTATTCCATATTCCATTTACGATATGCCGTAGACTGCTTTAACTTCTCATTCACACTCTCCTCCAACCTAGAACACATTCAGCAAGTCCAGGATGTGAACCTGGTTTGCTCCTTTTCCATTACTTGTTTACCCCTTCCATTAATAAAATAATAATAATAATCCTTGCATTTGGTACAGCACCTTTCACTTACGAGAGGACAAAGTCCTTCATAGGTTTTTACTGTAAAGTGGAGTGACTATGTATTTTGTGGGCACACTTAGCTGATTCACGCACAGCAATGTCTCACAGACACCCAATGAAATGATTGGCCAATTTCATTTTGGGTATTGTTGGCCTTCCACATGTCAAAGCAATTCAGCTTATCTGTGATGATGTTAACATTTTGAATCTTGCTGGTGAGTTGGATATGGTAATCAGCAAACTCTGCCTCACCTCAGCATCTCTGCAATATCACTTACTAATACTTTACGGATATCTATTCATGGGAATAATGATCATTTACTGTGCTCTGCATTAAATTATTCCTGAGGTAATTGATTTCTCGAGCTGCGGGCTGAAGTCACTAATGCAAGTGCTATCAGGATTACTTTGTCACTTCTTTAACCCTAACTCTCCCCCACTGGCTACAGTTGTAAAGTACAGGATCTATTTCCAATTAAAACAAGGTAATTTATATGGAACTAGCTGTACCCGTTGCAGCTGCACTTGCAACCAAAGAATCCAATCAGGAATGTAGATTGACACCCAGGCATACTTTCCAAAAGTATGGAGTATCCTAAATCATGTCCCATCGTCATATACAGTCTATACTAATAAAGCGACTGTCTGTTGTCAGTGTATAGGACACAATAACCAATTGTATAATAATTGTATAATCACACAATAACCAATTGATGTAAAGACATGATTTATAACTCATCGGAAAGGTCTTGATCTGGCAGTGTCATGGGCATATTTTTTTGGTAGGAGAATCTCCTGTCGGTGATGAACTATACTAAAAAATGCTTTAATTAAGCCGCAAAACATGAGGTAGGCATTGTATTCTGCAACTACGTAGTGACAGAGGAAAGCACACACTATTCAGAGAGATACATCTTCTATTCTGCAACAAATCTATGGCACCTTTTTCTGGTTGTCATGGGAGCTAGAGTCCTCCCATGTGGGACAGACGGTGAGAGATTGGGATAATGAGAGACACGAGAGAAACTGAGATAGTGAGAGAGCCAGAGAGAGAGACTGAGTTAGAATATACAATAAAGTGTAGTGACTGTTTTGTGGGAGAGGTAGCCTGAGAGGGAGACTTGAGATAGTGAGAGAGACTGAGAGAAAAAACACACGAGAGAGAGAAAGAGAGAGAGAGGTAGACGGAGAGAGGGAGACTGGGGTGGGTGGGTGGGGGGGGGTGAGGGGGGGAGAATGAGAGGGAGAGAGAAAGATAGACAGAGAGACTGAGAGAGAGAGACAGAAAGATTGAGAGAGAAAATATATTAAAGGAGTCCGCCCCACTGAGTCCTCCCACTGAAGTCCTCCCACCTGAGTATAATGTCTAAATGAGATGTATGTCTGTGTGCCAGTCTACATTCCGTATTGAATCCTTTGGTTGCAAGTGAAGCTGCTCATCAACGATAGGAGATCTCCCCAAAACATATGCCCATTACATAGCCAGATGCAAGATCTTTCCGATGAGGTATAAATCATGTCTGTACATCAATCGGTTATTGCATGATTGTCAGATACACTGACACACAGACAAACAGACATTGCAGGAAGCTGGAGTTAGCTGAGCAGAGGGGACAAGTGGAGTAGTAGGGTAGGAGAAGACTAGAAAGATAAGGAGGTGCCAGGGAGTTGGATGGATTTGTGGGTAAGATGAGGATCTTCACATCAATCCACAGGGATCGTGGAGACTAGTAAAGATTGTGGTGATGGGCATACAGTGTTTGGTGCGAGTGAGGATGAAGGCGTTTCGGATAATTTGCAGTTTGGGAATGGTAGAGATATGGAGACAAGAAAGGAATGCGTTGAAAAGTCTTAAGTGGGATGTAACAAAAATATGAATGAGTGTTTCGGAAGCATTAGGTGGTGAGATACCATGCTTAAGAGTATCCAATGCAGACTGAGACTTCCACATATGTTTGACACTTACACAAAAACATTTCCATGCATCTGAAATACAGCAACAGCACATGCGGATCATTTTCATACATGAAATAGGGCAAAAGCTTATTCCACAAAGATTTCAGGCACCTTCACTTATTTTGCAATGATTTCCTGATCCTCAGTACCTCTATACTCCTTTAACCAGGAATAGTTCTATGTATCTTCGTAACTTTGATACAAAGTGCAAGGGGATAAATCCCCACTTCAAAGTGTCACGGAAAGGGTTATCATCACTATTTAGCCATAACTTGAACGAAATGCTTCATATACAAATATTTTATATTACATATGCGGTGTGTGGTGCAATACTAGATCACATAAGATGATGTGCATGCTGTTCGAATACTTTTCATACATGCTTACATATGGATATACCTGATTGTGCACTAGGATAGAAATAATTTCCTTGCTGTTTCATAAACACAGAAGCAAACATAATTTATATATATTTTGCTCCAAAGTCATCCTGGAGGCCAACAACAATCCAAACACCCTATTTTCCACCGTCCATCACCGTGCATCCCCTCAAGCCCCACCTATCCTCACATCAAACACCAAGTGCAAAAAAGGTCCTAGACTTCTTCGCCTCAAAGATTGAAAACATACGCTTGGCTGCATTGTCCACCCCCCACTCCCCCACCTATGACCCCTTCCAGCTCATCCAGACTATCCATACCACCGTCTCTCATACTACATCCCATTTCCAACCTACCCTACCTTGCCAAAGTCCTGGAACACATTGTTACAGATCAACTTCAGTCACACCTCTCCCTCCTCGAGCCCCTGCAGTCTGGTTTTCTGGTTATCTGTGACCAAGGCTCCCTTTGCCTCCTCATCCTCGTAGATTTCTCTACCTCATTTGACACAGTCGACCATGCCATCCTCCTCCACCGCTTCTCCTGCCTCATCCACCTTAGTGGAACGGGACTCGCATGGTTCGAGTCCTATTTAACCAACCGTCTCCATTTCATCTCAACAAATTTCTCTCGTCACATCGCATCAATTTCATCTTGACAGATTTCTCCACCCGTCCCCATCTGGCCACCTGTGGGGTATCCACATGGGGTATCCATGGAGTCCTGTAGCTCAGTGGTTAGAGCACTCGCTTTGCAAGTGAGAGACCTGAGTTCAATTCCAGGCAGGGCGAAACCTTGGGCAAGTTTCCTTACTCCACACGCCTAATAATAATCCCTCCAAAACTAAAAACAATAATTAAATTGGTCATTTTCAATCTACGACTGTTTGTGGGACATTGCTGTGCGCAATTGGCTGCCGCGTTCGCCCACAAATATACAGTCAATTCACTTTACAGTGTGTTCTGTGAAGCGCTTTGGGACGTCCTCCCGACGTGAAAAGCGCTATATCAAATGCAAGGATTATTATTATTATTATTATTATTATCCCAGAGCTCCATCCTTGGCCCTCTACTTTTCCTTATTCATATGCTCCCTCTGGGCAATGTCATCCGCAGACATGGCATGAAGTTCCACATGACACACAAACCTACTTTGCCTTCTTCAGTACCAACTCCAGGTCCGCCGATATTCTATCAACTTGTCTGGCAGATGTCAAGGCCTGGATGAGTGTAAACTTCCTGCAACTGAATGTGGACAAGATGGAAGCCATACTCCTTGGTTCCCATCAACGTCTTCACTCCTGCGGATCTGAACTCCTCAACCTCCCTGGGGCTCTCCTTCAGACTCACTGAACCAGTGCGCAACCTAGGCATCCAGTTCGTCCCTCAGCTGTCCTTCCTCCCCCACATCTAGTCCCTGACCAGGACTGCCTTATTCCACCTCAGCCACATTGCCCGTCTCTGACCGTACCTTACCCCAAATGCAGCCGAAACCCTCGTGCATAAGTTTGTCACCTCCCACCTGGATTACTCAAATGCACTCGTCGCCGATCTCCCCAGTTCCACTATTCAAAAGATCCAGCTCATTCAGAACTCTGCCACCTGTATACTGACCTGGACCAAACTCCATACCCACATCTCACTAGTTCTGGCCAGACTCCGCTGGCTCCCCATCACCGAACGGTTGACTTCAAGATCCTTATACATGTGTTCAAATCCCTTCACTCTCTGGCACCTCCCTACCTCTCCGACCTCCTCACTCCCCAATCCACCACCCAGTGCCTCCGCTCGACTGGCACTAGCCTCCTACTCGGCCTCCGCCCCACCATCAGTGGTCATGCTTTCAGCCACTACGCCCTGAAACTCTGGAACACTCTCCCTCAATCCTTCTAACTTGCCCCTCTCTCCCCTTTTCATCCTTCCTTAGCTCATGGAGGGCGCTATATAAGCGTTGTTATATATCCACACGAGACAAAACCTCACATAATAATCAACCACGTTCCCAAGATCTGACAGCATAAGCCCCAAAGCCTTGACCTATACAGGTGTATAATTCCACAAGCAACCTTGGATCTAAGTGAGCTGAGACAGTGAGTTCTGGTCAATTGACTTGAGGAACATCAAAACTGACTACTTGGTCACCTAATATCTATACATATGCCTAAGAGGAGTAGTGTTCATAGGTGTTGGAAGGGAGTGGTATGACCGAAAAGGATCATTCAGTGAATAGATTGAAACTCTCCGGATCATTGTAAAATAAAGTCATCAAAGCATTTACCAAGCTCTGAAATACATCAGACAGAAAGCATTTTGCATTTTTTGGGGAACAAACGAATTTCTCTACTATCTAAATTCGTCCTCCAATATCATAGAATCATAGAATTAGTCAGCATAGAAGGAGGCCATTTGGCGCATCATGTCTGTGCCTGCTCTTTTAAAACAGTTATCCAAATCAATCCCACTCTCCCGCGCTCTCCTCAAAGCCCTGCAAACTTGTTCTCCCCAAATAATTATCTCTTAAAAGTTGTTATCAAATCGGCTTTCACCACCCTTTCAGGCAATGCATTCCAGATCCAAACAACTCACTGTGTGAAAAAATTTCTCCTCACCTCTCTTATTTCTTTTAACAACCATTTTAAATCAGTGTCCTTGGGTTACCGACCCACCCGCCAGTGGAAATAGTTTCTCTTTGTCCACCCTATCGAATCCCCTCATAATTTTTAAAACTTCTATTAAGTTTCCTCTTAACCGTCTCAGCTATTGTACCATCAGCTTCTATTGCCTTTCCTGATTCTTCCTCCCAAAATGCATCATTTTGCATTTCTCCGCGTTAAACTTCATCTGCCACATGTCTGCCCATTTTACCAGTCTGTCTCTGTCCATTTGCAGCCTGCTACTATCCTGCTCACTATTTACTACTTTTCCTAGCTTAGTAGCATCTGCAAACTTGGAAATTGTACTCTCTATACCCAAGTCCAGGTCATTTATATAAATGAAAAACAGCAATGGTCCCAATACCGACCCCTGGGGGACACCACTGCACACTTCCCTCCAGTCAGAAAAACTAATCGTTCACCACAACCCTGTTTTCTGTCTCCCAGCCAGTATCCATGCTACCAGTGTCCCTTTAATATCGTGGGCTTCTATTTTGCTTACAAGTCAAGTCTCTTATGTGGCATCAAATGCCTTTTGAAAATCCATATAAACTACATCAACTGCACTATCTTCATCCACCCTCTCTGTTACTTCATCAAAAAACTCTATGAGGTTTGTCAGACGTAATTTGCCTTGAACACATCTGTGTTGGCTGTCCTTTATTAATCCATATTTTGCTAAGTGAAAATATATTTTATACATATAATAATAATATCGGATCTAGCGCCTTTCGCATCAGGAGGATGTCTCAAAGCACATCACAAGATTTATTGTAAAGTAGTAACCATGTATTTTGTGGGTGAATATTGCAGTTATACTTCTAAACACACTCAAAGTAGTGATATGAGAGCTCTAAATTCACTTAGGACAAACTTGGTAGTCATTTTTAATTCATATTCCTCTCCACCCCTTTCACTCAGCTGGTTCCAGACTTCTGCACATTCCTCATTCCCTCCGCTCCACCATCAGCTTTTTTTGGAAAATATATATTTATTTAACAGAAATCCAAAACAAACATAACATCTTCTACAATTTTTCCCTTTTCTCCTGATACGAAAAAAATTCCGTTGTTTAGAGTACATTCCTTCACCGCACATAGGTTGTGCACACATTTTTTGGGAGGCTCCGCTTAAAATAGTTGGGAGTTGCCCCTGTGTACACCACATCTATGAGCGCACCCGCACACACCCTGATAAGGCGCACTTGCCACTTTCGGAATGTGCCCCGATGTGCACCACATTGCTAACGTTCTTCCAGGCAATCGTGGCTATTAATCTCAGACATCCACTGGCTTTGATGAGGGAATCCAAACACTTCTATCGTGCATGGTGCATTAGCATTAAATGATCTACTGGGTTTTGTTGATCTGCGCCTGGTACTCTTCGGAATTAGTTAAACAGGTTGCATGCTCCAATCCAGACACAGGAAATTTTTATGTGTAGACGGCATAAAGTATGTGGTACTCTCAGTCTGCTCTGCATGCTGTTAGACATGGTGATGGGTTTCCACATGTGTCAAAGTTATCAGTTGGCCATTATGCACGCTGCATTAGCCAGAGATGATCACCTGCCATCATGTGTTATTTCAATAATATTCACAAATTTAGTTTTTTTAAAAAAATTTAATCCCCAGGCATATGGAAAATGTCACATTGTCTCCATCTAGTGGCTATTGTGTGTGAATGTTTTTATTTACCTGTGTTATACCATCATAATAAATTCTTAATCCATACAGTACATTACTACAGTACTTAACAATAGTCATTACAGCGATCAACCGAGGATTCCACTCCCTGTACTAGTTTCAAGGGAACCTTTAGACTATTATATTTGACCTTCGCCCACAAAATAGTTATTCCACTTTAGAGTACATCCATTAAGGTAAAGGTACAGTAAAGGTTCTGTATCAAATGTAAGGATTTTTTGTTATTGTTGTACTTGGTAGCAAAGATTTATGTTATAATTCTATAGATTCCAGAGTACAACTCTGATGTTAAGACAATAGAAGGGTGCAGAGGAGATTTACTAAGATAATCCCGGGGATGTGTGGTTTGTTTTAAGAAGACAGGAAGAACTGGGACTTGTTCCGCTGGAGCAAAGAAGGTTTAGGGATGACTTGATAGAGGTCTTCTGTATTGTAGGCATATGCAGTGGCCAATTTGCGCACAGCAATGTCTCACAAACAGCCATGAAGTGAATGACCAATTTGCCTGCAATAAACTACTTTTTTCACATATTGTCATGAGTATCACAATTTGAAAATGTGATTGCATGATACAGGCAGACAGGACTTTGGTTTAGCGTCACACTAGAAAAGACAGCACCTTGATAATGCTACACCAGAAGGGAAAATACAATATGTGATATGTGATATTATCATTTCTCTTTCTTTTGCCGAGTAATTGTAGCACCAAAATGCAGCCGGAAAAATCGTGCGAGGCATTGTCTTGGAGCCCTGCCTTGTGGGTGTGGGATGGCTGTTTTCAAAGCTGGTGGTGTGAAGTCAGGGCAACTCTATATCAATTTAATTAAATTGTTAGTTTGTAAAGAACCCCAACCTGAGATCCAAAAAATCAAATAAGGTCACTTAAAACTTCAAGCACCGTATCTGTAGGCAGTAACTGCCCTTATTTAGCAATACTACAATTTAGACCCTGACAGGATACTTAAGGCTTCTACCCATCAATCCAAGGTAATATTACAACACATTACATTTATATAGCGGCTTTCCCGTCAGGAGGATGTCCCAAGGCACTGGAATATGGGGCCAACTATATTTAGAGGAACTAAAAGACAAATGTAGAGTTTTTTTGGCTAGGTTGAAGGGAAAGATTACAAAGGTGGTGGTACTGCATTGGGTTTTCTTCCTGTATTATCTAGGAGCATGGAAAGAATGAATAGGATAATGTGTGGTTAGTTAAATTAGGTGTGCAGGAGGGAATTGTATTTGTAAATAGCTGGGAAAGTTTTTCTGGCAGATGGAACTTTTACAGGAAGCATGTCTGCTTATAACAAAAAGCTAAGCTGTTAGCATGAAACATGAATCTGAGAAGTATTCAGATATGTGAATGTAAAATCTCATACTGGTAGATGTTTAGATTTTTGAAAATGCCGGCATCTGAAATGAGTGATGGAGTAAAACCTCTTCCCCTCCCCCTACCCTCCACCCTGGAGGCAGTGAAACAGAGTGGATAATAGCTTCAGTATGTTCCATGTACATAATAGCAGTGATATAATATCAATATCTAGATATACTTATTATCCTCCAGTTTCTTGACTGCAGTATGTTTGTAGCTCCAGGTTATAATAGAAAACACTTTCATTTTGCAATGCTGCACATTTAGTTTTCATGGGGCTTTTTCTTGAACTGAAGTCATGGACTTGTAATCAGGCCTATTGCTTTTGGCATACTGCTCATGCCAGAAAGGATTATATACAGTGCCCAGTTGTGGGATGAAGTAGGGCACTGGGAGCCACTGATAATCTGGAGTGTTTCATATTTTATAACATCTGTTAGAGCCAGAAAAACAGACAAAGCTGCGATAAATCATGTTGCGCGGAGGGCAAAACAACCTCTGGCATCCAAGAAACATACGTAATTTGGCCTTTTTTTTATTAAACTTCCTCTGAACTTGGTAAAACAATGAACCTATTCAAAATCATCTGATGGCTGTGGTACTGATATTGTGCAACATATCCATGATCTACTTGATTTCTTTTGTGTCTTTCACATAAACATGTCAAAGGGACATAGAGCAAGAAGTGGGAAGAATTTAGAGGTGACTAAATGGTTGAGGCAATGGGTCTTAGGGAGGTTTTGAAAGCAGGCAGAGAATTTCAATGCAGCATATATATATATATCTACATAGAATATTCAACATGAATTCCAGATGACTGGCTGAGTTAAGACAGGCTTGTGTTTTTAGCTGATCAAATCTGCTGTTCTGAAATCTTTAGGCTTCTGACTGCATTTAATGCCCCGCCTAGATGTCAGAGCCAAAGTTCTTTTTGTCTCTATAGAGTGAGATGTCTCAACTTCATGGAGTCTTGTAGCTCAGTGGTTAGAGCACTCGCTTTGCAAGCGAGAGACCTGAGTTCAATTCCAGGCAGGGCGAAACCTTGGGCAAGTTTCCTTACTCCACACGCCTAATAATAATCCCTCCAAAACCCAAAACAATAATAAATTGGTCATTTTCAATCTACGACTGTTTGTGGGACATTGCTGTGCGCAATTGGCTGCCACGTTCGCCCACAAATATACAGTCAATTCACTTTACGGTGTGTTCCGTGAAGCGCTTTGGGACGTCCTCCCGACATGAAAAGCGCTATATCAAATGCAAGGATTATTATTATTATTATTATTCATTGAACGTTTGGTCCTTTTTGACATATCGCTACACAAGCAATGTCCCCCAATGGATGCAAACCCTCAACTATGATAACTGTTAAATAATAATAATTCATGCATTTAACATAAGTTCGAAAGACTTCACAGGTAATTGCTCTAGAGTATCATGACTATCTATTTTGTAGGCAAACTCAGCAGCCAATTTGCATCGAATAATATCCCACAATAGCTATGAAGTGAATGACCAATTTATTTGGGTGTTTGTTGGCCATTTTGTTAAAAGTTTTGAAATACTACTCCACATGAAGGGCACAACCTTACTTTATTGCAGATAAATCATGTTTTCTTCAGTTTAATTGAACTTTCGAAAGCCAATTACTTTGTAAAAAAGAATTTGCATTTTTATAGCATCTTATTATTTTAACATGTCTTAAAGTTTCATGGGCATTTCTTGCCAAGCGAAGTGACTGTTTTTAGACCATCATTAGACAAATATGCTAGCAAGGTCCCACAAACAGCTGTGCATAGTGCTTTGAGAAATCCTCCTGACGTGAAAGGGCTATATAAATGTAAATTGTACAATATTAGTCTGGAGCATTGTGGGCCAGAATTCCCTGTTATTCTATTTGCATTAATATCATGCAGTTATATTCATACATATGAGACTTGAAGTATTTTGAAGAATGAAAGTGTCGATAATTAACAGAGGTTGTGCTAATTTTGTCACAAAGACTGAGATAAGAATCAAACCATAAACAGATTTTGAATACCAAACACTCTATACTATGGAAAGGATTATGCCGAATAGAAGATTCAAATCACTTTACAATATATTCTGTGAAGCCCTTTGAGACTTTTTAATGACGCGATAAGGCGTCATATCAAATGCAAGGATTATTATTGTAAGATTTTGCAAACCTGCCATACATTGTTTGAAATGAGATTTCAGATCTGAAGTGCCAATTACTTGCATCATACTACGCCAGTCTCTGAGGAACCTGACAATCAGTCTTGGTGTTTGAAAGCAAACATCATGACAGATCAATTTTCCCCCCAAGTATATTCAGTTGAAAGTGGCTGAAAGTGCTGTTGGCAGGACACATAATTAGAAAGAGAATGGTGCAAATGTACTCAAGCTGGTGGATAGCACTGCACAGAGAGTGCTTTATTATTAAAATTAATAGTAATAATAACTCTTGCATTTCATAGAGTGCCTTTAATGTTGAAATGTCTCAAAGTGCTTTACTTCACAAGTAATACCTATCAAGTATAGTGACTGTATTTGTAGGAAAATCTAATAGAATGCTTAGGAGGACTTTCTATACATAGAGAGTGATAAGGTGGAGCTCATTGCCGGAGGTCGTTGTTAAAGCAGAAAGCATCAACAGACTTAAGAGGAAACTTCATGCATCATGAGAGAAAGGAATAGAAGAGTATGGAGGGAGACTAGTGAGGGGGCAATTAGAATGGGTGGAGGCACAGACTAATTGGTTGAATGTAATTCTATGATAATAATCCTTGCATTTGATAAAGGGCCTTATCATGTCTTCGAGACATCTCAAAGCACTTCACAGAATATACTGTAAAATAAATTGATGTATATTTTGTGGGCAAAACATGGCAGATTCAGATTGTTTCCTCTCTTGTATGCCAAGAGTAGAGAGTTTCCATAGGGACTTTTGGAAGGGATGGACAGTTCATAATTTCTGAAATCATATGTAATGCAATTCAATGTTCCAATTTTACTGTTAGTTAATGACAAGTGATGGATTTTAAATTCCACCTTAAGACCTACCTCTTCAACCGCACATTCGAACTCTTCTTTCCTGCAGGTTCAAACTCCTCAACCTCGCTGGGCTCTCCCTCAAACTCACTGAATCCATGTGAAATTTAAGCATCAGGTTCAATCCACAGCATTCCTTTCTCCCACAAACCCATTCCCTGACCAGGACCGCTTTTATTCCCTTCTGCCACATTGCCCACCTCCATCCATTCCTCACACTCACAGCAGCTGAAACCCGCATCCACGCCTTTGTCATTTCCCGGCTGGACTTTTCAAATGCCCTCCTCGCTAGTCTCCCCAGTTCCACCATACACAAAATACAATTAATTCAGATTTCCACAACCCGGATACAAACCCACAAAATACTCCAGACCGCCATCACACCAGTCCATACCAGGCTGCACTGGCTATCAATTGCCGAACGGATCGACTTCAAGATTATCTCACTCATTTTCAAATCCCTTCATACTTTTGCACTTCTCTACCTATCTGAGTTGCTTACCCCACACTCCACCTCCCTCTGTCTCATCTCGGCTGGCTCCAGCCTCCTGTTCGGCCCTCATCCCCTCCACTCCACCATCGGCGGCCTTGCTTTCAGCCACTATGCCCCGAAGCTCTGGAACTCCCTCCCTCAATCCATCCACCTTGCCCCCTCTCTCACCACTTTTAAATTCCACATAAAGACCTTCCTTTTTGATTGTGCTTATGGTGACTGGCCCCTCTCTCTCCCCCTGGCCTGGGGTCACACTCCACCACTGGCAAGCGCTCCGGGACGCTACCCCACATGAAAGGTGCCATATAAATGCAAATTGCTGTTGTCACCGCTCCTCTGCCTTTTCCATTGGTCAACGTCGAAACCATCACTGTGCTGTGCTCCGAGATGCTATCCTGCATGAAGGGCGCTATATAAGTGCAACTTGTTGGAGGCCGATCTTTATCTTTATCCCAGCATTGCTTTGTGTGCCACTATGCTCTAAGGTTGGAGCATTGCCCTTCGTGGCACAGGACTCCAGCCATACTGTCTTCTAGACATCTCAAAGCGCTTCACAGAATAGACTGTAAAGTGAATTGTATATTTGTGGGCGAAACGCGGCAGCCAATTGTGCACAGCAGTGTCCCACAAACAGATGTGGGTTGATGTGACAATTTTTATTTTGAGGGATTATTATCAGGCGTGTGGAGTAACAAAACTTGCCCAAGGTTTCACCCTGCCGGGAATCAAATCCAGGTCTCTCACTTGTGTGGCGAATGCTCTAACTACTGAGCTACAGGACTCTCTCTGCATGTACCCTATGCATTTGTTATGAAAGCTAAGGAAGAAATCCTCCTATTTCCCCTACCTCCACAAAAACAACAAAATCCAATAGTTCAATGTATTTGACAAAAATTACAGATGACAAAAATGATCGTTCTATAGGTGTATGGAAAATGTGTTGAAATTGCAGAGATGGAGTGATTTTACACTGCTGGAGAGATAACACGATGAGACCAAGTAAAAAAATACTGCAAAATACTGCAGATGCTGTTCTGATGAAAGGTCATGGATCTGAAATGTTAACTCACTTTCCTCTCTCAATAGATGCAGCCTAACCTGCTGCGTGGTCCCAGTGACTTCTGTTTTCATTAATGTGACCAAGCGATGGTTTAACCAGCGCCAATGAACTTTCTAAACCTGAACAATCCAAAAGCTCTTGTCTGTCTCAAGATATACCTCTTTTGATTGTGCTTTCGGTCATCTTTCCCATCCCTACGCCTTTCAGCTCCCACCCTCACCTCAGGAACCCAGCCAACAGTGTTAAGTGCTTTAGGATGTCCTTCTGATGTGAAAAGTGTTGATATAAATATAAATTGTATTCTATTGCGACCTCACTGTATAAATCCCAACCCGTAGTTCTTCAACGGACCTGCCGAGCCTCAGCAGTAATTCAGATTAATTGGAAGATTAATCTGTGACACAAAAATGAAACTGGACCCTGAGGATGAAGTTGAAGCACTTGTCAGCCCTTTAGTGTGTGTTAAATCCAGCTGGTGCTGTATGCAGAAACCTGTGTTTTCGGGCAGTGCTGCTCCTTTTCAGGATAGTGTGATGCAGCACCCAACCAATAACGTGTTAAATGCAAATGAAATGTAAATGACGCAGTTGTCAAGCAAGTCAATGCAGCAGAGCTGAACTGCAGCAGGAGGATGAGGCTTCACATTCTAAACTCTGGAGCTATTTTCCTGCTGCAATGGGAACACACCGTGGAAGTCAATTGTTTTCCTTGATCCGCTTCCCCACCCACTTCTTTCCCCTCCTCCCCCCAAAAAATTAGTGGATAAAATACAATTTCACATTTTAAAATCATTTCATCATTTCAAATACGACTACCTTGTAAGTTATATCATAATAATAATAGTCCTGGCATTTGATATAGAGCCTGTAATTCTATTTTTTATTTACATTTAAGATTGTGGACAATTGTGGAAATTATCTAAATTGAGTATTAATCTGAAAGTTGTTTTCCCACAGTTCATCCAATGAACTGGCCAAGAATAAAAGGTAAGAGTATAGAAGTATAGGGCATTTTGCTTTGTTTACTACTGGGCTCAAGAAACTCTATTTACAGGATCAATTGTGAGACAATTACAGGTGAAAATGTAATAATGCTTTGCATCAAATGAATGATTGCAAACAGGACACAGGCAGAAATACTGCATTAAAGCATCTACAGAAATAATACAAAATACATTGCTGCTGCAAATCTTTTCTTCTTTCTGTCTGGATAAAGCAGTCATAAAAATGGTAATTATTTTCATATTTTATTAGCATTGCTGTGCTCCTGTCACAAAATGCAAAAAAAAACAAGTTTTATATTTGAAATGATTTCCTTCGAATATTGATCTTTGGGCATTAAAGTTTTACCTAACTTTCCACATGTATACTACAATTTACATTATACACTTTCATAAATCTGTTTCATTTTGTTAGTGTACTCCAAGTAATCATCTAGAAGACACTTTAATAGTACTAATGCGGTACAGTGCAAATAGATGCAAGAACAGCATACAAACATAGAAGCATATTATAAATTCTATTTACATATAAAGGTAGCACTCGGCCCACTGAATCCTGAAATATAGCCTTCTCCCAGTAGCACAATATCGAATGCATACTGTGGTTAAAGCAAATTGGTCTATGTGCTTTTGTGTTAACAACATTTTTGAAATCATTTTCTTGCCTTCATTACTTTTTTTTAGTAATAAATGGACTGGTGGGAGATGAAACCGATTGCTGCAAGTGGAGGGAATGTACTCAGCGGCTTAAAATAAGAATACAATGTGACAAAACACTGCAGTGGGTAAGAGCAGGAAAAAATGGAGTCAGCAAAAAAAAACAGCACCAGCATGTTTCCCTTGGGCAAGAGCATTGCAGCAGACCTCAGCTTTATATAGATTACAGTCAGCAACAAACTTTTACTCTATCATTGCTTCACTAGCTGAAAGCAGAAGATGCATGCTAATGAGGAGCTCTGCTTGAAGACTTCAGAATCTTGACCCAATTACTGGCCTGTGAACTATATACATATGAGGATTCCTAAGAGGACGCCAATCTACTTGAATTAACATTGACCGTGAGAAAAATATTCAAAGCGGTTCAAAGTTAAATGTAAAAGGATATAAAGGGAGCATTATTACCAATAAGAAGCACAAGTGCAACCATCCACATTTGTCATGATGCATCATATTATTATTATTATATAATTATATAATAATAATCCTTGCATTTGATATAGTACCTTATCACGTCGTTGAGATGTCTCAAAGCGTGTCACAGAATATATTGTAAAGTGGATTGATTGTATATTTTTTCTTGGTAAACATTAGGTGAATATTCAAAGCATTGATATGTATAATCAGGTTGAGGGATACAGTACTTTTTCCTTCTCACTTCCAGAATTTATCTTAAATACGTTGTTAATATGTTTTTTTGAAACGGGGGGACTGGGGGAAATTATTACATTTCCCTGCTGTTCCAAATTCCAAACTATTTTGAAATTGTGTTTTAAAGTTGTGAAGAAAGAATAATTCTGAACTGTATACAAGCATGCAATTCCTGCTTACCCGCACTTTATCTAAAATTGTTAGTCGGGGTGTTAGCCTGGAGTATGACATTGTGCCATATAACCCTCTTAACAAGTGAAAAACTTGTGGTGTGTGTGGGGGTGGGGGGGGGGGTGGATGGGGGGGTGGGGTTAAGTTCCACAGTATCTAACAGAGCTGGGGAAAGAGGGCTTAATACTGACTAAAATACTCCAATATTCCAAGCTGCCTTTTGAGCGTTCATTTTGCAAGCAAAGGAATGAAATTATCTAGGTAAAAGCAAACTGATTCATTTTAGGATTTTGTCCCCTACTTTCTTACGTTATAAATTTAGATATGATGTTCTTTTTGGCAAACTATAAAGGGAACTGTTTATGTCAATTTTAATATCCTGCATGCTTATAAAGGAGGCCTCTTCATCTTTTTTGATATGTGAGCCAGCTTATTGGCTTTATGTATTTGAGAACAGTTCATATCAGTAATTTTTCAGGTTACTTTTTATTAAGTCATGAATCATAGCACAGAAGGAGGCCAATTAGCCCTTCCTGCCTGTGCTGGTGCTAGCTCCTCAACCAGAGCTATCTACGCTAAGTCTAAATCTACAATCTCTGTTGTGCATGCACCTGAGGGTGAATAAACATTCCATGTTTTGAGTGTCAAAGTGATCTACATACATTGAATGTACTGTAGCTGGTCATATAGTTCCTCTGCCCTGCAGTTTTGTCAGATAATTTTCCTGTATTATTATACAGGAAATCTGAGAGTTAACAGAAATATAACTGAAGCCATATGATTGACTGTACTTTGTGCACTTCAGAGGCAACCGAATTTAGTACAAAAATGTTTCACATTGTCACACTGAAAGATTTGTCTGAAGCATACACAGTTTTACAATGAACATATTGCCAAAATAATAACATTATGCCAAATTGTTGTATACACACTCGAAAATATACGATCGTAAGATATTTAAATCCAAATTACAGAAGCATAATTGGAAGATATCATAGAAACATCTAAGCATAATGGAAGCTCAAGTGTATTATTTTAGGATCTTTCTACCATGTGATACTATTCACAGGATACATCTTATGTGTATACTTGCACAATAAGCATTGAATAGTAGCAAAAGTCCATTAGTAAATAAATCCATTAAAACAACAACAACAACAAGATTCTATTTATAAAGCGCCTTTCACGTCAGGAGGACGTCCCAAGGCGCTGCACAGTTGGGTCAGGACCCGAGCATTGGGGAAATGGTCAGGGTGAGGGGAGGGAAGGGAGGGAGCGAGGAGGGGGAAGAGAGTCGAGAGGGGAGCTGAAGGCTCTGTCAAAGAGAAAGGTTTTGAGACTGGCCTTGAAGGAGGAGAGGGAGGAAGCAAGGCGAAGGCACTGGGGGATGGAGTTCCAGAGCCTGGGGGCTGAGAGGCTGAAGGCCCGACCACCGATGGTAGGGCGATTGGGGCGGGGGACGTGGAGCAGACCGGAGTCGGAGGAACGGAGGGTACGGGCAGGTAGGTAGGGGGATAGTAGGTCAGAGAGGTAGGAGGGAGCAAGGCCGTGGATGGCCTTATAGGTGAGGATGAGGATCTTGAAATCAATCCTCTGGGGGATGGGGAGCCAGTGGAGGCGAGCGAGGGTGGGAGTGATGTGGTCGCGAAGCCTGGTGCGGGACAGTACACGAGCTGCAGAGTTCTGAATGACCTGCAGCTTGTGGAGGGAGGTGGCGGGAAGGCCGGCGAGGAGAGAGTTCCCATAGTCCAGCCTTGAGGTGACAAAGGCGTGGACCAGGGTTTTAGCAGCGTGAGGGGTGAGGTAGTGAACTGCCACAACATTCTCGTACACAGGCCACCATATATAATTTCAGACACCTAATGAAAATCTTTTCTCCCCACTCCAGCTCGATAGAGTCTCTCTCCCAACTCAATCTCCAATCTAGTGAGTCTGACTTCCCATCCAGCAAAGTGTCACTCAACAGAGGACAACATTCTCAGTTGCCACAGTCTTACACCTAAGCATCAATCTAGTCTCTCCTCTTAATTCCATCAATCCCCTGCCCAAGACCTGTAGAATATTTATTTTTCTCCAGCACACTCTTGCTCCCTGTGTCAGCAGAGTCTTCCTGCCAATTTGTGCACTCTACCTCCACAGTTGCACTTTTTATCCTAATAAAGATTCTCACACTAACCCAGATCAGCCTTTAGGATCATGGTGCTAATATGATCAATACTGAGATGACCTGAAATTAGGAACAGATCTTGACTGCGACCACATTACTAAGCAAAATCAGACAACAATTCACTGGGCTCCCCCCAAAAGCCCTTCAAAATGGATTGAAATATTTCTAAAGTCAAAAAACACAAAATCACCATGGTAAACTGGCACATGGCATGTTTCCATTGGAATACAACAGTCACAAACCAAACATTTTAACTCACTCCCAATTGCTCACCAGGTTCATCTATACATAAATCACATCCAACAGGAAACCACCATGTAACAGTACATCTTGGTCTCATAATGGTGGTCAGTTCAATACCATTTTATTCCTCACTGTCTGTGAGGCAGTGTATTCCCATCTTTATCAGATGTAAGTTTGTGTCAACAGTTTAAGCATAGAAATTCATGCCAAGGTTTGGACCCTAGTATATGAATGGATGTCTAATTATATTGTAATTTACACAAATTACAATATGATTAAGCATCCCATTCATATACTAGGATTTTCATTAATCATGATCACATCGAGTCCAGCTGTTCCAGAGAATAGACCATAGAGCCTGTCCAACCTAAGAGATGATCTTGTGGCTTTCACGACTGGACAGTCTTCTCCAGTTTAGAAATCTAGTGTACAGAGGTTGACTATAGATTATCATGATGTATTTAGTGGCATATTTCACCGCTTCATTGTCAAGGACAGTGACAGGTGCACAATGCCATAGATGGAGAAGATACCTATTAATCCAAGGTCACAAAACAGCAGAAAATGACGTAAATACACCAAGAATGAATATAATCCAACACAAACAGGAGCTTTAAACTAAGAAAGTTTGCACAGTTGTAAATTCCACATGGACATCATAATGTGGCGAATGGCACAGCCAGCAGGTATTAAATAAAGTTTTATTCGCCTGTCAGGCATAAACAAACCTTTTAATTTTATGTGTTCTTAGTTGCTAGGATATTGGGATTGAAAACATATTTGGACAATGGTTCTCCTCACAGATGATTCCTGGTGAGAAGCATTCTGTTCAGAACCTCTGACCTGTACAGGATGTGACTGTTGCCTGTAGCACACTGTGCACGTGTTGGTTAGCCAGTAATCTTATCCAACTGGGGAATGGATAAAACTCAAAGACTATAAAAGAATACATCCATGGCAACTTTGACTATTAAATGAAATAAAGCAGAATAAAGGCAGCTATACCTTTAGTTATGGGAGTGAAATAAAATGAAATTTCTGAAGGGTGTGTAAAAGACCAAATGAATCAAATCTTTTTAACCATATACAGTAACTAGAGATACGGTACATAATACCAGTGAAGTGTTATTATTGGGTTTTTCCACAAGGTCTAATGACCCATTAACCCCCTGAATGGCAGATTAGATTGCAGAACTCTCAAAATACACCACTATTTATTTCCTATTTATTCTGTGTAATGCTGCTTAGCCGCTGTGTTCTGGAGCAGGGAAGGGAGGAAATGTGGAACAGTCCCCTTTGCCCAAGAATAAAGCATCTCTACGAAGGCAAGCTTCTCCCTTTTAAAAACATAGTCGACCTTCAGCTGAATTTGAGGAGATTAAAGAAGGTGTCACATTTCTCAGGCAACTCATTATTCAGCATGTTAACCACAATCTGACCACAATTCACTCAGTGTTAAAAAAACTCACAATGAAGTCAACCAGAAATGCTTAACAATCAAAATGTGGTAAATAATCTGCAATAATTAATTGGAAAAGACATCTAAGCCAAGGACAACACATTTTGGGCTGATTTAATATTGTTTGCCTTAGTCTTGAAGTCTGTGGCACACACTTCTTTTACCCAAATGTGAATAAAACAGTGATTTTTTAAAATTTGTAGCTTCAGTAAGCTTTTGGTTGTGGTTACAGTGAAGATTGTAAGTTCTTGTCATTTTGTTTTTAAATGATACAATCTATTATATGTTCCCCCTCCCCCAAAAAATTTCCTTTTTTTAAAATACTCGAGGCAAAATGACTTGTCCCAAAGTATGATCACACAAAGAAAATTGGAGAAGTATTAAAAAAAATGAAATACCAGACAGTTTCTTCTGGAATCTTGTCCACGGCAATAAAACAGCTAAAAATCATACCCTCATTAATGTGGTGTAGTTTTGAATTTATTACTAAAAGTGGTACAACGTCACTTTGCTGGCTGTGTGTTCCAGCATGATCAGAACTGAGTTTTGTAGCAAAACATAATTACAAGGTAAGATTGGTTTTACTTTTCTTGAACCAGACTTAACTATAACCAGTAATTGCTGACCAAAGTTTAGAAATAAAGTTCACTGATTTGATTTGAAACAGTATTTCTTGGTTGGATCAATTTGCCAAGTCTAGCCAACTAAAATAGCAGTTAAAACTATTTTATTAAAAATGGCAAAATCCAGTGGTTTGACAGCATATATATATGTATGGTTACTGACACGAAAGCCAAATGCCGTACGAGACACTTGTTGGGAGAAATTCCACCTGGGTCTCGATTTACTCCAGAATTTAGCAAACTCTTAATTTGCTGATTCACTCAGACACAGAAGATGAAAATCCTGCATAGACAAAGCAGTTAAAATATAAGATTGTGTCTAATCTTGGTAAACTTCTTAAATCGAATCTTAATTTGGAAGTTGGTTTTGCTCAGATGGGTTTTTGAAATGACTTTTACATTGAAGAGCTTTTGAAAATTCTGTGTTATCTTAGAATCCTAAGGCTAAATCCAGAAAACAATTCAGATCTCTCTTTACTGACGAACTCTGAAGGCCAGGGAACCACTAAAATTTACAATGCATAGAAAATAAGATGCGATTTGAATGTTTTTATGCCCCATAGAAGGCAGAGATTGTCCAAGAAACATACATTTTACAATTGATTATTTAGGTCTAGCTATGGCATGCCCATCTCATACCTGAATGCACCATATGTTAAACATTCTCAGGCCAATGTTTAGGGTAGCTTTTTGCTATACAATTTCTCTCTCTTTTTAATAAAAACTGTGCTATATCTAGGTGCAGCTGCCTATAAAAAAAATTATATTATTTTTAATATTTCAATGATTGTACGGTACATTACAATAAAGGAAAAAAATGGATTTGGCATGTATGAAAATGGCATTTTACATTAAGTAAAAATAGTCTTATCACAGTTTTGGTAACACTTTAAGTTCATCTCATTGAGTACATCCTTCACATGTGCAGAATTAGAGTAACACTCGTCTCCATCTTAGCTTTTATGTGTATCATCAATTGCTCTTGAAACAGTAGACCCCATATAACCGGTGCTTCTTGTCTGGGAAACCCACAAAGCGCACAGCTGCTTCACTCTCGCTGCATCGGAAGCGGGGTTTGGAGATCGGGTATCGGACACTGCCGTCGGCCAGCCAGCCGGCATCACAGCGGTCATAGCCCAGCAACTTCCAGGCAGCATACATCTGCCCAACTTTAGCAATCTTTGCCCCGTTCTTAACGCAGGCTTGCACAGCTTCAACATAGGTCAGCTTCCTAGGGTGGATCAAGTAGTAGAACTGACCTGGAAAAGAATTTAAAAATTTGGTTACACAAATTTTAATGTTGAAATCCAACAATTATAAGACCATTAAATGTCAGTCTGGCTCAGTTGGTAGCACTCTCCTCTCTATTTCAGAAGGTTGTGGGTTCAAGCCCATCTCACAGACTAGGATAATCCTCCAATATAGTCTGTAGGGGAGTGCTGCACTGTTGGTGGTGCCACCCTTCAGATCAGTTGTTATACAAGGACCCATCTGGATGGTAGCAATCCCATGGCACTACTCAAAAAGAGAAGGGAGTTTCTCCTGGTGGACTGACCAACATTTCTTCAGATAAAATTGGTCTTTCCCTTCCTGGCTGTTTTTGGGACAATGCTATACGCTAATTATATATACGCTATGTTTCCCCAAAAAGTAACTAAATTTTAATATATATCCTGTGACGTGCTTTGAGATATTCTGTTGATACGAAAGGTATCAAATATAAGGATTATTATTATTAATCCTTTAAGTACCTGTGCATTGTTTGCAAACAAGTACATGTTTGTGTGTAAGTTTATTTCTCTGAACCTTAGAATTAGAAAAAATGCACAGAATATTTCTAAGTCACCGTGGTCTCAAAGTGCAAAGTTTGGTGATCGTTTATTTTGGGTTGAAATAATCTTTTAGCGTTTAGTAAATATTAAAGTAACTACAGCATTGGCGATCATAAATAAATAGAACATAGAACAGATAGATCAGAACACAATAATCACATTCTGAAATGGACTCAGTAGAACTCGGCCAGAAAAAAACATTATCACCAAAAAACAGATGATCCCAGTTGGATTAGACTGCAGTGCACTCCTCTCCATCATTCTCACTGCCAATTAGCTTAAATCCCTGCACAGTATTTCCACTGCTCTTTCAGCTCCCTCGCTGAGCTATCCTACCAAACACTAAAGATCAAGCTAAAAATATTATTATTCATTACTCGTGAGTGAAGCAAATCATTATGATCGATGCCAGCTGTAAAAGCTGGCAGATAGCTCACACCTTTATATGCACTGTTTTTATATCCTGACAGAGAAATGCATCGATCAGTATTGAACATTTTTAGATATAAAAATATGAAAGAATGGAACAAGCAAAAACAGTTGAGGTTATCACTAATTCCTTCTACAGAACATGTGCAATCTTCTTTATCATGGACAACTTATTTGCCAACCAAATACAAAGTTACTACATATTACAGTAAATCCTGTGAAGCACTTGAGACATCTCCCCAACGTGAAAGGCACTTTATCAAATGCAACGATTATTCTTTTATTTAACTAACTGAGAAAAATCCTGTAAAATATCACCCTGAACTGAAAACATTTGAATTAAGCTCCACAACAGAGTTTAGCAAGTCTCTTCTCTTGCAATAGGGAATTCACTTATTGTAGAAATTCCTATTATAAATAAAGGAAAAGCATATTTTGCTAAAGGTAGCAAAAAGCAGATATTGGGTCACACTATCCATCCTCAAATGCAACTGGTTTCAGTGTTCCGAGATGCTATCCTGCATGAAATGCATTACATAAATACCTGTTTTGTTATTTAAGTTGCTGTCCATTGGGTCCAATTTGCAATATTTCTTAATGAAAAAGGCTCATTGGCAGGACTTGGAAGGGCAGACCAGTCACTGGGGGCAGGGACTCTTCCCTCTCAGCTACGGTTAGCCCTGCAAGCCAGAGCCCTAACAGATAGGGTGGTCCTAGCTGGACAAAGCAGCAGAAAAGTTTGCCAGACAGTGTAGCAAGTTTGGAATGGCAAGCTATGCGATTTTAGCTGGGTAGAATCCAGCAGTACTCCAACACAGACTCTAGAGTCCCCAAGCCTTGGCTTTTGCCAACCTGAGCCTAATACTCTCTGGAATTGGGTAAGCAGTATGCATCCCAACAGGGAGGGATCACAGATTCCATTCCAATAAATATCTCTGGAATTCCCATGTATAGGTGAGATGCATGGAACAGTTTGGTCTGGATCAGACACCTAGCTGACCAAGAAAAATTAACAGAAAATGGTAATTATCATATTTCTAAAGCAAGTAATATGCTGAAAATTGCATTCTTCAGTAAATTCAAAAGTTTAAAACATGAACGATGTATTTTTGAGGACATTCGATGGTTTAGCAATTTGATAATGTATTCTTCTGCACACTGAATCTTTTAGAAAATTGGTTTCAGAAATCTATTAAGGAATGCCATAAAATAGACCCCACTGTCATGCTTTCGCTGAGAGTCTGTCCTGATATATCCATTACTGTATGGGTTTAAAAGAGCAGCAATTCTTTTGTTAGTGAAGCAAATCTAGCAATTTTGCCAATTATGGGGTGGGGAGGAAATCCAATTAATTTCAACCATGATACAAATTACATTACTAATAGATATGCAGCATACTCCACTGGAGCTCAAAGTTATATTTAGACCAGCGCTAAATTTATACCAGCAAACCAGAATCCACACCAGATTGAACATTTTAAAATTCTGTCAGCATAAAATTCTGAAAGATGTGGTAAGTTCAAACATTTATTCAGATAAGCTGCACCCAGAAGTGTAGAACAATAGAAATTTACAACAACAACAACTTGGATTTGTAGAGCGCCTCCACACTGGAACGCATCTCAGAGCGCTTACAGCACAGAATAAGGCCATTCAATGCACTGTGTCTGTGCTAGCTCCTTTAAGAGCAATCCTTTCAGTTCTATTTACGTGCCCTTTCCCCATACTCCTGTAGTTGCCTCCCTTTTTTGGTATTTATCTAGATGCATCAAACACTTTATGCTGAATTCAATTATTGCTTTGTTCTGAATAAGTATGTTGAGATATGGTTCTTGCTTGCACTTGCCCTTCTGTGGTTGGTTGCTTTGATTTCATGCCAAAGAAAATTTAGTAAGGAAACTACATCTACTTGAAAGAGATTGCAGAGGTGATAGCTTTGGCATTTAAATGGTTAAATCAGAGGACTTTGAAACAATCATGCACTCTACCACAAACTGTTATATGAATGATGCTGAGCTCATGTCATTCTTACAAGATGGGAGGAAAAGATTGCGAATAGGAGAGTGAACACAATCTAAATTAGCTGCATTGATAACTTTGTAAAACATTGAATTGGGACAAAATATATGTGGAAATGTTCCAACTAAAGGGTATTTTGACCCAGTGCGGAATTTCTTATGTAATGTACTTTATATATTGCTTTGTTTAGTGTCTGACATTTATTGTGCTTCAGGTTGCAAATTTGGTTGTAAATAGACATTTGGGTAAAGTTTGCGTTCCCTTTGGCCCACCTAATCTCATCCTTTTGGAATACCACCCTATCATAGCATTAGATGTTTTATAACCTAATCCAGTGTTCAAGCCTCAACCATGCTTCCTAGCAATTTGTTCCAGTTGTTAAATACCCTCTGTTTAAAGAAAAAACTGCTTCTTGATGTCTGTCCTGAAACTGTCCTTTGCAATCTAAACCTATGTCCTCTTGTTCTACTGTTGTGGTGCATCCTAAAATATTGTTATGAGTTTACTCATTCAATCCCAATTAAAATGGTATATACCCTGTATAAGGTGCTCCTGGACTTTTCTCAAGTCTGAACCTTAGCTTATTTCATTGCTCATAGCTCATTCCTCTAACACTAAGGATCATCCTGGTTGCTTCTATCATTTCTCCATTCTAGGGCTTGGGCTTCTTATATTGCATTGACCAGAACTATAAGCAGCACTCTAGGTTTCATATTGAGTGGGGAAGGCATTGTTGAATGCCACAAACTTCATCTTTAACTTTACTGTTACACACACTGAGCTGTTGATCTAACTTCGTTCCCCACGGCTACCAGCTCCATTAGAACCATAGCGAGGGAGTATTAGTACAGCTTGGCAAGAATCAAGGCTTAGGGATCCCAGACTGTGTGTTGGGGTACTGTTGGAGCTTAACCAATTAATCAATTTGCAATTGAAAGCACTGTCTGGCAAGATTCCTTCTGCTTGTCCAGACAGGACCACCAGACCAGTCCTTCCTTTGGCTTGCAGGGTTAACAGCAACTGAATGGGAAGAATCCCTGCCCCCAGTGGCTAGTCTGGTCCAATAGTAAGTTCTACTAATGAGCAAAAATGGCTGGGGTATCAACAGGAATGCCCTGGAGTACTGCAGACCCACCTGGCTCAGAAAATGGACTACTGAGACTACCACAGAGGGTTGACTTGATTCTGACATTTTGTTGCCAAGCAAGTGACCTTGTCAACTCCAATGAGACCCCATTTATCTTCTCCCACCCATCCTCCCTCAGCAAGATTATATATTTGACAGGAGATTATACCCTTATGTCTGTGTACAGATTATTGGCATCATTTATTAAATAATTTCATTTCATGAATTTTAAAAAAAGGTTTGTTCTAACAAAAGTCTCCTGCGAAAATTTATTGAGAATTTTTTTTAAAACTTTTACGGAAAGGACAATAAAGTTGGCAACCTCCGAAATGGCTGAACTAATAAGCAAGAGTCCAGTACAAACAATTATTAAACATATCTGATTGTGCTTTATGCAGAAAATAGCAATTAGAATGTTCAATGCTCTGATTTTGTTTTGTTCCAATTATTAAAACGTAACCCAGAGACAGAGCCCAATGCGTCATAGGTTGTGTAATTTAAACATTTTGCCAAGCAAAGCAAACAAGATTGTATGAAATTGCAATCCCAGGACTCAAAGGAAATGATCTTTGCCAAACTAAAGTGACTGCCACTACCCACTAGAAAAGGTCTATAGCATGCCAGAACTGTGGAACTAGAATTCTCCATTTGTCGATTTTACTTCAAAATCATTAAACCTGGGGCAAAATGAAACAAGTCTCTTTGTCTAATATTATTTTTTATAAAAGACATCTATGAATTAAATGTTGTTTTATTCAAGAATTAACTAAAATGTTTATTTGCTTAAATCTGGGAGAATCATTTCGATGTTTGGATGTTCTTCAGAGAAAATTTAGCCAGTACTAAAAGTTAGGTACGGGACAGATGTACACATTTTAATTTGGAACCTATTCTCCCAACTTAAACAATTCAATCGCTGTTAATTGTTCAAGGAGACTATTCATAGCAATATAAGGAATCTATATATCCACTAAAAACACTGCGGAAAACGGTCAAAGTTTCTATTTGATAGAGGGCTGACTTGTCTGGCTTGTCTTTTCAATATATTATGGGGCTAGGACATGGTTTGCAGAGCTCTGGATGGCCTTCAGTTTGTATAAATTGGAGCTGGGACATACAGCGAGCAGGCCAGAATAAAAACTAAACACCAAAATTACACTACTTTGTGTTTGCTTGGAATGATTGCAGGTCCTTAGTTGAGTAATTTTGGGTTCGGTATGGGCAGAGTCTGAGTACCTCTTCATGATACTACTTTGTTTTTATGTCCAAATTTGATGCAACGTCTTAAATTTGAAGCAAAAAGCCAGTGATTCTTCAATATTTAATGAAGTTTGTTATTTCTCTTTGCTTATAATGATTTAATGACACACATTTATGAACTACAAACCTTTACCAGGTGAGCATCATTTTCTTTGCAGTCTAATGGTAAGAATATATCCAAATACTTTTTTTTGATCTCCGTAGTGTACAGTTACAGTGGGTGGGGAGTGGGTATGAGTCCTGGCATTCTGATCCAGCAGTATGTTTGGAAGATAAATGATTACACATGTGCCTGGTACTCCTACCACAAAAAGTGTGTTGCATACTGTAGTCCCAGGTAGACTATCCTCCTGCCCCTACACTGGCATTATTATACACATTCATGGATTGATGATAACAAAGCTTGAATTTTAAGCACACTGTACAGTTAAATCAATGTTCATCCCTTCTCTCTTCCTGTGAATGTTGGTTATTGATTGTGTCACTGCAAGGAAAACACATCATTCACCTACAAATATACAGTCACTACATTTCACAGTAAGTAATGTGAAGTGCTTTGAGATGTTTCGATGGTGTGAAAAGATGCTACACCAAATGCAATGATTATTATTGCCTTCCAAGGACTATAACTGCTGGTGAGGTGCAAATCAACAACAACAAATTACATTTGGATAGCGCCTTTCCCGTCAGGAGTACGTCCGTCCCAAGGAGCTGGACAGTCAAGGATTTGGACCTGAGCTGGAGGTCGGGATCAGGAAGGGTGGACAGCAGGGAGGATATGGGTAAAAGGTGACCAAAAGTGTGGTTGAAGAGGAGGATCTTGAGATGGGCTTTGAAGGAGGCAAGGGAGGGGTCGAGCGAATCAACAACCCAAGAAGCAGTTCTGAAAACATGTAAGGTGACATGTAAGGTGACATTTTCAGCACTGAAAAAAGACGTTCAGCCCATTGAGTCTGTGGTCCTGCTATCTTTTATTCTAAGTTACTTTTTTTATTAACCCCTCCTTTCTTCAAGTTTTTACTTCTCAGCAGCTCTCTTTTGAATGCTTTGAATGATCCAACCTCAATAACAATTTAGTAATGAATACCATACCCCAACATTACTCTGAGTGAAGAAATTCCTTCTAACCAGAAGAAAGAGAACATCAGAACTAAGTTACTGATGTTATCGGCCATTCTTTACTGTTTTCCATTTATTTTACAAATACTGCTATTTAGGTCACTGCACATCCCATAGTCATTTTACTATATAGTGAATCTTGTGAAGGCTTTGAGACATTCCATTAAGATAATAACATTTATCTCAATGAATTGCCCCAAAGCTTTCACAAAATTCTTGATATTACATAGGGGGTGTATTGCTCAGATTTCAGTACTCAATTCAGGGAAATGTACTACTGCACAGGGAAATTTACTACTGCACAGAGAATATAACTTCGAGAGCCTAAAGCAGCGCCTAAAATAAAAAGTATTCATCTGAGGATTCAACAATAATAAAATAATAATCTTTTAATCTTTGCATTTGATATAACGGCTCATCACTTTGGTGAAACATCTCAGAGCGTTTCACAGGATTTACTCTAACATGCAGTCACTGTGATTTCTGTAGTTGAATCTGAAGCCAAATTGCAATAACAATGTCCCACAAACAGCCATGGAGTGAGCCATCAGTTTTATTTGCTGGTTAGGACAAGGGGAGAAACTCCTCTTTTCAAATACAGTAGCACCATGGGATCTTTAATATCCACCTGAACAGGCCGCCAGGACCTTGGTCTATTGTCTTAATATTAAAGTCGTAAATCACAACCTACGGATTTAGAGGCACAAATGCTATCAAACGAGCCAGGCTGAGACCTAAACATGGTGGTGCTAAAACCTGGAAACAAGTCACTTACCCTCTGCTCCACAATTGGAGGTCGCGCTTTCAGCCACTATAATAATAATAATAATCCTTGCATTTGATATAGCGCTTTTCACGTCGGGAGGACGTCCCAAAGCGCTTCACAGAACACACTGTAAAGTGAATTGACTGTATATTTGTGGGCGAACGCGGCAGCCAATTGTGCACAGCAATGTCCCACAAACAGTCATGGATTGAAAATGACCAATTTATTATTGTTTTGTTTTTTTAGAGGGATTATTATTAGGCTCTGTGTGAAGTAAGGAAACTTGCCCAAGGTTTCGCCCTGCCGGGAATCGAACCCAGATCTCTCACTTGCAAAGCGAGTGCTTTAACCACTGAGCTACAGGACTCCACAATGCCCTGAAACTTTGGAAAACTCTCCCTCAATCCCTCTGCCTTGCCCCCTCGCTCCCCTTTTTCAAGTCCTGCTTTAAGATCTTCCCTTTCGACCATGCTTATGGTCACATCCCCCCACCCCACCGGCTCAGAGTCAGGCTCCGCCACTGTTAAGCGCTCCGAGATGCTGTCCTGTGTGGAAGCCACTATATAAGTCCAAGTTATTGTTTTAATTGCTGATCTCTTTATAAAAACTAATGAAAACTGGACTGGTTTTTCGCACACGACACATCCGCTATGTTATATCATGAACAAATGCCTGGCGGCATGTTTAAGCAGTACTGTAACTCAATCCTGCAATTATGCTGATATTGATAAAGTTCCTGAGTTCAGCTCTCGCTGGCTGGGATATCATGAGGATTTTTTATTGCATTAATACCTTGTAAATCACTGCTAATACACTATAATATATGACCTATTGGTGGTAGTGTTTTCCATGAATTAATAGTGAATTACTTTTCAGTATAGTGCAATAACGACTGGAGAGTCATACGTCCAGCTTTGAGATCACAGCCGACAATGGATACGCAACATTACCCCCCACAAGCCCCATTCCCCACCCGCCCTAAACTCCTTATGGTAGATTTCACAGCAGCCATGAAATTGAAAGGTTCTGTTAACAGTTCTCTCAGTTAATAAATTCGCACAGTTTACAAATTAAACTTTTTTTTGGTGACCCCCAGATTATCGAAGAATACAGGCCAGGACACTAGGAGAACTCTGCTCATCTTCAAAATATTGCCAAGATCTTCATTGTCCACATGATCCAGCAGAACCGCAGCTGGGACCTCGGTACGAAGTCTCAACTTCAGTTGGCACCTTGAACAATATAGCAGGTCCTCAGTCCTACACTGCGTGCTATCTATAATAATAATAATAATCCTTGCATTTTGATATAGTGCTTTTCATGTCGGGAGGACGTCCCAAAGCGCTTCACAGAACACACTGTAAAGTGAATTGACTGTATATTTGTGGGCGAACGCGGCAGCCAATTGCGCACAGCAATGTCCCACAAACAGTCGTAGATTGAAAATGACCAATTTATTATTGTTTTTTTTTGGAGGGATTATTATTAGGCGTGTGGGGTAAGGAAACTTGCCCAAGGTTTCGCCCTGCCTGGAACTGAACTCAGGTCTCTCGCTTGCAAAGCAAGTGCTCTAACCACTGAGCTACAGGCCTCCATCTAATCCCATTCTGGTTCGGACCTCAAACCCATTACCTTCTGTCCTATAGCGTGCTACCAACTGAAACAAGCTGATCAAGAAGTGAGTTTACAGGCTCAAATTTCACAAACTCCACAGCAGCAACAACAAAAACAAATTGATGAATGTATTTATCATAAATGTATCCTCTTATGAATGATTCTTGCTACAAGGCAATATCCGCATCTGTCATTGAGTAATATTACCTAAGTGTATAGGACCGTGTAAGACTCTCAGTGTATGCATTTCCATATACATAGAAACAGCAATTTTCAGCATCACAGAGATAATTCAGTCTGTGCCATTGCTCCCTTTTATTTCTTAATTTGCTCTTTTTAAAAAAGGAGGTAAAACCCCACACCATTGGTACAGGATGAGCCAATGCAATTATTTCAGGCCTTGCTTACCATTGTAGTTGGACGTAAAACAGAACACATCATATCTGTTCTTCATCTTGTCTCTGTAGCCATAGCTTCTGACACCGGGGACAGTATTTCTGCCACCGCAGGGTTCCCTGGGTTTGGTGATGGGATACTGCACAGATCCATCACTCAGCCATCCTGCATTACACCAGTCCAGCCCTGCTCGCCATGCATCATACAACTGATCAAAAGAAGCAACTATGGCATCCTGATCTTTACATGCCTTCTGAGCCTCTATGAAATTCAGGTTGTAGCGACCCAGCCGTGGGATATAAGGAAAGATGAGCCCTGGAAACAAATGAAAGGTGCAAAACACATGAATCATTGCATGAAGAGTTCACAACAATAACAACAAGATTACATTTGTATAGTGCCTTTCAGGTTGAGAGGATGTCCCAAGGCGCTGGACAGCTACAGCATTTAAACCCGAGCTGGGGTCAGGGGGGAAGAAGGGAGGGGAAGGGGGGTGGCCGATGGCATGGTCGAAGAGGAGGATCTTGAGGCTGGGACTTGAAGGAGGCTAAGGAGGGGGCGAGGCGGAATGATTGGGGGATGGAATTCCAGAGGTTGGGGGCAGAGTGGCTGAATGGTGGAGCGGGTGGGGCGGGGGACGTGGAGCAGGCCGGAGCCGCCTGAGCGGAGGGAGCTGGCGGGTTGGTAGGGGATTAGGAGGTCACAGAGGTAGGGTGGGGTGAGGCCATGGAGGGCTTTGTAGGTGAGGACCAGGATCTTGAACCAGATCCTCTGAAGGATAGGGAGCCAGTGGAGTCGAGCGAGAGGGGGAGACGGGGTCACGGAGTTTGGTGCGGGAGAGGACCCAGGCTCAGCGTCCTGGATTATCTGCAGCCTGTGGAGGAAGGAGTTGGGAAGGTTGACAAGCAGGGGATTTGCATAGTCGAGCCTGGAGGTGATGAAGGCATGAACAAGAGTTTCAGGGCCTGAGGGGTGAGGTAATGGCAGAGTCGGGCAGTGTTACAGAGGTGAAGGCAGAGGGGGTCATGGCTTGGATGTGGGGAAGAAAAGACAGTTGAGGGTCGAACAAGACACCTAGGTTCCTGACTGATTTGGTGAGTTGTAGTGTGCAACCATGGAGGTTGATGCTGCCAGAGCCTGAGGTGCAGAGGCGCTGGCGCGAGTCAATCAAGAGGACCTCAGTCTTGTTCACATTCAACTGTAGGAAATTCAAATCCAAAATCAAGGGGATACGTTCTCTGCCCCGTCCACAGCCACCCCCACATCACCTCTCCCTCATGACCCATCCCCTACCCATCCCCCGCTATACTCCTTCGACCCCATCTCTCCCTTCTCCCTCACCATGGCTGTCCGCAAACTCAAACCCACCACTCTCGATCCAATCCCCACCTTTCTCCTTATCTCCCAGCTCCACCTTCTGGTCCCTCTTCTGGCCGACGTCATCAACCTCTCTTTGTCCACGGGGTCAGTTCCCATCTCCCTAAAAACAACCGTCATCACCCCCATGTTGAAAAAACCTTCCCTGGACCCATCCCTCCTTTCCAGCTGCCGGACAGGAGAGGGGCCAGAAGGTGGAGCTGGGAGATGAGGAGAGAGGTGAGGATGGGATCGAGGGAGCAGCTGGTGGGTTTGAGTTTGCGGACTGTTAAGCAAATGTATATAATAATAATAATAATCCTTGCATTTGATATAGCGCTTTTCACGTCGGGAGGACGTCCCAAAGCGCTTCACAGAACACACTGTAAAGTGAATTGACTGTATATTTGTGGGCGAACACGGCAGCCAATTGCGCACAGCAATGTCTCACAAACAGTCGTAGATTGAAAATGACCAATTTATTATTGTTTTAGGTTTTTGGAGGGATTATTATTGATATAGAACCGTATCACATCTTCGAGAGGTCTCAAAGCGCTTTAGAAAATATACTGTCAAGTGAATTGACTGCATATTTTGTGGGCGAGATGCGGCAGCCAATTGCGCACAGTAGTGTCCCACGAGCAGTCGTGGATTGAGTGGACAATTTATTATTATTATTTTTTGAAGAAATTATTACCCCCAGAAAAGTGATACGTCAATCGACTAACAACCTGGTTCCTACTTACTGCTAGGTAAACAGAAGCGTGTTTCACCCTGCCAGGAATCAAACCCAGTTCTCTCTCTTACGAGGCAAGTGCTCTAACCACTGAGCTACAGGATTCATATAATAAGTAACTAGATACACAAATGTGTACAGATGTCAGGTATATAATTAAGTACCTCCAATCAAATATGTGTTCATTTAACACCATTCACATATATTCGTGGGGACCTATGGGTGATTTTATCATGTGAATAAGCAATTATTCATTTTTAATGACTATGGATTTCAGTCGGTCAATTTCTTTGGCTTTGCTCCACAGTTCTCCATTTTCTGGCATTATCATAATGAACGCCTGTAATATTCAACCACCTAATTCACACACTATTCTGTTCAAGATGAAGCTGAATCTTAGCATGCTGTCAAAATAATAATAATAATAATAATAATAATAATCCTTGCATTTGATATAGCACTTTTCACGTCGGGAGGACGTCCCAAAGTGCTTCACAGAACACACTGTAAAGTGAATTGACTGTATATTTGTGGGCGAACGCGGCAGCCAATTGCGCACAGCAATGTCCCACAAACAGTTGTAGATTGAAAATGACCAATTTATTATTGTTTTTGGTTTTGGAGGGATTATTATTAGGCGTGTGGAGTAAGGAAACTTGCCCAAGGTTTCGCCCTGCCTGGAATTGAACTCGGGTCTCTCGCTTGCAAAGCGAGTGCTCTAACCACTGAGCTACAGGACTCCAAAATAATGTTTCTATATCGGTCTACAACCGTACTGTTTTTAATCTGAATTAAAATATACTTGATAGATATACATAAAAGATACAAACACAATATATACCGAGGTAAAAAATAATTATCACATCACACACTACGTAACACACCATATGGTATCATGCAAAACGATGCATGGATAAGTTAATGGATCGCACCTACATCTAAATTATGCTAAAAACTAATACAGTGGGGAAAATTGATGTTTCATAATTATCATATCAAATCTGTTATGAAATTTTACATTTTTCACTCCCAACTATTTTTTTCAGATTTCAAGGTGAAAAGCCTTTGTATGAATAATTTAATTCCCTAAATTATGCGATTCACTCCCCTCTTCCCACAATCACTTATTATTTTTGTCTCAGCCTCCTCTTCCCTCTCTGAAGCGCGTTTCATTCCTTCTCTGACATGACTGTCTGGCTCTGCCTCTCTAGTTGCTAGTTGCTAAAATGCCCATCTAGAGTGTGGAGATGGTTTGCCTCTGACCTTTCTACGGGAAGAAATATCTCCCCAGACAGTGATCAGGGGCTCAGTGTGGAGAGACCAACCCCATCCCTACTCCCTAAAACCAAGAACCTTGTGACACAATACAAACTGCACTGTAACAAGCAGTGCAATTAAACCACCTCTGAACTTGTATTTTAATTAAGCAGTTCTGGATGAAACCTCCGAGCTACTCTACTGGAATTTATTATCCTGAACAATTTATTCATGAGAAATGTAGGACAGCCACAACACGGGTACAAAGAAGCCAGCAAATGTAGGGCAAGCTGGAGCTCTGTTTAGACAGAACATGTAAAAATCAGCTCACTCTAACAGCACGCTGGATTTTGAAATGCAGGACTGGGACATTTATGTAGGTTTTGGAATTGTCCTGCTGAACAAACAAGTCACACTGCATTGCAGGAAATGTGCAAAATGGAAATCCTTCTAGCCTTTGCTAAATCGGTATCGGTCACATGATCCCATGGGATTGGTTCACAATGCAGCGAAGGGAGATAAAGGCTGCGGTGAGTATCACAAGAACAAAAGGAGCACATTGAGGCATTCAAAATCAGTGCAAATTGACTAAGCATCAAGCTGGTACAATTCAACACCAATCAACTCTGAACCAGCAATGTCACTCAGATAAAACACAAGGACGCAGGGAAATGGAAATGTCACATTGATGCATTGGAGGGCATATTGCTGAGGATGGGGGTTACAGCACATTGTTTACACAGGGAGATTTATTCTGCATGAAGTCTGTGCTGCACTCGTTTTTCACTCTGAAATGGAGCGCAGAAATAAAGAAAAACAGATGTTGGGCAGATTTTAATACTGCTGAATAAAATCTCTCTTCTTTTTGTTGTGTTGCTTGTCCAGCTGCAAACAGCAGTTGCTTGCTCACATTCCAACTGTGCAGTGAGATGAGCAGCAAGCAGGCATGCAGTTACTATCGTCCTGGGAGCAGAAGTGCAGTGAGTAGAAATGCAGCCAGCAGAATGGATATGGATACGATATATGGATATAGTATATCCATATACTGTGGGTATATGGATATACAACGTGCTGTAAATGGAGATACACTGTGGGTATATGGATATACAATGTGCTGTAAATAGAGATACACTGTGGGTATATGGATATACAATGTGCTGTAAATGGAGATACATTGTGGGTATATGGATGTACAATGTGCGGTGAATGTGACCTGCACAGAATGACATCACATTCATAATAATATAAATAATAATCCTTGCATTTGATATAGTGCTTTTCACGTCTTCTAAACGCCTCAAAACGCTTCACAGAACATACTGTAAAGTGAATTGACTGTATATTTGTGGGGTCAGCCAATTGCGTACAGCAGTGTCCCACAAACAGTCGTGGATTGAGTGACCAAATTAATATTATTTTTTTGAGGGATTATTATCATTTGTAAAGCCAAAGAACTGAAGAAAGCTCAGAATTGGAAAAGGTCACTCAGCCCATCAACCCTCCAGATCAAGCAAAACTGTCAGGAATATAATGTCCTGAACATTTCACAAATGTTACATTCATTGCAATTCTGCCTGGTCAAAATGTTTTACTTCTTATGAATTCTTTTTCCTTTAGAAGTGATTTAAGGCAATCCAGAATGGGATTCCAAAGCCCAGCGACCCAACAAGCCCTTGCATGATTCTCGTGGTTCTAGGTCTTTTGGCAGATCTTAAATTCCATGAAAATTTCAGGACTTCTGCGACAGGCCTGCACTTGTCTGCATCTCAGAGAAGGTCCAAGCATCTCACTGTCTGGTTTCCAGGTAGGGGGGATATCTTATGTGGAGCGTTATCCACTCCAGATTTAGCCTTGCTCATGCAATTGCACTCATGCACCATTCTATCTATCTATCTGTCTGTCTGTCTGTCTATATTGCCACTTTATGCACACTTAGTCTGATGCATACTTGGTCAGTCTATCCTACTCACATTGGTCATTTTGCCACCAGGCTAAGTAGATATAGTGGCACAACAACAACAAATTACATTTATAAAGCACTTTTCACATCAAAAGGATGCCGCAAGACACTGGATAGTCAAAGCTTTTGCATCCGAGCTGGGGTTGGAATCAAGAGGGTAGATGGTAGGAGGGGTTAGGGTGGGAGGGTGGCCAAAGCACAGTTTCAGAGGTATCTTGAGATGGGCTTTGAAAGAAGCAAGAGAGGGCATGAGGCGGATTCCGGGATGGAGTTCCAGAGGGTGGGGACAGAAAAGCTGAAGCTGATTGCCAATGGTGGGGTGGGCAGGGCGGGGGACATGCAGCAGGTCAGTGCCCATTGAGTGGAGGGAACGGACAGGTTTGGGCAATTCTAGTTTCTCTCTTACATCAAGTGATTTTTCTACTTTCTACAGGGAGTGCTCTGCCCAAGTTACCATGTCCATATGGAGAAATCACAACTAGGAAACAGTCATCAGGTGATAGGGCACCCTGGCTCGCCCATGGTCACTGGGTGACCCTTAAAGCAACTCACCCATTGAACCTCAAGTTACTTCTTGTCCTATTCAACACCAACATTCTCCTATTTTTTAGCTGTTCCACTGGTGGTTGCTCAGTTTAGCATTCCACCAAATATGAGAGAAACTAAAAATTTTTTATTCACAATTAGATGATCAAGTTCTCATCACCAAAAGAATAACAAAGCAAAAATCCAATTATTCTTAATGCAGCTTCTCACAACCAGAAACAAAATTGGCTTGAACTTGACCTAATTTTAATTGCTTTCAAAGACTTGCTTCTTAACCCCTTACTGATACAAAATTTGCCACAAAGCATACAGTTAACTACACTTTACAGTACATTCTGTGAAGCACTTTGAGACGTCTCAATGACGTGATACGATGCTATATCGAACGCAAGGATTATTATTATAAAATGAGTGTGAACCATATTAACTACAGGAGTGAATCAAATCTACTTCACCTTTGGTGTCAATGTTGTACAGAAATTTTGCTGTCTTTTCTTATGCCTAATGTTGCTTGATGTGGTTTTGTCACATTACAGGAAAAACATTTTCAAATTAAACTCTCAACAATTTACGCCATTTCTCTTTCCAGCATTACAGCATGTCCTGATGTCTTCACTGTAAGTGGTCTGAACACAGTTAGAGTTGTGAACTCCAACTGATTTAATTTCTATATAAACACCAATCGCAGTGAAATTAATCAAAATATCAGATTTTGAACAAAAAAGGTAAATATTTTATGACAGGAAGACGGTGGCAATGCTCTCACACATTTCATGGTACCTGTCATCCACCTAGTGAACTGGCTGCAAGGTGACATGCTTGGCAATGGATTGTCAGAATTGAGTGGCGCGCTTAGAAATCTAGTTTTCAAGTCAGGCAGGTCCACAGTCATCAGGGCACTACTGATGACAGAACAGCCAGCCGAGCTCATCAGCAGGACTTAGAATGGAAGATACTTGGAGATTCTTGCCACCCAGTTTCTGTTAACTCTGCAAACCAAAGCCCAATGTGCAAGATAGTCTTATCTGGACAAGCAGTGGGAAAGTTGCCAGAAAGGAAAAAAGACCTTCACAATCCTCGGGACACTAGGCAGTAGTTTGGAACAGCCCAGGAGAATGTTTTACAACCCTACCATGCAGTAAATGGGGAAAGGATGTGCATTGAAAGAGAGGTGAAAATAATCTGAAAGCAATGAAGGAAGTAAATAGGAAATAAACAAAGACTAGGAGATGTTTCCATCATCACTTCTTTTTTGTACCTGAAAAGAATGCCTTTTTCTTACCTTGTAGATCAAGCAACACAATACCGGTGTCATCTTCCAGTCCTTCAATGACTTCACACTTATATTTACCGTAGTCCTCCAAAGTTAAGTCTGTTATTGTGATAGAGGCATCATTATCATCGGTTTCTTCCAGGAAAATCCTTCCCTGGTAGTTTCCGAAACTTTTTCTGTTGTGTCCCATGACTACAAATACATCAATCTCTTTAAGGTAATCAGAGGTGAGTTTGGTCCACTTGATCCGGATTTTAGAAGGAGTCGGAACAACACCCACATGTTCATGGTGGAATTTACAGGGCAGAGTGGCATTTCCACCCCGGTAAGAGACTACTTTAGGCTGTTCTGTCTGTACCTTCAACAGTGATCCAGTATCTACAGGAATAAGAATAATGATTACTGTAAACAGACATCCAAAGCCTTCTGAAAGCGTGGTGCCCGGAATTGGGCCTTACCAGTGATTTATATCGTTTTAGCATGACTTCCTTGCTTTCGTACTCTATGCCTCTATTTATAAAGCTAAGGATCCCAAACACATTGTTTTTAACAGCTTTATCAATCCGTCCTGCCACCTTCAAAGATTTGTGTATGTCAACTGCCATGTCTCTCTCTTCTGTACCATTTAGTTTATTTTGCCTTTCCTCATTCTTCCTCCCAAAATGCGTCACTTCACACTTTTCTGCATTAAATTTCATCTGCCATGTGCTTACCCATTTCACCAATCTCAAAACACTTCACAGAATTTACTGTAAAGTATAGTGACTGTATATTTTGTGCAAGAATGCTGCAGAAACTTCATCAGTTGGAAGCGTATTGCTTCAGAAAATGTGAAAAGCAAACTGAAATATTTAGAAGAATCATTCAGAAATAGAGGCAGAGAGTACAAAATCATTCCTGCTTTCTAATTTAGCTCCAGTGTACCTTAGATCTATTTGGTGGTCATTAACTACATGAGCAAAGCAGCTATTTGAGAGTATAATCTGGAGCCGTGCTTACAGACGGCACAATTCCTGATCAGTAATGGTCCAAACTGGCAACTTCACCATGTTTCTCTGCTCATAAGCTCATGATAGAAAATAGAGATTTGCTGAGACTTTCTCAAATCGGAACTGATAGAATACAAGCCAAGAAGTGCTAACAAGCCATTAAGAACTTCTAACCTCCTGATCATCTACCTATTGATTTTAAGCAAAATGCCAATACATATGCTAACCCTGAGTAGAAATGAACACAGGGTAAATGGGAGGATTGTCAGAGGTAATTAAGCAGAAATGTAAGTGAAACAGAATAGTTACAGATGTTCTGAGATTCATCTAGTGGTGGAAGTTTTTCTGAGTTACAATAAAAAATCCTTGTTTTTTTGAGTTTAACATACTGTATCAATATTAACTGATGTGATAATGGAACAACGGGGAATAGGCTGAACTGGGAAAGACTAACAGAGGATGCCTGGGGTGAGTGCAAAACAGTAATCTAATTTGAGAAGGTCACAGAATAGCATTAGCTGTGAAGACCAAGAATCTTATGTTGAGATTACAGCGTAAAAACCCTCCTTTTCTTTGCAATCTCCTTTGGTCCTATTCTCATGCCTGTGCTCTCTATTCTTCCTGGTCTGGTCTACTGTTCATTTCTTACTCATAATTGGCGGTCAAGCCTTCACCTGGTCTGCCCCTCCTCTCTGGACTCTCTCCAACTATCCAGCCACCTTGCTCCTGCTCTTCCTGCCTTCAAAAATCACTTATTAATTCGCCTCTTTGGCCATACCTTGGGTCAACACCCTCACATTTGGAAGTGAGCAGATAACTGTAGCAGTGGAGGCAGTACAGCAATGGTTTAAAGGGCTGAAAGTTTGATAAAACTGTACTCATTAAGTGAACTCATGAACAGAATTACTCATCTGGCATCAAGCCCTTGTAACATGGGTGAAATAACAACTGTTGTGTTAGTATAGTTAGGATTAGTATAGAGATCAAAATATTATGTATGTTAGATGAATAAAATTCCAAGTTAATCAAATGCATTACTATGATCCCGGTTTTTGTTTATTAGTGTACATTATTTCAAACAATATCAAAACAATACAATTCAATTAGTTAACAATTTTTTACACCAACGATTAGAGTCTTTTATGAACAATTTGTACTAAGGTATTGAGGAATTGGACAACTGCAGCTATTTATAATTTTTGGGTTAAAACTGTTGTATTCCTAAACACATTGCAATTCTTATTTAAGGAAAGGGGGTAAAATATTGTTTTAAGACACATGGGTTTGAAATATTTTCTTTTTTTAACTTCTGAACAATGGTAGTTTCCAAACCCAGCTGAAAAGCACTGTTTCATTTAAACTTGGTTTTACTTGGTGAAAATACTTGTAAGCACTTGCACTAGGAGTTAATGTACTCAATATAATGTAATCATTTTGAATGTACTCAATGTTCTAGGTTGAAACACACACATCTCCTGTTATATGGGGCACACAATGAGGGCTGTGAATGTAACCCACATAACAAGAGAAGTTGACAGTAGCCAGGAACACATTTACTGTTCTAAAAACTTATATTGAGCCAGTTTATACTGAGAAATAAGAGTAAAGCCAATTAATTATCCGTTGTTGCCATTGTTCCTGATCTCAAGTTGTCTTGATTTCCTGATCTCAAGTACTGGCTTGATGCAGAACATTATTTTTTGAACTACAGCCCAGTGATCAGAGCAAAAAGCAAGTTCTGCAGCAATTTGCATACCTGCACCAACTCCCCTTCCAATTGCAGCCAGCCTATCTTATCCCTTGGTGGTAGACCCACCTTGCTAGGTTTTCACTCGGGAAGCTCAAGCAAACAAATTAGAATAGGACACTCTCAAACATCCCCTTAAAACTATTATCCTTAAAATTATTGGCTTTAAACCAGTGCAAATGAAAAACTACTGTATAACTAGCCTGAGCAGCACATTAATTTCCAGAGCATTCATATTCCCTAGGAGAGAACCACGCATCATTGAAGGGTTCCTTCCTCCATGGAACAATTTTATTAAAGTATTAACTTAGATTCATATCTATTGACTGGGAAAGATTTGTGACATTGCAGTGACCCATGACATGATCTGCTCCAGATGCCAATGATAGATTTTATCTCTCAATATCTTCCCGATTCACCATTAATTGTTATTCACAGTTATAAGAATATTAGGGTACATGAGCTCAGGTTTATGATTGGAAGAATTAAGGGGAGGTTATATATATTTTTTTAAATCAGAGGTTTGTTGAAGGAACTACCACCTGCTTAGATTTGCTTGATGAATCAGATAGCCTCCTGCAATGCTGGAATTGTTATTATTGTATAAGTAAGCACAGGATGGCAAGATACCATTTTTCCACCGTCTTGTCCCAAAGTAAAAATAAGGCATATTTCCCTAGATCTGATGGTAGTTTCTCTCTGAAAGCCAGGTCCATAAGCAAACAGTTAATCAGTCTCCAGATACGGCACTGAGCACAAAATAAAGTGGTGCATGATGAGAGATCAGAATCTGCCCGATGCCCAAATTGATTGATGTATACAGAAAATCTCCGATGAGTCTCAAAAACATCAATGTGTCCATGCAGGTTATATGTAGAGGAATAGAAATAATCTCTTGCCAACAGATAGTGCAGTCAATATATGTCCACAAGATCAATTCTGCTGCTAAACTATTCTAAGATTAAAAATAAAAACAGAAGTCGCTGGGAACACACAGCAGGTCAGGCGTATCTATGGAGAGAGAAAAATGAGTTAACGTTTCAGGTCAATGACCCTTCGTCAGAACAGACCTTTTGAGTTCTGACGAAAGGTCATCGATCTCAAATGTTAATTCACTTTCCTCTCTCCATAGATGCTGCCTGACCTGCTGAGTGTTCCCAGCGACTTTTTTTTTATTTCAGATTTCCAGCATCTGTCGTATTTTGCCTTTTGTATCTTCTAAAATTACTTGGGTTCTGTTGTATTCCTCCCCTTCCTTCCAGATGTTAGCCAGTGGTTGATCCACTGGCAGATTTATACCCTGCTACAATCATGGTTCCCAATTTAAATAATATAACTTGGGTATTACAAGTTAGTTCACTTGCGAGCTATCAGATCAGCCCATTATGTATATCATCGTCCAAGGCACTTCATCAAGTAGCATCAGTTCCTGAGACGACACTGATTTGACATCTGAGAGGCTGTTGAGACGTCATCATTGCAGAAGCACACTGCTTCACAGGAATCAATCATGTTTGACATGCACAAAAACATAATGGTTTGAAAATTTTCATGGGTGACATTCAAAGCCAAACAGAACTCATCCTTTTTGGTACGGGCTTAAATTCAGTGCTCGACCTTTGGATTCGCAGAAAACAGAATCCCAGATTTACCAGAAATGCTTACTTCTGGTTATGTTTGTTTTACCAGTGTACATGCTGGTTGCCTAGTTAATATCTTCCAAATAAAAGATACATTTTATTGCACTTACAAGGTTTTGATTTTAATGTTATCACTTACAAGGTTAGCTCCTTACTTTCTCTTCCCGATTACATTGTAATCATGTTGTGTTTTTTTACTGCAGTAGCTAACATATTATGACAAATGAGATATATTGGTGCCAACGATCAGCGTGGGATGTAGGTTGCAGTGATAGTTTGGTTACCATGGAACCAATTTAAATCAGACTCTAATCCAAAAATGGAAAGACAATGGGTTATGGGCCTGGATGATTTAGTCCCTCTGTGTATGTAAAATGACGTTTTGTAAATTACATTAAACCTTTCCATCCTAAAGCAGGAGGTTTGGGACCTTGGGACGTCCTCCCAATGTGTAAGGCTCTATATAGATCCAATTTGTTGTTGTTTTTGAGCGACAGCAGACAGTCACTTACAGGCATTTAATTTGTTTTATTAGGATTATGTCAAAAAAAGTTTTATTCTGCCTGGTCTGACCTCTCCAACAATGTAATATGGGTGGAGGTGAGGATCAGCATCTGACAGCCTAGTGGGGGAGAAGATATAATATAAACAGAAGGCAGCTTCCTCAAGGGCTTGGTGGGTAAAGACACCAGCTTGATTAGTACTGAGACATAGAGAGCTTTTGTACTAAGTTTCTGCAGAAATCACCCATTAAAGGGGAACTGCAATCATAAAATTGATATACTGTAAAGTGTAGTGACTGTGCGTTTTGTGGGCGAAACGTGGCAGCCAATTGCACACAGCAGTGTCCCACAAACAGTTGTGGCTTGAATGACCACATTATTATTATTATTTTGAAAGGGTTATTACCCCCGGAAAGCGATCCGCCAATAGACTAACAAGTGAGTTCCTACTTACTGCTCGGTAAACAGAGGCGTGATTATATGGTGCTTATAATACAAATGAAAATATTGACACAAGGTTCATCGAGTCCTTTTATCATGAAAATGTTTAATTTTTAAAGAGTTATACATTGTTAGCAATTTAGTATCTCAATATTATTGCTCGTGGGGTAAGTAAAAAGAGGAGGAATGGATTTAACATTTGGTTTTAAACGTTAAAATTGCAGTCGTGTTTGCATATTCAAGGATTTCATGCCTTTAGGAAAAGCGCAATTTTGGCCCCAAATGATGCTGCTGAGTACAAATAAGATGAGTGTGAATGTTTGTGTGTGTATGCGTGTGGTGGGGGGGAGGGGGGTGAAGATAAGAAAAGTAACTGTAGGAGTAAGAGAATCCAGCAGAGGCACATTAATTCCAATGTATAAATGATGGAAGGTAAGAGGTGGCAAGAGAGATCAGCATCTGTCAGAAACAGGGATTGCTGCACACAGGGAGATGCTGCGTTATTTTAGCAGAGCAAAGTTGAAGTACATGACAGGAGAATTCTGCTTGGCAATTGGTTGTTAGTTGAAAAAAAATAAGTAGAATTAATAAGAAGGCTTTTGCAGCTGTGATTTGAGTACAAGGCAGAATAGAATAATAATCAACTAGTCCAACAGTTGTCCACACGAGTGGTATTAAACTATAAATGTGCACCTAGGCATGCTTTTTCTGTAGGAATATTTCAAGCACAACAAATTATATTTGTAGAGCACCTTTCACGTCGAGAGGATGTCCCAAGGCGCTGAGTATGTTTCACTTAATATGTTTAATTCAGTTCTTTTGTGTACTTAAATTTCGAAGCTTTAAATTGTATGAAGTTACATAGGAATTGCATTAATATTGCAATCAGTACAATGTAATACAACAGGCATTACGCAGCCCAGAGAGAGATTCTGCCACTGATGCTTTCTGTGATGCTGCTGTACTTACCTGCAATGTAGATTGTCCTGAAGAACTTCGGCTCTGTGGAGTTCTGACTTACACGAGAATCAGCCCAGCAGACCGACAGCAGAGCAAGTAGAAGCAGAGAAGTCATCTTTGTGATGGCAAGAATTCACTTTACTGTGGGGAAAACTAAAAGGAATTTGTACAATTTAATAAATGGGTGGGGATTACAACAGCTGCAAAATTGACTTAAGCAAACTAGTCAAACGCAGAGACTGATCTTTATGCTAACTCGTAACAGCAGTTTAAGGCAATGCATAAATAAGATACAGATATATAATTACTACATATCAAAATCTATTTCTAGTAATAGAAGACATGTTTGTAGCAATGTAGGAACATACATTACTAACAAAAAACAGGTCACATCAATCTTGAAATAGAATTTGAGCATTGACTTTGTGACATTAACATTCTGACACCCTTTATGTAGCAAAATGCATAGAATACAGTTTCTTGCTTTGTTATGGACTGTTCAAAAATACAATATTTCTATCAAACATATTGGTTCTATAGTCTATTTCAATTTAGATGCACAGGAACTGAGATCAGGAGCATGAATGCAATTCTGCATAAAAAAAGTATTAAGATAACTCAGGCCAATGAGGCTCAAAAGAAATATACGCAATGTACAGAAAATTGCAGAAAAGCCTCTGCAGGATTTTTCTAAATCTTACAAAAATGAAATTGAAACATAAAAGAAAACTCAGGCAATCCACTCACCATTTTAAACAGAAGCATCACCCGAAGCAGGAGTGTTGAGGATCATGTACAAACTAGGTTAGAGTGGACAATGCTAGCACTGCAGTCACAGATTGATTTTCGTTCATTTCTAACCCAGAATGCTGACGCACAACCTTAGTGTGCCAGGTAGTGTGTCCGCAGTCAGCAAAGCTGAATGCAGCAGAATAGGCACCACCAGGCTGGGAACAGGCATTAGAGTTGAGCCAATTGCCAGCATAAATAGATAAGGACACGTGCAATAGAGTGTCACTATGCTGCATTGCAACCGTTAGACTGTTTACAACTCTTGTAAATTCTATTTTAGAAATGCAAGTATATTTTATTAAAACATGAATTTGGGCTATCCTGGTAACATTAGTTTACAAGTTAAGAAAGATATACAATTTAATAAAACACAGAGAGATCCTGGCTAGTGTTGAGGTCCTCCCTCGTGTTGGGGTCCTCACGTATTGAACTGCAGTCATTAAAGGCAAAGAACAGCCAACACAGCTCAAGAAGCTGAGCATTTTGCCAGATATGGACATTACAAGGACGTTAACTACAGTATAAGAGATCCTGAATCCTCATATCATTGGAATTTATACTACAGTGTTAGAAATCAAGTATTTTCCCAATCAAATTGTACAAAAGCAAATTTGGATAATCTTTTTCACAGTTGCTTTAGACGTATGGGCAGCTTACAGTTCGACACGTGTAAGCTGGCTCCAAGGTGATGTATTGGGCAACTAAATTTCGGAATTAAATTATCCTCTGTGATGGGCTCGGTAGTCTGGTTCTTAAGATAGATGGGACTGCAGTTCTCCAGGCACTGCTGCTGAAAGACCAAAAGACCAGCAAACTTGGCTCATCAGCAGGACTTGGAGGAACAGACTGGGAGCAGGGATTCTTCCCATTCAGTTTCTGATAACCTTGTAAACGCTAAAGGGTGGCGTGGTCCAAACTGGATGGGAAGTTTGTCATCCACTTGACCATAAATTGAACTTTTAATATGCCACGCACCTTGATGTTCCAGAGGTCCAAATCCAATATTGTGAACAAAATTTGATTAGCACTAAAACTAACTTAAATGATAATAATAACATAGCACCCTTCATGTCAGGAGGATGTCTCAAAGCTCTTCATAGGAATTCCTATAAAATGTAGTGACTGTATAGTTTCTAGACATACCAGATCCTCATGACAGAGACGTGTTCGCTGTGAAGCTCATTCTACCTTCAGGATGCTGAACAACAGATCAGTGTAGGCAGAAGCCTTTCTTCCCCGCAGCCACTTCCTCTTTCTAACCACAAATCCACATCACTAATTGTCCCTGGGCATCGCAAATGGATAATAGGAAATTGTTCTATTTCTGCCTAGCAGCCCAAAACCATAATAATAACACTTGCCGTTTGTTATAGTGTCTCATCATGTTATCGATATGTTTCAAAGCACTTCACAGCATATACTATAAAGTGAAAGGCAAAATACTGCAGATGTTGGAAATCTGAAATAATAACAGAAGTTACTGGGAAAACTCAGCAGGTCAGGCAGCATCTATGGGAGGGTCTTGAGATGGGTCTTGAAGGAGGCAAGGGAGGGGGCAAGGCAGAGGGACTGCAGGATGGAGTTCCAGAAGGTGGGGGCAGAGTGGAAGAAGGCCCGCCTGCCAATAGTGGGTTGAGCAAGGGGGGAATGTGAAGCAGGCTGGAGCCTGCTGAGCGGAGGGAGTGAGCAGGATGTTAGGGGGTTAGGAGGTCCCAAAGGTAGGGGGGAGCAAGACCATGGAGAGTTTTGAAGGTGAAGACAAGGGCTCAACCACTTCTACTTGACAGTCACCCCTCGCAACAGGGTGAGCACTTTGCCCAAAGCATTAAAGAGCTGCTCTCTTGACACGAGGTATCTGGCCAGTGGTCTGAAGCTTCCCAGTGATGTCAAACAACACAATTTGAGAGCATATGATGGTCCAAGATATTCACAAGCATGTGATCGAATGCTGTGTGCTGTGTTGCTCTGAGCTCCACACCCGTGCCTGCAATTGGCAAACCTGAGAAAGGAAGCTGAGAGCACTGCTGTCGAAGGGATATGTTCTTCAAGGAGGATAGTTATGATTTGGTCATTTGGGCAAATAGGAGTTTGAACTCTCGCTCAATATATCAATGGTCACAGCATCTCTTCCCAATGGTGAGCAACACTGCTGCACATAATGAGAGCAAGTGCATTGTCATCGTACCTGTCATACATTGTGATCCACAGTTGGAGGCAGGAAGCTTCAGCAGTGGTTGTTTTAGACTTTGCCCATCAATCAGGGTAACCACTGCATCCCTGATATAAGAGCTCTTGCTTATAACCAGACACTCCAGGTAGCTACCACTAGCAGCTGTCATCCCAAGCCTCCCAAGTTTCTATCTTTTGAAAAATATCCATTGTCTGTGCAGTAGAGAGATCTTTGTGGGACAGTTTTCAAAGAGCCAACCACTTTGGAATTCTAGAGATCAATGTCACTGTCAGACCTGCTGGATAGAAATAAGTCAAGAAACACATCCGCCTCCTCAAGAATTTTCAGTGAGGCTTTCATCATTTTTCAACAGAGGCTTACTTCAGACGCATTCTATATCACGGTATCTGCGCAGCGGGCTGTCATTCTCCTGCTGCTATTGCTTCTGGACACCATCCCAGTCCCTACGCAGGAGATCTAGTTTAGAATAAGCAGTTTGGATTGTCACTTTAAATTCAAATACTGGGTTCTGAGTTTTCACCACTTCCAAGTTTCATCCAGTTACACCCAGATATTTGGAGCCTCATCCAATAAGGTACTTGGTCAGTCAATCACACTCACACTAATTACCGCCAAGCAAAGTTTATATGGACATAACAGCTGTGTGTGCTGTTCTAAACATCCACTCTAGAGGTTCAGCCTCGGCTCTGATATGTCCTGGGGACTAAATCATTCTCATCTCTTCTCTTGCCAAATTCTGGTCAGTAAGCAGCTGACCCCTAGCGATTGCTTTTCTAAATGATCAGTCCCGTCTTTTGAATGAGACGCTAAACCGAGATCCCTTCTGCCTGTTCAGGTGGATCCCATAGCACTATTCAAAAAGAGAAGCGAATTTCTGCCGGTATCCTGGCCAAGAATCCCCCAAATGAATTTGGTCATTTCATTTTAGAGCTGTTGGTGAAACATTCCTATTCACAAATTGGCTATCCACAAAACACAAAATGACTGCACTTTACAATATATCCTGTGCCGCAATTTGGGGCAGCCTCCTAACGTGAAAGGCACAGCACCAAATGTAAGGATATTATTATTGTTGTTTCAGGCAGGGCACCAGTTGACCCCCTGCCCTCCCATGATCCACAAACGACTGACCCCAGATGTTGCTTGAAACGACTCAACCCTGGAAACATGCCATACATGTCACTCCTGGTCCAACATCAACATCTTCTTTTCTGGGCATTGTTCAGTATCCCCTTCTAACAAGAGAGACCTGGTGCATGTGGCCATGAACAAACCAGTGAAATCACTTTTAGGAACTCAATGCAGCTTTTTTTAATTGAAGCACAGGATCATCACCAACTGGAAAAAAAATGGGCCATAGAGTGTATCCTGAGTGTACTATCTCATCACACTCTCACTCCTACACTCGGATTGATCCTTTCTTAAATAGCAATGAGGTATTATTCACATGGTTTTAAATTGGACCTGGTTTGTCTTTCCCAAGTGAGTTGCAGCAATCTTCCGCTTGATCATCCCACAGCTTGGTCCAGATCTCACACACAGACTGTAAGAAACCTTTCCACTATATATTTACGTGTACATTGTTTCTATAATAAATAGTATACAATATAAATATCTTCACATTGGAAGAGCAGCTCAAAGTGTTTCACAAACACAACGGGATCACTGAGTATGTGGATATTTACCAAAGATGTGGTTAAAGGATAGAACTCTTCATGCCAAAAGGACTTCTCAAAGTGCTTCATACAGGTGACTTGGACCCCGAGCTGGGGGGCAGGAGGGGTTTAAAGGTGACCAAAATCCACGACTGTTTGTGGGACACTGCTGAGTGCAATTGGCTGCTTCATTTCGCCACAAATATACAGTCAGTTCACTTTACGATATATTCTGTAAAGCGCTTGATACGTCTAGAAGATGTGAAAAGCGCTATATCAAATGCAAGGATTATTTACTTATAAAAGCACAGTCGAAACGATCGGCCATAAGAGAGGTTCTGAAGGTGGGGAAAGAGGGGGTATGGTGGAGGCACACTGAGATGGAGTTCCTGAGAATTGGGGTAGAAATGGCTTAAATACAAAGGACACATATTTAAGAGGCTTTTGAAGGCAGAGAGCCAAGGCACAAGGCCAGGGGATTTGAGGAGAGGAGAGAGTATCAGAATATTGTTCACTATGCTCTAATATTGGGCCCATTTACCCCAGGAAAAGGAACTTGTGATTCCCTTCTCATTGCGTCAGGATATAGTGAATAATGAGCCGTGGTGCATGGAACAATTTCAGCATAATCCATGATTAGTGCAATGCATTCCATTTCTGGGTGGGTTTGCAAGCCAGCAATGTTCAAATTGATTGTCCTGGAATTTAAAACAATGTTTCAGAGCATTAAATGTTAAAGCATTTAACTCCTATCAGATGGATTTGGATCTTGTGGTTGTCAATCAGTTGTGTTCACCTCTCATTCCTGAATGTATTTTGCCAGTTTCTCAGTCTCTCATTCTCACCAAACTACACATGGCCATTAACTCAATCTTCACGAGGCTCCACTTGAACCGATCGACCTCAAGATCCTCACCCTCACATACAAATCCTTTCTCACCCTGACACCTCCCTATCTCTCTGATTTCTTTGCACATTATGCTCCCAACCTCTGGAACTCTCTGTATCTATCCCCTCTCTAACTATCTTCAAATCCCACCTTAGCATCTTGACTTATCAGTCAGGATCATTCATCTCTGGAAGAGGGCATATTGACAGAGGTGAGTCAGCTGGTGTAAATACACTTGATATTAATTAAATAATAATAATCCTTGCATTTGATATAGGCACCTTTTACATTGGGAGGATGAGTCATAAAACTCACAGGATTTAGTTTGAAGTACAGTAACTTTGTATTTTGTAGATGACCATGTTGATAATAATTTATTATGATAATAGTAGATAATAAGAACATAAGAACATAAGAATTAGGATGCAGGAGTAGGCCATTCGGCCCCTTGAGCCTGCCCCGCCATTCGATAAGATCATGGCTGATCTTTAGACCTAACTCTAATTACCTGCCCTATCCACATATACCCTAATCCCTCTGTTTTTTAAAAATCCATCAGTCTCAGACTTGAAGATGTTCAAGGACTGAGCATCTACAGCCTTCTGGGGTAGTGAATTCCATAAATTCACTACCCTCTGAGTGAAGAAATGTTTCCTCAACTCTGTTCTAAAAGGCTGATCCTTAATTTTAAGACTGTGACCCCTCGTTATAGATTCTCCTACCAGGGGAAACAGACCCTCAGTGTCTACTTTATCCAGCCTTTTAAGAATCTTATATGTTTCAATAAGATCTCCCCTAATTCTTCTGTACTCTAGAGAATATAGCCCTAGTTTATTCAGCCTATCTTCATAGGTCAATCCCCTCATCCCAGGAACTAACCGAGTGAATCTACGCTGCACCCCCTCTAGGGCAAGTATGTACTTTTTTAAATAAGGAGACCAAAACTGCACACAATACTCTAGGTGCGGTCTCACCAAGGCCCTATACAGTTGCAGCAAGACTTCCCTACTCTTGTACTCTAAACCTTTTGCAATGAACGCTAACATGCCGTTCGCCTTCTTAGTTGCTTGCTGCACCTGCAAACTAACTTTTTGAGACTGATGTACAAGGACACCCAAATCCCTCTGAACACTAACACTATCTAATCTCTCCCCCTCTAGAAAATAATCTGTTTTTCTGTTTTTTCTACCTAGGTGAATAACTTCACACTTCCCCACATTAAATTCCATCTGCCACCTACTCGCCCACTCCCCTAGCCTATCTATATCCCGTTGCAATCTTTTTGCATCATCCTCAGAGCTTACTCTCCCACCTAGTTTAGTGTCATCCGCGAATTTAGATACGTTACATTCAATGTCCTCGTCTAGAATCATTGATGTAAATTGTAAATAGCTGAGGCCCAAGCACTGATCCTTGTGGCACTCCACTAGTCACATCCTGCCAATTCGAGAATGATCCGTTTATCCCTACTCTCCGTTTTCTACCCGTTAGCCACTCTTCAATCCATGCTAATATGTTCCCATTAATCCCATGGGCCTTAAATTTGTGCAATAGCCTTTTGTGTGACACTTTGTCAAATGCCTTTTAAAATCTAAATGTACTACATCTACTGGTTCCCCCCTATCTAACCTGCTATATACATCTTCAAAAAACTGTAAAAGTTTAGTTAAGCATGACTGCCCTTTTGTAAAGCCATATTGACTCTGCCGAATCTTGTTATGGTCTTCCAGGAATCCCATAACGACATCCTTAATTAAGGACTCAAGAATTTTCCCTACCACTGAAGTCAGACTAACTGGTCTATAGTTCCCCATCTTTTCTCTCCCACCCTTCACGTTTGCAATCTTCCAATCAATGGGAACTGTTCCAGAATCCAGAGAATTTTGGAAGATCAAAGACAAGCCATCCACTATCTCAGTAGCCACCTCTTTTAAAACCCTAGGATGTAGGCCATCAGGTCCAGGAGATTTATCAGTTTTAAGACCTGATAATTTACCTAAAACCATTTCTTTACTAATATTAATTCCTCCAAGTTGCTTGCTAACATTTTCTTCTTGGTTCCCCTCTATTCTTGGTAGGTAGATAATAAAGTGGTATTAGCAGTATTGCCCAGCCCAGACTCTCTGAACTTCTGACTGAAGGTCTTGCAACTTTCATGAGAAAAAGTGACAAAAATGATGAGAAAAATAGACTGAACACAGAGAAATAAACATATAAGGAATTGTCTTGTCTAGAGTGTCCTTATGGTAGATGAGTACATTTCCAATACAACACATGAAGTGCAAATATGGGCACTTAATGTGTGGTATTTCTTAATTTGAAATGTACAATTATTAAATTTCTAAAGCTTTGGGTATTCTTCAGGATATATCTGATGTTTAAGAATTCAATAATTACACAAAAGTATGCGTTAAGAATACTGGGCTAAAAATTGCAACCTGCTGACTGTCAGTTAACACACTACTGAAAAACACAGCTTGTTAATGTCTTAATTGTGGCTGATCTACGGTCTGACGCCTGCCCCCGACTTCATTGTAAGTGGGTGAGTGTGAAGTGTGGACTGGACTATAGACTATGTGTTGGGCAGCCAGGTAGTGGCCTGATGGCTATATTTATGGTTTTTGTCGTGTTAACTGCCAGTCCAAAGCCACAGTCCACTAACATAGGACTAATAAGTCTAACACTAACTGGCAGTCTAATATGTGGCATGATCAACTCTGGGTCCCACCATTGTGATGGGGCTAATGGGGGAGCTTCATGACTATGGACCCATGACAATTAAGATATTGACTGGCTGCATTTTTCAATGATGTGTTCATCGACACATGGCAATTTTCACCACACTACAAGTGTTAAATGGAACAAGTAATTTTCCCCCTGTTTTGTACTTAAAACCCTCTGAAGAATTACAGGTGGTCACTTAATCCAATGCTAGGCTGAGCGTGACATTAGCTTGGACTTTAGCCAGAACAGGGATCTGCAGCTGTGAATTGCCACTGCTCTGCAGCCGGGCCTTATCTTCACTTCTAGTGACTGAATATAGAGACACTCAATAGTTCACCAGTATATCTTCCTCTTAACCTGGACCAGCATGAAGGCTAACCTGCATCGTTAATTCACAAACAAATAGTTGTTAGACATTGATGAATAGCTTCACTTATAGCCAACCACAAATCAATGTTGGGATTTGCCAAGATGCTGGCTCATTCAAGACACAGCTTGATGCCATAGGGGAAAGATTATTATTCCTTGCATGGGATATGGGAAGTCCTCCCGACGTGAAAGGTGCTATAATAATAATCTTTGCATTTGATACAATAATAATCCTTGCATTTGATATAGCACCTTATCACATCTACCAGACAACTGAAAGCGCTTCACAGGATATACCGTAAAATGTAGTGACTGTATATTTTTGGGTAAAACGCGTCAGCCAATTGCGCACAGAAGTGTCCCACACACAGTCATGGATTGAGTAACCAAATTATTATCGTAGAGTCCTGTAGCTCAGTGGTTAGAGCACTCGCTTTGCAAGTGAGAGACCTGAGTTCAATTCCAGGCAGGGCGAAACCTTGGGCAAGTTTCCTTACTCCACACGCCTAATAATAAATCCTCCAAAACCAAAACCAATAATAAATTGGTCATTTTCAATCTACGACTATTTGTGGGACATTGCTGTGCGCAATTGGCTGCTGCATTCGCCCACAAATAAACAGTCAATTCACTTTACAGTGTGTTTGTGAAGCGCTTTGGGAAGTCCTCCCGACGTGAAAAGCGCTATATCAAATGCAAGGATTATTATTATTATCAAGTCTTTGAGATGTTTCAAAACACTATACAAATCTAATTTTATAAATGTTATAGTGCCTTATCTTGTCATCAAAATATCTCAAAGTGTTTCACAAGATTTACTGTAGAGTGTAGTAACTACATGTTTGTAGGTGAATGTGGCACTCCATTTGCTCACAGCAATGTCTCACAAACAACCATGAATTAAATGTTCAACTTTATCTGTGGGATTAATTGATCAGGACACAGGGAGAAATTCCCTTTTCATTAAATAGCGCCATGGGATCTTTAACATTCACCTGAACCAGGAGAATGGATCTTGTTTTAACATTTGAAGAATGGGCACTTCCGACAATGCAATGCTCCCCCAGCACTGCATTGGAGTACCAGCTTAGACTATGAGCTCAAAGTCCCGAGTTTGGGGTTTGAACCCACAACCTTCTAACTCAGAGTCAAAAGTGCTACGAACTGAGCCAGGCTAACAATGCCACTGACACATGGTAACAGAAAAGCATAAGAAATAATGGAAAACAGATAAAGTGATTTTAGAACAATAAGATGAGTAAAACATAGTCCCCTTCACATAGAGAGAACCATAGAAATAAAGATATTTACAGCACAGGAGGAAGCCATTTGGTACATTGTTATTGTACTAGCTCTCTAAGCCACAAACCCTTTTATAAAACCATAGAAATGTATGGCAAAGAAGAAGGCCATTTGACCTTTCAGGCCCATTTACCTGCCCTTTCCCCATACACAGGTAACTGACTCTTTGTCGGTATCTGTCTAGTTCCCTCTTAATGTTCTCCCAATGTGAAAGGTGCTGCATAAATGAATGTGTTGTTGTTGTTGATGATGAAATCCCTGGCTTACTGGAGTCTGGGTGTCCGAAATTCAAACCTAGCCAGACTTGGCCCGAAAGTAAAATATGTTTTAAAAAAACTTCTGCATGCCAAAAATTTCCATAGGTGTGTGTAGATTCCCCCCAGTCCAACTCACCAATGCTGCACTGAGCAGCCTCTGTAATGCTCACAGCTGCTCACAGCTGCCAGCCTTACCGTCCTTTGTCTGGCATCCAGTGTCCTCATGGGTGAGTTACTACTTTTTTTCTATACAGTGCTGGAAATGCATATACCGTGTTGGAAAATCCCAGTAAATGCATTACCAGCAATTTCTGGCACTGTATATGCATTTTTGTATTACCAGCATTTTAATTACACTTAATCGGAAGTTACGGTGTTCCCCCCCATTAGTCTGCTAGCTGGGATTTATCTGTATGAATTCTGCTATATATTTATCTTGTTCAGATATTGGCCTAAGCATATCTTGACAACTAATACTACAAGCCACTGTATGTACAATCGACCCCATTGTAAACCCAATCAATCTCCTGAGAAAAGGCTATGCAAACTTTCTCTCTCCCTCAAAGGGAAATGGAGTAAAACTCCATGAAATCCATCTATGAAATGCAATGCAATGCAAGGATTATTATTATTATTATCTAATCTTACATAACTGTAGTACGCTCTTGAAGCCAGCTGCCCAACTTGACTTGAATTTCTAAGGTCAGGAGAGCCATCATGTTGCTCGTAGCATTTAGCCTCCTGTATCTATCCTATACTTATCTTTAGAACTCTCAGTCCCATTACTAAGCAGATATTAATCCAGCTCTCTTTTTTTTGAAAAGATAGAGCTCTGCTCAGACACTGATCTATGATCGTATAAGAAAAGGTGCACTTGCTAACTAACAGAGTGGAGCATGACAAAATGCAAGATAAGGGTATAAATCATTTCAGTAGACCCACAGTGTAACACTGTCTCTGAGATCCAAACATAAAATGTGTTCTTTTGAGATGGATGAAAGCGATGGTATTTTATACTGTTTTCTGATATGGGCAACTTATGCAATGTATGCTACATCAGTGATAATAGTGCTTTTGAGAGGGATTGCTCCAGCTGGGCGATGTGGCCGGAATTTTGTTTCACATAGTGTAATTCTTACAGCCGTTAAAGTTTGTCTTCCCACGATCAGCTCTTGACTTCTAAATAAGGAGCGAAATTTCAGAATTTGTAGACTGACAACTCAATGTTATGGATAGGATGCAGATTTGGCTTCCAGATCTACATTTGCATTAGAAGAGCAGAGGGCCACTGAGATAAAAAAAACCTGATGTCTCCCACACTATTTAACCAGGATGTCTGAAAGAACTTTAGGTGTCAGCCTTGCTCAGTTGTTAGTACTTGCAGTTAGAAGGTTTTGGGTTCAAGCTGCACATTGGTATTTTGAGTTCATAGTCTAAGCTGACATTCCAATGCAAGAATCGTGTTCTTCCTGAAGTCTTGGCCTACAATCCCCCAGATAAAATTGGTCATTCAACAACAACAACTTACATTTATATAGCTCCCTTCACATGGGGCAGCATCTCAGAGCGCCTTACAGTGGTGGAGCCTGACATCGAGCCAGGAGGAAGGAGGAGGTGACTGAAGGCACGATTGAAGAGGAAGGTCTTCAGGCATGATGTAAAAAAAGGGGAAGGAGGGGGCAAGGTGGAAGAATTTGGGGAAGAGAGTTCAAAAGCTTTGGGGTGTAGTGGCTGAATGTGGAGTGGAGGGCGATGAGGGACAAGCAGGAGGCCAGAGGCAGCTGAGCAGAGGCTGTGGGATGGTGGCATTGGGAGAAAGCAGCTCAGAAACGTAAGGAGATGCCTGTGCCGTGAAGAGATCTGTAAATGAGTCAGAGGATCTTGAAATTTATCTGTTCTGTGATGGGGAGCCAATTGAGCATGGCGAGGACTGGTGTGATGGGGATACAGAGTTTAGTGTAGGTGAGAATACGAGTGGCGGAGTTCTGGATCAGTTGTAGTTTGACTTCATTCACTTCATGGCCGTTTGTGGGACTTTGCTGTGCGCATATTGACTTCCACATCCAGCTACAAAATACAGTCACTTTACACGAAACTCAGTGAAACACTTTGAGAGACATTTCAATGAATTGATAAGAAGCAAGAATTATTAGTAGAACTATTTTCCCATTGAGAACTCACACCATTTAGACCATTCCTTTGAATTATGTTTGCATTATTGTCCGAGAAATCCCAGTAAATGCATAAAGTTGGACTGATTTGAGGGTCTAAGTGCTTTAGTAAATTGCTGTATCTCATTCCTTTCAACTACAGGAGTAGGGTTTGAATCCAGACCTGTTTCACAGAATGAATATGTAGGCTCAAGTCAGTTCCTATTTGACCCAAATCCACAGTACAAAAAGAATCTGTAATTCTGCACAAATGGTGCCAAACCAGCATACTTAGTCAGAAGCTATAAAAAGACGCTGGTGTGTGAAGTAGAATATGTCACACTGGTGTAGGAGGCGACGCTCTTTTGAGGTTGAACACATAGTTGAGGCACCATGAACTGGAAACTTTACCTTGTGTCTGCCTTTCCTGTGCCTGATGTGGGAGTGCTTAATGCTGGCATTGAGTCCAAAAAGTAAATATTCCATTTGCCACCACTGACAGACAGCTCTCGTCTTGTTAAGCACAAAAATTCTTTCTTCCTGTTTTGCCAACATAAAACCCACTGGCAGTTGACTTAATAGCCCATTTATAGCAGCAAAACGAGAATCACTTAACCCATTATATGACTTCTGTCCGCCACAGGTCTATTTGATCCAACTTTTCAGAATCTTGCTGTTGTTGCCATTCTACGTACCCAAACCTTTACAGTGTAGCACTTTGAGGTGTCCTCCCAAAATGAAAGGCGCTCTACTAAACACAACAACAATTATTTTTATTACTCTATTTATGTAGCATTTCTGAGTAGAATTTGGCAAATACTTAATACACTCTTAATTTTTAAGCTACTTTTCCGTAAGGTCTTTTAAGAAACCCCTGAGCTAAGAGTCTGTAGCTCAGTGGTTAGAGCACTCGCCTCGCAAGCGAGAGACCTGGGTTCGATTCCCGGCAGGGCGAAACCTTGGGCAAGTTTCCTTACTCCACATGACTGATAATCTTTCAAGAAAAAAATAATAATTTGGTCACACAATCCATGACTGTTTGTGGGACACTACTGTGTACAATTGGCTGCCATGTCTCGCCTACAAAATAGACATAGGCAGATTTTCCCCCCAAAATGTGTTTTCATAAAGTTTTTCTGCTCTAACAACTTTCTCCCAATAGTTTGGAAACATTAAAGGGTAATTTTCACAGTAAGTACTCAACAACAAGAAGTTTGCATTTATATAATGCCTCATGCAGGGTAGCATCCCAGAGCTCGACAGTGGCGGAGCACAACGCCGAACCAGCAGGAGGCGGAAGGTGACCGTAGGCACGGTCGAAGAAGAAGGTCTTCAGGCATGACCTGAAGATGGGAAAGGGACTAGATGGAGGGATAGAGGAAGAGTGTTCCAGAGTTTCGGGGCGTAGTGGCTGAAAGTGCAGCCACCGATAGCGGAATTGACAGCACGAGGGACATGCAGAAAACCAGAGCCAGTCGAGTGGAGGTATTGGGTAGTGGGTTGGGGGGTAAGCAGGTCGGAGAGGTAGGGTGGCATCAGGGGATGAAAGGATTTTAAAACGAGTGTTTGTCTCTTGAAATCAATCCATTCGGCGATAGGGAGCCAGTGGAGCCAATACAAGGGATAAAGTATGGCTTTATTTTTTCTGACAGCCCTCTCTTGCTCAAACTAGTGTAGTGTTAACAGGCAGGAGAAATCCTAAAGCTGAGGGTTTTATGTTTCCAATATAGGAAGAAAGAATTTTTGTGCTTAACAAGATGAGAGTTGTCAGGGGTAACAAATGGAATATCAAATGCAAGGATTATTATTAATAATAATAAATGAGCTACACAAAGAGCTACTTTAAAGAGGAATATATGTATCATGGTTTTGGAATGTAGTATCCTTTGACAGAACAATCCATTCGGTCATTTAGCCCATGAAGTACGTTTCACCAAATTGGAGGAATTGGCCTGACAGGAAATGATGCTAATATGAATGAAACATTGTCGGCATTTAATATTGCCAATGGCCTTATAGTTTCCAAGAGGTATTCTTAACCAACACATGGACATTGGATCAACAGTTGTAAAAATGCACCTTTTCATTATTTTAATTGCAATTGTTCATTGCAAAAGAAAGGTTTGGCAAGCTGATGGAATGCATTGTCACTGAGCTGATGAATCAGAACTAAACTTTGCCACTGTCTGGAGTGGAGTGCACAGCAATGTTCCATTGTTAACGGTCACAAATATCTTAGACATCACACTTATCCATCATTTTATAGCCAAGGAATAAATATATCCTTAAAATAATTCTGATGGTTATCTACTCTGCAGCTCGTGTACTCTCACGCACCAGGCTCCGCGACTCCATCAGACCACCCTCGCTCGACTCCACTGGCTCCCCATCCCCCAAAAGATCGAGTTCAAGATCCTCGTCCTTACCTTTAAGGCCTTGCCCACTCCTACCTCTCTGACCTGCTGACTCCCTTCCAACCTGCCCGCTCCCTCCGTTCAAGGAGTTCCAGCCTGCTCCATGTCTCCCGCCCGACTCGCCCTACCATTGGTGGCCGGGCTTTCAGCCTCTCTGCCCCCACACTCTGGAATTCCATCCCACGGTCCCTTTGCCTCACTTCCTCCCTTGCCTCCTTCAAGGCTGGTCTCAAGACCATTCTCTTCGATCGTGCCTTTGGTCGCCCTCCCACCTCTCTGCTTACCTCACCCCTACACCACCCACTCCCCCAATGTTCGGGCCCCGACACCAGACTGTTCAGCACTTTGGGACGTCCTCCTGACGTGAACATAAGAATTAGGAGCAGGAGTAGGCCATTCGGCCCCTCTAGCATGCCCCGCCATTCAACAGGATCATGGCTGATCTATTCTAACTCTACCTCCCCGCCTTATCCCCAAATCCTGCAATCCTTTTATCCACAAGAAATCTATCAATCTCAGTCTTGAATATGTTCAAGGACTGAGCATCTACAGCCCTTTGGGATAGAGAATTCCATAAATTCACTACCCTGAAAGATGCTCTATAAATGTAATTTTATTTTTGTTGTACATCTTAGCACCTACCTGTACAGCCATTGAATACCATTTTAGGTTTAATAATCTAACATCTTGTGGTGTTATGTCAAACCCATCTACCCCACTTTTCTTCTCCACTCCTTTCACCTGGCTAACTCCAATCTACTATGCATTCTCCGTTTGATAAGTATGCCCCTAATGTCTGAAATTCTCTTGCTTAACCTCTCCATGCTCTCCCTCTCTATCCACCTTTAAATCCCACCTAAAAAAAACTACCTCTTCAACCACACCTCCAATCTTCTCCCTCTCCTCCCTAGCTCAAGGTATGACTCCATCTTTCTGAAGTGCTCTGAGATGTTATCTCAGACTGCAGTAATACTCTTTTTCACAGACTGTGCCCTAAAAACTTTCTGCCATGTATAACTTACACATCCAGATCAGTCCCGATAATCATCCTTATCCAGTCACGTACGGTGTCCCTCAGGGCTCTGTCCTCAGTCCCCTCCTCTTCAATCTACACATGCTCCTGCTCGGTGATGTCATCAGCAGGCATTGGGTCAATTTCTACATGTATGCAGATGACACCCAATTCCATCTCTCTGTCCCCACCCTCGACTCCAGGACCAATGGTGTCCTGACAGAATATCTGTCAGACATCAAGTCCTGGACAAGAGTCAACTTTCTCCAGCTGAATGTTGGCAAGACAGAGGCCTAGTGCTTGGCTCCCATCAAGATCCTGTAGATCAGTGGTTAGAGCACTCGCTTTGCAAGCGAGAGACCTGAGTTCAATTCCAGGCAGGGCGAAACCTTGGGCAAGTTTCCTTACTCCACAGGCCTAATAATAATCCCTCCAAAACCCCCAAAAACAATAATAAATTGGTCATTTTCAATCTACGACTATTTGTGGGACATTGCTGTGCGCAATTGGCTGCCGCGTTCGCCCACAAATATACAATCAATTCACTTTACAGTGTGTTCTGTGAAGCGCTTTAGGATGTCCTCCCGACGTGAAAAGCGCTATATCAAATGCAAGGATTATTATTATTATTATTATCAACGCCTCCTCACCTCAGGCGCTGACAGTATCACTATTCATGGTTGCACTCTACACCTCACCGAGCCAATAACGGAACCTCGGTGTCCAGTTCGACCCTCAGCTATTTTTCAAACCCGACATTTGTGCCTTGACCCATTCCACCTTTCCCCACCTCCGCAACACTGCCTGCCTCCGCCACTGCCTCTCACCGCAGGCTGCCAAGACCCTTTTCCACGCTTTCATCACGTCGCGGCTTGACTTTGCCAACTGCCTGCTCATTGGACTTCCCAACTCTTCTCTCCACGAGCTGCAGATTATTCAGAACTCTGCAACTCATGTCCTCTCCTGTACCAGGCTATGCAAACCAATCACCCGCATCCTTATCCAGCTTCACTGGCTCCCCATCCTTCAGAGAATTGAGTTCAAAACCATCATTCTCACCTTCAAAGCGCTCCTTGGTCTTGCTCCCCCTACCTCTGTCACCTCCTAACCCCATATCAGCCTGACAGCTCCCTCCGCTTGGCTGCCTGCTCCATGTGCTCCGCACTTCCTGCTCCACCATTGACCATCGGACATTCAGCATCTCTTCCCCCACACTCTGAAATTCTACCCCGCAATTCCTCTACTTGACCCCCTCTGTTGCCTCCTTCAAGTCCCATCTAAAGACCTTCCTCTTCGACCGTGCCTTCAGCCACCCCCCACGCCTCCTGCTCTCCACCTCTCCTGGGACCAAAACTGTTGCAGGCCTCACAGATTATTTAAAAATTAAAATTAGGCAGTGATATCTGTGTAATTCTAGTCACCATAAACACATGGAAGAGCTCAAACATCTTCCTCTCTAACCCAGGTACCACAACTGCATCAGCAGCCAAGACTACAATATTTCTATGCCACCAAAATTTAAACAGTTGTTTTGTGGCTGCTGACATAGGTGATTGATCCAGGACCAAGAATGCTAAGGGCACTGATCCCTTTCCAAGTTCAATCTCGCTTCCAAAGCAGATCACAGAAGTATTGATGGATGATGGAAGCTCTTAAATACAATACAATGTACGTTTATATAGTGTATCATATATATATATATATATATATATTTCCTTTCACATCAGGACAATGTCTCAAAGCGCTTCACAGTGCTGGGTGGGCATCCGAGCTGGGATTGGGAGCTGAGGTGTGGTGGGTATGGAAAAGGGAAAGATGACCAAAAGCACAGTCAAAGAGGAATGTTTTTAGAAGTACTTTGAAGAGGTCCTTCCGATGTGAAAGGCGCTCTATAAATGTAATTTTCTTGTTGTTGGAAGGGAAGGAGAAACTCCAGATGATTTCCAGAGAACAGGCATAGAATGGCTGAATGCCCCCCCATTGTTGATGAGGTGAATCAGGCCATGAAGCAGGCTGGAACAAAGGGAGAGATCAGGTTGATAGAGTTCAAGTTGCTGAATAGAGGTTTTTATCAGGAAACAACTGGATCCTTTGAATGGCATCTTCCTCTATACATAGACTTTCATGGTCTAGAGATTAAAATAATATGTGAGTTATGAAGGAAACTTGACCAAGTCCACAATATTAACATTTTTGACAATAATATTGTTCAGTTCTTAAATTCTTAACACTTGTTTTCTTTGGAAAATAGCAAAACTCCAGACTTTGAGTTGCAGAATCTAGCCTGAGGAAGAATCGAAACTTCATGCCAGCACGTGTTGTTCCTCATTGTGTTGAATGCTCAATCTATTACTTTCCAACACCAGTTTCCCTAACTCGAGAGAAAGTGAAGCACATGTCTGTCCTGAAATATTGTCAGCAGTGGAGGAGGGCTCATGATTTGATCCAAAGGCAAGGTAAAAAAGTGGTCTTATTTCAGGTTTGTCTTTGCAGTGTCTTAACTTAAGTCAAGCAAGGATTATTTAAAAGTTTTCCCGTTTCCTGTCCCAAGTGAAATTTCATGAGATTGTACCTGCATTGCTACTTTTATTGTAATCTTGTGGCTGTTCAATCCCTGATCCTATCTGTTCAAGATTTATCATAGAAGGTAACGTTTCCTGCCACCCACACCAGACACATGCAATATCATCAGGAGTGAACGTAATTCTGATCGTATGTCATATCAAATATTTCTTCCCTTCCATCAAGACCTTGCAGCACTCAACCGTGCTCCCTCTCTCCTCTCCTGAGTCTCGGATTTGGTGGAATATGGTTCCACAAGTGCCGTCTGTCCTCCAGTACCTTACTTATGCCCTCATTCTTTACATGTGGGTCATTGTCTAATGCTAACCAGGTGCTGCCTTTACTACCTAGGTTAGGGAGTCCTTTGTATTCACTTAGAAAAAAGCTGCATGTTTGGAGGTAGAAGCAGTTATGCTAATAAAATGTGTAATATGTGATTTAGTTCAAGGTTTTCGTGAAATTTAAAAAAAAAATATTTGGAAAACAGTAGGTCTGAAATTCCTCCTCGGTTTGGCCTGTGACGCCTTAAATTTGGCCTTAAATTTAAGGTCAGTCTTAATTTTGGATGCCTTTTTTTCATCGTTTTAAAAAGCGTCTTCCAGATTATGACTAAATTTAACAGTTTTTCTACAATTTTGCATGATTCTTAATTTTTAAGACCAATTAAGACAAAACAGAGTGTGGAATTTCAGGCCTAATGTGTCTACTGTTAAACCCTAGTAACAATCTCAGGCCTAAAGTCGTTGAAACATTTAAAGATTTTATCAAACTGCATTCAACTAATATCACACTAATTTACTGTTCTTCTTAAAGAGAGGAAATTGCTTTGGTTTCTATGGAATTGCAGGATGTTTTCTTATTGGCAATTCTCTTCACTTTTCCTTTCCCGACTCTTCCTGGCACATGTATCCACAGCCGCTGGCAGCCTCTTGATACTTCATCCCAGAGACCATCTTTCATTTGTGTGCATCGGCAAGTTATTTAACCATTGGATGGATTACGATTAACAACACCACATCAATATGACAGTGTAAATCCAGCTCGCGTTCCCCGTTAGTGGGTGAACAATCCAATGCTCAGTACATTCTGCTTCACAATGATAGAAAAAGCCAACATTGAGGGTTTAAAAGGCTATAAAATGGAGCTCAGACTTTCTCTCACCCTGATTTTAGTTGAGTGCAGTTTGATAAAATATTTAAATGTGTCAACGACCTGTAACACACAAACATTTACCACCAAAAACCTGCTTTAGCATCCAGCTGTGATCAGATAACTCAGTCTTTGCCTATCAGAGAAGCTTGCGTGAAAAATTGACCGTGTTGCTCCCTGCATTTCTTGTTCATTTAAGAAAGAAAATCCTTCAAGTTGAAATAGGAAGCGGGTAGAGTTGGTATTCAGGAAAGATGAGATCAAATTCATTCAAACTTCTCCTGCGATTTGCTTTGAAAGGCTGGAGAAGACCTTTTGAGTAGCTGAATGATCAAACATAATAACAACCACTAGATGGCAGCAAAGATTCGATTTAGACACCAACACTGGAAACTCTTAACTCCCTGAAGGTTTATGAATGTTTGCACTCCAAGCTGCTCATAAAATTAATCTATGTCATTGCACAAAGGGCAACTTCTAAAAGTACACACAGAATACTTGGCCACTGATAGAAATTGCAAGAGCCAATTTATTATTAAACTCACACATTGAAATATTAGATTTCAAGCCGCTTTCCAAATAATTTCCAGATAACCAAATGATGTCACCTTGTTTTTTTGGCTGATTTAACCGTTCACTTGGCTAAATCCATTTGAATTTAAAGTGAGAACAACTGAAGAGCGAATTTCTCTCTTAGATGAATTAATCTGAAGTCATTGCTACCACATATATTCCATGTGTCAGACACCCGGCTGACCAAAAAAACGCCATATATTCCTAAATAAAGTCAAAACAATAAACACAGCACTTTTAACAACATTCAATGGAATCTGGCAGGAAACACATGGTAACTTTGGGTTATTAGTGTGGACTGAGCAGGAAGCACATCCTGGATGAAACTTACAAATTCCATCTCTTTGTAATTAAATGTGAGTAAGTCCATTTCCATTAATCATGTATTAGTTATTGTGAACAATGAAAAAAAGGATCAGGATATGTGGTGCATGTATACATATGTATGTAAATAAAATGATACACCCACAAGGACACAGGTAATACATGTGGTCAACATCGGTACCTTTTTAAAATGTAGAATCTGGAAGATATTAAACATCTCACATTTGCCTTTTGGAAAAAAAAACTTCAATTGAATCCCGGATGCACAGCAAAGATGCGATTACATCATCATGAAGCTGAGTTTTATATATAAGTATTGTATGTGATCAATGTATGCGGCACATTAGAGAAGGAAACATGAAGTAAAGCTGTTAGGTTCAAATCCTGTAAAATGGCTGAAGCTCAGCAAAGCAATAAAACAGCATTTTAAACTCACAATCGTTGAGTGTCAGGGAAAGAAACTTGCTCTTTGCATGGAGTTTCATGCCAAGAGCAAAAGGTCACACAGAGTATATTGAACTGTAAATGAATGAAATGCTGGTGGGGATAAGTGCATGTTGGATGTTTTAAGTGTTACTGTCAAACTGACAAAAGACGGTTGATTTGAAAGTGATTGTTTTTACCAAGTTAGGTCAGATGTCATTTCATTTCAAAATTTTATGGCTTCCCATAGTTATTGATGGATGTGAAGTCCTGTAGCTTAATGGTTAGAGCACTTGCCTTGGAAGCGAGAGGACCTGGGTTCGATTAATGTAAAGGAGACACTACCAATAGTTAGTCAAATAATTAAGAAATATAAAGGTATGGGTGAGGGGATAAGGTGGGTGGAGGCTCATTTGGAATGTAAACAGCAGCATAGACTATGCTGTAATGTTCGAGGTAATTCTATATCAAAATCTTCGAGTACTTCAAGAGCAATTTACAGAGTTTATGACATCAAGAGGCAATAAAATGAGTCTTAGACTCACAATAAGCTTCTAAAAATAATCTACTGGTTTCAGATAAAATTAAGATATCAACTTATTTAACAGAAACAAAATACAAGGTAGAAATCTGACTATTTTATTTGCAAAATTAGACATTGGTTTAGACCACACCCAATTGTTCTGGGTCTCACTTTTTTTTAGACTACAGTATAAATACTTCATATTGCAAAAATAATAATCCTTGCATTTGATACAGTGCATTATCACGTCGTTGAGACGTCTCAAAACACTTCATAGAATATATTGTAAAGTGGATTTGACTGTGTGTTTTGTGGGCGATTGTGCACAGCAATGTCTCACAAACAGTGGTGTATTGAGTGATTTTTTTTTCTTTTGGAGGAAGTATTTTCCCCAGAAAGCAAACAACCAATTACTAACAACCAGGTTCCTACTTACTGCTACGTAAACAGAGGCCTGTGGAGCAAGGAAACTTGCCTAAGCTTTTGCCCCACCCAAGAATCCAAACCCAGGTCCTCTCCCTTGCGAGGTGACCGAGCTAACCACTACACTACAGTATAAGAGGGCAATGGATCTTCCAGAAGATAGTTGAGGATATCGACCTGAATTTGAAATGACATTTTCTAAGTACTGAATTAAAATAAAGCTAAATCACATTAAAACATTAGTTTACCAAGAAATGGTGTACTCAAACCTCAGGACATGCATTCACTTTATTTGAATTTAATCTAAGAGCACAATAATTTACGATTTGAAATCATGTTCTTTTACAAGTTGCTAGTGGGCTAAAGTTGACTGCTCGTGTTGGCACAATACTCAGCAGTGTGATGATGAGAACAAATGTTGTACTTGGATCCAGATTATAAAGTTAATGTTATGTCTGTTTCAGCAATTCTGGATAACACTGAGAAGGGATTTCATATACAGGATTTTTCTAGTCAGTTGTATTATACTTCTAACTGATGACATCTACCTAGATTGATGATTTTTGGGGACTTACTCCATATTTGTCTTTTGATATAAGAAAATATTTTTGCCCGTTAGATTTATCTTGCAATAAAGTGCAATACAGCCTCGTAATACATGCAAACGAATAAACTTTCTTAAAAATAATCAAATGTGCAAAACTCCCCAAATAACACTAATAGTTACAAATCTTGAAAATAGGAAAAGGGTATTCCAAATAATGTCTCGAGGTTCCCAAAGCTTTCCACTGTATAGACTAATCTCTACAGAATTAATTGCTATTAGCATCTCCATTATTGTAGCATGGGACTCCCAGGGTGGTAAAGGGGATGAGATGGTCTTCCTTTATAGCATAGCAGTTCCTATGTTTATATCCTTCTGATAACTATATTATTATTGCATTACATTCCGAATCTCATAATCGGCGCTGTGATCAGAAGCATTTTCTGCAAAATGCCAGTAGATGGCACTTGGCGACTGTAGAAATGTCTTCATAAACGCACAAAACCTCCCATTCATTCCATGTACATAAAAGACTGCATTGACTCGATTGCTCCCCACACAATATTTGTGTTTTGCCAGCTGCTTTTTTTCCCCGTCATCTTAAAAAATGTGCAAAGTTCAGGACTGCTCAGATCTTTTTTTTTTAACACACATATTTTCACCAAAAGAACAGCTTGTCATTTCAACATTACAAGCAACCTTTTCAGCCAGGTAACTGACTGACTGACTGACTGACTTGACTGACTGCAAGTCTAGTTTAAGGAGTTGCAGTCAAAAGGCCAACAGATACACTTGGTTGAAATTTACCACAGGCAAATCTACATCACGGTCTGCGATGCTTTTAATTTTTTTTTTGGAAAAAAAATAATAAAAATCCACTGATCCTCTGCAGTGGGTTCGAGAGTCAACACTTACAACTTCTCATTTAGACTTTACGAGCAGTCAATATTTGCTGAAACGCTTCATTTAACTCGGATTCGTGAGTAGATGTACTCAAAGCAATGGTTTAGATGGGATCTGGACATTTCAATCTTATTTTGAACATTTAGACCCTTCCTCCATCTCCTCCTCCTCCATCTCCTCCTCCTCCTCCTCCTCCTCCATCTTCTCCACACCATCAACAGACACACAACACCCACTGCACAAACTGTCTCACTTCCAAGATCTTTTGAATCCACAAATCGTCCTAGGACACGATCCACTCAGTCAGAACCTCAGACTAACCATTCAGTAAGTAACACATAACATCGACCAGCACCATTAAACACCATTAAACACGTAAATGGACCACAATTGAGCCTGGTCCTGATTGAGATGTATCCATCGTGGAGGGGGTGGACACAAATACCTGTGTCTAATGTTTGCTAAAAAGCCCACAGAGTGAAAACGAAGGGAGGAATTTATTCAAGAACACAAGTTCTCATCGCAGAACTATTCTGCTCGGCGGCCAAAACACTCAATTCATCTGCAATCTTCCCTGCAAATGCCCTTCGGATGAAAAAAAAAACACTTAACGTGCAATTGACCAGATCAGCCTGTGCATGGGGTACACACTGGTTGATGTGTGTGAGTGTGAGTGTGTCTGTAAAAGGGGAATGAGAAGCATCTCACAGGTGAACCAGTGTCCAATGTAACTAAACACAGGGCAGTAACAGCTCATGAAATGGACATTACACTTAAGTTGAAGTCAAGAGACTTTCAACACTGCGACTGATCCTTGGTGCTGCCTGAGAATATATAAATTGCACGTTATAAATCCTGCTCCCCCCCAAAAAAAGATCACTTCAAGCCGAGAGAGAACACAACCCTCTGTCAGCCTGTAATCCTGTCTGATTTACACAGCACAAGATAACCCGCAAATTTAAATGTGTCTTCAAGAATCCAAATCAACATTGCAATCAAAAAGCTTCAGATAAGAGCCAGGGCAGCAGATGTTAAGTGTGGAAAGGAAGAGTTGCAACGTTGCACGTTTCTTTTTTTTGGGGGGGGAGTGAGGGGTAAAAAAATTAGTACTCTTAAATAGTGTCTGAATTACCAGCTAATAACCTAATCGATAATAAACTCCCCACTTTGTGTGTGTGTGTGTGTGTATGTGCATCTTTCTCTGACAAGCAAACCTGCTGCTCTGCAACTCACTTTAGGTGACAGACAGCGATCAAGGAGTTTCCCCCCATCCCACCCCACCCCAGACAAAAATATTGCTCAGAACCTGTCAAAGGGTTCTTTCTTTTCCCTCCTCCAGCCAGAGAAAAAAAACACACGCAAAAAGAAAAAAAAACTTTGCAGATTTGCTGCTAAACTTTCTCTGTGGCTGCCTCAATGTAGGGATTTCTCTCTCTCTTTCTCTCTCTCTTTCTTTGGAGTTGGTGCAGGAAGGCAGACAGACAGAAGAAGGAGCTCACCTTTTGCTGGACTCCTTGTGTGGTTGCTCCAGTGGTCCGTCTCTGGCTCTGAGACTTTAGGATCTAGGTCCTGGAGCCAAGGAGACACTTCTTTTTCTCACCAGGAAGAAGGAGGCGCGGCGTCATTAGATAGTTACGTACGCCTCCAAAACTTATTATGAGTTTCTCTCAAGCAAAGCCTGTTCCAAAGGTACAACATGTAACCTTATTCCATCCCTCCCCCTCCAACCCCCACCCTACCCCCACTCTCACACACATGTTCACAAACATCAGACAGTCAACCCCACCCACACACACACACACACATTTGGGATAAATCAGATCATGTAAACATGTAGAGGAGATCATTGAGTTCACATCAGGAAGATCTGGGACACAGAGAGATGTGTCAGAACACACTTTGTGGGCGTTTTTTTTTTGTGGGTGGTGGGGGGGGGGGGGGTTCTCATCCTGGATCTAACTTTTTTTTCCAGTGAGTTTTCTTTTCCGCCAGAGTGTGGCTTGTCCCTTGTTCCTTGTTCCCTCTCACAGGTTTCCTGCAACTGGCAAAGGGTGGAGGAGTGGGTTGTGGGCAGAATGATTAACACAGGACACACACACACACACACACACACATACATTGCCACAAGTGGAAGTGTGTGGCTGTCTTATTTATTCACGCATGGAACTGGGATCTTTCCTTATTAAAAGACATCATCACCTCAAGTCTACTTCGAAACGTCCAGCGTAAGGAGTAGCTGATGGTGAGAGGCAGATCTCAGGTTTGCTGGGGTGAGGGCGGTCCTTTCTGGGAGAGGGAATTGGTGCATATTTCAGCACAGAGCATCCCCTTTGACAGGAGGCTGCGACTCCTCAATCTTACAAGCACACTTTTCATCAAAGGGCAGTTTAAAGGTCTCACATCACTTGCAAACGGTCAAGGACACTCTCTCACATCACTTTGCAAACGTTGGCACTCTCTCTCTCTCTCTCTCTCTCCTGGTCTCTCCATTGCACAACACGATTTCCCCTAATTCGGTGAAGCGAAATAGAAACCACATCCGCTCAGCTGCTTCCCAGGAAAGATCGGTTGTCCTGGTTGTCGTTTAAGTGTGATTTATTGCTGGGTTATTAGTTTCACCAAGCGATCAATGTTTTATTGGAAGCTGTTGATAGTTTCAATTTCAATGAGGGGCGCTATTGTCTTGAAAAACTCACAAGACTGCTCCATAATGCCTCACACTGTGTCCATGCTCCATGGTATATCCTGTGAAGCGCTTTCAGCTATATGCAGCTATAGGGGTAACCCTGTTGGAAAGGTATTGCAAATCCTCTAAAGCTCAAAGGTGTGTTACCCTTTATTGATAAGCCATAGATGTCATTTTTGGGATAGGCTGCACTCAACTGTACCCATATCAAATATAAACCAGATTTATATCACTGTACGACATTGATTACTTTTCATTTGAAAGAATCGTGTCCAACGCCTTGCGGGTTGTCCTCCCGAAGTAAAAGGTGCTTTACAAATGTAATTTGTTGTTGTTGTTTGGGAAATAGGAAGATCCCTTTACCATGTTTCATACTGTATTATTGATTCAAATGTAGTTCAGGTACTAAGGGTAGTTCAAAAGGTGAAGTATATTTTGCCCACAAATCACTTTACAGTATATTCTGTGAAGCGCTTTGAGACGTCTCGAAAATGTGATTAGGCGGTTTATCAAATGTACTCGGGGAACAAGACCTTTCTGTCTAACAAAAGCAAGCTCGGGCTAACTTTAAAAATTATTTTTGTAGTGAGATACTGATGCCAGATCTGTCTTACAATCAACCATGCATTCACTTACAAAAATACAAATAGCTACACTTTACTGTAAAAAGCAATCCTGTGCAGCGCTTTGAGATGTTTCAATGAAGAGGTAAGGCACCTTGGGACATTGCAGTGCATAAATTGGCTGCCACGTTCACCTATAGAACAAGCAGTCACTACACCATAGTATATCTTGTGAAGCACTTTGAGACATCCTCCCGACATGAAAGATGCTACAATAAGTGCAAGGATTATTAATTTTTATATCAAATGTCAATTGATTATTGTTATTTATTATAAACTCAGAACAGTTGGGCCAAAAAAAAACATACTGTTTTAGATGGGCTTGTGCGTTGTAAGTGTTTCATGTAACAAAAGCCCTTGAGTTCAGAGTTGAGCACATCCATCATGTTGTTAGCATTCTCTGTACAAGCAGCAGTAAAGCCCACAAATTCCTCTGTTGGTGAAAAAAGGTTGCACCAACATTCCGAATGCTAATAGATTTAATGGATTTGCAGCAGTGCCCGAAATTCTGCAGGGCTGAGATTTTGTTGCTATGAGCAGCTAATGAGGAAGTACTGTCAATGCAGTGAGTATTTCACAATCCCAAACGACTTTACCAATCCAATTTAGGTGAATATATTCAGAGCATCTCGCTGTAGAATCAGAATTTTTGCGCAAACGTCTCTCAGTGAAAAAGGCTGATATTCTGACAAGTTTTTGTGAAAACATATCAATAGCAACCCTTGCATTTTGATATTGTGCCTTATCATGTTGCCGAGATGCACTCAACATGCTTTACAGGAATTATTGTAAAATGTAATGGTTGTGTAACTTATAGTCGAATGCGACAGACAATTTGCACCCAGTAATGTCCCACAAGCAGAGAACGATGTACTACTGGAAGGAATTTCCATGCAACGAATCATCATTTCTCACGGCTGTAATCAAAGGTGAAGCTACCACAGAACAGAAGGTTCCGATTCTGTAGATGGAGAGCCCCCAGGTCTAAAAAAAAATGGCATGAAAATAAGAGGTAGAAGTAGATTAGTTTCAGAGTTTGGAAAGTGTTGGGATGATAGATGTTGGAGCTCAAGAAGTCCCAGATAATGTAGGAATTATGCATGTTCATATTTTCATGCACACATCAATATAGTATATCTAATGACAATGTTGCAGTTGTGGCAATCACAGCAATACCTAAACCATATGTTCGTGGAAATTACAGCAAATTAGGTAATTTCAAAGATATAGTTGCTGAATCAAATGCAATGTGTATTATGTCTAACCCTTTCATTTAAACCCAATGTCTGAAAGCCCTTCAGCAAGGAATTGCTGTCAATAATGATGCATTTATACTCTCATGGAGACCTGCCACTTGAGATCTATACAGGCATTCAATACACCCTTCATAAATTATAGGACAAGCCTCTGAGCCACATTTCTCCATTTACTTCAATGGGAGTCAGAGCTTTGGACCTGAAAAGCGATTAATATTGAACCTTATCAGATCATCGAGATGTCTCAAAATGCTTCACAGGATTTTACTGTGAAATGTAATTACTATATTTTTAGGCGAATGTGGCAGCCAATATGGACACAGCAAAGAGCTATGACACGATTGACTATTGTCCGAAACCCTGACTGTCCATTGCCTTGGGACATCTTCCCGACGTGAAAAGCGCTTTACTAAATGTAATATTGTTGTTATTGTTTTAATTTGGGGGGGGAGTGGGGGAAGTGTTGGCCAGGACATCAGCAGAAATTGCTGCTGTGGGATCGTTAACATTCATCTGAGCAGGCAGATGGGATCTTGATTTAATGTCTGATCCGAAGGATGGCACCTCAAACAATGGAGCAGTCACAAGGTTGTGGGTTCAAGTCCTGATCAAGACCCACAACCTTGTGACTCAGCCAGGCTAGCACCTGGGTGACATCCAAAAAAAGCACTTCTGGAGAGAAAAGGGACGGCAAGTACTCCTCCTTTTCCTTTACATTTCCTTATTCTTTACATCATATGTAGTGGAAACAGTTATATGCCATGGGATGGTGTCAAGTTGCAGCCATTTGATCTGAACAAATGGGAAGCTTCCCCAATCAAATCACATGAAGCACTAAGGAATCATTTAATAATAAACATAGTGTGTTTGGATGTATCATAACATATCAGGCCCGGGATATATCCCTCCGCAGTCTTGCCCCACCCTATGTCAGCGACCTCCTCAAACCCTACCAACCCAGCCACTCTCTCTGCAGAACAGGCACCGGCCTGCTTCATGTTTCCCAAGCCACTAACACCACCCACTCCACTATTGGTAGTTGTGTTTTCAGTGTATCTGCCCCCACTCTCTGGAACGCCATTCCAGAATTCCTTTGACTCGCCTTTTTTAAGGTCCACCTCAAAACATTCCTCTTTGATCATATTTTCAGCCATCTTTCCACCACCGCCCACCCCCACCCCTATCCTGGGTGAAAACCTTGACTGTCTAGCACCTCGGGACATCCTCCCGATGCAAAAGATGTTGTACAAATGTAAATTTAAATCGGATTGTTTCATTTTTAATATAAGAATTTCTCAAACAACATTAATAATGTTAATTACAAATTTTAAGAAATGAGGATGCCTCATATATGCTCACCCAAGTAGGATAATCTTTCGGGGCCACTTGCGTATTCTCATCCTGACTTATTATGTTAAAAATAATAATAATAATAATCCTTGCATTTGATACAGCGCTTTTCACGTCGGGAGGACATCCTAAAGCGCTTCACAGAATATATTGTAAAGTGGATTGACTGTGTATTTTGTGTCTCACAAACAGTTGTGGATTGAGATGTTTCTTCTATGTTACCCACTAGCAATAATTATAATGAGCTATGCAGAAGTGTTTACCTTGGACTGTGATTAGGACATTAGGCTTCAAATGATTAAGACTTGAATTTCTGCCAATAACAATACACTTTGGCCAAAATTGGTTAATTCCAGAAATACTGTAATTTTATCGAAAAAACCACTTCAGGGGAATTTTCGTGAAAGGCTTTATAGTGAAAGATTTCAGTAAGCCTCAATTTTATATAACTGTGTATTTGTTGATCAGACTAAAAGGAAAGAGGAATGTTGATGTTTGTAGAAATGTCATTGATGTTCACCAGAAAAAAGATGAACTAAGCTTTCTAAAACGTATATATAATTTTTTAAAAATCTTATAAAGTAATGGATTTATCACTGTATCGTCTACAGCAGATGTGTAAAGGGTTACATATTTCAGAACTAAAATTTCTACAGGCATTTAGAACTTTATACTAATGGTTTCACTAACACTAAGCACTCAGGCATGCTATCCTGTGTGAGGGTGCTATATACATGCAAGGTGTTGTGTCTATAGAAAAAATATTCGTTTATTGAAACAGCAGACTAAAATGATAACATTTGGAGTATTTTGAGTAATCTATGGGGGCAGAGTGCGAGATGTGCTATGATAAATATTACTGATGATAGTGATCACACTATGGACTGTATTTGCACTCCCAAAGTCACTTATAAATAATATGAATATAATATTAATAATAATCCTTGCATTTGATCTAATGCCTTATGACATCATTGAGGCATCTCAAAGTGCTTCACTGGATATACTGTAAAGTGGTTTGACTGTATTACGTGAGCGCAAATAATGCCCAGTTTTCCAAATTTGCTGTAGTTCTACGGACCAGCACTTTGGTAACTATTATCCAGTGCGAAAATGGAATTTTTCATGAAATCTGAGATCCATGTAAAGTGTTATTTTAGAAAGCTTTGAAGCGCAGTCTTCAGAGACCATTGTAAAAGAGCTAACATTCTCTCTCCACCATTAAATTATAGGCTCCCAGGCATTTCTAACAAGATTTGGAAAACCATTATTGTTGGGTTATGTATTATATGAGCATTATCCAGGCTACTAGAAATTACTAATAAACACAAACAATTGCTAAAGGTTGCTGGTTAAATACTAGGAAATTAATGTAAGCAGTTTCAAAATATTCTGTTTTGTAGGAATGAGTGGTCTATTGGACATTTGGGAAGCAATGTTAAGACATCACCACATTTTTATCTGATGCTAACAGTGTTGAGTTAAACTGGTTCTGGTTATGTCAACCCAGTGCATGGTTTACACACCTCTGGCAAAATACAAGACTACATTGTCACTCAATTCATCAATCAAAGAGAAACCCTAAAACTAAACCATTTAAAATGTGAGGATGTACTGTATGCAGGGTGTGTTCTCCTGAGGAGAGGATTGCAGAGTCATTTATTGCAGCAATAAAACAGAAACACAACATGGCTCCTGTCACAGGTAGGCTGGGAGCACTGTAACCTGGAGGAAAGTACAAAAACAGCCAATGTTTTGTCATCCCTCAACTTCATGAAAGGAAACTACTTAAGATGAAATACCAACCATTTCCTTGTCTCTTTTGATTGCAAAAGCTATATTTTTTAGAAAAACTTCCCCCAATCCTCTTCACCGCCGCTCTTCCATCTTATTTATTCAGTTGTTAGCTCTCCTGAAAGAAAACAATAATTGGCTCAATTTTCTCCTCTAACACTTGACAAAGCCCACACAGCCCCCCCACACCCAATCCCCTTACTGTAGTTAGAAAATTGCTACATTTGATATTAACTTGGGATTTGATTTTCCATGGAATTTAAGAATTTTCCAAATTTTGCATAGTCTTAAATTACGATATTGATCTGTTTTTTCAAGGTTTCATGGCTTCATTGATAAACCTCCTTATCACTTCTTGTCATCTCACTTTCTCCCTCTCTCCCTCTTCGCCGGCATCCAACCCTTTATGAAACATTCTGTGATGTTGTCCTACATGAAGGGAGCTATATAATTGCAAGTTGCTATTGAATAAAGTTCTCCGAGGTATGGGATATTATAAAAAGAACTTTATATAATTTCCAATGAAGTGCAAGTGCACATTATTTCAATATTCTTATTTCAATTTGGACCATGGTTACTTGAAACAGCAAGATTGAAGAGAAATACACATTTCTTAGCTAATTCAGGCTCAGGAGTTAAACCATTGTGCATCCATGAGAGATGAAGGAAAAACCTATAAATGTTCCAGATGGTCTGTCTCTCCTGGGATCATATAACCTTTTCAAAGGGAAAAACAATCATAAACAATTACGAGTACTCTGGGGTAATATTTAGAGAATCTAAAATATCTATTCACAGGCTGCTCATGATATGGTCCCGATAATAGACAATGACAGATAATAGTAAATGACATTTACATTGTCTGCTTCACATTAGAATCCGTAATAGTTCCTGAAGAGTGGTGATACAAACTATTTGATTGTGTGCCTGTTCAGTGCTGTATTGTCAGAAGTGCTGTCCTTCCGATGAGATGTTAAACCAATTCTTGTCTGCCTGTTCTGGTGGAAATTAAGGTCTTATGTGATTTGTTTGAAAAGAGAAGAAAATATCTTGTGGTGTTCTGCCCAACAATTATACAGTTTAAAAAATCACTTCTTGGCTGTTTGTGGGATATTGCATTACACAATTGACTGCTGTATTCTCCTATAAATGCTATACACCATACTTCACAGCAAACAATGTGAAGTTCTTTAATGTGATAAGGAGCTATATCAAATGCATGACTTTTTATTGTTAACTGTACACCACTCATCTACAAAATACACACTCACTGCATTTTACACTAAATCTGATAAAATGCTTTGAGGTGCCCTTCTGACATGAAAGGTGCTAGATCAAGTATAAGAATTGTTATTACTATTATCTTGAACTCTCTTACCACTAGAAGACAATGTGCAATAGGAGAAACAATGTAGGTGAATATGTTGAAGTATGATTTGTCCAGCCAGTTATGTGTGGAGCTGGAGCAGGATCCTGGAAGTTAGATCCACAAGAGAGACTGACAATGAGGTTCTGTTGAAGCACAGCATCATTGATTTGTGTATGATGGATCAAAAAGACTGATGTAAATTGAGCCCTCAAGACATCTGCTACCCATGTGTTAGGGTGAGGTATTATTGGTGAGGATTCGCTAATAAAATAATTTTCGGAGACAGACAACAGAAATTGAGACAATATAAAAATCATCTGAAAATGTGTAACTGAAACCAGAGGAAGCACATTCTGTCTAAGCCTTGAGGTTGGGATCATTATCTCTCCCAAGACAGCAATCACCTTCTCAAATCAGTGAGACTGAAAGGAGAAATTCCTCTTCCACTGTCCCATCAGTGCAACAATTCTCCTACAGATAGACCTGAGGGAATAAAGCAGGACATTACCGTATTAGTTGCACAGATAAACTTGGTCAAATTTGAAGATTTGTTTTTGTTTCTAACTCTCCTGAAGCTGTGGTGAATTTATGAGCAGGGATTTGTGTTGTAGTGAAAGAGTATTATGATTATTTTTACTGTAATTTTAGGGATATTAATAACTGAAAAGATTAAAACAGTTTAATTATTTACTTGTTTCATTATATGGATTTAATAGCTATTCTGGGGATGAATACAACATATTTACACACAACTGTAACAGGCTAAATATTGGAAAGTACCAACCTATAACTGCAATGCAAATGTCATCAGCCTGCAGTTCAGCTTTTCAAGTTTACTTTAGGAGCAAATGACCAGAATGTTCAAAGGTGTGAATGAATTTCCTGCAGGTAACCATTCAATGGACCCTGCTTTGGTCTGCAGCTTGTACAATCATAAATAAAAAGCCTCCTGGGACACAATAATAATAATAATAATGATAATAATAATAATAACAATCCTTGCATTTGATATAGCACCTTATCACGTCTTAGAAATGTTTCTAAGTGAATTGGCTGCATATTTTGTGGGCAAATTGCGGCAGCCAATTGCGGACAGCAGTGCCCAACAAACAGTCGTGGATTGAGTGACCAAATTATTATTATTGACTTTTGGAGTTCTCTGGTAAGAAACACTTTGCATTTTACAAACACATCACTTTGGAGCCTATTCAGTTCCAAAAAGATCCTGCTTACTCCCCCCACCTCCCCCCACTCCCCACACACCAAGGAGAGTAAAGAAGAAGCCATTTAAGCCCTTCATGCCTGTGCCATGCCGACTCTCCATAATGCTATCAAGCTGATATACCAGAAGAGAGATTGAAAAAATTCAAAGGGATCTAGACAAATTATAAATATGTGGGGTAATAAATGATAGGTGGAATATAATGTGGATGCATTAAGCTTATACACCTGATACTGTATAACCCAGATAAATCCCTTGGTTCTCTCCCCTTCATAGCCATGTAAATGCATCTCACAATCGAAGATCATCAGTGTAGTCCAACACTGTCCACAAATAGAAAAGTAAAGCAGTCTGACTACTGCTCTCTAATTTACCTCCTATTACTTGAAAAAACGAGCAGTAGATAACTCCTTTGCAAAATTGGGGAGAGCAAATAGGTCACCTTCCATTGATGGGGGTACATATGTTTCCCTTGGACCTCCTAGTGATAATAAGGGGATCTGCCATTAGTTTTGACCAAGGCCATAATTATTAAGTGGGCATAATGCTCTGTCTGTGTAAGAACGAGCACCAGATACAAGTTAGCAAGTAAGCTATCTTCTTTCGTCTATCTTTTTCGTCTGTACTAATAAATTGACAATGTTTGTCTGTGTGTCAGCCAAGATCTCAATAACCGAACTGATTGATGTAGAGACATGACTTATACCTCATCGGAAAAGCCTTGCATTTGGGAATGTCATGCACATATCATTTTCAGGGATCTCCCATGGTTGATGTGTTATGACCTAAACAAGCTCATCACACATGTATGGCAGTTTTGCATTTTGCGTTTTGGGCTGCTGTTACACCTGGTAGTCGCACTGACTACCAGTGACGCTGTGGCATTGTGCACCACAGAGTACATATGTATGTATGCACGCTCACACGCACAAACACACAGCACGCACTGCAGTTACACTTGGTGGCACAGCTACATTGCAATAACTGGAGGACCTGCCGGATCACACAGTAAACCCCTTTGGTTAGCGTAGCTTTGATAAGATCTTCTAATGTTCATGAGCGATAACCCTTTGATAGGATCTTTTATCTTTCATGAGCTCAACACACATGTATGGCAATATTGCTTAAGGTGCACACACAGTGTTTACGGCGTGTTAAATGGTTTGTGAGTTGTATCACTGAAATCTACATTCCATATTGGATCCTTTGGTTGCAAGCGTAGTTGCAACGGGTACAGCTAGTAATAATATAAACTAACAACAGAATATTTAAAAGTTAATACCCTAAATTATTGATATGCTCCGGTATAAACAAGTTATGGAGAAAACATGATTTTTGGCTTTGGTTAGAGTTCGAATGGGGAGGGACTTCAACTTCTCTTGAGGGAGGAATGATTCAGGTTATGGTGCAGGTCTTTAAAATATTAAACAGCAGGAATAATATGGATAAAGGCAAGTTTTTGGAACACATTGTGATTGTAGCACTAGTAGTCATGGATACAAAAATGACCAAGTCTTAAGCAAACTGGGAGAATCAAACGATTTTTTTTCTTACACCATATCTCTTATACCACTCAATTGACAACAAATGGCTACATATTGTAATTTCTTCTTGAATTTTCTGATACAATCTGCTTCCACTGCTACAAGAGCAACGTATCAATTTTAATAGGTTTTGCTAATATGCTAATTAACTTAATTCAAAGAGAGCTGGAAAATATCTGAACTGAGAATTTATAGTACAATTATTGAATGATTAAATACTCTATTATAGACCATGGTTCCTATCATGATCGCAAATCAGGATTGAGTAATCTCGGACTAATATCTTGGAATACTTAACTGGATTACTTCTGAGATCATGAGTCTTCTTGGACATCTTCCCGGTGTTTACTTGCCTCTCAGAGGAGATGGTATAAACTATAGATAACTTGTTCAAAAGGAGTAGACTTGATGGACTCAATAATCATTTCTCATTCCTTACTTTCTTATACATAATCATTTATAGCGACAAGAATCCTGCCACAGTGATAGTCACTGACGATGATGAATGGCATTAGTAACATTTCTGAGAACATTCAATAATGTATTGATGGCCTTTATTTGCAGTGTATCTAAACTATTCCATCATAAACATTAGACACTGGCAATATTTCTGTTATTGCTGGAATGGTGGTACATTGTTCAGAGATAATGTTAAGGCCTCGATGAGGAAAATAAACATACTTATTTTGGTTTTCTATTTTTATGTCCATTTACCGACTGAGAGGACAGACAGAGGCCATATTATAACTGATTGCTGGAAGGTGCCTTGCCCTTTGGACTTTTCCAAGAAAGCTTCAAGTACTCTCCATATGAAATAATTGTAGGTGTCAATCCATGACCTACCACTGTGTGGCACAACACACCAATAGACTGTACCACAAAGTTGCCCAAAACAATCACAGCAGATGGTCATCCCTCACCAGCTTCTTACGTGAACAAATGGAACGATTAAGGACTGAACACAGAAGTGGGTCATAGGTTTTAAGATCAGGAACAATTTGGATGAGGTGTTCATGTGATGCATCTGCACCAATGAAACTATCAATTCTCTTCAGTCTAATTTCAGGCAAAAGCATGGAATACAGGAAGTAGTAATAGAAAGTAATCAGTAGAGAGATTAAACTGTGGGAAGGGAGTTTCAGACAATATGATAAGATAAGAGACTTACCTAAAATAGAAAAAATGTCCCTTATCCTTCCTCAATGTTTCTACAAATAATGTGAAATTGGATAGAGAAAGTGAACTCAGAAAGTTTACAACAGCTAACTCAGCTGGCCAAGAGAGCGCAGGTTTGGATTAACAGGGCAATTTCAGGATAGATACCAGAAGGCATTTTTACCTGAATGGTGATCAATAGCTTGACAACTTCCATGAAGGGTGGTAGAGGCCAGGATACAAGGCTCATTTAAGAAATATCTTGATTCTCCATTAAAAAAATTGGGTGTATACCCTAGAAAGATGAGGCTCAAATAGGCTGAATAGCCTTCACACAAATTCCTTTTGTAATCTCTTTTGCAAGATGAACTAGGGCAGGTTCTAATCTCAAAAGTGATTGAGGAGATAAAAAGTGCAATGTTAGTGAAACTGGAGAAATAACTGCAGTTGATGAAATGGGGCAATTACTGAGAAATACAAAAGCTGAGAGTTACATCTGAGACCCAAAGGACCGGATGATGAAAGCAATTAGTCAAAAAAAACAGGCTTAAAGTGAAACAGAGAATCTGTGGAGCAGGCAGGTGAAACACAGAATTGGGCTAAAGAAAACTATTTTAAAAAAAATGAACCTAAGGGCACAGAAGGTTTGGGCCTAATTGGATTTTAAAGAAATGTCTCTCAGAAGTGCTGAAATGATTTTTGAATTATGCCTTTTATAGAACTGATTACACTTGCTATGCAATCACAAATGCCAGCAGAGAGTAAGCCTCTAATTTCAATTTTTCTTCATCTTTTCACTGAGTTTCAACTGGAATTCAGATGTGATAGAAAAGCTTCCTTACCCATCTTAGCATTTCAGCATTTTTCCACATTTATTCAGTGACTTACAGAAGCAATTTCAACTTGATATCCTTGAAGGACACATTTATATTTTCAGATACATCAAGGCCACAGAACCAAAAGGCAGAGGTTCATGGTTGCAATAGGCAACTTTAGAAAAGACATAAATAAATATTTCTTAACACAGAAGCAAAGAATCTTACTGAACAGAAGGCCATTTGACCCATCTTGTCTGTACTAGCTCATCAAAAGCACAATACATCTAATCCTATTTACCTACCTTTTTCCCATACTTCTGCAGCTTACTTTTTTAAGTTAACATGGATTCTATCTTGATTACTACATCTTATAGTGCATTCCACATACTAACAACTGTGTAAAAAAATTCTTCCTAATCTCCCCCTTTGGAAATTAGCTAATTATTTTAATTTGATGCCCTCTCGTCAGATTTACCAAACAGTGGAAATAATTTCTCCCCACTCTATCAAAACTCCTCAGAATTTTACAGATTTCTTTATGATCTCTATTCAACCACTGTTCCAATGAAAACATGTCCAATTTTTTCAGTCTCTGTTCATAAATCAAAAAACCCATTGCTGGTATCACGCCAGTAAATCTCCACTACACTCTCTTTATCGCCCTGACATCCTTTCTATAGTAAGGTGACCAAACCTGGACAAAATATTCTATCTGCAGTTTAATTAATGATGTATACAGGTTAAACATCACATATTTGGTTTTATAATCTATGATCCTATTTATAAAACATAGTTTTATACTTTTTCACAGTTTGGACTAAAGTTTATGCATGCTAACCCCTCTGCTCTTCTACTCCCTTTAAAATGTTATTATTTTGCATATATTTGCTCCACCTATTCTTTCTCCCAGCTGTATAACCTCACATGTTTCTGCATTAAATTTCATCTGTCATTTCTCTGCCCAACATCTGTCTGTGTCCTCCTGAAGTTGCTGATAATTTTTTTCACGGTTAGCTACATGCTCTATTTTTCTGTCAAGGGTGCAATCGACATGGGTTACCAGGAAGGGTGGTTGAAATCAAGATTCATTTAACAAACAAGATCACAAGGTTAGAACATAAGAACATAAGAATTAGGAGCAGGAGTAGGCCATTCGGCCCTTCGTGCCTGCTCCGCCATTCAATAAGATCATGGCTGATCTTCTCACCTAACTCTGATTACCTGCCCTATCCCCATATCCCCTAATCCCTCTATTTTTCAAGAATCTATCAGTCTCAGCCTTGAAAATGTTCAAGGACTGAGCATCTACAGCCTTCTGGGGTAGTGAATTCCATAAGTTCACTACCCTCTGAGTGAAGAAATGTTTCCTCAACTCTGTTCTAAGAGGCTGACCCTTAATTTTAAGACTGTGACCCCTGGTTATAGATTCTCCTACCAGGGGAAACAGTCCCTCTGTGTCTACTTTATCAGCCCTTTAAGAATCTTATAAGTTTCAATAAGATCCCCCTAATTCTTCTGTACTCTAGAGAATACAGCCCTAGTTTATTCAGCCTATCCTCATAGGTCAGTCCCCTCATCCCAGGAACTAACCGAGTGAATCTACGCTGCACCCCCTCTAGGGCAAGTATGTCCTTTTTTAAATAAGGAGACCAAAACTGCACACAATACTCTAGGTGCGGTCTCACCAAAGCCCTATACAGTTGCAGCAAGACTTCCCTACTCTTATATTCTAAACCTTTCGAAATGAACGCTAACATGCCGTTCGCCTTCTTAGTTGCTGCTGCACCTGCAAACTAACTTTTTGGGACTGGTGTACAAGGACACCCAAATCCCTTTGAATACTAACACTATCTAACTTCTCCCCTTCCAGAAAATAATCTGTTCTTTTATTCTTGCTACCAAGGTGAATAATTTCACACTTGCTAACATTGAATTCCATCTGCCACCTACTTGCCCACTCCCCTAGCCTATCTATATCTTGTTGCAATCTTTTTGCATCATCCTGAGAGCTCACTCTGCTACCTAGTTTAGTATCATCCGCGAATTTAGACACATTACATTCAATGTCCTCGTCCAGATCATTGATGTAAATGGTAAATAGCTGAGGCCCAAGCACTGATCCTTGTGGCACTCCACTAGTTACATCCTGCCAATTCGAGAATGATCCGTTTATCACTACTCTCTGCTTTCTACCCGATAGCCACTCTTCTATCCATGTTAATATTTTCCCATTAATCCCGTGGGCCTTGATCTTGAGTAACAGCCTTTTGTGTGGCACCTTGTCAAATGCCTTCCTAAAATCCAAATATACCACATCTACTGGTTCCCCCTTATCCAACCTGCTGGATACATCCTCAAAAAATTCTAAAAGGTTAGTCAAGCATGACTTCCCTTTTGTAAAGCCATGTTGACTCTGCCTAATCTTTTTATGGTCTTCCAGGTATCCCATAACTACGTCTTTTATTAAGGACTCAAGAATTTTCCCTACAACTGACGTCAAACTAACTGGTCTATAGTTTTCCCTATTTTCTCTCCCACCCTTCTTAAATAGTGGAGTTACGTTTGCAATCTTCCAATCAATGGGAACTTTTCCAGTATCCACAGACTTTTGGAAGATTATAGACATGCCATCCACTATCTCAGTAGCCACCTCCTTTAAAACTCTCGGATGCAGGCCATCCGGTCCAGGGGATTTATCGGTTTTAAGACCCGACAATTTACCTAGAACCATCTCTTTACTAATGTTAATCTCCCTAAGTTGCTCGCTAACATTGTCTTCTTGGTCCTCTATTTTTGGTATGTTTCCAGTGTCTTCTACGGTGAAGACTGTAGAAAAATACTTGTTTAATGACTCTGCCATGTCTTTGTCCCCTATTATAATTCCTCCGGTCTCTGCCTGTAATGGACCCACATTCACCCTCGCTAGCCTTTTCCTCTTTATATATTTGTAAAAACTCTTGGAGTCTGTTTTTATGTTCTTTGCTAGTTTGCCCTCGTAATCTATTTTCTCCCTCTTGATCAATTTTTTGGTCCTCCTCTGTTGTTCCCTAAAGTTTTCCCAATCCTCGGGTTTACTACTCATCTTTGCTGTTTTATAGGCTTTTTCTTTTGATTTGATACTTTCCCTAACTGCTCTAGTTAGCCATGGCTGCACCACCTTTCCCATGGCATTCTTATTCCTCAAAGGAATATGTGCTCGTTGGGAATTTTGCACTATCTCCTTGAATGTCTGCCATTGCTGGTCTACCGTCAAATCTTTAAGTTTAGTCTCCCAGTTTATTCTGGCTAAATCCTCTCTCATACCAGCAAAGTTGGCTCGATTTAAATTGAAGACTTTTGCTTCAGACTTAACTACTTCCCTCTCTAACTTAACGCTAAATTCCATCATATTATGATCGCTTTGCCCTAGAGGAGCCTTAAGTTCCAGTTTGCTGATCAGCCCTGTTTCATTACACAAAACAAGGTCTAATATGGCTTGTTCCCTGGTCGGCTCCTCAGCATATTGATCTATAAATTATCTCTAATACATTTTATAAACTCCTCTTCTATGTTACCTTTCCCAATTTGGTTGTCCCAGTCTATGTGCAGGTTAAAATCACCCACAATTAGTGTCTTTCCTTTGCTACATGCTCCACTAATCTCTTGATTTATACCTTGAGCGATACTTTGACCACTGTTTGGGGGTCTATAAACTACTCCCACTATAGTTTTTTGCCCCTTGAAGTTACGTATCTCTACCCATACTGACTCTACATCTTGCTTTTCAGATTTAAAATCTTTCCTCTCTACTGTTTTTATCCCATCCTTTATTAGCAGGGCCACTCCCCCTCCTCGTTTACCACATCGCCTATCTTTCCTATATACCACGTAGCCGGGAATATTCAGTTCCCATCCCTGATCACCCTGTAACCATGTCTCGGTGATGGCTACTAGATCATACCGGTTTGTCTCTATTTGTGCAACTAATTCATCTATCTTGTTACGAATGCTTCGTGCATTCAGATATAGCGCCCTTAATTCTGACTTCCGGCTATTAACCCTATTCACCAGCACTCTATCACTGTACTTCCTTTCCCTGCTTGACACACTTTGCTCTTCTCCCTTGTTAATCTGCTCTCTTGCTTTTGTTGATCTCAAGTTTAACTGTGGTGGACTATACTTTACTATGTTTTTACCTCCCCCCTTAGTAGTTTAAAGCTCTTTCTACCTCCCTATTTATTCGCATACCCAGGACATTTGTCCCAGCCCTATTTAGGTGGAGCCCATTCCTTTGGAAAAGCTCCCATCTTCCCCAATACTCGTGCCAGTGGCCCATGAATTGGAATTCCTGCTCTCCGCACCACTCTTTTAGCCAGGCATTCAGATCTATGATCTTCTTTTGCCTGTACCAATTAGCTCCTGGCTCAGGTAACAGTCCCGATATCATCACTTTGGAAGTTCTATTCCTTAGTTTAATTCCCAATTCCCGGAACTCGCTCCTTAACTCGTCCCTACTGGTCCTACCAATATCATTGGTCCCTATATATGCCATTACGATTGGATCCTCTCCCTCATGCCTCAAATTTATCTCCAGCCCAGCGGTGACATCCTTCACCCTGGCTCCAGGAAGACAACAGAGTCTTCTTGTCTCCCTGCTACGGCTACAAAAAACTGTATCAGTCCTCCCGACTATCTCATCCCCAATAAGAATTACATTTTTAAACTCCTGCACAGGGGTGTTGGGGTCAGTTTGCCGGTCTTCCTCGCAGATTTCCTTGTCCACACAGGTTGCCAATATTTCATACCTGTCAGACAAGGCTAAAGTCGGGGATTCTTCAGCCCCCCCTTTCGGGAACGCTTGCCTGCCCGCCTGACTGTCACCCAGTCATGTCCATCACTGCTATATTCTTCTTCCTTGGGACTCAGGGGAGTGTCTGGCTCCAGGATAAAGCTGTCCAGGAAGTTTTCTCCATCCCTAATGCTGCGCAGCGTCTCCACCTGAGACTCCAGCTCAGCTACTCTCAGCTGGAGCTCTCTGATTTCCAGACACTTGCGGCAGACGAACTCGCCCGGACTTAAGGCGCCCTCCATTGACTCCCACATGTGACAGACCTCACAGTTTACCTGCCACACCATCTTCACAAACTTTATATAGATACAAAGATATATAGCCTGCCCCCACTTCCCCCTCTGCACCTAATTCCCACTCTCACCAAATTCCCTCACACTCTGGCCTCGCCTCACTCCGGACGTAGCTCACTCTGGGCTCTTCATCCAAGGTTGGCTTGGATGAAGAAGGCCCTTCAGCTCATCTGATCTCATCCCTTCAGAACATCCACCCCGTCGTCCCGGATCACTGCATTAAACTGTTTTTTAAATGTCTCGTGTCCTCCACCACATTTACTGGCAACCTGTTCTAGCAGTTGATCACCTCTGTGTATAAAAAAACGTCCTGGTCTCTGTCCTGAAATTGTAATTTACAACTCTAAACTATGTCCTCTTGTTCTATTGTCATGAAACATCCTAAAGTATTGATCTGGGTTTACTTTTTCAAAATCATTTAAAATGTTATGCACCTCTATGAGATCTCCTCTGAGTCACCTTCTGTCAAAACTGAAAGCTATCAGCTGCATTGGGAAAATGGTAGGGTGGTATTCTGGATGGGTGAAATCAAATGGGTTGAAGGACTTTTGTAACCCAAACTCACCTGATCGTCCTAAAATGTAAAATGCAGGAGAAAGTAATTTGTTTTTTACTGCATTAATTTCACAAGCAAACCTTTATGTTTGACGTTATCACAGGAGGTCTGAGGGCAGATTGCCCAATGAAAGCACTAAGAGGACTGTTAAAAGAGAATCAGGAGCTTTGAAGGGAAATATCTGATCTGTGAAATTAATAAGATAATTAAGACAGTGGAAACATGTCTAAGCTACCATTTATTTTGCTTTTTCACCAGTTTGTCAAGTGATTTACTTTCCAATTACTTTTATGTGATTGCTTCCCATTACTTTGCTTTAAACCTATTTGTGGTCTTGTTATCCAATTTGAGGCAATTCCTTGCTGTTAATTACCCCATGATTCAGAATGAAGGGGACATATAGGTAAAACATCCTTGGATGTATATCAGTGGGGCAGAGCATGAGGGGAACACATTGAACACTGTTTAAGAGGGAAAAAACTATTGAGACAGGATAGTGATGGAGCAAAACAAAAAAAAATCCTGGAGGTAACTGGTAACATCGGTTACTGTTTCTAGTCTTAAACTGTTGTAAGAAGACATTAAACGGAAGAGGTCCCGTCTGCCTGTTCAGGTGGACGTTAAAGATCCCATGGCGCTATTCGAAAAGAGAAGGGAGTTTTTCTCTCTCAATGTCCTGACCAACAATCCCCCAAATAAAGTTGATAATTTGTTTCATAGCTGCTTGCAGAACATTACTATGCTCAATTAGCTGCCTCATTCGTCTACAAATACACAGTGACTCCATTTTAAAGTAAATCCTGTGAAGTGCTTTGAGACTTCCTTCCGACATGCTAAGGCGCTATACCAAGTGCAGGGATTATTATTATCATTATTATTGCAGAATCTTGATGCAGGGATGTTGCAAGTCATGTGATGTGTCTGAAAGGTAAACGGATTCAGTCTCCATTAATGTGGGAGTACAAATATCACCTCACCTTACAAATGTTTCTGGGTGCAGGAAACCTACTCCCTCATTGACTTGTCCAATAGCTTAGAGAGGAAAGTAAAATTCTATCATTGGATACATAGCACCCAGATGAGGTGAACATTTACATGTGGCTTTATATAATAGATCAAAAATAGTTACTTGAGATTAGATAACAACCTGATCTCAGATTGTTGTACTCTTGTCTCTGAATCAAAAGGTTGAGCTTCCAATCTTCATGTCAGGACTTTGAACTCATAGGTTGACTTGCCAGTACAGAGCTAGAGACCATTGCAATACTGGAGATGCTGTATTTCAGATCAGTCATTACATTAAAATATATCTGCTTATTCAGGTAGACATCAAAGATCCCGTTGTACTATTTGAAAAGAGAAAGGAGTTTCTCTCAATGTCCTCGCTAATAATTCTTGAAATTAAATTGATCATTCAATTCATAGTAATAGTTCATAATTCATTGTAAATTGGACTGAAAGGATTGCTCTTGAGGGAGCTGGCACAGACACAATGGCTGCTGCATTTGATAGTCATAGATATATAGTCACTATACTTTATGGTAACATCTTAAGAAGCATTTTGATGACAATGAAGAGATGCTTAAAACAAACGCAAGGATGACATTATTGAGGTGCTGATATTACTTATACGTATACATATGGGGTAAAATTCCATCTGAATCTACATTTACTCTATTTTAGAACATCCGCAATGTAGCAAATTGTTGAAGTCGATTTTCTACAGTTCTTAAAAGAATTCACTGAAAATGGGATTGAAAATTAGGGTCGTGTTTAAGAATTTACCAAATTGGTACTTTCTGAAATGCTGCATTAATGAAGTAAATCTAGACCCAGCTAGAATTTCTACCAAATACATGGATATGCCTGGAGATGATGGGGGATACAGTTTTAGGATGTCCCCTTTTCGTGTTATCTGCTTTTCTGTTAGAATGCCTCTTGGGAAATGTATCTAGGCTAACTGTACTACTACTACTACTAATAATAATCCTTGCATTTGAGTGATTGTAAGATCTGCAGTCTGAAGCTCATTTACGCTCTACTGGATGAGGTTTCTGTTTGCAAGGGGAACAGATTCAGCTCCAGGAGATTTTTCTTATTTCTGAAAGTTTTAGGATTGTGCTTTTTGCTCTTTGTTTATCCCTTTGTCCAGAATTTCAATGTCCTTTGAAGCTAGGAGCTGCCCACAATATTTAAAATGCAACCTCCGCAGCAATCTGTACAAAATGAGAATAACTCTAGAATCTTTTAGACATGGTCTCAAAATCCAAATTAATATTTGTCCCATTTTTTGATAAAAGCATTACATAAACTGAGAATCTTCACAAATAATCAAACCCACATCTTTCTCCCCTTCTTTAACTCTGTGAATGGAAATCCCTTTAATTTAACCACACTCTGTCTCAATACACGTTATCTTGCATTTGTTTACATTACAATCTATTTGCCACTCCTTGAAACCTTCTGTTGTTCTGTTAAGATAAGCGTGATGTTTCCTGGTTACCGCTTGCTCTGGAACAAAAACAGAAGTCGCTGGGAACACTCAGCAGGTCAGGCAGCATCTATGGAGAAAGGAAAGTGAGTCAACGTTTTGGATCTACGACAACAACAAAAGTTATAGAGCACCTTTCACGTCGGGAGGACGTCCCAAGCGCTGACAAACTTTGTGGACCCCAAACCAGTGTTTTATAAAGGTTCATCATAACTTCCTGACTTTTGTATTCTATGCCCCTATTTATAAAGCCTGATATCTTGTATGCTTTTTTTAACAGCTTTTTCTACCTGTCCTGCCACCTTCAAAGATTTACTTGTATGAACCCCCAGGTCTCTCTATTCCTTCACCATCTTTCAGATTGTACCATCAGTTTATTTTACCTCTCCTCATTCTTCCTCCCAAAATGCATCACTTTGCATTTCTCCACATTAAACTTTATCTGTGTCTGCCCATGTTACCAGTCTGTCCATGTCCTCTTGCAGTTTGCTACTATCCTCCTCACTGTTTACTACTTTTCCAAACTTAGTATCACCAGCAAACTTGGAAATTCATATTCTACAACTGTGGTTATTCACTGTGATGGTGCAAATACAATACTGACATTGGTCAATTGGATCCCTCAAAAACATATACCTTGCTGCCTCTCTCCCGTTGTTCAAAGCACATGTCAAAAGATACTTATTTGACTATGCTTTTGGTCATCTTTCCCCTCGCCACCTCCCTTCACTTGCACCCCCAGCCTGGGTGCCCATCCAGCATTGTCAAGTGCTTTAAGGCATCCTCCTGATGTGAAACATGCTGTGAAAATTGTATTGTACATACCAGCAATGTATTGGAAAGTGGAATGAACATCTGTTACTGAACAACTGAGAATCCTTAACAGGAATGTGATTAGAAGGACAGTAAACTTTTGACCTTTGATAAGGCTCCAGGTGATACATCACTGATAGTGAGGAATGGAATCTAAAGGGCTGCTCATCTGCAATGTAACACCAGATTCCTCACTGGGTCCCAGAGTAGAGCATCTATTAATTCAAACTGCTAAAAGGAACTGCTAACTGGTCAGCCAAAAGAATAGACAAGTGGAACAACTGAAAGAGGGGTACATGGGGTAGAGGCAGACGTGGAGTATAAGCACAGACTGGTTGGGCCGAATGATTTGTTTCTGTGTTGCAACATTATACATAACAGGTAGCTGTTAAGCAGGACAAAAATATTTATAAAACAATAGGGCAACCTGCCTGGATGGGATGCATCCTAAAATCCTCAAAGAAATGCAGCAAATAGTTTCAGGAATTCTGTAAACATTGGAGGTATATATGAAGACTGGGGGTGGTAAATATTTGCTAGTTCTTCATGAAAATGATTGAAGTTTAAACGTAGAAATTATAGATTAGTTATTCTACCTCTGTAATGCTTGGCTTGGCTCCCTATCAACTGAGTGATTCACTTTGAGATGTCCTCCTGACATGATCGATCGATATAAATTTTTAATATTAAAGAATTACCTTATTAATATATTAAGGAAGGTTAAAGTTCATGATAAATTAACTGATTGCATTGGTTTATCAATAGGAAGTAGAGGTGATGAACAATGAAAAACCATGTACTTGAGTGGCAGTGACTATTGAACTCTTTGTTTACAATCTTTATTATTGACTTGGTGGAAGGCATTTTTTTGTAAAATTATAAAATATCATAAAGCTTACCGGAGATACTACAATGGGCAGATAAATAATAGGAGGGAGATAAATAGCATTCAGGAAAATCTGAACCACTTAAGCAGATAAACAAAAGAGTAGCAGATAATATAATTATAATACTTGCAATTGATATAGTGCCTGAACTGTCGAACATCTTAAAGATCTTCTGTAAAGTGTAATGACTGTATTTGTAGGCGAAAATGGATTTCAATATGAGTAAATATAGACCAATGCATACTGAAGCAAGAATAAGTAAACATGTACAAATTGCAGGGATAACCATTAGCAGAAGTGAAGGAGGTAAAGCAACCTCCTTGGAGGAAAAGCAAACTGGAAATTTCAAATTCCGAGAGCCAAAGTTTTGCCAAACACTACGTGACAGAATGTGAAAGTAGAATAGTAGGACAGGTTTAACTTTAAAAAATCCCAAAAAGGACAAGAAATTAAAGCTTTCCTCCCTTTTCCCCAGAGAGTATGGATAACGTGAAACAGACTTCTGACAAAACAGTTGATACTGAATTTATTAATCCTTTTTTAAAAAGTCTGAAACGTTGTTGAGAAAAGTATAAGGATCGGTGCAGACTGAGGTGAATGATTGCATGGACATAGTGACCAGATTCTATAGACAGGTGAGAATATTCACTACTAGGTTCAGATGTATCGACTAAACTAGTGTTTTGAACAAAAGAAAAATAATTGTATTGATATTATGATATTCGATTTTCTCATCTTGTTATATTACAAGTATCAGTCACTCCAACTTTGGTTTGGGTTAGAAGTGCTTTTAAAAGCTTGGCTCCACTTCCATTCTCTGGACTCCACCTTTGACTTGGCCCTTTGACTTGGCCCTTCCATTGCCTCCTTCAAGGTACACCTCAAGAACTTTGACTGCACGTTTGAATATCATTCTGGCCTCTGCCCTCAGCTCAGGTGCAAACCCTGGTCAGTTCAGCACTTTGGGGTGTTTTGACATGACGTGCTATATAAATGTAAATTTATGGTGTAAAGATGTAGGATAGTTCTTCGTTGAGCTGGGGTTAACAGGTTATGTTATGAAGCATCATTTCGCTGCTCGAAAATAATTATAGATGATCTGGTAAAAATGAATTATTTACATGAGTTAACAGCACAATATTTTTTAATTAAAACCATGGGTTCCGTTACAGTCTATGACCTGTAAGTGACTTATTTGTGCAGAGATTTATGCCTGCGATTAACTTGCAGGTTCACCTTTTTCAACGAACTATTCATGTGAAATTGAAGATTAAATAATGGCACTGAATTCTGATTATTGTGAAGTTACCCACAAGCAAACTTTATCTATCACCTGCTGGTAATTCTTCTCTCATTTTCTACATTTCATATTGAATTCCATTGATTTTTTGTATTACAAAATCCTGCTTATTATTGCCACGGTATCATAATAAACAAGAAAGCAAGATTGTATGTAAGCCATGCATATACATTTTTTTTGTCAGGCTGAGTGGATTTTGTTCAAACCTGAATAGAAGTTAGTTCTGGCAAAATGGAGTTACTGTACTTCACTTGTACATAAATTGTGTGTGTGGGGGAAAATTTCCCTGCACTTTATGATACGTTGTAATTAAAGCTCCCTAGAAAGTGGTAAAACATTCTTTCTCAAATATTTCTGAGCTTTGGATCAGGCTACTGGTATTGTGTGGTGGTCTGTTAAGTGTGAAGCAGTGGTCTGCTAAAGATTTACACTAAACACTTCCAGCTAGAGAAATCAGTTCATGAAATTGAAATGGCAAAGTCACAAGTTCGGAACAGATTGGAATTAAAGACCTGCAATAGTCTTTTTGTGATACCATAAGTGTTGTTGAGTATTACATAGTCACTACACTTTAAAAAGGAATAATACAAAAATAATAAATTGGTCACTTCAATCAACGACTGTCACGTTCCACCCACAAAATATACAGTCAATTAATTCCCTTTACAGTATATTCTGTGAAGCACTTTGAGACATCTCAAAGGCGTGAAAAGGCGTTATATCAAATGAGAGGATTATTATTATAAAGGGAATGCTTGAAGCGCTTTGAAACTTCATCCAGAAATGAAAGGTGCTCTATTAGACCAAAAATTATTATGATGATATTATATATAGTAGGCATGAAATGCTACTTTGAGACTTCTTAGGATTTGAAGGGAACAATTTTTTATTCCCTAATAGTACTGCAGAATAACTACATTGGTCATCAAAGAGCAGTTCAAGGGGCTTGATCTGACATAACCTTAATGTTGGTATAACCCAGATCTTTCTTTGTTTTATTTCCGATCCCTTTAAGTCTTCTTGCCCTGGAGTGGCCTAATGACGGTACATATGTGATGATTTGGAAATCACACACGTTCTCTTAGGAACAACCTTTAATTGTCAAATCTGGTTGAAATTCATCTGACAGCGATTTTTTTTATCAGCACAAAGATGTTGACTATCATTCCCATGAGGTAATTGGTGTTGGGTTGTAATGGATGAATTCTCAGATTCTCACTCCACTGTTATGTATGTGTTGATGGCTTATACCACATGTATAAGCCTTTATCACCTCAAGGCTGGACTATGGGAACTCTCTCCTCGCCGGCCTTCCCGGCACCTCCCTCCACAAGCTGCAGGTCATTCAGAACTCTGCAGCTCGTGTACTGTCCCGCACCAGGCTTCGGGACCACATCACTCCCACCCTCGCTCGCCTCCACTGGCTCCCCATCCCCCAGAGGATCGAATTCAAGATGCTCATCCTCACCTACAAGGCCATTCACGGCCTCGCTCCCTCCTACCTCTCCGACCTACTATCCCCCTACCTAGCTGCCCATACCCTCCGTTCCTCTGGCTCCGGTCTCCTCCACATCCCCCGCCCCAAACGCCCTACCATCGATGGCCGGGCCTTCAGCCTCTCAGCCCCTAGGCTCTGGAACTCCATCCCCCACTGTCTTCGCCTTGCTTCCTCCCTTTCCTCCTGCTCGGGTCCTGACCCAACTGTACAGCACCTTGGGACGTCCTCCCGACGTGAAAGGCGCTCAATAAATGGAATCTTATTGTTGTTGTTGTTGTTGTATGTGTCGTTCCAGCAGTAGAACACCCAAATCTAAGATGTAAATTAGGTGGGATGATAGGTACTTGATTAAAAAAAGAATTATACAGTGTTTTCCTCTGCTCTAATTAACAAAATATCCCAAAAGCACTTACACAAGGCTTTAATGCTGCTTAAGAGTGTACCACTGAGTGCAGATGAATTCATTTGGTTTTTAATCAGATCTAAAATTAGAACTTCATTAACATTGTGTTATTTTGACAGGATAGTAACACGATAACATGACAACTGAGTCAAGGGAACATCTCGTTTCAAATTTGAGGGATCTGAGACGAAATGTAAATTCATTAAAACATGCAAATTTGGAGCAAAGTGTTTTTTTCCCCCCCCCCGTATGAGCAGATTTCAAACAAGTATAAGCAGACAGAACAAAACATTTGAATGCCAGTGAAAGGCAGACTCAAACACACAGAGGGTTGATTATAAACAGAACTGATGTGTAATATTTCCTGCTGCTCTCTAATCAGAATTGATTTATTCAATTATAAGTAAAAGGATAATGAAACATTGATACACTGAGGATTAGTATAATGTTTTAACATTAATCCTTGTATAGCTTTAAGACATGTTATTTCCCAAACTTCACACTTTATTTTAATTCTTCTTTTTAGCGCACATCATTTAAGTCAATCTACATGGCACATAGATTGACAATAATATAATGGCTCGATTGGCTGTCTCATGTGGTGTTCCTCAGGGTTCTGTCCTCAGTCCCCTCCTCTTCACCCTTTACGTGCTCCCCCTTGGTGAAATCATCCGCAGACATGGGATAATTTCCACATGTATGCGGATGACACCCAACTCTATCTCTCTGCCTTCACCCTCAAGTGTTACCGTGTGTGACTGTGTGTTACCGTGTGTGACTGTGTGTGTTACATTGTGGAGTCCTGTAGCTCAGTGGTTAGAGCACTCGCTTTGCAAGTGAGAGACCTGAGTTCAATTCCAGGCAGAGGGCGAAACCTTGGACAAGTTTCCTTACTCCACACAGAGCCTAATAATAATCCCTCCAAAAACCAAAAACAATAATTAAATTGGTCATTTTCAATCTACGACTGTTTGTGGGACATTGCTGTGCGCAATTGGCTGCCGCGTTCGCCCACAAATATACAGTCAATTCACTTTACAGTGTGTTCTGTGAAGCGCTTTGGGACGTCCTCCCGACGTGAAAAGCGCTATATCAAATGCAAGGATTATTATTATTATTATTATTACTGTCGTCCTGATCGACTGCCTGTCCAACATCAAGTCCTGGATGAGGGAGAACTTTCTCCAACTGAACATCAGCAAGACCGAGATCCTCCTGATTGACTCGCGCCAGCGCCTCCGCACCTCGGGCGCTGGCAGCATCAGCCTCCACGGCTGCACACTCAATCTCACTTAGCCAGTCAGGAACCTGGGTGTCTTGTTTGACCCTGAACTGTCCTTTCTTACCCACATCCGTGCCATGACCGGCACTGCCTACCACCACCTCCACAACATTGCCAGGCTCCGCCACAGCCTCACCTCTCAGGCTGCCAAAACCCTCACTCACCCATTCGTCACCTCAAGGCTTGATTATGGGAACTCCCTCCTCATCGGCCTTCCCAACTCTTCCCTTCACAAGCTGCAGATCATCCAAAACTCTGCAGCTCGTGTATTCTCACTCACCAGGCTCCGCGACCCCATCACTCCCACCCTTGCCCGACTCTACTGGCTCCCCATCCCCCAGAGGATCGAGTTCAAGATCCTCGTCCTCACTTTTAAGGTCTTGCCCCCTCCTACCTTTCTGACCTGCTGACTCCCTTCCAACCTGCCCGCTCCCTCTGTTCAGTGGGCTCCGGCAGGCTTCATGTCTCTCGCCCAACCCGCCCTATCATCGCTGGCCGGGCTTTCAGTCTCTCTGCCCCCATACTCTGGAACTCCATCCCACAGTCCCTTCGCCTCGCTTCATCCCTTGCCTCCTTCAAGGCCGGTCTCAAGATCCTCCTCTTCGATCGTGCCTTCAGTTGTCTTCCCATCTCTCTGCCTTCCCTAACCCCTACGCCACCCCTCCCCCGTGCTTGGGTCCTTACCCCTGACTGTCCAGCTCCTTGGGATATCCTCCCAACGTGAAAGGCGCACTATAAATGTCATTTTGTTTGTTGTTGTTGTTATTGCAGTCTTACTCATACATTGTGAGATCTTGTAATCCATTTAATCTTTGCCAATCAACCAGTTCCAAACCCCCTGACTCAGTTTTTATTTTCTGAAGACAATTCAATGAAACACTAAGATGAATATCCAACGGTGCCATTTACAACTGAGTGTGAGATATTGCATGGTTGCATCCATGATTTCCCTGCAGTGAATCCACATTTGCAACCTTAAATTGAACTGGATTTGCCTGTTAACCATATCAGAATATGGAAAGAGAACAGGTTTAACTTTTCCACTCAAGATCTTCTTACAATCATGAGGAATGAAGGGCACAGCACAGTTGAAAATACTCAATTTGCTACCTGGATTTATTATAGCAACTCTGGGTCATATATTAAATTGGCAACCATAAGTACATCTTGCCAAAGAGCAGCAACAATGCTCTGATGTGCCCAGAAGTAAATGGAAGCATTCCCTTAGGTAGTCTGATGTGCTTCTAGTTATAGGCAGGAGATTCTCAGAATCACTATTATCATATCCATACAGTGAATAGTTTATCAATAAATTACTCCTGTCAAATTTACTGTTGAGCTGGGGAAGCAAAATGGATTTCATCTTTCCCCCAAAAAAAATTGTTTCAAAGGCTGGAAAAGTACAAGTGGACAAGAAAGAAACCAACCACTAATTTAATTAATTTTTTGATAACAACAACTACAAATTTCATTTATATAGTGTCTTTTGGAAGGACTACCCAAGGCGCTGGACAACCAAGGGTTTGCATCCAAGCTGGGAGTTGGATACAGGAGTGTTGGAGACCAAGGGAGGAGGGGTAGGGAGATGACCAAAGGTGTGATCAAGGAGAAGGGATCTAGGGATAGAATTCAAGAGAGTGGGGGCAAAAGAAACCACGACCACTGATAGTGAGTCGGGCAGGGCGAGGAATGGAAAGCAAGCCTGTGCCTGCAAAGCGGAGGGAAGAGACAGGTTGGTAAAGTTTTTGAAGGTCAGAAGCTAGGTGGGGAAGACCCTAGAGAGCTTTAAAAGTGAGGACTCAATCCTTTGGGGGATGGGGAGCAAATGTAGTTGGGCGAGGATGGGGATGATAGGCTCACAGAGCTTAGCATGGGAGAGGACACGAGCAGCAGAATTTTGAATAGTCAAATGTTTTTAATTAAAAATAATTTTGATTAAAAACATTCATTTAAAAACATAATTGATTAGAGAAACAGAACTTTATGTCAGAGGTGAAGGCAGTCTTCTACACATATTCCTCTCAAGATCTCCACAGGATTACTTTGAACATTTGAACCATTTTTATTTGTGTACCATTGAAAATTGTCTTTTTTGTGGGGGATTGTTGGCAAATCAGTCTTAACTTTGAAGGCGTTCTTCTGTAGTTAAAAGAACTTGCAGACAACCAGTTTCACAATTTGAAATGTGAAATTTGCCAACTTCTGGATGCTCTAAAATGCTAAATAAATAGACCCAGGTGGAACTAGGAAGCCGGTTGCTGTAACATAGTGCAGAGGACATTAATACTGCAGTTTCCTCTTGTAATACAATAAACTATGAATAGAAACCAATCAATGTAAATCTGTCAGTAAAATTGATAACAATATAATTTTATTCAGCCACTATGCTAATTACTAACCCAGAGTGACGTTACCAAATAAATTACCGTAGTGCCCTCGAAAATGATGTAATTGTTATCATTTTACATGATATCTATTTAAAAATTTAGCGCATGTTAAAAACTATGCTCTTATATTGCATGTTGCACTGAAAATGTGTTTCAAAGTGTTAATGAATGCTTAATTATTTGGCAGCTCCTCTTTCATAAGTCTCTTTATCTTTCACCTTCTGTGCAACTGCATTAAATAGTTGACAAATGAACCAGTACTATCAACCAAAAATGGGTATTGGGCGTGAATCAAAGAAGTGAAAGGTATTAAACTAACATTGCCAGTAAAAGGTCAGTTCTGCTCTAAAGAGGCTACTGGCAATTACAGTGAGAGATAATTGTACAGCAGATGTGATTTGCTGCAGTAATGAAGCTCCAATACAACAGTACTCAGTCATCTGAGCCATCTCATGAAACGTTGTATTTCACAACAGCACATACATTATTAAAGCACCTTGCTGCAGTGCTGTAAATAATGGACGATTTCAGTGTATGTATTTCTAAGTGCAGTTTGTGGAAGATGGTATAAAATGGATTCATAAATATAAAAAATGGTTTTATGCAGCTTAAATCACACAGTTTGCTCTCTTTCATTTCCTTGCACGTTTGATGGTGTAAGAACATGGAGCGACTGAAGATGCTTGGAACTGGAACAGATGTTACACAAGAATTCCCTTTGTGGTGATTGAGGGTCCAGCACACGTGTGTTCACTAATTTTAGCAACAATGTAGATGTTTGTAATTAGTGGTTGGGAAGTACCATCAAGGAGCAACACCCCCATATTTTGTGCTGTTCTCAGTATTCCCACCAGAAATTGGAAGCCAGAGTTCAAATCTTTAGCAAAATAAGAGTAATTTAGCTTGTTAAGGCCTTGTACGGGGCTATGTGATAGCACAGACCTCCTGCTGATATGAGTGCCAGCGGGGTAACACTATGCTAATTGGCATATGGCATTGGTGCTTTTTGTGATGCTGCAGGCACCTCAGTGGCTTTCTTTGTTCTGTATAAAAGGGAAATTGTACAAGTGTTTACTGCTAGGGCTCACCTCTGCGTCAAAGGGTTGTTGGTTCAAACCCAACTTTGTGATTTGAACTCATAGTCTTGGCTGACATTCCAATGCAGTGCTGCATGTTCAGGTGGATATTAAAGATCCCATGCCACTGTTTGAGAAGAGATTTCTCCTGATCCTCTGGCCAACAATTCTCAAATAAAATGGACCAGCACTCCATTGCTGTCTGTGGGGCTTTGATGTGCACAAAGTGGATGCTGAATGTGCCTACAAAATAGAGTCATTCACAACATTATAATATGAAGCCTTTTCAAATCTCCTTGTGACATGAAAGATGCTGCATCAAATGTAAGGATTCTGAAAATTATTATTGTAATTGCCATTTTGTAAGAAATCTGTGATAATTGATGCACAGTAGCAGCTTTGCCTGAGTAACTCAGTAAACATCGGGCAGGATTTAAACACATTGGCACAATACCACATTGACCCTCAGTGTAGATCCAAAACATATCAGTAACTTGGTTCATTGCCAGTTTGGGCCTATGACCATTTCAAATAGATTATGTTTCTCAATAGGCTATCCTTGATACTAAGCCAATAATATCACACCATTCAATTTTACTCAGTCAACGATAAAAACATAGTTTATCACTTGATTCACTTTATCCAATGTCATCATGCTATAATAGACAATTCCCTTTACTATATGAGAATGTATCACATTCTCTATTTCTAAGGTGATGATGTCTAGCTTTCTCTCTGTTCAAGCGTACTTTAGCTATTGAACCTGATATTGAATAGTCCAAGGATCATTAAACATGAGAGGTGAAATTCTACTTTCTTAAGTGTAATGACTGGCAACAACTGGTAATGAACGTTTTTTTTCAGTCAGCTGGGTGTCTGACACACATAGAAACCCATTACCATACTCAAGAATATCCAAACCAAATACTGATAGCTTCACGTATGCATGGACATTTTGATTGTCTGGAATGGAATTCGAACTCTTTCACCGGAGGGGTTACCCAATCCCAGAGATTATTAAATGCAGGTTGGAGAGAGCACAGGTTTGGGGTCACTGCTGGAGTTTAACAACTAAAACCACTTAGCTTGCCTTTTTGAATAGTGTGCCATCTTGGCTCAAGCTGGTAGCACTCTCAACTCTGAGTCACCTCTTGTTTAACCCTCAACTTTGTACCCCACATCTGCGCCATGACCCGCTCTTCGTTCCTCCACCTCCGCAATGTCGCCCGGCTCAGACACTGTCTCACACCGCAGGCCACCGAAGCCCTCATACACGCCTTCATTACATCAAGGCTCGACTATGCAAACTTATTGCTTGTCGGCCTCCCCAACTGCTCCCTCCACAGGCTGCAGATCATCCAGAACTATGCAGCCTGTGTCTTCTCCCGCCTCTGCAACCCTATCACCCCCATCCTTGCCCAACTCCATTGGCTTCCCATCACACAGAGGATACAGTTCAAGATCCTGGTCCTCACCTTCAAAATTCTCCACGGTCTTGCTCCCCGCTACTTCTCTGACCTCCTAACCCCCTACCACCCTGTTCGCTCCCTCCGCTCAGCGGGCTCCGGCCAGCTTCACATCCCCCACCTTGCTCGCCCCTTTGTTGGCGGGTGGCCCTTCCGTCACTCTGCATCCACCCTCTGAAACTCCATCCCGCAGTTCCTCCGTCTGGCCCCCTTCCTCGCCACCTTCAAGACCCTCCTCTTTGACCGCGCTTTCAATCTCCTCCCCTGCCCTCCACCCTCCCCCACCTCAGCTCAGGTCCGTAATTCTGGTTGTCCAGCACCTTGGGACGTCCACCCGACGTGAAAGGTGCAATACAAATGTAATTTTGTTGTTGTTGAGTTAGAAGGTTGTAGGTTCAAGACCACATTGGGACTTGAACTCATATAGTTATTCCAGTGCAGTGCTGGAGATGTGTTGCTTTGTTGCAGGTGCTGTCCTTTGGATGAAACATTAAACCGTGATCCGGTCTGCCTGTTCAAGTGGACATTAAAGATCCCATAATATTATTCGAAAGAGAAAAAATGTTCTCCCGGTGTATTAGTCAACAATCCCCAATAGAATGGATCATTCACATCACGGTTGTTTTCTACGACATTGCTATGCACAAAGTGGCTGCTGAGTTGGCCAGTAAAAACAGTCACTACTTCACAGAAAATCCTGTGTAGTGCTTACTCCCAACATGAAAGGCGCAATACCAAATCTAAGATTATTATTTCTTATTCGTGCCTAGCAAATGTCCTGCTGGACCAAAGCTCTGATGGGTAAGGTGCTCCTAGCTGCTTGACCAGGGTTAGCAGGAGTTCACATGCCTGTCGCAGTGACTGGTCTGCCCCCTCAAGTCCTGCTGAAAAGCCACACTAGTCAGTCATCAGCAATGCTCTGGTGTACTATGGACCCATTTGGCTCAGGAACCAGATTACTGAGACCCCCACAGATGCTCAATTTGATTCTGATATTCCATTGCCAAGTTTATCACCTGGAGTTCAGCTCCAAGTGAAACCCTGCTTACCTTCAACCCACAGAGAATATTTCAATCAAACCCAGAAAACATACTATAAAGATTAAAACACTTAAAAAGATTGGTCAAGAAGTTAATTGTTTTAGTAGTTTTGAATTCCATCTCAGGAAAACCCAAGAAAAAAAAGGATCCTGTCTCTTAAAATCCTCCAATCTATGTAAAGGAGAAACTAAGTGGAAAAATGACTTGCATATCTAGAACAGAGTAAAATTTGGTCATAAGGTGTGTTGAATGGATAAAAGAACCTTCGCAAGTGTCATTAGGATTCAGCTTTTATTATTTTATGTGTCCGCTCTGGGGACACAATAATAATAATAATCCTTGCATTTGATATAGCGCTTTTCATGTCTTCTCGACATCTCAAAGCGCTTCACAGAATAGTCTGTAAAGTGAATTGACCATATATTTATGGGCGAAACGCGGAAGCCAATTGCGTACAGCAGTGTCCCACAAATAGTCGTGGATTGAAAATGGGCAATTTGTTATTGTTTTATTTTGGAAGGATTATTATTAGGCGTGTGGAGTAAGGAAACTTGCCCAAGGTTTTGCCCTGCCTGGAATTGAACCCAGGTGTCTCGCTTGCAAGGCGAGTGCTCTAACCACTGAGCTACAGGACTCCACAATGGTATATCATTTTTATTTCTCTGTTAAGTAGTGTACTAGTAGGGAATATTTTTTGTTGCCTTAGACACTCAGTGTCTGTTGGGCTTCAAACTGGAAACTGCCAGACAGTAATCCCATTAAGATTTGTCTCGTTTTAGTTAACAGCTGGTCTCTTCCAATTATGCTGAGCTGGGATTTTGATTTGAGCATTATAATGATAGTGCAAGATAATAGTTCTAAACCCTCAATCAATCTACCGGAGCTCTTACCACTGCCAATTACATCCAGGAAAGAAAGCTTTGTGTATAACAGAGGTGTTTTTTTAAGCAGAGTAACTTTAAACTGATAATAATAAACCTTTGATTTGATATAGGGCCTTATCACATCTTGGAGATCTTAAAACGCTTCACAGAATATACTGTAAAGCAAATTGACTGCATATTTTGTGGGCAAAATACAGCAACAACAACTTGCATTTATATAGTGTCCTTTATGTAGCGAAGCGTCCTGGAGCGCTTGACAGTGCCGGAGTCTGACGCTGAGCCAGGAAGAGAGGGAGCTGAAGCCTAAGCTGCCTCAGACTTTGGTGAGTCTTAGGCAGAGCCCAGGGAAGTTGAGGAGTTCAGACCCACAGGAGACAAGAGACAAGATGTTGATGGGAGCCAAAGAGTATGGCTTCCAATTTGCCGACACTCAACTGCAGGAAATTTAAGCTCATCCAGGCCTTGATGTTCGTCAAACAAGCTGACAGGACATCAGTGAACTGGGAGTCGCAGCTGGAGGATGAGAAGTAGATTTGGGTGTCATCCACATGCATGTGGAAGTTTACCCCATGTCTGCCGATGACATCTCTGAGAGAGAGCATATAGCCAATTGTGCATAGCAGTGTCCCACAAACAGTCGTGGGTTATTTATTTATTATTATTTTTTGAAGGGATGACTAACTCTGGAAAAATGATCTACAATTGACTAACAACCGGGTTCCTACTTACTGCTAGGTAAACAGAAGCATGTGGAGTAAGGAAACTTGGCCAACATTTCGCCCTGCTGGGAATCGAACCCAGGTACTCTAGCTTGCAAGGCGATTGCTCTAACCACTGAGCTACAGGACTCCACAGGTACAGGTACTACAAAAATCTAGCCAAACTCATTCGCTTTTCAATATTTGAGTTATTCTCCATATGTCAGTAACATTACTGGCCCTGGCAGTGTGAATTTAAAATAAGATTTCTTATCATATGTGATTGCTAAACTAACAATCGAAAAATGTGTGCCTGCCTCTAAATGTTGGTACATTTACTAACAGAAGGAGAATAACTGCTTGTCTGTAACAATTTAATTCATTAAATTTTAGAGTCAAATTTGTGAGAGTCACAAAAGGATTTATAACTAGCAGATCGTGCAGGTATCTGTGTGTGTCTCAGGCTCACTCTCAAGGGTTCCATTGAGATACTGATCTTCTGCCAGGCTTTAGGAATTGCTTTGACCCCAGTTGGGGTCAAAATTACATTTATATAGTGTCCTTCACAAAGGGAGAACATCCTAAGGCACTTAACAGTCCTGTCTTGGCATCCGAGCAGGGGATGGGAGCTGAGGTGTGTGGGGAGGGGAAAGATGACCAAAGGCATGATCAAAGAGGAAGGTCTCGAGACAGACTTTGATAGAGGTGAGGGAGAGAGATTGTCAGAGAGACTCTAGGATAAAGTTCCGGAAAGTGGAGGCAGATAGGCTGGAACCTCAATTGCTGATTGTATGGAGAAGGGAGGGGGGAGATGGTGGTAGGGGACATGGAGCAGATAGGTGCCTGCTGAGGAAAGGTAGTGGCTGGGTTAATACGGTTTGACGAGATCGTAGAAGCAGGGTGGGGAAAGACCGGGCAGGGGAGTAAAAGGTGAAGGCAAGGATCTTGAGGCTTCACTATAGTTGGAACTGAAATTAGCATCAAAGCGGAGTTCCAGTCAATACATGAGAGATATGGAATAGAGGATATGGGTGAGGCTATGGAGAATGGATTAGGAGGCTTATGTGTAGTATAAACACCAGCACAGACTAGTTGGGCCGGTTATCCTCTTTCAGTGATGTAGATTCTATGTACAATTGGGCCCTGAAGCCTTTGCTGCTTGCAAATCCTTTTGTAACCCTTGCAAATTAGAGTTCATTATGGTGCAGCAGGCATTGCATTCTCAGATACTAACATCTAGCCAGAGGTAATTGCTGAGGTTTTAAACCATTGCGAATGGAGCAAGTGAATCATTGCACTGAGTGAACTGCAGTGTAAATATTGTATGCTATAGTTTAATTAGGCATGTTATTAGATCTCATTTGGTTTCTTGACTGAATATTCAAAGTTCATTAGCAATAGGAACACAATGTACATCAACAAGACAATTGCACATAATCGAGCTAATGAGATACACCCATAAATGTCTCAGAAGACTAGCATTTCTCAACAGGATTTCAGTTAGATTTCAAGGATCCAGCTTTCTCTGTGACTGAATTCCAGGCTGCAAGTGATAGGGAACATACTAATTTTTCGTGAACAAATGAAATGAGATAAACAATACATTAGGTTAAGTAACATAGGATAGGGACAGCTACAGATGGTTGCAGGTTTAAGTCTCAGGATTGGCTGTCAATCAAAGCCTGGCTGTCACTGTGATAGTCAATTTACTTTAAATTCTTGATTATGTACACCATCTGGAGAATGACGAGATGCAAGGATGCTCCATCTCACAATAAGAGATTGTCTGGTTGGCAGTCCACTTTTTTGTCAGTGTAATCAAAGGAGTCATCAATGTTGAATTGTAGTTTGGAAGTGAGCAGTTCCTTTACAGAATTAAAAGGAGGGGAGATATAATTGCAAATAATACAACTTTTTATTGGAAATACAAGCAATGGTTGATAAATTTGCATTTGCTTGCATCGAAATGTTTGCAATTTCACATTGATGCTGTATAAGAGAAGATGGGGAAACCTTCACAGATATGATGGTCCTTTCAGGAAGACATCAGTGACTCAAGGCTGCAGGGTTATTGCTAATATTGAGTCCATAGTTCTGTCTAAGTGTCATTGGGATCCGTTGCTGTGAAGCGCTCTGAGACGCTGTCCGGCGTGGAGGGCGCTATATAAATCCAAGTTGTTGTTGTTGTTGTATTGGTGCAAGGTCACAATTGAGGCCTGTTTCTTCTAATTGGACACACATGAGATTGCAATAAAGCCAACTAACCTACCATGCAATAAATTGAATTAATACCACTTGTCAATTGTTTAACATCATTATTCCTGAGAGACTTGGACCATTCTATTAGAAGCACCATAAACAGGATGTTTAAACAATAAACTAAGATCCATCTCACTGTTTGGGTGTGATTTGAAGATCTTATTATGCTATTCGAAAACATAAGTGAGGTTCTCTTGGTGTCCTGGCCAGCAATCCCCCAGATAATATTGATCACTTCATGAATGTTTACGGGACTTTGTGGTGGTCAAATTAGTAGCTATGTTTGCCGACAAATACAGTTACAACATTTTACAGAAATCACCTGTGAACATTTTACAGAAATCCCCTCTTTTGAGACATTTCATTGCTATAGGCGCTATATCAAAGTACAGTGTCTTACATTATAAAATAAATCCTACAATATAATAATTTAAAGCTGAAATTATATAATTAAATAACACAAACCTATTCAAAACTGTTTTTTCTACTTTTTAAGAATTTCTGCAATTGGTTTTGTTCATCTACATATTTACTTTTTTGGTCATGGCTGTTTGTGGGACACTGCTGTGTGCAAATTGGCTGTTGCATTATCTTACCAAATATACAGTCACTACACTTTCATGTAAATCCTGTGAAGCACTCTGAGACATCCTCCCAATGTAAGGATTATTATTTTATTAGTATGTGATTTGGGGCCAATCTGCACCAAATACTTTGACATGAGAAACTAACAACTTAAATAAACCAAAACACTACAATAAGGGCAAGGAGTATTACTATTGCTAAGCTAGTCAAAATGCTTTTCCTATTAATGATTTTACTTTTAGTATTTTGCCTTTACTTTGATTACTTACTTCTGTCATATCTCACACTATAACCCAAACTGTGACTGATTAGTGTAACAAATAAATTCCCTTTGCTCCAGAAAGGTATTTTTCCTGAGAGCATGATTTACTTCATCCTTGTGGTCTCCCAAAGGATATATCCTCAATAATTTATTGTCTTTGATTGAATATCTTTGGAGAAATCAAGTCAAAAGCAAGGAAATCTAATCAGAACAGTGTGCACAAACACAAGTTAATAAACTTCCAAACTATTTGGAGTCAGCCCTGTAAGAATACAGTCAGCTTTGGAGTTTAAATTTAAATCTCTGGGTTTGCTCATTTTTTTTCTTTTGTGAAGTTAAAAGGTGAAGGGAGAGTACCTCTCTTTTTAACATCAGATAATGATGTGAAAAGGGGAATTTGCAAACTAGTTCAAAAGGAAAAAGATTAATAGTGGTGAAAGAAACATAAAACCAGCAACAAAAACAGAATTCGCTAGGAATATTCAGCAGGTCAGGCAACATCTATGGAGAAAGAAAAGTGAGTCACTCCAAGTGAGACAGCAATTTACGTGTACTACCATCAACGTAGTATATTGCATTCGCTTCTCACGATGTGGTCTCCTGTACATTGGGGAGACCAAATGCAGATTGGTTGACCGATTTGCCCAATCCCTCCATTCTGTCCGCAAGCACAAGCCTGAGCTTCTGATTTCTTGCCACTTCAATTCTCCCTCCCACCTTCACTCTGACCTATCCATCCATGGTCTCCTACACTGTTCGAATGAACCACAGCGCAAGCTCGAGGAACAGCATCTCATATATCTTCTAGGGACCTTACAGCCCTCTGGCCTCAATGTTGATTTCAATAATTTCAGACCATAACAGCTCAACTTCCCCCTCCCCCTCTTTTGTGATCATTACCACATCATCTGGGTCCCAGACACACCTTTTCTCTCTCTGGTCTGCCTGTTTTGTTGCAATTTCCCCTGCCCCCTTTATTTTGCATTATTAACACCTCTTTAACCCATCATCCCCTGTCCTTTACCCCATTTTCTCCTTTGTCTTCCTTGCCCTGTCTCCCCCCTCTCTGTTAGTCCTTAAAAGCCTTTCCCTCTCAACATGGCCCAGTTCTGACGAAGGCTCGTGGACCCAAAACGTTGACTCACTTTTCTTTCTCCGTAGATTCTGCTTGACCTGCTGAGTGTTCCCAGCGACTTCTGCTTTTCTTTCAGATTTCCAGCATCTGCAGTATTTTGTGTTTTGATTACAAAACCAGCATTTGCTGCTTGGGAATGTAACATCTATTGAAACCTCGGGGAACAAAAGCTTGAGCATTTGGTTGTTGTTGTTATTTTACAATCTGACAAAACTTGAGACAACCTGCATCAAAAGTTTTATTTTGATTCTTATTTGAACACGGATGGCATGAAATTAACGTAACATAAGAACATAAGAAATACTAGACGAATAAAGACCAAGGTCCATCTAGTTTGCCTTCCACCTTCCTGGCGGTCGAATGCACATATAATAATAATAATAATCCTTGCATTTGATAAAGTGCTTTTCGCATCTTCTAGACAGCTCAAAGCGCTTCACAGAATATGCTGTAAAGTGAATTGACCGTATATTTGTGGGCGAAAAGTGACAGCCAATTGTGCACAGCAGTGTCCTACAAACAGTCGTGGATTGAAAATGACCAATTTATTATTTTTTTTCTCCTAAACTACCTATGTACTATATCCCATAATGTTGTTTCCTAATCTGTGTTTAAAAGAATTTCCACCAAATTTTAGCCTGTCAGATTAGCCTGTTTAAAAATTGAAGATTGCATTTTTTTAAATTCTTGAATGAATTCAGCCTTAATTTCGAAGCTGGCTATTTTCTTAAGGGCTAAGACTGCCTGGGATTTCAGGCCTTGAGTATTCAAAGTGCATATAAATAGAAGTTTTTCTACATTTCATAATGAGTTGTTTTCTTTCTTTCTCCATTCCTGGGTATTTGGTAGAATATGGCACAAACTCCAAGAGCTTGGATTCTTTGAATCTGTTTGAATGCTTCCGTAAAGTAATTCTCAAACCTTTTACTTTGCACTTGAAATTTTTGTTTTGCCCACAAAATATACAGTCAATTCACTTTACAGTATATTCTGTGAAACCTTTGAGACATGCTAAGGCATTATATTAAATGCAAGGAGTACTATTATTATTACTTGTGCTTGTCTGGTCTTAGCTAAATTATTTAAATCTACCTCCATTGAATAAATCTACAGTATATCCAATTAAATTGGCAATCGATATTGCTAAGCTGATACCTGCTGCTTACCTTGTTGTTTGATGAGCGTAAACGGTCTGAGACATTACCCTGTACGGGAATGGTACTATATAAATAAACATTGTTGCTGTTTGTTGCTGTCTTTATATTTTAAAGTAATTCTTGCCTGTTAAAATAATAATAATCCTTGCATTTGATACAGCGCTTTTCAAATCTTCTAGACGTCTCAAAGTGCTTCACAAAATATACTGTAAAGTGAATTGACTGTATATTTTGTGGGTGAAATTCGGCAGCCAATTGCGCATAGCATCATGGAGTCCTGTAGCTCAGTGGTTAGAGCACTTGCTTTGCAAGCGAGAGACCTGAGTTCAATTCCAGACAGGGCGAAACCTTGGGCAAGTTTCCTTACTCCACACAGAGCCTAATAATAATCCCTCCAAAACCCAAACAATAATAAGTTGGTCATTTTCAATCTACGACTGTTTGTGGGACATTGCTGTGCGCAATTGGCTGCTGCGTTCGCCCACAAATATACAGTCAATTCACTTTACAGTGTGTTCTGTGAAGCGCTTTGGGATGGCCTCCCGACGTGAAAAGTGCTATATCAAATGCAAGGATTATTGTTATTATTATTATAGCAGTGTCCCACAAACAGTCGTTAATTGAGTCCCCAAATTTTTTTCTTTGAGGGATTATTATCAGGAGCGTAGAGTAAGGAAAGTTGCCCAAGGTTTCACCCTGACCTTTCTCGCCCTTTGACCCTCAAAACCCCCACCCCAGCTCAGATGCAAACCCTGCCGGGAATCGAACCCAGGTTTCTCGTTTGAGAGGCGAGTGCTCTAACCACTGAGCTACAGGACTCCACAAACACTGTTTTGTGAAGAACACTGTTAATCAGCTATCAACAGAAAGCATTGACCATCTAATTAATGGCTTAAACGTCAGTGATCTGAAATGTCTGGTGGTTTAATGGCTAATACATCTATTACTCTAATGGTCTCTGGTATTTGTTAGTGGCTGGAAAACTATTCTGGAACATCTGTATTCAATCCTAGATGGTACAGTTTTGTGTGCTCCCAAGTTCTTCTGACAAAAAGGATATATGAATATTTCCTAGAGGCATAGTTCAGTTCTTTCTGAGTCTAGGACTGTTTTAGCACACAAAACTCAACCACACCATCTATACTACTTCTAAATTTTTCCATCTCCCTGTCAAACAACAACAGAGGAACTTATTCATAACTTGTTCCTTCTATTATTTAACATAAAGAACACAGTAAACATCTCAAACTTTACCTCAGTTGTTCATAATATTTATAGAAAGTCCTCTCTGGAACTCCATTCCTGAGGCCCTTCGAATCGCCCCTCCCCTTGTCTCCTTCAGGGTCCACCTCAAGACCTTTTTCTTTGACCGAACGTTTGACCCTCAAAGCCCCCACCCCCAGCTCAGATGCAAACCCTAGACTGTCCATCCCCTTGGGAAGTCCTCCCAATATGAAAGGCGTATCAATGTAAATTTGTAATGTATTTATTCATGATAATGTCTAACATGTGCATATATTTTACACAGTGCAAAGGATCTCCAATACTTAAAATAGTTATTCTTAAAGAGGCAGAGCATATACAACACTAATGATAAACCATGAAAGGAATTGTGACATGTATCAGTGCCCTCAAACTCTGAGTAAAGCTATAAAACACCATTATACAAATCTGTGTAAGGTACTATACACTTTGAGTGTTAATATGATTTAAATCGTCCTGATCCTATTCAGTTCTATTACAAATCTGAGCTGCAAAGTAAATTCTGCATCTCTATTCACAGAGCAAGTGTACACCAGAGCCCACTATAGATCAAAGTCTGTGCGAACGATTCACAATTAAGAAATGTTTCAAGTAAAATCCCTTTCCATTAACTGTAATGATGATATAGAATAGATGATAAGCCCCTATCATATTAAACCCAATATCATTTAAGTAACATTTCAAAGCAGAATTTCCAGTGCAAGTTATGATTCCCCTATTGGTTTGCCATAGCAGAATGATATTCAGTCCTATCAGTCATTGAGTAAATGTAGCTCTTGACACATTCAGATTAATGACACAATTTTAAACAGTTTGGTTGGGGGAACATAGATTTTTTTGATGTTTATTATTGCCGAGGGAGGGATTGGGAATCTTTATATTGCATTAGAAATTAGTTATGGTGTGATGTCAGGTTATCTTTGTTCTTAAATTGGGATGTCCTCCTGACATGAAAGGCACAATACAAATGTAATCTTGTTGTTGCATTATTAATTTTCTTGCATTATTAAAGAGAACTTCTGAATTGCTGTCATTTTCCACATTGGTTGTTTTAGTAATAATGAACAATTATTTTTTCCAAAGTAAAGTCCACATAATCAACAGAAGAATTCACTGAAATGTAGTAGAACTTTATCACAATAAACATTTTATCTCTCACGTCCATTGATGAATCAGGTTATTGTCTCTCTGTTTATGTCCATCAGTTTGAAAAATCTCAGAAGCGGAGATTAAAGTTACAAATGATAGATAGATCCCTTTGTATACACCCTTTAAACAGTCCCCCTTGATTGTTCTGAGCTCCTGAGCAGGCAACAGAAGGTTTTCCTTTGGTCCAGTTGTGAGGTCGAGGAACATGTTGTGATGTGGACTTGTGGTAACAAGGAAAAGTAGCTGTGGGGAGGTATCTGTGGCCTAGATTAACCTGTTTCGCAGCACCCTGGCAGTGGAATTGGTTTCATGGTGGGCATGTCGCTCACATGAGAATTTGGATTATGCAATTGGTGATATGTAAACCTGGTACGGGTCATTATGTCTCTTTAACAACTTGCCAGAAAGATTATTTTATAGGGTTTCTGTCACTCTCAATGTTTAGAAAAATATCCACCATTCCTAATGAGTGGCAGATTGCAGTTTTACGGGTTCCTTCCAATAACACCAATGAAATTGAAATGCAGCAAGGCTGCTGAAGAGAGAAATTCCACGAGGTTTAAATTCATTATTTTTATGTGACATTTCACAGTGTCCAGAATCGAATTTTGAAGCATTTTTTTGCACATCACAAGCTGTCTTGTAAAGGTCCTCCCTCCACACTCAGGGCAGATGTCTGTCTGAAAGCTTATGAGGAAACTCTGAGACTTGGGATAACAGTTTATGGAAGGTGTCTGAGACTTGGAAGTAGGATGCTTCCCTCCAGGGAGAGAGTGCTCATTCCATTCCAAAAAATATCTCTGGAATTTCCATGTGTAGTTGGGATTCATGGAACTCTCAGTTTGGTTTGGATACTCTTAAACATAGTGATGGGTTTCCACATGTCAGACATCCAGTTTACCCCCCCCCCCCCCGAAATAACATTATCAGCACTTTCACAGCTCTAATGTTAAATACATACAGTTTACAAGAGCAGTGGGCCATAAGGAGCAATTTACACCAGCATTCTAAAAATGAATGTAAACCTTATGCGCATTTGTGATTCAAATGAAAAGCACTTGCACAGTTCTTTGGCCACTTGCTGGCATAAATAGAGGCTAATAATTGCTTACCCATCAAATAGCTTTTGGCTGTATAAATGAGAAGGATTGGATAAGTGGCTCCCAAATTTTGTATTTATTAGTTACAATCAAACTCCAGTGGAAGAGATGAGGCAGGATTCTTGGGAATGAGCAAGCGTTCCAAGAATGTTTTTATAGAAAAGTTACCACATTGAAACAATGGTGTCAAAGTTGTACCTTTGTCTATTATACTGTTCTCCTGTACACTTACCTTTTAGTTGTAACTAACTGTACCCGTTACAGCTACGTTTGCTACCAAAGGATCCAATATGGAATGTAGATTTCAGTGATACAACTCACAAACCATTTAACACGCCATAAACACTGTGTGAACACCTTAAGTGAAACTGCCATACAATTGCGATGAGCTTGTTTAGGTTATAGTTCATCAACGATAAAAGATCCTATCAAAGGGTCATAGCTCATGAACAATAACTTATCAAAGTTATGCTAACTGAAGGGGTTTACTGTGTGATCTGGCAGGTCTTCGAGTTATTGCAAGGCTTTTCCGTAGATGACATTTGCAGTTTTTCCTCCTTTGGCCATAATGTACAGGTTTTGAGATGAGCCCACACATGAGCATCCAACATAGAATTGTCTATGGGAAAAGCAGGGTGTATTCAAGAAAAGGCCAGCAACCTTTAAGCTCTGCCCCTGTGCTTGTTAATTGACATAACAAAATATATTTGAACACGGATTTGGAGCCTTTTGAACTCAAACCTGTAGTCACTTGGGAGCAGTGGGATGCGAGGAATGAATACATCTTCCCCTTTGAACTGACCAGTTGGAACAATTGCTTCTATAATATGTGGTATCAACTCTTTACCACCAACCTTGTGCCATTGCATAGCTTCGGTGCATCTGGATTCCTCCGCAGCATGATTATTTATCCAAGCTTTAGTATGGGTTTGTGTGGAGGCACACCGGATGTTTCCACAGAGTTTAAAAACCCAGTTGAGTAGTTGACAGCATTTTCGATGTCAGGAACAGTATCTATGGACTTGTACACATGCTTCTTGCTTGCATGCTTCTCAGAAAGTATCACAGACTTCGTCATCAACGGTTTTAAGATCCTTATAGCTTATTGGGCGTCTCACAGCATGCAGCAAAAGCCTTAGGAAGCAGCATTCAAAGTTGTTTGGATGTACAGTGCATATCATTTGATCCTTGAAAATTGCATGTGAGGTGCTCCTCACACTTCAATTGTGTCAATGTGTTTGAGCTGTCTGCTGCTGCGCTGATGAGAAATTGTTAAATCAAATACTGAACCTCTGGTGTTTGCAAGCCAGGAAATTGACAAACAATATCTGACAAGACGTTTTGATGAATCCATCAAAAACCTGCCCTGTTTTCAAATAGCAGCCCTTCCTGCAATTTAAGTCAGCTTTTGACATAAGAATCTGAGGGAAGGGAAGTTCAATCTGTGTGACTTGTTGCAGACACAAACTCATTTTAAGCTATTTGACAGTCCTTGTTTCAAGCTGGAAATGAAATTCATAGACAAAATGGACATCACTTTTGTGTAAAGCTCATGGAAACAGTCTGAAGCTGTTTTAAAGGGTAAACACGTGCTAAGGACAATCTTAAATGGGTTAATAAGTTTAAGTTATTAAGTTTAATAGTTTTGAGAAAAGAAGGTTTGGATGAATTGTTGAAAGCTAGATCCTGAGAACTTTGTAACAGAGGTTAGTTTTTTCACTGTTTTTTTCTGTGCCTTTCCTTACGGTCTCTCAGCATTCCCAAGGTAAGCCTCTGTTTAACTATCAGTAAGTAGGTACTCGGTTGTTAGTCGATTGGTGGATCGCTTTTCCGGTGGTAATAATTCCTTCGACAAAATAATTGGTCACTTCAATCAATGATTGTGTGTGAGACACTGCTGTGTGCAATTGGCTGCCGCGTTTCGCCCACAAGATATTACAGTCAATTCACTTTACAGCATATTCGTGAAGCGCTTTGAGATGTCTCGAAGAAGTGATAAGGTGCTATATCAAATACAAGGATTATTATTATTATTTAGTGTAAGATCATGTTGAAAAGAACAGAGAGAAGGCAAGATAAATCAGGAAAGGATTATTATCATTATTATGGGGTTATATATGCAAGTCGTTGTAGGGTGATCATATTGTACTTAACAATGTTGCAAGGTACTTGGTCGTATGAAAAAATGTAACGATTTTCTTGCAATTCTATTGCTCTGACATTAGATGTTATCAAGGTCTACCCTTCAACAGAACAGGTACAATTTGCACTGTCGTGGAACCTGCACACTTTATTTGATCTCCCCAGTGAGCTGAATAGCCACAGGTAACATTTCTAAGCAGATAAAACTGTGAAGCTTCTCCTTGACCCCTGAAGGGAATGGAGTGCAAACTGTCAGATCTCAATCTAACATCACAATCTCCATTATTCATCCCTGGCTGGTTGCATTCCATGGATGACATTTCCATCATCCCTGTAGAATTGAGAGCATCCCATTACATGCTCCTGAACATTTCTCCAATGAGGGCCAGTGATCTTCTTTGATTCATGTGTAACACCGTTTCTGAATATCGAGGTTCTGCATCTTTCATTCCCAGGTACAATTTATTTTGTGCCTTTGAACTCTCATACATCTGGTCACTCATTTCCTCCAGGATGCACCCAGCTTGTTTAGATTTAGCATCTTCTCAAGACAATGCGACTGGATTTAACACAAGCCACTTCCTGATCCCTCAATATGTGGTGAAATTTTGGATGATATGAAATGCTATATACGCCTATATGCTAATTACATATTAATCATATCTCAACCTGGGTCAGTTAATAACACTCTCACCTTTGAGTCAGAGCATTTTGGTTGCAAGCCCCACACTGGAAGTTTTAACTGAGAGTCTAAGCTGACACTCCAGTCCAATGCTGGGGGACCGCTACATTGTAGGAGATACCATCCTTTGGAATGAGACGTTAAACCAAGGGATACTGTCTGCCTGTCCATGTGGATGCTAAAGATTCCATGGCGCTACTCGAAAAGAGAAATGAGTTTTACCCGGTGTCCGGGCCTACAGTCTCTCAACTAAAATTAGCCATTCATTTCATAGCTGTTTGAGATATATTGCAGCACATAAATTGGCTGCCATGTTTGCCTACAAAATGAGGTCACTACAATTCACATTAAACCCTGTGAAGTATTTAAAACATCCTCCCAACGTGAAAGATGCTAAATCAAATGCAAGGATTATTATTATTAATATTTAATACATTGACTAGTCTTGCATGTGCTGGAAACTGTGCACCGTTCCCAACTCCCTTCTCAGTGGTTTTGTTCAGGAAGCTGGCTGTGCCATGCATTGTGGATTGAGACATTATAATGCTGATTTGTGAGATACCAACTGTAATCTGATTTTTTTCTTTGCTTGAGCAGATAACTCCAGGTATTAATCAGCATATAGCTAGTTAATTATACATTATAGCAACACACACTATTTACCCCTGGATTTCTACCCAACCTTCTCCTTTGAAGGTCTTACCTGCTGTGTAACACAGCATGCTTTGCAGGGAGTTGAACATGTGCTTTCTTTTTTGCTGTACTAACAATCCACTAATTCTTGGTGTTCTATCTGAAAATCGATCTTATATTCATTATAATGTGCCTCCTCATGTGCGTAATCCACTTAAAATGACAACATGCTGCGCTTTTATTTGAAATGAAGTGACGTAAAAAGTATGCTATGAAAAATGTGCGCAGCTGAAAATGAACTAGAGAGCAGTGGGTGTACTCTTGTTGTTATCATCTTACACACGTACAACTTTTACTTACACCTGCTAATAATAATAATAATAATAATCCTTGCATTTGATATAGCGCTTTTCACGTCGGGAGGACGTCCCAAAGCGCTTCACAGAACACACTGTAAAGTGAATTGACTGTATATTTGTGGGCAAACGCGGCAGCCAATTGCGCACAGCAATGTCCCACAAACAGTCGTAGATTGAAAATGACCAATTTATTATTGTTTTGGGTTTTTGGAGGGATTATTATTAGGCGTGTGGAGTAAGGAAACTTGCCCAAGGTTTCACCCTGCCTGGAATTGAACTCAGGTCTCTCGCTTGCAAAGCGAGTGCTCTAACCACTGAGCTACAGGACTCTACTGCTCCCAGTATACAGAGACCTTTCAGTTGCCTGAACTAGTTTCTTGAAAAAAGGGAGTTAGATTTTTGTTTTCAAAAAAGGTTGTTAGAAAGTGAAACCCTCATCAATGCTAAATTGAATGCATGTGTTAATTATCACATAAAGCGTAGGTGTTAGTTTGGCTCAGTTGGTAGGACACTTGCCTCTGGGTCAGGAGGTCCTTGGTTCAAGCCCTACGTTAGGACTTTGAGTTCACAGTTAGGTCTGAGAAACTATTACATTGTTGGAGGAGATGTCAAGAACAGCATTTCATCAAAAAAAACAATAATAAATTGGTCACTTCAATCCACGACTGTTTGTGGGACACTGTTGTGCACAATTGGCTGCTGCATTTCGCCCACAAATGTCCAGTCAATTTACTTTACAGTGTATTCTGTGAAGCGCTTTGAGACATCTAGAAGATATGAAAAGTGCTATATCAAATGCAAAGATTATATTCTTATTTTTATTTACCAGAGATGAGGGACTTTAGTTAAGTGGCAAGACTAGAGAATCTGGGATTGTTCTACTTAGAGCAGAGAGGAAATTTAATAGAGCATTCAATAAATTGAATAAAATTGTGAGGGGTTTTGATAGAGAAGATAGGGAGAAACTGTTTCCACTGGCAGGTGGGTCAGCAACCAGGGCACATAGATTCAAAGTAATTGGCAAAAGAACCAGACGGGAGATGAAGATAATTTTTTTTTACACAGAGAGTTGTCTTGAATGGGCGGTGGAAACAGATTCAATAACAACTTTCAAAAGGGAATTAGATAGGTACTTGAAAAGTATTGTCAAATATGCTGTTCTTTGATTAAACTGAAATCCGGTTTGCCTACTCAGGTAGATGGTAAAGATCACATTTGAAAAGAGAATAGAGTTTCTCCCAATGTTTTGGCCAACAATCCTCCCATAAACGATTATTCACCTTATGGCTGTTTGTGGAATCTTGCTGTGCACAAATTGGCTGCTGTGTTTATCAACGAATGAACTGTCCCTATACATGACAGCAAATTGCTTTGAGATGTTTTGATGTTATAGGATCTATATCAAATGCAAAGACTATTATTATTAACTGGAGCTTTCTCATCCTCTTTAGCTCTTTTAAAAAATAATTTATTATTTATTATTATTATTATTATTATTATTATTAACAGGCTGCTGTTATTAATGTGCCTGAAACATCCATTTTTGCTGATGTGGAAAATACCCAAGTAGAATCAGCCTCTTCCCTAATAAGTTACATTGGTCCAATCTGAGAAAATTGCACTGCTCCATGTTATTCTGATCAGTCGGGAACCTCAAACAATCACGACAAAAGGAGGCTATCTGCTTATAACATCAATTTACTCAATTGTATTACCAGCTAAGCCTCAGGTTGTGTTGTGTTGCCTTGTGGGGACAGTCAACTCAAGAATGCACTGCAGAGTGTAAAATTCTAGAACTCGCAGCAAAATCAAAAAAGTAAAAATATTTATTGAAAACCAGTTAAAGCTGTCAGCTACATGTTAGCAAAGGTACAATATAGACACAACATTTACTACCCCTCCCCCCCCCCTCTTCATTTTATCAACTAGATCCTCACTCGTTGATAAAGAACCAGACATCATCAGCTTCATGTAATTAGGGTCATTCATCCCATTTAGACGGAGCATTATCTGGAATCACCAATTAACATACCATCAGTTGCAGGTTGTTTCGCAGGGCACCATTCTTCACCAGTAAATTGAGGTGATCAATCAAGACTGATAAAACTACATTGGAAGATTTTTTGCATTTGTGAAATTACGGCCTGAACTCTCCTTAGCTGATTCACATTTGACTGGGAAACAACAGTTGTAGATCAATTAAGATAATTTTAATTAAATACTAAACCACCTTGCAAGTTCCGGTGACATCTCATTCCAACTTGTAAGGACATGTGGTTAGATAATGCACAGAAATCAACATCAGTGTGCCCTGGCCACTCATTTATCATTCCTTAACAAAAGCTGCTTTGAACATCAGTTAAGGAGAACAAGATAAACATAATTTGTGAGGAAAGGCAGAAATAGGATTACTTATAAAGAGATATGATGGCAACTGTTGAATGCTAGGTTCCTGTCAAAGGAATTCAAACTAAGTTATAATATTTGGTTATCTCTAGTGGAAGAAAACAATTAAGGAGTGTCATTGATCAAATTTGGATGCACACGAGTTACTGCAACAGTGTGATAAATGTTATTAGAAAACGATTTGTCATGTTATAATGCATTAGTCATATCATGAGTAAACTGGCAAAGGGGAGCTTTTCAACCTTGCTTGAATGACCTTTGTGTCAGAAGCTTGATATTATTGTAGAGGTCATAATTCAGACTCATTTGACAATGGCAAAGGCAGAAATCTTTCTATTTAATTCGGTTCACGAAGTAAAATATTTTCAAGCAGAATGAATGTTTTTTATTCCACAGGTTGTCTTCCTGTGTGCACAGGAGCTGAGTGTTTAAGCGCTCTGAGATGCTACCCTGTGTGAAGGGTGCTATATAAGTGCAAGTTGTTGTTGTGTTTGTCAGAACCTGATGGAGGTGTTCAAGATTATGAAAGTATTCAATAGGGTGGATATTGATGGGCTGTTTCCACTTATTGGTGAGTCTAAAATGAGGATATAAAAACAAATTAGCTCCTGGTACATTTATTAGGGAGTTGAGAAACTTCTTCACACAGAGGGTGGTGAGAATGGAACGCACTGCCAGAAGCAATGGCTGAAGCAAATAATGTCAATGTAATTAAGAGAAAACATGATCCAATACATAAAGGAGAGAAGGGAATAGAGGGGTATAAGAGAGGGGAATGAGAGGGTTAGGGGCTCATGTGGTGTACAAACACTGTCACGATTAGTTAGGCTGAATGACCTGTTTCCTTGCTGTATCACTCTATGCAACACCATGTGGCTGTGCATTAAGGCCTTGGAAATCCACAACTTACCAAAAAGTAATATTAGTTTCCCCTTTTTCTCTCTCTAACCCAGATGCTCCCATAAATGTATAGCTGGGATGACCTGACAACACCCAAGGATAACAACAACAACTTGCACTTATATAGCACCCTCCATGCAGGGCAGTGTCTCAGAGCGCTTGAAGGTAAGACTTATCTTCTAGGTAAGATTGTACCTACCAGATGTCGAACCACTTCATAGGTTCATTGCCCAGTGCTTTTTATGAGGTTTAATACATTTTACAGTCTTTGTATGATGTTGGGGGTTTAAAAGTGTTTGTCGGGACTATGAGTGTGGAATTGTAACAATGTAGTAGAAAAGGGCCTCAGTATGTAAAGAATGTATGTTTTTCTCCAGGGTCTGACACTTGTGTAAACCCATCACTATGCGTAGGGTATTCAAACCAGACTGAGAATTCAATGCATGCCACCTACACATGGAAATTTCTGTGTTTAGAATGGAACGTGCACCTTTTTCCCCTGAGGGACACACCCTGCTTACCTAATTCCAGAGAGTATTAATAATAATAATAATAATCCTTGCATTTGATATAGCACGTTTCACGTCGGGAGGACGTCCCAAAGCGCTTCACAGAACACACTGTAAAGTGAATTGACTGTATATTTGTGGGCGAACGCGGCAGCCAATTGCGCACAGCAATGTCCCACAAACAGTCATAGATTGAAAATGACCACTTTTTATTATTGTTTTTGGTTTTGGAGGGATTATTATTATTAAGCGTGTGGAGTAAGGAAACTTGCCCAAGGTTTCGCCCTGTGCCTGGAATTGAACTCAGGTCTCTCGCTTGCAAAGCGAGTGCTCTAACCACTGGGCTACAGGACTCCACAGTATTAGGTGTAGGTTGCAAGAGCCAAAGCGTGGATCTTCCAGAGTGTGTGTTGGGAGTACTGCTAGAGTTTAACTCATTAAAACCATGTAGCTTGAAAGCAATGCCTGGAAAACTTGCTGCTGCTTGTCCAGTGAAAACGATCCTACCTGTTACAGCTTTGACGTACAGGGAGCTGAGTTAGAAGAATCCCTGTCCCCAGTGACTGGTCTGCCCTTCTTTGTCCTGCTGATGAGCCAGGCTGCTTGGTATGTGATCAGCAATATCTGGAGTACTGCGGACCTGCCTGGCTCAGGAATCCGGCTACCAGAACAGCTGCACAGGATTGACTCTATTTTGACATTCCTTTTGCCAAGCATGTCATCTTGGAGCCAGTTCATTTTAAAGACACTTTAGGTTGTAACAATATCCTTTCCATTTTCACACATAGCCTTGAATAGTGATCAGATTGAATTGAAGTTTCTGCTCTCTGGTATCTATTAGAACCTTATTTGAGGTGAGCTCAGATAGTCTCAACCCATCTTTTCCTCAATAAGTGTTCCCCACATAAAACTGATTATAAATCATCACTAATTGTCAGCCAGAGTCTCAGTGCCAAGAGGTCACACTGATGTCTGGGGTGTGAGATGGAAAGATTTGCATTGGTCCAATGGATGATGCTTGTTTGGATGTAGTCGGGAATAGAATACAGGTTGCTCTCTTCTGCATAATTGCCGCACAATATCTGGGTGTGCTCAACGCTGAGAATCAATGGAGTGTAATATCATTTACACAAATAATGATGAAGTTAATGACTAATTGTGTTTGAGGGATTGTTGGACAGGACACTGGGAGAAAGACCCTGCTCTTTTTGAGTAGTGCCATGAGATCTTTCATGTCCACCTAAACAGGCTGACGGAACCTCGGTTTAGCATCTCATCAGAAGGATGTCACCTTCATATAGAGAATGAAAGGCTTGATTTCATCACTCTGAATAACACTGTGACACCTGCTTACTGCTGTTAAAAGTCAAGGATTCACACAACTTTCTGGTGTAGTTATTTCTGGAAAAATAAAATTAAATTCAATGAACAAGTTTCAATTATTACTGTCACTTTTTTTACTGTCACTACAAATATTTTTGTAAATTCAAGGTTTTTCTTTTAAAAAATGTATCTGTAATTCTAAGTTATTATGTTGATTTATTATGCTTCAGAGGCCAAAATTAAAACTGCATGTACACAGAGCTGATGTTCGGTTTGTGAAGAATTTAAGGAATTTAGCCAAGGCAGACCACCCAAAAGCTTCACATTCATTCATTTCTGCAATTTATGTCATGGTTCAGACTCCAGTGGTCGTCAAGTATACATGTTAGGGAAAGAGCACATTTTATAGCAAATTGAAATCACCAGTAAGTAAACATGTTTCAGAAATGTAATGCTGGCTTAAGACACCAAAGATATATTTCCCTTCCTTGGGTAGTAATAATAATAATGCTTGCATTTGATGTAGCGCCTTATCACGATTTTGAGATGTCTCAAAGCGCTTCACAGAATATACTGTAAAGTGAATCGACTGTATATTTTGTGGGCAAAACGTGAAAGCCAATTGCACACAGCAGTGTCCCACAAACAGTCATGGATTAAAGTGACAAGTCTTTTTAAGGAAATATTACCCATGGAAAAGCAATCCGCCAATCAACTAACAACTGGGTTCCTACTTATGGCAAGAGGGTTAGTGGCCTTTTTCACGGCCTTTAGCAGTATGTACGGTGCCTTTACCTCCCGCTCCACCTCTCTTCCTGTTGCTCTCCACACTGCCCCATGACTTGCACAGCCTGTACAGTGCATAGAGCAACAGGAGGAGAATTTGGAGCGAGAGGTATGAGGCAGCGCGGAGAGTGACTGGAAGGTGATGCCAGTAATGGCCCATCACCTCCCTCCTCCAGTGCAAAACCTGCCACTGCCACTTGCTGGCAATCCATCCCAGTCATTAATTGTCCTCTATGCAGNAAAAAACGCCCTTTGCCTCCGTGAGCTTGTATGCTCTTTTTAAGTGCTTGTGCTCATGTAGTAATAATAATAAGTGTATTTGCAGGCAAACACAGCAGCCAATGTGATTACAGCAATGTCCCATAAACAGCCATATGATGAATTTAGTCAATAAAATAACACAGCAGTTCCTCCAGCAATTAAAACCATACCGTGTAATAAATCCCAAACCCATTTCATGAGATGTAGATGTTTCAAAGTTTTATTGTTAATTTGAAAGACACACAAGCTTGTACCGATTTTTGCTTTAACCTGCCGAATTGGAGCAGAATACAAAAAAAAGTTTATTATTACACAGTTGCTAAGGTTGCAGTGGTTATTTCATCCCCATTATGTGATTCACACTATTTAATTTACTGACAGTTGTTAAGCCAGCAGCTCATATGTTTTCACTACAAATATCTTTCATACAACACATAAACAAACCCATCAAGTCCTTGATGTTGAGAGCTCACTTTGGACCTTTATTGCATCATTCTAGAAGGGAAAGCCAACATTTATTGCAGGANTTTTTTTACCAGGATGTAGATAACTATTTCTCCTTGAGCCAAGCACAAGAATACCAATGAACTAATTGGCAATAATTACCTCTGCAAATACTTCATTTGGTAACAGCTTTAACGATCTTGAAAGGCAAATTATTCACCTTTTGTGTAGAGCTTTTTGTTCTTCAAAGGTAGCTATTCTCTGCACATTCTAGATAAATTAAGGCAAGCCCTGAAGCAAATCAGTAGATGCCTTTCTATTTAAGAGATTTACAGCTCCAAGCTACACAAGTTCCCTCTTTTCAGCTCTGTAACCTGACATTACACCGAGTCTGCCTGCAGGACCATTTTGTTTTAAAATTTAGGATTGCGCAGAAAATTCTTGAGCGTGATTTTGGAAGCCGATTTTTCACAATACCTAAAAAGAACCGACTGCCAAATTAATACTGAATTTAAGAGTTCTCTGAAATACCGGCTTGGGGTCAAACTCCACCTTGTTAAGCGGTCTGGAACACTAGCCCTGCGTGAAGGGCGCTATATAAACGCAAGTTGTTGTTGTATGTTAAACTTTAAGGTAAAATGATATTATAGGCCAAGTCCAGGTGGAATTTTTTGTCTATATTGCCCCCTTGGGCCAGCTTTAGATCTTTACAAAAAAAGGTTTGTGGCAATTATAGTACATGAAGTTATTCCCCAAAATGACCCATTTCTTGTATGTTTTGTCAAGCACAGTTTATTTTTTAAAAAGGCAAAATTCATCAGAAATTTTCAATTTGGCAAATTGTTGATTTTAATCTTAAATCTGAGGCTAGTTTACTGTATTTTTAAATAGACCTTAAAGAAAACTGGTTACAAGATTAAGACTGTGGTTAAGAATCTGTCAAATTCATCACGGTCTGAAATGCTAAGAAAATTACTAAATCTGGACTCAGGTGGACCATCTACCTCAGTGTCTTCAGAAAAGAGGACATATGAGTTGGAGCAGAAGCACACACACTGTTCACAGCCACTTGCAAACTAAGTTTGGTGAAAATCTGTGGATATGCTATAATGCAGCATGATAGAATCTTGCCCACATGGGAGCCATGACAGCAATCCCTTCAGTGGGATTTTTTCCTGCTCGCTGGTTGCTGTGATGAATATTTTGCTCAGGAAGCTGAATGGCATGAACGTTTTTAAGAGGAAATTGGATGGGGTTTTGATGGTGAAAGTGTTTGGGGGGGGTGCGGAAGATATGTGAGATAGGGAGAGATCGCAGTTGAAAATACGACTGGTCAGATGGACTTTAATTTTCTGGTTCTGCACATTCTGCACTTTCTATTACTAAAATCATTATGCCAGTTTTGCACAAATTTGCTTCCGTGGTACCAACAGGTAATTAGATTATGTAACCATTTCCTTCATATCTACACAGCAAAACAATTTGCTGATGGGCACATCAATTTACATTCTATTTTTGATTTAAGTGGTGCAGGAAAAAATGCAATCCTGGCACTATGAGGCTGATCATTTTCCGACACTGTACCGTGCCTTGTGCGTAGTTTCTGTATTTTATAACACTGTCAATTACCCACTGTAGTTGACACCAATCACTTAACCTATCATTTTCAATAACCAAGGCATCAGTCATTCATCAAGGCAGGGAGATTGCAAAACTCTCCCCCATTCTGGGAGAGCAGCCTGTACCTGTTTGGTAGGATCAAGGGCAATCTCTTCTTGAAGAAGTGAAAATCTGCCAGAAAACAGTTCACATCACCAATTGTGAATAATTTAGATCCTGATAGAAGATGATCCAGTAGGCTTAGGTGGAGGCCCCAACAGGTCCTCTACGGTTTAGATTTCTTTTGTGCAAAAAAATCTCTCTTAAAAATCTATCACTGTCGATTAATAAACAAAATGATCATTTTCCTGCTCAGGACCCAATTTTGAAAAAGTTCAGGTTAATAATTAGAAGGGCCTCTTGTGGCTACCTTGTTGATTTGCGGCATTTTAACTGTTGGTAAGATAGAGCCAATAAAGTTGTTTTTATTTGGATCATAAAATGGTAAGTATAGCACAGTGCGGGCCCACCCATCTGGCCCTCAGGCACTGGTTGCCCTCTGCTATCTCACTCAAGTGCCTATTGTTTGTTCATACGTGATCCTTGGCAGTGACTGTAGAGGGCATAACTACCAAACACACACACAATAGACCTGCTGTAGAGGCACCAGCAGCAAGAATCCTGGCTGTTTTCCCTCCCCTAACCCTGGGGAAGGCCAGGACCAATAAAGCATTGCCAGGCAGCTCCAGCTGAGATCAGCAAACTCAGCATGGACTGAGATTCAAACCAGTGAGCTCCAAATCTGTAAACTTCAGCTCTATCCAGTAACCTTCGGGGCTGCTATCCTCGGCACTGGTAGAGACATTTCTCTAAATGTCTCAGTGGTGTGCATTGAGTGTGACAAAGGTGCTGAAATTTGGGAAGGGGGAGAACAACTACTTGCATTTTTATAGCATCCCTCATACAGGGTTTAGAAGGAGGGCTTTATGTAGCTGGAGGATTTAATCTCTTAATAAGATAGGCACTACTATACTATTAGTAAATTTGTTGTGGAGCAGAAAATAATTAGTTAAATAAAGTTAAATATAACAAGGTTGAAGGTAGGATAATAGTTTTATAATTTAAATGTATTACATTAGCAGTGATGTTTCAAAAGTACTTGGAAAATGGAAAAATATTCTCAAGTAATTTAATAAGGTTGGGTACACATTCTATTCAAATAGCTACACAAATCCTGAAATTCTATAGAAATTTCCTAAGTAAAATCCTGAAGTAAAGATGCAGTTTCAAACTTACTTTAATTCGTTTAGATACTCTAGAATCAATAACGCAGTAAGGGTTGACTTTCCCTTTAATTTCATACACAAATGAATACATTCTTAAGTCACTCAGTGCATCGTAGGGACTAGGAATGTTGTACAATCACAGACACATAACAGTCGAATGGCTTGAATAGATTGCAGTAAAAGGTTAGTCTCTCTACTATTGTTCTGATGCTCCATAATATTACAGCTGAAATATGCCTATTATTGGCCTTCACCTACCTAGTTTTAAACTATCTATTGCATTAAATTTGTTTGAAACGGTTAAAGCAGTGTTTAACTTTTGCACAAATCCTGCCCTCGATATGCAGTTTGATTAAGTTATACCTCCTGAAATACAACCCACAAGCCATTTCATAAATGCTACAACTTGCTCTATTTTTTTTAAAATCCCCAAACCGTTTCTCTATTTGGCATTTACTTTTAAACTTCAAATAAAAACACTGCAATAAAAAAGGTTCACACACGTTTCCTTCATCGTGTTCAAAGTAATTCTCAGTGACCAAACTCAATTAATTTGTGGGTAATTTAGAAAGGTTGCTGTTATATCCCAAAGCTACTGGATAAAAATAAATGTTCAATACTCTTCAAAAGCACAGCCTTCAGAGACACAATAAAAAGGATACAGCTCTGAATGGAATGATAAAAAAATGAAAATAATTTAAGCAATTTAGATCAGCTTCTGTCAAAGTGATAAGGGTTAAACCCAGAACAGGTAACATTACCAGACTTCTGAAATTATGGCAAATAACAATGAAGGCAGAACTCCTAGAATTTTCTGCTCTATGCAAGGGGAATGACAATTTTGGCAAGGTTTAACATTAAAATCTTTATGTGGGCAGGATATAAACAAAACCAGCCAATAACATAAGTCAGTAAGCAATAATCTATGATGTAGCACGTTAACAATCTTAATCCCTTGATGAAGGCTAACAAAATGGCATACATTAGGGCTGTAATTAACTTGACTTTCTTTGTCACTTTGAGACTAGCGACACTCATTATAACCGGCAATGAATCACATACAGTTGTGGAACGATTGCAGTTGGCAGGGTCAAGATTATTACCAGAAAGAAGAGCACTCAGCAGGAATGTCCGACCATACATTTTTGCAAGCACTGAAGGGTTTTTACAGCCCTGTGTGAAGACAATATGGTAAAGACAGAATCCAGAATGCACATCAACACTCAACTTTATGGTCACAGACAACAGCTGGCAAACACATGGTTCACTTGCAATCTTATACATCGAAATGGCTCACCATTTTTAAACATTTGTTAGATGCCATTATTGTTATACTCAATATAAACAAATATAGTTAAGCGACAAATAACTTAGGATCCTAGGGAGTGAGATTGTGCACATCTCCTGCACACTAAACAAATGGCCTTTTCCTTCATCAGTACACAGCAACTCCATGCACTTGTCCCACCAATGCTGGGAATTTTGCGAGTTTAGTTCTAATAATGTAATGTTACAGTTTAGTAAGAAATAATGCTGGAATCCATTGCCTGAAAGGGTGGTGGAAGCCGATTCGAGAACACCTTTTAGGACATAGATAATTATTTGGGGAGGACAAGTTTGCAGGGCTATGGGGAAAGAGCGGGGAAGTGGGATTGAATTGGAGAGCTCTTTTCAAAGAGCCGTCACAGACACAATGGGCCAAATGGCCGCCTTCTGTGCTGTATAATTCAATGATAAAAGTGCTGTAAGAAAGAATACGTCAATAAGTAAAAGTAAGAAATGTTGTGATTAGTCAGTGAAGACAGTTCAGAGGGTGACATATGATAGCATCTGAAATGACATTCTAAAGTCACATAACTAAGCCTTGATTATTGTTTATACTTCAGTTTTTCTGTGAGACAGAACTTAAACAGCTGACAACAATGCCTAGATGTATGAAGTCACAGAGTAATAAGAAGTCTGTAAATAACCAAGCTGTGTCATGTATCGTTTTATATTGATCGTCCAAATCTGATCCTTATAAACGTATTGGGTGTTATTTGCAATGTGATGTTAGTAGAGTATTAGTAGAGTGAGTCAAAACAGAAACGTGCACTGATACTATCTGTTCATAGTCATCTTCTATGGCTGAGGAGAACTCTGCATGTGTACAACTAAGCACATGTGGAGCTTTTCTTCATAGCATGGAAAAGTGGTTAAAGTGTTAAGGTTAAAGTTTTAGGAATGCATCTAGGTCACTAGTAATTTTAAGAACTCCAAGAGGGGTGTCCCAGGAAAATGTAAAATTACATTTTCAAGTTGTTATGGAGGCGACTTCAGTAAAGCCTGGTTGATGGAGATGGTTTTGGAAGTGGAGCTCAAAATGTAATTGATGAGACATATCATAATTAGCCTTAATTCAACACAGAAACTGCATTAAATCAATGCTATCTATGAGGTATTAAAAAGTGAGGAAATAAATCCACACTGAGTAATCACAACAGTTTATTTTTTTGCTTTACTTCTTCCCAGGGCAGTGTTTGTTCTTTTTGGAAAACATGTCATAGCAGTGATTTCAGTTTTGAATTGCAAAGATGTCTCATAATGTTAAACTTTGGAATCCTCGAGTGGAATTCAAAAGGAAAATCAGGTTCAAATATCCCAACCTGTAGATTTTATTGTCCTGTTTAGGGATCACAGATTAATTTACCTTTTTGATGCAATACTGTAATCTAATATGTCTTAACTGTTTTTGCCATGAGCACTTTAAGCACTTATCCAATATATATTTATAACCAAGTCTGTAAGTTGGAGGTTTTGCTAGCATAATTTCATGCATGTGGTAAAAATGTCACCTGGAAAGGATTTTCAGCCTTTCTTCGAATACTGTGAAACATGCACAGTATGTAGACTGAAAACACCGCTATCAGTGCTCGATCATTATAACATTTGGTACACTTGACTCTAATGGCAACCAGAAATAAACACTGGACTGTTGGACTGTCTTCAAAGTCATCCAGAAAAAAATAAAGCTTTTTTTCTTAAAAGTTGAAAATAAATTAAATATGATACTCCTGCAATAATAAGTGATATTAATCCTATTCATATTAATTCAACTTGGAAGGTGGGGGTGGCGGAACCAAAATAAAGTGTGCAACTATGTTCATTCATTTCAAAATACACAAATCAAGGTGCAAAAAAACCCAGGAGAATAAATTTCTAAAGAAGAGAAACACAATATCAATGTCTGATAAAGGGCTGGCCTAGACCTCCTAACTTCACCCTCTGCCTATCACAAACTGAACACTTCTTCATCAACACCCTTTAATATCTTACAGGTTTGTGCAGTTTTTGAGATATTTCTAGGGCCAATAGTAATTCTGTTGACACTGGCCAACGTTCATCATTCTTCTGTGCATCCCAGCAACTCCGTCCGCAAAGTAATTCGCCCGTACCATGACCAAGGCAAGATCCGAATATACTGCGCATATATAGGAGGATCGATTAAGTTTTTCCTGTGCGTATCATTGTCAAAGTTACCTTGGAAAACCTGTCAATTGAAAACAAAAGCACATGTTATCAATATAGTGAAGAAACACTTTTTCTTAGATATGCATTAGTCCAGAAACTGACACCTCACTGCCTTGTCACCTTCATCATTTTGTACAGTAAAATAAAGTAAAATAAAATTTGTATGCATTTCACCCACAAAATATACAGTCAGTTCACTTAACAATATATTCTGTGAAGGTTTTTGAGATGTCTCAATGATGCAATAAGGCGCTATTTCAAATGCAAGGATTATTATTATAAAATGTGTTGACAACCTAACTTCTTGGGAGGCATAATAATGGAGATGTTAGAACTGACTGACGCTACTTATTTATAAGAATCTAACACATAGAAACTACTTGTTTTGATACACGTTTAATAGAGAAATACACAGATACTTGAACAATAGAGATATTAAGGTATGGAGAAAGGGCTGGGCATTGGGATTAGAAGATCTGTCAAAATCCGATAAATTGGTAGAACAGGCCTCAATGGCCTTCTCCTCCTACACTTTCCCTCTTATGATAATTAATTAATCTTAATATAAATAATTCATTTATTTTAAAAGTGAATATGGATTAGGTCTAAATTATGGTCTGAGGTAGGGCATTCCACATCAGAACAATTCCCTGTGTACAAAAACATCTCCTAAACTCTCCCTTGGCTCTGTTGGTAATTACCTTCAATCTATGCCCTCAATGCCAGACAGAGTGAAGTGCTTCATACTCAGTACTGACATTTCTCACCTAGATGAGGAAAAACAATACCCAAATACTCCAGTCTAAATGGGCCGGGTCAAAACCCAAATCTTTTCTTCAAAAGGTCCAATCCTTTTTAATTCTGCTCAATTACACTGCTGTTCCGAGCCTCAGTAAACTAGATAGTTTCCATGACAATATAATTTTGCAATGAATATTGTTTATGAAAAAAAATGCTGGAAAGTAAATATTGCCTCACTGCACTGTTCATGTCACAGAAGCCAAAATTGTACAAAACAAAGTCAGATGCTGGTGATCCCTCTAGCAGTTTATTTTATTTAGTGTTATTTTATTCACAGCAAGGTATCCATTTATTTTATCACTTACAGTACGACCTTCCTCCCATCCACCTCCTCTGTAACATGATGGTTGGGACGGGTGATATAAAATAAAATGAGATCGTGCCTTTTTATGGATTGTGTCACAATGCGGGTGCCAGGCAGGGTATCCAGGGTCAACAGATCACTGCTGACATAACTGAGGCTTGCTGTGCTGTGCACCGAGAGCCGGACAGTCAGTGGCGAATGCTCTTGTGAGCATTTCTGTTGGTTGTGCCTCTGAGAGGCTCTCTGTGCCTGCACACAGTATGCAGCAAGCTGGCCAGAGAACACAGATGTGAGTTGATTGAAGCAGAAACAGTCTGTACATTGCAAATCGCCAATGTACCTGCGTTGTAGCCGAAACCGCAGTATACTACAGCATAACAAGGTAGCACTGTATTTATCTCAATCAGCTTTGCAATTATTTAGGGTTTGCATGGTTTTTGTCTGTCATGCTGCTTCAAAACCTTGTATGTCACATTACTACAGTATACAGCTGCTGTCATTGTATTATGGCCTGTGACTAAACTGAAGGCACAAAAAAAGCCTTATGTTTTTATGTTAATGTGACCTATGTAGAGTAATGAAACTTTCAGGAAAAAGAACACAAATATAATTTCACAGCCACAAGTGCAGTCAATTGAATTAACCTCTGTTTATTCTGAGAAAATGATAAGGTCAAGGGGCTTGTTAGACAAACTACACAATCTGAGCAATTTTATGGTGTTTGCAAAGGAGATGAAACCTGACTTACAATTTACCATTCAACATTATCTCCAAAATCAAGGGGTGTCTTTAGAAGGATTGGTGCCTTTGAAGCTCAGTAACTGGAGCAGGCCGGAGCCTGCTGAGCGGTGGAGCGGACGGGTTGATAAGGGGTTTACAGGTCGGAGAGGTAGGAGTGGCAAGGCCATGGAAGGCCTTGAAGGTGAAGATGAGAATTCTGAACTCGAACCTCTGAGGGATGGAGAGCCAATGGAGTTGGGCGAGGGTGTGATGGGGTCACAGAGCCTGGTGAGGGAGAGGTTACGAGCTGCAGAGTTCTGGATGATCTGCAGCTTGTGGAGGGAAGAGTTGGGAAAGCCGACAAGCAGGGTATCGGTAGTCGAGCCTGGTTGTAATGAAGGCATGTTTGAGGGTTTTGGCGGCCGGAGGGGTGAGGCAGTAGCGGAGTTGGGCAATGTTCCGGAGGTGGGGGAAGGCAGAGTGGGGGAGAAAGGACAGTTGAGGGCCGAACAAGACTCCTAGGTCCCTGACAGGCCTGCTGAGGTCGAGTGTGCATCCGTGGATGCTGCTGCTGTCAGTGCCTGAGGTGCGGAGGCGCAGCGCGGCCAATCAGGAGAACCTCGATCTTCCTGATGTTCAACGGTAGAAATTTGCCTCTCATCCAAGATTTGATGTCTGATAGACATTTTGTCAGGACATCAGTGGTCTTGGGGTTGAGAGTGGAGGCAGAGAGATAGAGTTGGGTGTCATCGGCGTACATGCGGAAGTTGACCCCATGTCTGCGGATGTTGTTACCAAGAGGGAGCATGTACAGGTTGAAGAGGAGAGGACCGAGCCATGAGGAACACCACACGAGACGGTGCAGGGGTTAGAGGAGAAGCCATATGTGGAAACAAAGTGGAGCTGGTGTGAGAGATAGGATCTGAACCATTCAAAGACAGAACCTTGAAGGTTCAGGTGAGAGAAAATGTGGTGGAGGAGGATAGAGTGGTCCACAGTGTCAAAGGCAGCAGAGAGGTCGAAGAGGACGAGGAGACAGAGGGAGCCCTGGTCACAGATAGACAGAATGTAATTTGTCACCTTAACCAGGGCTGTTTCTGTGCTGTGGGCAGCACAGAAACCTGACTGGAAGGGTCGTAAAGAGAATGGCAGGAGAGGAAGGAGTGAAGCTCGGAAACAACTCTTTCAAGGATCTTGGAAAGGAAAGGGAGGTTGGAGATGCACGGTAGTTAGTGAGCAAGGATGGGGCAGGGAAGATTTTTTTAGGATAAGGGTGATGACAGGTGTTTTTAGGGGGTGGGAATGGTGCCAGTTGACAGGCAGAGGTTGACGAGGTCTGAGAGTAAAGGGGCGAGGAGGTGGAGCTAGGAGGCAAGAAGGGGGGTTAAGGTTTTTTGGGGGGTTTAAGGAGCAGGTGGTGGGCTTCATGTGGGTTACAGTGGTGGTAAGAGAGGAGGGGAGATAGGTTTGAAGGTGTGGAGGGAGGGATGAGTAGGGGCCAGAGTGTGAGGGAGAAATGGGAAGGGGTTGGCGGTTGGGAGGGTGGAAATGGCTGAACGGATCCCCCTGATTTTGGTCTCGAAGAAATCCAGCATCTCCTTGCAGTTGGAGTTGGAGGAGAGGATGGGTGAGGCATGAAAGAGTGGACCGAGGAGCCAGGTCATGGAGAAGAGAAGTCTGGAGTTGCCTTTGGCCTCCAAGATTACCTTGGAAAAGAAGGACGATTTAGTGGAGGCGAGGGTGGACCAGTGATGATGTGCATGTAGACTTTGCAGTGAAGTTATCTGTGCACATCATCAGACTGTTGTGAACTTACTACCACTTGTAGACAGGACCTCAGTCTGATTTCCACTGGAACCACGGTTCCTGTATTTTTTCGATAGTCAATTGTCCAACACATGTTCACACCTATCACCATGCACCGATAATATCCAAACCAGACTGCGCGTTTCATATACGTATGCCATCCACACATGGAAATTTCCCCATGTCTTGAAAGAAATGAACGCACTCTTGCTGGAAAGACGTACCCTGCTTATCTAGTTCTGGAGAGTATTAGGTGCAGGTTAGTAAGAGCCCAGGCTTGGGAACCCAGGAGGGTGAAGTTGGGATATTGCTGGGATTTAATTGCTTAGTACGTTATAGCATATTTTTGAGAGCACTATCTAACAAGCTTTGATTCAGATATTTTATTGCCAAGCACGTCAAGTTACAGGCAGCTCAGCTCCAAAGAAACACCACTTACTTCTTTCCCTTCTTCCCCCTGCCCTAGAGGACAGTCACCGGTTTCAGTCTGAAAAAGGCCCATAAGAACAGGTAGAATTTCCCGACCCTGGTATTATCTACGTTAACCAAGTCCTTCACTGCCCAGGCAGCAAATTGCAACTCACAGCTCAGTAACCATCCTTTATATAGTGCTTTATATTGCTCGGCTTTATCAAGAGACAAAAGACCTCAGTGATTCTTGATCTGTTGATCTAATTTACTCTCATGGTGTGGAGGATAAGAAATGGACCAAAAAAATTGTCAAGAAGCATGTCAGAATACATCTTAAAGGAGAGTAAATCTGTATTGCGTTGATACTCACCTTATCTTTCTTTTGCTTCCCATCTTTATAAATAGCCCACCTTTTTCCATCAGTGCTGTAAGCTACCTTGTACGATCCTACAAACTGAATGTGACCAAAGTCTTTTGCGCCCTGGGTGATGATGCCGGTCACTTTAGTTGGAACAAGAAGATCAATCTGAAAAATGGAAGAAATATAAAACTCTTTCAGTGTTAATATACAGAGACAGTTCCATCAGGTTTCTAAAGAGAAATAAATGGACCAACCATATCAATAAACAGTCATCTTATTTTATCATCTCCAAATAAAATCTTTTGCTCAACAAAGTGGTTTTGTTAAGTTCTTAGTGCGAAAAATTACCCTGTTTGGTAGTTACTGATATTGAAAGTGAAAATCTACAATAATCTATAAAGAAATCCCATTATAGGACCAGTGAAATTTCACCCCACTGATATTTAAATCGATTTTTCAAAGTCACTGGCACAAGAGGAAGGGAAGCATTTCTGAGCTGCAGACAGGAAGATAGTGGCAGTCCTCTCACGAATTTCATGCTGAGCTGTGTTGTTTCAGGGAGCTCCTGGTACCTACCATCCACCTAATGAGGGTTCAAACTCGCACTTGTTGGATGTTCTCGGTGATGGGGGGGGGGGGGAGGTAAACGGGGTAGTCTGGTTCCAAGGTGACATGTTTGTTGACAGAATGTCAGAATAAAGCCAGGCTCTTTGGTGAAATTATTATTCTCTTTAATTTGCTGCTGAGCGACTTGGGAGACAAGAGCAAATCTGGTTAAATATGTAGAATACTGTCAAATCCTGTTTTGAGTCTTCAAAGTTTTAAATAGATTCAAATGGTACAACATGTATTTGATAATAACTTGTGCAAATGATATAACGGCATAAAATGTCATCAAAGTGTCTCAAAATGATTCATAGGATTTTACTGTGAAGTACATTGATTGTGTATTTGTAGGTGAAAGCAGCAGCAAATTTTGCATACAGCAATGTCCCACAAACAGCCAGGAAGTGAGTGACCAATTTTATTTGTGCGATTATTGGCTAGAAAACTGGGATAAACTTCCTTCACTTTTCAAATAGTGATTTGGGCCCTTAATGTCTACCTGAACAAGCAGACAGGTTTTAGTTTAACATCCCATATGAGATGGCACCTCTATTAATGCAGCACTCCCCACTATTAGCCTACGCTGTGAGTTCAAAGTCCCAACATGGGGCTTGAACCCATGACCATCTGACTCAGAGTTGAGAGTTCTAATCAACTGAACCAGGCTGACACACACTATGTACTAAACTAAAAAAACTTAGTAATCAGACACAAGACCTTTAATGCATTTGTACTTTTATATACAACCCATTTTGACTCTGGAAACCAGATGTTTTGTCAATGTACAATTCTGCCAAAAAGTGATTCTTTTTTCATCTAACAGAACTTAACAATAAGTACATTTTCAAGAGAAGCTGGAGCATTCTTAAGAGCTGTGCACCTAATCAATAGCTTAATATCAAAAAGAACGTTCTAAAGGGCTCGTATTTATTTGAATCATAATTTAAAACAGCACAATTTTCATTTACATGTCAAGTAGCTTGAAAGCTCAGTGATTCACTTCTCCACAACACCTTTTCAGAGTGACGCCACCTATTAAACAAACTGACCTATGCTTGTCAAAAACAGTGCTCTTTTCAAACAAAAAAGTCTGTTTTCTTTAAAAAGTCACAAAACTTTAAAATGATGAGCCGCCTCTCCATAAAATCATACCCTAAATTTTCTAAATTAATTTCCCATTTAAGATCTGACTAACAAATTGCATCTTCAAGCACATTTTTTTATGGCTTATAGATACAGAGAAGTGACTTGTAACCCAGGATAACTTTGGGATAACAGCAAAGGTAACCGAGGGAGGAGGTGTATGCATAGGATTTTACATATTGGTACATATTATAAATATACGGCAAAACAGCATTGAAATCGAATTTACGAGACTGAGAACATTTAAGTAAAAATCTGAGGAACATTATATACAATCACTAAAGTCCTCAAGCTCTCAATTCAATATTCTCAGATAATCAACACTGATTTGTTTGAGGAAATTATTTTAGTAGCAAACAGTTACCATGTGTGAGTTTACATAGATCAGATTGCAGTGTAAGTATGCAGTAGACCGGTGCCAAAGCACAAAGCCTGATAAGCCAGTTTGTGATATTGGTGCCAAGATACCTTAATTGTGATAAGCTATTTTCTACACAAAATCTAAACAGATTCAACATAGGAACAACATTATCCAATCTTTGTGAGGAAATCTATTGAAGGAAACTGGGTAATCACATAGAATGTCATTATTTTACTCCCCCAAAATTGGATGTTAACAGATCTAGCTTTTAGAATTATTTATCCCTGAATAATCCATTTTTTTGGTATGGATTCCCTCTCAACATCTTTGCAGCCATGCACTAAACTAGTTACAAAGATTTTTTTTGTCAGTCTGATTTTTGACACATGCAAAAACCTGTCACCATGCTTGGGCATATCCAAACTAAATTACTGAAAGTTCTACTTTTGAACTGTGTACGAATTTCAGTATGGAGTACACATTCTCTTCCTGTTTATCTAATCCTAAGGTCCTAAGGACTTTAGGCATAGGTTGATGAGAGCCAAGGCTTGGGCACTCCAGAGTGCATTGGGGTACTGCTGGATTTAACCAGCTAAAACCACTTATCATTGCAAACAATTGTCTAACTAAGATCACCCTACCCGTTAGGGTTTTGGCTTACAGGGTTAGCAGGAACCGAGTGGGAAGAATTCCAGGTCTCAGTCGCTGGTCTATACCTCTATTTTAAGTAAAGATTTGCTGTGCTGTTTGCATGTTTATTTTGGCTGTGATATCGGGTTATCAATACTGTGCTTTCCTAAACTCCAAGAATAGTTTTGTTGGGTGGAGCAAAATGCTTCTCATATACTTAAAACTTCGTGATTGAATTTCATCCATAAATTACAGAATGAAACCGTGTTTTGTCTCTGCATACAGAGCTATTCATTTCAGAAAAGCTCAGCATTACAAAATCAGTGTTTACATGCACATCAGCTACCCTTTGAAGTAGAAATATGTTCATGGTGCATTAAAAAGGTTCACAAGGACTCCCTTCAGGTCATTCTGTTAGCTGCCAGAAGCAAGCCTCTCATATCCTTGAATGTACACATGCCTGTGTTTAACTGCAGAATCTATCTGTGGATCATCAAAATGTTTACATGAACTACAAATAATGAATTTCTTGACTGGCAGAATCAATGCAAAGTGTTCTATGTTTGTACGAGTGAAGATGTATAGTTGAAATTTTTAAATGACACATTCTGGCATGAAATTAACTAACTGCTGAATTCTCTTTCTACCAGTCAAAAGGGTGTGATTAGTTACGATAATTATTTCTAATACAAAAAGTACTGTAAATGAGCCCTTGAAAGCACAGTAAGCTAACACAAACCTTTTCACCTTGTTAACAACAGTTTGAATCTCACCCTAGTGTGCTGAAAATTTCCCCCGTCGAGGGCCCTATATCAATGGCTTTGAACAGTCTCAATCAACCCAGTTCTTAGTGAACCAGAGCAGAAAGCAGAAACCAATTACCCTATTTTGTCATTCGATTGTCAATGTTATACAGAGAGGGGTGGTTGGTGTTGGAAATGAAAATATCTTTCTGGTGCAGCTGTGGCAAAAGCATGTTATTGGGATGGAGTGGAAACAGCTTTACTGTCCAGCTAGTTGATTTGTAAGCTCTTTCTGATGTCTGAAATTGTGAAATTGTTTCATTTTTCAGCAATGCAAAATACAGAGGTCTCAGTTGGTAGAACCTTCGCCTCTGAATGAGATCGATGTGAGTTCAATCAGGATTTTGAACTTGTATCGTCTAGGGCTCTAGCCTGACAACAGCAACAGCAAGTTACATTTGTACAGTGCCTTTCACATAGGGAGGACTGACACGCCAATGCAGTGCTGCATTATTAGTGGTGCTATCCTTTGTGGATGAGATGTTGAACCAAAATCCCATCTTCCTGGGCAGGTGGATGTTAAAGATCCCATGCAACTATTTAAAAAGAGAAGGGAGTTTCTTTCAGTGTCCTGGTCAACAATCCTTGAAACATAAAACTGGTTTGCATCCAAAATACAGTCACTACAATTTATCGTAAATCTGTAAGGTGAGGGTGCTTTGAAACATCCTGATGTGTTAAAATCCAAGGATAATTTTTTATTTTTAATATTGCTCAACTCGATGACCATAAACCTAAAATGACTGTTAATCCTGAACCATCACTTGGGAAATTATGCATTTCCATTATTATTCTATGATAATAATTAGTATATATTATTATAATTATTATTTTTATTATTATGAAGCATTATGTAGAGCGCCTTTGGCACGGTGCGATTAAAATGGCAAATCCCTTTAGTGGCAAAATCAAAAAAGACGATGTGTGTAAAACTCTGACAAGAAAATTTCCCCGTACGGGTAGAGTATGCTGATTAGTTCTACTCAGCATACATTGAGGTGGAACACTTCACACTTCATGTACTGTACTAACTAAACCATTGGAGAATTCTACCTAGTTACAGTTTTCCAGGGAAGCAATAGAATCAAAAGTACTCTTTGTACTCTTGTAACAAGGATCATAATTACAAAATTAGAAACTATTCCTTATTCCAGAAAAGCATTTAGCTTTACAGAATTTTAAATGCATTAGACATGCCAATGAATCATATGCACATCAACAGAGCAAATTATATAATTCACAGACTTAAGCACATTCAAATGTTCGAGGCTTTGAAATAAATCTCTCATTAAAATAAACATACTGCAGAAGACTTCAATGAACCTTACATTCATTCCGTAGTTGGAGTTTAAAAGATAATAACCACGCAATGTTTGCAATTAAGGACAATTCTGAACTAAATGTTAAAGCTATCAAAATATTGCTTCAGAGCTGAACTCTGTTAAAAGTAGTGTAATATTCACTGGTAAAAAAGTCTCAGGATGTACTGCATATATAGCACAGTGACTATCCCAATATTCGGAGCCAGATTCCAACCTGGCAGAATGTAGAAACACTAATTCCAAAAGTATTAGCATTTTTTTTGTGTGTGGGGGAGAGGTATAAATATATCCTTACAAGTCTTTGATTACTTCTGCCAAATTGAATCATAAAAAGAGCAATCTTTATATCTGATAAAATGCCTTTCCCATCAGGAGGATGCCTCAAAGTATTCCAGAGAAATTTACTATAATGTCCAGTGACTGTATTTTTGTTGGCAAACACAGCAGCCAGTGTGCGCACAGCAATGTTTCACAAACAGTCATGACTGAATGACCAATTCTATCCTGGAGGACTGTTGACCAGGACACCACAACAAAATATCCTTTTTTCGAAAAGGGCCTTCTTCAGACAGTGCCATATCTCTGAACAGGCAAATGGGGCCTCAGTTTAACATTTAATCCGAAGGACAGCAGCCTTACCCCAGCACTGTATTGAAATGCTAGTAAGTTCAAAGTCCCAATCTAGGGCTTGTATTCTCAACATTTTGTTTGACTAGGAGGCAAGAGTGCTCTGGTGGTTACAGCAGAGATCCTAGGATCTGCAGGCTTGACTCCAGCACTTTGGGATCTGCATTAGCACCTGTGTTATGTACTGAGAGCCTCCCAATTATTGTATGCACAAAGAAAGGTGAATCAATGGATGTGTCTTTCATATTCTTAGTAACCAATTTGATGCTAATAGCCTATAATTGCAGCACATTTTACTCGGACTTATTCCATTTCTGTACGATGGCAGACATTTATTCCTTTATACCTAAAGAAACACTTTTTATACATACAAATGAGTACCTTCTCTTTTTATTAATTTGAACAAAAAGAAAAAAACAAATGGTTTGATGGATTCTTTACTTCTAAATAGAACAAAGCAATTGTGTGTTAGTTAATACAGCTCACTTGGTAGCCTTTGAGACAGAAGATTGTTGGTTCAAGATTGTACAGTACATTGCAGCAACTGGTGCTATATGCAGAATGAGGTGAATAGAATGGCATTCTGATCCCCTCCAGCCTGACACTAGAGACCCATGGTGGTACAATATTCAAAAAGAGAGTGTCTGTGTCTCTAGGTCCTGGCTAGCAATCCTCTAGATTAATTGGTCATGCATCTCATGGATGTTTGAGGGATCGCGCTAGTACAAGTGGCTGCTGTGTTTGTCTACAACATTAAAGTTAACATATGGTATAGATTTCTACATTAAACGTAAGCTAGATGCACTGTGTCATTTTGTAATTGTAAACCACTATTCCACAGGCAGGTTTAACAAAAGGATACGATCACTGGAAAAATCAATGAATGCATGGCAAGTAGAAGTCATTCTTTCTGAATTCAAATTGTGAACAGGTTTTAATGATTTAGGATTTATTTATGCCATATTTTTATTTTAAGCAACACACTTAACATAGATAGTATACAACAAGCTTTATGGAAGGAGAGATTTGAAAGGTAAAAAATGTGCAGGGTGATGAAAATGCTTCCTTTTCCATTTCATTAACTGCATCTCGCAGGTATCCTATATGCCTGGGTGGTACTATAGCAACATTGAAGTGAGGTCACCTATAGACAGTCACACCCACTGAACAGTAAGTACAGTCACTGAAAAACAGTTGATACACACAGAAAGTAATGCCAATAATCAATTCAAAACACAAAATATTCAAGTAGAGAACTGAAAAGAGACACTATTGCAGTGTAACTGATCCTTAGATTTTCAAGACTAAAGGAATACTGTTTTTATAATATAAAATGCAGTTTATTCAAAGTATGCCTTTTATATAACATTCTTTGAATAAATTGAAAAATACTAGCCTTGTTCATGGCTAAGCACAAATACACTCCTTGAATGAGTTACTTAACAGTAAAATCACACTTTTGTGGTCAAACATGGAGCCATTAAGTCGTCCTGGTGTACATATAAATTATTCTCACATTTAAAGACTGCTTTATTCATGGCGTGATCAATGTAGGAATCAGTGCTCAATGGAGTTTTCATTCATGCAATGTAAATTAAAATCCTCAAATTGCCCACAATGTTCATTTACTCTCCAGTGGTGCATAAGTGCAGGGCTAAACGTGACATTTGAAATAGATTACAGATTTCTCAGTAATTGTAGCATTGGTTTAAGGAATGAACAATTTTGTAAAGGTTTGGGGAGGACAAGTTTGCAGGGCTATGGGGAGAGAGGGGGGGAGTGGGATTGATTTGGATAGCTCTTTTCAAAGAGTCGGCACAGACACGATGGGCCAAGTGATCTTCGCTTTCTGTGCTGTATAAATTCTATGATTCATGAACTGTTCATAGACACGATGATGCTATGAGGGTGGTATCTGGGTTATAATGAGCCTTGCATTTGCTATAGCACCTTATCATGTTGGAAGGATGTCTCAAGGCACTTCACTGTGATTTACTGTGAAATGGAGTGACTGTGTATTTGTAGGTGCACGCGGCAATCCAATTGGGCACAGCAATGAAACAAAATATTCATTTTTTGGGGGGGATTGTGGACCAGGATACCAAGGGAAGCTCACCCTTTTTGAAGGGTTCTTTAACATCCACCTGAACAGGCAGACGGGACCTTGGTTTAAGGTCTCATCTGAAGAACGGAAACTCTGACAACCCCAACCCTGCAATGGAGTGGCATCTTAGACTTTGTGAGTTGAAGTCCCGACATGGGGTTTGAACCCACAACCCTTTGACTCAGAGGCAAGAGTGCTAACTCTGAGCCAAGTTGACAGGTTACTTCTGAAACCTTGCCATTCTAAAAGATAAACTTATTTTGATGTGGAAGCCAGGTGTGTCAGTCTGACTCAGTCGGTAGTTAAACCCTTGACACAATTCACAAGGAAGGGAGTTTCTCCTGGTGTCCTAGCCTACAATACAATACAAAATTACATTTGTATAGCCCCTTTCATGTCAGGAGGACATCCCAAGGCGCTGAATAGTCAGGGATAGTCAGGGATTTGGGACCCGAGCTGGGGGTCAGGATCGGGGAGTGTGGAGGACAGGGAGTGTAGGAAGATGGCTGAAGACTCAGTCGAAGAGAAAGATTTAGATACACTCCTTGAAGGAGGCAAGTGAGGGAGTGAAGCAAAGGGTATGTGGGATGAAGTTCCATAGGGTGGGAGCAGAAAGGCTGAAGGGCTGACCACCAATGGTAGGGTGGATTGGGCAGGGGATGTGGAGCAGGCCAGATCCTGCTAAAGGGAGGGAGCAGACAGGTTGATATGGGGTCAGCAGGTCGCAGAAGTGGGGGGAATAAGGCCGTGGAGGGTCTTGCCCCGCCCAACAACAACCCCCAAATAAAATTGGTAATTTGTTTTATTTTGGTGGATGCTAAAGAACCCATTGTACTATTCAAAAAGAGAAGGGAGTTTGTCCTGGTGTCCTAGCTAGCAAACCTCCAAATAAAATTGGTCATTCACTTCCTGGCTGTTTGTGGGGATTTTCTGTGTACAAATTGGTTGCCACTTTCACAACAACAACAACAAAATTACATTTGTAAAGTGCCTTTCACGTCAGGAGGACGCCCCATCGTGATGTGACTATGAATTCACCTTCAAATACACTTCATATCACTTTATATTGAAGCCATTTGAGATATTTGACATCTCAAATCTCTTAATACTCGATGAGCAACTGTGCTGGGCGCATTATATAATTGCAAGGATTATTATTATTATTATTGCCATGATAAATAAGAGTTCAAATTTAAAGCCCAAATATCCTAAAATACTATGACTGGTTATTGAAACAATAGTTTTATTTTAAGAAATTATGAATCTAATAAGTATGATCCTTGCATTTAATATAGTATCTTATCATATAATGTCTCAAAGCGCTTTACAGTAATTATTACCAAAATTTTATATTTTGTAGATAAATGTGGCAGCCAACTTGTACACAGCAATGTCCCACAAACCATAAATAAAGATGAGGGACTTTCTTTCAGTGTCCTGGTCAAAAATCATCTAAATAAATTAGACATTCACATTTAATAGTTGCTTGTGGCACTTTGCTGTGAAAAAAACTAGCTGACCTGTTACTTACAAAGAGACACAAGACAGAAATTACTGTAAGACACTTAAAGACATTTCGATATTATAGGTGCTGAAAGGCAAGTTATTTATTCCAAATATGATCTCACCAATACATTATACAGGATGATTTAAACTTAATGGGGTCCAATTTGGGGTTAAGATACCATGTGTAAACAGGGAATTAAATATGGTAGTTATTATATAATTAAAAAACAATGAAGAGAGATTACAGAATCATCTATAATTGGTCAAGTGGGTCTGTCATTTCCTCTGTAGACATTTTGTTTGCACATGGTTAACTCAAATTGCAACTTAATGCTTAATGTGTGCTTGAAAAAAAATGATTGATCATCTGGTGACAAAGTGGCAATAAATGGCAATTTCCACTTTCTGCTTCTTTCAAACCTATCTCCCTATACATTGTGTTAAAAGCTGTTATGGCTTATAGATGACTGCGAGTGCGCAGATCTGTAAGAGGGATGGTAGGCATTGTCTGCAAACCCAGGTGCCTGCAATCCTCTGCGGTTGTTATGTTGCTGTCCGTCCCCCCACCCCGAAACCTGCTATAGTGGAGTCCTGTAACTCAGTGGTTAGAGCACTCGCTTTGCAAGCGAGACACCTGGGTTCAATTCCAGGCAGGGCGAAACCTTCGGCAAATTTCCTTACTCCACACGCCTAATAATAATCCCTCCAAAAAACAATAATAAATTGGTCATTTTCAATCCACGACTGTTTGTGGGACACTGCTGTGCGCAATTGGCTGCTGTGTTTCACCCACAAATATTACAGTCAATTCACTTTACAGCATATTCTGTAAAGCACTTTGAGACATCTAGAAGATGTGAAAAGCGCTATATCAAATGAAAGGATTATTATTATTATTATTGTTATATAGAGAGCGTCTGTGTGCGTCCTGTCTGCCTGGCTCTGAGGGGGGAGTGTCAGGTCTACACTTCAATGATAATTCTTGTATTTGTGTCTTATCATGTCAATGTTCTTTTCAAATACTGCCATGCGATATTTAACGTCCACCTGAACTGGTAGATAGGACCTTTGTCTCATCAGAAGGATGGGATCTCTGACAATACAGCATTCCCCAGTGTCAGCATAGACTATGCACTCAAAGTCCCGATGTGGAACTTGAACCTACAACCTTCTGACTCAAAGGCAAGAGTGCCACAAAGTGAGCCTAGCTTGAGTTTACCGCTCAAGTTGCATTCAAAAAAAATCTTTTCTTCCTTTCAATTCCTTTCACACATTCTGCCATTCCAAACCTTTGCAAAGAGGTAGACAGGCCTGTTCCCAAACCTCCGGCTGACAAGATTTATCTTTCCTTTTAAAATTGTTACGTGGGAAACTGCAATTATAAATCGTACTCTTGGCACTCCACTACACAATACATTATTATGTCATATCTTCATAAATACATTCAGGAATAGGAATAATTGGTCACACTTGTAGAAGATATTTTGCATATTTACCGTTCAACCTTCAAAGTGGAAAACAAAATTGAAACCTAAGCTGGACTCGACACAGACAAGTCTATATTTAACTGCTCTGAAAGCTTTAAGAAGTCACTTGATGTTATTTCCCAATTATAAATACACCGCTCCTCAATAAAAAAGGCTCTCAATTCATAATACTGTACATAGAAGGTCATTGCAGCTGAGTTTAAAACAAAAACATATTGCTGTTCAAAAAAAATGCTCTGGTCTGTCAGTGTAATTGCAACCTTGATCTGATGTGAAGGTCCACAGCAACCAGTTGGATAAGTGAAGGAACAACAGTGGTTAAGTGAAGGCTTCCAATGATGATGGAACATACGACCTCCAGTGGCAAAACCAGAGAAGCTCAAATGTAACAAGAAAAGACAGGAGGTTGTATGTATTGTTAATAGACACACAAGAGTGTGTTCAAAAGGTACACACACTGCTGGGTCAGCATCAGCCAGAATTTACTGGATGAGGAACGAACAATGGTTTACTGCCAATATTATCATGCTGGATTTGAGTAGTAGGGGAAGATGGTCACAAAGCACTTCAGCTCTGCTTCACTTTCCTCAAGCCCCAGATCATCGGAGCACTGCAGCCCGCAAATCTCTCCTGCACTAGATTCCGCAAGACAATCACCCCCACCCTCACCTAGCTCACCTAAGATCCTCATCCTTACCTTCAAATGCCTCGGTTTTGCCCTACCATACTTCTATGATCTCTTGCGACCTACTATCCCAGTCTCTGACTCCACTCCAACTTTGATTTAATTCATGGCTCCCGCCCATCCTGCTCCACCATCAGCAGGCGAGCTGTCAGCCCCTTCCTTTGCCCCATCCTCTGAATCTCTCTTCCATCTGGTTCCCTCCACTCCTGTCCTGTCTTGTTACAATTGAGCTTCTCTGGGTTTGCCACTGGAGGTCGTATGTGCGCTGGAATAACAAAAGGCCTTTATCAGGTCCAGAAATAGCAGGGCCAACATGATGGAAATCAAGTGAAAAGAGATTTCCAATAGAAAACATGAGGAGTAGTGATTCTCTACTGGTTGAAAGCTTTCGAAAGACCCACCTTATTGACAGCACCTTTGGTCATCACCCACTAACCCCATTCTCTGTCCCCTCCCAGTTCAGGCTCCCATTCAGTCTTTGTAAAGCGCTTTGAGATGTTCACCTTTAGTGAAAGAACAGCAACGATTAACATTTATATAGCCCCTTTCATATCAGGAGGAAATCTCAAAGGGTTTTTCCAATGCCCTGCTCAGCTTCCCAACTCCACCTTCCACAAGGCCCTGAAGACTGCCTTATATTAAAGTACTAGTGTAATACCATTTGAATAAACAATTGCAGTGAGTGTATAATTTTGAATTGAAGCCCTATACATTGTAGCAAGAGAAACTATACATTAATCAACCAGTAGAGAATCCACTACTCCTAGTGTTTTCTATTGGAAATCTTTTATCACATGCTTTCCATCAATGTTGGCACTGCCATTTTTGGACCTGATAAAGACCTTTTGTTATTATATGTGGCGTGCGTGGTGGGAGTGGTAAGGGAATGTTTGCAATTGCTGGCTCTAAAACACTAGGAAGGGATGATTCTCCATTGGCTTGTAAATGTAGGTGTTGTGAATCCTATTGAATTCACAACACCTACATTTGGAGCAGGCTCTGGCCTACTGCATGTCTCCCGCCCTGCCCACCCCACCATCGGCAATCGGGCCTTCAGCCTTTCATCCCACAGTGCCTTCAATTCACTCCCTCACTTGCCTCCTTCAAGGCCCGTCTCAAGATCCTCCTCTTCGACCATGCCTTCGGTCACCCTCCTACCCCTACCGTCCCTGCCCTTCACCTCAAATCCAAATCCCTGACTGCCCAGCGCCTTGGGACATCCCCCCCAACCTGGAAGGCACTTTACAAATGTAATTTGTTGTTGTAATCTAGGTGTAGTGAATCGTAATGTAAATTCTCAACTTCACCAGTGAAGAATACAAGGTTCTGGTCCGAAACATTCCGTAAATTAACTGACCATTATATAATCACTTCCATTTGCAGCTCTGCAGGTCACAAAATCCTGTGTGACATGGAAGAGAGTGGGAGGGTGGGTGGGTGGAAGCTCATAAGGCAAGCTCAGGAGTTATTAAGGACGGCTTATGCAACTACTTCCCAGGGGCCATCTGCCAAGCCAATGGTTGTCTTTTTGTGAGCTATGAGGACCAGGGAGGTGTAGTGATAGCAGCAGGCTAATGAAGGTACCACATGCCTTGCCGAGGCTGCCTTTGATTTTCTAAATAAGGTAAATTGAAACACTTGTTAATTATGGGAAGGTCTCTGTTGGGTTCTGAAATTGCTGCTTAATAAAAAGGTTTCAATCAGTAACTGGAATGACTCTCGCATAATATGTTGCTTTGTATGTGACATGCATTAATAGGCACAGTAGAGAAACACTGCCCAAGTCATCGAATAGGGCACACTGCACATTTATAACTGTTGTTGAATTTAAATTCTTTAATAAGATCACTCTTTCATCAGCGCCCCCAATTTAACCCACTACGTGAGGTCCCCAGGCTAACATCTAATCTCTGCAAGGCACAGGACTCTCTGTTCCAGGCATTTTACAATTATTGTTCAAGTAGGTTAGCAGGAGGCATATTTTTCAGAACTGAAACAAATTCAGCCCAGTTTTCACCTGATGCATTGAATTCGATGCTGCTCTTAAATCCTTTACTCTTCTCTCGAATCCTTCAGGGATGAAATTCTAAGGGAGGGCTCAGAGGCCAGTGACCCAAGTTCAAATCTCAATTCAGTCCAGATGGTGGAGTCTTAACTATCTGCAGAGCCTAACAGGGATGTCAAGTGTAATAATCAGACAGTTTTCACTCCGCTTCAGTGGAATGCTGATGCCCCTCATTCAAAAACAAATAAAGGCAAAAATAATACACAAACACTCATTAAACAGCTGCAGCGTAATTATCCTCATAAAATTCTTTTTGTCACACCCAAAAAGAATTTATGCTAGTGCAGAACTTGATCTCAAATTCACAGCACATGTCACAGACAGTCAACTGGAATTAATTCATTGTAAATCAAAAAAGGCAGATTACACTCTCATCTTTTGAGCTATTCAGTACTTTGCCGCAAACGCTAAACAAATTCCTGAAGGCTCAACTGAAGGTTCTTCCTCCTCAGTCCACTATTGCTTGTTTTAATTACTGAAGCAGAAATTCCCCAAGATCTAACACTGGCATATTGCATGCCTGTTTTGTCAGTCATACAGCTCACATTTCTTTACAACTATCCTTGAACTATCAGTATTTCCAGACGATGCACGCACAGATGATAAGTGGCCGATTTCTGAAGGCTTTTTTTTATTTAAAAAGGCATTTATCCCTCTTTTGATCCCTAATGCCAAAGGGACATGAAAGTGACTGTAAATGGTATGTGCCACAGCAGCTAGGAGGAGCATCACACTATCTAATTCTCTTTCCGCTGTGGGAAAGAATTTGGCCTCTACTTGGCATCTCCGAGCAATCAGCTCAGATTAGAAATATAGTGGAACATGTGTGTATGTGCAATTTTTTTTCCAAGAAACTGCAACACTATCACAGCTAGCGCCACATCCAAGACAGCATCTACAATGAGCTGGTTCAATTTACGAACAGAATAACTGATATGATGTGGCACCCTAAAAGTAGCTTGGTTTGGTTATGAAGAAACTGTGAGTTATATGCTTTCTATCACAAGTGAGTCATTTTATTCATACGATACATAGAGCAGTCCTACACTCTAAAAGGCTACAAAGTATTCCATTTATCAGCCTGTCCAAATGGCTAAAAAAATCCAGTGACTTAGAACATTCAAACGATGGCTGTGATGGAATTAAGATGCCAGTTTTCTAAATACAATTCGATGCTGCACTGCCAGAGGTATTGGAATCAGCAAAAAGGTTAGACCATCGAAATGGCAAGTCAGTACGTATGAATGTGGTTGAACACTCGAATTCCTTTCCAGCTTATTCATTTCCAAAACCAACTTGCAGTCTTGATAAAGGTCCCCTCAGATACTGCATTTTAAATGATTGAGGTTAAATTGTTAAAACATTTGCGCAAGGGCAAAATTGCTTAGGGCGACTTGAGTGCCGTGATGTTTACTACCTTTGAAAATGGCCCAGAGATAGCTGAAAGATAACGATTTAAAGTAAAATATGTGGTGTGCGATGCTTCATTCAACATAAAATAAACCTTATAATATGTCAGGAGGATGTCCCAAAGTGCTTCACAGGATATACTGTAAATTCCTGTGACTGTGTGTGTTTTGTAGCCCATATATGATCTGGTTACACTGCTGAGTTATCCATTTGTTTTGTTTGTGGTTTGAAGACAACAAGTGCAGCAGATCTAAAAAGGATTATTATTAAATTCATAGATCAATTTAAGGTGCTTTTTGTTACTTGTTTTTACAGTGCAGTTTTGTTGCCCGTTTGTTAATAGTTTTGTTTTGAATCTGATTAGCAGTAGGGTAATGTGGACTCCAGTGGTGCCCCAAATAGTAAAAAGTTGAGTGGTCGCATTTGGTGAATTAGTGCCACAGGCGTGCGTTAGAAAACTAAATGTTATTTAATGCGCTTTGTGGCTCTGAATGTTTAATACTCCTTTGATGTACAAGCTTGTACAAGTATTAACATAATTTAAAGGATTTTGCTTGTGATCCCATGCAGTGCTGCTTAGACAAGCTACTTTTCCTACAATTCATGTAACAAACCGTAGACTCTATTACTTTATTATAATGACATTTGGAAATGCATTTTCCAAAGGTGTTTGGGACCTTAATTTATATAACTAATACATACAACATTAAAACACTGCACTATTAGGCAATGGATTTTCTAAAGGTCTGCTCACACTAAGACAACATTTTTATTTTTCAGAATTCTATGTTCTATATTTAGTGTAAACGTGTTGCACCTCTCCTGCACAGGATCCACGATTTCAATGCATGGAGATTACAGAGAATGTCATTTAGTAATTTTCTCGCTGGTAATTAAGACATGAGACCCACATTCTTAAACTCAAAAACATCATCTTAAAATTTAAGATTGTGCATTATTTTGGAAAAGGTTTACACTTAGTTTTAATTTGGAAGCTGGCTTTCCACCATACTCAAAACGAAAACATAAAAGCAGCTTCCAAATTGAGACAGGATTTAAGAATTGACCAAAATTATTCACAATCTTAAATTCTAAAACAAAACTGTCTGAACACTAAGCACTATCTCGATGGCTCAGAACTCTGAATTAAACTGCAGCCATTTCCTAAAAGTTCCTCAAGAATATAATTAATAACTGGAAAGGGTTGTGCCAGAAAGGGTGATAGAGGCCAGGAGATTGGACTTATTTGAAAAAAAACAGCTTGATGCTGTGATGGGAGGACAACAGAGTGGGTACTCTGGAGGAAAGGCATCAGATGGGTCTAAGGGCCTTCTTCATCCAAACTAATCTTGTGAAACAGAAGATAGTCACAAGATCATAAGATGGATAAAGATGATTTAATTTGTTCCAGAATACATAGTGTCCTACCATTACAATGCCAAACTTGTTCTAAGCCTAACGTGTCCCATTCTAACTAATGGCTGAAAGCAAACTATATCAGTAGAAATAATGATGGAAGAGCAGAAAATTTCAACTGCCTTGTTGTCACTGTCCGTTCAGAAATGTAATCAATGCAACAATGCAATCTTTGTTTACACAGCTACAAGCAACTACTGAACATCATAGCGCTTATACACAACACACAAAGAATGATTCAGGGTCTGAATGACTAATATCACCTGCCGAGCATTGCCATCAGCACTTTTCCCATGCAACAGGGTCAAATGAGCTGTGAGGTCATTCCTGTGAAGTGCTTTGAGGCATCTCAATGACGTAAAAAGATGCTATATTGAATGCAAGTATTATCATTAAGTGTTGTGCACATGCCCATTTGGTTCTGGAGACCACACATAAATGGGCCTAATGCAGAATAAAGGAAGCAGAGGCCAGAGAATGACCTGAGAGTGAGATGACCTGACAATCAGCCTCTCAGCCTGTTACCTTTATTTTACTCTGAACCCTCTTTCTGTGTGAGCTCCATGCACACAATACCTACACATATAGAATTTAAAGTGTCGAACCCTCACTCACGTGCCTGACAGAAGCAAACCTGAAACCAGCATTTTGGTGAAATGTAGAGACTCCTGCCATCTAAATTCAGTATCATATACCTGGGCAAATACTTATCGACAGGTAACATGTCACTCTTTTAAGGGATCTGTGCATATTTATTTGCTGATATCCAACTGTTATCTAACACCAATGTTGTCAATTCTATCATTAATAACTGGAATAGAAGGGACTGAAAGACTGTCAGCAATCTAATTCAGCAAGTGTATGTGATCAAGTGTCTGTCATTTTATAAAACACATTACATTTCCATGTCTGAACAATAAATTGTACTTCATCATAATATGCATGTATGAAATTTCTGCCTTGCTCACTAATGACACTATCCACTCCTGAAATTGCCAGTGCTTTCACAGCAGGGAATAATACTGGAAACAAATTTCATGCAAAGTCTGAGAATTTACTCATATTGAGTTGTTCATTATTATGAGTCAATTCACTTTACAGTATATTCTGTGAAGCGCTTTGAGATGTCTAGAAGACGTGAAAAGCGCTATATCAGATGCAAGGATTATTATTAATCTCCCATTGTAAAATATTCCATTTCAAAGTTCAGCACAGAGCGTCATTTTCAGGCATTTATAACCGCAGATTTTTTGTCTTAAAGTCTGCCTTATGCAGAATCCATCATTCAGATAGCAAGTTTGCTAAATAAAAGGAGGAATAACTGTGTGTTTAAAATTATCAATAATAACAATCCTTGCATTTGATATAGGACCTTATCATGTCTTCGAGACTTCTCAAAGCGCTTCATAGAATATACTGTAAAGTGAATGGCTGTTTATTTTTGTGGGCGATCAAGTTCACACAGGGAGACTGTCACGTGAATAAGGTATCAACTTATGGAACAATGAGTTGCCAACTTTCGTGAGGAAAAAAAAAGCATGAGAAATTAGGTGAGGGGAGTGCAAAAAAAAAGATCATCAATTTTAAGAACATTAAAAAAAGGAGTGACAAAAGATTATGTGGTTTATCAGATCACAGTTTCCAATACTGTTATTTTAATAGTAGTAGACACATTATTTGCTCAAACCCACCAATTTCCTCTCTTTTGGGTTGAAAGATATTGCAAAGGTAATCCAAACTTGGAATTTTTTTGATTACTTAAGTATTTTTTACACAACTTTTAGTATCTTCCTTGGAGTGGGGTGGGGGGGAAATAAGCATGGCCTCCCCTGAGTCCGAGACAGTGCTCAGAATGCTATACAGTTTAGCTGGTTAAACTCCAAGGCTATCAAGATGCACACCCCAGGGACCCCAAGTGTAGGCTGTCACCTTCCGGCAAGTGATACTTTTTGGAATTAGGTAAGTAGGATGCTTCCCTCCAGGAAGAGGGTACACATTCCTTTTTAGACAGGTAAATTTCCATGTGTAGGTAGCATGCATATGTGGAACTGTCAATCTGGTATGAATATTCATAATTTATACTTATGATGCATAATGATGATGAAAAACCCACCCACAGCTGACCATAAAAAAACCTGTGGTGTGAAATAATAAGATGCTAATAAGATGGCTCCTCATTGAGTATTTTCGATAATTGGGACAAAGTTAGCATTCATGTACTTGCCACTGTGAAAATTCTGATACACTTACACTTTGAGTTTGCCACCATTAATTTGGGAATATACAAATAGTGGCCTTGATGCCAATATTTTTTTATGAATGAAAGCATTTATGGCCTTGTTTACCTCTTGAATCAATAAAATTGGTCATTGACTTCACAGCTGTTTGTAGGTCATTGCTGTAAGCAAAGTTTGCTGTTGTGTTTACCTATAATACACAGTAATCACACTTTATAATACATTTTTGCTTTAAGATGTTTCAGTGATGTGATAATATGTTATATCAAATGCAAGGATTATTACTATTATTATCTAAGGCCTACTTTATCAAAAGAAAATTGGGGAAAAGTTTTTGAACATACTTTATACCATCAGACATGATGGTGGATAAATTAAACAAATCCTAGGCTGTGTTGTGCAAAAAAAAAGTGGCAGAATTATTCCATGTTCAAATTTAGTATTAATACAACATTGATTTTACATCAAGTTGTGGGGGAAAAACAACTTTAACTGAGCACTCTACCACAATAATTATGCTGCAAATAAATAAAAATAGAAATCTAGGCCACCATACGACAGATTTGTATGTGTGCCACAAACACTCTTCTATGAGCTAGCTGTAGGGCTGTCCATATCCATTATACATTTTCCTAGGGTAATAACTGACGGGACAGATCTTATTATAAATCCTCAGCGCTCTGAATGCTAAATAACTTTCCAGCAATACAGAATAGTCAGCCTGTAAAATATTGTTTTCTATAATGTCTTGCAATAAAAATGACTGTCTTACAAATTCCTGGAAGCAATTACTACAGTTCTTGTGAAACGTGGGGAAGAACTAAACAGGAAACTGTAACATTATTATTTAAATTTTTTGTACATAAATTTTACTTAAAGTACAAAAAAGGTTCAATTGGTGCTTTGTCATGCTCAGGGTCATTGAAAATGATGTCCTTAATTTTTTTTCTCTCTGTCCTCGGGTTTTTCTACAGTAATTTATTCAAGTGGGGGCCTTGCTTTGAGCTTGCTAAGATTTGTGGGATTTCACCAAATAAAAAACTGTGATAGTTGCAGGACATTCACCCAAGCTCCTGCAATTTATTCCCACCCTCAATCATCCTTTAGGTTTCTAATACCAATGCAGTATAGGAAACTGCTGCAATATTCTCTTGAAATGATGAACGGGATTGGTACAAGACAAACTAAAGAGGGAATCATTACTGTTCATTCTAAATTTGAAGAACAAAGCAGGAATCAGTTAAGGGACCATTTGGGCCATTCTTGAGGCTATAATACCCATTTAAACGAAAGATGGGAAGTTATAGTAAAACAGAAAATGTAAGCCTGACTGCTTGATCTTGAAACCTTTTTTCTTAGAACTTGTCTTGATTTTGCTTTGTAAGAGGGGACGAGTGATTCATGAGTACATTCAAGCTAAATATCCTACGAATGAGATGAGACTTTAAAAATCCCATAAAGCTATTTGAAAAGAGAAGGGAGTTTGCTGGTGTCCTGCTCATTAATCCCCCTGATAAAAGTGGTCATTCACTTCATGGCTGTTTGTGGGACACTGATGTGTCCAAGTTGGCTGACGCGTTCATCTGCAAAGCATACTTGACAGTAAATCCTGTAAAGAGCTTTGAGATGACCTACTGACGTGAAAGGAATGTATCAAATGCAAGGAGCGTTATAAATTATCCTTAGACTTTGGAATTGTTCAGTGGAAGCAGTAAACAACAACAACAAATTACATTTGTATAGCGCCTTTCACATTGGGAGGAAATCCCAAGGCGCTGGATGAATGCATTCCTAGTTGTAGAGGAACAATAAGCATCAAACTATGTAATGGAGGCTTGATAGACTTTCGAATGATAAACTGTACCTGTAGCCACTGTGATTGATCGCTGCGCCCTGACGTCCAGGCATTAATCTTTCCTTGTTTATCCAGTCGAGCTTTGCTGGGTTCCCATGTAAACATGTCCAAATTTAGGGTCCTAAAGATACTGGAAGCAGTAATCTGATAATCCTGGATATGTCCTGATTTTATCCCCAGAGGCTCTGAACAGCCTAAAAGAATAGAATAGATTGCTTAAAATAGAGCAAAGCAAAGGCAAGAAAACTGCTTACAAATAACCAAGTGGTACAAACATTCTGCGACACACTCAAATAGAATTGGCTTTCTTTTATTTTAAAAAACACAATCATCACCTGAGTTTTGTTATGAATGAGGTGTTGAAGAATTATTTTCTACCTTCCCACCTCATCTGCTGCAACTAAATGCTTTCCATAAATTCAGGACCATATTGTGTTTAGGTGTCAGAGGAAGTATTATATGCAGCAAATGTGGCCGCCTGTAAACGGGATCAACCAAGACATAGAGGCAACTATTTTCATACTGAAATAATGGAAGGTGATTTATAGCCTGGAAGCTGGATGACCCAATGTCCCATTGGTGAGGAATATTGCATCCAATATAGTGGACAGTGTTCCTCTTTCATAATTTTCCTGAAGTCAAGCTTTATGATGTTACAGCAGGAGGAATACAACACAAATAATCTGCTCCTAGCTGACTGTTCCATAAAAAACAAGGCAACAAGGAGTGAGCAATATCCCATTTGTGCTGCACAAATGGAATTGAGGCTTTCGAATGGAATGGATGAAATTGGCTGCAATACAAATCACTATAAATCAGATTTGTAATGAACTTTCAAACTTAATAAACTATATGTGCTGGTCAAGTGGGACGGGGTGGGTAATGGGAAGTCATTGAATTGACTGCCATTAAGCTGACTCATGACCAGATCCTTAATATCATTAAAAAAACGAACTTGTATTTGACATCCATGAATGGAGCTCTACATATGCACAGAGCTCTCCTCAGTCCCACGAGAGTTACTTGAAGCATGAAATATAAATCGTATTTCCCGCTGTGAATCACTACACTGCTGCAGTATAAATGAGGCATGAGAGACGTTTAGAAGTGGAGCCAGTTTGATTTATAACATTTGGGATTATAGAGGTAATTCAGTCAACTAAACATCCTCTTTAAGGCTTGATCCAAACTTACACAACTAGTAGCTACCCCCCTGCAGGAAGAAGGTGCAAGTGGCATGAACTAATCCTGATTTATTTTATAACTGGAAGTTTTCCATATGTCACTACGCATCCAAGCAAACATAATGTTTCTGCACTGAAATCAATGATGCAGAGCATCAAATCATCCATAAAAAGTGACATTTATAATACTCAGAGCCCGTGTCAACTGCTGAAATGTTAGAGGCAGCCTGACTTACTTCTACAGAAGATTCAGCGACTGGAGAAAAAAACTGAAAGGTCTATTCTCCAGTGTATTCAGACGCCACCAAAACCCATCCATTTCTCAAGTTCTCACTGAGAGCAAGTCTGCTCAATTGATGTCTCAAAATAAGACTCCCTTTGGAACCACAAAATGCTTTGCCAACTTCTAGAGAGGCTCTCAAGACTAACCCCTTGAAGTAGCATGTCCGCCTTCTGTGCTCTAATATTCTATGATTCTATGAATATGGGTTTTTATTTAACTACAAAAACAGTCAATTGTGTGGAGCACCAATAACAAGGAAACTGTCTATCTGGTCACTCCTTTTGGACGTAAGTCTACTCACACCAATTAGTCTTACACCTCACTAGGCCTCTCCCTGGACAATAACTTTATAGAAATCCCCTGTTGCCCAAACATAATCTCTTTTAACATTGCTTCTCCCCGATTCAGGCTTTTTTCCCTAAAAAATGTGTTGTAAGCCTTGAAGGTTTCTTCTACCTGTTAAAGACATTCCGTCATTATGCAGTAATAATAGTGGATTTATTTTCCTCTGTATAGTCCCAGGCCATTAGACCAATAGATTTAACCTTCATCCCATGGAAATCCTCACGTAGATCTTTAGGTGACCATTTGTATGAATGGAAATGCCCAAACAGCACCGATGCACTACTGAGACAGTTTATTGTGGTCAAGCTTTATGATGTTGCAGGAGGACTACACCTTGGCCACTGCCAAGCTAACACAAGCTGACTATTCCAGAGTAAAAAACAAGGTAACAAGCAGTAACCAAATTCCTTGGCAACAATGTGATTAATTAACACAGATACTGCTGGAATTTTGATAGGAATTATATGAGGTGGAACAGACCTGTGCATGGAAACTCAGTTTGCTAAACATTTGATCATTACGCTACCATATTGCACAAAGAACTTTTTATAGCTGATCACTTTAAAGACAGACGTGCACCAAGAAAATGCTGAGATTTGATGGTACCTGACATCTCACAGCCAAGCAGTTCCATTCTCAAGGTACAGTGTCTCCTGCACACCTGGGGGTACAGACGGATGTACTGGGCTTCCATTGGAGGATTGAAGGAGTTTGCATGTGGGGTATTGTTATCAACATTTCCACGGAAAATCTGTAACATGAACATTTCAGTAAGAAAATGCAACCGATTTCTGAAGATTCTTCCCAAAATCAATAATAACAACGATAATAATCTTGTTCTTGATGTAGCACCTTTTAAGTTGGAAGACATTACAAAGCGCATCACAGGATTACTGTAAAATATAGTATTTTGTGGGCGAACGTGGCAGCCAATTTGCACATAGTGATGTCGCATAAATAGGCATGAAGTGAATGAACAATCTTATTCGGGAGATTGCTGCCAGGGCACTGAAAGGAACTCCTCTCTTAGTTTGAATAGAGCCACGGGTCTTTAACACCCACTTGGGTAGGCAGATAAGATCTCAGTTTAACATTTCATCTGAAAGATAGCACCTCTCACAATGCAAAGCACTCAGCACTGCACTGGAGAAGAAGCTTAATGAAATAGGACAGCAATCTATTTCAAACAGTACACATAAGCAAAATTTGTCCAGAATACTTCACAAGCCTAAACAGGGCTAATGGAGAATTTGAGAAAACTTTTAATTGCAAATTTGAAAAATAAAACAGAAGAGCAAATCTACAAAATGTGTACAGAAAATATTGACAGAAATCAAAATAAATCTAACTCAAATGAAAAAGTATCAGAAAGCAAACATTTTTTTAACCAGAGTGCTTCAGATCTGGGGAAGATGGTTGACTTGTATGTATACATTTTACCTACAACCATCAATACCCTTAACAATCCAAGATTCATCTGTTTTATTTCTTTAGGTGTCTGAAATGGATGAATATTTCATTGCTCAGCACCAATCTTCTTCAACTTGAGAAGCTTACGTCTAGCAAGTGCTGAAGACATCGCAGGAAACTGGCTCGGAAGAGTTACGGAGCCTGCCTGTATGTTGGCAGAAATGTTAATTATTCACCCAGTGCTGCTTCATGTCTGATTGTTTGCAATACCTTAGCTCCTTCACACTGTCAAGTCTCAATACTTCCTCCAAAGGAAACAATATCATCACCACAGCAACTCAGCAGGAAACAAAGCTAAAAAATACTCTATGCAAAATTATATTATATTAAAATTAAAATATATCATGTGAAACTAGTTACTGATGGCAAGAGCTGTTCTTTAAGGTTGTTATAAGGACTGAGTAAAAGTGCATTGAGATGTTCAAAATATATGGTTTACTGATCATCCACAAGGCTTCGTAAACCATTTGTCAAGACTTTGAGAGCTAGCCAAGCACATTACCTCCCAGCACAGACAGGCAGCAGAAAATCATACATTATGTTAGGTCACATCAGATATAAAAACTCAGGTACCATTAACCAATCTACACACTTTCATGGCCATTAAAATGTGCAGAGTAAATACCTGAGGCCTGAGGTTGTTTATATTCTGCACAACTTTAATGTAAAATAAAAAGGAAACAAAATTGTAAAAGTTGCAATGGGGCAATGGAAACACAAGCCATTGGAAGTAACTTAACTCCTCTCAATAAACCAGCCAAATTATTCAAATGAACTTAAAGGTGGATCACAGGTTTGTGTTTCATTCCAATAAATGCCAACTTAAAATGTTGCAAATGTATACAAAAGTGATACAACAATAACTTGCATTTATATTGGGCCTTTAACCCAGAGTAACATCCCAGAGCACTTGTCTTGGAGCCATCTACATAAATCCATCATGTATTTCTTTATCTGGAGTCTTATTTATTGACTCAAGAGACTGGAACACTTCACCAGAAAAGGACATTGGACTGATTTAAAATTAGCTTGATGCTGTAATGGGCGCACGGTAGGCTGGGTGTTCCAGAAGGACAAGATCAAATAGGCCAAAGAGCTAATCGCATTATTGAAAAAGCACCTTAAATTATTTCAGCTTACCTTGTCATCATGGGTGCCTTTTATTTTGTGAGTCATCCAGCTCTTGCCATCTTTACTGTAAGCAATCTTGTAAGATTTCACATACTCTGGACTCCCAAGTCTCTTTGCACCCTGAGTTATCAGTCCTGTGATTCTCATTGTGCGTTGCAGGTTAATCTGTGGTGGGTGGTGGGAAGGAAAGTAAAAATAATTACATTTTTGGCCATCTAAATTAACATTGCAAGTCTAATGATGGTGAAACCTACAAATTAATCCATTAGAAAATTTTAAGACGTGCATTTACAATTCTAAACTGAAATCAAAGCACAACGTTCACTAATATTAGTGAATGTACAAGTGAACTTACTATGTACCCGCGAGCTGTAGTAAATATCCCTCAAGCACTTATCACGCGAACGTGACAGTGTGATGAAAAAATTGCTACTTAGTTAAAAGTGCATATTACCCCTTTCATAAAGTGCACCTTTAAACTGAGTTTAAGGCAATTCTATTTTTTTTAATAAATTCTCCTTAAATTGTCTCCCTTTCCTCGACCTCGTAATGGCAATGACTGCTTATTGAGCTTTGGATGCTGTGATTGTTATTCATGTGTGAACCTTGTTATTGAGTAATAGTGGGCTATTTTATTGCTGTGGACATTCACACAGGCAAGCCTCACTCTCCCCTCACGTAACATGAACATTTCCAGCAAGTGTTGCTGTTTTAGCGATCAGGCTGTTAGAAGCCTTGGATTTGGAAATAACAGTCTGGGTCTGGTTACTGAAGGAAATTCACATGACTGCAGGCAAACTGCCTGTTGCACTTAATAGAGTCAGGGGAAACAACATATTAAAAGTGTAGAAGCACTTATTTTCACTACGTGTTTTATGAAGAATATCATCCTAAATAACTTCAAAAACATTCAAAAAATACTTACTAAGCTCTCACTCATGATATAAACATACCCCAGCAGTAGCCCAATGCACATACTGGGGTACCCAAGCCTTGGCTGTTGCCAACCTGCACCTAATACTTTCCTGAATTAGGTAAGCAAATTAAAGTGTATTTTACTCCTGTATAATGCATTGCAGCCCTAATGTTGGAAAAGCAGAATGGATTAAAAAATAAAAAGATTATGGACAAAAATATTGTTTCCAAATGAACCAAACCCAAAATTCAGAGCCACTTTGTATATAATCTTTTGAAGGGAATTATAAAAACTGCATTTCTAATCCCTTTTGTTTTCTGATTGTAGTTAAATTAGTTATTTGAATAATGTCTTCTTCCACACCCATTTTCTCCTCCAGTTCTCACTTCTGTCTAGAAGTTGCTCAATTCCTGTGCAGTGCAGTTCCACAAGTGTTGTTTGCTCTCCTTATCTTGCTCTAGACGCCAATATTCATTCATAATCACCATAATGCAAGTGTCAGCAAGCTACTTGAGCACGGGGTGGGGGGGGCATCATAGTTGTGCTTGATCCTGCCTTCAGATGGTGTTCACATAGTGAAGACTGACCAGCGACCGCTAGTAACAATGAGCAGCAATTCTATACAAATTTCTTCTTTATAAACTGGGCTGTTGAGGCTAATTATAGCTGCCTACCCCAAGTGCATCCCTGGCTGAGATCAGTCAACTCAGCAACAACAACTTGCTAGCTGTGCTAGCTGAGCAAAGGGGTCGAGCAAAAAAGTGGGATGTAAGTAGGCCAAAGAGGTAGGGAGGTGCAAGGGATTGAAGGGATTTGTATATGAGGGCAAGGATTTTGAAATCGATCCTGTCAGAGACGGGAAACCAATGGAACCCGGTACAATTCTGGCAAAACGGGAATCTTTATTGTGTATATGGCTCAGCTTCTCACTGAATAAACTTGAGTTATTAAGGAACTTTTGAATACTGTTTCTTAAGTTCATTTTTAGTGCAATAAAGATGTGCAAGTCCTTTCAAAGGTTAATACAGAATCGTCTGCCAAAACTGCACTTCAACAATAGCAGAGAATGGGGAAAAAAAGAGTTAAAATATGGGAGGTAGTGGATTACATTTCTAAACTAAATAATGGATACAATAAATATATTAATGACCATATTACATAAAGATAGTAGTGAGTAGAAACTGCTGAGTTAGTAAATGTCACAGTTTCAACATTGAGTTATGGAGCTACCAAAACACCAACAAGAATGGATGTTCACACCCTTTCTGTCATTTATAAAATAGCTGTCATTCTCCCAGTCCTGCAATATTTCAATGATTTTTGAATGGTGTAGATCTTGTAATCCTTTGGGAGCCTATGGTTTTTCCAAGCGCAACAACGGTGTTTCTGAAGCTTACATAACTGAGATATGAAAAGAGGATCAAAGATCCTGATTTATTCGCAATAGAGAGAATAGGGAGCGGGATGAGGATGTGTGGGTAAAAACTATACAAAGGTGAAGGTGACAAGGTGAAATGGCACAGCGAACCCATGATTATGATTTTCAATGTTTTTTTTAAATAAATCACTATGTAGCCATACTTGAACTGAACTCCTCATTTGGAGCTGTACATTCATCAAACATGAGAAATGCAGACTCTGTGTAATCTTTTATGAAGCCAATGACATTCTTGATTAGAGAGTGTGGAAGGATACAAACTTGCCGCTGGTATAGAATGGAGAGATTAATCCATCTGGAACATGTCCAGAAGAATGGTTTAAATCATAAACTGTAATAACTATTGCTTTTGTCTCATTATATTCTTGGAATCTTGTCAATTGCCATAGCCTTTGTTGAAAACCGCACTACAGTTTCAACAGGAATATTTCACTGACACCAAAACAAAAGCAATGATAACACAATGTGAAAACTAAGAATAAATATCACGTTTGTTATGTTTTGTTTTATATTTCATGTGTGATGGGATTTCTATTTTCCACCATAATCAACAAGGTAGATAATTCGATCATCTCCCAGGCTACAGCCGTTTGCAAACCCCACACAGCAAACTGCACGCCATCGCTACCTATAACACTGCAAAGGTCAAAATATGCCATGAATTCTAAACAAGAACGTGTTTAGCGAACCTTTAAAGTGCTTCAATGTATTCAATGAAAGTCCAAGATCCTCTGAAGCAAAGCGGCTGATCAATATTACAGCATGTTGTACTACAGGGATATAAAATTGCATCAAACTGTGTAATATAAACAGAAGAAGGGTGGTGGTTGGGAGTTTTCTGGAAATCAAATGTAAATAGATTTTCTTAGTTAAAAATACTATGGTGTGCAAAAATAAATAGCACTTAGAATATATGGAACTTCAATTATCTACTAATTTCAATTTTCCACAGCAAATTTCTCTCTATTTTGGTAGATAATCAAGTTCCACTAAACACCTAGTGTGTATTACACACACACATATACCTTAACACTGTAAGAAATGGTACAGAAGAATACTAGGCACAAGCTTCTCCTGTTACAAATTACTGTCTTCTTGTTTCTTTCTCTTCTCCCCCTCGTCCCTCACACTTCATGTGCCATTTTACTAAGCCACAGAAACAATGAAGGTACCAGGTTCAATTTCACTCTGCTCTCAGTTACCCAGTTTCAGGTAGGGTGTAAATAGAATGCTAAATTGGCATCAACAAATAGAAGTTGAGAAGCGGGAAGTAAACGTCTAATAAATAGAAAGATCTTAGGTGAGGACAGGGTTGGGTTTGGCTTTGTTACTCTTCCCCATAACTAAACAGTCTTGGTAATTACTGACTAGGCATATGAGTGAAGAATTGTCAACTCATAACTCAGCATGAACCGGGTAGCCTATGTTTACACTAGCATTTTTTTCTCTCTGCTAAATAAAGAGTGCATAGCACTAAATCCCAGTACCACTAAATGACAACCGAAGCTAGGAATACAGGTTGAGTTATAGAAACCAGGCATATTTCAATTGACAGCCATTTACATATATTTGCAATTGAGGATAGCACAGAACAGCCAAACGAAAAAATAGAAACTTTGAAAAAACTTTTGAATGTTAAGTTATATTATGCTGGAAAGAGAATTCAATATCAGTCAAATAGTGATCCCCAAAACATAACATAACATAAGAAATGCTAGATGAAAAAAGACCAAGGTCTATCTAGTTCATTTTCCACCTTCCTGACAGTCGCATGAAAGCAAGACAGAAACACTCTGAAACTCTGAAAGATTTAACAATGTGAAGGGCGACTCTTTCAAGTTTGTGTCAAGTATCGAGGGAATCACAATTTTTTGCTAACGAGACTAAAAATCATCACTATTCTGGATTTGCTACAAGCTAGCAGTTTGTTGGTTCAAATGTTAAATTTTCTTGACTATCTAACTTTAGCTACCAAACTGAACAAGAAAATCCCAACCAATCATTTCAGGATTTCCAGGAAGACTTTTCTTGGAGAAAGACACGTATGAGACTGAATTCCTATTAAGGTGAAGTGTCAGGAGAAGGATTATGTGTGAGACGCCATAGTACAGATATCTGTAAAATAATTACAGTGGAGCCCAGTTATAATGAGGTAGTTGGGATCCAGAAATCTCAACCCGCTTTATACGGATAAAGGATACCAGTCAGGGTTTCTGCAGTCAATGTAAATCAGAGCATGCCCGTAAAGCTTCCTTTGTGCTGGCCAATTCACAATGCTAAATAATAGTCAACCTCCAGGTCATCAGGTTGCCACTAACATCAACTTGTGTGGAACTGACATTGGCAGTGACCAGAAAAGTGTCCCTAGTTAGAGCGAGTACTTCCAGTGGAAAAGGGTTTTCTCTAGATTTTATTTTCCCTTTAAGTATATCAGATGTGTTCATGCCATCTCCGGTTAGTTCTCATCACAACAAATTAATCGCCTGATGGTGCGCTAACAATACACAGCCTTCATCAACAGAAGGGCAATAAATCTGAAAAAAAGGCAGCATCCACTACAGATGCAATGTACATATGTTGTAACTTGCAACGTTATTGATCACTGATCAAGTTTTACAAGTATGAATTAAATTTTGAGTCTTGAGCTCCTGTAGTATAAACTGCCTTTTACCGCAATCGATTTCACAATAGTTACCCATCAGGAATGGTTGCTCTCCCAGCTCTTAATAATAGTAGAATTTGAACTAGCATCTGGTTGTGGTTAAGAGAGCTTGTGTGTGTTCTTAGATGTAGCTCCCAAGCTTTTCCCTTTTTCTAATCTAAGATAACTAATTACGTCTGACTTAAACTTCTTCCCTTCTCTCTCCAGAAATCGCTTCAAAAGAGTGAATGATTTGGTTCCACATTGCTTCAATCAAACGGCTATGTGTAAACAGATGCTTGCCTTACATTTGAAAGGTAAAATATTATTTCTGTAAACATAGAAAAACCCGGACTAGAAATAAACAGGCAAACTTGTATTTTAGGAATGCAACAGAGAGAGAGTCTGTCATAGTACAACCCGTAGGAGTTGTATTTGAAGAGGTATTCTGTTTTTCTTGCACTATTTAAATTGCTAATGGAAAAATATGCTCCCAATGATATAGAAAGTTTCCACTGGGTTTATAGTCAAGGCTTTAGTTTTTCCGACATGACTAACCAGTTTTAATGTCCACTTGAACATAATGACCAACAAAAAAACTCACATAAATATGAATCATCCCTCAAGAAAAAAAATACTAAATTGGTTACTTCAATCCATGACTGTTTGTGGGACACTGCTCTCCAGCTACCGCCCAATCTCTAACCGCCCATTCATCTCCAAGGTCCTGGAATGAGTCATCACATCCCAACTCCGCTCCTTTCTCTCTCGCCATTCCCTCTTTGAACCCCTCCAATCTGGCTTCCGTGCTGCCCACAGCACGGAAACAGCCCTGGTCATCAGTGATCAGGGCTCCCTCTGCCTCCTTGTCCTCCTCGACCTCTCTGCCGCCTTTGACACTGTCGACAACTCCATCCTCATACACCATCTCTCCTCCTTACTCAATCTTTGCGGACCTGCCCTTGCCTGGTTCGATTCCTATCTCTCTCACCATCTCCACTTTGTTGCCTCTAACGGTTTCTCCTCCAGCCCCCGCACTGTCACGTCTGGCGTCCCCCAGGGCTCTGTCCTTGGCCCTCTCCTCTTTAATATCTACATGGTCCCCCTTGGTGACATTATCCGCAGACACGGGGTAAACTTCCACATGTATGTGGATGACACCCAACTCTACCTTTCTAACTCCACCCTCAACTCCAGGATCACTGCTGTCCTGACAGACTGCCTGTCGGACATCAAGTCCTGGATGAGGGCAAACTTCCTACAGTTGAATGTGAACAAGACTGAGGCCCTCCTGATTGGCTCTCGCCAGCGCCTCTGCACCTCAAGCTCTGGCAACATCAACCTCCATGGTTGCACACTACAACTCACCAAGCCAGTCAGGAACCTAGGTGTCTTGTTCGCCCCTCAAATGTCTTTTCTTCCCCACATCCAAGCCATGACCTGCTCTGACTTCCCTCACCTCCGTAACATCACCCGACTCTGCCACTACATCAACCCTCAGGCCGCTGAAACTCTTGTTCATGCCTTCATCACCTCCAGGCTCGACTATGCTCAGCCGGCTCCGGCCTGCTCCATGTCCCCCGACCCACCCGCCCCACCATTGGCGGGAGAACCTTCAGCCACTCTGCCCCCAACCTTTGGAACTCCATCCCCCAATCACTCCGCCTCGCCTCCTCCTTAGCCTCCTTCAAGTGCCGTTTCGAAACCCTCCTCTTCAACCATGCCATTGGTCACCCCCCTTCCCCTCCCCTCCCTTCTCCCCCCGACCCCAGCTCGGGTCTGAAAAGTTTCACGCTGTCCAGCGACTTGGGACGTCCTCCCGATGTGAAAGACGCTATACAAATGTAATTTTCTTGTTGTTGTTGTTGCTGTGCGCAATTGGCTGCTGCGTTTCGCCCACAAATATACAGTCAATTCACTTTACAGTATATTCTGTGAAGCGCTTTGAGATTTCTAGAAGATGTGAAAAGCACTATGTCAAACTGCAAGGATTATTATTATTATTAAAATTATGAATTTTCTTGAAAATTTGAATTACACAAGTTCTTTGTTAAACCAGAATCTAGAGATACTGTGTTCCATTTTGAAATCAATCCATCTCGCTTCTGCTACAGAATACAGGGAAGAAGAAAAGTAGTCTTAGAAAGGAAACATTTATTGTGACCACAGTGCCAATGTCCTGAGAAAGAATAAACTAAAGGAGAACACAATGTGATGGGTTTTTCTTACACGAGGATATAGGGAGGAGGAAAAGAATACAGGGTGATATAACTGGAATACCAATCTTACCATCTATCCATTACAGCATCAAACTCTTTCTCTGATAGGTCCCGTGTGCTGACCTCTGCCGTCCTTCCACGTAACCTATTCCAATTTCCTTCTGTATAAAGAAAAGCTTCCTGGTTTTTGCGCTTAAATTAACCACTACAGCCCTGATCCTGTGTCCTCTTATCCATTACCTACCATTGATCTGCCATTATTGGGATAAAACCTTGGTAGTATTTCTTAGCTACAACTAAGAACACGGCCTTAATGTTTGCCACCAGGTGGCAGCATGCTCATCCTGGTCCTAGCGTCCGCCATGTTTTTAATCTGAGGCACATGATTCTTACGTTGTAAATTTCATTCCTTACATTGGAATTTAATTGCCAGGGTGATCTGCTGAGAATGGACAAAACTGCACTCGTTGTGACCAAAAATTTGGTTTTAATTGCTTGACTGGCTAGGCTCAAGGCATCAGGACTGATCACTAAAACTCATTTTAATAATCCACAAATCTGTTCATGTTTCTATTCTGCCAAGAAATAACTCAAATTGCATGTTTAAGATTTAACAGGAAAGACTCCAGATGTCATGAAAGTGGTGTACCTAATCTCTATTTGAAAATGCAGCAAATTTCTAGCTAACCTTTTAACTGTCCATAAATTGTCAGTCGTCAAAGGCCTCAGTAAATAAGATATCTCAATTTCCTTTCCTAAAAAACCTGCTTTAACCTTATTATTTATTGCAATCATAAGTTACCTATAATAATAATAAAAATCCTTGCATTTAATATAGTGACTTACTAAATTGTTGAAATGTCTCCAAGCGCTTCACAGGATTTACTATAAAGGGTAGCAACTGTGTATTTTGAAGGCAAACATTGCAGCCAATTCATACACAGTAATGTCCCACAAACAGCCATGAAGTAAATACCCAATTAATTTTGGGGATTGTTGGCCAGGATATTGGGAGAAACTCCTTTCATTTTTGAAATACAGCCATCCCATGGGATCCTTAATATGCAACGGAACAGACAGATTGGATATTGGTTTAACATCTAATTTTAAGGACGGCACCTCCAACAATGCAGCAGTCCCCCAGGACTCTACTGGGGTGTCAGCTTAGACAGTGAGCTCAAAATCCCTACATAATCTTCAAACCACAATTTTCTGACTCAGAGGCGAGAATGCTACCAACGTTGTGACATTTACATGGCCAAACTAACTCCTTAATTAAGAAAAAAACACTTTTGAGTTAGGCAATATGGCCAACATTTTTTCCCCAGAGTCAGAGTTTGCTTTGTCATGTAGAAGAATGGGGAAGTACATATTTGAGTGCTCACTGTAGTGATTTGGCTTGGAGTACACAGGTTAATGTGAATTCTGCTCGTGATTGCATGCAATTATCCATCAATGTGACATTCAACAAATGGAAGCTATGAGGTTCAGTTTAGCCAGAATCCAGAACTGGTCACCATACCTGTTCAGTCCTGACCAAGAATTGCTAAGTGCAGAGCGCAAACAATGTGGTATAGATTTGTAAATAACATTTGGTTTGGGGCCAAATGCAGTGCATTGATTGTTCCATGAGATTGATTTAGTTATTTGGCTGCGGATCTCAATACTGTCTGGATTACACGCTCAAATAGCCAATTCATGTTTGAGCATTGACTATTTTATTTTGAGGGGTTAAGGGCATAGAAAGGAAATGAGTTACAACCTATTGAGAAATCATGTTGATCCAAGTTTCCGAGAGGTTAATGAGACATATGGAGCTGATCAGGCATCACAGAAACTGGTGTCCATTTTAAAAAGGTTCCAAATCTAGTTTTAAAGTAGGACAAGTCACATATCATTATGCACACTATAATATCTTCTAAATTTGTAGTTATGCAGTGAGAAGAATAAATATCCTTGGGTTTTATTTAAGTTTATGTCAAAAAGATGAGGGCTGCCATCTCAAGTTTAATTTTGTGTTGCAATAATACATTATAATACTATGCATGCATGGTACACATTCACTCAACCCAACAAACCATAACATGACTTGTACTTAAGATGAAACTGAGCTTTAAAATGTTAACAAAAAGGAACATTAAAATGTTCCATTCCTAAACTCATAATTATAACAAAAAGATCTTGAAATACTCAAGGTCAATGGATATTGAGAACACATACACAATTTTAAAAAGACACACTGGTAGCAACACAGTTTGGTTAAAACAAATATTAATATTAACATTCTTTCAATCCAATGTTTGCTTTGAACAACAAATCTTGATATTGTTCGGTAGTGGGGGTGAATTGTGAAGCGTTTCTGAGTGCTTCCATGTTGAAGCTGAGTTAAGCTGAAGTACTGCTGGGTTAATAAATATCTCCGCAGTCTTCTTAACTCAACTCAAGCTCTTAGGCTCAGTAGGTCTTCTCTGTCGGCTCAGTGAGCCTTCAGCACTCTAAACCAGAATATTGTACAGCAACAGCAAACAGAACTGCTTGATTTTTCAAAGGTGAATTTATGGTGACTGGATGAAAACTTTGAAGGGTATAGTGTGCCTGTCCTTTTACACTCAAAATGTAGTGAACCCTATTTCACAAAAACTGCACTGTTCAAATAAAATTACAAGATGGCACAGAATGAATAAAGCCATCGATAGAGCTTCTTCCATAGCCATTCCAAACCAAATTCTAGCATTAGAAATGTTGGTGCTGGATCCAGGTAAAAAGCATTGACAGGCTAGTTTTAAGCAAGCTGTTTCACATGCCCAAAAAGTCGAATAATAGAGGGTGTAGGTGGGTAGGTGATGTGAGTAAACTTGTGTGAATTATAAACATTGTCAAAGACCAATGGTACAAATGGCTAGTTTCCACATGATCTCATTCTATGCAATTCTATGAAAACAAAATAAAAGGAATCATCGTTCACATGCTCTCAGGAAAGTTCCATTCGTAAATCTCAAATTTCATCAAATAACATCACCACTGTTGAATCTGGCTTCCTTCATTAAGCAGATGTCCTTCCTGTTCTTCACAATGATGGAAGCTAGATTGAATAGTAGAGATTTTCTAGATTAACACCAGATTTGCAACTTTCCTCCAAGACCCAATTTAAAGCCCGAAGTTTCTCCTAGTATTCTGGCGAACCCTCCTCCAGATTAATTACCCATTTACTTCATGGCTGTTTGTGGGATCTTGTTTTGCATAAATGGTTTCCCTACAGAATCAGTCACTACACTTTAACAGCAATTACTTGTGAAACACTTTGAGACATTTTGACCCGACAAAGTGCTATACTAAATATAGTACTTCTTTCTTTGCCACACTTTCCAGCAGCAATAAAAATCATCATTTCCTGTAGAGAATTAGCTGATTTTTGACAATTTGAGAGACAAGTGCAAGCTCCACGTATCTCTCAAAACTGTTCCCAAGCAGGTACTTATCCACTTATTTTTGTGAAGGAATTAATCAACTCAGCATCAATTGCTTTTGCTGGGCTATGTTCCACATATTTTTTCTAATCTCTAGCCTTGCTTAAGGCTTTTTAAATGTTAAGCTGTGTCCTCAAGTTCTGCTTTGGCAGTCTAAAGTCAAAATATTCAGCATTCAGCAGTGGTTTCCCTTTTTGGTTGCAAATGCCAAGTAAACAAGGTAGTTCACATAAAATAGAGACACTAACTTCACACACTGAGCCTGGATTACTGCTCCTGAGCTAATACCAGATTTGGCACCACACAGTGCATCAAACAGGATGTCCCTTGGATTCACTTTGTGCCAGCTGTCATCAGCACATTTTTCCTCATAACCTAACCATCATGTAAACAATTTATATTGCAATGAGCTGCTCTCTCATTAAGCTGCCAGCTCTGAATTGACCATCATGAAATCTCATTTTTACTTCAGTGATCCTTTCCGCCAAATTAATTTTCTTTACAATATAACTGGTTCCAACGATTGCCAGAATGTACCCTGCACCTCATGAGGACACACTACAATACACATGCATCAATCTTAATACCAGAAAATTGCCTTGAAGCCAATAAATAGGTCAGGAATTGAAACAGAATACATTTGTATTTTGGTAATCAAATTGCTCTGCATCTTCAACATAAACAGGACTTAAGGAAATGTAATGATGGAGAACCTGCTTTACAAATAATTACCTACAAAATGAAACGTCAGTTTAACTTCCCCCTTCCTACCCCCATCAGTAAACATACTTTGCTTTCCAGCAGCCTAAAGAAAGGAATGGATGCCATCCAAATCTTCAGTCAGTCGCTGACCCAACTTTCAGAGTAACATTTGTGTAGGATCGGTTCTGCTGGTTCCATTCAACCTATGGCACAGGAGCAGGCTAGCCTTTTGGGCTGAAATCTCTTGAATATTTATTCAGTGAGTATGAGTAGCACTCTGCGCAAAGAAATACTTGATGGTATCTGCCCAAAATGCTTTCTGCAAAAGCACAAATCTAATAACATGATAGTGCTTTAACTGATCATTTGTATGTCAGTCTGGCTCAGTTAGTCTCGCCACTGAGTCAGAAAGCTTGGATTCAAGTCCCATATCAGGATGCGGAATTCACATAGTCTATGCTGATATGCTGAAGGTGTGACTCATTATCAAAGGTGCTGACCTTAGGATGCGATGTTAAATCTGTTTAGATGGGTGTTAAAGATCCCATAGTACTTTTCAAAAAGAGAATAGGTTTCTCCTGGTCCTGGCCAAATATCCTCCCCAAATAAAAATTTAATCATTCACTTCATGGCTGTTTGTGGGACATTGCAGTGCATTAAATTGGCTGCTCCATTCATCCCCACACCACAGTCACTGCACTTTATAGTATATCGTGAATATATTATTAGCCTCCAGACCAATTGAATTATGAATTGGGGAAATGACTTCCTAGAAAAACGCAAACCCATACTTTCAGGATGATGAAATAAGAAAATATAAATGTAGAGCACTATATGATTTCACTTATATTACAGTACAGCCCCACCTGCATTACAGTACAGCCTCATCTGCATTACAGTACAACCCCACCTGCATTATAGTACAGCCCCACCTGCATTACAGTACAGCCCCATCTGCATTACAGTACAGTTACATATAAATTTTAATATCTACAGAGATGGTTCATCAATTTAATCGTGCACTGATTTTTGTTAGGATCTCCTTAGTGGGATATTCATTTTAAAACAAATCCTTAAACATAAGTGACTGTTACAAACTGGCTCTTAACATGACTCAACTGATGATGAAACAGAAGTAGCAAGATCAACATTGCATAATCAAGGTTTCAATGTAAAAGGAAAAAGAGACTTAGTTTTGAGATTTTTCATTTCAAATGAAAGTTTTGGAAATTTCTGAACATTGAAAACTTGACTATCAAGTGCCAATCCTGATGAGTGGCCAACCTAGATCCAACATATATATTTGCCAGGATGAGCTGGGCTCCAACTGAAAAGAAATAAACCAGATTAATATGTCTGGTTGGGCTGAGTGGCCTGTTCTGTGCTGTCTTTGTCTTTTGGTTTGCTACGGGCACAATTTATTTAAAATGACAACAACTTGTGCCCTCCATTTAAAAAAAACACTTCAGTAAAATTACTTCTGAAAGATACCATCAAATACTTGCTAAAATAAGTTGAAAGCTAAACACAGTAAAACTACAATAAACATGGAGCCCAGTGCTGGAAAAAGCTCCTTGGGATATAAAATGCATCTCCATCAGGGAGTCCGGTGAATGTCACTTTGGCTCCACAACATCATTGGAATGGAGTCATGGTCTCATAACAACAACAACAAGAAGATTACATTTGTATAGCGCCTTTCACGTCAGGAGGACGTCCCAAGGAGCTGGACTGTGTAACAGCATTCCAGACCCGAACTGGGGTTAGGGGAGGAGAAGGGAGGGGAGAGGAAGGGGGGTGGCTGATGGCATAGTCGAAGAGGAGGGTCTTGAGGTGGGACTTGAAGGAGGCTAAGGAGGGGACAAGGCAGAGTGATTGGGGGATGGAATTCCAGAAGTTGAGGGCAGAGTGGCTGAAGGTTCTCTCGCCAGTGGTGGGGTGGGTGGGTCGGGGGACGTGGAGCAGGCCGGAGCTGGCTGAGCGGAGGGAGCGGGCGGGTTGGTAAGGGGTGAGGAGGTCACAGAGGTAGGGTGGGGTGAGGCCATGGAGGGCTTTGTAGGTGAGCACCAGGATCTTGAACTGGATCCTCTGAAGGATAGGGAGCCAGTGGAGGCAGGCGAGAATGGGGGAGTTTGGTGCAGGAGAGGGCATGGGCTGCAGAGTTCTGGATTATCTGCAGCCTGTGGAGGGAGGAGTTGGGAAGGCTGACAAGCAGAGCGTTTGCATAGTCGAGCCTGGAGGTGATGAAGGCATGAACAAGAGTTTCAGCGGCCTGAGGGGTGAGGTAGTGGCGGAGTCGGGCGATGTTACAGAGGTGAGGGAAGGCAGAGCGGGTCATGGCTTGGATGTGGGGAAGAAAAGACAGTTTTAAAGTGAGTCACTATCAGGGATCTCTGATAGTGACTCACTTTAAAACCTAAGATGCTTCTTTTGTCAGAGTTATCATTTATACTGTGGTTTTGCAGTCAACTATGTGTTCAACTTTCAAGTCCCATTCTGCTCTTTTAAGGAGTTAATTATATGGTTCCAACAACTGACTTGCCTCATTTGGAGGCAATAAAAGGATGCATTTATTGGTCTTACTTTGTTTTTAATGAAAGATTTATTTACCAAGCGATGGCCTTTGAATTGTTCAAGTTAAAAATGTACGAATGAATAAAACATCTGCAAAATGTTAAAATGACAAGTGCTTTTCTTGTATTTATAGCATAGTTAGATTTGGAAGCTGCAAATCAGCACGACTCAATAAAATTTGTAATACATAAAATACCTGACATTTGTCTGCATTATTTCATGAGTCGGTTTTAAATTCATTTTCTATTTTCCAAGACCCATTTCACCGATCCAACAATGCTTATGATTACTGCTGTAGAGTTGCTCATTCGAATAAAAAGACACATACGTATAATAACATGGCCCAAATTACAGTTTCAAACAAGCAGCTTTTACTTTCATTTTCTTTTAAAAATTACATTAATACTACATTAAAGCAATAACTTGTACTAATTTACATTTTGGCGCACTCAACTTCGGATGGAGGGGTGATGGGGCATAGAAGAGAGCTGCAAATTATGTTTGAGTGTGTCCCTCTTTGTAATCTCCATTTGTTACCTGAATCCATGGCCATCTGTCATTCTCTGCGGCAGTCCAGGCATTTATGAGGCCTTTTTTATTCAGTCTTGCATAGTATGGGTACCATTTCTGCAAGCCAAACAGAGCACGGTGTGTGGACGAGGCTGAAATCTGCTGGTTCGATATAATCCCTCCCTCTATCCCAAGTGGCCCTGAACATTCTGTGGGGACAAAAAAAAGCATATATCAGACATGGTTGTCAGTGACCGGAATGAGTGTGAAACAGTCAACAGGCAGACAAAGGAGCTACGGCAAAGTTAAACTGAAACAATAAATCACTGCCAGGCGTGCCGTAAAAATGCTGTCTGTGACATTGTGCTGGGCCCATCGCTCGCCACTTGGAGTAGACGGATGCAGGATTCATACCCACACAATAGAAATGTCGCAAGTGCAAACTATACTGGGCTCGTTCCTTCATTCCCCTTTTAAAGCAGTCAGATCATCCCATGAATGCTTTGGGAACAGGGATTTTTAACATTAAAGACTCAAAATAAATCGAGCTCTCGAGTAAAATTTAAAAAAACCCCACTGATTTTGATATTAGGCGTATTTTTTCACATCCCATTGGTTGTGTGGTGGAATGTGGTTTATGTAGTATAAACTCTTTATGACACTTCACATCTCTATATTGCCGAGAGAGACGGGGCTGCTCACAGCAGTTTCAACACAGGATCAATTGAAAGGTGGTTTTGACTTTTTCAGTACAGTAGTATTCTTGTAAGAACTTACCACATTGCCTACAACAACGTTTGCCTATAAACATGTGGAGTCCTTTAGCTCAGTGGTTAGAGCACTCGCCTTGCAAGCGAGAGACCTGAGTTCAATTCCAGGCAGGGCGAAACCTTGGACAAGTTTCCTTACTCCACACGCCTAATAATAATCCCTCCAAAAGAAACCAATAAATTCGTCATTTTCAATCCAAGACTGTTTGTGGGACACTGCTGTGCGCAATTGGCTGCCGCAATCGCCCACACATATACAGTCAATTCACTTTACAGTATATTCTGTGAAGCGCTTTGGGACGTCTAGAAGACGTGAAAAGCGCTATATCAAATGCAAGGATTATTATTATTATTATTAATTACAACAACAATAACAACTTGGATTTATATACCGCCCTCCACGCCGGATGGCGTCTCAGAGTGCTTCACAGTAACGGATCCCGGGATCGAGCCAGTGGGAGGGGGAGGAAGGTGACCAAAGACGCGGTCGGAAAGAAAGGTCTTCAGCAGAGACTGGAAAATAGGAAGGGAGGGAGCGAGGTGAAAGGAGTGAGGAAGGGAGTTCCAGAGCCTCGGGCATAGTGGCACAGCTGCCGAGGGTGGAGCGGAGGACTCGGAGGACAAGGAGGAGGCCAGACCTGGAGGAACGAAGGAAACGGGTACTGTGCTGAGGAGAGAGGTCAGAGAGGTAGGGGGGTGCAGAGGAGTGCAGGGACTTGAATACAAGAGTGAGGATCTTGAAATCGATCCTCTCTGGGAGAGGCGGTCAGTGCAGTCTGGCAAGGACTGAGGTGATCGGGGAGCGGAGTTTCATGCGGGTGAGAATGCGGGCGGCAGAATTTTGAATGATCTGGATTTTGTGGATGGTCATGGATGGGTGACCGGCGAGAAGGGCGTTAAGAGTCCAGCCGAGAGGTGACAAAGGCATGGACCAGGGTTTCAGCGGCTTTTGGGGAGTGGTATTGGCAGAGACGGGTAAAGTGCAATTACTACACGTTACAATAAATCTTGTGAAGCATTTTGAGAATTTCAACACTGTGGTGACAACAACAACATTACATTTGTTATAGCGCCTTCACATCAGGAGGATGTCCCAAGGCTCTGGACAGACAGAGTTTTGCACCCGAGCTGGAGGTCTGGATCGGGGAGCGTGGAGGGCGGGGGGGAAGGAGGGTGATTGAAAGCACGATCGAAGAGGAGGGTCTTGAGATGGGTCTTGAAGGAGGCAAGGGAGGGGGCGAGGCAGTTGACTGCGGAATGGAGTTCCAGAGGGTGAGGGCAGAGTGGCGGAAGGCACGCCCGCCAAATTTTGGGGTGAGCGAGGCAGGGGACGAGAAGCAGGCTGGAGCCCACTGAGCGGAGGGAGCAAGCAGGATGGTAGGGGTTAGGAGGTGACAAAGGGGGGAGCAAGACCATGGTGGGCTTTGAAGGTGAGGACCAGGATCTTGAACTGTATCCTCTGTGTAATGGGAAGCCAGTGGAGGCAGACGAGGATGGGGGTGATAGGGTCACGGAGCCTGGTGCGGGAGAGGATATGGGCTGCAGAGTTCTGGATGATCTGCAGTTTATGGAGGGAGGAGTTGGGGAGGCCGATAAGCAATGAGTTTGCATAGTCAAGCCTCGATGTAATGAAAGCATGTATGAGAGTTTTGGCGGCTTGCAGTGTGAGACAGTGGCGGAGCCAGACGATGTCGCGGAGGTGGGAGAAGGCAGAGCGGATCAAGCCACAGATGTGGGGTAGAAAGGATAATTGAGGGTCAAACAAGACACCAAGATTCTGGACTGGCTTAATAAGGTGAAATGTGCAATCATGGATTGTGATACTGTCAGCGCCTGAGCCTCAAAATACAATAGTTATATTCAAGAAGACTTTAACAAGAGCAAGCTTCAAAGATGGGAGATATATATTCTAGGGAAGAGATTAAATGGGGAGCAGATCCAGATAATAAACAGACAAAGGTTAGAATGTTTTTCAGAATACTTTCAAGGAAGTAGATTGCACCAATACTTCTAAGGAAGTATTCTGAAAAAAACAATGTGAAGAAACAGAAGAGAATCCCACACCAATGTGACTGAATAAACTTTAGAGGCTGACAAAACATTTTTAAGAGTGGATGAATTCTTCACATTATGTTTCATCCTCAAACAACAACAAGATTACATTTGTATAGCGCCTTTCACGTCGCGAGGACGTCCCAAGGTGCTGGACAGTGTACAGCATTTCAGACCCGAGCTGGGGTCAGGGTGGGAGAAGGGAGGCGAGGGGAAGGGGAATACATTGACAGTGTTACTATATTTCGCAATACTTTAAAAGTTCCAAAGAATCAAATAGTAACCAGGACTAGGAGTCAGGTCAGGATAACAAGAATATTTGCTGGAAGTGATAACAGCAGGATACTTTGGATAGAAAGCAACTTAAAGAAAAATTATATATGAAACAGGCAGGGTATTAAAGTCCAGAAGGATTATGTAAGGAATGAGATGAACGCATGTTTTGGAGTCCTGGGGAAAAAAAATCAGTTGCAGATGTGTTAAATATTCTGCTGTACAGCCATGGTTTACACAACTTGTATAACAGACTGCTTTATGATTGAACAATAGTTCAGATTTACATTTAACTGGTTTACAAATCTATAGCACATATGTTGAGATCAGCAAAGGCTACAGGTGTGTTAAATAGAAAATAACATTCAAGCATTAATAGTACTAGAAGCATGATACCTCTTTGACCGTGCCTTCAGCTCCCCTCTCGACTCTTTACCCCCTCCTCGCTCGCTCCCTCCCTTCCCTCCCCTCACCTGACCATTTCCCCCCTGCTCGGATCCTGACCCAACTGTCCAGCGCCTTGGGATGTCCTCCCGACGTGAAAGGCGCTCTATAAATGGAATCTTGTTGTTGTTGTGCATTTTTCATTGTGGGTTTAATGTAACTGTAAAGAACACATGTTAGTAAAATAATAACACTACCAAAATCCTTGCATTTAATATAGTACCTTATCATGTGTTCGCGTCATATCAAAGAGCTTCACAGAATATACTGTAACGTGAATTGACTTTACAATTCAGTCTACAATTAAAATGGACACATTACATTAACTCTATTTGATCTATCATTTCTGGTGCATTTTTTCACTCCAATTTTCTCTCCTCTCTGCAAAATATTTTGACTGTGGTTGAGTTTGTATAATATTAAATCGCCTATTGTTATAATTATAATAATAATTCTTGCATTTGATATAGCACTTTTCACGTCTTCTAGACGTCTCAAAGTGCTTCACAGAATATGCTGTAAAGTGAATTGACTGTGGGTGAAATGCGGCAGCCAATTGCGCACAGCAGTGTCCCACAAACAGGCGTGGTTTGAAGTGGCCAATTTATTATTGTTTAATTTTCTTGAGGGATTATTATCAGACACGTGGAGTAAGGAAACCGGCCCAAGGTTTCACCCTGCCGGGAATCGACCACTGGTCTCTCGCTTGCAAAGCAAGTGCTATAATCACTGAGCTACAGGACTCCACATATAATCAGCATAATGTTATACTGGAAGCTGGTCCAGGCCATGCTTGGCATGTTTTGTACATATCTGAGTTTGTGTATTGTTATAGACATATAATGTTATAATTTGGTTAATATTATGCAAATCCCAATTAACAAAAGCTCGAGTAATGTTATAACCAGGGGTGTCGTGTTACTGGGGTGTTCTGTGCCAGTACTGATATCCAGAGCGAATAGACAGGTGGATGGTCCAATAAAATAACATTGAGCTGGACAGGTTGACAGACAAGCAGATAGCCCAATGGAGCTTGGCATGGGTCCATGGAAAGCAGATGATCCAATGAAAAAAGGCAGTTACTGTATTTTAGTGCCAATAGTGGCTGTTATTTTTGTGATTCGATTTCAAAGATAAAACAGTGCCAAAATAAACTGATGTTATTTTAAGAAAACTTATTACAGTAAAATTAAAATATTGGACTTTTAACTTTTTTTTCTCATCCTTCTTATTGTAAATGCCTTAGGAACAATCTGGAAATGTTTATAAGGAAAGGTCCCCTATCGTTATGGTGTTAATAATGTTATAATTGTGTGTGTTCCGACAGAATATACCACAAAGCAACATGATCCAACCTGGGCGAAAAGCACTATATAAATGCAAGATGTTGTTGTTGAGACCAATTCTATGGGTAGCAGTCGCCCTGAGCACAAAGTACCTCATATACTCTTTCTGTGTGGGTAGTCAGTGAGTATCAGAGATCTCAACCACCCTAATTCCTTCCTCATTGGTTGGAGCCCTCAGTGGTTAGAGCACTCGCCTCCCAAGCGAGAGGACCTGGGTTTGATTCTTGGCAGGATCAGTAAATATGGTATGAATAATGTTGCGATTTATTCCCATTTTCCACCTTTTATTGATGCATAGGCTACGCTTACTCTCATGGGTCAAATGGCTCATTTATAGTGTTGGAATACTAAATTGGAATTTCCATTGAGTTGTTTAACCTGTACCTATCTTAATAATAATAATCCTTGCATTTGATATAGCACCTTATCATGTCTTAGAGACATCTCAAAGTGCTTCACACAATATACAGTAAAGTGAATTGACTGTAAGCTTTGTGGCCGAAACCCAGCAGCCAATTGTGTACAGCAGTGTCCCACAAATGGTCATGGATTGAGTGACCAATTTTTTTTTAAGGAATTATTACCCTTGTAAAAGCGATCCGCCAATCGACTAACAACCGGATCCCTACTTACTGCTAGGTAAATAGAGAATCAAGAAATTGTCTTCTACCAGCAGCTCAGTAACTAAATACTGTTATCAGCTTCAGTGCCTTTGTTTCTGGAAGACTGAAATAGAGTCCTGATGGGGGTCCATACTGTTCTCAGCAGTAAATGTGTGCAAAGCTGTGCCTGTCCAGGAGCCAAGCCCATTATGCTGGTGAATAAGCAGCCGACTTCAGGCGTGGTGAGGCATTCCTCCTGGTTGGTTAGAAACATGCACCGACAGGAATCTATAAGGTGCTGCCTCAGATAATGTCTTTCATCCATTAAGGTATTAGCAAGTCTATTACTGATATAAATGCAGTCGTTGGCACAAAACCAATGCAGAGAGCAGACCTCTGTTATGTTGCAGGAGGCACATACATGTTTGTTGCTGAGAAAGGTCTTCAAAAAGGGCTCTGAGATGACTCATTTTTACAGCGATGAACAGCATCTCAATACGGTGAGGCGAGGCAAGGAGGAGTGTGAGGAGTTAACCCTCCTGTGTGAAACTGGAGTGAGTGGCTTAACTAAGTTATTGGTTAATATACAGCTTAATAGCACAATTATACAAATGGCTTGATATTCCAGGAGTAAAACTAATATCACAGAATCCAGTACTAGAAATTGACATTAATTGGTTTTATATTTCATTAAAAATTGAATTGCCGCTCTTGTAGCTAATCTATGCAGCTTTTATTCTTACAAATGATGAAAAGCCATAGCTCACTGCTGCACTGAATAGCTTTGACTTTGTAATGAACATGCCCTGTAACAAATTAAAAATTATGCTGGTGATTTTGTATAATGAGACAAACAAAATTTTAGGCAGAAATATTTGTAGTTTGCTGGATGCCGATGGTGGAGAGCACTTGTTAGGGTGTAATTAACAACATTTGGGGTTGAATATATCTTGCCTGTGACAGTTCGTGCAAACAAAGGCAAAATTCAACTTAATCAGCTGTACCAACAAATAGCTCAGTGTCACAACAGCAACAACAACTTGCATTTGCGTAACATAGGTTAATGTGTTGGGAGTGCTTTACACAGCTGAATGTCGAGCACGTTCAAAGATTATGTGAGGTACTGTGCTACGCTATTACAGTGATGGATACTGTTGTGGGGTTTCTGAGATGAGGGCAGAGATTGGTAAACTCATAGAACCATTGAAATTGACAATAACAAAGAAGAAGGCCATTCACCCTATCGTGTCTGTGCTGGCCGTTTTGGCATAGACCATTACCTAACTAATGCTGCTCAATATTTGGGAGGGAGGAAAGAAAAGAATTGTCTAAAAATGTCCTTTTTACATAGCTGATCGGAAAAGCAGCTACGATAGCTGACAGTTAGCTGACAAATGCACAGATTATTATTATAATTACTCCCAATAATATGTCTCATCCAATTTTGCTTCCAGCAAACTCTGCTCACTCTTCAACATACAATTTAAATTTATATAGAGCCTTTCATGTCGAGAGTGCTTCACACAGCTGACGGAGCACCAGAGCTTGGTGGGGGTGGGTGGGGGGGGAAAGGAAACATACAAAGCTTCATAATCACTACATCCACAGACCCGTGTGTCCTTCCACACAAAACAATCTGTACAAACCATCACTAACACACAGCACTCCCATAAAAAGACCCATACAGGTGGAGTCCTGTAGCTCAGTGGTTAGAGCACTCGCTTTGCAAGCGAGAGACCTGAGGTCAATTCCAGGCAGGGCGAAACCTTGGGCAAGTTTCCTTACTCCACACGCCTAATAATAATCCCTCCAAAACAAAAAACAATAATAAATTGGTCATTTTCAATCTACGATTGTTTGTGGGACATTGCTGTGTGCAATTGGCTGCCGCGTTCGCCCACAAATATACAGTCAATTTATTTTACAGTATATTCTGTGAAGCGCTTTGGGACATCTAGAAGACGTGAAAAGCGCTATATCAAATGCAAGGATTATTATTATTATTATTATACACTGCAAAACCCAAATGAGGTAAAACAAGTGAAAAACTGCATCAGTTTTGCAGTAGAGTTATTCTCTCCCTTTTCAACTAAAACAAAAAAGCAAAAAAACAGAGTGCTATTATTCAGAGACCTTATGGACAAATGGAGCTGCAGGATAAAACCAAAGAGCTGTGGAAACACAGTCCCATGTGTGTGAAAAAAGGTAGTCAATTTGTCAAGATAACAAAGAGTTGTTGAAGTTCTTTTTGGTCAGGACAGAGTGGAGGCGATGAGTAGGAATCATACTCTCTCAAAGTGACAGCTAACATGCAGTAGAGTTGCCTACCTATTTACCTCGTTTTATGGTTTGGAGATGTAACATGTGAAAAAAGATTTTTTTAAATTTAAAAATTTCTTTATGGAGAATCAATTTCTAGCAATCAGTTTCCTCTCTTGACGTGCATCATTTAATGGGCGAACATTTTATACGTGAGTCTCGGCGAGGTTCCAGACCATGACTGAACAAGTGCATAAGAAGATAAGAACATAAGAAATGCTAGACAGAAAAAGTCCATCTAGTTTGTCTTCCACCTTCCTGGCGGTCGCATGCACATATGTCCCAAACTACCTATGTACCAGTAGTAGTCGGTTTTGTGTGAATTCAAGTTACAAGATTAAACTAAAAAGCTCTAAAAGAACACGTGAACCTGCTGTCAAATTGCTTACACTGACAACAACTTATATTTATACACTGCCTTTCAAGTTGAAAAGGCAGAGTGGGAACTTGAAAAGTTTGGGAGATAGGGGGAATCGGATGAGGTGGTGAAAGGAGCGACAGTATTTGAAAACCGAAAGGGAAGGAGTGAGGCCAGAGTTCCAGAGAAAGGGGACAAAGTGGTTGCAAGCTCACCCACCAATGATGGGCAGAGGGGACATAAAGCAAGCCTGAGCTGGCAGAGTAGAGGGGAGTAGGATCACAGATCACAAAGAATGGGAGAGCAAAGCTATGGAGGCATTTAAAGGTGAGAACTTAAAAGGCTTGTCGAGAAGGAGGTGAGGGGGCTGCAGGAAGCCTTCTGGGGAGAGAATGCAGATTGCAGAGTTCTGATTGAACTGGAGCTTGTGAACAACCTCACACACTTCTAGTCCCACAACATTTAAGTGCGATTTGGGGACCCAAGAGTATTCACTGTAGTTTAACCAGCTAAAACCATAAAAGCGTAGCTGCAGATAGTTCTTAAACATACCAGAAATATTAATGATTTGTGATATCCAACATACATAAAATCCAATTAATGCAAAAATCTGCCACCCATATCCTAACCCCCGTCAAACTCTGTACCCCATCATCCCAGTACTTGCCCAGCTCCAAATTACAGAAAGAATTGATTTCAAGATCCTCACGCTCGCACAAATCATTTCAAGCATTGGCAACCTCCGCACTTGTCTGAGCTGCTTACACCCCACTCCTCTGCCCACTCCATTTACTCAGCTGGCTCCGGCCTCCTGCACACACACTCATCTCTTCCAATCCACCATCTGCAGCTGCGCATATAGCCACTGTGCCCGAGATTCTGGAACTGTCTGCCTCAATGCCTCCATTGTGTCCCCTCCTTGGCCATCTTCAGATCATACCTGAAGACCTTCGTCTTTGACCGGGCCTGCATCATTTCACCCCTCTCACCGGCTCCCCATCTAGCTCTGCCACTGTTAAGCGCTTTGAGAAGCTACCCATGTGAAAGCGCTATATAAGTGCAAGTTGTTGTTGTATTGAACCAGAGAATGAGAAGATATGCAACATAATTCCAATATTCAAAGACACCCACCCTCGCTCACCTCCACTGGCTCCCCATCCCCCAGAGGATTGATTTCAAGATCCTCATCCTCACCTATAAGGCCATCCACGGCCTTGCTCCCTCCTACCTCTCTGACCTACTATCCCCCTACCTACCTGCCCGTACCCTCCGTTCCTCCGGCTCTGCTCTGCTCCACGTCCCCCGCCCCAATCGCCCTACCATCGGTGGTCGGGCCTTCAGCCTCTCAGCCCCCAGGCTCTGGAACTCCATCCCCCAGTGCCTTCGCCTTGCTTCCTCCCTCTCCTCCTTCAAGGCCGGTCTCAAAACCTTTCTCTTTGACCGTGCCTTCAGCTGTCCTCTCAACTCTCTTCCCCCTCCTCGCTCCCTCCCTTCCCTCCCCTCACCCTGACCATTTCCCCCTCCTCGCTCCCTCCCTTCCCTCCCCTCACCCTGACCATTTCCCCCCTGCTCGGGTCCTGACCCAACTGTGCAGTGCCTTGGGACGTCCTCCTGACGTGAAAGGCGCTTTATAAATGGAATCTTGTTGTTGTTGTTGTTGTTGCCGTAGTGAGACCCAAGTTGAATTATAGGTCAGTACGAGCAAAACTGCTTGACCTGCTGCAGTTCTTCCGAATGGCACAGGATCTATACAGAGAGTAGTCAATATAGGTTTATTAGCTCTAGATTATGTGTTATGAATCTATCAGGATGATGGTGCTATAATAAATAAGTGGATAGTTGATTTTCAATTGATAAAATTTCACATCTAGGACTTTTGAATAAGGTGACATTTTCTGGACAAAGGAGGATAGGAAAAGGAATAAACTGAATGAAGAACCAAAGAAAAGTATTACTAGCATAACAACAACTTGCATTTATATAGCGTTCTTCATGTTTTGGAGTGTTTCATAAAGACGGGGTTGAATGGTGAACAAATGGAAACAGAGAGGTGACATAGGCATGGTCAATGAGCTAGCGTTTTAGGTTTGATTTAGATAGAGAGGGACCGAGATGGAGGAATAGACAGAGGAAAGTTCTAGAAATCAGGGAAACATCTGCCACCCCACTCTGCACCACGTTCGGTAACTGAGCCTTCAGCTACCGAAGGTGGTGCAGAGGGGGTGGCAGATGCAAAGCAGGCCAAAGTAAGCGGAACAGAGCAGAAGAGTGGGGTAGGAGAAGATTAGAAAGATAGGGAGGTGCTAGGCGGTGAACAGATTTATAGATGAGGGTGACCTTGAAGGCAATCTGTCGGGAGCCTGTGGAGCTTAGTAAGGACTGGGATGATGGGCATGCAGAGTTTGGAGTGCATAAACAACTGATGCAAAATGGCTTGGCTATACCAGAAGAGAGCCTGGTATTTCAAAATTCCACCAAGTATCAGTGAGGAACACGGTTGAACAGTTAACTGTATACTTAAACAAAATGCACATTATGCTTCTGAGAGTTGCCTGTGACTGAATAGAAATAAGTGTGTTAAGTGGTGAAGAGATAACAATTGCTTAAAAGATTTAAGTACTTTATGCTTGAAATTGACAATTTCCAGCAATCTCAAGAGTACTGTATTGCTATTATGGATTATGGAATGAAAGCTTTGATTTTCACTATCAGTGAATAATGCCTTCACTGTAAAGTGGTATTAATTTTTATGTCAAATAAAATAGAGCACTGCATTACTTAAGCTACAACATGTTTAATTTAAGGCTTTAGTTTTCTTTCAACTTTGCTCTTGTAAGTAAAAGTCAAATAATAATCTGTTACGGTGTTAAACAATTCCAACAGCTTTCTCAAACTAATTTTGTGTTGCATAAGCTTTTCTAAACTTTATTTGAACACATAGACAATTTAAAATTCACTGGTGGTTCAGCAATTAAATGAAGTACATTAAAATAATGCACGTCACACTAAAGATACTGACTGAATCATCCTTTTCTCAACATTAATAGGCACTAGAGAATTTTAAGCAGTCCCAGAATATTTCAATACTCACTGGACTGGCAATTTCTGCCCATGAATTCTCCGGGACACTCGCAGGAATAGTTTGCAACCAAGTCAGTGCAAATTCCACCATTTTTACAGGGTTCAAATTCACATTCATTTATATCTGTGGGGACAAATGGAGAAAAAAGTTGCATTCAAGTCAATGTGATTTATATAAACAGCAAAAATACATATCAATTCATTTAATGCTTATATTTTATATAGCATCTTTCACATCTCGAAGACATCCCAAAGCACTTCACAGGATATGTTGTGAAGTAGAGTGACTATGAATTCTGTAGGCAAACATAGTAGCCAATTTGTTTCGGCAATGTCCCACAAACCCACGTGAAATGTCAATTTTATTTGGGAGATTGCTGGCTGGGACCCTGGAAGGAACTCCCTTCTCTTTCCGTATAGCGCCATGGAACCTTGGCATCTCATCTGAAGGATGGCACCAACAAAAATGCAGCACACCCACAGCACTACATTGGAACTTCAGCTTGGACTATAAAGGTTCTTAGTCCAGACATAGCCCTTGAACTCACGAAGCAAAAGTGTTGCCAACTGACACACTTGTGCTGAAGTCTTTATTAATTCTGTGTTGCAACAGATCAGACATACAGCCATCAGAAGAGGTCACACTTGACCTGCGCAGAATTCAATTTAAAATTTCACTCTGCCAGCTCTGCTTTAATTGATCATCTAATCAAAGCGTTTCACCACATAGTTCACCCCATGAACTATTTTTTACTTTAGTTAATTGTTTCGAAACTGAATTCTTCTCAAATTCCCCAGGCTCAGCTGCAACGTGCCAGGTTATCTCCCTTTAGTCAGCTGAAACGTTACAGAGACAATTTGTTTAGACTAGCTGTCCCGAATCTGCTGGAGTTGTATAGTATTTGTTCTAGTGATTTGGACACTATGAAGTGACACAGTATGGATGCTTTGCTATCCTGACAGTAATTATCACCCAACGCCTAAGGCATCTGCAGGCAAACATTGTGAAATGAATTGGGACAGCAGCAGCTCATTTGCTGCAATGATTTCTTTTGTATGCCTTTGCTTGAAGCTAATAAATGACATTGATATGGGAGATGCTACCCGGCCCTCTCCTATTTTGGTTTTTCTGACACAAGAGCAAAGCAATCCGCAATAAACAATCACTTGGTAAAATCATCTAGATGATAATAGTGAAAAGCACTATATCAAATGCAAGGATTATTATTATTATAATCCTTGCACTTGGTACAGTGCCTTTCACGTCAGGAGGAGGTTTCAAAATATTTCACAGAACTTATTGTACATTGTAGTGGCGGTATTTTGTACACAAACATGACAGCCAATTTGGGCACAGCAATGTTCCATAAATAACCACTGAAAGGAAAAGGCCCTTTGGCCCATTTGATCGGATCCTTCCAGAACATCCACCCAACAACTCCCCCATCACAGCATCAAGCTATTTTCTAAATAATAATGAAATGACTGACCAATTTTATTGGGGATTGTTGGCCAGGACATTGGAAGAACTTCCTTCCCTTTAAATTCTATTTTGTAGGTGAAGTTAGGAACAATTTTCTTTTTAATATTAATTGCTCACAGGAAAACACAGGAGAGCTGACTATATGTGAGGACATAATATATAATAATCCTAAGCATTCGATATAGCTCCTTATCATGAGATTGAATCATCTTAAAGCACTTCACAAGATTTCCTATGCCAGCATGATACAGTGATAGCCTCTGAATTGGAAGGTTGTGGGTTCAAGCCCCACGTCGAGACTTGGAATCATAGTCTAAACTGACACTCCAATGCAGTGCTGAGAAAGTGTTTCATTGTCAGAGATGCCGTCCTTTGGATGAGACATTAAATTAAAGTTCTGTTTGTCTGGTCAGGTAGACATTAAAGATCCCACGGCACTATTTCAAAACAGAAGGGAGATTCTCAGGGTATTCTGACCAACAAATTCCTCAAATGAATTTGTTCCCTCACTCCATGACTGTTTGTGGGACATTGCGGTCAACGAAACTGGCTGCCCACAAAATACACAGTCACTCCACTTTACAATATATCCCGTGAAGTTCTTTGAGATGTCTCGTTGACGTGATATGGCATTGTATCAAATGCAAGGATTATTTATTATTACTGCAAAATGTACTGACTATTTGGAGTCCTGTAGCTTAGTGGTTAGAGCACTTGTTTCTCAAGCGAGAGGACCTGCCTCAATCCCTCCACTGTGCCCCTTCCTTGGCCATCTTCAGATCATACCTTAAGACCTTCATCTTTGACCGGGCCTGCATCATTTCACCCCTCTCATCAGCTCGCCATCAGGCTTTGCCACTGTTAAGCTCTCTGAGAAGCTACTCATGTGAAAGCACTATATAAATGCACGTTGTTATTATATTGAAGCACAGACTGAGAAGATACACAATATAATTCCAATATTCAAAGATGGAGTGAGACCCAAATTGAATTCTAAGCAGGGCGAAAAGTTGGCAAGTTTCCTTACTCTGTTAAGGTGCTATATGAAATGCAAGGATTACTATTATTATGAATTTGTAGGCAAATGCTTTTAGTTAGAGCAATGTCCCAGAAACAACCATGACCAATTTAATCTATGGGACTGTTGGCCAGGACACTGGAAGAAACTCCCTTCTCTTTCTTAATAGTACCATTAGATCTTTAACTTCCACCTGAACAAGCAGTGTTATGTATCATCTGAAGGATGGCACATCCATCAATGTAACACTGCCCCAGCACTGCAACGGAGTGTCAACATAGGCTGTGAGTTCAAAATCTTGATGTGGGGCTTGAACAGACAATCTTCTGACTCAGAGACAAGAGTGCTACAGTACCAACTGAGGCAGGTTGATTCCAAAATGTATTAAAAAGTGAAGTAGTGGTTGAAGGGACTAAAGCAAAAAAAAAGCACAGGGTTTCTGAGATGAAATGAGAGCTATCAAGAGCTATAGGTTTGAAGCTGCTCTTCCACAGAGCTCAGGATTTCCAGTACTGTATGGAGTCAAGCCAGGTAATGTGTTCCTAGACATGCCCCATCACTTTCAAATCACTTCCTTGTTCAGTACAAGAGTATTACCCCAATCTGGGGCTTTCAATGCCAATGCACTCAGAGAAACTGAAGAGAATTCCTGTTGGCCAGATACAGTTTCACATGCAGTTATGAAAGGTGATTGGGTTTCATTCTATTTTTGAAACTGAGTTACCATAAAAAAAATCTTAATTGGCTTTCAGAAGCAGCGATAGAAAACACAAGACTGACAATCGGGCATGATTGCTGGGGATTTCACCATCCTCTAAGCACAGATGGATGGAAATGGTTGGATTCAAATAAAAACCCTGAGCTCTGTGGAAAGGCAGTACAACAGAGGATCAGCAATTTTAAAATCAGACCTGTCTACTGTCATGCGACTCAAAGTTAAACATTTACTCCATGCTGTGCTTTTCCCTCTTTTTAAGCTATGGTTAACACAGAAAAAAGACACATTTAATCTGTCTGTTTTACATTTAGGATCTTCCAAATGCAATTATTGTCAAATTGGACCTATTCAGAGCTGGAGAGCTGCAGAGAACACAACATAATATTATCACAACTGAACAGTTCCTATCTCAGTATTTAATTATCAACTTAGAAAAATGTCATGATTTTTCATCTGGAACACTGAACATTTAATTTTTTTTTGGACTGGATAGATAAAGCTCCACTTGAAATGCATTGAAGCCATAAATCTCCATCGTAGCAAACTATTCAACCCTTGTAAACGAAGCCAAACTGAACATTTTGTAGAGGGTTGAATAAGTAAATAATCAGACAGTATCTACCACACACACACACACAAACAATTAGTTTTTTTATCTGGCAATATTTGAACAATGTTTAAACACTTGTGAAGAATCAAACCACAAGAAGTGGTTTTCTCTTATCCAGCGGTTGCTTTTTTTCTAGGATTTGCATCACGGAGAACTTATAAAGGAATAAAGATGGAAATAAGACGTTTCACATTAGTTACTGGAAACAATTAGTCTACACAACGTGGGGTGTGTTCTCAAGCTTCCAAGATGCCAATTTACTTCATTTCCAAATGTCATGGATAAACTAAAATAATAGTATCATCAGGGTTCACAGGTATGAATGACTTATCTGTTTCCAGTGTGTTTGAAAAATAGCAGAAATAGCAGCTACATGGACGCTCAGCATGCTAAGAGGGAGAGTGCCTGATTTAGTAGCGTTAGCAAATGTGACAAAATGACTGGCACATCACATCTAAATGTGTTGAAGCAGCAGACTTAGCAAGAATTACAAGAAATGTTCCCACTCTGGTTTAGAAGCCTTTACAACACAAGATGGTCTAGATCTCGAAACCCATTCTAAACTGGGCTACTCAAGAGCTGTGCCATCATGAGGAAGCCTTGTGGTCTTTTTGTCAATTCCATCTGAGTTGAAAGATAACAACTTGTCTTTATATGGCACCTTTCCACAAAGAGCAGCGTCTCAAAATGCTTTACAAAGAATATCCTTGGATGGGATGCTGATGGGTTAGTTGATGTTGAGGAGCAGAATAACCAAGTAAATTGTCTTCCTCAGTCATAAAGAGTCAAAGCAATAACAACAGCAACTTGCATTTATTTATCGTCCTTCACGCAGGGAAGTGACCCGAGCGTTTAAAAATAACGTCTGTTCCACTGCAATCTTGCTGTGAATCATCTATGCTATGAGAGAAAATAAGGAAACTAGAAGGAAACTGGCATCCCAGCAATCGCGTGCTATTTCATCTCCAACAAATTCCGGTAACCCCTTGTTATGAAAAGTGGAAAGGTGGGTCTATTGCTAGATAAACCAGATTTATTGCCTCTGCAATCACTCAAATAGTCAGACCTCACACCTATTGAAGGTGTTCATCAATTTGCTCTGAAGCACTGCAAACAATGTGCTAATAAACATGAAGAATGTACCGGACACCATGTCTGATAATCATGGCAATCAAGAGGGAGATGTGTTCTGCATTCTTAGCTGCTGAACTATAAATGTAAAATCATCCATTCTAACCTACCTCAGGACATTGGCACCCAGGGACCACTATTGGTGAGTGTCAAATAATCTTGTTTCTCAGGGATCTCTCAGGACAGTAGATATTGTGCATGTAGTATGATTGTAGGCACATCATGATCAACTTTATGTATGATACCAAAAAGATGGATAGTGCCATCAGATATATGTTAGGTAGCAATAATGTTCCTATATCAGGGAATCCATCTGAATTGTGGAATATTCACTTAGAAATCTGCTTAGCTGAAGCAAAACAGCGCCCTACCCAGAAAAATAAATCTTTAGCAAATTACCACAAACAAACTCTGGATTGTATGTACAAAAACAAACAGTAAGCAAGGAACCTACAGTGTGAGTGTTAGCTGCAAGAGAGCCTGAACATTTATCAGAGAGTGAAGAAAACTTTTGATCACATGTTCCTAAATATGACTTTAGAAACTGACAATTGAAAGCTTAATGATGATTCGTGTGCTGATTGAAGCAATTGACAACAGTGATGCTGTCAATGGTCCAAGTTTTTCAAGGTGTTTCCAGCAAATTGCCACTTTGAAAATGATTTAATCAGAAATAAGCAGCGTCCAGTAGCGCAAACTTTGCTGACTGAAACGAAACAGTATGGTGCACAATTCCATTCTACTAACATTTGCTATTCTTATTCTTATTGACTAGCAGACTAAAAGTCAGTAATTATGAACATTGTAGACTCAGGTTAGATATTCTACATATTCAACGTCTCAGAATAAAATGATTAATTCATCACATGTCCCTTACAATCATTTTGTTGTTGTTTGGAGCACAGAGACTTATGACCTTTTTTAAAGAATTGCCAGCACTGTTCATTACATGTGGTAAATTGTAAGCACATAATACAGTTTTTATTACATAACATATTCTTGTAATGGTTAATCCATTCAGTTTGAGCTATTAATGGCGTTTACTGTTAATCTATGCGAAATTTACTGTGAAATTCTGGGTCTTTTTAGAGCCATTAATATTTTTTAAATTAGCACCGATATTGGTTGTGTGAAAGTTTTAGAATATGTCTGGAATATCCCCATTATTATTCTTGTTCTGTCAGATGAAAATATAAGAGTACAATATTACATTTGTTTCTCTCTCTGTGATTAATTTTCTTTCAAGAAGAAAATGCTGTATAAATACAATGCAGAACCATGTTACATGCTGTATTAAGAATTGATACTTGGCACAAGCAATGTTTCCTTATAACTAGTTACTTTTCATAGCATCCATGCAGTAATATTGATACTTTTCGATGGACTTTGTATTTCCTCCTAAATGTCCCATACAATATATATCCCCATCCATGTAAAAGTAACCATTCAATAGATCTGTCCTAATTTGTAATTTGTAAATCAACACTGCATAGAAACAAGTTAGGTACAACAAAGTAGATATCACCCTTGCTAAGCTGGTAGCATGCTCATCTTTGGGTCAGAAGATTGTATCCTTCATATCAGGGCTTTGAGCTCATAGTCTGGGGCTGACACTCTATCACAATACCTGAAGGTACTGTCCTTCAGAAGAGATGTTAAACTGATGCCCTGTTTGCTTATTTAGGTGGATGCTAAATATCCTTTGGCACTATTCAAAAATAGTATGGAATGTCTTGACCTAAAATCTCCCGATAAATTGATTATTCACTTTAAAATGTCACTCGGGACATTCCTATGCACAAATTAACTGCCATGTCTGCCTAAAAATGCTACACGACAGCATATCATCCATTCTGGAGGCAGAAAGGTTTATATCCACATTTGGATTTTGTTAAGTAAGTACTGTAAGTGCTAGGGTTCACCCCTCCCCCTAACCAATATAAGTGAATGTTTGTGATAATGAAGAGGGTTTTACTGTGTGAAACCCCTGAAGCATCTGTTGGACCTTGTTTGCTAATCTGAAAAACAGTTTTCCATTGCAGCTGCTACCGTTTTGTTACATTTCTTTGCTGTTTAATCACATCCTTCCTTATAATGAGATCCAACCATTTTTTCTTATATATAAGTATTCATCCCAAAAATACACTTTACTGTATATCCTGTGAAGCACTTCACAATTTTTAGTGTTACTAGGCACAACTAAAATAATTGGTCATTCGCTTCGTGACTGTGGAGTCCTGTAGCTCAGTGGTTAGAGCGCTCGCCTCACAAGCGAGAGGACCTTGGTTTGATTCCCGGGCAGGGGGAAACATTTGGACAAGTTTTTACATGCCTCTGTTTACCTCGCAGTAAGTAGGATCCCAGTTGTTAGTTGATTGATGGGATCACTTTTCTGGGATAATAATTCCTTTAAAAAAAATAATTTGGTCACTCAATCTACAACTGTTTGAGGGACACTGTTGTGTGTAATTGGCTCCTGCGTTTCGCTCCACAAAATATACAGTCAATTCACTATACAGTACTTTACAGTATTTCTGTGAAAAAGTGATAAGGCGCTATATCAAATGCAAGGATTATTATTGTTGAGTGATATTACTATGTACCAATTAGCTGTTGTATTCAACCACAAAACACAGTCATTTCACATTACACTATATCCTGATGGGAAAGGCTTTATACTAAATGAAAGGAATATTATTATTTATCAGATATAAATATTATTATTAATAATAATACAGGTGGTAATGATTGGTAAGGATCATCAAATCTCCCATACATATTGCAGCCTATTCATATTTCTACAGAGGCCAATAAATCTGACTCATAATACAGTCGGAGTCCTAATCATGTCAGTATTTCTTTCCCAGATAACTACAAATTGATTTCAGAGCTGAACTTACTGTGCTGACAATGAATTCCATTGAATCCTTCGGGACATCTGCAGATGTATCCAATGAATGTGTCACCGCGGTAGGTGTCACTCACTTCACACATCCCGCCATGGTGACATGGGTTGGGTTGACAAGGTCCTGTACATGAAAATAAAACAGACAATTAATACTGAGGCATAGATGCCGGCAGCAAACATATTTATTCTAGCTTTCTAAAGCTTTTCAACATTTTTAGCAAACCAATTCTCATTTTCATATAAAATCTGCAATTGCACATTGAACCGTTCAAAGTTTGACCATGAAAAGCACAAATAACAAAGAGAAATCCTGTATTGATGTAGTCAGCTGAGTCCAGTGTCTCAGTGGCCACAATATAAGAGGATAAGAGGCGTAACAAAATTGCTGTCCCTGACATCACTTCCTGCATATTGCGCTATTGCACACTATTCATAGGCAATGCACCTGCCATCACTTCCTCCACAAAACATGCAGGAAGCAACATCAGCAGCCACCTGACAACCCAGTAGTTGACTATTTTTAATGACAAAAGCCGCCTAGTCAGGGCCGAAGCCTGTGTATTACATTGTCCACAGTGGACATACCCTAAACGCCAAGCAGCACCATATTGAAGGGCAATATAACTGGGTTCTTCTGTACAATGAAGAAAGTATTTTGTTCTTTCTTGCACATAAAACATAAAACTACCTTTCAAACTACCTTTGAATGCGCTTTCAGCCACCTTTCCCCTTCCCTTCCCCCTTGGCTCCCATCACGAGCTTGGGTGCCAAGCAAATATTGTTAAGCGTGTAGGGACAACTTCTCAATATGAAATTGCATGTAATATTATAACTGGTGACTCCAAATATAGTGAAACACAGCCATTAGTTATCATTTACCTTAGAGTGTGGGTGAGGCAAGTGATGACTTTTGGTAAAGTTTTTGGTCAATGTGATCATTATCACTGTCGCTATTATTATTAATGGTGATAATAAGACAAGAGACATTATTGGTCATAATATCACATGCTGCATCCCCCCCATCCTCCCAGAACCAATTTAAGCAGATTTATTTAGAGCTAAAAGTAGGCTCATCCCAGGGTTGACTAATCTTAGTTAACTGGATTCATGTTTTTTGGGGTAAAAATAATAATCTGCTCAATTTGTTATGACTATTTCCACTCATTTTCTAATTCCTACTCTACCCCAACTCTGGAAGGATTAAACTCAGTTAAACCTGGAAGGACTCAGAAGTAGCACTGCTGCATCGACAGAATCAACACTATATCAGTAAAGTAATGTTGGACTAATTCGGCCATTGTTTTACTGCTTTCAGAAAGCTATTTCCTCATTCACAGGTACATTCTCAATACAGATTGCTGATGGATTCATAAAGTCCTTCATTTCCTTTTAAGCCTTGAAAAACGTTATTATACCCTTGAGGAAGGAATAAATGATGTACTGACAAAATGATCAAATTGAACTACTATTGAGAAGGAAAACTAATTACTCTGTTGGACTGTGTTTACCATCAGTATATTCAACTCTTAGGGGCAATGTAGAAATCTGTGGAGTAAGGAGCTTGGTGGGTAAAGTAGTTAAAAGAAACGAACAGCACTGTATCACTCAATTTTACAGTGTCATTTATCACATGGAGAACAGAACAAAAGCAGTAATTCCTTATGACTCCAGCCAGTGCAGTGATTAAAGGTCAGCAGAATTTGACCGAATCAGCTAAATAAGCCTTGATGGAAGTGTAAAAAAATTCTAAAGCATGTATAGAATCTTCAGACAACTGTTACTTTACTCCACTGGCACAATTTAGAGTCATTACAGGCTTTTTCAAGCATTAGATTAAGACATCAAAGGTTTTTTTTAAAAAAAGGCATTTAAAACCTGTCCGACCACATCTTCATTTGCTTAAAAAAGGAAGCTGGATTCGGTTTTGAGTGACCATCGTTTTGTCAATGTGTTTCAGTCACCGCATTCTCTTGATTTAGAATGGTTATATAACACAACCTTCTGTAGGCTTGAACTTCCTCATTCTTTTATTGTATAAACTTTGGAACAGGGGCAAATAATGTGGCTTATCACTCTTGCTCCATTATTGTATTAGTTCACAGCAGCTCTTTATCTTTCAAATCCCAGGTCCAATCTTTCCTCCATAGAGCTATTTCCCAAGTACCAACTATCTCCTAACCATCTCAATGATTGTTCAACTAAGGTCTTCTAGGGCAGTGCATTCCACATTCTCACAGTCCTTTTATTTTCTAGATTCCCTTGTAACCAGCTTAACTCTAGTTTTACGGTTACAACTCTTAAGCGTCATTCCCTATTTATCTTGTGAATTGCCTTTTCCCCTTTTTAGATGGTTCACAACCTATCCTTACACCCCTTCTTGTGACAAGTTGAAGATTTTAAACAATTAAATGGCAACAGCTTCCAGATAAATTCAATTCACAGAATATGACCCTTTAATAAAAACCTACTATTAGGAACTTATTCCTTGGAAAACCCAGTGTTTTTAAAAATGCAAATTGAATGTTCAGTGCAAAGAGATTAGATATGTTGACTGCTTCTGCTACATTCAAGTCAGAAAACTTTAACATCATTGTATCCAAAGAAAGACGTTTCATCTGATTCAAATGGAAAACAAGATATAAACAAGGTTTGCTACTTCTGCCACAATGAGAGGAGAGAAAGGCACTGTCTCTGCTTTATATTTGGTCTACAGTAACCAGTTAATCGTGTGAAGGTCCATTTCAAGTATCAGTTCAATCCATAATTTCAAGTCCTGAACAAGCCATTTTCCTGGGATCGCCATTACTGATAACATGTAAACTTCCAGCCATTAAATTACTGAATGAAATCATGAAGGTTCAGGTTTATTAGATGATGAGTAAGATTTGTTGAAGTGATATTTTGAGAACTGATACTATCTTACTAACATCCTTTCAGGCTGAATAATTCCCAGTTTCACCTAAAAAAAAGCCACTCCACTTTACAATGTATTCTGTGAAGTCTTTTGAGACTTCCACTTGCTGTGAAAGGCACTGGACCAAATGTAAGGATTATTATTTACTATTATTTATAGATACTCTTTATTTCTTGGAAATTAGATTTCTGTTTTGGGCAACTCTTTACTGTTACTCAAATCTGATGTACATATTGAATAACCAACAAATACACAGTCACTACACCTAACAGCAATTCCCTGTGAACCATTCTCCCATGACAGCCTCAAGCTGTTTCTTGAATTAACCCAGTGTTCTGGCCTCGACCAACCTTCCTGGGAACCTATTTTCCGCATTAATAACCGACTGGATAAAAATATATTTCCTGGTCGCTGTCCGGAAAAGGTCTTTGCTACCCTAAGCCTATCTCCTTTTGTTCTTCTGCCCTGGTATGTCTGCAAATATTGCTCCGAGTTTACTTTCTCAATTCCATTTAAAATCTAAAACCCCCGAAAAAGTCTCTTCTGAGGAGTCTCTTTTCAAGGCTGAAGAGTTTTGCTGGTCTGTTCATTGATACTCACTCATTCCGCTAACAGTAGGGATCACCCTTGTTGCTCTCCTTTCCATTGGCTCTAGAGTCTGGATTGCTTCCTTATGTCAACAATAAAGCTCAGCATCCTGCTTGTCTTGTTTATTGCTGCTTCACACTGTTTTGACATGGTGAGCAACCAGTCAAGTATCTTTCAGCTTCCTGTTCAACAAATTGTATCATATCCAAGAAGGATATTTGGTTCATATTCTAATTTCCTATATTTAGCACCTAGCATTTATTTGCATTCAACTTCATTTACCATTCATTAGACCATGATCATACCCTATCAAGCATCCTTTGTAGGAACTTTTCTGTTTCTTCTAATTTCATAACTCAACAACAACAACATTTGTAAAGTGCCTTTCGGGCCAGGAGGATGTCCCAAGGCGCTGAACAGTCGGGGATCAGGACCCGAGCGTGGCTAAAGGCATGGTCAAAAAGGAGGATCTTGAGACATGCCTAAAGGAGGGAAAGGGAGGGAGCAAGGCAAAGGGATTGTGGGATGGAGTTCCAAAGGGTGGGGGCAGAGAGGCTGAAAGCAGGCCGCTGATGGTAGGGCGGGTCGGGCAGGAGATACGGAGCAGGCTGGAGCCTGCTTAACGGAAGGAGCGGACAGGTTGATAGTAAGATAGCAGGTCAAAGAGGTAGGAGGGGGCAAGGCCGTGGATGACATTAAAAGTGAGGACGAGGATTTTGAATTCTATCCTCTGAGAGATGGGGAGCCAGTGGAGCTGGGCGAGGGTGGAGGTGATGGGGTCACGGAGTCTGGTGCAGGAGAGGACATGAGATGCAGAGTTCTGGAAGACCTGCAGCTTGTGGAGGGAAGAGTTGGGGAGGGCAACAAGGAGGGAGTTTCCATAGTTGAGCTTTGAGGTGACGAATGTATGTAAGAGAGTTTCAGAGGCTTGAGGGGTGAGGCAGTGGCGGAGTCGGGCAATGTTGCAGAGGTGGGGGAAGGCAGAGTGGGTTGTGGCATGGACATGGAGGAGAAAGGACAGTTGAGGGTTGAACAAGACACCATGTTCCTGACTGGCTTGATGAAATGGAATATGTATCCATGGAGATACTGAACTCCTGCCAATACTACTGTATCTATCAATTTAGCTATGTTACATTGGGTCTACAGATCCAAGTCATTAACATATACAAGGAGGAGGTGGGTTACCAGTTACCTGCTGCATTTTGCCCACAAAATATACAGTCAATTCACTTTACAGTATATTCTGTGGTGCTTTGAGACATCTCACTATATCAAATGCAAAGATTATTATTATTATAATAAAACCCTGAGCAGCCTGCTTAGCACCTCCTTGCCTTTTTGACCTAGCTCCACTTACATCTACTCATTGCTTTCTTTGTAGGTTAGTCTGACTCAATTGGTAGCACTTTTACCTCTGGGTCAAAAGATTGTGGGTTCCCCACATCGAGATTATGAATCCACAGCCAAGGATGACATTCCATTGCAGTGCTGGAGTGTGCTGGCCATCGAATGAGACATTAAACTGAGGCCCCCTCTGCCTTTTCAAGTGGATATTAAAGATCCCATGACAGTGTTCAAAAAGAGTTTTTCCCTGTGTCCTGGACAATAACTCCCCAGATTAAATTGGTCATTGACTTCATGACTGTTTGTGGGACACTGCTGTGTGCAAATTAGCTGCTGTTTTTACCTACAAAATAACACAATCATTACCCTTTGCAATATATCCTGAAGAACTTTTGAGACATCCTCATGAAGTGAAAGGCACTATAACAAATATAAGAATTATTATTCTCTTAAACCAATTTACATCCTTGTCCATGTCTTGCTCTTAATATTCAGTGACATCAGCTTGCAAAGGAGCTTGTCATGTGGTATTTTGTCCAGTGCCTTTTGGAAGTCTGGGTACCACTACATGATAATGCTTCCCACCATCAATTTGGACACCACTTAAAAATAAGGTCTGTGAGGTTAGTCAGAGAAGATTTACCATTTCTGATTCGATCACAAAGTCCATTTTCTTTCTGATGACTCAGACCTTCCAAACTGTCTTAATTCAATGTTCCTCTTTGCTTTTTTTAAAAAATGTGGTTGTCTTTACGATTCACTACAATCTATTGCATAATAATCCCTCCAAAACCAAACAATAATAAATTGGTCATTTTCAATCCACGACTGTTTGTGGGACACTGCTGTGCACAATTGGCTGCCGCGTTCTCCCTCAAATATACAGCCAATTCACTTTACAGTATATTCTGTGAAGCGCTTTGAGACGTCTAGAAGACGTGAAAAGCGCTATATCAAATGCAAGGATTATTATTATTATTTTAAAATTGTTTATCTCTTTTAGAATCTAACTTAACCACAGTATGTTTTAACACTCCACTCCACTGAATTTCAGAGACTGATTCCATAAAATATAGGGCATGGCCCTCTCTTGGGATTTATCTTCTTACATCTACCCAAATGCAACCTGTTAAAGGACGATTGGATGTATGTAGCTTTGTGGAGTAGGGTCAGCTGGATAGCATGGCAATAAATTACTAAAGAGAGACATGATTTCCTCCCATGAAGTCAAGATGATGGAGAAACCTATTTATATGCAGCATACTGAATGAAGATGAATGATGTTTTACTCTGAGCTTGATCTGAATTTGCAACAGTATGCAGACGTGTAAGTTATGTACAATTTTGCAGCTTTTACAAATCAAATTATAATAATAATCCTTGCAATTGATATTGTGACTTTCACGTCAAGAGAACATTATTTTGCAGGCTAATTTATATGGGCAAGAAATTTCTAACTAAGGATGATGCACAACACCTGACCTCCTCTGCACCAACACCAATGGCCATGACTTCAGTCACGATGCCCATAATTTTGTAACTCCCTGCATCAATCTTTCCGCTTCTCCCCCTCTTTAGCTATCTTTAAATCCCAACTGAAGGCGCAGCTCTTTGACCGTGCTTATGGTCACCTCCCCCTCCCCTTTCTCCCTTGCTTGGTATGCAGCCCTGTCACTATACAGCATTCCAAGACACTATCCTTCAAAAAGAGAGCTATATAAATACAATTTATTGTGATGGTATTGACACTAAATATCGCAATTTATAAGCACAAAGTGACATTTAAAAAGTTCTCCTCAGGAAAGCAGCCGAGTCACTGAAATCTCACCACCAGAAAACGTGCCCCTCAATGAAAACTGTTTTCTGCAGTGAATTCTCACGTTCACCACATTAACTCGGTGCCCTCAGAGCCAAGGTAATCTCTGATCAGAGCAGAGGACTTGTGAGTCGGCATAGCAGAAATGAGTTACCCTGCAAAGAAAACAGTTTTAAGTCACAGTGCGTTTCTTTCATTGCCTAACAATGCTTTTTGTATTGCACTGTCAAAGTTGCTACACAGGAGATCAGGGACACAGAGAAAAGGGAAGAAAATGGAATTGGTAAGATAAAGAGCACCCATAAACTAATAATTTGGCAGAGCAGTCTCACTGCTCACTCCTGTTTCTTTGTTCCTCAAGAGAAATTCCACCCCATTCTATCAGTGCAATTCCAAATGTAATAGCCAGAGTCTGCAGAATGCCCCACATATGACACACTGGTGACATGAAAAATGAGCAGTCACTCTTCTCTCATTTCTATCCACTTCACCCACAAAACACATATTCTACTTTACTGTATATCCTGTGAAGAGCTTTGAGACGGCCGAATATGTCAGCGGTTCCCAGTGGGGGGTGCAAAGCTGAGAGACACAAGGATATGGAAGCCCAGCTGGACTGTGGAAGCCAGCGCAGTCCGATGATCAGATAAGAAAGGCGTGTTCTCATGCTTCCAGTGCAAGGTATTTCAGTAAGACCTTTTGTCCTTTGTGGAGGCTGTGAGAGAAGGAAGCCTGAGCAGCCCTAGTGTGAGTGTGTGTGGGGTATATGTGAGTGGTGGTCATCAACCTTATGTCCTGGAGGAGCCTTGACCCACAACATTTGGGAATTCCTGGACCATATGATACAGCGCTCTATGAAATGCAAGGATTATTATTATTACACAAAAACAGAGAGAGCTGGGAACACTCAGCAGGTCAGGCAGCATCTATGGAGAAAGGAAAGTGAGTCAACATTTCAGGTCTATGACCCTTATGTTATTCTATTTTCACATGGAATTTTTTCTTCCTTATCTTGCTTTCATTTCTCAATCTCATTCCTATATTGCCTTCCTACTTTTTCTGCCTCATTCTTTACTTGTGTTGTGTCCATCTTTGCCATTTCAACTAGTGGAACGCAGCAAGTAAACCAGCCTGAACAGCACTCTGCCATTTTGCATTGCTGACCCCCATTCAAATTGAATGGCAGCAAACCAAGGCATCAAGAAACACATAGATGCTTCACACTCACAGTTGATTTTCTTCCCTTTTCTCCATATTCACATGTATATTTAAAGCACTGAGTGAGTTTGAATTCAAACCTCCTTACAATTTCAGTTCCATACCTCTGGAACCAAAATATAGAGTTTCTAATGAGAAAACAGGCTATCAATTACCAATACAGGACACATTTCTCTATCAACAACGACCTGGAGCTAGTATTTTATTAAATATAACTTATTTTAAAATACTACTTTAATAACACTTATTTTCACCTATAGGGACCTGAGATTGAACACAACCATAATCCTTTAAATTGAACTAGGTTTAAAATAAAGTCAGACAGAACTCCAGAATTTGAAGATCACAGCTCAAGCTTTAATCAACGGTGTTGGATTCCATCATCAGCTCAAACAGCTTAAAATCACAAGTACATTCTGGCTTTTGCGCTTATCTTAAAACATTTATTTTCCTTTACTGAATCCCAAATGGTAAATGAAATGTAAGAGATGTGGCCTAGACTCATCTACAAAAACAGACCCCAATAGTTCCTGGAGTCTAATACGAGTTTTGGACTAAATCTGCGCAAATACATAAAGGTGCCCTGAATTATGTAATTAACATCCAAGGTAAAGATTCTTTGATTGATTCTTACCTTAGAAATTAAAGTCCCCTGCAATTCCTCTGTACAATGACATTTGCATAAATTAACCCAACCCACAATTTAGACCGGGTGCCACTATCACACCACTTAAATAATTAAGAATTGAACTTCAATAGCCTTTGTTTTTTTTTTAACTCTGCCGAGTAAGTAAAATACATTAGCAATGAAGCAAGAGTTGGGGAAGAGAAATTTCAAATCGGTCAGGTGAAAGTTGGTTCAAAGTCTAAATTACCACATTAGTGTCAGCCTGGCTCATTTGTTGTTGGCACTTTCACCTGCAAGGCAGAAAGCTGTGGGTTGCAGCCCCATGTCAGGACACTGCACTCACATAGTCTATGACAATCCAAAGCATTGTTGGAGGTGCCATCTTTTGGTTGATGTCAAACTGAGATCCCATCTGTCTGTTCAGGTGGATGTTAAAAATCCCATGGCACTATTCAAAAAAAGAAGGAAGTTTTCCCGATCTCTTGGCCAACAACTCCCAAATACAACTGATTATTCACTTCATGGCTGGTTGTGGGGCACTACTGTGTGCAAATCGGTTACCAGATTTGCCTACAAAATACACAATCACGGTTCTTCTTAGTATATCCAGTGAAGACCTTTGAGATGTTTATCCGATGGAAAAGGTGCCAGGATTATAATAATAATAATAATCCTTGCATTTGATATAGCGCTTTTCACGTCGGGAGGACGTACCAAAGCGCTTCACAGAACACACTGTAAAGTGAATTGACTGTATATTTGTGGGCGAACGCAGCAGCCAATTGCGCACAGCAATGTCCCACAAACAGTCGTAGGTTGAAAATGACCAATTTATTATTGGTTTTGGTTTTGGAGGGATTATTATTAGGCATGTGGAGTAAGGAAACTTGCCCAAGGTTTCGCCCTGCCTGGAATTGAACTCAGATCTCTCGCTTGCAAAGCAAGTGCTCTAACCACTGAGCTCCAGGACTCCATTATCTTGTATGCTTCTCAAAAAAATTAGCATTCACAGATAAGGGATTCTAACTTGGAGGAGTTACTGATCCTGACAGCATGAAGAAACTGAATTAACATGCCCAATTGAAGCTGAAAGCCTGAGTTAATGACTGTTACCCTGTTTATCCTGAAATCAGGTGGGATCATCTGAGCTCAGCAAGTTGAATTTGAGCTGGTGAAGTGAACAAATCAACCCACTCTGTGAGATGGTCATGATTTATGCCAGAAGTAGATTAAGAACTTTCCGTTTAATTTAACGTGATGAACAGGGAAAGAATTTTTGAAGGCAGGTTTCTATTTGCCACTATTAACACAGTACATTTATGAATTTTTTTTAAAAAAGCTTGTCTTTGATTTGTGCCAATTTCGTGTCTGGGAGCTTGCTGGATGAAATGGGTGTCAATTTCATACAAATCCAATTTCCTGTTTGCATAGTAAATACTATTTGGATGTAAACCACTGTAGATGCTTGTGGCTGTCTAAGAATGTGTGTTTTGTTTAGCCAGGATATGAAGTTAGTGACTGCCTGCATACCAGTTGGTTCAAGCCTAGAAATGCAACGGTCAAGTTACACGCCCAGTATATTTTTATTATGTGAGTTTTGTGCTTAATATTTGGAACATCGGTGATGGGGAATGGATTATTTTTATTGATTGTGAGCACCCGCTATCTTCATCAAGCACTCCAAAGTTAGTTACCGAATGAGTCAGACTTCCAGAGTAAAGATCACTTCTTTTTGCCCAATCCCACAAGAGCATTTGGGTTAATTTTTATGTTTTGTATGCTCTTGGATCCCAAGTGACAGTTTGTGAGCAGTTTTGTTGTGTGGACACAAAAGAAACTAAGTTAATTTAAGATTTTTTCACAGTTCTTCACAATCATAAACGTTAAGACAGAGCAGTCTCAAAGTCGAAGAGTTGGTCAAATTTGAGGCCTAATAAGGTTTTGTCTACTACAGTTAATGACTGCATTTACTGGTTTAATGTGATGGCATTTCACTATGGCATGCATCTTTATATTCTTCTTAACAATGATTTACAGTTGTAAATTGCTTTTCACTTAGAATGAAAGCCTCAAATGCTCAAGAATTACAATAGAGGGTACTCAGCATGGTGCATGAAGAATTTTGATCAAAAGCACAGTTGTTAGGAAGCCTAGTTTTTATGAGAGTTTTGAAGGCATGAAGTGAGAAAGCCTTTCAGAAGTTTTGGAAGAGAGATCCAAACGGCACTAACTCAGTTAGGCTTGGCTGCTATTGACGAGATGAAGGGAGTGAGGAAATGAACAGCAGATGAAAAATTATTTTAAATCCAAGTTTTTGTTTCTTGCTATTAAAAATAATATTTATAAAATTGTTAACAAATTAATCATTTCCAAATTCAGAAATCAATTTTCTATGAATATGCATTTTCTCTACACAAGGCTTTATTGACAAATGTAACAGTTCACCATTCGTTTTAAATGAAAATGATTTTTGAATTTTGCCGATTTGTGTTGTTCTGGTTATTGTAGGTCTGAGAGAGAAACCCATTAAAACAAATTTACTTCTTTTTAATCAAGTTACAAATACAGTACAACAAACCATTATTCACTATTATAGAGTATTTAGTGTATTTTGCATCTTGGTAGCTAAGTAGAATACTGTATTCTGTTGTTGTATCTTGCAGAAAGCATTTATTTGAAGAGGGTAATAGGATTACACTTCTGAAGTGTCCCAATTACAGCTATGTAAATGAAGATCGAATTTTTGTGAATTAGCATTCACTATCCACTTTGTATTGTTTATCTAAAATTGCCAATACAATTACTCCCACTTTTAAGTACACAACTAGACTAATAGAGACCCAGAATCCTTCATGGTCTTATTCTTTCGACCATTACATTAAATACTAAAATCATGCAGAACTGTGGAAAAAAATTCAGTTATAATAATAATATAATAATAATAATATATTTATTTTTTATATTAGTATTTATATATTACTATAATTCAGTCTTAATTTGGAAACTGTTTTATAATAGATATCCCCCATTAATTTCTCAATTTAACATATCAGCTGACATAAAATGACATTTATTAGCTTTCCAACAGAAGAATTATTATAAACCCTCTTGGATATCTGCAGGCAATATAAGGCAGATCACTTAGTTTTCCTAAATATTGTTTTCCTGAAATAAGCAAGATTTTCTCCAACTTCAAAGTCATCCTCTGTCTCGTTTCCATGATTGTTGTCAGTCACAACCGAATAAAATTCCATTGTGATTACCTTTGTACTGCTTTTGCTCCATTATTCAGTCCGCGCATGACAATTCTTATTAATGTCTTTTGCGTGGCATATGTGCAGGCCACTTAACTTTAGGAAAGCTCGGCATAGCCATATTAAATTGAATTTATCATGACTTTAATTGTTACTTTCCCAATAGCATCCGAAACATGTCAAGCCTCCAACGCACAATGGAAACCGAAAGCCTTCAGAGTGAATGTCTCAAAGCACTTTAATGCAAAGACTGAGCGGAAGCCTGAACAGAGATAAAGACAGGAGAGGCAGGGGGGAGGGAGAGGGAGTGGGGAGGTGATGGCCAAAAGGGAAGTGGAGAGACTGGTTGTGAGGAGGTAATCAAAATGTATTGTTTTGCCCACAAAATACAGTCAATTCACCTTACAGTATTTTCTTTGAAGCACTTTGAGAGATCTCAACGACGTGATAAGGCACTATACCAAATGCAAGGATTATTATTATAATAATGATTATATTATTATTATATTAATAATACTGGCACCGTTCCCACCTCCCTAAAAACAGCTATCACCCCTATCCTAAAAAAAATCTTCCCTGGACCCATCCCTGCTCACTAACTACCATCCCATCTCCAACCTCCCTTTCCTTTCCAAGGTCCTTGAAAGAGTTGTTGCTCTCCAGCTTCACTCCTTCCTCTCCTGCTACTTCCTTTATGAACTCCTCCACAGCATGGAAACAACCCTGGTCAAGGTGACAAATCACATTCTGTCCATCTGTGAGCAGGACTCCCTCTGTCTCCTTGTCCTCCTCAACCTTTCACACTGTGGACCACTCTATCCTACTCCACCGCCTCTACTCTCAACTGAACCTTCAAGGTTCTGTCCTTGAATAGTTCAGATCCTATCTCTCACACCAGCTCCATTTTGTCTCCACAAAGGGCTTCTTCACCAGTCACCGCACCGTCTCATGCGGTGTTGCTCAGGGCTCTGTCCTCGGTCCTCTCCTCTTCAACCTGTACATGCTTCCTCTTGGTTACATCATCCACAATCATGGGACAGACAGCCTGTCAGACATCAAGTCCTGGATGAGAGCTAACTTTCTACAGTTGAACGTCAGCAAGACCGACGCTCTCCTGATTGGCTCGTATCAGCCCCTCCACACCTCAGGCACTGGTAACATCAATGGATGTACACTCCACCTCACCAAGCCAGTCAGGAACCCAGGCGTCTTGTTTGACCCTCAACTGTCCTTTCTACCCCACATGGTGTCATGACCTGCTTTGCCTTCCCTACCTCGGCAACATTGCCCGACTCCGCCACTGCCTCACCCCTCAGGCTGCCGAAACCCTCATACATGCCTTCATTACAACTAGGCTCAACTATGCCAATGCCCTGCTTGTCAGCCTTCCCAACTCTTCCCTCCACAAACTGCAGATCATCCAGAACTCTGCAGCCCGTGTCCTCATCCGACACCACTGGTTCCCCATCCCTCAGAGGATCGAGTTCAAAATTCTCGCCCTCACCTTGCCCCTCCTACCTCTACGACCTTATCAAACTGTCCACTCCCTCCACTCAGCAGGCTCCGGCTTGCTCCATGTACCCCCATCCTTTTGGAATTCCATCCCACATTCCCTTTGCCTCAATTTTGCCTCCTTCAAGGCACAACTTAAGACCCTCCTCTTCGACTGTGCCTTTGGCCACCCTCTTACCCTCATTGCCTTCCACCCTCCCTGTCCCCCCCCCCCCCCACCCTGCCTCCTCGACATGAAAGTCACTTTATAAATGTAATTTTGTTGTTGTTGGGTCCTAATCCCTGACTGTTCAGGACCTCGGGACATCCTCCAGACGTGAAAGGTGCTTTACAAATATAATTTTGTATTGTATAAGTGTAGTGAAAATGTTTTCGAATGAATGATATACCATCAAACAGTATTTAATTTGTTACATCGGACTATCACATCAAATCCCCCAGCATATCATTTCATGAGTCACAATATTAGTTACTTAATGTTCTCTAATAGAGCCCTATTAACCATCTTCTCTTGAATACTGTGGGCAAACAAAATATATATTTGAATTTATTTGCACTGAATGTTAAATAGTTTGCAGGCATCAGTGAAAAGAGGCTTTTCTCTATTATCTCAATGTTCTGTTAAAAGCTTGCTGCTAATTCTCAAACTTTTTCCATGAACAACAATAATAATAATAATAATAATCCTTGCATTTGATATAGCACATTTCACATCTTCTAGACGTCTCAAAGCGCTTCACAGAATATGCTGTAAAGTGAATTGACTATAAATTTGTAGGCGAAACATAGCAGCCAATTGTGCACAGCAGTGTCCCATAAACAGTCGTGGATTGAAAATAACCAATTTTTTATTATTTTGTTTTGGGGGGATTATTATTAAGCGTGTGGAGTAAGGAAACTTGCCCAAGGTTTCGCTCTGCCTGGAATTGAACCCAGGTGTCTCGCTTGCAAGGTGAGTGCTCTAACCACTCCACAAACAAACACACTCCACAAACAAACACACTAAACATATTTTTGCACTTTTGCTTTCTTCCCACAGTTCTGAGTGCACTCACTCTTAGCTGAGAACAGATCTATACACACTGTCAGCTTCCCCACAATGTCCAAGAGGTCATTATTCATCTGTGAACCTGCCCAGTGAATAGTAGTATGGAACGCATCACAGCTGAACCCAGATCTAGTAGGACCCAATGTCCACACTCATGTACTTTCCAATAGGGTTCACCAGACATAGATCAAATTGGAATCTATGATTGTTTCTCCCACCTACAGTACTCCTACGGTTCCTACGGCTTAGATCAGCTAATTTGGCACAGGTAAGTGATCCGGTTCTGTACAGCTTTGTGTTAAATCAGGCCACTGCAGTCATGGACTTGATTTCTAACATATATACGAATTGTTGGGCCTATTTCCTAGAGTTTCCTGCACAAAAGACCCGTGTAATACACCAAAGGCTCAAAGGATATGGGGTAAGCCAACAAACGGAAGAGGGAAGAGCTGAAACTGACTGACTCCATTGTGCTCTGCAACTTGCCTCTGGGGCTGGATTCTACCAAAGGGTTCACCATCAATCTCATCAACCTGAACAGATTTCAAATCAGTGCAAAATTGTAACCATAGCAACGTGGACACATACCAGAATATTTAAAATAGTTATTTTTTTGAAAGAGGCAAGATCAGAACAAAATACAGTTACATGCACATCCACAGTAACACGTGCAGCATGCAGACACACGTGACTACTTTAACAATTCCTGAATGAATGACAATTCAAGCAAAACTTTTGAACATTTGTCCTGAGTTTTGCTTATCTAACAGTACTTGCATTGCTAGTTCCCCCACCCCTCAAAAAAAACTGGTTCATCTGTTGTGCTTGTGAATGGGCAATAGCTTACATCTTCCAAAATACATTACTGTATACTGGACAGCTCAGAACTGGCTTGGCACCACTTGTCATTAATACCTAGAGAGGATATCTTGCTTCATCAGTTGGACTGCCTTGACTAGCAACAATCAACAATGAATTAATGAACACTTGAGCAGAACGGTTCATGCATGATGAACTAGGAGCAAGTAGCATGCATACTGAAATGAGATGGACCACTGTGCATTCAGCAGACAGCAATACCCCACCTGCTGAAGTGAACTCTTCTCCATCCGCTGCTGCTGGTATTAAATAGAGAGCCATTAAAACGTTTAGAAAACACATCAATACACTGTAGAGCTGTCAATTTTAGTACTGTATTCATGCACAGAGAGGCTGCAACACTCAATTATCTTTGGGTGCCTCCAATGTGAAGTGGTTTTAAGTAAACATAATACATATTGTAATCCCAGTTATCTTAATTGTCAAATCAGTAATGTTCAGTTTCCTCCATAGTACAAGTACAATGTTAGTTTAAACTTTTCAACCAATTAAGTCATTGATATTCTCAGAGTAAATTCACTAAGGTTGCCACTATTTAGAGCACAGGATGGTGTCTCTGCTATTCAATAATAGTACCTAAGTGACAGGAATTGCAGTCTTATAAATGTTGGGTTTCAAGTAAGTTTGTTTTTAGTTATTGAGATGAAATTATCATAACATGAAGTTGAATTTTACATCTTTAAACTCGCTTCACTCATTTCTAATGATTTGAGAAGCAGCAGTGCTACAAGCAAATTTCCAAACTTTCTATGGCTCCAGAGACAATTCAAAAGCCCCAGGGTGCACAGGCTATGATCTTTCACTCGTTTGGAGAAAACTGTGATTTCATATTTACCATCGAGAGAGTGCATGTGTGTGCACTGATAGCTGCAAGTCCATTTCCAATTACTTAAAGAATGTTTCGCAAGCCATAAACATAAAAATCCATACATTTCTGAATACATGTTCATATTACTTTCAGCTTTCGCACATTATAATGACCACTATAAGAGACAACATACTCTTGTTATCCATTTTTATTGTTTGAAAGAGACTAGAAGCTTGGTTGGTTCACTGAGGCACACAGTAATCTTTTTGTATCTCCCTTTATGGTATTTGAACACTTTTCCTCCATGAATAACTGTTTTCTTTATTAAATAAATTCAAACAAAAACAGTCTAAATTTCCATTACAATTCTTTTTCCTGATTATTTATGCAAATATATAATATATATAGATAAACAAACTCGCACAGTTAAATTCATTTGATTTTAAGCTGCATACATACATTTTTACATAAAGCAATTCCAGCTTTTTGAATTACTTCAGGATTATAATGATTGGATTGATGAGAGATGGGCTTCATACATTTTTAGGTTTCTTGTCAACTTTATTCTCTACATACTAGTGGGGATGGAAAGAGAGGAGGAAACAAATGGCTCTTTAGGGCATTCAAACTGAACCACATGTCTTTTTTGTAACTCTCCAGACCTCTCTAGGTAACAAAGCAACAGAGAACAAGCAAGATGGTAACAGAACAAACCATTTGCTAAACATTAACCACAATTCTAGAGCAGCGATTGACATGATGACAGATGAATATATTCTGACCATGTTTAAGTCTAGCAGACATGCTAATAAAAATAAAAATTCAGTTTAATTCAGTAAGATGCTGCAACGAGCCTCAGGTATTTTCCACTGAACTAAAATCATCAGAATGGATAGCCTTTGTTGCAGCATGATCCAGTTTTTACAAATTGTTAATGAAATGCAGAACAAACTGCACAATTAAATCCAGACTTTGAAATGACAGTCATGTCAACATTGATTGAGATTAGGTGAGTTAACCAGAAGAATAAACAGGAGAGGTCCCAGTTTAACTTATCACCCCATGAATGTTACCTCCAGTAATACAGCACTGCCTCAGTTCTGCATTGTAGTGCCAAGATAGATTGCTTCAATTCCTGGTGTGTGGTTCAAAACCACAACTTTCTGACTCGAGCGTGCTATTACTGAGCCAAAATATCCATTTTGTGACTATATGCTGCATCTCTGTAGCAACCAGCTCTCTGTCTTCCATTTTATATTTTCCCTATCTTTACTAATTTATCCCTCTTTTTTCCTTTTCTTTACATTTTCCTCTTCCATTTTAATTTCACTTGTTGGTTGTGTGATGTTGAGAGCCATTGTAGTTGCCAAGTTTATGTACATAACATTCTATATTGTTTACAATGTTATGCTTTATCTCCGAGTGCTCATCCCGTTCTCTGGTTACCTTGTTTTTCAATTCAGTCTGCTTGTGATTCAGGTACATTTCTGACATGTCAACGTCAAAGAAACATGGAGTCTTCCCCTCATTATCCTGTCTATATTCTTTCCCTGATCCAAATCCAAATTGACCCCAAATCAAGAATTGACTCCATCTCATTACTGTTTTTGGTGGGTTGCTAGCACAGATGATCTGCCCTGTTTGTCTCTACAGTAACATCACTTATCCACATGAAAATTATCTGCAAGTTCATTTATCCACATGGTGCTCCAAGTGGGAACTGTCAAAAAAAATCATGTTCTGTGTGAAGTTGCACAAAATGTGCAGAGAGTTATTAAGGATTTTTTTTTAGCAGAATTTCTTAGCAATCACATAAAAAAAACTTTTCAAAACAGGAACTTCAATTTCAAAAGCAACTTCACCTCCTGTAAAGTGCAATCTTACAAGCTAAGTGTTGCTCAATGCAGTGCTTTGGTAAATTATGTTATGATTATGATCAGAATGAGAAAGAAAGAAATGTAGAGAAAAAGGCAGAATTACAGAGAAGAGAGTGGAGTCATGGTGTGGCACTATAGTGATAGTAGAACTCTCGATAGAACAACATCTTAAGCAGTGCTGTAATTTATATTTTGTGTGCCTATCTGCAATGGGGCAATCCCAATCAGTGCAAATAATAGGTTCTCCACGGGATAAAAAGATTCACATTTCTAATCATCTATATTTAGTAAAGCTCTTTGAGATGTTTATTTTAACATATAAATGCAAGTAGTCAATTATTTTTTAAAAATATAATGAGAATAAAAAGAAACAAGCAAGTTTAGCAAGCAAGTTTTCCCTTGGGTTAATTAATTTAGAGGAAACTTGCCTAACAAATTCAAATAGCTCTGCACTAGTTTAAACCATTGTTGATGCTTGGCCAGCCACCCTGGCTCATCATTAAGACTGGGAAATGTAGTCATGTCATCAACCCTGTGAGACTAACTCTTCAAGCCAAAACTCAATGGCAGGTGCCTCAATTGTAGGGGAGGTCCTATCTATACATGGACCTTGGTTATATTCTAGGTCAACAATTATGGTACAACTAATTAAATTAGAATATCAGAACAAACTAGACTAGACCATGAAATTTAACAATGTGTTTCATATCGGAAAGTTTCACAGTTTCCATTATCTGAATCAGAATGTCATGCAACCTTTCTGGGGTTGAAGAAGGAAAGCAAAGAATTTCACATCCACATGAACATAATGGAATTCCATAGAAAACAGAAACTGTAGGAGACCATTCAGCCATTGAGCCTGTTTCACCAGTTTATTTTTGAGATCTTGGCAGATCTTTTAATCCCAATGTTCTATCATTTCACCATACCATCTAATATCTCTATGACCCAAATATCTGCCTATCTCTCTATTAAGCATCCACCAAAGCTATACTTTGTTTTGGGACAAATTTACCTGACACACCAACAGAGGATTTTCTTATAGATTAATTGACCTTCATAGTAACATAGTAAAGGCTCTTGAGATAAACACGGAAGAATCAGCATTTCATTGTGGGGAGCAAAGCCTTGATTGGATACATTCAATTCAAATCATCACACAGAGCTTGAATGTGAGCCAAGAAATATTGAGAACTCATCCACAACATCAATGGGTTGTGATCAGTGACAATGATCATTTTTTAAGGATTAAGTTTTGAAATCACTTGAATAAATAGATTCAAAGAGAGGGTAGAAACCTTTATTCAGCAAATCATGAAGGTCTGAACTGAAATGAAGGTTTGAAGCGTAGTTGGATGTTTAATAGCGTTAGACAGATAGAGATATAAAGAGGTGTTATGTTTAAAGGATATATCAAGATCTAATAAACTGATGAAACAGGCCTGATGACTATATGGGCTCCTGTTTTCCTGGGTTTCCATATTCCTATTAGAGATGATGTTTCTTCCAGGCTTCAGAAATTTGGACACTTGTGATTGTTTATCCCATCACTTCTTCTAAAGGCAAGCAAAAGGTTTACCACCATTAGATAGTTTTGCAGGTAAATTACCATTATGTCTAGATGACTAGATCAGCCCAGCTTATTTAATCATTTTCAAAACTGGAACAAACAGTGGTCAGCTTGTCAGTGATCTCAGGGAAAATAACAGTGATAAGATGAAGTCTAGTGGATGCCTAGATTTTGAAATCAAAGTTCTGTTGGATTGATGAGCAGGGAATAAGTCGGTCCTTTGTTTCCCCATGAAAATACTCTGCAAAAATGCTGGTTGGCTTAACCAAGAAATCAATCTACCAAATAATAAACGATACAGGAAGCTCTATTACCCAATCTCAGGAATCTGTGCGACCAACTCATCACAGCACTGTCTCACCATGAAGTACATAAATCTTCAGTTTATGGCCCAACTTCTTGCCTCAATATCACCTAAACTATGTAGAATGTCTTCTTCCTGGCAGATGTGAATCTGCTAATGCTCAACAAAGATGAGTGGGTTCAATGACCTACGTTTTGCTTCTCATCAGATTCTCTCACTAAGAATATGGGAGATAGAGTTTTCATTTCAATTTGACGTAATTAATCACATGACCAGATGCTGTCTCAGCTGCTCAAAATATTGAAACCTCTAATGTTCCTGGAACAGTTGGGAACATTTGAATGATGATGTATGCAGCTTCAGTTAAGTTTCAGACAGTCAAAGGGGACTTTAATTCTTGGCAAAGATCTCAGGAAATAAGCAGGACAAGATTGTATCAAATCCGATGAGAAAAACTACTCCATTTCATTCCAAGAAAAATCTCCTCTTGCATGTGTGGGTTCATATTATATTTACACAACTGAAGACATGAATAGGGAGCGTGAAGAACACAACTTTCCTCCCTAAGAAGATAGCCACAGACTGGATGAATCATATATGGGAAAGTCATGTGGTTCTCACCTAAGGCACTAAGTAATTTTCCCCCTCTCAAATCTGTTGATTTGGTGACTTTCCTCTTAGTTCACAGGATAATGGGCAAACTTAATTTTCTAAACAGTCTTTCATTGTTGATTTTGAGAAATTACCAGTCCCCAAACTAGTTAGATATCTCTTAAAAATCAACTTAAATGATTTCCAGATACCCTGATGATACTGTGTAAATGGTAATATATAAAATATCTGTCCAAATTAATACAACTGATACATAAGCTCATCATCAGCAATTAATTCTGCAAATGATTAAAATAACACAAAGACAATCAAAATAAGATAAAATAATGTATTTAAACACTTCCCATGACACTTGGTAAAATATTCCAGCATTTTGTTTTAGAGGAGCTCTGAAAAATGCATAACGGGACTTGCTAATACAGATGGGCAGGGCTTCTAGGCATAGATCCTTTCCATGAAACTTGTGGGCTCTCCACCATGTTGGCAAAGGTGTTCCTGGCACCCCTTGTTACACTTTAAACAAGTGCTGTTTGGTCTTGCTCAGTCAAATCTCTCTGCTGACTGACTTGTAATATTTGGATCTTGCCTCAGGCTTCCTAACCTGCTTGAAATCACATTCCCACCTTTCTTCTGTGTACATTGAATACATTGGGATCTTCTCTCTTTTTGGCTTCTTAACAAAACATTCTCAACGTGGGTGATCTGCTTTCGACTTTGAGCTCTGCAGTCTTTTCACAACCTTGCATACCTTTCTCCGTAAAACAGTATTGCTTTATTATATGTATTATTGTATTACTGTAATATCTTTTATTGCTTCAATAAACTCACATTGTTTCTGTATATTCGTGGCTATTAGCTGCTAACTTTATAAGATTCTGATCTCAGAACTCAGTGTGCCCCTTGCATCCCATTTAAGGTGGTGGTGCTTCGATGCTTTTGTATAATAAATGAAAAATAACTAGTTTATGAAAAACATTGGTGGGCAGAATATACTGTACATTGGAAACTACTGAACATTCTAGTTATTATTTCATTGTGTCATAAGTACAAAAACAAATTTTGGTCAGTCGGGTATCTGGCACACACAGAAACCCAACACCAATCTTAAGAATATCCAAACCAAATTACTGAAAGTTCTGCATTTGCATGGAAAGAAGATATTTTAGAGCTTCGTGTCACAGAATTTATTTCCACAAAGAAAGTAACTATAATGCACAAATGACATAGGATGGGAGGAAGAAAAGAAACGGCATTGCTATTGGAGGCCACAATAAAACAAAATACTGGCGTTCACATAGACTAGGCACACAGGTTGTATGATCCCATTATGTAATCTCTACTTCAATTTAATGTGTTAGATTAATGGCATTTTAATTTTATTTTATAGGTTTCTTTTTAAGAGGAACAAAAGTGAGAACCAAGTTACTCTTGTGCAACTTCCAGAACTGTTATGGAGCAAAACTGTAAAAGATCTGGGAATAGGATGTATTCGTAACCTCTGATGCTTGTGAAAATAAATATTTTACAATGTTCACAAGGTAAAACGATACCACTGGGAAACAGAAATCATGACGGATTTCAAACATTAACTTCTCTCTTAGTTTCCATAATGTTAAAGCAGCCACTAGTTTGTTTTGTGTGCTGATAAAAATCATGGCCGTTTTAACTTTCTAGGGAGGAGAAATTGCAATAATCCTGATTTTCGCTAAGGAACACTAAGAATTACCCTAAATATTGGGAATTTTGATAAACTTTCAAAATATAATGCAAATTCTACTCCTTTAGATTAAAGTATTCAAAATGCTGTTCAATTCCCAGGTTTGGGAGAATGATCAATATATGGTCGGAGACTGTTTAAGCATTAAGTTGCACAGGCAAGACAGGAAATATCAAAAGAGGCTTACTTTAGCCATTGGAGCATTGTCTTTATCCAGAGATTGTAGGTGCTTTGTTACAATAGTTCAGTTTAATGTGTTTTTTCACTAAAACTGCGTGGACTATTGAATCCATTTAATAGCTTGCTGATCTATGTGCATCTAGTCTCTCCCTGGTCTGTGGTACTGTCTCGTATCCCTGGTCCATGTTGTTGTTTAATCTCTCTCTGTCCATGGTGTTGTCTCATGACTAAAATCAAGTCATATGGAATTGTGGGAGATATAGCAGAATGGATCGAAGAATGGTTAGGAAACCAAAAGCAAAGAGTAAGATTTAATATTGTGGAACCCACTGCCTGAAGTGGTGGTAGTACAGATCATTAAAGAGGAAACTAGAAGTTCACATGAAGCAGAGTAGAAGGGTGGAGACTCGTGGAGTATAAACACTGGCACTGTTAAGATGAATGAACTGTTGCCATGGTATACATTCTTTGCAAATCTTTGTAGTCTATCATGATCTGTGGTCTTGTTTAGTCTCTCCTTAGTCTATAGTGTTGTCTAGTCTCCCCTGGTCCATGTTGCTGGCTGGTCATTAATTGGAGGATATTAAAATACCAACAATTATTTTAGCAGGATGATATCACCACATGTAGTGCAATTTATCCTTGAAACACATTACACAGGGAAACCTGTCAATTAAATGTAGGACTCAAATTGAAATAAATAACAAATAGTGAATGCTTGAAATCTGAAATAAACACAGAAATGCTGGTATTCCCTTGGGTCATCTGCCTGATTCCTCCAGGTTCTTACCTCTTAGCTAGGTTTCTCCCCGCCTCTTTTTATTAAAACTCATGGGATCAAAAATACATTTGGCATTTAGCTAAGCAACTATATTGGGAAATCCCTTTCCTGGCCGATGTCAGTTGATGTGTATTAAACTGAATGGAATTTTGATCCACATGATTAAACAGGAGTTTCAAATCTCCTGAATGTGGTTTCTTAGGAGTTTCAATCCTGTATATGTTGTTACATACAGGATTCTACACAGGAGCTGCCCCCTCCTCCACTTCAGTTCTGATCAAGGCCCATGTCTGGAACGCTAACCTATGTTAATCCTGATTGATGTACTACAAACCTCCAGCATTCTACATTTATTTTCAAACTTTTCATTCCACACAGTTATTATTCTGTGCATTGGGTCAGTGTACGGCCATTGCCTTGGGACCACCAGTAAACACAAACATCAAGAAAAACTGACGACACAGGGTAAGGTAACAAAAGTATAGCAAGTGCACAAGTAACACTGGTTAGACATTATCCGCCAGCCACAGATTCATGAAGGCAAACATTCCGTAATTGCTAGGTTTTCAGAGAGATAGACATGCAGAAGAGAGGTGTTGCTGTGGTCTGTGCTTGAACTTACCAACCTCCACAATACTAGAACAGTTGGGACCTGTGAAGCCATCGGGACACTCACATGAAAAAGGCTCATCTGCCAACCCCGTCATACAGATGCCATCATTCTCACATGGGTTGGGCTCACACAATTCCCCTGTAGAAGGAAAAAAAAGGATAAGAAGATTGGAGAAGCAAAATACCAATAACAGAGAGCAATTAGTACTGATACCAGCACCCAAGAAAGAGCAGATATTTCATTCCTCAGGGCCAGCACCTCAATGAATGCAACATTCCTCTCATTACAGCAATTTGTATGATAACTTCAGAATCCATTCAATCCTTTCTGATACTGAGTAGACATGTTTACAACAGCGAAAAATAGACGAGAAACTGATGTGTACAAAGAGGCAGGCAACACAAAGTACCTGGTTTGCAAGCTCAGAATGAATGCTGCAATAAGGGGACAATTCATAAAGTGTAAAGTAAGACATTGCATTTTTATAGGTTCTTATCACATTGAAATGTTTCAAGGCATTTCACAGGTAATTACTGTCAAATGTAATGACTTCTGTGGGAAATACAGCAGTCATTTTGTGCTACTAAAGTCACATGAGGTGAGTGACCAATGTAATAATAATAATCCTTACACTCAACAAAGCGCCATTCACGTCAGGAAAATGACCCAAAGCACTTTGCAGGATTTACTGTAAAATAGAGTAACTATTTTTTGAGCAAACATGGCAGCCAATTTGCACGCAGCAATGTCCCACAAGCAGCCATGAATTGAAAGACCAAGTTTATTTGGGGTGTTGTTGGCCAGGACACTAGGAGAAACTCCTTTGTCTTTTTGAATAGTGACACAGGACCTCTAACAATGACCTGAAAGCAAGCAAATGGGACTTCATTGATTTAATTGATTTGTGGACACTGCTGTGCGCAATTGGCCTTTGCATTTCGCCCACAAAATATACAGTGAATTCACTTTGCAGTATATGCTGTGAAGCGCTTTGAGACGTCTCAAAGACGTGATAAGGCACTATATAAATGCAAGGATTATTATTTCACATCTCATCCAAAAGACAGCATCTCTGACAATGTCGTGTCAGCTTGGACTATAATCTTGACACCCAATATGAGGCTTGGACAAGAAAGAGGCATGGAAATCATGTTATAGTATTTTCAAACAGAACTAGGATGGGAGTGTTGAAGGATTCAATTCAAATATGGATTTTATAAAAGTAAAAACACTGAATGTAAAAAAGAAAGCTGCAGTTGATTAATACAACATGGACAAATGGACTGTGCATAAATTTGCAAGCGAGTATAATAATCCATGTGAGCAATTAAATTAAAATACATCAAATATCTGGGGGAGAAAATCTGTTCTTGTACAGAAAACCTTCATCGTATCATACATTTTGTGATTCCTAAGTGTATCTAATTAATACAATTAAATGTTTTGTACCTTAAAGGGCAATTAAAGGCAGAAGCTGAAAACATGAGACAACATTGGCACAGAAGAATGATTAGGAAATATTAGAAAGCTTATTACAAGCTACAGTCAATTTACTGAGAGGCTGAGGTGAGGTACATACACTTCTGTAAACAGGAAACAAGGAGGGATTGTTTGTACAAATTCCCTGCTCTACATTCAGAGGGCTGAACCCACTGCACTTAACATACAATCAGATTTCTGCTCACTTCTCCCATAACTCTCTTTCCTAGGGCAAGCCAAGCAACTGACAATAATTAAACTGCCCGCAAGAGTAATCAATAATTGTAGCACAGGAAAAAATGCAGTACCCAAAGCCATTTTTGAAGTATTTATTGTACTTCTGCACATAGACGATTGAAAATCTCAATGAAGTCTAACAGCAGAGACATAGATGTTGCTGATGGTAATAACCAAGGCAATCTGAAGCCATTAATATACGGTAATTGCTCATCTCCACACTGGAATAATGCCCTTTTATAAGTAGAGCAACAAGAACAGCAACTCACCCTCCTACAGCACTCTCAGCATTCCGCTCATTAGGATGTCAGAAAGTAAGTGGATCTTTTCAGTACTTATTTTAGAATTGTTAGAATCAGTAGCTGATGTTTAAATAGCCCTAAGAAACACAATAAGCAAGAGCTTGACAATACAAACTTTTTTTTTGCTTTAAGCATTTTTGCATGGAAGAAATCACCTCACACGAAGCAAACTAACCCAAATGGCTTTGGGTACTGCATTTTTTCCTGTGCTACAATTATTGATTACTCTTGCGGGCAGTTTAATTATAATAATAATAATAATAATAATCCTTGCATTTGATATAGCGCTTTTCACGTCGGGAGGACGTCCCAAAGCACTTCACAGAACACTGTAAAGTGAATGGACTGTATATTTGTGGAGCCAACGCGGCAGCCTATTATTAGGCGTGTGGAGTAAGGAAACTTGCCCAAGGTTTCGCCCTGTGCCTGGAATTGAACTCAGGTCTCTCGCTTGCAAAGCGAGTGCTCTAACCACTGAGCTACAGGACTCCACTTTGACAGAATACACACACACACATCTCCTTGCACATCTAAGTCATTCGATGCAAACAGAATTAGGATAATGCACCTTCAATGAAACCGATACAGCCAGTCTACCAACATCTTCAAGGTGAACCATAACAACAACAGGTATTAGAAACCTGTCAAAATGCAGAGTTGCAACACTCCAGCTACAGCATAGCAAACCCAAAATATTAAATGTGGCCACAATCCAGTAGCTCCAGAATTGTCAATATTTAAAATGTTTCCATGGAGTGGAGGAGAGAAGAGAAATGAATAACGTCTTTATGTTTAGAAATTAAATTCTTTATGATCAAATTAATCTGCTCCACCTTCTAATTTAATTTTGCCTTTAATAAAACTGTGGTGTTGGACTCTATTTGGTCCATGTTCCAGCAGCTCTGGATATCTCTTTACACATACGCACACTCAGCACAGATGGAGAGGGGGAGCTGAGAAGTGTACCACAAGATTAGAAATACAGCATTGCACATTCTGTTCTGACAAAATGTACTTACAAAAGTTGCTAAAATCAATAGACTATACGAGATTAGGGTTTGCAATCCCAGAATCCCTTAGGATAATGGTGCTCCCGAAATCTTGGGATTTATAAAAGAGAATCCTGGGATTTTATTAAAATATATACAAAGCATTGGCAAAGTTGCTTTCTGTCTGTCGCTGCCTGTTTTCCATCTCTCCCTCTCTTTTTTGTCCCTCCATCACACACACACGCACACAAACCTTACAGAAGTTTCACTGTTAGTGTCATATTCATCTGTTTCATTGATGATATTTAATTTCTCGCTTTCTGTTAGTGTCTCTGTTTCGCTTTCTCTCACTCTCTATATCTGATATTCTTTCTCCATCTCCCCATTTGGTACCAATGACCCTCGTTTAGTTCTTCTGTGAATGTGTACATCTATCTCTGAATGTACCTATCCCTCTCTGCTTGCGCCTTTTCTCTCTCTCTATATTGTCACTATCATGACCATCATTAACCCCCTCCCCGCTGGCTGTCTCGTCGAGTCCCTTGATGTCAGACCACTGTATTGCTGAGGTAGGTGGAGAGGCAGGTGAGTCAGTGACTGTCTCAAAGAGAGATTACTGCACAGTGCTAGCGCTGTTAGCTGCGTTACCTGGGGTGGGGGGGTTTCCGAGGCAAGATTTTGCATCTCGAGATCCAGGGATTTGAGGCATTAAAATTCTGAAATCTTAGGATTCAGGAAAAGCCCCGGGATTGCAATCCCCATTTGCAATGTTGAAAAATGACATGGACTGGATACGAAAACCAATTTACACCCAAAATACGTCTCCATGCTCCTTATGCTTGCTTGATCTCAACAATACTTCTATCTTCATTCAGCTCAGATTCCCCTCCCACTTGTGGAGTCCTGTAGCACATTGGTTAGAGCACTCGCTTCGCAAGCGAGAGGACTGGGTTTGTATCCTGGGCAAGGTGAAATCTTAGGCAAGTTTCCTTGCTCCACACACCTCTGTTTATCTAGCAGTAAGTAGGAACTTGGTTGTCAGTCAATTGGCAGATCACTTTCTCGTGGTAATAATTCCTTTAAAAATATACTAATTTGGTCACTCAATCTCCACGAATGTGTCTGAAACAATGCTGTGCGCAATTGTCTATTGTAATTCGCCGGTTGGTAGGGTTTGAGGAAGTCGCAGAGAGAGAGGGAACAAGACCACTATAATTATTCTAAGACGCAACTACCTGACCCCATTTCCAAAATCTCCTCAATCCACCAACAGTGAAATGATCCACCCAGCTGTGCTTGGTCATCTCCCCACTGAGTAAAATCGTAAGGAGCTGACAAGCTAACATTGGGAGGCAGGCCAACAGGAACAAAACAGCACCTGGTCTTGTAAACACTGGCAAGATAGTGACCCTGATTAAGATGACCAGGAAAAACATGTACAGCAGTGGACTCTTGTTCATGTTAAAATATTAGAGATCATTTATATTAACTCCTTGCATTTTTGATAACAAGCCTTGAATTTGATAAAGTCTCATCGAAGAATGGCACCAGCCCCACAATACAGAGTACCCCCAACACAGCATTGGAGTGTCAGCATAGACTTTGCGAGTTCAACGTCTCCAAGTGGGGCTTGAACCCATAGCCTTCAGAATCAAGACTATTCTGTCTTTAAATGTAAAATCACATGTTCAAATTCACTCTTAATGTGGATCCTGATTTCCACAGTTCTGAAAAATGAACCAGATTCCAAATCAGGGCAGGATTTAAGAATACTGTATTCTGCAATTCTGTGCTATTTTAAATTTTAAGAGAAAATGGTCACTACACTTTAAAGTTGGCCTGTGAAGCACTTTAAGATGTCCTCCCAACGTGAAAAACATTATATCATATGTAAATATTATTATAACTATAGTATTTCAACAACCAGAGATCAGAAATCTGTGCTGCAGGATCAATACAAATCTAATTTCTCAACACTGGTTCTGAGTGAGATCTTGATCTAACAGTGAAAGTACTTCACTTCAGTACCATTTTGTACAGCAAATAAAATCTACGGTAGATCAATTGTTTGAACAGGGAAGACAACTATTGTATTGGTTTAAGCAATTCAACATTTTTAAGGCTTGATGGTGGGAATAAAGAAATTTGGCTATAGTCAGTGGAAAAGCTCAAGCCCCAAATTTCAAGAAAACACTTACATTACATCCATGTGCAATTTGATTGAAATTGTTATTCAGGGCATGTATAGCATAATGTGTACCTCATGTGTACTCTCAAAAGCTCTTTATTCCAGCAGTATAATAGAACAATGGAAATTGAAGCAAACAGAAGAGCCATCATTCCAGCTCATCCATTGGAACTAACCACTCTAACCCCAATTCCATGTTTTTTCATATGCACGTTTGGACTCTTGCTCTTTAAATGTTTCCTTAATTTCATTTTAAATGTTATGGACTCAGTCTCAATAACCACTTGTGGCACAGCATTTCACATTCTGATAATTCTCTGCACCAAAAATCATGATCAAAACTGAAAGGCTAAACTCCATGATGTTGCTCTAACGCAGTGGTGGCCAACCATTATGTCAGCCCACAAAATAAATGTCCTTGATTGAATATTTTTTGATTAATGCGTAAGTACTACTGATCGAACGCATACTTACTGAGTACCACTGCTCTAATGGATATCCGAATGCATGGATAATTATTATCTTGGCACAATTCTTTATAGAAGAATAGTGAATATAACTCTATACAACTCTATAGAGTTGAGTTATTTGTACAACTTTATACTTCAAATAAAATTACAAATACAAGTAGGCCATTCAATCCATTAAACTTTGCCTATCATCTGATTGTTGTGTTCCCCTACAAAAAAAAGTTGCACTTTTCAGTGAATCCTGTGATATCCTCCCGATTTGACAGGTGGTTTATCAAATACAAGGATTATTTTTAATTGGATCAATAGTTAATACAATTAAGTTCAACACAAAGCTGTATTTGAAATTTGAAGTGTAAATTAGCCAGAATGTGTACATCGCAGTATTGTAGCCATTTCAACACAATACTCTGCTCCACATTGACGGTAATCATGCTCAAAACACAGTTAAAATGAGGGAGCTGGAAATTTTAGGGTCAGAACTTTAAACTGCAGCTTTCTGCATTGCTGGTTTCACCCTGTTGCTAGAACTCCCTTCCAATAAGGGAATAAAAGAGGCAGAAACAAAAGGCAGCCTTCAGTCTTAGTGGCTAAAGCTCTTCAACTTGGGAACAAAATTGGGAAATTACAGACTCTGAATGAGCAAACGCTCGACCAGGCACAAAAATGGTTTTTAGCTGCGGCTGGGGGGCAGGAAGAAGCAGCGCAGTGTTACATAGTCCAGATATGCAGATAGACAAATATTTGATTACATTTGGGAATCAGGGAGTTTCTTTGGGCCCCCTCTACCTCCCCACCCGATATAAACCTGTCCATGCAGTTGTTTAAGCTCAATCTGAGCATCCACCCTTCTGTTCCCCTCTCCTACACCCGCCTATTCCCTTCTCCCTCATGTCTATGAGTTTCCTCTTAAATACATTGATGCTTTTTGCTTCAACCGCAGCTTCCAGCAGTGAGTTCCACATTCTCGCCACCCTCTGGGTAAAGAATTTCTTCCTGAACTCACTCTTAGATCTGTTACTGGCTAGCTTATACATTTGGAGTCCTGTCGCTCAGTGGTTAGAGCACTCGCTTTGCAAGCGAGAGACCTGAGTTCAATTCCAGGCAGGGAGAAACCTTGGGCAAGTTTCCTTACTCTACACGCCTAATAATAATCCCTCCAAAAAACCAAAATCAATAATAAATTGGTCATTTTCAATCTACGACTGTTTGTGGGACATTGCTGTGCGCAATGGCTGCCGCGTTCGCCCACAAATATACAGTCAATTCACTTTACAGTGTGTTCTGTGAAGCGCTTTGGGACGTCCTCCCGACGTGAAAAGCGCTATATCAAATGCAAGTATTATTATTATTATAAATGTGGAACAAGAAAAGGGAGTCTAAAAGAGCTCTTCAGTATATAAGATACTATTTTTAGTGGACTTTCCAATGAATTTGAACTCAACAACAACTTGAATTTATATAGCGCCCTTCACGTGGGTTAGCATCCCAGAGCACGTGACAGTGGTGGAGTCTAACACCAGCCAGAGGGCGGGAGGAGGTGACCGTAAGCCTGATCAAAAAGCAAGGTCTTTTAACAGGATTTGAAAGAAACTCCTGAAGGTCTGTAAGTAATCACAGATACAACTACAAAAGCCTTTCTGCAGGGCTCGAGAACGAAGTTTAGTTCAGCATGAAATCCATGGGATGTCCATATGTTCCTGTACAGGCCCCATCATTCAACCCTAAGAAAGGGTTTTATCCAAGTCTTTCAGCTTGATCCAACTATGCTTTGGTTGTGTCCTCACTCACATAAGCACCAGTTCATTTTAGTACCCCCAGCTCATGCAGCATATCGTGCATATCCCCTTCATCACTAGCACAGCTACTTTGCTCTTTTGTACAGTTCTGTATGATGTCAAGGATTTACTACCATGGCAAGAAATGAGAACGCTTTTAGCAGAACACTTTTAGTAGAACATTTTTATTCAGGGCATTCGCAAACGACTCTTATAGCTTTCACATTCTAAACTGTCTCGTTCACCATCTGTAACCCATTTCCTTTCTGTTTCCAGAATGGGCATTACTCATCATTAAACATAAGGAGCAAAATGGTGAAGAATGGTGACTGGTGAGTTTTACTGTGGTAGAGATCTACCAGGGAGCTTCCCCCTACCACCAATCAGGAATACCTGACAGCACTATCAAGGCTGTCTATAAAGCACTCACTAAGCCAAGACTACATGAGCAAGAGAGATAGAGAAAAATATCACTTAGCTTTTCCTCTTCTGGTGGCTGAATTAACTGTGCAACACTCAAAGGTTAATGAAGGTTTCTGCACATTTAAAACAACTACGATTCCCCCTAAAAGTTTTCACTTAGTTGTGTACAATACATTTAGGAATTTTTCCAAATCTGTCAAGTCCCATTTTCCTGTCACTGAGATAATAATAATCTTTGCATTTGATATAATGTCTTTCCCGTTGGGAGCACATCTCAAAGTGCTTTACAAAATTTACTGTAAAATGGAGTGACTATTTTTTATATAGGCGAACACCTAGAATTTCAATCACAAATAGATGGAGTGACAAGCACAGTGGAGAGCTAGCCTCTTCATGTCCTCACTATCACACATTTTAACTGAGACAATTGGTCAAACTGCAGATAGGCAGGAAAATCCAGCGACAGTTTACTCATGCCTGATCATCTGTGAAAAGGCAATCCCCCCTCCACTGCATCAATAGTAGTAAGATGCCCTTTGCTTGCAAATTAGTCATTTCAAAAAAACAAATGACATTACTTTAGCAGATGATTCAACCAACAGTAACAAAACAGACAGCTCCTTTAACTGCAATGAATATTAGCCTCTTCACACTTGTTCATTATGAATATTCATTACTGGTGCACACCACTTAAACAGGTATTCGATTTCAGAGCAAATCTCATGCAAGCTTATTCCAGCTCTTAACACAACAACTGCGCACATGCACCAAATATAGTGCCCTTCATAGGGCACCTAATAGTTTCTTTTATTTAGTCGCCACACCGGATCACTAGGCACTCACTCAAAGAATGTATGTAATTTAACAGCGAGAATTACTTCAAGTGCACTTTGTGACAGTCATTCATGCAACAGTGTTCATAGGACATCATTATCCCATGGGAGTCTAATGCTCTGGCAAGAGCATCTATTTCAGGATCTGGCTTGTGTAGAGGCTTAACCGTCAAGTGACCTGTGCAACATATGACAGGAAAAAAAGGAGAGCTCGCTTGAGGTAAATTATGCTGACAGCTTCTTGTCCAGCACTAGACTTCTGGGCGGTTATTAATCTCAGTTCAGTTCCACTGGGCTACCTTCACTCGACCCTCTGCATTCGTGTCAGTAATGACAGAGCCTCACAATATGGCCTTGAGGCTGAATGGCCTTCTTCTGTGTCGTAAATGTCTACAGCTCTAACGAGGGTAACCGGTGAAGGGTACCCCATGAAACAGCTCTGCAGTGAGCATTCCCGTATCTGTGGTTCTAAGGCATAGCCGTTAGGTAGATTTTGCTTCACAATAATATTCTAGCTCAGCTCCACATTTCACTAAGCGAGATAGCTAAATTTATGCATACGCCCAGTCACCAGGAAAACAAAACCCACTATATAAATGATAAACATCAAACGCTGAAGAGAATCCCCAAAGATTACTACTGTACTAAAAATAATTCCTCAATTTACTTACAGTTCACATTTTTAAACAGCATTTATTCTTTGAGAAATGCAGAAGCAATTTTGTATCAAAATATTTCACTTAATTCAGCTGATGCAGGAAGTCTGGAAATTGACTGCTGCTTCTGTCAGCAGCCCAAACCTGCAGATTACTTTGAAATATCAAAATGTACAAATTTTAGCTTTAATGAAAGTACTCAAAGAACTGGAATCATCACATTTCATGTTGAGCCTGTAACGTCAAAATGTCTAAAAGTGCTCCGCAAATAATTGCTGCTGAGTGTAGTGGCTGTGTATTTACAGGCAAGCAATCGAATCCTGATGCTGTTGGTTATCTAACAGATCAGTTCCATTTAGAATAAGAGGTTTGACTTATAGTAAAATTGAAAACTGGTTGAAACAGTTTTTTGCCTTGTGAATGGTGACATACGTATACATACAAATAATTTGTATAATACTCACCAGCACTGGAAAATGGGGAGGAGTGGAAATCACATGTGATTAGTTATGCTTATTGCTTGTGATGGTAGGCAAAATGCTCCAAGATATCAACATGATTTTTCTCTTTCACTTTGTCAGCTGGATGTCTGACATGAGGAAACCAATCCCCACGCTTAAAAAGTATCCAAACCAGATGTGTGGAACTCTCGACACCCAACTGACAAAAAAACATATATAATTTTCTTTTAATTTCGCAGAAACCAATGTAGAATTCAATGTATTTACACATCACATTTATTATTGCACCTAACAAGTCTTCTGCGGACAATCATGTTTTAAGACTTCAGAATTGTCTAAAACCTTTTATTTTTAAAAGATCAAAATCAAGGCAGATTCCATAGAATACTTTAAAGCCTAAATATCTGGGCAGAGGTCAAAGCTTGATCAATGTTACTTTGAATGTGAAAGACATATGACAGCAGCCTAAGGCTGTTATTAGGATATTCATTTGATGAAGATCGCTATTCAAGCATAATTGGTATCCATTTTAACCCAATACCAAGCAAAATACTCAAAGCTTTCAGATATTCAGTTCAGCAGAACTTTCCTGCCAGTTTATAAGTTTGCACTCGTGCAAATACTATTTAATATTGGTGTGAAGAGACTAGAATTCATTGTACAAGAAAATACTGACTCTGTATGTTTAACTTCGCACATGAAATCGAGTGAAGCAAATAACAAGATAACAATAATAGAATAAATATTAATAATATTAGTAAGCTATTGCTGAAGATTGTAAATATGATTGTAACATCCAAAAGCTAAAAAAAATCATAGTTTTATGCACCACAAATCACTTTGTAAGCAAAATGGGAAGTGTTTACCTACTTTATTGTCATTTATTATATTTGTTGTTTAACTTCTTTTAATAACATTACTAGTTTATTGTATTGAATGATATTTGTAAAGGGTTTTTTAGCAGTTTAATAAGAACAGCAACAACCAGAAATAGAAACGCTATCTGATGTCTTTATTAATGGCTGTAAAAATAAGAGTTAATGCTGTTAACATGGTCAGACATCTCAAATAATTGATACTGTAAATTGCTGGGAGCAAAGAGACTTAAGAGACGAACTGTTCAGGTACAAATGGTCAGGTTTCCCACAGTCTGACGTATGTTCCAATAATCCTACTTCAGCAAGTTATATTTAGCTCAGTTTAATCTTCTTTGTACAACAAAGATCTCGGTGACAACATTACGTGAGAGAGCAGCTTGTGAAACTTCATTGCTGTCATTCTGCCCAGGATTTTGTTGGACTGACATAGAGTGCAGATGTGCAGCTACATCAGGGGATTTTTCATGGAAATGAGGAAGTGGCAAAAGTATCAGTAAAGCAGTAGTATAGTGAATGATGAGAACAGACAGGCGAAGGCAGTGGGAGGAATCACAAAGACATGGTCAATGAGGAAGATAATACAGTCTGAACTGATTAGACCCCTGTTCTTTTCCTGATCCTAGCCTTCTGGTTTCATCCTATCAACTTATGAACAATAATTCCTATTCTGCAAGTTCTGCACTTCTCTCTGCATCCCTTGATTCTTTTCCCCTACCTTAATGCAGAATAATTTAATTCCCATGTTTCTCCTCTAAGTTTGATTAAATACTTGAGGCCAGATTTCACGCTAAGTGCATAGTAGCAACCTTGTTGGTGATAAATCCACTGCAGAATTACTAATATACCAACAAGACCCACAAGAAGCTTTCCAATCAAACATAGTGTAAAGGAAGAAGTTTTGCGATCAAAATTAGACATGTGAATTTTCTCAGTATCTTATGTTCCATTCATAGATCAGTCTTTCAGATCCATATGGATAACAGACCTTTCATGTTGCACCAGAGAAAGAGAGCATTCTACGGCCATAGGACAACAGAAGGTGAACTATTGAAAAGGAAGTGCTCAGAAACTCAGACACTCAGAGGTGTCCTGTGTTTCCCTTTAAACTTGTAAGAAGCAAAAAAAATTGATCTGAGTACTGTAGGCACAAAAGGTTATTGCCTGGGGCCACTAGCTAGATAGCACTCTGAGCAATACACATCAGAATCAAAGATGCAAAGGTTAGGGAGGGTCTAACTGGACAAAACTGTGAAATGTTCTCATTCTTCATTGGTAAGTTATGTGGTTGCTATTATCGGAACAATAGTTTGTTCAGAATCTGTGACTGTGTTTGCTGGTTATCAACCTACTGATGTAACTAATCTTGGATCATTAAACCTTCTCCACACTCTTATTGATGTATCCAAGTGTTGAGTTACAGCCAGGATCAAATATCCCTGTGACTTTTCACCACTCAATTCCAAGCCCATTGATGGTGCATAGCACTGATCTCTAATCGATCTAAAGATGCTCTCCTCAAACAGATTAGAATTTTTTAAAAATTGGTTCTTTCAAGCTGGTATAATCGCCCTTGTTTGAATAGTCAGTCGCACATTTTTCATATCAAACAATAAAAAAAACCCACTTAATTCTAGTTCAGGGTGGCCTTCGTAACATCAAGTTTGAATACAGAAATGTTGATGGTATTTAGCTTCTCTATTTATTCTGAAGTTGCTTGCAGGCGGTTATTACCCATCCATAATTGAATCAGGGCTAAATCTGCCAGGATTAGATGTTTGGTAGTAACAGTTCACTCGTGACATACCCAGACAAGTGGAAATATCAGACTTGGTTATTCATTATATGCAGTTGGAATTATACAGCACAAATAACAACAACACCAAGATTACATTTGTATAGCGCCTTTCACGTTGAAGGACGTCCCAAGTAAGTAAGATACGAGTACGGTATTCCAGACCCGCACAAGGTTTTATAATTTAGACAAAAGGCTTGAAAATGCCCCCTGATGGCATAACCAGCAAACAAATCATCTGTGCTGTAAGCTGCATTTTCTGCAGGGAAATCGTTGCATGTCACTCCGACACGTTAGACCTTATGTCTGACACAAGACCGCACAAGTCTAACTGATGTACTGAGATTTCTCTGCAGTAAACACATTTTATGTACAAAATGCCTTTCCTTGGGGTAACATGGTTGTTATGCCTTTCGAAAGCACTTTCAACCTCATCAGCTCTATTAAATATTTCATGGGGTCTTGTTATTCTAATTATCCATCTAATTTTTTTTAAAGAAAAACAAAATAATACAAACAATTAAAGCAACATCAAACAATATTTATCATTCTCTTTCTGGTTAAGAACAAATCCACAAAGGAATATACATTTTAAACTTAGGAATAGCTCTATCGAATTAATGTACTTTCCCGAATTATGTAAGTAGGATGCATTCTTCCAGGAAGAGAGTGCGCATTTCATTCCAACAATCTATCTCTTGAATTTCCATGGGTAGGTGGGATGCATAGAAATCTCAGTTTGGATACTCTTAAACCTAGTGATAGGTTTCCGTATGTGTCAGATACCAGCTGTCAGTAGAAGTTACTATTCAGGAGTTACCCTGGTTCAGTCAGTAGCACTCTTCCTCTAGGTCAGAAGGTGGTGAGTTCAAGTCCCATGTGGGGTATATTGAATTCAGAGGCTAGGCTGGCACTGAAGGGCAGTGTTGGGGGAGCACTGCATTATCAGAGGTGCCAACCTTCAGATGAAAAGTTAACCTGGAGTCCTATCTGCCTGTTGAAGTGCATGTTAAGAAACCCATAGCCCTATTCAAAATGAAATGGGACACCAATCCTCCAGCTGTTTGGCAAGACATCGCAGTACACAAGATGTCTGCAACATTGGCCAACACAAAAAGTCATTCCATTCGATACTAATTACTGTAAAGTGCTTAAAGACATTATAATGCCTAAAATGCAAATTCTTTATTCTTTGTATCAAACCCAGATTCTATTGGAATGATGTTAAGTTATTATTGTGGCCCTGGGTGATTTGAATGATGTGTTACCAGTGAATTTGTCTGCATCGATCAAAGCTTCCAAGTTTCAAAGAAACTTGTGAATGAATGTGCCTGAGCAGAAAAATACACAACCTTAATTTAGGGAAGAAATGCAACCCAAAGCAAATTTATTGTCAGTTTAATAATTTCTAAAAATTTAAATAGACAATAACATTTCAGATCGATGCTGTGTTTAGTGCAATAGCAATTGCCCGAACATCAAAATCATGAGAAAAATGAAAAAGTTAACAGATAGAAAGGTCCCATTAACCCTGCAAGCCAAAGCCCTACACCTAATGGCCGCCAGGTCAGTCACCCCCACACCCCATCACCCCGCCACCCGTTACCTCTCCTATTAGATGATAGACCAGCCTGCATCAGTAGTACTTGGAGGGGCAGATTGGTCACTGGGATGCTGCCACAGCCTGAGGTGAGAGGTTAGGAGATCTAACAGGGAGTTTAGGAGGAAGTTCTACATGCAGAATTTCTGAAAGCTGTGGCGGAAGCAAAAAGGTATCAATGTACTTAAGAGGAAACATGATGCATACATGAAGGAAAGGGGATTGGAGAGGTATAGGAAAGAATAGGAAAGATGGGGGCTCGCATGGAGTATAAATTCTGGTATGGACTGATTAGTCCAAATGGCCTGATTCCATGTTGTTTCATTCCATGTAATCTATACACAAGACATTAACTTCCACTGTTTCTCAGGGTCAAGCCCAGACCATAAAGATGCCGCAGTGATCTGAGATGCAATCCTGTGTGAAGGGCTCTATATAAATGCAAGTTGTTGTTGTTGACAGTGTGGACAGCAAAATACAGTACATTTTCCCTTTGAACTGTATAAGATCCAAATTATGGTAACCATTCATGGTTTCTTTCAAGATTTCTTTGATTCAACCCTAACATATCGAAATATCTCAACAAATTTTCCAGATAACTACTTGTCAGGTATGATAATAACCCTTGCACCTATAGCACCTTATCACATCTTCTAGATGTCTCAAAACATGTACACAGAATATAATGTAAAATGAATTGACTGTATATTTTGCCTACAAGGTCTCACAAAAAGCAATAAGTTGAATGACTAATTTGATCTGGAGGATCGATGGCCAGACCACTGTGAGAGACATCCTCTTCTTTTATAATAATAATAGAATAATAATCCATTTGATATAGTGCTTTTCACGTCTTCTTGACGTCTCAAAGCGCTTCACAGAATAGACTGTAAAGTGAATTGACTCTATATTTGTGGGCGAAACCCGGTAGCCAATTGCGCACAGCAGTGTCCCACAAACAGTCATGGATTGAAAATGAAAATATTATTTTTTTTTGAGGGATTATTATTAGGCGTGTGGAGTAAGGAAACTTGCCCAGGGTTTCACCCTGTCTGGAATTGAACCCAGGTGTCTCGCTTGCAAGGGGAGTGCTCTAACCACTGAGCTACAGGACTCCACACTTTTCAAATTATGTCATAGAATCTTTAACTTCCATCTGAAAACACAGATGAGTCCTCTGTTTGATAGTACTCATTTAATGACACTAGAATGATGCATGCTATCCTATTAAGGGTAGCCATTAAGACAGGCTATTTTGTCCTTATAAATTAATTTGGGCTTTTAGTTACAATTGTTTCAAATGGAAAAAGTGGCCTGGTAGAGAGTTGACTTCATTGCTGAAATGTCCACACAGTAAAATTTAACTGTCCATTCACAGTGTAGCATCTGTGCTTCTTAATGAAGTTCCAATTGTTCTAAAGCAAGTAATAGTTCCACTGCTGCTGAGGACATCAATAACCATTACTCACACTTAGATGTGTGCTCCTAAGCAGATAGTTTGCGAGGGCAGTATCCATCAGCTTGTTAAGGCAGTATATGTTAGCCTGTTAAAGCATAATGTATCAGCTTGGTAGAGTAGTAACTAATAATAATCTTTGCATTTGGTATGGCGCATTTCACATTGAGAGGATGTCTCAAAGTGCTATAGAGAATTGCACTGTGGAGTGCAGTGACTGTGTTTCTGTAGACGATCCAGGCAGCCCATTTGAGCACAGCAATGTTCCCCAAATATCCATGAAACAAATGACCCTTTTTTTTATTTGGAGGATTGATAGCTTGGACACTGGGAGAAATTCCCTTCTCTTTTCGATCTTGGGATTTTTAGCTTCCACCTGAACAGGCAGACAAGACCTCAATTTAACTTCCCATCTGGATGACAGCATCTCTTAACAATGCAACATATACACAGAGTGCACTGGATTGCCAATCTAGATATGTGAATTCAAGTCCTGTTGTGGGGCTTGAACTCACAACCTTTTGATTCAGAGGTCCGAGTGCTTCCAACTGAGCCAGCTTGTTAAGGCAGTATCTCTTAGCTTGCTAGGGCAGTAATAAAGGCTGTATCATCTTTATTAAAAAGTATGTAGAGGAACTATTTGCAGTTACCAACATGATCATCAACAAATATAAAGCACATGGCAATAATTATAATAAGATTCATAATTTGACAAAGGGATTGGTAAACTCACATGACATTAAACAAATATATATAACAAAACGTTCTGTCTGTTCTGATATTTCCATTCTTAGTTGCCGTACCTTCAGAGGATAAAGACAATAAAAAATTTGATAACATTTACACACTGTTTTAGCATTTGTGATTTGTACCAGCACTTTATCAACACCCTTACACAGTGACTGATGAAACTAGGAAGTTCTCTTGTTCCCTTTTACAAATGTGTAACATATGAAAATTCTTCACATGACTTCTCAAATCGCACATACAGATGTCTAATTTTCTCTGTTCAAAAGTTGAAACCACTTCATCCTTCCAGTGAGCAGTTGCTAGTCAAAACTACAATAATAACAATAATCATTGCATTTGATAGAGCGCCTTATAATGTTGTCTAAAAATGCTTCATAGGAATTGTTGTAAAGTGCGAATCTTGGCCCTGGATGATCTGAATGATGTGCAAACTAGTTAGTATTATAGATTCTAGTGTCTGAACAATTGTATAGTTATTGATGAAAATACAATGACTTTGTATGCTATCACTAAATGGAGCAAAATATATTCATCATCGGTTATGGCAGAGTGGTCCAACAGGCGGCCCGAGACCATTTCCAACTTCAGGCCGCCCACTCCCTCCCCAGCGAACTGTCTTCTCGTGCCAGCAGTAGAAACTGGTGGTTGGGAGGACGTAGCGCGGGAGTGTATATAATGAGGCCCATTACTACAGTCTGTCAGGAAGGCAAGCACGTCTCCTGATCCACTGCGACCTTACCAACTGCCGGCTTCTCCTCAGCTCGTGACGGGCTTCCTGTCAGACTGCAGCAACAGCATTTGAAATTGGCCACATAATACATTTTTAACTGAATTAAGGCACATAAAATTGGGAGCAATTTTGAGGAATAGATAGCAAATTGGTTGAGAGACAAGAAATGAGATAAAAGGGATATTCTCTGATTATTAGGCAGTGACAAGTGGCGTTGCCTAGAAATTGTACTGGGGCCCCAGTATTTTGTGCTATATATAAATGAACCAAAAATAGGCATAGAGAGGAATATATCTAGGTTTTTTGATGACACAAAGCTGAAGGTGTAGTAAATTGTGAAATCAGCATAAAATAGTAAAATACACACATGAAGCAAGTGGGTGGAACTATGACAGATGGAGTTAAAATTCAAAAAGAAAGTGAGAGATAATACTGTAACTTTGGATTTCAGATCAACTGATGAGAATACATTCTATCTGGGGAAGCATGAGAGTGGGGAAGATGAACGAAAGGGTTTAAGGGTCCAAGCAAACATCATTAAAGTATTCTCAAATCACACATAGAGATGTCTAATTTTATCTGGTCAAAAGCATTAAAGGGCTGACGAAGGGTTGTGGACCCGAAACATTGACTCACTTTCCTTTCTCCATAGATGCTGCCTGACCTGCTGAGCGTTTCCAGCGACTTCTGTTTTTGTGTCATTAAAGAGCTACCTAGTTTTAAGATTCCAAAATTATTTCGGCTTAAAATTTATGATTTAAGCAGAAAAGTTGGAAAATCTTAAATTCAGTTTGAAATCGGCATACAAAATATTAAACTTGACAGTGTCTCCAGTGAAGCACTTTGAAATGTCCTCCCAGCCTGAAAGGTACTATATCAAATGCAAGGATTATTTTCTTGTTTATTAGGAAACCGGTATTGTTAAAGACTAAATGGTCTTAAATCAAAAGACTACATGGACTTTCAAGCCTTGAATCTCCAGCCTAATAAAAAAAGCGCTGAATTCAGTCTTCAACCACATGCATCAATTCAGACAATAAAGAGAGGAGTACTGCCAAAAAAACATGCAAATGCCTGTTTTTGCTGTGGCACAGCAGTCTCATTTGTAGTTTGAAAGAACAACACATTAAATAACTGATTTACTGACTTGTAAACAAATTTACAATGGCAAGATAATCTACTCCCAGTTCTAGGGAAATATAGAGAGGAACCATTGCAAATAATTTCAACGTCATTTGAACACTTAGGTTGGTGATATCTTAAGACTGGACTGGATACAGATCTTATTTTTATCATCCCCCATTCTGGTTTGCTCAGATTAGTACCCTTCTCCAGAAGACAGTGACATAAGGTAAGAGTTCCACAGATAGTGGCAGCTTGCCCAAGCAACCATTCTTCACGCATGTCAATGCCCTATTCAACTGCAGGACCGCTGCAGCTGAGATCGATCCATGCACAACATGCACTTTTGAGCAGGAGTCACAACATAACAACCAGAAGTAGAAACCTGGCCTATTTATTCCCTCTTTAGCCACGAGACATGGAGGCCAAATATAGAACTCCATCATCAACCCAACTGAGATCAGCTTTCTCACGATACTCCAGCTTAGTTCCAGACTGTGCACTACAATTAGCCTCTTGGGGAGTTTTGGTGATTAAACCATTTGTTTGAAGCAAATATTTTCTTCATCACTATATTCCCACATTGGTTTGATTAGAACAACTACGATGGGTACAACATCAGCAACCTCAATCTATCACAGTAACGGATCCTTTATTGACAATTATAAACTTTTGCTCAAAAAATATACTTTACAGTATATTCTGTGAAGCAATTTGCAACATCTCGAAGACGTGATAAGGCACTATATCAAATGCAAAGATTATCATAATTATTTATTATATAAAGTTAAACAATAAAGTGTAATTGTCATTTAGTTACAAACTCCTAAATAAGTTTCATGCAAATACGACTGGAGTCCAGATATTACATAACTTTCTGATATTGGCATTCTTGTAGAAATAAAGGAACTCAATTCCAATCTTGGAGTATAAGATAATGGAAGCGTGTTCAAGTAATGACTCATTTTCAAACACTTCTAGGATCCATTACTACCAATACAGATTAGTAAGCCATCTTGGTACTTTATTAGCGTGAATAATTAAAGTGAATCCTTTGCTTCCATTGAGATGTTCTATTCAATTGCTTCTTCAATACGAAGGCTGCAGAAATATCAGATGGAGATGGATGAAATATGGAAGGGGAATGAATGGCATTGAAAAGCAATATCCAGGAGAAGCATGGAACCAAACATAAACATTGCAGCCATGAATTATCAAATGCTGTTCTCAGACTAAAATGTTGCCTCTCACCTTTGGACATAACAGATTCTGCCCCCAAACCATCATTTGAATGACTAAGGCAACAATATAAGGATTACTAAAAGTGGTAACCATATTATACAAATTTAAATCAATCAGATTTACTGCAACACTGCAAGAAATATTTATTTCTTGAAGGTCAACTCCTCCTTACTTTTCATTTTAAGAACAATTAAAGTTTAACCAGGATGCTGGCCATTGCTTATTCGGACAGCACACTCTCTGATTACAATTGTCCATCATTTAGTAATCACTGCTGAACCCTTCTGGACAAGACATGTGACAAAGATGTTTGGCAACGTGATGAACAATCGGAATTCTCAAGAAAGTTCAGCCAAAGTCATCAAAATTGGTATTTGTCAAAGTCTGCACAAGCCCCATGAGGGATAATTAAAGGCTTGTTTATTTTCTAAATATTTTCTTATTCTTAAACCGAAAGCAGTCTAGCCTGATTTATCACTTCACCGCAGGTGGCTGGACTGCTCTGTATTAGATATTATTCCTGTAAAATGTTCTAGACATGTTATTGGGTATTCAGACATTTACAGGCTCATGGATAGAGTTTCCCAAGGGTCACTGAATATTCAAGCTTTGTGTTAATGTCTATGCCAGGAACACTCCATGACCTACTGCAGCTGCAGCTCAATATTCTAAAGATAAACTAATGACAAGTCATTTTTTAGTCAATTATAGATTTTTGTTTTAAGCTTCTGGCATCTCCCCACATATCATATTGCCTACCTATTAAAATCTAATTTACACTTGTAATTGTAAATCTGGAGAGAAACAATTGTGCATAACATCGAATTTAAAGGCAGTTCAACTTCCAAGAGCAAAGAAACATTGAGAATGTTTTTTCCTCTCCTCACCTAAAGGCCTTTTGCGAGGACACTGTTTCACGAGGGCTGGCAGTTTTCCAGCACTTCAATAAAGTGACAGTACTCCCTGTGTAAACTTCAACAGTGAGTGGCATCAGTCTGTTTGATTGATTGTGTGTGGAGGGGACTGCAGCTGAGCATGATCGAGTTCTCCCACATCAAACTGCATGAAACTTATAGAATGCTCACAATGTAACAAACAACAAGTTGCTTTTATACAGCATCCTTCAGTGTCTCAGAGCGCTGCACAACGGCAGGATTGGATACCAAGCAACGGAGAAAAGAGAAATGATCAAAGATCCAGGTCAAAGAATTTGTATGCAAGCATACTGAAGTTGATCCTTTGGGTGATGGGGAGCCAGTGGGGCCTGGGGAGGATTGGGGTGATGAGCATGCAAAGTTAGGGTTGATGAGGAAGCAGGCAGCGGTCTTTTGTAATAGTTGGACCTTGTGGATTGTGGAACAGGAAAGACCAAACAGGAGCAAGAATCCTGACCGATTTTCCACCTCCTAAGCCCGTGGACCCAAAGTCAACTATAACACCCCTATTTCTTTCCCATGTAAGATCAGCATTGACTGGGAATCAAACCTGCAACCTCTACTTTACATGAGTTAGTGCTACAAAGTACACTGCGTTAAGTCATCAAGAGCTCCTCAAAAAATCGTCATTCACATTCAGACCATGAGGACTAGTGCCGCTTTCTTCCACCTCCCCCACATTGCCCGTCTCTGACAATATCTCACCCCAAAAGCTGCCGAAACCCTTATCCATGCCTTTGTCACCTCTCGGCTGGGCTACTCTAATGCCCTCCTTGCCAGTCTCCCCTCCTCTACTATTCACAAAATTCAGCTCATTCAAAACTCCGCCGCCCGTATTCTCACCCACACCAAACTTTGTACCCCAATTACTCCAGTCTTTGCCAAACTTCATTGGTTCCCTGTCAGAGCGGATTGACTTCAAAATCCTCAATTTAGTGTTTAAATAACTCCATTTCTTGGCACACCCCAACATCTCTCTAACCTTCTCTCTTCCCACAGCAGTACCCTATGCCTCTGCTCTACTGGGTCCAGCCTCCTCCATGTCTTCCGCTCCACCATTGGCAGGCATGCCTTCAGCTACTATGCCCCGAAACTTTATAACTCCCTCTCTCAACTCCTTTGCCTCATCCCCTCCTTCCCCATCTTCAGGTCACGCCTCTTCCTCTTCGACCGCACCTACGGTCACCTTCCCCCTCGCTTGGCCTTGGGCACCACCATTGTTAAGCACTCTGAGATGCCGCCCAGCATGGAGGGCACTATATAAATGCAAGTTGTTGTTATTGTTGTTGTTGTTGAGGAAGGAGAGAGTGATCTCAATGATAAACCTCGAGTATTCTCTTTGTGTCAATAGGTTAGTGATTTCAGGCTCTGAGATGCTGCCCATCATGAACAACAACAACAACAACAACAAGATTCCATTTATAGAGCGCCTTTCACGTCAGGAGGACGTCCCAAGGCGCTGCACAGTTGGGTCATGACCCGAGCATTGGGGGGAAATGGTCAGGGTGAGGGGAGGGAAGGGAGGGAGCGAGGAGGGGGAAATGGTCAGGGTGAGGGGAGGGAAGGGAGGGAGAGAGGAGGGGGGAAATGGTCAGGGTGAGGGGAGGGAAGGGAGGGAGCGAGGAGGAGGAAGAGAGTCGAGAGGGGAGCTGAAGGCATGGTCAAAGAGAAAGGTTTTGAGACCGGCCTTGAAGGAGGAAAGGGAGGAAGCAAGGCGAAGGCACTGGGGATGGAGTTCCAGAGCCTCGGGGCTGAGAGGCTGAAGGCCCGACCACCGATAGTAGGGCGGTTGGGGCGGGGGACGTGGAGCAGACCGGAGCCAGAGGAACGGAGGGTACGGGCAGGTAGGTAGGGGGATAGTAGGTTGGAGAGGTAGGAGGGAGCAAGGCCGTGAATGGCCTTGTAGGTGAGGATGAGGATCTTGAAATCAATCCTCTGGGGGATGGGGAGCCAGTGGAGGCGAGCGAGGGTAGGAGTGATGTGGTCCCGAAGCCTGGTGCGGGACAGTACACGAGCTGCAGAGTTCTGAATGACCTGCAGCTTGTGGAGGGAGGTGCCGGGAAGGCCGGCGAGGAGAGAGTTCCCATAGTCCAGCCTTGAGGTGACAAAGGCGTGAACCAGGGTTTCAGCAGCGTGAGGGGTGAGGTAGTGCCGTAATCTGGCGATATTCCGGAGGTGATGGAAGGCGGTGCCAGTTGTGGTGCGGATGTGAGGGAGAAAGGACAGCTCAGGGTCGAACAAAACGCCGAGGTTCCTGACTGGCTTTGAGAGGTGGAGAGTGCAGCCTTGGATGCTGATGGTGTCAGCGCCTGAAGGGTGCTGTATAAATGAAAGTTGTTGTTGTTGAAGATGGAGTAGAGACCAATCAAAATCCAGATGGAGCAGCATGTTGTCCAAGATAAAAGATTAATTTTCCAAAGGACTGAAACAAATTTACTATATGTTTTACGTGCAATTACTTTTTCCAAAATATATTTACAACTAACAGTATTGTTCAAAAGTATGGTAACTACAAATCTAACATGGTCACAAAATCATAAGATTGTTTAAATCAAGAAGGCCCTTCGGCCCATTTCGTCTCATCCTTCCAGAATATGACCTTTCCATTACAACAACAACAACAAGATTTCAGTTATAGAGCGCCTTTCATGTCGGGAGGACGTCCCAAGGCGCTGGACAGTTGGGTCGGGACCCGAGCAGGGGGGAAATGGTCAGGGTGAGGGGAGGAGGGGAGGGAAGGGAGGGAGCGAGGAGGGGGTAGAGAGTTAAGAGGGGAGCTGAAGGCACGGTCAAAGAGAAAAATTACAGCATCAAGCTGTGTTTTTTTAAAAATGTGTCCAGTGTCCTGACCTCAGCCACCCTTCGTGGCAACCTGCTTTGAATATTTAATTATCCTATGAGTAAAGAACATAGGTTTAGGGTTGCACTGGGTAATTTCACGTCTCTGTCCTGAAATTACCCTGTGCAACTCCAAACCTATATTCTTCTACTACATCATCTGGGTCCCAGACACACCTTTTCTTTCTGGCCTGCCTATTTTGTTTGCAATTTACACCACCACCCCCATCCCCCCACCCCTTTGTTTTGCATTACTAATATCTCTATTTCCCTGTTTTGTTGCAATCCCCCTTGTTTTGCACCATTAACACCTCTTTAATCCATCATTCCCTGTCCGCTAACCCATTTTCCCCTTTGTCTTCCTTGCCCTGCCTCCCCCCTCTTCGTTAGTCCTTAAAAGCCTTTCCCTTCCAACAGACCCCATTTCTGATGAAGGGTTGTGGATCTGAAATGTTGACTCGCTTTCCTTTCTCCATAGATGCTGCCTGACCTGCTGAGTGTTCCCAGCAACTTCTGTTTTTGTTTCAGGTTTCCAGCATCTGGAGTATTTTGCATTTTGTCTAAACCTCTGTTCTCTTGTATTACAACAAACACAATTCCTTAGACCTGAGAAGGTTTAGGATTGATATGACTGAGTGTTCAAAACCTAGATTGTGGATTGGCTCTTGGTCAGGTGATCCAAAACAAATGGGCAAAACCATATAATTAGACCTACAATGATTAGACCTGAGATCCAAAATCTTAATACAAAGGATTGTGAAAGTCTAGAATGAACTGCTTCAGAAGGCTGTCAGGGCAGAATCAATTGTGTTGAAAACTGAGACCAAAAAATAGATACAGATTGGGTGAAGGGGACAGAATATATGCAGCATGGCTCAGTTTGCCGAGATAAAGGGATGAACAGAAGAGTGAAGCTGTAGAAGATCACAGTGGTAAGGACTTTGAGGGCACTGAAGGAAGGGATTGTAACTGATCACTTGCCATGTATTTTCCAGCAAATTTATTTCAAGCTCAATCTGCTGGAAGATAGGAAGCCAGTGATGAGTGTAAGAGTGTATTGCGGGTAAGGATTCGGGTAAGAACGTGGGTGTCAGAATTTTGGATAAGCTGGAATTTGGAAATGGTGGAGCTGGGGAGATGAGCAGCATTTGAAAAGTTGCGTCTCAAGATGACAAAGACACAAATGAGGTTTTGGCAGCAATGGACGTGAAATAAGGATAGAGGTGGCCAATGTGGGAAAGATGCAGAAAAGCGGTCTTCATCAGGAACTGGATGTAAGGGAGTAAAGCAAGCTGAGAGTTATACTGAATGCCCAGGTTGCAGGCTGGTCCAGTAAGTTGGAAAGAAAGGTCAGTAAGGAGGAAATTGGAGCCAGAGGCAAGGAGGCATTGGCAGGAGCCGAGGAGGATAGTTTTCGTCTTATTCTTGTTTAACTGAAGGAAGTTGACATTCAAAGACGATGTCTGACAGGCAAATGGTCAGAACATTATTTCTGCAATCAAGGGTGGAATTGGACAGGTATTTTGGGTGTCATTCCTGCAGATGTGCTTATTAATTTATCTTTGCTCAGGGGAGCATGTAAATGAGAAAAAGGAGTGGCACTAGGATAAAGCCTTGAATTATACCACAGGTAATTGTGTGAGACCGAAAGAAGGATTCATTCGAGGAAACAAAGTACAGGCAATTGGTCATGTCATAATAATAAATAAAAACAGAAGTCGCTGGGAATACCCAGCAGGTCAGGTAGCATCTATGAAGAGCGGAAAACGAATTGACCTTTCGTCAGAGCTGGGAGATGTTGGAAGGGAGCGGATTTAAGGATACAGCCCTCAGGAGAAGTGCTGTTCTTCGAGCTTGTGTTGTGCTTCGTTCGAATAATAATAATCCTTGTATTTGACATAGCGTCTTGTCACATCGTTGAGACATCTCAAAGCGCTTCACAGAATATATTGTAAAATCCAGTCACTGTGTATTTTATGGATGAAACGAGATAAGAAGGAAATTGTAGGATTGAAACTAGGAATGTGCAGGCCCATGGAGGTAGATAAGGGAGGAGAGGCATCAAGGAGGGCAGAGTGGTCAACAATATAGAACAAAGAACATTGATATATTTTCATAATGTCCCCATCCATTTCCAGAGGTTCCAAATATTATGCCATCTTATTCTCACTAGACATAAAACTGATAAAATAAGCTTTGTCCCATCTTGGACTGTGTTCACCAATACTAGTCACATAGTTCACTGGAGTAATACTAGCTACTGTTTCATTGTGTTTTTTGCAGTTTGTCGATGACATAAATTCGCCCTCCTCTGAAAGGATTGCAATTACTAACAAATCTAGAATTTGTAGTCCAAAATCCTAGTTTTCATTCCTTAGACAGTATTACCCTAAAGGCTTTTACAAATTATAACTCAGCTGCAACTTCTTATGCCACTGAAAAAATAAACACATTGATTTTACTTAATCAGAATTCTCTGCAATTCCCATCTTGCAGCATTGGCTACTTTTTTAACCATTTACATCATCTTCTAAATTTCCCTAGTAAAAGGACTGCCACCAGAAAAAAATCACTGGTGGAGTTAATAGATTGCCCACAAAATACACAATTATCACTTTACAGTCAATCCCCTGAAGCGCTCCAGGGTGGCCTTCTGATGTGAAAGGCATGATATCAAATACGAGGATTATTATTATTATTATTATTATTATTATTATTATACTAAATATACAAGGATTAAGAATTATTTAATGATTTTCAGTGTGCAAAAATCACCAATGGTAAAATAGTGAGTGACCCAAGAATCCTTAGCAACAAGTAACACATGTTTGTACAACTTGACTGTGGTTGACACAATTGATACCAAAGGAAGCAATGATATTGAACAACTATTAAACTGCTTCCGGTAGAAAAATAGAACAGAACCCCAGCAGGGACGGCGCAGTGACAAGGGTGGGACTGGTTGGGTATATAGTGTATGTGTATGGGTTTGTGTTTGCAAGGTTTCCTGACGTGTGTTTTAGGTAAACATGTGCACGTATGGTGCACATCGGGGCACCATCCGAAAGCAACAAATGCGCCTTATCAGGGTGTCCGTGGGTGCTCACATGGATGTAGTGCACACTGGGGTGATTCTCGACTGTCTTAAAGGGAGTGTCCCAAAAAAATGTGTGCACAAGCTGTGTGTAGTGAACTTGTTCACACTCCCCACTAAAAGGGGAGGGATAGAGAGGGGAGTACAAGACACCATTTGTAACTGCGCCCTGCAAATAGCGATAGAACCCCGAGGGAGCAACCCCTCCTCCACAAGGGCCGGGTCTGTTGTGTTCTGTAATGGGATAATAACATGTTGTGCCTTCTTTTCTGTAACAGGTTTGATACTGTCTGAGACCAGCGTAAGTATATATCAACAAATAAATATATATATATTGATTAAAAACATTCCAGATGTCCTGACTCTTGAAGTAACCAAATCATCTGGTAAATCAAAAATTCATTGAGATTACAATATACAAACTACATTTGGAAGTGTTTGAAAAAACACATTTAGCTATACAAGACTATGACTACAATTATAAGTCAACACCAAAACAGCTAAAGGGAATTTTGTAAAGAAGAAATGAATCAAACCGTATCCAGTCATCACAAGCTTCGTTCTGGCCTTGTGACATTAGTGACAATTATAGACTCAACAAAAATAGCACTTTCACTCGTGCATTGCCTCGGTGATCCAACAGAGGGAATAAATGCGTACTTCGAAATGCATAAGAGCAGTCAAACATTGAATAGGGTTTATACCACTTATGTAATTGCACTGAAATGGGTTTCATCGCTACATCACTGAAATGGAGGAGACAGTACTGTTTAAAAAACACAAGAACCACTCCACACTTTTACATTTATTTAATGCAATAGGTATTACGTGCATCATTACCCACAGTGAAAGATGAGTCTACTTTAAACACAAACAAATTCCTCCACTTGTTTAACCCTTTTCACATAGGACGAACATATCTCAAACATATTGTTGTCTTACAGGCTAAGTCTTGGTGGAATTTTTGGCTTAAAATGTTGACAAAGTATTCCACTTTGTTTTCTCCTTCTTTATCCAAGGGAGCATTGAAGCCAATTGTACCACCACAGCTAATGCAGCAGCTAAGGTCAAGCAACTCAGCACGGAGCAAGATTAAAAATGTTAACCTTGCACTAGTGCCTGTGGCTTAATGCATTACTTGGTGGTGTCACTGGGTCATTGGCAGAACCTTTATCCACTTCTATTTTCAACTTGGTTCATAAATTAGTAAAGAAAGAACTTGCATTTTTATGGCACCTCATCATCTCAAAATGTCTCAAGGTGCTTCAAAGTACTATACTTCTGAAGCATAGTGAAGTATTTCCAATAATATTCTATATTAAGATTTATTACTCAAGCCAGTGTATTTTCAATTAAAGCTTTGTCTCAGATGTAACCATAAAACATCTAACAGTAAAATGAAAGTATGAAAGTCAGTTAAATGCCATTACGAAACAAGCAAATAAAAAAAATTAAGTCAGTGTAAGGCACCTTGTAAATGAGAATCTAACCAGGTAGATAGAGGAGAACCCTATTCTAGCATCCCATCGCACAATATTGCATGGCCTCACTTACAGACTGGTGTCCTGTGGATCTGCTCCAATAGGAAGTATAGTACATTGGGCTTCCAGTGCTCATAAGTGCTTCCCATGCTAAAAACGGTCTGACATCTCGGTTGTCAAGTCATTGCTGATGACACTTCTTGCACATTGCACATGCAAACTATGAGCAGTAAGTGCTGCCAATATCACCCCCAGGGCATTGAGAAGACATATTATGGATAGGAAGCACTGCTGATGTCACTTCAGGTAGGAAGTGATGTCAGTGAGTCCTGACCTCCCATACGTTAGCCATATTTTATAATAATAATAATAATCCTTGCATTTGATACAGTGCTTTTCACGTTTTCTAGACAGCTCAAAGGGCTTCACAGAATAGACTGTAAAGTGAATTGACTGTATATTTGTGGGCAAAATGCGGCAGCCAATTAATTGTACACAGCAGTGTTCCACAAACATTCGTGAATTGAAATTACCAATTTATTATTGTTTTTTTCTTGAGCGATTATTATCAGGCATGCTGAGTAAGGAAACTTGCCCAAGGTTTCACCCTGCCAGGAATCGAACCCAGGTCTCTTACTTGCAAAGCGAGTGCTCTAACCGCTGAGCCACAGGACTCCACAAGATTTTATCACAAGATCATTACAACAACAACAAGATTCCATTTATAAAGCGCCTTTCACGTCAGGAGGACGTCCCAAGGCGCTGCACAGTTGGGTCAGGACCCGAGCAGGGGGGAAATGGTCAGGGTGAGGGTAGGGAAGGGAGGGAGCGAGGAGGGGAAGAGAGTCGAGAGGGGAGCTGAAGGCACGGTCAAAGAGAAAGGTTTTGAGACCGGCCTTGAAGGAGGAAAAGGAAGAAGCAAGGCGAAGGCACTGGGGGATGGAGTTCCAGAGCCTGGGGCTGAGAGGCTGAAGGCCCGACCACCGATGGTAGGGCGGTTGGGGCGGGGGACGTGGAGCAGACCGGAGCCAGAGGAACGGAGGGTACGGGCAGGTAGGTAGGGGGATAGTAGGTTGGAGAGGTAGGAGGGAGCAAGGCCGTGAATGGCCTTGTAGGTGAGGATGAGGATCTTGAAATCAATCCTCTGGGGGATGGGGAGCCAGTGGAGGCGAGCGAGGGTGGGAGTGATGTGGTCCCGAAGCCTGGTGCGGGACAGTACACGAGCTGCAGAGTTCTGAATGACCTGCAGCTTGTGGAGGGAGGTGGCGGGAAGGCCGGCGAGGAGAGAGTTCCCATAGTCCAGCCTTGAGGTGATAAAGGCGTGGACCAGAGTTTCAGCAGCGTGAGGGGTGAGGTAATGCCGTAGTCTGGCGATGTTCCGGAGGTGATGGAAGGCGGTGCCAGTTGTGGTGCGGATGTGAGGGAGAAAGGACAGCTCAGGGTCGAACAAAACGCCGAGGTTCCTGACTGGCTTTGAGAGGTGGAGAGTGCAGCCTTGGATGCTGATGGTGTCAGCGCCTGAGGTGCGGAGGCGCTGACGTGAGCCAATCAGGAGGGCCTCGGTTTTTCGCACGTTGAGCTGAAGAAAGTTGTCTCTCGTCCAGGACTCGATGTCGGACAGGCAGCTGTCAGGACATCGGTGGTCGTGGAGTTGAGAGTAGAGGAGGAAAGGTAGAGTTGGGTGTCATCCGCATACATGTGGAAGTTAACTCCATGTCTGCGGATGATGTCACCAAGGGGGAGCATATAGAGGGTGAAGAGGAGGGGACCAAGGACAGAGCCCTGAGGGACACCACATGAGACAGTGCGGGGGGTGGAGGAGAAGCCATTCGTCGAGACAAAGTGAAGACGGTGAGAAAGGTTTAGATTGGTTTGGATGAAAAAGAACCTTCAGCCCATATAATGATAATAATACTTGCATTTGATATAGCATCTTTTCACATTGTTGAAAGGCACTTCACAGAATATATTGTAAAATGAATTGACTATTTTGTGAGAAAAGCGACCGCCAATTGCGCACAATATTGTCCCACAAACAGTCGTGACCACATTATTTTTTGGAGGAGGGATTATTATTACCCCCAGGAAAGCGATCCGCCAATCGACTACCAACTGATTTCCCTACTTACTGCTGGGTAAACATTTGATCTCACCCTTCAGAACTCCCACCTTCTAATGTCCTCTCATCACAGCATCAAGCTGTTTTGTAAATGAGTCCTGGCCACAAACCACCATTCCTTTTCCATTTGTTAATTACTCACTAGTAAAGAAACATTTCCAGATGTTTGTTCTGAAATTGCCTTTTGCAACCCTAAATTTACTTTGTACTACTTGTTTTGAGTCATCCTGAAGTCCAACGTGACCTCCAAACTATTGGACCCAGAGGACCATGGTATAACAAAGTTTGTGTGTATCATAGTAGTCTTAAATAAAAGGCTTTAGATAGTAGTCTCCTGTAGCCAGGAATTCAAGCTGTGATTTCAACAGCAGACTAGCCTCCAATTAGTCTTCTAACAGTGCTATTCTAAAATATTTGGTTGACACGAAAGTAAAAGATATTGTGCGATAAAATAATAAATCCAAAGGCCTACTGAACAACACACAGAAATGAGCAAGCCAAGTTTACCCAATTGCCAGTTTTATTCTGTGTAGCTGAGAAACCATCTATCACTGTTATCATTTACCTCATTGTATTAACAGGGTCACTTTCAGTCAGCAAACGTGCTACAACAGCATTTCAACCCCGTTATCAAGTAGTTTCTAATCTGTGTCTTGTGTGCTCTGTACAAAAACACATTTAACTGGGCAATAAAAATTGCAGATGTGGCATCAATGTAAATCAGTTTCATAGTGATAATAATAATAGTCTTTATATTTGATATAGCACCTTTTATGTTAGGCAGATGCCTTCACATTACTGTAAGTGTAGTGACTGTATTTTGCAGGTGAGATGCAGCAGCCAATTTTATGCATAGCAAGGATACGCAAATCGTAGTATACTGTACTTGCGGCTGAACAAGCTGACGTTCAACATTTCCCTTGAAGCGCAAAACCACGTGGGGGAGATGGTCCCACATAGCTTCAGGTTCACAGGGGTTGCAATATAACTGCAGCTGGTGCGAAAGCAAATTGTGGAAGCTTATTATGCAAGCTAAAGAAGCTCATAGGCAGTTCACTAAACCATCTGTAAACATCTTAATGTTAAAGCAGTGGTGACAGGATTCTTTACCAGCATGACATATTTCATCCCACTTGGATACCGGTTTGTAGCGCTATGAGCTTGTGTCCAAGCCAGATGCTTTTCCAACTACAGAGCAGTGAGGAGCAGCAATATTACTTGCCACTGACAGCCTGCACCACTCTAAAGCAAAATGTCACTCAAACGATACTTGCAGTTCAAGTTAATCAGTAGACTTGAAATTTCTCTGATTTTTTGCCAGCTACATAAGGACTTACACATGTGTACCAAGGACATATGGATGTTGTGGAAACCTGGTAGTTGTTCTTTATTAAGCTAAGAATATGTGGTCTCCAGCCCTTGCAAATTTTCTGTGATTTGGATGAAATATTATTCACAATTCCACACGTAATTTATAAGAAGAGTTTTCTGTAATCTGTTTGACTCTGTCACTGCAGGTTAAGGCTGCTTTCTGCCAATTCCAGGAGGCTTTAGATTTCCTCTACTCAGAATAATAGATTACAGCACAGAATCAGATCATTTGGTCCATCGAGCCTAAACTGGTATTTTGCTCACTCGAGCCGCTTAGTCTAATCCTACTCTTCTGCCTCGGTCCCTAAACCCTTTAATAGCCCTCTTTATTAAGGAGTTGTCTAATTTTTTTTAAATGGACTATGCTTCAGCAACAGTTTATGACAGAGATATCTACAGTACAATCACCTAATGCTAAACCTCTGTGTATTTTTTTCTAAAAATCCTTTTTAATCATTATCTTAAATCTATAATTACCTGGGTGAATTAGTATTCATAATTACTTGCTGATTAAACGCTAATATTTCCCACTATAAAAGACTGAATTACTTGGAAGGAGGGTGGAGGGGGGAGAAGACAAATGCATTTTGACAAGACCATCGAGGGATTAAGTTTACAGGAGTGACTTATGACAAAGGTTTTATGACAATGCAGTTTTACAGAGGTAAAACTTTCACTCTTAAGAGCAATGCAGCTTTTCAGTTAATACTCCCTAATACTTATGGAATCTGCAGCTTCCTGCAGAAACTATTAAATCTGGCTGTACAAAATTCAGCTTTGCTGCTCCATTGGGTTTCAATGTATGAAAATGTAAAAAATTTAATTTTAGTATATTTATTAAGTCTTTTAATGTAAAGTAAAAAGCTTTTGGGACTGCTGTTGACAGAAATCCTGTGGCATGACAGATGTGGGTGATGAAACAGTTTAGCAGGTGGCCGCTTTGAAACAGTGTGTTATCAGGCAATAAACATACATTTCTGTTACAAGCAAAGTTTAACTGCTTTGTAACAATGCTAAAAGTTAATTGAATTTGTGAGGTTTTTTTCTAAATAATAGAGATGAGATCTTTCATTTTACAAGAGAGCTGAGCTGCTTTGCAATTAATGTGTTTCACCTCAATTTATTTAAAACTTTTAGACACCTAAGCTCCCCCTCAACTTTCTTTCACTCTCCCCCTCCCTGAGCTAGGGCTCCCAGTCAGCTGTGTGAAGTAATTAGAGACAACCTCCCAACGTGAAAGCCGCTGTATAAATGTAAATTGTTGTTTATAATAATCTTTGCATTTGATATAGTGCCTTATCACGTCTTTGAGACGTCTCAAAGCGCTTCACAGAATATACTATAAAGTGAATTGACTGTATATTATGTGGGCGAAACATGCCAGCCACTTGCGCAAAGCAGTGTCCCACAAACAGTCGTGGATTGAGTTACCAAATTATTATTTTAATTTTTTTTAAAAGTGATCCACAAATCGACTAACAACTGGGGTCCTACTTCCTGCTAGGTAAACAGAGGTGTGTGGAGTAAAGAAACCTTCCCCAATGTTTTGCCATGCCCAGGAATCACTTGCAAGGCAAGTGCTCTAACCACTAAGCTACAGGACTCACGATTATATTGATGTTGCCTTTTATTCCAAATCTGAGCTATGGTGCCGATTACGCTGCACTTCACTTTAACATCACAGAGATCTTACTGCCATTCACACCAATAATCAATATAAACACTCTATTAAAAAAAAATGAAAACTTACACATTCAACTTTTTTTTAAATAAATGCATTCAGATATTACTTCTTCAATGTTTTGGCTCATGCTTTTAATTTGCTGATGCAATACAGTATATCTAAAGTGAAGCATGGTGTCAAGATAATTTAAACACCCAAGCAACATATATTTTACTGAATGCCACTACCTTTCTAACTGTACAATACCTACAGCAATTGCAGCACTTCAGCATGTTGTCTGTTAGCCCTCTCCCTATAAATGTTTATAACAGCTTAAAGGGGGGGGCTTCTATTTTTGAACTTTAACCAATTTATAAGTATCAAATTACATTGGGAACAATTTCATCTAATTCCTTTAATCCAGAAAGTTTTCATTTTTTTCCCCAAAAACTATTCAATGATAATTCGATGCAGTGCTGGAGGAGTGGTGCCCTGATGAAGGTGCCATCCTTCGAATGAGACCTTATAAACAAGGTCCGATCTGCCTCTTCATGTGGACCTTAAAGATCCAATGGTACTAAAAGGGAAAGGAGCCTCTCCCACTGTGTCCTGCCATACCAGACCTCAGGGTGGGCAGATCTACCTTCTGTTGTGTAACTGGCCACTAGGAGGGGCAAGAGATTATTCTGAGGCAATGAACCCTCTAATTTTTTTCCTCCGACTGGTCAGGTGTGTCTGAATTTGAATCTCCAGGATCTAATGTACGATATTTGCAAATAGCAAATCCTACACACATCCACAGATGTCTGGCAAGAACTCCACTTGGATATGCATCTCAGTTTCAATTTCTAAATTATGTTTTCAGGATACGGAAAGAGTTACAGATACACTATTTACAAATCCTCTGCAAACTCAAAATGACACCTCAAACAACATCAATAGTGGTATCAAAATACACGTTTTTCACAAGTTTATTTTCCCATAAGTATTCACTAAATTAAACTGAAATAAAGGCATCATGCTGCTTTCCTAATAAAATTTTAATTATCTTTATAAACACAAGTGATGTTGACTGCGGGTATGTATGATTTAAAAGTGGCAATCATATGATTCTTGATTGATTTATATGGAATCACAAGCTAAGCAGCAAGTCAGTACAATAGCTTGTGCACCATGTACCTTCTTTTATGTAGGATGAACATCACAAAACACTTCACAAAGACAATGGTGGAGGAAGCAGGCGAAAAAAGAAAATATAAGGGTATAAACCAAAGGTACAGCGAAAGATATTTTTACAGAGGGATTTAAAGGCCGAGAGGGAGAGCTCAATGCTAAGAATGTTGGGGAGAGAGTTGGAAAAAGCAGTGGCATTGGCTCAGTCATGGGGACAGACAAAGCGAGAAAGGTAGACCAGAATTGGAAAACCGAAGGGTACAGAAAGAGGAATACAGACGATAATAGAAGAATATAAAGGTTAGGGCAGCGCAAGATGGTGAAGGTTTTTGATTTGTTTCAAGGAGAAAAAGACACAGGTAAGAATGAAAAGTGACCAACACGGGAAAAAAGCAAAAGTAGGGAAACGAAAAAGTTGAGACAGAAAGGGCGTTTGCCATTAGTCCAGTTTGCAAGTAATTAAGAACGACTTAAAAGAGGAGTCTCGAAGAATATCAGTGAAATCACCTGCGCAGTCCAGAGAAATTCATCAAAGCTATTCTCTCATTAACAATTAGTGCTTTGACTTCATATTAATAGCATCTGAAGACCTTCAATTATAAACAGCCTTTTATAAAATGCACATGCAGGCAGGTTAAATATGTAACCTCATAAGTGTCAGTTTACAAGTCATCTCGCTTTATTCATTTTTTATAAAGAAAACAAATACGGTTCATCGCAAACTTGTGTAGTGAAGCCAAAGATATTCCAGCACAACTTTTTATTTTCTTCCCAAAAGTACTTCAGCAATTTTGTTGAGAAAAAAAATCCATCCTGCAGCATTCAACTGAAAGGTCAAATTCAAGCCAAACCCACCCCTTTAGGTACTTTTGAACGCACATAACACTCTTGTGCAAAAACATGTGCACACAGCACTAGTATGAGGTTTAAAGCACTATTGTGATTAATAATTCAGAGCGTAATGAAATATTCAGTTTGATGATGGATCTGCAAGTTCAATTTTAATACTGCAAATGTGATGATCTGTATTAGTAAGTGGTACTGTATCAGTGCTTTGTAATTCAAGCCATTCTCATTTGAATCCGAATAATGTGAGGAACAGCACCTATAATATAATATTGTGATATTGATCATTCACCTGCACAGAGCTACATTTAATACATAACTAATGCTGTTGCAATATTGCAGTCCGTGCTTTCACAAAGAGAGTGGGAGATATCAGATCCACTTGCACGCTTGATTTCCAAGAAAAAAAATTAAAGTTTCAAGAAATTAATTCTCTGGCTTTGTGTTCAGTGCCCACACACAACAAAGACCTGAGACAGTTGCTTTAAGTAAACCCTCTCGTGTGCATTTTAAGAATAACATTTGGAAAGGGAGGGGAGGATTGGGGGGGGATAGAGCATCACATTGCAGATGGCAACGGGGTTCGTTTTTATCTGCTCAGCACTGAGCTTGTGGTCGTTATCTCTGCATCTCCCCCTCCCCTCACCCTCCCCCTCCCCTCCCCTCCCCTCCCCGCGCTGGTCTCCGGTGTATACAGTGGGAGGGAGTCTGGTTGCTTTGGCAGTCGGGGCTCGGGCGTTGTTGTGATGTATGGAAGCGGTGCAGAGACAGGAGACAGAGCTGTAGTCTCCACACTCTGTCTGTCTGTCTGTCTGTCTGTCTGTCTGACGCAGTGAGCCTTTCTCACTGGCTTTGTCCTGCACATCTGCACCGCCAGACAGGGGTGGGAGGAAAGGCGAGCGATCTCCACAGGACACCTCCGAACTGTGCATCTGAACACAGGTGACAACGCACCTCTCACCCACCCACCGACCCCGCTCCTGAGAGCCTGACACCCTCAGCGAACCAAAGCACCTTCGCCCCGCAATTTAAAGGCGTTGGATTCACTCCTACGAGCCTCCAGAGAAAGCGCACTTAAGTGGCTTTGCGGAATAAAAGGCGCAATAATGTTCAATAACGATGACAAATATATATATATGTGTTAATCGACTGTTCGATGAACGGGGCAGACGCGTTTTGATTAAAGTTTACCGACCAGTGTGGGGGGGGGGGGGGGGGGGGGTCGTTATCTTATGAAGTGGTTTCCAGCGCAAATATTGTTCCATATATTTTTTTAAAAATGCTCAGTCATTATGGATCAGAACAACTCTGTTCCCGGACACCGGGGCTCGGTCTCCCCGAAGGAGAGACACAGAAACACACTCACATCCCCGATCGGGTTCACACTTCACTTTCTTGGAGCTGCCCTCAACCCTCAACCCTAAACCCTGGTCTTTGGGTTCAGAGTCACCCCATCCCTTCATCCCTTCATCCCCATCCCCTTCCTCCCCATCCCCATCCCTTCCTCCCCATCCCTTCCTCCCCATCCCCATCCCTTCATCCCTTCATCCCCATCCCCTTCCTCCCCATCCCCATCCCTTCCTCCCCATCCCCATCCCTTCCTCCCCATCCCCATCCCTTCCTCCCCATCCCCATCCCTTCTTCCCCATCCCACTTCATCCCCATCCTTCCCACCCTCTTCCTCCCCATCCCCTTCCTCCCCATCCCTTCTTCCCCATTCCCCCCTTCTTCCCCATCCTCCCCATCCCCATCCCTTCCTCCAACCCAAACACCTTTCGTTAATAAAACAAAACAAGACGCCCAGGTCGCTGCTCGGGCTGATCCGAGGACTCAGATGGTCTAAACTATCCAGACTATCTTAATTTTTGCTAAAAAAAAATCAACAAAAATATTTGTTATATTCCAACCCCCCCACTCCCCCACCCCCCCCCCCCCCCAAAAAAAATGCGATCAACTTTTTCCTTTCAATTCGGAAAGGAAAGGAAGAGAAATCGTGTCTGTGGGGAGAGAGAGACACAGACCCAGACTGGGTTTTGTTGACAGCAGTTTTGTGATCTATCCCCCCCCCCCCTTTGGCTTGTCTGGGGAGGGTATTTTTTTGTGGGGGGTGGGGAGGGGGGGGGGAGGAATCTTTCTGACCCGGGACATAACACATTGCAGTTGCATTCAACGCCTCTACACATCTGGAGGACGTCCCAAGGCGCTAATCTGCTGTGTTGCATCGTTACCCGTTTGCCCAAACTACACATGACTGCACCCCGAACCCTCTCCACAAGACAGAGAGAGAGAGAGAGGAGAGAGACCGACTGGAGAAGCATCTCAAAACAAGTCAAATAAAAGCGCACCGACCGCTCCTCGGATGGATTTCACACTGTCCCAATCCAGAAGTCTTCTGAGGGGGGAAAAATATTCCAAGAGAAATATAGTGTGATAGAGGGGAGAGAGAGAGAGAGAGAGAGGGAGACAGGGAAAAAACTTCTCAGAACAGAGCACTTTTTAGGAGGTGATCCCACCAACGCTGGACTGTTTAAAATGTACATTATATTCCCAGTTTGTCAGCCTGGTGTCCCCCCCCCACACACACACACACACACACTGACCTGAGGCTCTTCACAGTGCATCTCGGCTTGGACCTGATGTGTCCATGTCAGCCCCAGCCCCCCAGCCTCCAGCCCCACAGCCTCCAGCCCCCCAGCCTCCAGCCCCCCAGCCTCCAGCCCCCCAGCCCCCCACCTCCAACCCCCAAACCCCAGCCTCCCAACCCCCAGCCCCCAAACCTCCAGCCCCCAGCCTCCAAACCCCAGCCTCCCAGCCCCCCAACCCCAGCCCCCCAGCCTCCAAACACCAGCCTCCCAGCCCCCCAGCCTCCAGCCCCCCAACCCCAGCCCTCCAGCCCCCCAGCCTCCCAACCCCAAACCCCAGCCCTCCAGCCTCCCAGCCTCCAGCCCCCCAGCCTCCAGCCCCCCAACCCCAGCCCTCCAGCCCCCCAGTCTCCAGCACCCCCGCCTCCAGCCCCCCAGCCTCCCAACCCCAAACCTCAGCCCTCCAGCCCCCAGTCTCCAGCCTCCCAGCCTCCAGCCCCCCAGCCTCCCAACCCCAGCCCTCCAGCCCCCAGCCTCCAGCCCCCCAGCCTCCCAACCCCAGCCCCCCAACCTCCAGCCCCCCAGCCCCCCAGCCCCCTAGCCCCCAGCCTCCCAGCCCCTCAGCCCCCAGCCCCCAGCCTCCAGCCCCCAGCCTCCAGCCCCCTAACCCCCCAGCCCCAAGCCCCCTAACCCCCCAGCCCAAGCCCCCTAACCCCCCAGCCCCTAAGCCCCCAGCCCCCCAGCCCCCATCCCCTAAGCCCCCAGCCCCCCAGTCCAGGGGGTGGGTGAGGTGCACAGATTTACTCACTCACCTTTGACGAGGTGGAGGACACAGAGGCTGAGGGAGAGGATGAAGGAGCCGGTGAAGTGCTCTGTCCTCATGCTGAAGCTCCTCACACTGTGGCCGCGGGGCTCCCACACACACACACACACACACACTCTCTGAGCAGCAGCGGCGCCCCCTCCCCTCCCCTCCTCCTGCTCCTGCTCCTGCTCCGGGGCTGAGTCTCGCTGCCCGTCCCGTCCGATCGGTTTGTGGGCTGCAGGTCGGGCTTGTGGGTCAGTGCCGTGCAATATGCAATGCAGTTGCAGTTGCAACGCGGGGCTGTCCTCCCGTCAAGTGCACTCCCTGCTCCAGCCTGGGCTTGACGTCCACCTGCAGCCACGCTTTTAAACACAAAGAGAGAGGGGAGAGGGGGTGGAGATAGCGCTGATACTGTGCTGACACCCCACTCGGAGAGAATGAGAGACACACAGACACACACAGCGCCGCCACTACACGTGCTCCCCCCCCCCCCCCACATCCCCATCCCCATCCCACCCCATCCACCAACACCCCGGAAACTACTCACCTCCCTCACACCCCACACAGCCACAGCTCCCATTGCTGCTGACGATGCATTGCTTTCATCCCTACATCAACCCGTTTGCTTCCATCGCATTTCACTCCCTTGCTTTTTGGAATTTTTTTTTTGTGTGTGTGTGAATCACCCAAAAAGATGCAGTAACTAACTGCTGGCGAATCGTCTTGTTTTGCTTTGAAGTGTGCATCTTTTTATTTGTTTTTTTTTCCCCTTTAAAAAAAATCCTGTTAGGGTGCCTGAACATTTGTGCATGATTCAATTTCCCTGACCAGCCCAAACTGCTGCATGCAAAACACATCGTAAATAAATTGCATACATGTGGATAAATAGAGTATCAAATCCGCTGGGGCTTTGCTGACATTCTTTCACAATGTCATAACTCATCAGAGGTAATTCATGGATCTGAAAGTGTATTCGTGTGCACTGTCATGACTTGCCTTATTCCATGAACAGCACTCTGTGCTGCCAATTCCCTGTCCTGAAATTAAAAGCTATAATAGTCTGCAGTCCATCGTCGTTGACTGAGATATTGTGTCCAAGAACGCTTTTCTAAACTTAACAATTCATTTAAAATAACAATAAAGAACTCATGTGAAGGTCCTTTCCAGCTATAACATTGGGTCTTTCACACTTCTGTAAGAACAATGATAATACCCTGTCCCCAATGTGACATCCTATTGAATGCCTATTATTAGAAACGAATGTAGAACTGAAATATAAAACGACAAAATGCCGTATTTTCAGTCCAGGTTAACTCACTGCGTATACATGTTTAGCTGAATTAAAAAAAACTGTCCTTCACATATTATAATAATCCTTGCATTTAATATAATGCCTTATCACGGCCGTCAAAGAGTTTCACAGGATGTACTGTAGAGTGCAGTGACTGCAATTGTAGGCGAACGCCCCAGCCAATTTGTGCATAGCAATGCTACACAAACAGCCATCAATCGAATGACCAATTTTATCTGGGGGATTGCTGGCCAGGATACCAGGAGAAACTCCCTTCTCTTTTCAAATAGTCCCGTGGGATCTTTAACATCCACCTCACAGGCAAATAGGACCTCAGTTAATGTGTCATTCATAGGATGGCACCTCTGACAATGCAGGGTTCCCCAGCACTATATTGAAATGTCAGCCTGGAATATCAGTTCAAATCTCTTGGCCTTCTTGCCAGCCTCCACTGGCTCCTATTGCAGAATGGATCAATTACACGAACCCCAAACTCATGTACGCCCTGCGTTCATACCACTCCTCTACCCACCCACTTTGCTCAGCTGGCTCCAGCCCCCTGCACGTCCCTTTACTCCTCAGATCCACCATTGGCAACACTGCTTTCAGCCATTACACCTTCAGACTCTGGAACTCTCTGCCTCAATCCCACTGCCTTGCTGTCTTTCTCATGTTCATATCATGCCCAAAGACCTTCCTCTTCAAACATCCCTACAGTCACCATTCCTCTCTCCCTGGCTCGGCATCAGCCTCCGCCACTGTTAAGCACCCCAAACACTAACCAGTGTGAAGGGCAGATGCTATATAAATGCAAATTGTTGTTATTTGTTGACTCAGAGGTGAGAATACTACCAACTGAGTCAAGAGTGACATATGTATGTATAAGACTAAATAGTGACATGCATATGAAAAGGTTATACTATTTTTCATATCCCATGTGTATCTCAGTTGCTTGGAATTATAGTGGATACATGCCAGCTGTGAGTCGCTGGTGCTAATACAATAAAAATCATCATTTTATAAAGGAAAATCTTATTTTGTCCACTGAGAGCATTTGATGATTGGTGATGTGGAAAGGTTTGTGTTTGATTCCTGAGTGCTCTAGCACCTGTTTTACAGCAATCTTTCACAGTAAAGCTCCCTCTGTTTTGGTCCAACTCTGTGCCTCATCAATCCCACTTATCCTCACAAGATTTTCCTCATTCCACACACCTCTGTTTACTCAGTAAGTAGGGACCCAGTTGTTAGTCGATTGGCAAATCGCTTTGTTGGGGATAATAATTCCTTAAAAAAAATGATTTCAATCCATGAATGCTTGTGGGACACTGTTATGTGCAATTGGCTGCTTTGTTTCACCCACAAAATATACAGTCAATTCACTTTACAGTAGCGCTTTGAGATGTCTCAAAGATGGAGTTCTGTAGCTCAGTGGTTAGAGCACTTGCCTTGCAAGCGAGAGACCATGGTTCGATTCCCGGCAGGGCGAAACCTTGGGCAAGTTTCCTTACTCCACACACCTAATAATAATCCCTTAAGAAACAACAAAACAAAAACAATAAAATTGGTCACTTCAAGCCACGATTGTTTGTGGGACATTGCTGTGCACAATTGGCTGCCGAGTTTCACCCACAAATATACAGTAAAATTCAATTTACAATATATTCTGTGAAGCGCTATATCAAATGCAAGGTTTACTATGATTATTATATCAAATGCAAGGATTATTCATTATTAAGTGTGCCTCCTAATGCACCCGGGTTGTACTGCGTTGTACTAATCATGTGTTGTACTAACCATACTATCACACCTTAGTGAAATTCCTCAAGTAGCTCAAAACTGTGCTGAATTGTGTTATGTTGCTGATTTGCACCCACCACCAAGTGAGGTTGATTTGAAATTAGGTTCTTGGAGCTTCCAAAAGTAGGCAAATTTCATGCCACTAGTCTAGGCGAGATTTAAACTTGGTCCTAAACAACAATAAATTGCATTATTTATTGTGCTCTTCATGCTGGGTAGAATCTTGGAGCACTTAATAGTGGTGGAGCCTGACACTGAAATGGAGAAAGAGGGGAGGTGACCGTAGGTACAGTCGAAGCGGAAAGATTTCAAATACAATCTGAACATGGGTAAGGAGGGGTAAGGCAGAGGGATTGAGGCAGAGAGTTACAGAATTTTGGGGTACAGTGGCTCAAAGCATGACCTCCGATCATTGAGGGAGTGGAGTGGATGAAGAACATGCAGAACGTCTGAGCCAGCTGAGCAAAGGGGGCGGGTAGAGGAGTGATAATAACAATAATAATAATCCTTGAATTTATATAGCGCTTTTCATGTCTTCTAGACGTCTCAAAGTGCTTCACAGAATATGCTGTAAAGTGAATTGACTGTATATTTGTGGGCGAAACGCGGCAGCCAATTGGGCACAGCAGTGTCCCATAAACAGTTATGGATTAAAAATGACCAATTTATTATTGTTTTGTTTTTTTGGAGGGATTATTATTAGGCGTGTGGAGTAAGAAAACTTGCCCAAGGTTTCACCCTCCCTGGAATTAAACCCAGCTGTCTCGCTTGCAAATTGAGTGCTCTAACCACTGAGCTATAGGACTCCACAGTAGGAGTAGGATATAAGCAGGTCAGAGGGGTAGGGAGGTGCTATGGCATGAAGTATGTGAGTGTGAAGATCTGTTTTGCAATAGAGAGCCAGTGGAGCTTGGGTGAAAGGGATGTGGAGCCTGGTACCTAAAACTAACCAGATTGCACTACTAAATAGGCCAAAAGGACTATGCATGGGAAAATAAATAAGAATTTTCCTTGGGAGAGGAGCATAGAGTAGCCAATAATGTAATTTTTAAAAATATATTATTGCAACATTGTGGATGTGGAAGGAGGCGGACAAGATACTTGTTGCTGATGGGACATTTTCTATCTTCTCTCCCCTTGGATCCACATAGTTTTGCAAAAATGTTTCATATCTGCCTTCAGCCTGCTCTTTAGTAACTGCATCTGTGATATATGCTGTACTGTATTAAGAATGATAGCAAGTATTTCTTTAACAGTCAGTCATTTGTGGCCTGCAGAGTTGATAGCTTGGAAACATCTTAACATTTTGGCATTGCTTGTTTAAACGCATGGTGTGGCATTTAATGATACTGTGACAATCAAAACATTAAACTCCAAATGTTCTGTTGGAATTCACTGATGATAAGTCATTATTGGCAACTAATTTAGTATTTGGAAACTTTCACAGGGGTTAATATTTTAACGTTAGAGCTTAAAATGTTCTTTGCAAAGTGTCATTGGAGCTTAATCTCCACAGTACAACCAATTATTATTATTATTAACATATGTGTTTTGCCGTTTTCTGTTTAAAATATTGCATATGGTTTTCTTGTTCTAAATGAAGAGAAATCCAATTTTTAAAAAATTGTTTACAGTCCTTTGGGAATATTTGGCGATATTTTGAATTTGCAAGGATTAACCCTTCTAGTAAAGCATTTATGTAAATGCTTCTTATTATAGCTCAGTACTTTATTAAAATATTCATGAATCAGTGAACATGTCTTAGATCCCAGCCTCTGAATAAATTTAACTTACATGATTTTTTAAAAAAAAACTTTCCTACTGAATTGTTTGCAATTCACTGAATGGGAAATGCATTCCTTTACCCACCTTTTCCTATTTTGAGGTCACTGATACTATTTTGTGTTCTGATGAATTAGACAAAGTTTTAGAAATGATAAGAACAAATATGTTATTCTAGAACTAATTTCATTTTTTTAAAAAAATATGTGCTCAAGGTTTCCTGCTTGCATATTACTTTTCCAGGAACCCATGCATGGGCGTTTCCTCATGTGCCACAATGAACCAATAAATAGAACATGCACAATAACAAAGTCTCTTGTTTTCTCTCTATCCTCTCCCTCTATCTTCCCTCTTTTCAGTGCCTCTTTCCAGGGAAGATTAGAAGCACAACTTCAGTGTATAGTTAGTACATTTTCACAATGGACTAAAGTGCTGGGGTTGCCATTCTGGAAGCTGTAAACATTTTAAAAATGTTAAATGAAATACACTGTATTAAACAAAATGTCAAGTACACAATTTAAATAACACCATATGAAATAATAATGAAGAATGTAACAAAGCCTGGGGGTGTGGTAATCTCTTGTTTTGTACTGTTACTGTTTTGCCTGTGCTTGCTTTGTACCTAACTTATAATAATAATAATAATAATCCTTGCATTTGATATAGCGCTTTTCATGTCGGGAGGACGTCCCAAAGCGCTTCACAGAACACACTGTAAAGTGAATTGACTGTATATTTGTGGGCGAACGCGGCAGCCAATTGCGCACAGCAATGTCCCACAAACAGTCGTAGATTGAAAATGACCAATTTATTATTGTTTTTTGTTTTGGAGGGATTATTATTAAGCGTGTGGAGTAAGGAAACTTGCCCAAGGTTTCGCCCTGTCTGAAATTGAACTCAGGTCTCTCGCTTGCAAAGCGAGTGCTCTAACCACTGAGCTACAGGATGAAAGCAGTTGAGCATTTGCAAAGTCATTATGGACAGTTAGTTTGTTCCTGTTGAATGTGTTGTTTTGGATACCTTTTTTCACCCACATCCCTACCTTCACAAAACTTGGTGTGTCTATAACCTTCTACTTCACCAAGCTCCACTGGCTCCCTATCTCCAGATTGACCTCAAGTTCTCAAGTTAGTAGTTTCTCACCTTTAGTAAAATGACCCACAAATCTTTTCATGCCTCATTCTTCTCTCCATCTGTAACTTCTCCAGCCTCACTCTTCTGCTCACCGCCTCCACTCAGCAAACTTGGGCTTGTTGTGTGTCCCCTGCTCCTTCCACAATTTGCAGCCAAGCCTTCATCCACCATGTCCTGACATTTACCTCTACCTCTATGGTCCTCACATGAAGGACCCTATATAAATGCAAGTTGTTGTTATTACTCTATGTGAATGTCACTATGTAAGTGTAGGTTTTTGTTACTTTGGCAAAATCTGTGCAGCATGAAATCAGGTCCAGGTTTTGCAATTGTGTGGGAAGTTAGATGGACGTGCTGCAGTAATGAATTACAGAGAAAAGAATAGCCTTTTATTTATTTGCTGAAGATGCAGAACAGCATCTTTGCATGCAATGCAAGCAAAGATGCCGAAGGAGGATGAAACATAATCCAGACTACGTGGCTTCATTTTGATAAATATTTAGATCATTTATTCTATTTGTTTTTTTTGTATTTAAACCACATGACAAAACATTTTAAACTCGCTTTGTTTGCACTTGGATAAACAATTGCCATATTTTTGTTATTTTCTTTAAGGGATTTATTCTCTTTTTCTCATCGGATAACCCATTTGTTATTTCGAGGATTTCCTTTGTTCTGGGCAGCATGTGTATGGATGAATGTTGCTCCCCTGAAGTTCTGGTGTGACCATTACATTTGATTATTCATGAAAATGGCTTCTTTTTATGTGAACATACTGTTTCCAGAACCACATCCAGAAAGGGTGAACAGATAGTCTGTTAACTATAATAACAACACCAAGAACAATAATGCAGAATAAATGTCTTGCAGCACTTCAATGAAATTATTGAAATGTAAGAAGAGCCTTTCGGCAATGTTGTTTAATTGATCTATCCCTGACTGCGACTATTTTATTGATACGTCTAATCATATTTCAAAAGTCACTGTAAAACAAGGGCAAACTGGGGAGATGCTAAAAACATGGCCAGTTTGTTGGTTACCATTCATTTCTGCTCTGTTATCCAAGTTTACTGGATACATACTAGCCACTTAATAATATAATAATCCTTGCATTTGATTTAGCATTTTATCACATCTTCGAGACTCTCAAGAATATACTGTAAAGTTAATTGACTGTATATTTTGTGGGCAAATAATACCAATCCAGACACCCTTACTCTGGGGGGGTTATTGGAATATACTGAATTGAAGTTGAGGGAATTTCTAGCATTGGTGCCTTCATCTTCCAAGTCAGTTTGCAATTTGTACAAAGGAGAAATGGCAAATAAATGTAGGAAAGCCAAGATAAGAGACGTTCTCTGATAAAGATGTTCAGTGTCTGTTGGCAGGGATTGTAACATCAAAACCAATTTCTTTGACAACAATCATCTGTTGGATAGCTACATACTTCAGGAACACAAAATCCTACCTTTGTTGGATAATGCCATAGCATGCAGGCTACCTCTTTTTCAATAACCACCTTGATTGCATAAAGATAATTCTGTGGAACAGAGAATAGCATCACATAAAAACATAAGCACCCAAGGTTCCTCTGTTATTGCATACATTCACCTATTTGTAAGGGACAGGCTATTTCAAATGAATTTAAAATCTCCAGAATCTGTCCACTTTGAGTGACAAATTTAGCTTGAAGCACAGTGGTTAGTTGGGAGAACACATTTTGCAAATCTTTAGCTTTCTACAAATCATTTTTTTTTCTATTAGCAACATTTTCCTTTCTCGCAAAGGTGCACAGTTTATCAGCATACAATGTGATCATATTTTCTTGTGCCGTATTTGTTAATATCAGACAAAGTTTTGGATTTATAATAATTTGCACTGATATCACACAAGGATCAGACCCAAACACAGGTCCTTCTGTAGCAGGATTCATTATAAACTATTCATGTTATTAATATGAGCTAGACCAAAAAGCTTTCCACCCACAAAAAGTATAAAAGGGTTGCTGAATATGCTTTTCTTTCCCCCAATTAAATATCAGCAATAAGTAAAGGGAAAGCTAGCTTGAATCAATAGTCTACCCAAGGGTAGAAAACCAATTGACAACATGAATGATGATTTAAAAGGAGTTTGTATGTTTAGCTGCAAGTCAGAAATTCTATTTTTCGAACAGTAGCAAGTTAAGACTATCAAAAATATTGGCTATCGATTTTCTCTAAAAATGGTTTACGAGGAAAGAAAAGATTTTTCACAATGATTGCAACATTGAAACTGTTCAAAAATACTGTAATAATGGCAGGTGAATCAAATTTTTATATTATCTTCAAAACTGCAGACTCATCTTTAATTGTACTCATACATTTCTGATCACTATGTCACTTTGAAGTGGCTTTACCCTTGATTACATTTAAAAGTATCATGCATTACATCATGCTCAGCTAGAAACATTATTCATTCAGTTATGAAATCTATACCAATATGGCAAACACACGGCAAAGAATTGAATGGGAAAAGTCTATTGAATCCATCAAGCTCACTCTACTTGCAGTCAGCCTATCATGTACTTCATCCCATCCTGAGGGAAACTCTTGCAATAGATATTTCATGACCTCCAAAGATAATCAATGAAAAACATCCAGAATATTGATCCACTCTACACATATCGACAATTTAACTCCAACCTACTAGCTTCAAAAGAAAACGTTCTCTTCTCTTCCTCCTCCATCTCCCAAAGCTCCAGCAGAACAAAAAACATGACGTTCTGTGAAGTATTTCAGGTAAGTGTGCAGTCAGTGGGAATGTTTAATAGAAAAGTAAATGAAGAGATAAACATCAAGCCCTTCAATAAGACATCACAGAATTGATGATGTTATGGGCAAAACTGCTGATGCCACATAAATCTATACATGAACCAAGGTCCATCTGCATGTTCAGATGGATGTAAAAGATCCCGCAGCTTTGTTCAAAAAGAGAAGGGAGTTTTGTTCTGGTATCCTGTCCAACAATCCCTCAGATATATTTGGTCATTCACCTCACAACTGTTTGTGGAACATTGCTGTGTGCGAATTGGCTACTGTGTTCACTACAAATTCACAGTCACTTTGCTGTATAGCATATCTTTTGAAGTGCTTTGAGACATCTTGATGACATGGTAAGGTACTATATCATATGTCGTTATTATTATTCCTTGTTACAAATACATTACTTGGCTACATATCAGGGAGTATGGAGAAAAGTCAGGTAAATGGTATTCCATTACAGATTAGCCATGAAAACCATAGAAATTTACAGTACAGAAGAAGGCCATTCAGCCCATTGTGCATGTGGTTCTTTCTAAAAACCACCTATTCCACCTATTCTATAACTTTTCCTATTATTATTCATAACATTTCCTATTATGTCCTGTTTTATAGCTTTTCTTTTTATGCTCATGTCTGTAACTTTTCATATTACCTTTGATGCTGTTCTCAATCAGTTACTTAACCAATTCCCTTTTCAATGAGTTAGCTAACCGATACATCACCAACTCGATGGCAGATATTACTTATTTCATTGGTGTGTTCACTTCATCATGTGAACAAAGGGCTTTCATTATTTTTATTTCAAACATTTTAACTTGTGAAGACGTCCAAATAATACTGTACTTTCAGGGTAATAAACTGAAGACTTCTAGCAGGAGTAAAATGGAGAGCTCCATTAAAACATGTGCAATGACATACTGGCACACTGAACATGTTCATAGGACATGTAGGGAGCTGTTTTACAGTCCTCAAAGCCCTTCAATAAGACATCACAGAATTGATGATGTTATGGGCAAAACGGCTGATGCCACATAAATCTATACATGAACATATTATGCAGAAGCATGTACCTTAAACTCTTCCATGCATCTAAGCTGTTTAGCTATTTTAACATTTTCACAGAACATTCCCCCAAAACTTATATTAGGCGAAACAATTATTTTTTATGTTATCAGTGCACACAGCATTTACAAAGTTAATTTTCATAGCTTTCTAATTGATTTAAGACATTAATCTGATTTTACCCGAAGGAAATACAAAGCAGTGTTATTCTCTGAATTACACGGACCTTCATGTATGCTCCTGACTCTTCATTTGCAAAGCAGGGAGGGAAGAGCTGTGCTATTCCCAAAACAATTAGCAACAAAGCAGTCAGGCTTAACCCATATATTCTCTACAGCTACATTTGTCAAAGTCAAGCCTTTCATGTTTTCAAGAAAGAAGGTACATATGAATGACTGCACAGTATCCTTGGAAATACTGAATTCAAAGGCACATCTTCTAAATTGTATTTACTTTACATCTTTGGAGATATACTGTAGCATGCCACAATTTTCCCCTGAAATCATATTAGTATTATTCCTTCGGTCTCGTGGTACTTTTAATGGGGTCCAAAAGTGGCGTTTCACAATGAGATCTTTAAAAACCTTCTTAGCCTCTATCGGGGAATCTTACCAGTAACTGGCAATGAGTCACCACTGAGTCACAGGAACCCCACAAAATATACTCTGACACTTCAGAGCAGGATCCCATGAAACATCCATTACTGGTTACTGGCAGAATTTCAATTCCCTGCTGTTACGAAGTGCCACTTTTGGAACCCCAATATAATTCGAAAGATGCCATTAATTTTCCAATATGAATTTAACCCTTAGGTTGACAGGAGTTTGTGGTTAACAGCTTTGATGTGATTTTTGACTCCCATAAAAAAAACATAGATTGATAAAGGTTGTCACAGTTGTCTGATAGTTAGAAACAGCACTTGGAGGAATTGAATGGAACAGAATTGCCCTCTATTAATGATAAGCACTTGGTAGACTCCGTTGCTATGAAAAACTATATTACTGTAATTTTCTCTGAACCCACAAAAATCACAGTTTAAAAATGAAATCTGATTTCTTATTGTGACTTTATCTTCCTATTTTCTTTTCCCAGCTTTCTCCAGTTGAAGGTCAACAAAACAGAAGTTTTCCTGCTTGGTTCCTGTCAGCACCTTCTCCTCTCAGCTTTTTCCCACCTCTGCAACATTACCCGCCTCACCATTACCTCTCCCCTCGGGCCGTCAAGACCCTTATCTGTGCTTTCATCACATCCAGGCTATGCTTCACATCTGGACTTCCTAACTCTTCCCTCCACAAGTTGCAGACCATCCTGAACGCTGCAGCTTCATTCCCATCCTCACCGGCTCCACTTGCTCCCCATCTCCCTGAGGATCGAGTTCGAGATCCTCGTCCTCATTTTTAAATCCCTCTACGGTCTTTCCCCACTTAACCTTGTGATCTTTTTAAACTCAACCAATCTGCCCGCTCCCTTTGCTTGGCTTTCTGTTGTTAAAACAAATGATGAGCAACTTTTTAAAAATTCTATACTGTACTTTTCAGTGGCTGGATGCAGTTTTAAAAAATAATTTTGTACTGACAAAAAGGTGAAAGAGGGAAGATTGACTAAACCATATTATAGAAACCATATCGTCACCAACCGCAATGTGAATTTGTAAAAATAATAATAATCCTTGCATTTGATATAACTCCATATCATGTCTTCGAGACAACTCAAAGCGCTTCACAGAATATACTGTCAAGTTAATTGACTGTATATTTTGCAGCAAATTTGACCTCTAGAGAAGGAGGTGTGGACAGTTAATGGGTAGATTCATGTCATCTGATCCTGAGATCTAGGATTGCTCTGATGAGTGAACATATTTTCAACATTTCCAAGTAATAATGAATAAAAAAAACTATATTATTAATTAATTCAATACAATTGAATGAATTGATATATTTTGATATTTAATTAATTGATATATAATCAATCCAATTTAATTAATCAATATATTTTGTTTAGATTTTAATAAATATAAATAATATATTTTGTTTCGCATACAAAATATACAACAACAAAATTACATTTATAGAGCACCTTTCACGTCAGGAGGACGTCCCAAAGTGCTGAAAATACAGTCAATTTGCTTTACCGTACATTCTGTGAAGTGCATTGAGACTGTTGTAAGATGTGATAAGGCGCTATATCAAATGCAAGAATTATTATTATATTTTCCCAGTATCAGAATGTGAAAAGTCAAATGCTAAACAAGCAATTCATTTTCTAATGGATCTGAAATAAGTGTGAAATCAGTCATTCCTAAAGCCACATCTTTAAGCTCTTTCATGCAATACGCACTGATTGAGAAAGGTTGTCACAGTTGTCTAATAGTTAGAAACAGGACTTGGAGGAATTGAGTAGAACAGTGAGCTGAAACATTTGGTGTCCTTTGGGACTTCAGCTTGAATGCAGCCAAAACAGATGGCATGAAAACATCTAATGTTTGTTAGAGATCTTAGCTAAATGCCTTTGGACACTTCAACCTCACCCCTAATAGACCAAGGCTGTATTTTGGCAGCCATATACCTGACACAGCAAGGACAGTAAGATCTGGAGGTAATTATTTGCAGGTAAACATCTTTGTGACAATGCCCATATCTCTTACTGCCTGATAATGGGTAGACTGCTGGATAAAGCAAAAAAGCACTATGAGCGTCCCATGACTCATTCAATACCCAGAGTAATGTAAGACAGTGAGCCTGTCTAACTTCAGCTCAGCCGGACTTGTTAGCATAGCCTGCAAATTGCTGCTGAAGTTCTACAAAGATGTTTTGCAGCTGTATAAACTCATTTTCTAAATTGTATCACAGGCTTATTGAGGAAGAAAGCTCAAAATGTCAAAGAAATTTCAAAGCACATTTTATTAATGAACTGAACAATCAACTCCCTATCTTAAAGAAGGATGGGATATTTGACTTTAAACAATTTTAAGCAGCCACTGTAGTCAACAACCAGTGCTAATAGGCAACCTTGCCTGAATGACCAAAGGGTAACTACTTTTACAAATCGAATAGACAATGATACAATTCTAGTAATATTCTGAGGGTATGAATTAGATTTAGGATATAATTTATAGTATTTTTAATTGATTCTTTAATAAGAAATCCATTAAATCCCCATCTTATTTGTGGGCTTGTGGGATCTCTGCTCCTAAAGATTATTCAAAAGCATAAAGATACATAAAGATGTATAGCTGCAGGTCAACATGATGTACTTACATTCAGTGAAAGCTGTTTAGATTCCCATTAGAACATACAACAGATTAGACCCATTATTTACTGTTTGTTTGAATGAAATTTGTGAGGCTATCATCCTGAGATAACATGTATCTTTTCCACCAGGCCCTGAAGATGCAAGGTTATGGAGGAAGATTATCTTTGGGCAATATTGGCCAGGATCCAGAGATAATTTTACCCTTATGATTTGTACAGTGGTATTGTTATTGTTCATCAGATAAGGCTACACAGTTAACAGCTCATTTGTGTAATATAGGAAGAATGCTCTAGGGTACATTTGACCTACACTGTTCATTCTTTTTGTGGTATTGCAATAAGAAATAGTTGGTGAGGGTTAATGGTAAAGACATTTTAAAGTTGTTAAGAGCAGACTTCGTCCATTACAAATATTCTTTTACTTTGATATTTTGCAGGTATCCTGGTGCGATAAAAATCTTCAAGCTTTGGTGACAGAATATCTATAATAAAAGTCTTTAATGGTGATACTTATCAGTACATTACTAGAGAGTATTGGTGCATCAGTAACAGCTCTCTAGTACATCGCTAAAGTAGTGGATATGGATTGAAACCTGCAATTTCCCACAAGCTTAGCGTAAAATCTCAGTTTGCTGTCATGAGCAGTCACAAGGCAGAGACCAGTGGCTTCTCCACAGAGATGGGGAGAAAATTAGAGACTCATAATCCAGGAAGGTTGGATGATTCCTATGGAAGCCTATCACCCACCTCACAGTTTGGCCCAGAAATGGAGAATGCCTCAAAGAGCTTTACAAGAACTCAACAGGAGTCTAAGGTGAGAGGGAAATCAGGGGTAGGTGGTAGCTAGCCAAATGTGTGGTCAAAGAGATTTTTAGATGTTTTTTAGATGGCTTTTCAAAGCTGAGGGAGAGGGAACGACCAAGAGGAATTTGGGAAGGAAGTTGCAAAGGTCAGGGGCAAAGTGATTAAAAAATGTGGGATTGAATGAGCATCTTGCTCTAAAAGCCAATGCAGGCTTGATGCACTGAATTGCCTCCTTCTGTGCTGTAAATTTCTTCAATTCTACAATAATAAAGGGGAGCAAGGTAAGAATTGCAATACAATTTACATTATAATTTACATCTGGATTCTCTCAAATGTTGAGTTGATGAAAGTAGATGAAACCTCGAATATTTGCTCTGTGATCACAAAAGGGTGAACCAACCCCTTTTGTCTTGATATCTTAAGATAATGTTACTAGAAGATATTCTCTTCCCATTAAAATAAGATTAGCATAAGGCATTGGTTCAGACTTAATCAGAGCGAAGGTTACTCACGTAACAACTGGGGGATTGTAAATTGCCTGTTTTCATTTCCTTTTTGGATTTTGTGACATTGTTTCCATTAGCATAATTCATTTGGTGACAAGTACACCATTCTGTTCTCACCCCTGTTATATTATGAATGATGTGCTTAATAATAGTAATCTTTGCACTTGATAATAACACCTTTGATTTCAGGAGGACGTCTCATAGTGCTTCACAGGATTTACTGTAAAGGTTATATTGTAGGGAAGCGTGACAATTTGTACACAGCAATGTCCCACAAACAGCCAGTAAGTGAATGATCAATTTCAGCTCGACAGTAGGCTGAATGGAACATGGATGCGAAAAAAAATTCCATTGCTTAGTACCATCATCTTTCACTTGATGAATGTACACATGCAGGGAAACTTTCTGGGCTTTCCAATTTTATTAATGTAGGTCATACTTCACCTCAAGCATTTGGCAGTGATTGGATTAAAATCAGTCTCTGTGCCTCTGACTAGTTTCGGCTTAAATGTGGGAGCTCATACATGTGTTAGGTGAACATTTCCGTGGTCATTCCAGTCCAGCTGCTTAGTTATTAACAAGTGTGTTAAGCATTTTATTGGGAATAAAGGAAACCTGTTTAAATTCAACCTTTCAGGTGAACCTATTTAGATTCACGATTGAAATTTACTGTCTTATTCCAATGCTTCTGAAAATGCGATTCCTACCTTAATGCAATTTGTTCGGGACAGTAAAACCCCTCTATGTCCGTCTCCCCTCTCCCATGTCAGTGAATGGTGACATGACTATTTTAGTATTAAATACATTACATTTGATGGCTACAGATGTGCACTTTCCAGTAAGGATCACTGAATAGTGATCAAGAGCATTACTTCTGGCTGATGTTTCAACCTTGCTAACCTGAGATCAATTGCAATGCCTGAACTGTTGCCCTGGTTGAAATCAGCTAACTGAAAGCAGGCCTGCGATTGCCCTTGGCAACGTTCTAGTTTGCCTAAATGTTATACAAGGTAATGAATTTAAGTGATTGGAGAAGTCCAGACTTTGATATTACATAGTATGATGCACATGTAACGTCTTGATCCATTTATTAATTATTGATAAAGAACATAGAGTTTGTTTTTTTTCACGTAAAAGGACATGTCAAAGCATTTGACACATATTGTGGTTTTGCAGGCAAAATGTTGCATTTTTCTGTGTACACTTGACTTGAACATCCAGTATTGGGCATGGTCGCTTGGATAAAATAAGTCACAAAGTAACTGAATTGGCCAAACAAAGAACACACAACACTGCTAATCTTCATTATCCAATACAAATATTGACACTCTTATTTATTCTTGTTAAAATCCTGAGATTCCCAGCGATGTAATCCTCTTTGCCCCCCATCATTCCCCTGATTTTTTCTCAAGCCTTTCCATGAGACATTCCTGCCGGATACAGTGTAATCAGCAGTGTTCAGAGCTACTGCAATTAGCTGACAGTCCTACTTTACTTGAATGTATCACCCATTTAAGCTTATCTTTCCTTTAAGCCAAATATCCCTCCACCGGGTTCTGCTAAAAGTGATAATGAAAGTAATTTTAATTTAAGCGTATTCATAATGGGCATGCTTTTTGTAGTCTATTCACATAGAGCACATTGCAAGCTGCTTGAAGGTCACTGTTCTCACATCTGAAAATGCTAATCTTTAATTGTTCATCCAAACAAGCTCATTTCTTGTTTCTTGGTACAAAATGTAGGAAATAAGAAAATATATAAGATGTCAAAAGCTGCCATAATATTGTAAGTATAAAATACAGGCTTTGTAGAGAAATAAATAAATTTTATACAGTGCACTCATAATCAGTGGATACCTCAGATAGTACACACAACTTTGTAGAAATCTACGTTAAACATAGCTGCACTGTGAACTTTCAGCATTATCACTATTCGATGTATTATAGTGACCGAATCATCAGCAGGGCTTTCTAATGGAAGTGAACACAAAGGTCTCAGAAGATGGCTTCGGAATGACTTAAGGATCACGGTGCTCCTAAGTAAATTGTTTGGGGGAGGACAAAAGCAAAATGAATATGTGGAATAACTATACTTTCAACTAGAAAGGGTAAAATAAAACAATGTCAATTGTAGGAAATGTATAATTAAAACCTAAAGTGAAAAAAAGTCCAGAGTACAAATGAAGAACAAAATGATGGTCTCTAAATATATGACAGCCAGTACTAGAATCTAAAAGGGAGTATAAGAGGGATTTCTTTATACTGAGGGTCATGAGAATGTGGAATACACTGCTGGAATTGTAGTTGAACCAAAAATGATCAATATATTTAAGAGAAATTGTTATGTATCCATGAAGGGGAAGAAAATAGAGGTATATAGAAGAACGATTAGGAGGGATAGAGGCCTGTATGGAATATGGGAGCATGGACTAGTTGTGCTGAATGGCCCTTTCCACTATAAATTTAGCGCGCAAGTTGTAAGTAATAAGCTCTAGTATGTAGGAACATTCCACTTCAAATTATACACGTCTAGCACCATTTTTTAATGACATGGTCATCTTAGTCTTATTGATGATGCTATTTAGGTTTGACACTTGAAGGATTCCTCAGAAGTTTTGGGGGAGAACTTGTCTATGCTGAGGAGGAAATGTGTGTTAAAAGTACAATGGGATCACTAGCTCTTGCTGGCTTTATTGTACTGCAAAATAAGAGAAAGAACACAAGAAATATCAGGAGTAGTAGAAATTGGATCCAGGAATTACTCCTAACAAAGAATTCCCAGGGTATGACTTAGTTATGAGGAACTATCTGAAAGCAGCCAAAGTCTGACATGTAAAGTCTGAAGCAGCCAAAACTAATTCATGAATCCATAGGAATCTATTCTGGTTCATGCAGGGTGATTTCCAGAGGGATTCTGCAGTGAGGACTGAATTACCTGTAGCTGTGAAACGAACTACCATCCTTATGTTTTATGCTAAGGGATCTTTCCAGCTAGCCTCTGGGGACATTTTGGGGTGTGAGCCAATTTGTTACATTCTATAGAAGGTAAGAAATACCCGGTACGGAGGGCTGCAAATGATATTTTTTATCATGGCGAGCAACAATAAACTCAGAGAAGCCAGCAACAATATATTATAGTGGGGTGCAGGGAATAACTGATTGCATCTATGTAGCTGTAAGTTTCTCCAAATAGCACTCTGTACTTGAAAAAAAAAGCTTTTCTTCAATAAATATGCCAATTGCGGGAGCCAAATTCATCATGTAACTGCAGATTGCTTGATGTACTCAGACTGTCTACAATCTATTATCCTCAACCTTCTCTTTTGAGTGTAACTGAAAGTAGATGGGTGCCTCATAGGAAATATTGAGTCCTCGCTAACTCTGTGACTCCTGACATCCTTCATAATCTTCAAACACGAACTACAATTGTGTACAAACAGGTGTATGTGCAGACAGGGTATCATCGAGGACACCTTTGACTGTAAGTTTTGTGGGCGAAAACATGGCAGCACAGCAATGTCCCACAAGCAGTCGTGGATTGAGTGATCAATTTATTGTTATTTTTTAAATTAATTTTGAAGGAGCTATTACCCCAGAAAAGCAATCTGACAATCGACTAACAACTGGGTTCCTCCTTACTGCTAGGTAAGCAGAGTTGTGTGGAGTATGGAAACATGCCCAATGTTTTGCCCGGCCAGGAATCAAACCCAAGTCTTTTGCCTGCGAGGTGAGCGCTCTAAGTATTGTGCTACAGGACTCCTACAATATCTTTTTACATTGGTCAATAAGCTTGTGATAGTTTTCTATAAATTGAATGGCCAAACACAGCCCCTGAACATGCCAAACACAGGTCCTGAACATGCGAAACACAGGTCCTGAACATGCCAAATACAGGTCCTGAACTCCAACATATTTGCCACAATAGCCTGCTGGGCTGTCAAAATGACCCTGTTTCTTGCAACAGCCTCCTCCTTTTGCTACTGTTGGCTCCAAATCTGGATCTCCCAAAAGATGCGTGATTTACTATGTTCATAAAATCCTACTTAAAATTGTTAAAATCCACATGATTCTCTTCATCAATGCCGCCTCGCCATTAGTTGCAGCGCACGCAGAGTGTCTTACACTTTTACTCGTGTCCATGATCATAAATAACATTGTTCCGATTAAAAGCCATTAACTCACATTTTTAATACTTACTAAATGATTTCCCCTCTGGGTGTCAGTTTTAGTCAGACAGCAAGGCACATTTGCAGTACGTACTGTACTCCTGTTCCATTTACATAAGCACAGTGCAAAGATGCCCAATTCAATTGGCCTGGTTTATTCTTATGCATTAAACTTTGTGCAGATAGCAGGTTTGTCTGCCCACAGCTGATTCTCATAATTTTTTCATCATTTTGCTGTGGGCAAACATGGGTTAATCGGTTCTTATCTGTGCACATTCAGCATTGTTCCCATGTGCCAGCTCTAATATTCAGATTTGTATTGATTTCTACTATCTTATCAATTCCATTTGATTAGAAGATACCACAATGGCATTGATGGAAGCCTGTAAGTTGAACTCTGTGTATACATCTGAGGATACACACAGGATTGCATCAACTCTCTCTCCGCTGTATCTGAGGGAACTGGTCAGACTTACTGGCAATGAGTGCTATTATCGTGACAGTAATGACCAAACATGGTTGATGTTATGGACAGGTACGTTTATTTCAAATTAGATCTACAGTTTATACTGCATATTATTGCACAGCACTAGCTAGCATGTAATTGATTTGACTGTGCGCTGTCAGTAATCATATTAGAATCAAAGCTGGAGTTGAAGTTACTGACAATAATAATACAGTATAGAACCCTGAGTATTGTATTTTAAAGAACTTGTGTGAAAGAATGTGTGGGTTGTATTTTTGGCAAAAATAAAGTGTTGTCGTTGCAGGACTTGACTTTAATAGTAGAAATTGGAGAGTGACTAACTTCCAGAACATCATGCCCTCTTTCTGCGTAAAAAGATTATTTAAATGTTTAAGGCAGTCATATTTTATATGTGAACTAATTAAATTCAAGCAATTAAAATAAGCTCATCTGATTTACACCGGATGCATTCGCTGGCTACGTCAGCGGTTTTAGCATGTGTTTAGTGAATATGATTAAGCTCAAAAAGCATCAAATAGGCTTTCGTTATCTTACTTATTCTTAAATATTCATGAGGTTAATTTTCAAGTCAGTTTGTGATAGAAAATACTTTAGTGCTGTAAGCTATGAAATGACAACACTCATATGGATATGGTTAAAGTGACAAAATATGCAAGTTCATGCATTCATGTGACAATTTTGACATATAATTTTCTGTTCATGGCTACAGATTAGAGCTGCCCCCTGGGAGATAGAAAATTGCTTTGTCTCATGTAATTTCTTCTAACTACCCAGCAAACAAGTTATTGGAATCCCCAAAGTTCAAAATCAACACTTTTGTGTGTTTCTAACAGATATATTTTCAGTCTGTCTTTTGTTTTGTTTTAAATCTGCTAGACTTTATGTTTATTTCTTCACAAGTGTAAATTTATTTCAAAAACTCATTTCAATTGGCATTAGATAAATGTTTGTAGCCTTTCCTGGAGGAATAAACACATGGACCAAATAGTGGAAATGATGGCTTTCTGCTGCCTTGTACCTTTCTATGATTCATATTGTGTTCCTTGTAATAATTAACAATGAATGAAATGTTGCTTAAGGACATCATCCTTCGCTTTCCATTGGTGATAACTGACCTGCCAATCAGTGTTACCTCAACATGCTTTTTTCTGAGGCAGTTGGATGTCGCGAGTGCCATCTTGGAATTTCCTCACCTACAAGGCCATTCACGGCCTTGCTCCCTCCTACCTCTCTGACCTACTATCCCCTATTCCGTTCCTTAATTATCATAATGGAACATTTTATCAACATGAGACTGTCCTTAATGACAAGTTTGAGTTGAAAACTCCCTCAACCTTGGGAGAATGATTTTTTTCGTGGGCTTCTCACAATCTGCCATCTTTTGTTAAACTTTTAATGCACAATTTATATTTTGATTCCCAACCATTTGAATCCCAGCCTTTTAACATTAAAATGTTACTTTTAAGATTTATTTTTGGCCAGTAACCGGATTCCTACTTACTGCTAGGTAAACAGAGGTGTGTGGAGTAAGGAAACTTGCCCAATGTTTCGGCCTCCCTGGGAATCAAACCCAGGTCCTCTCACTTGGGGGGGAGTGCTCCAGCCATTAAGCTACAGGACTCCATATGTGAAATGTGTGCCCTCCCCAATTTGTGAGCAGCCTGAGAAAGGAATTAGTTTACTAAAATGAAAGGGTTGTTCAGCTGTTCACTCTTAAACCTACCATTAAAAACAGCTATAAAGTTGTATGTTTAAGCTCTAATTTCTGTACAAATTCTTAATTGTCACTTCGCCCCTCCTGCTCCATCTCCTCGGACTTTCCTCCATGTTCTCCTCGCTCAACCTCTCCCTCCACATCAACTCCGCCACTCACAGTCACAGCCAACCACTCGATTTGGTGATCACCCGGGGCCTCAGTGTCTCGGATGTCACCATTACCGACAAGGCCATCTCCGATCACCACTTCATCTCCTTCACCACCTTCACCCCCCTCCCCACCTCCACCAGACCCACCACCATCTTCTACTGCCCCTGGAAGAAGTTACCCTTACAATCCCTAACCGCTGCCTTGGAGTCCTCTGAACTCCTCTCTCTCTGGCCTTCATCCCTCACTGACCACTCTTCTACTCTCACCCTCCTCCACAACACCCTATCCTCCATACTCGACACTCGTGCCCCCATCACCTCCCTCTCTTATTCTCGCTCCTCCCCCTGGTTCACCACCCACCTCCGCTCACTGAAGAGCCAGGTGCGGGCCGCTGAAAGCATCTGCCTCAAATCTGGCCTAACGGTCCACCAACAAATCTGGCTGGATCTCCTCAAAATCTACCGCTCCACTTCAGCCAAGTCGTCCTTCTACTCCAGGATAACTCCACGACCACCGATGTCCTGACAGTCTGCCTGTCTAACATTGAGTCCTGGACGAGAGACAACTTTCTTCAGCTCAACGTGCGCAAAACTGAGGCCCTCCTGATTGGCTCACGTCAGCACCTCCGCACCTCAGGCGCTGACAGCTTCAGCATCCAAGGATGCACTCTCCACCTCTCAAAGCCAGTCAGGAATCTCGGCGTTCTATTCGACCCTGAGCTGTCCTTTCTTCCTCATATCCGCGCCACAACTGGCACTGCCTTCCACCACCTCCGGAATATCGCCAGACTACGGCACTACCTCACCCCTCACGCTGCTGAAACTCTGGTCCACGCCTTCATCACCTCAAGGCTGGACTATGGGAACTCTCTCCTCGCCGGCCTTCCCGGCACCTCCCTCCACAAGCTGCAGGTCATTCAGAACTCTGCAGCTCGTGTACTGTCCTGCACCAGGCTTCGCGACCACATCACTCCCACCCTCGCTCGCCTCCACTGGCTCCCCATCCCCCAGAGGATCGAATTCAAGATGCTCATCCTCACCTACAAGGCCATTCACGGCCTTGCTCCCTCCTACCTCTCCGATCTACTAACCCCAACTTACCTGCCCGTACCCTCCGTTCTTCTGGCTCCGGTCTGCTCCACATCCCCCGCATTAGCCGACCTACCATCGGTGGCCGGGCCTTCAGCCTCTCAGCCCCTAGGCTCTGGAACTCCATCCCCCCGTGCCTTCGCCTTGCTTCCTTCCTTTCCTCCTTCAAGGCCGGTCTCAAGACCTTTCTCTTCGACCGTGGCTTCAGCTCCCCTCTCGACTCTCTATCCCCTCCTCGCTCCCTCCCTTCCCTCCCCTCACCCTGACCATTTCCCCCCTGCTCGGGTCCCGACCCAACTGTCCAGCGCCTTGGGAAGTCCTCCCGACGTGAAAGGCACTCTATAAATGAAATCTTGTTGCTGTTGTTAATAATTGGCAATAATTAAGCAAGGGAAAAACATTTAGGAATACTGGGATTCCACTTGTGCAAGGCTGAATAGAACATATCAATGAGTTATTTCCTGGGGCCCATCACTGCTGATTCCAAACCTAACTCATTTAACATCCATGTATACATTTCAAGCAGATCTTGCATTGACATTGTTCAGGGGTGGGAACCTTTGCTGATATACCCCTCCCCATCCTAGATCAATTAAGCCAATTGTAGTTTCCCTCACTATTACACTGCAGAGATACACTAACTCAGCACAGATCAGGTACCAAATAGAAGCCATTTGTAGCTTATTATTATTGCCATGTGACACATCTCCCCATTCTGTCTACGGAAATCTATGGGCTCTTCGGCTATTTTAAATACATGAAACTGCATATTCCCAGTGGAAGTGTATTTGAATTGGTAAGCATACCACTTTGCACTTACATAGGGAGTCAGCATCAGCCAGGAGATGACAAAACCAACGATACATACTGAAAGATGGAATTGAAAAACAAACGTATTTATGTGTTAACTAAAGATTCAGTGAAAACTGCATGTTATTGAAATGGTTTGACTCACCTTCGCTGAACAAAGTGCTGTGTTATCATTATGCTGAGCATCGACCTTAAATGAGTATAGCAAATATACACTGAAGTGGTTTGGTCAATTATATACTTTGAAGACCTGCATGGGATGGGCAATAGTGGAGAGATCCATTTCCATATCAGCACTGAACAGCTAAGTAGAACCCATTAAACAGTCCATAAATGACACACGGCATCAAACAGAATTAGCATTATAGTGGTGTTAAAATGCATAATCTTTTGTTATAATCCATATATTGATGTTCCTAGTCCTAACTTGCTGTTTCAGTGCTTCTAAGACTCTTGTCGTTTGTACAATTCCTGATCCCAAGCATTCAAAGCTCCCGTGTCTAGCTTCTGTGATTTAGCACATTGTTATCTCTAGTGAGAATCTTTGGCTGTGAGTTATTACTTCTAGACACAAATAATGGCGCAGTCTGGATCAGTGTTTGCTTTGCATAGAAGCCAATATTCTAATCTGTTTTAACAATCTGCACAATGAGTTTCATCAGTCGTTGAGTTTCACCTCTTGTTTAGTCTGCCTTACCCAATAAATTACATATCCTTTCAGTTGACACATTGGCACAAATGTCATAAGAGACACATACTCACATGCTCCTTTGAGAGAATGATGGAAGGAAGCATGGGAATGTACATATATTGGTAGTGTTTTATAACTTTTAAATACTCTGCATTTCACCTAGTTTAGCCTGTAAGACCATTTTGTTTTGATTTTTTACATCACAAGATTATATTCTTAAAATAAATTGTATGCAGTCTTAAAGATTAAGACAAAATGGTCTTGCAGGCTAAGACGAGGAAGCCTGATGTGGTTTGCGGAATAAAGAATGCCATACATTTGATGAGTAATCTAACATTTTACGAACATCCTGTATTTTCCTCCCTATTTTCAAGATGTTAAAAGTTTTATTAATGGGAAAAGAATTTCTTTCTCCAGAAAGTTACTATTTTCTATTTTCTTTATTACTAAAAAAAATTATAAACAGAATAATTAAGCTACAAATTGAAAGACTCCACAGAAAGAGAGATTTTAGACTTTGTAAACAGGTCAATCATATTGATGTAACAAACTGCAATACTTCAAACAAAACAATATTAATCACTTGCTGATTCTCTCATTGAATGTAATTTGAAATGATAGCATATTGCACAAGTGATAGTCATGTTTATAAGCTATATACACAGGATTTTACTTAATTAAAATTAATTAATCTGTGATCTGTACCTGTTTTTGGAGTTACTTAAAAAATGTCAGGGAGATATTTGAAAATCGTTACAGATTGGATTATTCTGGATAAACTGTCAATCTGTCTGTAAAATAATCTAGCAGGTAAATAACTGACTGCAAAAACAGGCACAGCAGAGGGAATACTCAGCAGTAAACTGTGGGAAATGAATATAAAATTGCTCTGTTTTAATGTGTATCTTATTTTAAAAGAGGTCAGGGTAACATTTTGGGATTTGCTACACAATGCTAAGGCAAATTAGGGAGAATGCCTTATTGTTTAATGACAAACTACAGGCCTATGTGGGCAAACTTAATAAGTACCGATAGAGGATTTCAACTAACTCAAACTTACACTAAGAATACCCAGTGGAAAGGACTCTGAGTTTGTCAGTGTAGTACATGACTGCTTCCTGTCTCATTGTGTCAAGGAACCCTCAAGGGATATCACTCTCCTTGACGTATTTCTTGTCAGTGATCCAGACACTATTGAGGGAATAGATATAGATAAATCACTGGGGGATAGTGACCAATAACATTCACTCTGACTTGGGAAGCAGTTCAAGCATGTAACCAAAGTCCAGTGTAAATGTCTAAATGGGCAACTGTCAAGGGTATGAGGAATAGAAGTATAGATTTGTTTTCCAGTTGTAAGTAGGGACCCGTTGTTAGTCGATTGGCGGATCTCTTTCTGGGGTAATAATCCCTCAAAAAAAAATGTGGTCACTCAATCCATCACTGGTTGTGGGACACTGCTGTGTGCAATTGGCTGCCGCATTTCACCCCAAAATATACGCAGTCAATTTACTTTACAGTATATTCTGTGAAACACTTTGAGATGTCTCATAGAATTATACAGCACAGAAGGAGGCCATTTGACCCATCGTGTCTATGCCGGCTCTTTGAAAAGTGCTATCCAATTCAAACCCACTTCCCCGCGCTCTCCCCATAGCCCTGCAAACTTGTCCTCCCCAAATAATTATCAATGTCTCAATGATGTGACAAGGCACTATATCAAATACAAGAATTATTATTATAGATGGGAAAGAATGGAGGGGAAATGGTGGGGGGGAGGGGAGTAAAGCAGGTGAGGTTAAATGGACATTATTCAAAAATTATGCAGAGGATACAGGATTTACATGTCTAAGTATAGCAGGGTACATTAAACAAAGAAGCTTCAAATTGAATCAAGGGAGAATTTAATGGAGCATTAAAGAATAAAGAACAAAATACAATCTTTGGAAGACAAGAGGTGAGAGCTATTGGGCTGAGTACAAAGGCATACAGATGGAGATAACAAAAGAGAGATTAGGAGAGCCAAGAGAGAACTGGAAATGTATATAGCAGCAGATATAACATATTTCACTGCTGTAGCAGGTAGTCATGGAAGAAGTTATAATCTTAGGGGACCCAAAGGGTGTTGAAAGAGAGAATGAACAGTAAACAGTAAATGGCTAGCTCTTCTGTTTTTTTTCTCAAGCAGAATACTGAAACATTCTACCCAACATCCAATACATGTTATGTGAAATGTAGGACTAACATTAAGCACAAATCAATAGATAGTCTCAAAAGAGGTGAAAACCAATAATACTAATCCTTAGACTTGATGTAGTGCCATGCACATGATTTATTGTAAAGTGTAGTGTCTGTGTATTTTGTAGACAAATGTGAGAGCCAATTTGCTCAAAGCAATGTCGCCCAAACAGCCATGAAGCTAATTATTTTTTTCTAGGGGATTGTTAGCCAGGACACCAGAGAAACGTCCTTCTCTTTTCAAATGGTGCCCCAGCATCTTTAACATCTACCTAAACACACGAAAAGGCCCTTGGTTAATGTCTCATCCAAAGAACGGCACATCTGACACACCCTAACACACTGATGAAGTATTAGCCTAGACTATAAAAGTTCAGGATCTCGACAAGGGGCTTAAACCCATATCATTTTGGCTCAGAGACCAGAGTGCTACCAACTGCACCAAGGCTAATACCAAACTAATCCTAGAAGACAGATGAGATGAAGCTCAGAATGCACAGAAAAATACCAACCTTGTATAGTTCACACGCAGATGAAATTCTAACTTGACAGTGTAAAGCCATGTTGTATAGGATCGTATGATGCTATGCTACGACTTTCATTTAGTGTATGTAGCATGCAGTGAGAAGGGGGTAAACTAACAGCATGGGCCGTGAATTCTACCTGAAACTGATGGCATGGGAAGTGTTAACACTTGGTGGACTCATCTGCAACAAGTAATTTTATTTGTTTCACAACTACAGCAACAACCACAACAACTTTCATTTCTATAATAGGATAATGTTTTCAAATAAGATAATGTCTCGGTTATTTCACAGAAACGGTGCTGGAGGTGAGCAAGGGAAGAGGGGAGGTGACCGTAGACTCAGTCAAAGAGGTAGGTCTGGTATGCTCAGGGCTCAGTCTGGTAAGCTAATTTTTATTGTTTCCTCTTTGAAGGGACAGGGAATGACATAGCCCAGATGAAGCTTCACATAGAATCCAGTGCTTCATTTTTTAAGATCATCCTTTAAATTCAGCAGCAGGGAAAAGCCATAAATCCAGTGGAAGTGCTGAAACACTGCTCTGTGTAAAGGATAGACCTCTTTATTGCTTGTTGCTACTTAATGCTTGTTAAGATAAATAGGTCATAAATTCTTGAAGGTGTAGATACCTAACCTCCCAAGAAGAAATTTTATATTTTTCTCTTTGTGCTTTGTTCCCCAGTCGATTGCTAATAATAAGCTGCAGTGCAAACCGTTGTATAAATGGAATGTCGTAAGTTACAAGAAGGTTGGGTTGCGTAAAGAAAATTATTGCTCTATTTTACACTTTAAGCACTGCTTTGCCTCAGCTTTCTGCTGGAGTTATTGTATACTGTTACCTACCAGTCTGTTTATTTGAGGTCAGGAATGCCTTAAGATATTCACAATGCGTTGTTGTACTTTAGTATGAAAAATATCCAAGCGTAGATCTTTAAACAGAAAAGCTAATGTTCCATTTTGTAGATTTCAAGATATTTTGCTCTATGTTCCACATACAGTATTTAAGTAATCAATAAAATGTCAAATTATAAACACACTGATTTATGACATAAGCCCTTCAAGAATCTTTTGGGTGAATTAATTATCTTAAAATTTATAGTGTTTGGAGGAGCTCAAGTGCTTGAGTTCTTTATTTCCAAAAGGTCATGAGTGCAAGTTATAGAGCTGCCTATCATTGGGATTTGTTTGTCTTGGTTGGCTGAGTGTTGTCAGTTCCCAACAGAGCCACAAGATGCAGCCTCGCATGTCCAGTCTCCTGGGAGTGGAAAAAATGACACTCTGTCTTATCCATCATAAATCATGTTTACTACTACTAGTGACCAGGAAAGGTTGATCCCAGTCTTAGATTGTCCTCCCTGTGAGAATGCATAATGGCAAGAAGAGAAACATTGATCCATGTTTAAAGAGAATATAATAGTTTCAAATCTTAAGGAAAATTGGAGAAATCCAGTGAGACAAAAACAATATTCTCAAAGTGCTGTTTAAGAAAACGCCTGTTCTGCTCATTTTTAAATTTGATTCAAATGCAATACAATATGTTTAAATCTTTAACAGCTAAATGAATGAAAATTGCAGGAAAGAAATTAAGTATTGTTATGTTTGCTTACTTCTGTGTCCTTGAGATAAAGATTGTTGACTTGGAAACGACACAACTTAGGGCTTTGACTGCCAAACCACTTGAAAAATAGGATTGGAACTTCCATTGCAAATTTTACAGCAATTTTTTTTAACAGAAATTCAATTTATTTTAACTTTATCTTAATTTGGACCTTTTTCTAATGTGAAACAGCTCAGTAGGCAAGAGATTATTATTTCTCCATCTGCTTATTTATTGTTTCAATTGCAAAATGTTGCCTACCACATCCCTTTAACAGATACACTGTCATCTCTTTTTCACTGCAGTTGCAAATAGGAAATCTTGTAACCCTTTAAACAACAGCAACACACAGTGTGAAATATGAGTATAAAGATGTGATGTTTTAATTACCACTGGTGTTGTTTTGCCACAAATTATGGCTCGAACTATTCCATAACTATTCATTGGTCTTTGGTGTGAACCTCTTCCACTGCCCCCCCATTTCAGCAGAATGGATGTTCACCTGAAGCTGCCCTGAAGTTCAAACTCCACATCAGGTCTTAGAATTTACAGTCCAATCTGACACTTGGATGCAGTGCTGAATTGTTGGAGGTGTCAATGCAATGCTCACCCCATCACAACATTGAAGTGTCAGTCTAGGCTATAAGCTCTAAGTCCTTGATGCGAATCTTGAGCTAAATCTTTTGTTGAAGAGGTGAAAGTCCGACCAACTGAACCAGGCTGACAATACTGCAATACTATGAATATACCATAATTAGTTTGGTGCTAATTCATCATCTTGTACAGTCATTTATCGGTGTGCTTTATACAGAAGGATGTCACCACCCACACAGTTATTGAGAGAAAGAAATTTAATTTCTCTTAAAATAAAATAGAAAAAAATGGAAGAAGTGAGAGCTACAAGCGAATTGCAAAAATAAATGCTGCTGCTGATTTTCAACATTAGATTTTTGGTAGAGAACCAAAGTTCTGTTCATTAATCACTTTCAAGTCAGGTGTTTTAAATTCTCCTTTTCACATAATGAGTTCTAATTTGCGATATTCACAAACCAGGTTCGTTGTGTTCTTTGCACCTCCTGGTTTGTGATATACACAGTGGTAAATCGGCAAAGTTTTAAAAAAATACTTTTTCATAAACTCGTGTTATTTCTATGAATCTATAGATTAAAAAGTCGATTTTGTGAATATTGTAAATTAAACTCCAGTGCCCTTAAATGACTGCATAAACTAGTAGATTAAAATAAATGTTTCCGTGTTTTTTTCTGCTTTGACTGACAGTATTAATGTACATAATGTACATTTGTCCTTGACTCCAAATCAATAATATGTTAGACCCACTGCACTGAATGTTCCTGTGATGATTATCTTAGATTATTACTGTTGAATGTCACTGTGCTGAAGAGTAATGATCTACAATCAATAACCAGCAGGTTATACATTCCTTGTTCATAAATAAAAAAATGAGTTTTGTGTCTGATAAGATGGGTGCAACATTTTGATGGGAATATTGCCACAGATGAGGAAATGGACATGTATAAATGAGGACATTTTCAAGGTTAATTCATTCTCTATACATTAATGATGTTCCTCAGAACGTTATTTAAAAGGTATGTGTGTGGGGTGTTGTCACTACAAAATTAATTAACGAAGGAGGATGTGGAAACATTGTACTGACAGGCAATCCAAGCAGCAACAACAACAACAAGATTTCATTTATAGAACGCCTTTCATGTCGGGAGGACGTCCCATTACAAGCAGGCTAAATGGTTCACATTCTCATACTCTAGTGAGATTTGCAACACTATTATTTTTAAATAGAAAAAAATACATACGTAGTCATGGAACTGCTGTTTACAACAGACTTTGTTGTCTATCCTTTCATGAGTGGCCATTCTTTAAGTTCTTTTAGTTTTTGTATATCTGACAACAATAACTTGCATTTATAGCATATAGGGTAGTGCCTTGGAGCACGTAACATTGGAGAAATTTGACCCTGAGAATCGTGGCGTTTGCTGCTGAGTTTGCCACTGACCTTTAACTTTAAGTACAATCAAGGATGTACAGCATTAAAATACAACTTCTCCTTGAATAGCAAATTCAACAACAACAATTGATATGGTTTCTTTCATGTAAATGCACATCTCAAGGTGCTTCTTGTGGTGGACACTGAACAGAGAAATAAGAGATTTCAAGATGTTGACAAAAGGTTCAGTCAAAGAGCTATGTTTGTAGGTTTTTGGAAGAAGAGAGAGAGGTAACAAAGGAAAAGAAAATTTGGAAGGTAATTGTACAGACATGGTGACCAGAAGCTTGGCCACTGGTCATGAAGTTGGAGACTGAGGAATGAGCAATAATCTAAAATCAGAAGAGTGGAGCTAGAATGTAGGGCTGGAGAAGATTATATAAATTGGGTGAGATCCGATCAAGTAGTCCTGTAGCTTAGTGGTTAGAGCATTCGCCTTGCAAACGAAAGGACCTGGGTTTGATTCCTGGGTGAAATGTTAGGCAAGTTTCCTTACTCCACACACCTCTGTTTACCTAGCAGTAAGTAGGAAGCCGGTTGTTAATCGATTGGTGGATTGCTTTTCCAGGGGTAACAATCCCTTCAAAAAGTAAATAATAATAATTTGGTTACTCAATCCACGACTGTTTGTGAGACATTGCTGTGTGCACTAGACTGCCAAGTTATGCCCACAAATATAGTGTAAATTCACTTTATAGTATACTAGCTGTACCCATTGCAGCTTTGCTGGCAACCAATGGATCCAATATGGAATATAGATTGACACACAGACAGACACATAGACAGACATTTCGTTTAGACATTATACTCAGCTGGGAGGACTTCTGTGGGAGGATTCCTTTTGGGAGGACGTCTTTAATATATTTTCTCTCTCTGTCTGTCTCTCTTAGTCTCTCTGTCTCTCTCCCTCTCAGTCTCTCTCTCTATCGCTCTCTCAGTCTCTCTTTCTCTCAGTCTCTCTTAGTCCCTCTCTCTCAGTCTCTCTTTCTCACTCTCAACCTATTCCCAGATGGCCTCACTATTTCAGTCTGTCTCTCTCTCTGCCTGTTCCAGAGGATTCTAGTTCCCATGACAACCAGAATAAAGTGCCATACATTTTTGGCAGAATATAGATGTATCTCTCTGAACAGTGTGCTTTCCTCTGTCACTACATAGTTGCAGAATACAAAGCATACCTCATATTTTGGGGGGCTTAATTAAAACGTTTTTTAATATAGCTCATCAACAATAGGCGATTTCCCCCTCAAAAAATATGCCCATGACACTGCCAATTCCAAGACCTTTCTGATGAGGTATAAATCATGTCTCTATATCAATTGGTAATGTACGATCATCAGATACACTGACACCCAAACAGACACTTTGTCTTTATTAGTATAGATTCTATGAAGCACTTTGAGACATCTCAAAGAGGTGATAAGCCGCTATAGGAAATGCAAGGATTATTAATATTATTTTAGGAAGGGATTTGAAGACCAGGAGATGGATCTTGAAATTGGTGTACTGGGAGTCAATGAAGCTTGGAACAGATGGATGTGCAGAGTATTGTGTGAGAGAGAATTTTGGCTGCAGAATTCTGGATCAGTTAAAAACTTCTGGTAAGTGGAGCCTCAGAGATCGGCAAGGAGAGCCTTGACAAATCTCTCCTTGGGGTGATGAAGTAAAGTCAATGGACCAGCTTCAAATCCTGCTGATTCCTCATATTTTACAGCAATCTGGTGGCTGTCAGCTCACCATTAATCAAAATGCAATGTATATTACATTTTGAGAAGGGAGGGGGTGATTGTTGGGCCTAGTACAAGCTTATACAGAAACAGGTTAAAAAAAGAGGTGAGGACTACCATGAAAGAAAGTGATAAAAGGAGCAGGTGGTAAACATATCATTAAAAAAAAATCCAACATTATATCAAGCAGAGAGTACTCAGGGAGTAGGTTAACTCTAAATATCCCCAAAGGAATTGAATATGTCTGAACAGAAAATACAACAGGATGCTAGTTATGAACCTTACATCACATCACTGAACCTTATTGATCAAGGAGAGATATTACAGTTGTTATTGATCACTTAGCTGACACGTTAATGTACAGATAGTCTGAAAGAGCTTGGTAGCAAGTCACATTAGGCCTCACTGAATCAAACAGAAAAGCATTCAAATAAGGTAATACACCGTAAAAGTCAATTTACTAAAGAAATGACAAACAGAGGCTCCAGAGATGTTGCTAGGCTGTTGCATACTCATGGAAATATTAAAGTTTCTCAAATAAATATATATTATGTAAGTGTGTCTAAGGTACGATGTTCATTATAAAATGTGAGACTGTTAAAGTAGGTAATGTTTGATAGGATTATTGATTAGGTACCTAGAGGATTAAAAAACAAAGGAAAACATTCAAGGACAGTAAATTGTCTGGTGGGCAACAACTAGTGATGTCCTATAATGATTGTTTCTGGTGTCTCCCTTTCCAGAAATAATTTGGAGGAGAGAACATCTTGTGATGCTGGTCATCTGGCTCAATAGGTAGCATTCTCACCTCTAACTTGGAAGATTCTAGGTTCAAACCTCACTGAGATGCCATGGGCATAAAGGGCACCACATAAATACAAATGTTGTTGTTCTTTAATTCTCTCTAACACAAGAACAATGTATAAGCCTCAACTAACTTTTGACTTACTCTTGACAATAGGTTTTATTGATATTTCATTTAAAAATGATGGCCAATTTAATTGTCTCTTCATTGGGGACTGATCACAAACAATGTGAATTGTAACCAAGTTTACCTCCCCTGGTTGTGAGGAACATTTCAAGGAAATCATATGCTGGTATCAAGAATAATAATAAGGTTTCTCTATTTTTGCCAGAAATAAAACAGAAGCAACAGAATCATTTTTTACACTCAACATTTGATTGAATTAGACTTGTGGTAAAGCTGGTTACATATCCATAATTCTCCTTCTGAGTATAAGCACACTATTCTATTTTATTTATTGGCAATGTATCAATTCCATGGTAACTTGTCTCTCTCAATGTCTCTCTTAGATGAAATTTAGCAAAAAATTGGTGTGACATTACTTTGGGTCACACATTTTTCCATCGGCAAATGTACCACACATCCCATTTCTAATTCCACATTTAATCTTTTCACTCTCATTTAGGTTTGTTAAAAACTATGTTTAGCCATAACGACTTGCATTTATATAGCGCACTTTATGCAGGATAGTGTCTTGGAGCACTGTACAGTGTGGGATTGAAAGCCGAGCAAGGGAGTAGGGGGAGGGGAGGTGTCTATAGGCATGTACAAACAGGTAAGTATTCAGATTGGATTGAAAGATAGATAAAGAGGAGATAAAGCAGAATTTAGGCAGGGCATTCAAGGCTTTAGAAAAGAGAGTTTCCTAGTTCCACATATGACAACGTTTGTCCTTGTTTATGGAAACCAAAGAGACAGCATGAGTTCTCAATCATTAAAATGGATTTTGGTAGAGAAAAAATTTTTTTTAGTTTACATTAAGTAATGGAAACCTCTGCTCATATAAAAAACAGAAAATTGTGGTATTAAAAGCAGACCATGCCTTTCTCATATTTAATATTAAATAACATTGGCGTGAAAAATAAGTATGTGCTGTGATAATTATCACAAAATATGGTTGCACTTTTGAAATCAATATTTGTCCCACTGAACAAGAGTAACATGTAGTTTCTCAAGAACTCTTTTTTCCCCTCTTACGGTAAAATCTTGCTATATTCGTTGGTGCGCTTCCCGAGTAATTGTGAATTCACATCAGAGAAAATTCCACCCCATCAATAATAATAATAATAATTAATAATTTTAGCATTTGATATAGTGCTTTCATGTCAGGAGGACATTTTCATGTCAGGAGGACATCTTAACACACTTCACAGGATTTACTGTGTCTTTTGTAGGCAAAATTGTCAGGCAATATGCATAAAGCAATGTTCCACAAACGCCACAAAGTGAATGACCAATTTTATCTGGGTGATTGTTGGCCAGCACACCAGGGGATATGTATTTCTCTTCTCTTTTCAACTAGTGCCATGGGATCTTTAACGTCCACCTCACCAAGAAGACTGAACCTTGCTTTTCATCTGAAGAACGGCATCTCCAACAATGTGGAGTCCGGTAGCTCAGTGGTTATCGCTTTGCAAGCGAGAGACCTGGTTTTCGATTCCCGGCAGGTTGAAACCTTGGGCAAGTTTCTTTACTCCACACGCCTGATAATAATCCCTCAAGAAAAAAACAATAATAAATTGGTCATTTCAATCCAGTGTGGGACACTGCTGGCCGCAATTGGCTGCCGCATTTCGCCCACAAATGTACAGTCAATTCACTTTACAGTCTATTCTGTGAAGAGCTTTGAGACGTCTAGAAGACGTGAAAATCGCTACTAATAATGCAAGGATTATTATTATTAATGCAGCACATCCTTACCACTGATTTGAAGTGCCTCGAATATGTGAGTTCAAAGTCCTGATGAGGGTCTTTGAACCTACAAACTTCTGGCTCAAAGACAAGAGTTCTAGCAACTGAGCCAGGCTGACACTAGACAGAATTTACTCTGATTATCACTGGTGTTTCTTTGCATATCCTTTAAAAACTCTCTTTTTTTTAATGTGATCAATAGCGAGATTTATGCTGGAGATTTTACTTTCTCTTTGTCACATCACTAGATACAATTTTTTACTCGATTAAGCATTTGACATAGATGGAGAGTTTTCCTGGCCAGGAAAATCTTCCCTACAGATAATCTTCCCTTACAATGGTTTTGATCGTTCTTTACTGCCTAAAACATAATCTAATTACAAAACATTGTCTTTTATGATCAGAAAAAGATTGTTTTGTACCTAACTCAACAAGTCCTGTCAAATACTGTATCATTTTCAGAAATGTATTCTACTTCCAAACTACTGTTGTTTCCAGCTTCGCCCATTTGTGAAAATATATTATTCAATTCGCCTCTATCAAAGGCGGAACTGTCACCAAATTGAACTCCCCTTGGGCGAGAACTAAATTCAATTTGAAAAACTTAACAGCATTGGTAAAAATGGCTTTGAATGCTCAGTATCTAAGCCCAAAGTTGGTACTTGCAGCTCGTTTTAATTTGTAAAGTTTGTCATTCATTTTCGGATTTAAATAGATGCCAAAAATGTCAGCCTGGGATATTAGTGAAGCACATCATGTGTGTTAGTTAACTTCATTTCGTCCAACTGCAAATCATAAGGAGCCATTAGCAGAGCTCTAAAAACTGATTTTGAAAAACACATAGCAATAGCAAGGTCCAGGAATTCAGTCACTAAATGGCAAACTTAAGCCATTAGCCTGCAGTATTCCTCGGATTTATCCATCAAAGATTATTTAAAAGGTAAATTCAAATATGCATAGGTCTAAATTTTTATTATAAGCACAACTGAGGTACAACAACAACAACAAAATGACATTTATAGAGCGCCTTTCACATCGGGACGACTTCCCAAAGCACTGAACAGTCAGATGTCGGGGCCCGAGCATGGGGGAATGGTGGTGTAGGGATGAGGGAAGGCAGAAAGGTGGAGGGAGGCAAAAGGCATGGTCGAAGAGAAGGGTCTTGAGACCGGCCTTGAAGAAGGCAAAGGAGGAAGCGAGGCGAAGGGACTGTGGGATGGAGTTCCAGAGTGTGGGGGCAGAGAGGCTGAAAGCCCGGCCACTGATGGTAGGGCGAGTCGGGCGGGAGACATGGAGCCCGCTGAACGGAGAGAGCGGGCAGGTTGGTAGGGAGTCAGCAGGTAGGAGAAGTAGGAGAGGGCAAGGCCATGGATGGCCTTAAAGGTGAGGATGAGGATCTTGAACTCGATCCTCGGGGGATGGGGAGCCAGTGGAGTCGGGCGAGGGTGGGAGTGATGGGGTCGCGCAGCCTGGTGCGTGAGAGAACACGAGCTGCAGAGTTTTGGATGATCTGCAGCTTGTGAAGGGAAGAGTTGGGAAGGTCGATGAGGAGGGAGTTCCTGTAATCAAGCCTTGAGGTGACGAATGCGTGAGTGAGCGTTTCGGCAGCCTGAGGGGTGAGGCAGTCGCGGAGTCTGGCAATTTTGCGGTGGTGGTGGTAGGCAGTGCCGGTCATGGTGCGGATGTTGGGGAGAAAGGACAGTTCAGGGTCAAACAAGACACCCAGTTTCCTGACTGGCTCAGTGAGGTTGAGTGTGCAGCCATGGAGACTGATGCTGCCAGCACCTGAGGTGCGGAGGCGCTTGCGTGAGCCAATCAGGAGGGCCTTGGTCTGACGTTGAGTTGGAGTAAGTTGGCCCTTGTCCAGGACTTGATGTTGGACAGGCAGTCGGTCAGGACCTCAGTAGTCCTGGAGTTCAGGGTGGAGGCAGAGAGGTAGAGTTGGATGTCATCTGCATACATGTGGAAATTTACCCCATGTCTGGGGATGACGTCACCAAGGGGGAGTATGTAGAGGATGAAGAGGAAGGGACTGAGGACAGAGCCCTGAGGAACACTGCACGAGACAGTGCGGGGGCTGGAAGAGAAACTGTTTGCCGTGACGAAGTGGAGGCGGTGTGAAAGGTAGGACCTGAACCAGTCAAGGACAGAACCTTGAAGGTTGAGGTGGAAGGAGAGGCGGTAGAGGAGGATTGAGTGGTCCACGGTGTCAAAGGCGGCGGAGAAGTCGAGGAGCATGAGGAGGCAGAGGGAGCCCTGGTCACACATGATCAGGCTGTTGTTTGTGACCTTGACCAGAGCAGTTTCCATGCTGTGGGCAGCACGGAAACCCAATTGGAGGTGTTCATGGAGGGAGTGAGAGGAGAGGAAAGAGTGAAGCTGGGAGGCAATGGCTCTCTCTAGGACCTTGGATAGGAAAGGGAGATTTGAGATGGGCCGGCAGCTAAATAGCTGTGATGGGTCGAGGGAAGGTTTTTCAAGGTGGCTTTTTTGAGGAGGGAAGGAACAGTACCAGATGACATGGAGAGGTTAATGATGTAGGCGAGTAGTGGGGCAAGGAGGTGGTGCTGAGATTTAAGGAGAGGGGTGGGGATGGGGTTGAGGGAGCAGGTGGTGGACTTCATGGAGGTTATCATGTTGAAGACAGAGGGGGTGACAGGTTCAAAGGTGTGGAAGGAGGGATGAGTAAATGTCGGATGGGTAATTGTGTGGGTGGGGGTAGGGAGGGGTTGGAAGTTGGAAAAGGAGTGGCAGCTGAGCGGATTCCTTCTATTTTGGACTTGTGTGGTATGCACTGTGGTTTTCTGTTTTCCAACCTTCTGAAACATGGCCAGATTCTTCTTTCATTTTCATTTTGGTGTGTGTGTGTCACAAATATAAATCGTGGGTTTACAGACAGATAGTTTACCAGACTGTGTTGACAAGTTTTAAAATATCACAAGATCTGCTGTCTCTCTGATGTCGCAAATATTTCCTACGTTTGACAAACAATCAATCAAAGACAATTTTTCTCAACAGCCAGATAGTCTGCTTTCTGCTGATAAGCTATATTCATAAATTCATGCCTATTGCTTCCGATATAGAGGAAACACAGCTACATTTAACAACCCATTGGAAACATGGAGCTAGTTGGATTTTAAAATCTCGAGATGGCTTTGTGTATCCTATTACCCAACATGTACTTTGAGATTCAAAACTGTTTTGCATATTTAAGGAGGAAATGTTTTGCTCATCTTTGTTAGTACACTGGAGAACGCTTGTCGAGAGAGACATCACTTCAGCAATGAAGAAGGATCCCTGGTTACCAAATAGAAATACTCCCCAAACAAATCAATATGCTTCACATCTGCTTAGACTTTCATAAGATTATTTCAAAGACTCTTTTTCCCTTTGCAATTTGGTTCTTGCATTGCTTATTTCTTACTTTGCGGAATTGCAGTGCATCTATCTGTGCGTAATCCATTTAGATTTGGTTAATTGGCTATTGCATGGATGACTTTTCTTACAGGTGCTTGAGTACCAGAGTTGCACTATTATGTGATGCACTGAAAAACAACTACAGTACATTGTGCCGTTTTCACAATGCTGTTGATGAGACTAGTTCCGTCTGTGGGTTTATTGCTGAGTAAAATCTACATTTTGCATGCATGGTGAGTTACTGTCAACCACTCAGATGGTAAAATTCCTTAACAAAAAAAAATAGAATGACAAACTTATCGTTATTAAAAAAGAAAAGGCAGAACATTTATTTGTTTCATTTTCCAAAGAGCCTATTCTGGGTCATTTGCTGTTCACACTTTTCAGAGATGACTTAGACAAAACCCTTTCTCAAGAATTCTGTAAAACTGCTGATGATAGGAAGCAATGTGACAGGTGAATAAAATAAAGGAGGATACATTGCCTTTGGGAACATATGGGCAAGTTAAGCAGATGGGCGAATGAGTGTCAGGTACATTTTAATGCAGAAAATGCAAAGCATTCCATATCGGAACAATAGACAGTGAACATACATAAAATTGAAGGGCTGCCCATTAGCAGAGCTCAGAATATTGGGGTCTAATTTGCATTATTTTAAAATATTTGGCATCGTTATTTACTGCAATCAAAATGGTATTCAATTCCCCTTTGATGGAGGCAAATTGAATAACATATTTTCACAAATAGTCACAGTTGAAAACAGCAATCGTATGGAAGTAGAAACAAGGCCAAGAAAAGTGTAAAACTAGATCAGGAATTCCAAAATGCAGAAACTGATCTCCCACCTTTTTTCCTCTCTCTCACTTTGATGGCTTTTGTAAATTGCAATTGTTAGTTTACAATTATTGCAAATATGATGGTGGACAGAGGTCATCATAGCTCATTTTGAGTCAGAAGGTTGTGGGTTCACGCTCCACATTGGGACTTGGAACTCACTGCAGTGTTGGTAGAATGGTGCATTGTCTGACCTTCAGATGAAATGCTAATCTAAGGACTTGTCTGTCTGTTCAAGTGCTCCAAGACTCTAGCCTGCATAAGGAACGCTATATTAATGCAAGTTATTGTTGTTGTTGACATGAAGATCCCATTGGAAAAGAGAAGGAAATTTCTCCAGGTCAACTAAAAATTGGTCATTCAGTTCATGGCTGTTGAGTATTTTATGCACAAATTGGATGCCTGGTTTGCCAACAAATATACAGTCACTACACTTCACAGTAAAATCTTATGACATACTTTGAGACATCTCAATTATGTGATATGGAGCATTATCAAATGCAAAGATTAATGTTTTCCATCCCTTTTGTGAATATCGCACTACTTGCCTCTCTCCCTACTGGTAGCAATGATGTTTTATAGCGGTTGAAAAATTGGAGGTGATAGTGTTTCTGAAATGGGGCAGTGAAAAATTCCAGTACACGTATAAACTGCTCCTCCTAAGATATAGATATCTGTAAATGTTATCGATTTGAATTTGTTATCCTTATCTTTTAATAACCTTTGCATTTGATATAGTTCCTTATCAAGTTGTTAAGGTTTCTCAAAATTCTTTACAGGCTTTCTGTAAAGTTTAGTGTTTGTTTACTTGTAGATAAATATGGCACCGATGTGCCCACAGCAACCCCTCACAAATAATCATGAAATGAATGACTAATTTTATTTGAGGATGATTGGGCAGGACACCAGGAGAATCTTCCTTCTCTTTCGAATAGCGCCTGGCATTGTTAACGCGTACCTAATCAGGAAAATGAGGGATCTCAGTTTAATATCTCATCCAAAGGATGCATCTCCGACAATGCAGTGTTTCCACAGCACTGCACTGGAGTGTCAGCTTAGACTGTGTGCACAAAGCACATAGGGACTTGAACCCACAATGATGAGACTTGGAGATGATAAGAATGTTACAAACTGAGTCAGGCTGACAAAACATCACTTCCACTTTGTATTTAACATCCTTGATTACTTTTCGGCATCTTCTCACTATTGTCACTGTTCCCATCATAGTGTTTCTGGGTGGTTTGAACTGGTCAATACGTCAGGAATTCTAATACCCATGAACTGACCTAAAATATGGACCACTCCTAGTGTATAAATTATACTAACTTGTTTGTAACATGTCCATGTAACACATAACACGTCTTTCTTCTTGTACAAATTTTTGCATCAATTTAATATCAATCCACCCTCTCCTCGTATGCTTATTATGTCTTTTCATGCATTGGTCATTCTCTGCTCATGTTTGTGGAGCCATATTCTGTATTGGGATCATTAAGTGCTAGTTCAAAATCATTTCCCATGTGCTGCATCTTGTCAAATTCCAGAACTTTCAAATCTCCCACAAATGCCAGCTGTGGGCCTCAGAGGTAACTGAACTCTTTCTATTTATATGCCAGTTTTTTGTTGTTATGCTATGTTCTGTAGATTTCAGTAACAAGGGAGGATGTTTGTTAATTTAGCTTGTTATCCAGCATCCTTTGTAAGCTATTCAAACGTGCCTCAAAAAAGGTTGCCTTCCTCTTTCATGCCAAACATTTCTTTTCTCTTCAACAAATCTCTTTGAAGCCCAGTTCATTCCAAGAACAACCATCTTGGATTAGGCATGGCCTTCTAAAAGAAGGTAAATACTGCTGCTATCTGTAGGCAGGATATTCTAACCCTCATCTCCCAGAGAGACCATAAGAAAGAGTTCATCATCCAATAAGTAATCCATCCAGCATCTCCAGCCACAAAACTTTCTCTCTATGTGGCAACCTCTCTTGAATTTTTATATTTCATTGGTATTACCATAGTTATTGCTTCTTGATATATCTCTCTTGTTCCTTTCAAGTTACAAATGCACCACTCTAAACATTCTTCGTCTTCCACTGTTAATAGAATCAAGACAAATTATTAGCATAGGGATCAATATCATGTTATTTCTACACACAATCCATTCCTTATTATAGAGTGAAGTTGACATGTATTGTGAAATACCACCCCAACTTCAAACGAATGATAGCAACCAAACTTCCATAAAGTATTGTGAAGTCCCTTAAAATGACATTGGAAAACTACAATGCAAAAATTTAAAACGTAGACCCCTAGAAACTGGATTATATTCCTTAAATGTCACTTTACAGGATGGCACCTTAATTCTGCAATGCCTGAAAGGCCAGCCCAGCTTTTAAAATGGAAACATCACAAAATATTATTTATTAAAGATGTATAAATAGCACTTGCAAAATTCTACTCTATTGAATGCTTAAAAGGTAGTTTAGGAGGAGCATTGCTGACTGCAGCAAAAACAACAGCAAATTGCATTTATATAGCGCCTTTCACATCAGGATGATGTCCCAAGGCACTGAACAGTCAAGTGTTTGTACCCCAAGCTCAAGATTGGAATCAAGAGGGATGGGGGTCAAAGGGGATTGGGTGGTAGGATAACTAAAGGCACAGTCAAAGAGGAAGGTTTTGAGATGTGCCTTGAAGGACCTTGGTGGAGCGGATAGGGCATGATCATGGAGTTGGCCAGTGCCCACCGAGTGGAGGGAGCCGGCAGGTTGATCAGATTTAGCAGGTTGCAGAGATAAGAGAGGCAAGACCATGAAGGGCTTTAAAAGTGAGGAAGAGAATCTTAAACTCAATCCTCTGGGGGATGGGGAGTTTGTGGAGCCAGGCAATGACGGGAGTGATAGGCTCACACAGAGCTAGACTAGTTTGTTAAAAGATAATTAGATCATTAAGGTAAATAAATTAATTTAGTGTATTATATTAATATTATAAGCTATTAAAATTATGATAGCAGAATTAGTTATGCAGATAAAGGCTACCTATTCATGTACCTCTATGAAACTCTTCATTTGACCAGTTTAGTGTATAAAAGCCTGGATCTGGCCACATTATATAAAAATGTAAGGATTATACAACAACAACAACAAGATTACATTTGTATAGTGCCTTTCACATCGGGAGGACGTCCCAAGGCGCTGGACAGAATATACTGTAAAGTGAATTGACTGCATTTTTGTGGGCGAAACGCAGCAGCCAATTGCGCATGGCAGTGTCCCACAAACAGTCGTGGATTGAATTGACCAAATTATTATTGTTTTTTTCTTGAGAGATTATTATCAGGCGTGTGGAGTAAGGAAACTTACCCAATGTTTTGCCCTGACGGGAATCGAACCCAGGTATCTTGCTTGACCAAAGAATTCAGAATATTATTACAAAATCTAAAGAGAGAAAGAGCCCATTCATTGACTGGTGAGATGTGCATCTTATTTGAATTGGACTGCAAAGCGTAAACCAGTGAGTTTGCGTCAACACTGGAGGTTGAGGGATGAACATGAGGGAAGGGGGAGGGGGCTGGGTTTGATGGAAATGGGAGGTCGATGAGAGTGAGATGATGGAGGGAGAGAGAGACCTGACAGGGGGAAGAAGAGAGATTTTGAGAGAGGCAGGGAGGCGATGGGGGGAGAGGGGGAGGGAGGTGTGTGCATTTTGCCCACTGGCCGGTCACAGCCACCCATTGTTGGTGAAGGCCACACAAAGTTCTGTTCTCTCGGTGTCGGTCAGCGGCTGGAGTGAGGAGCGAGGCTCTCCTCCATGGTAACCAACCACTCCAGGGCCTATTTCAGGCCAGAGATGCTCAGTGTGCGAGTCACCACTGTGTTGGATTCGAGCAGTCTGTACTGTAGCTTGCGAGCCTCTTCCCACTTCCTGCTCAGACACAGCTTCTCCAGAGAGCACAGCTGCTCTCCCAGCACGTTAGCCAGTGCACACACAGCACCCGCTGCACCCACACAGTAAGCAGAGAGGAGGATACCTGCTGATCCCACCAGCACCTGGAACTCCTGTTTCCGAGTTATAAATTATATATATAAATTAAATTATAAATTACCTAATCAATTTAGACTAAGAATGCATTAGCTTGAATGAATGTTATAGAAAAGGCAAGAATGAAGAACACTGTCTAAATAATGGGCATATCAAAGGAGGGTCCAGGAACGATGTTTAATTAAGGTTCAGTTGAGGAGCGGGACTTAACCATAGCATACATTATAGAAGCTGGTTGGTTATAATATTATTTGATTAAAGGTTTCAACCCGGGGAAGAATTACGTACCAGGAATATAATGTGGATGAGGAATGCTTTAGGGATACCACTTTACACAAGTGTATGGATGAAGGAATGAACAGATATCATGGATTAGGTATGACCCTCTAAAGGAAGATGTAATAAGTCTTATTTTGATCCGATGGGTGTCTGATACATGCAGAAACCCATCACCATATTAGGAGTGCCCAATTCAGACTGCCATGCCTATGCAAGAAATTTCCTTGTATCTGGAGTGTAATGGGCTCTATCTCCATTCCGTGATACATCCTGTATACCTAATTCCAAAGAGTATTAGGCACAGGATGGTGAGAACCAAGGCTTGAGAGTGTGACTTGAGGTTCTGTTGGAGTTTAACCACCTTAAACTGTATAGCTTGGCGAATTATGGTCAAAAGAATTATTCAGTATCATAGAATTATACAGCACGGAAGGAGGCTATTTGGCCCATCGTGTTTGTGCCAGCTCTTTAAAAAGAGCTATCCAGATCAATCCCACTCTCTTCTCATAGCCCTGCAAACTTGTCCTCCCCAAATAATTATCTACTTCTCTCTTAAAAGTTGTTATCGAATCGGCTTCCACCACCCTTTCAGGCAATGCATTCCAGATCTGAATAACTCGCTGTATGAAAAAATGTTTCCACTCTTTCCTTCCGTTTCTTTTAACAAATATTTTAAATCGATGTCCTCAGGTTAACAACTCACCCGCCAGAGGAAATAGTTTCTCCTTGTTCACTCCATCGAATCCCTTCATAATTTTGAAAACTTCTATTTAGTCTCCTCTTATCCTTCTCTTCTCCAAGGAGAATAATCCTAACTTCTCTAGCCTCTCCTGTTAATTGAAATCACTCATTCCTGATACCATCCTAGTAAGGTAAATTTCCTTTGCACTCTCTCCAATGCCTTGACATCCTTCCTAAAGTGTGGTGCCCAGAACTGAACACAGTACTCTATCTGAGACCTAACCAGTGTTTTATAATGGTTTATCATAACTTCCTGACTTTTGTATTCTATGCCCCTATTTATAAAGCCTAATATCCTGTATGCTTTTTTAACAGGTTTACCTACCTGTCCTGCCACCTTCAAAGATTTACTCATATGAACCCCCAGGTCTCTCTTTTCCTTCACCCCCTTTAAGATTGTACCATCAGCTTATATTGCCTCTCCTGATTCTTCCTCCCAAAATGTATCACTTCACATTTCTCCACATTAAACTTCATCTGCCACGTGTCTGCCCATTTTACCAGTCTGTCCATGTCCTCTTGCAGTCTGCTACTATCCTGCTCACTGTTTACTACTTTTCCTAGCTTAATATCATCTGCAAACTTGGAAATTGTACTCCCTGTACTCAAGTTCAGGTCATTTATATAGGTTTGTTAGACATGATTTGCCTTTAACAAATCACTATTGGTTGTCCTTTATTAACCCATATTTTTCTAAGTGAAACTTTATTTTGTCCCAAATTCTAATCTTTAGAAGTTTCCCCACTACTGACATTAGGCTGACTGGCCTGTCGTTCCCTGGTTGATCCTTCTGTCCCTTTTTGTATGGGGGAGTAACATTTGCAACCCTCCAGTCCTCTGGCACCATCCCGGTGTCCAAGGAGGATTGAAGGATTGTGCTTCTGGTACATCTCTCAGTAACCTAGGATGCATCCCACCTGGACCAGGTGACTTATCTACCTTGAGCAGCATCAACCTTTTTAATACCTCCGCTCGGTTTATTCTTGTCTTATTCACTTTCTCTACCCTCTCCTCTTGCTGCATCCTCTTCTTTTGTGAAAACAGATGCAAAGTACTCAGTGATAGAGGTATCCTTCAATAAAACAATTAGGCTTATGTAAATAGCATTGTCAGCAAATTGATAAGAGGAGGGAATACATTGATTGCAGAAACTCTCTAATGGAAGGCATGACCAACAAGATTGAAAGAATTAGCATTTTTATTGTGCTTTGTTGCCTCGAAACAAATCAAAGCACTCTACAAGTAATTATTGTAGAGAATGTATTTTGTAGGCAATTGCAGTGGCCATTTGCATTAGCTGAGTCCCCAAAACAGCCATGAGTGTAAGAACATTTAATCTGAATAATTGGTGACCAAGACACGATGAGAAATGTCTTTTTTGAATAGTATCATAATTCTACCAAAATAAGAGGCTGACAAGACCCTTCGTTTAACATCTCATTTAAAGGGCAGCACTGCGAACAGTGCAGCACCCACTATACTGTACTACACAGAAGCATCAATCTATATTATGATCTCAAGTCTCAATGCGAGTCTTAAACCCCCGACCTTCCAATCCATAGGCAAGACTGCTCTGAGCAAGGCTAACGCATGAAGAAAAATCGGTCGAGAACCTGAACTGATTATGAACCCAGTAACTTGGACCAAAGGTTAAAGGTGTCTACTGCCTCAGCATTATTAGGTTGGTGGAGATATTTTAACATCTTTGGTACAGGTAAGAAACTTCAATTAAGCAAGTATTTACAAGGTTATAATCCTTGCATTTGATATAGCACCTTTGAGATGTCTCAAAGCGCTTCACAGAATATACTGTAAAGTGAATTGACTGTATATTTTGTTGGCGAAATGCAGCAGCCAATTGCCCACAGTAGTGTTCCACAAACAATCGTGGATTGAGTGACCAATTTTTTTAAGGAATTATTAACCCCAGAAAAGCAATCTGCCAATCAACTAACAACTTGGCTCTTACTTACTATGGGTAAATAGAGGCATGTGGTATAAGGAAACTTACCCAACGTTTAGCCCTGCCCGGGAATCAAACCCAGGTCTCTTGCTTGTGAAGTGAGTGGTCTTCAGACTTGTTGTAGGGCCATTGGTCCCTACAACATGTCATTGCTGTGGGGACCAATGGCAGTAAAGAAAAGACATTTAAGATTTCACACAAGTACTGAAGATTTGAACCTTTGATTCACTCAAGTTATATAGGGTTACTAAAAGCAATCTTGTTTATCCAAGCACCAGATAACGAGTTGTATATTCCTAACATGTAAGATTATATTCTCACTATTTAATCCAACTAGACCAGCTCACACATCATACTTTACTATTCTGATTGGCTTGCGCCAGCGTATCAAGCACTGGCAGCATCAGCGTCCACGGATGCAAAGTCCACCTCACCAAGCCAGTCAGGAATCTGGGCATCTTGTTCAACCTTCAACTGTTCTTTCTCCCCCATATCCATGCCATGACCTGCTCTGCCTTCCCCCACCTTTGCAACATTGCCCAACTCCACCACTGCCTCAACCCCTCAAACCACCGAAGCACTCATACATGCATTCGTTACCTCAAGGCTCGACTATGGAAACTCTGTTCTTGTTGGGATCCCCAACTCTTCCCTCCGTAAGATGCAATCATCCAGAACTCTGCAGCTTATGTCCTCTCCTATGTCAGGCTCCAGGACCCCATCAACCCCACCCTCACCCGGCTCCACTGGCTCCCCATCCCTCAGAGGATAGAATTCAAAATCCTCGTCCTCGCTTTCAAGGCCCTCCATGGCCTTGCCCCCTCCTCCATCTCTGACCTGCTGATCCCCTATCAACCTATCCACTCCCTCCGCTCATCAGGCTCCGGCATGCTCCATATCTCCCGTCCGACCCGCCCTATCATGGGCGGTCAGCCTCTCTGCCCCCACTCTTTGGAACTCCATCCCACAATCCCTTTGCCTTGCTCACTTCCTTGCCTCCTTCAAGGCATGACTCAAAACCCTCTTTTTCGACTGAGATTCAGCTGCCCTCCTACCTGCTCTCCCTCACCTCAACCCTGCCCCCCCACACGCTTGGGTCCTGATCCAACAATAAGATCACCGTGGGGTGCACTGCATGGTTAGAGTTGCCATCCTTTGGATAAGACACTAAATCGAGATCCAGTCTACTGCTTCAGGTGAATATTGAAGATCTCATGGCACTCTTTGAAAAGAGAGGGGAGTTTCTCTCTCTCAGTGTCCCGAACAATGATTCTCCAAATAAAACTAGTCTCTTACTTTGTGACTCATTGCTGTATGCAAATTAGTTGCCATGTTCACCTACAAATACATACAGTGAAATCCTGTGAAGCGGCTTGAGACGTCTTGATTACATGATGAGACACGATCGAATGCAAGAATTATGAAAAATGGAGATTGGAAAGAGTAAATGTTATGTGACTCATAATACAAAAGAGTACATGTGATCTGCATAAGCATTAGTTGTGACTAATGCAATAGAAGATTAGTTGAAGTAATTGGCTATTATCACAAGGCAAGTTAATTATAGCCAGCATAGTTAACTGATTATCCCTTCAAAACGTTTGCACTGATTAAATATGCTGACATACAAGAATAACAGGCATAACATGTGGAGATTCAGAGCTTCATTCATTCTGCAATGAGAAAAATGTTCAAGTACACAACTCAGTTGGGGTTAAATAGTTTCTCAATATAGCATATTAAGTAGAGAAATGAACAAACCAAACTGAACTGGCATAATATTCAACAACAGAACAAACTTTCCTCAGCTGCAGTTTTAATAATGGGTTAAAGTAAGGTCCTAGTGACAAATATTTAAAAGTATGCATGAACTGAATCTTATATAGATAATAATGATGATAATCCTTGTATTTGGTATAACACCTTTCAAGTCGGTGGTACATCCCAAAGTATTTTACAGGATATACTGTAAAGTGCAGTGACTGTGTAGTCTGTGGGCAAAAATGGATACAAAGAGCATTTTTACTGATAATAATATTAATCCTTGATTTTGATATTGAGCCTTTCATGGCAGGCGGTTGTCTCAAAGTGCTTCACAGGATTTACTGTAGAGTGTAGTGATTATATATTTTGTAGTTCATAGGAGGCAGTCTGTTGCTGTGAATAGTATGCAGGCCTAAGCTTCTCTTTCCTCTTTGATTTTCACTCACTTTATTCAGAACAATGACAGTATTACTCCAGCACCAATTTATACAGATCAACTGGCACATTTTCAGTTTAAAAAGTTGATTAAATAATTATTGGAAAACAGATTTCATCAGGTAGTGCTGGAAGGACATCGAGAGACAAAGCATCAGTAGATCACAGTGGATAGTGATTGAGTATTAATGCAGTCTCTCCTTCTCTACCACCCACACAACACAACGCAACCCCGTCTAAAAAATTTTTACAAAGTTATAAAAGTATAATAATAATGTTTGCATTGGATATACTGCCTTGCCATGTTCAAATCTCTCAAAGCATTTACATTCACTGTTTTTTTATGAAATGTAATGAATGTGTAATGATCAATTTTATTTGAGACATTATTGGCCTGGCCAGGAGAAACTCCCTTCACTTTTTGAATAGTATCATGGAATCTTTAACATCCACCTGAGCAAGGAGACAAAATCTCAGTGTAACATCTCATCCTTAGGAGAGAACCTCCAGTATTCTCCCAGTGCTTCGTTGGAGGATCAGCCTAGACTGTGAGTTCAAAATCCTGATGTGGGGCTTGAATCCGCAACCTTCTTATTCAGGCGAGTACAAAAATTTGAGCCAGGCTGATACCCATGGGCCTCGATGATGGTCAGCTTGTGCTAAAATGCTGGTTATTGCAGCTGGGTTCTAGCCTAGTTATTCCCAGAGAGCCTTCATTGCACCTCCTTCTCCCTCATGGCTGGTCAACCCTGTCCCCTGATACACGCTACATGTTATATAAATACAAATTGATGGGACGATGGGCAATGATGTGTATGTCAAGCATGCGGTATGTAATTGTATGTATATCAGTGGAGGTCCTCCTGACGTGAAAAGGTGCTATGCAAATGTAATTTGTTGTTGTTGTATACTTAACAGCAACCTGCTTTTGGACCACAAAAGGAACAGAATGACTATATGTAATTAGTAATAGATCCTGGAGCAGCAAGTTTTCAAAGTGAGCTTCTGTCCAACAGGTGCAAGCATCCTGGGAAGCTCAGCTGCTTGAATATTGAACTTTGGACCAAATTCTAGTAAATCCATTCCGACCTTTACCTTTCAAAGGTTCATAACACGAGTGCCATATCCAAAAATATACTGATCAACAATCCTCTAAATGAATTCATCTTTCATCTCACTTCATATCACAATAAAAATTCAAGTGCTTCAAGACATTTCGACAATATGTTAAGCGGGTATATCAAATGCAAGGAGAATTATTATTATAAATAAAAGCCTTAAGCAGCTAGGATGATCCCTATTAACTAGTTACAATTTTTTCATTGTTCACAATTTGCACACTTGAGCACTATTTAAAATTGTAGTTTTTCTAAAATTGCAATGGACTTACAATTCCTCCACAATCTTCAATATTCTTGGTAAAGTCACTATTTGCATGAAATCTGAAATTTATAAGAAATGTCCTTTCAATTTGGAACATTTAAATGGTTAGTCTTCAGACCAATGTACAATGCAATTGTTATTAGAGAGCCATTATTTCCATGGTGAGNAAAATTTTGTAAACGTTATATGCATCGATAAAGAACAAAAAATGTTTCCGTTTTAGCTTTTCTAAGCACCACTGCCAATTAGAAACAAAACATAAATTTGCAAATGACTCACATTTACAAACTTCAATACTGTAATAAATACTAATACTTTTAAGAAGTTATCCAAATTTCAAATATAGAGGACATCATTCACAAACTAATCTGTAACCCGTGTGTCAGCCTGGATCACTTGGTAGTACTCTTGCCTCCGAGTCAGAAAGTTGTTGGTTCAAGCCTACATTTTAATGCTGGATGTGTGCTGCATCATTGGAAGTGCAATTCTTCAGATGAGACATTAAATCAACATCCTGTCTGCCTGTACATAGTCTTAAGGCAGGCTTTAAAGTTGGGGAAGGGAGGGAGCAAAGAAGAGTGATCTCAGGCTGGGGTTTCAGAGGGCGGGGGCAGAATGGCCAACGATGGGGCAGGTCAGGTGGAAACCTGAAGCAGGCTTGTATTCACTGAGCGGAGAAAGAAGTTAGAGTGCTCGGCTGCAGGAGGTCGCAGAGGTAGGCTGAGGATGAGCTATGAAGGGATTTGAATGTGAGATGAGGAATTGGAATCATTGGCGATAAGATTAATTCAGATAAAAGATCAGATCTGAAACATCAATGTGTCTTTCCTTTTCGGATGCTGATTTACCTGCTGAGGTTTTCTAGCATTTTCTGGTTTTGTTATCAGTAGTAATTTTTAAAATGCATCCTCAGTGATTTCAATTAACCTTCTTTAGCTTGTAGTAATACAGAAGATTTTCTGCTCAGTCAGGTGTCTGACACAAGCAGAAACCTATCACTATGCTTAAGAGTATTCAAAACAGACAGACTTCCATGCATGCCACCTACACATGGAAATTCCTATGTTTGGAATGGAATAAGCACTCTCTTCCTAGAGGCATGCACCCTGCTTACCTGATTCCAGAGAATACTTCATCCATGTTTGAAAGAGCCAAGGTTTGGGGACCAGAGTGATGGAGGTTCTACTGGAACTTAACCAGCTAAAATCAGATAGCTTGCTATTGAGAGCACTGTCTGGCAAAATTTCACTCCTTGTCCAGCTAGGTCGACTCTACCTGAAGAATTCCTGTCCCCAGTGACTGGCCTGCCCTCAAAGTCATACCCATTAAGCCAGGCTGGCTGTTCCCTCTCCAAATGCTTGGGAGATAATGAGGCCTTTTTTTCATTTCCCATTGATTTGAACATTTATGTGCAGCAGACACCATAACACCATTAATATTTTAGCACGAAACACTATCCGGCACCACTGTCTGCACCCCACAACTGTAGGACTGCTTGTTAACCAGACTTTCAACCTCATTGTGTCAATTAAACCCTTAAGAACAAGTGCACCAGATTTAAGATTCAGTTTCCTCTTGGTGATTTTATGGGGTTTGTTATTGTCTAGCTTAAGAACCACTTTTTAGCTCTGACTCAAGAGAGAAAGAAGGGAAGAGAGCGGTATGATTTCTATATACCTCTCTATGCCAGAGAATGATACATAAGGACAAGGCATCTCAACAATGACTGTTCGCAGGAAAAGGACACTGATGTACTCATAAACCACTCTGTAGTTAATGTATCCTTTGTCTCATTGGTCAAGTGTTTTGTATTATTATTTAGCACTGAAAGTATGGGAACAAAGTAAATGCTCAAAATATGTTGTACACTGATTGAACCACCTCACAAGAATATGATTATATTCTGGGTTCACCTTTAGGTCAAGATTGCAATGTTTTGATTTATATTCAGCCAACTGTCAAAGTTTGGTCTGTGCTGATGAAATAAACTAAGTGGATCTCTCTGTGGAAAATGTACCAAGGGAGAAATCACGCCATAACACTCCAAGAGCTTGCATTCATATCACGAGGATGTAAATGGGCACTACCATTGAGCTACAAAACAACAGAAGCTATTCACTTCTGTATTTCCCTCTTGTTTCCAAATCAGACAAGACACATCTCACACAGAGTCAAAATGAATGGTTTGATTATAACTTTTTATGTTGAGGCTGAATGGTCAATGGTCATTTAGCTTTGTCCATGAATGAGAACATATGAAAAATATAAATAACTTCCGCTGAGCTTAATAAGCAGCCAGTAGTAAATTCATTGGCTCATCACAATGTTTCCTGAGTCTTATCTTTGCTGCCAGTTGCACTCTTCCACATTGATAGTGCAGTGGTTCATAATATTAGAGAGACAGTACAATTAATGATTAATGACCATAATAGCTTTCTGTATTCATTACTCTTACACAGCCTCACATGTAGTATTAAATGATGGCCTGATGCATAAAGCTTTAACATTTATGTGAAATTTCCTATTAAATATTCATTTTGCTATACAGTGGAGGTACTTCAGATGATTTGATCCAAACTTTTATTACATTCTTCAGAAAGCAAGTTGGGGGGGGGCGCAGCTTTGAATGCAACATCTCGTGCTGTGACGACTTGCAATGCGTGGATGTTGCGTTAGATTAGGCACCAGTTCATTGGTGCTCTATTTTGCAGTATCTTCTGCTGACTGTATGCTTTGTGAAAGTTAGTGCAGAATTGGCGCCGTGGTAATAGCCCATAAAATCTGCACTGTATCCCAGCACAGTGTGAGCTTTCAAACATGAAAATCTCCAACAAAATCATCTCTTTGATTCCTGGTGCTCACAAAACGTCCTTCTGCTTCAGACAGCTGTCATTTTGACAGTAAACAGTGTGGTGTATTGAAGGCAAATGTCATTTATTTCTGCCGGAGCATTAAAGAATAATTGTTAAATAAAATGAGGTCTGACTAGATTCATTAATAGGTGTTTCTTGCTCATCTGTCCGCACATTGTTGTAACCCAATTACCCATAAGTAATAGGAACATGGGAATATGTGTTAAATTGGAAAGCAAAAGTTTGGTCCACTTGAACAATATAATACAATTTACATTTATATAATAATTATTTTTGCATTTGATATAGTGCCTTATCACATCTTTTAGATTTCTCAAAGTGCTTCACAGAATATACTGTAAAGTGAATTGAGTATATTTTGAGGGCGAACCGAGACAGCCAATTGCGCAGAGTAGTGTCCCCCAAACAGGTGTGGATTGAGTGACTGAAATAAATCTGAGCCGCCTGTTCACATTCCCTCTTCTAGATGTTTTTGATTTTGGCACTTCTAACAGTTACAAGAAATAAAGCTTAACCAGACTTCTATGCCATTCCTCCCTAGCTGAATTAAGAATCTATGACAGATAGCAGTATTGTAGCATACGGATTAGCAATACAATACAGATTTACATTTATATTATGCTTTTCAAGTTGCAATGATGTCCCAAAGCACTTGCGCTGCTGGCTAGGCACCTAAATTGGGAGCGGGAGTGGGGATGGGGTGAAAAGATAACCTAAGATGCATTCAAAGCCATGCATCTTGAGATAGGCCTTGAATGAGGTGAGGAAGAGACCAACTGGGAGGGACTCTGTGATGGAGTCCCAGAGAGTGGAGGCAGAGAAACTGAAAGCCTGCCCACCTGCCCGTCCATCTGCCAATAGTGAGGTGGATAAGGCAAGGAACATGAAGCAGGCTGGTGCTCGACTGAGCAGAGCAGTAGGTAGTATGCATGGATCTGTGATGCAAAAGTTAGTCAGAGGTTATAGATTTCAGGCCAAAACAAGGAGATGGAGTCAAACTGAGCCAAGCATTCATATGCATTGAGCCAAGAGTAATTGGGAAAAAAAGAATAATTTGAGACTGAATACTTTTGTTCATTGCAAAACAAAGAATGAAAATAATGCCCTATTTATACTGCACTTTTCACAATTAAATACAATCTGATAATAATAATTGTTGCGTTTGATACAGCACCTTTCACTCCTGGAGGATGCCAAAGCAGATCACAATCTTTATTATAAAGTGTAATGACTGCCTATTTTGTAAGAGAATGACAGCATCTAATTAGCACACAGCAATGTCTCACAAACAGCCCATAAGTGAATGATCAGTTTTATCTGGAGGAATTATTGACTATGGGTTCTTTGAAGTCCACTTGAACAGGCCAAAGGGACATTGGTTTAATGTCTCATCAAAACACATCGCCAACAACGCAGCACATCCCCAGCACTGTACTGGAATGTGAACCTAGACTATGTGAGTTCAAAGTTACCACCATGCAGATTGAACCCACAATCTTCTGACTCATAGGCAAAAGTGCCACTAACTGAGCCAGGCTAACACCCAAGTAAAGTGAATAATATAGTAATCAGGAGAATCGTTGGCCAGAGCATTGAAGAATCATTCCTATCAAATATTGTCAGGGGATTTTTAACTTTGCATGATCAGGTAGATAGGACCTTGGCCTAACACCTCATCAGAAAGATACCACTACCACCAATGTAAATTTTTTCAGTACAGCACCGGAGTGTTACCCCTGACTAGAGGACTGATATTCACATATAAATATAGCTTTCTAAAAGTTTTAGCCAAGGAATCATCTTTGCTAGTGTAGTGAGAGCTCATGTACATTTGCTTGCTTTGCCATTAATATCCTCTTGTCTTATTTCTTTGATCAACAAGGACTGGCATTGGGGTGGGGGGGGGCAGGAGCCAGAGTGGGAGAGAGGGACATCAGAGATAGTCCTCCCTCTACTGACGGAGTTTGATACCAGGAAGCAGTTGAGGCTAAGATGGTAAGAGGTAAACCATTTCCCCAGAGTAATCCGATTTTCGGATTGCTTTCTGCGACAAATAAAATAATCCTTTTTTAAAAAAACTTTGGTCACTCTATCTACTGCTGTGCCCAATTGGCTGCCACATTTCTGACACAAAATATACAGCCAATTAACTTTACAGTATATTCTGCGAAGCACTTTGAGACATCTCGAAGACGTGATAAGGCGTTATATGGAGTCTTGTAGCTCAGTGGTTAGAGCATTCGCCTTGCAAGCGAAACACCTGGATTCAATTCCAGGCAGGGCGAAACCTTGGGCAAGTTTCCTTACTCCACACGCCTAATAATAATCCCTCCAAAAAAACAAAATAATAATAAAATTGGTCATTTTCAATCCACGGCTGTTTGTGGAACACTGCTGTGCGCAATTGGCTGCCGTGTTTCGCTCACAAATATCCAGTCAATTCACCTTATAGCATATTCTGTGAAGCACTTTGAGACGTCTAGAAGAAGTGAAAAATGCTATATCAAATGCAAGGATTATTATTATTATATCAAATGCAAGGATTATTATTATTATTATCCTCATATGGAATTTACGAGCTACATAATCAACATGGAGTTTGAACACATCCTTATGATCTAGAGACAAAAGTATTACAATCTGAGGCAAGCCATCCTACAATATTATGAGGAAATCAATCTATACTCAAAAAGTATAAAAGCAGGCAGTGCAAACCAACTTGGTTTCCTCTAATGTTTGACCCTTTAAAGGTTCTTGCACTTTCAAGAAGTTTTAAGGGAAAATCATTGTTATTTAAAGGCCACTATCAATTTGATTGCTTTATTCACATTAAAAAATGGCCGATATCCGTAGCAGATAGCAGAGCTCCCCACATTCATTTAGTTGTACATATATCCCATTTCCACTTGTGCTACAGCTAGGACTACACATGAAGAGGAAGGGAACAGACTTCTGGGAGAGGGGGGCCAGGAAGGGAGTAAACAAACTTGTGGAGTACAAATGGACACATCTCACCAGTTCTAGCCAGGATTCACTGGCTCCCCATCACCGAATGGATCGACTTCAAGATCCTCACACTTATGTTCTAATCCAATCAATCCCTGGCACCTCCCTACTTCTGCGAACTTCTCATTCTCCAATCCACCACATGACGCCTGAACTCAACTGGCACCGGTCACCTGCTCGTCCCTCGCACCATCTGCCCCACCATCGGTGGTCAAAACTCTGGAACACTCTCCCTCAATCCTCTGTCTTGCCCCCTCTCTCCCCTCTTTCAAGTGCTGCCTGAAAACTTTCCTCTTCGACTGTGCTTACGGCCACCTCCCTCTCCTCCCAGCTTGGAGTCAGGCTCCGCCACTTTTCAGTGCTCTGAGACGCTACCCTGCATGGAGGGCACTCTATAAGTGCAAGTTATTGTTGTTGTTGTTTGACTGAATGGGTTATTTCTGTGCTGTAATATTTTATATTATTCTATGTAATTCTATACAAGTTTCTCTCTCCCCGACCCTAGGCTCCCAGTAAGCTGCGTGAAGCACTTTGAAATGTTCTTTTGGCATGAAAGGTGCTACATGGATATCAACTTGTTGTAATTGTACAAAAAGAGCATAAATATAAGAAAACTCAAAATGTAAGGACAAATGAGATTCACAGAGCCAAGCTTCACAGTGGTTTTTAAATTAATGGCAAAAGTTAAATCATTAAGATGCATTAGTAGTAAATTCCAGACCGTTTGTAAGTAATATTTAAATCGCATGTAACTTTTTACTTGAAGCAGTTAAATTGTAATACCTGCCCTTGGACTGACGGTCACACATAAATATAGCTGCTTAAAGGTTTAATCCATGGAAGCACCTTTGTTAGTGCAGTGAGAGCTCATTTAATTATTTTGCCATTAATATCCTCATATTGAATGTATGAAAGATGAGATGTAGATTGTAATTCATGTTAATGGGGATATTAATTTCTTCTTAGTCACATGTAAACACATTACATCAACTTTTCCCAAAAGACAGAGTGGACCGACCATTCTTGAAATTAAGCAATAATTAATAGCCACATCTGTAGAACATGTAAACAGAATACTAATGTTGTATAAATTGTCCTTCTATATGCATCCTTAGTGATTTGAACAGTCGTCTTTGTTAATTTATCTAATAATGTCCTGACGTAGTTTTGAGTCAATGCAGATATTTTGACTACATACAAAGAACAGTGTACACCATGCAGAAAGCAAAGTCCTTTTTGCCAACAAGGGTAAATTGTGACACTAAGCTAGGAAACATAGCAAACAGTGAGGAGGATAGTAGCAGACAGCAAGAGGACATAGACAGACTGGTAAAATGGGCAGACAACAACAAGATTGCATTTATAGAGTGCCTTTCACGCCGGGAAGACGTCCCAAGGCGCTGGACAGTTGGGTCGGGCCCGAGCAGGGGGGAAATGGTCAGGGTGAGGGGAGGGAAGGCAGGGAGCGAGGAGGGGGGGAATGGTCAGGGTGAGGGGAGGGAAGGGAGGGAGAGGAGGGGGTAGAGAGTCGAGAGGGGAGGTGAAGGCACGGTTGAAAAGAAAGGTCTTGAGACCGGCCTTGAAGGAGGAAAGGGAGGAAGCAAGGCGAAGGCACTGGGGGATGGAGTTCCAGAGCCTCGGGGCTGAGAGGCTGAAGGCCCGACCACCGATGGTAGGGCGGATGGGGCGGGGGACGTGGAGCAGACCGGAGCCAGAGGAGTGGAGGTTACGGGCAGGTAGGTAGGGGGATAGTAGGTCGGAGAGGTAGGAGGGAGTGAGGCCGTGAATGGCCTTGTAGGTGAGGATGAGGATCTTGAATTCGATCCTCTGGGGGATGGGGAGCCAGTGGAGGCGAGCGAGGGTGGGAGTGATGTGGTCGCGAAGCCTGGTGCGGGACAGTACACGAGCTGCAGAGTTCTGAATGACCTGCAGCTTGTGGAGGGAGGTGGCGGGAAGGTCGACGAGGAGAGAGTTCCCATAGTGCAGCCTTGAGGTGATAAAGGCGTGAACCAGGGTTTCAGCAGCGTGAGGGGTGAGGTAGTGCCGTAGTCTGGCGATATTCCGGAGGTGATGGAAGGCGGTGCCAGTTGTGGTGCGGATATGAGGGAGAAAGGACAGCTCAGGTCGAACAGAACACCGAGGTTTCTGATTGGCTTTGAGAGGTGGAGAGTGCAGCCTTGGATGCTGATGGTGTCAGCGCCTGAGGTGACACGCGGCAGATGAAGTTTAATGTGGAGAAATGCGAAGTGTTGCATTTTGGGAGGAAGAATGAGGAGAGGCAATATAAGCTGATGGTACAATCTTAAAGGGGGTGAAGGAGCAGCGAGACCTGGGGGTTCATACAAGTAACTCTCTGAGGCTGGCAGGACAGGCAGATAAAGCTGTTAAAAAAGCATATGGGATACTAGACTTTATCAATAGGGGCATAGAATACAAAAGTCAGGAAGTTATGATGAACCTTTATAAAACACTGGTTAGGTCCCAGATAGAGTATTCTGTTCAATTCTGGGTATTACACTTTAGGAAGGATGTCAAGGCATTGGAGAGGGTGCAAAGGAGATTTACCAGGATGGTACCAGGAATGAGGGACTTCAGTAATCAGGAGAGGCTAGAGAAGCGAGAATTATTCTCCTTGGAGCAGAAATGGTTAAGAGGAAACTTAGTACATGTTTTCAAAGTTATGAAGCGATGGGGTGAACAAGGAGAAATTATTTTAACTGGTGGGTGGGTCGGTAACCTGAGGTCACCGATTTTAAGTAGCTGTTAAAAGAAACAGAGGGGAAGTGAGGAGAAACTTTTTCACACAGAGAGTTGTTCGGATCTGGAATGCTTTGCCTGAAAGGGTGGTGGAAGCCAATTCGATAACAACTTTTAAGAGAGAAGAGGATAATTTTGGGGGAGGACAAGTTTGCAGGGCTATGGGAAGAGAGGCGGTAGTGGGATTGAATTGGATAGCTCTTTTCAAAGAGCCGGCACAGACACCATGGGCCAAATGGCCTCCATCTGTGCTCTATGATTCTATAATCTGTGATGTTCACCAATATTTTACATATGATGAGGTTAGGAATAATAATAATAATCCATGCATTTAATATAGTGCCATATCACATCATTGAGATGTCTCAAAATGCTTCACAGAATATATTGTAAAATGGATTGACTGTATTTTGTGGACAAAACATAGCAGCCAATTGTGCATAGCTAATTGCCCAGAAAGAAACCATCAACGGAAAGAAAAATAAAATAGGGGGTACACATGAAAGCAATTTTTCTGTAGGAGATGGGAGCCTACATTTTTTTATTGTGGCTATTGTAGCTTCATTGTCTGGGATGAGGCTCCAGTGAGATATGGGGAAGGGTTATGGGGTACTGTCTGAGGTGCTTTGTTTTGAATGTGGCCTTAAAACAAAGTCCTATCGGCCTGCTTTTTGGTGAACATTAGAGATCCAAAGGTGCAAATTGCTTTTTCTTGTGCTATTCTAAAATGCTGTAGTGAAGTAGATGATTTTGAAATTCCATCTAGTCTTGTGGTGATAAGTCTATTCCATTTTATTAATTATCTTTGCATTTGATATAGCCCATTTTGTGTTGAAATGCCATCTTCACAGGAATTACCTTGAAGTGTTGTGACCCTATATTTTGTAGTCAAAACTTTGATATAATATGAGGATCAATTTGTATGTTAAACACAATATCAACACTAACTCTTTCTTCCTTACATGAAACAAAATGTATTTCACCCTCATAATGCCCAATTGCTTAAGTATATACTTCTAATTACAGTTTGATGGTTTTCATTAAACTTGCTCTATAAACTGAACCAGCTTCACCTTAAAGTAAAAAAAAAATCTCTATTCTATTCCACAAGTCTATCATTAACTGCTTGTTGAGATACTTTTTTAAAAAACTGTTCAGTCTGCTCTTTGACAATTGGTTTTACAGGACTTGGATTTCCAGATTTCTCTCCATGGAAAACTCATACAAATCTATGTATATATTAAAAATCTACAAAATGCCACTTCACACACACATTCAGAGACCTCTGGAACTTTACCCTTCTGATATTCACACACAATGGAACTTTACAGCAAAGTTGAACTCTGCCTGAATTTTTTTATTCTTCCCAACCAAATGGATATGAAAGCCAATTATAATACTAGTAAACACTGCTGCTCCAGTAGAGGTCAATTAGCTCAGGAAATGAATTGAACCTGAGATCTTTGTATTTAATTAAGCATGTTTGGCACAATGTATTTACCCAAATACTTCTTTTGATATTTTGCCAAATGAAATATTCAGGCAACAAAGTGAAAAACAGATTATTTATTGTGGCATTTTCCTCACAAGGGTTAGCATCACGAGGTGAAGCTGAGTGCAAACATGAAGATGAATTCAAAGCTATATATTATAACTAATACGTTTTTAAATTTAAAAAATACACATTTTTTCAAAATTGCAATTTTTTTTAGTTATTTGAAGAGTAGAGATGAATAACCAATTCCTAAATTGCTCAACCTTATCTCCGAATATTTCCATGTTGCACTCCAAGCTCTAAGATTCAGGATACTCACTGTAATACACGGCTTGTTAAACGCAGAAAAAAATGCTCATCTCCTGAGGGCATCTTATAATGAGATTGGCATGTATTTCTGAAACCGGACGTGACAAAGCTAACTGAACACACCACTGTTTTACTTTCATGTTGTATTCGTGCAATAAAGTAATGTTAATGTTATCTAACTACACTGGTACAGCTTGTTGGACATTAAGCTGCATGACCATTTGCAGTCATGGCCTCTGCATTGTAATGGCTGAAACTGAGCTCACTACTAAGCCTTTCCACACTGGATCAGCTAATTTCTACTCCTGGCATTGCCACAGTGATGCAGACAAATGTCAATATCTTGGTATTATTTTTCCAATTCACTTGACAGTCCAATTCACTTGATGTCCAACACACTGACTTTTGTTCTGAGGTCCTTTCAGGTTAATTGAGGCAATATAAAGAATAAGCAGTGCCTTTTGCTCCAACACAGAAGTACTAACCCTTGGTCCTAAATTAAGATTCTGTATTTTGTGCACTGGGGTGTAAAGTGTAGATAGTTAAATAGTACAATTAATTTTAAATAATTGTTTAGCAAGATAGTTCAAAGCAACTCATTTTAATCACATTTGCAACTTTTTATACAGTGCTGCATATAAACAGTATGCTTCAATTAGTATTTTCACCATGACTATGAAAATGTCCCATGGCGGAGCCTTCCAATAAAATGCATCGCTTTTTTTTCATTATTTTTAACCGCAATATTATTATGCTGTTCAATGTAATTTTAAAGAATACCATTATGGATATCATTGGCTTATAATAAAAATTATGGAACAAACTGCAAAATTAATTCTGGCTACTGATATTTTTGATTATAACTATGGACCAGTGAACAGATATATAATTGAAATCAGTTATCAAATTAATAGATGTAGTACATCTTTTTGAAGCTGTTATTAAGAATGAAGCTATTCATAATATTATTACCTAAGCATGCAGTGAGACCAGTTCAAAATAATCTATGTTTTCTTCTCTTCATGGGGGATGAGTCTTAGATTTTCTCTAATATTATGCTAACGATTTTACCTAGCCTAGCAAGAATAAACTGATTGCACAATTTACTGCTCAGTGACACTGCACAATTATTGGGAGATATTTATTGATGTTTATTATCTTTTCCTTTCTGCAACGTGAAACACTCATTAAAATATTACAACTCAAGCATCGTGGGAAATACCTGCAGAAGAGTTTGTCTAGACAGGGACAACAAATTGCTCCAGACTGTGATATTAGTCATGTTAGCTTTGTCTTTGTCAGAGCCAGAGGTTACAAGACAATTTTTGCATTATGGTGTCCCATAAATTGAACAGAATGTTACACCATGATCACAAACACCCGTTGCCCATGAAATAAACAATAATAAACTCACTGTGATTTATCTAATGATTATGTCTTTATTATTTTATATATTTAATTGAATATGTTTATATTGTTATTTGGAAGAGGTCATATTTGCAGCATGTAATAACTATTAACAGTATTAATTATCATATCAGAAATGCAATCAAGAGCAGTCAACAGATATCACTGGAAGATTGGGTGAAATCCTAAGTATTAACTTCTGAGGAGGATCTTCAAGGTGAATTTAGTGGATGTGAAAAATGATCAGTCTTGAGTTAACATAATTTTTAAAAATTGGGTAGTATAATTTGCAACAACTATTGACTAAAATATTTCCCTTCTCTATGCAGTAGAACACTATTATCCACACACAATTATCCCCATTGGACTCTGGAGGGGAAGTGGACACAGGCTGATAGCACAATAAACAGGAGTCCTGTAGCTCAGTGGTTAGAGCACTCACTTTGCAAGCAAGAGACCTGAGTTCAATTCCAGGCAGGGCAAAACCTTGGGCAAGTTTCCTTACTCCACACGCCTAATAATAATCCCTCCAAAAAAAAAACAATAATAAAATTGGTCATTTTCAATTTACGACTCTTTGTGGGACATTGCTGTGCGCAATTGGCTGCCACGTTCGCCCACAAATATACAGTCAATTCACTTTACAGTGTGTTCTGTGAAGCGCTTTGGGACGTCCTCCTGACATGAAAAGCGCTATATCAAATGCAAGGATTATTATTATTACAGTTCTGTGCATGTGTGAAGTTGTGCACTTGTGTAAACAGTTGTTAGGAACACAATCTAGCTGCTGTGCACGGTGATTTTTGCAACTACCCTGTATGTGCAATACTTCACGGGATAGTATGAAGATCATTCTTCCATAGTGTAAGCAGTATAGGATTAAGGTCAGAAAAAGATCGAGAAAGAAAGTTCGAACGACTCAGAAAGAGAGAGAGAGAGAGAGAGACACTCATAGAATCATAGAATTGTACAGCACAAAAAGAGGCCATTTGGCCCATCGAGTTTGTGCCAGATCTTTGAATAGAGCAATTAATGTCAATCCCACTCTCCAGCTCTTTCCTCATAACCCTGCAAACCCGTCCTCCTCAAATACCCGTCCACTGCGTTTTTAAAAGTAGTTATCAAATCGGTCTCAACCACCCTTTCAGGTAATGCGTTCCAGATTCGAACAACTCGCTGCGTGAAAACATTTCTTCTCACCTCCCCTGTTTCTTTTAGATACTATTTTGAATCTGTGACCTCGTGTCACCGACACACCCACCAGTGGAAACAGTTTTTCCCTTTCTAACCTATCAAATCCCCTCATGATTTTGAAGACCTCTATTAGATCTCCTCGTAACCTTCTCTGCTCCAATGAGAATAATCCTAACCTCTCTCGCCTTTCCTCATAATCAAGGTCCCTCATTCCTGGGACTCAAAAGAGGAAAGGCAGAGAAAAAGAATAAAGAGCTCAATATAGTAATGTAGTGACAGTGGTACAACCAACTGAATAGAACAAACTTTTAGTTGGCACTGTAGCAAGTTGGTTTGTTCTTGATGTCCAATTATTTGAATTGGTTATTTCACCACAATTGGCCAGGTCCCAATACGTCTTCAACAATAACGACAAATTATATTTGTATAGCACTTTTCATGTAGGGAGGACGTCCCAAGGCGCAGGACAATCAGGGATTTCGACCCAAGAAAGGAATGGGATCAGGAGGGGTGGAGGGCAGGCTGGGTAAGGGGAGGAGGGTGACCAAAGGTGTGGTCAAAGAGGAGGGTCTTGAGACGTGCCTTGAAGGAGGCAAGGGAGGGAGCATGGCGACGGAACTGTGGGATGGAGGACAGCCAATAGTGATTTGTTAAAGGGAAATCATGTCTAACAAACCTGATAGAGTTTTTTGATGAAGTAACGGAGAGGGTGGATGAAGGTAGTGCAGTTGATGTAGTTTATATGGATTTTCAAAAGGCGTTTGATAAAGTGCCACATAAGAGACTTGTAAGCAAAATAGAAGCCTACAGTTTTAAAGAGACAGTGGCAGCATGGATACAGAACTGGCTGGGAGACAGAAAGCAGAGAGTGGTGGTGAACGGTTGTTTTTCTGACTGGAAGGAAGTGTGCCGTTGTGTTCCCAACCGGTCAGTATTGGGAACACTGCTATTTTTGATCTATATAAATAACTTGGACTTGGGTATAAGGAATACAATTTCCACATTTGCAGATGATACTAAGCTAGGAAAAGTAGTAAACAGTGAGGAGGATAGTAGCAAACTCCAAATGGACATAGATAGACTGGTAAAATGGGCAGACACGTGGCAGATGAAGTTTCATGTGGAGAAATCTGAAGTGATGCATTTGGGAGGAAGAATGAGGAGAGGCAATATAAGCTGATGGTACAATCTTAAAGGGGGTGAAGGAGCAGCGAGACCTGGGGGTTCATATAATTAATCTCTGAAGCTGGCAGGATATGTAGATAAAGCTGTTAAAAAAGCATATGAGATACTAGGCTTTATAAATAGGGGCATAGAATACAAAAGTCAGGAAGTTATGATAAACCTTTATAAAACACTGGTTAGGTCTCAGCGAGAGTACTGTGTTCAGTTCTGGGCCCCACACTTTAGGAAGGAGGTCAAGGCATTGGAGAGGGTGCAAAGAAGATTTTCCAGGATGGTACCAGGAATCAGGGACTTCAGTAATCAGGACAGGATAGAGAAGCGAGGATTATTCTCCTTGGAGCAGAGAAGGCTAAGAGGAGACCTAATAGAAGTTTTCAAAATTATGAGGGGATTTGATGGGGTGAACAAGGAGAAACTATTTCCACTGGCGGATGGATCGGTAACCCAAGGACACCGATTTTAAATAGTTGTTAGAAGAAACAGAGGGGAGGTGAGGAGAATTTTTTTCACACAGTGAGTTGTTCGGATCTGGAATGCATTGCCTGAAAGGGTGGTGGAAACCGATTCGATAACAACTTTTAAGAGAGAAGTGGAGTCCTGTAGCTCAGTGGTTAGAGCACTCGCTTTGCAAGTGAGAGACCTGAGTTCAATTCCAGGCACAGGGCGAAACCTTGGGCAAGTTTCCTTACTCCACACGCCTAATAATAATCCCTCCAAAAAAACAAAAACAATAATTAAATTGGTCATTTTCAATCTATGACTGCTTGTGGGACATTGCTGTGCGCAATTGGCTGCTGCGTTCGCCCACAAATATACAGTCAATTCACTTTACAGTGTGTTCTGTGAAGCGCTTTGGGACGTCCTCCTGACGTGAAAAGCGCTATATCAAATGCAAGGATTATTATTATTATAGATAATTATTTGGTGAGGACAAGTTTGCAGGGCTATGGGGAGAGCTCGGGAGTGTGAGATTGAACTGGATAGCTTTTTTCAAAGAGCTGGCACCAACTCAATGGGCCAAATAGCCTCCTTCTGTGCTGTATAATTCTATGATTCTATGAATTAGAAGAATATTTGCTTTGCCTGGTCTGTTATCCATGAAACTTTTTTGGGATCTCTAATGTCCGAATTCCAGGAGAATCTGAGGCATGAACCAAGCATGGAGGAAATAATAATAATCCTTGCATTTGGTTTAACTCCTTATCATGGCTTTGAGATGTCTCAAAGACCTTCACAAATATACTCTAAAGTGAATTGACTATATTTTGTGGGCGAATCGTGGAAGCCAATTGCCCACAAATCTCTAACAATGGAAGAGCATGTCAACAGCTTTACCTTAATACATATGGTATACACCCTCGATTAATTGGCATTTGTTTTAAAATCAAATCTTTTGTCCAATATCAGCTTTAGAACCCTAGAAATTTATACCACAGTAGAAGGTCATGCAACCCATCATGTCTGTGCAGGCTATTGTAAGAGCAACCTTTCATATACACTTAACTGCTCTCTCCCCTTACCTTTTTGCCCCATTCCTTGAGTTGAATTTCATTTTTACTTCTAGGAACGGGATTTGAATTTCATTGCTCAATTTCAAAGCAATTTCGTTGCTCACTCTTAACTACAATGACTCCAGTGAAGTACTCAACACATCATTCCTTACAAGAGATACCTTCCAAAATTGTTACATGCTGGCCTCTGGCGAGTATCTCACTGTCATTATAAAGAAAGACAGGCACAATATCAGAGATGGAATTTTGGGTGCACAGGAATGGGTTGAAAAGATGTTGGAACTGCACATTAGGTGATCAGGTAACAGAAGTTAGGAACCTTACAGCAGGCATAGAACACATTGGCATCCGGTGCAGGGTTGATTTGGCTCATAAAATGCCAAGAACTGTCAGCATGTCCTTAAAACCAGCTGGAGACTTTGGTACACTCTAAGTTGCCAATGAGTACAAGGTCAAAGTATTTTTGCTTCTACATCTATTAAGATAATAATAAAAACAATAATGCTTGCATTTGATATTACAGTGCTCCCCAACTGTGACAGGCTGACACACAAAAACTTCATAAAGCTAATGTTCAGTATTATTTTTGATACACCTGCAATCTCTGCTATAACACACATTGCGCTGCCACTATCAAATAAATCATTGTTTGGAAACATACAACCACATCCTTTATAACAGATATTCAAGCAGCTTCTAATGTCAGTTACTGGATGGGGATACATTACATCTCAACAATATTGAAGACTTAGGGATAACATCCTATCAGCCAGTCAATAATTTCAGTGCCAAGTTGCTAATGTGTAATTAGATTGTAGTCACACTAGTTCTCAATTATACACCTGGTGGGAATTGCTGTGCCCAACTTGACTGCCACGTTCAATTAAAAAGTACACAGGCACTACACTTTACAGTATATTCTGTGAAGGCATCCTCCCGACATGAAAGGCTCTATGCCATATGTAAGGATTATTAGTGTTTTATTATTCTAAGTTCAATGTAGCTGTACAAAATTTCATTGACATCTAAAAACATCAACAAGCCAATTATTGGATGAGATTAATGTTGCAAAGTAAAGATGTGACTACACGGGGCGGTCACTTACTCTCAGACTGGGATTATCTTTAAATGGATGTTAGAATGTCAGTCGTCAGATATAATGATGCCTTGAATGGATCCAGTGGTACATATACTTGGTCTGATCTGTGCTGCTTTGGTACCACAGGGAGATTACTGATTCACTGCTTTGCCTTTGGGCCTTTGTTGTTCTTCCATGCTTACGTAATGTGCAGTATAAAGTGTTGTGCATCCTCTATAAATAAAGCCTGCATCCTGAAACCTTTAAGCATTGGGATAGGCTTCCACATGCACACTTTTGTTGATACGCCTCACAGTCAGCTTGAGGTACAGCAAACACCTCTTCAACCAAAGTCTACATCCTGGCGCTTCAGCTCTCAAGCTAATCCATTCACTTCTTCTTTTAAAGTGAAGTGCAAACAGCCTGTTCTTATTAGTTAGTCCCAGGCAAGAAGACATTTCTTCAAAGCAAAGCCAGACTCAATTGCTTACAGTGACAAGTAAGAAGATGAAATCAGGCAGGTTTTGAAAACATTTTTGAAGTTGAAATAGCCCAGTGGTTGAAAATCTGTTTATTTAATTCCCTTTTCATGGCAAGTTAAGAAGTAAGCTTCCTTGTTCCAGTTTCCTTGATGGTGTGAAGATGACTAATGCAATGCCAATGCTCTGTTCAATCCATTACCTCTTGTGTACACTTGGAATAGTACATAAATTCACATAGAATATATACATTTTGAGTGGTTGTAAAAAAAAATTCAACCAACTTTAAGCTGCTATGAGGTGACCTTTGTGAACTGGCTACTACTTTTTAACTTTACAGTAACAACAACTGCTGAATTGCAACAACAGAAGAAATGAAATAGGAACAGGAGGAGAACATTCAGCTCATCGAGCCTGTTCCACCAGGTTATTAGAACTTGTATCTATAACTTGCACATTGCTTTTCAATGTAGGAAAACATCTCAAACTGCTTTACAAAGATGGAATGGAAACCTGAGCATGGTGGGAGATAAGAGGGAGGCGGCCAAAGGTGCAGTCAAAGAGATGGCTTATATATTTACATCTTCTGTCCCTCCTTTAAATTATCCCTGCGATACTCAAATAGTCTTCCTCATTTGTCTGCTGATAGGGTTTAACCAGCATCCATGCTGGGTGGCACTGCTGCTCCCTGACTGACCTGTGAGCAGCTCCATTATAGTAATGGAAAATTAATCCTTCCAGTTACCCTCAATGGACATAATATCTGCCTGTTAATCACAAATCCAAATGTTAGGGCTAAATGAGCTGGACCAATGCAGTTTGTTTATTCAGTGAGTACCGGAGCCATACAGGCTGGGAAGAACACTACTTTGATCCCTGATCTGGATTGAATTATCTGATCATAGCTGGGCTGGCTGTAAATATTTTATAGATGGCCTTAGCACCATGGATTGGAGAGGGAAATATCTGCTATGATTCCCACTTCAAATTTCCTCTGGGCACACACTCAGTCTGTTAAAGTAGCATTTGAGCTTGCCAACTTGTTGAATTCAGTTCTTAAAAGAACTTATACAAAACTGCTAAAAAAGTAATGCTGTATTTTAAGAATTTGCCAAATTCTGGATGTGTGAAATGCTGCATAAATGGAGTAAATCTAGATCCAGATGGAATTGCTACCCATTGCTCATTGTTCAGTGACTTCTACCAGAGATGCATAGCTGTGGATATTGAGCAATGAAAGGATCAGTCTCAATGACGATACCCCCTCATTTGATTAGTCTGATGTCACAGACTCTCAAGTCTCCACATGAATAATGATCGCTTGGACATGGTATTGTGGGGTGACTAGTATCTGTGAAACCATGCCCTTACCGGAAGGAAAAAAAGTCAAAACATTCAGAGGGAGGATAGAAGACAAGAAAGCCGAAGCAGAAAATTGGTGAAAGAAAACAAAATTGAACTCTAAATCTGAAGTCCTGTGGTTCTATTTTCTGATTGTTGATAATTTTGATGCAAATTTAGTGACTTGCAGAAAGCAGCACATTGCACTTTCCTACATAGGCTTAGCTTAGTGTTAAATGCTGATCACTAATAGATGAAAACAACAATTATCCCGATGGAAAATTGGAAAAAGGACTGTCTCGTTTTAAGTAACCTGCCAATTTTCTGATATTTCAAAGCATTTAATATGCCACTAGTGCTATAACTCATGCTTGGATCAGATTTTATTATCACCAAAGCATTTAAATCAATACAGTTACTGCTTTGTATATTGGAATGAATTTCCGATATGGAATGAGTGATGGAACCTTACTGATGCATTAGGAATCACTTCTAGTGATTTTGAGGATGAATTCCACTTTGTGAACCGATCAGCATTTTTGAATTGCATTTGCACCAACAAATATGTTCCATTTTTCGAGTGACAAACCTCAAGCATTTTCAGGTTGAATATATTAATGGCTGTGAGACCCAGAGGCCCTACAGGATAAAATAACAGCACATGTAGATTAATATTGCAGAAACCATGATACCTGCATCTTGGTGGGTGAAGGTGGCTCATGCTGCATATTAATTGGGATTAGAAAACTGGCACAAAAGAGGAGAGACAACGCTGGACAAGAAATGATGAGGAAAAATTGTTAGGTAAAATAATCAGCTTAATATTAAAAGCAAGGAAATCAGATGCTACTTCTTCCCACTTTTCAAATGCCATCTTTGCTGATCTCCCAGCTCCATCATGCACAGGATTCAGCTGATCCAACACTCTGTCACCTACATACTCACCCGCACTAAACTCCGTACCCCCATTACACTAGTTCTAGCCAGGCTCCTTTGGATCCCCATTACCGAACAGATCGATTTCAAGATCCTCACACTAGTTTTCAAATCCCTTTGTGCCCTGGAACTTTCCTACCTCACCGACAGACTTAACCCATAACCAAAACAGAGAGAGCTGGAAAAACTCAACAGGTCAGGCAGCATCTATGGAGAAAGGAAAGTGACCCTTCGTCAGAACTGGAAGGAAAGTGAGTGAACGTTTCGGGTCCATGACCCTTCATCAGAACAGGGTTCCATGGACTTGAAACGTTGACTCATTTTCCTTTCTCCATAGATGCTGCCTGACCTGCTGAGTTTTCCCAGCTCTCTCTGTTTTTGTTTCAGATTCCAGCATCTGCAGTATTTTGTGTTTTGTTTAACCCATAACCCACTGCTTCTGCTCGATTGGCTCCAGCCTTCTGCATGTCCTTCGTGCCCTCTGTTCCAACATTAGCAGCCATGGTTTCAACCACTACCCCCCTAAACTCTTGAGCATTCTTCCTCTATCCCTCCGCCTTGTCCCTTCCTTCCCCATCTTCAGGTCGTGCCTGAAGACCTTCTTCTTTGACCATGCCTACAGTCACTTCCCCCCCAACGTCTCATTGTCGTGCTCCATCACTGCCAAGCCCTCTGGGATGCTTTCCTATGTGAGGGACCACTATATAAATGCAAGTTGCTGTTGTAGATATGCAAAACTATCCATTTTGGGGTTAAAAACATGGGGTTAAGAGAAAGTAGATTTCATATGCATTAAGATAAATAAACCACAGTAAAATACATTTGTCGTAATAAAATATAAAGGAAAATTATTCCCAAATACTTAGCATCTCTTTTCAGATGCTAATACTGCATTTGCACTTATGTAAAAATATGTACAAAATTCACAAGTTGGGCAATGGACAACAGAATTCTGCATTGCTGCGTTTGAAGGTGTTTACGTGATTGTATTTCAAACTATCTACACTTGTTCCATTTATAGACGTGCTAAGAAACTGGCTGCTGAGATTAGGAGGATCTATTACTTGATAGATTCTCCACAGGGTGACATTCTGAATTGGGTTGTACAACAGCCACAGAAAAAACAATTGATTACTGGTTTCACAGCGCATATGGTTGTGAGAATGTGGAATGCACTGCCAAAAAGGTCTTAGAGGCAGAATCGATTGGCATGTTTAAAAGGGAGATAGATAGCTATTTGGGAAGTAGGAGTATTAAGGGATGTGGGAAAAAAGTCAGAGTAACGGGATAAAAAGATCTGCCATAAAAAATATGTAACAGACTGGAGGAACAGCTTTAATGGACCAAATGGCCCATTGTTTCTATGTTCCTAATAATTATTTTCCCCCCATCAAATAGTTGATGCTACATCTATTAATGGCTTCAAAAATTCTAAATATCTATATGAACTTCTTGGTCTGCTAGGTTTCTGACACATGCAGAAACCCATAACCAGTATCCAAACCAAGCAGAGTTACATATATGCCACCTACACAAGGAACACTGATAGTGTGCGTGCCTCAGAGATAATCCTGTTGATCAGTGTTAGGAGGGCAGTTCCAAACTCTCCAAGAAGAGCTGGCTTGGATCTGTGAGATGCTCACCATTCTCCATCCCCCATCACCCTGAGCAGCTTTTAGGAACTCAGCATTATTCATATCCGGAACAGCTGCTTTGCTATTAGCAAAGTCCCACAGTGCAGAGTCCACCTCTTCCCAAAGGTTAAGGCCTTCAATGTGTTCCACATCTCCTGACAGCTCTTCCATCCTCCATGCTTTTGGATCTCTGCTACAGCCTGTTAGGCCAGATACCAACTGATGTATAATGCCCCTTTCAGGCAAAGATAATCTCGTGAGTCTGTTGTAGAATCCAACGCTGGTATAAGCCCAGAGGGGCCCCTCAGGCTGTTACCGACGAGAGATTTCAGCCAGCAGAAGAAAGATTTTGGATTGTTCTTGTGTAATTATGCTCTCCGTTAGAGTGAGGAAACCCATTGATCCCGCTTCATATCTCTAATAACCTTCCTAACTTTGTGCCATGCTTAATCATAGGTTGCATTTGCTGAATTTTTAGGAAAAGTGAGGAATATTCCAAAACTACTTTAAAGGCTCTCTGCTTCCATCTAATAGCACTCTTTCTCTTTGTGGTTACCTTCATAGGGTTGCACTTTAGGGATGAGTGCCTTCAAATTATAAAATCATGGAATTATACAGCGCAGAAGGAGGCCATTCGGCCCATCGTGTCCATGCCGGCTCTTTGAAAAGAGCTATCCAAATCAATCCCACTCCCTCGCTCTCTCCCCATAGCCTTGCAAACAATATAATTATCTATGAGTGCCTTGCAGGTTGTAGCTTCAGTTTCCTCATGACTTTAGCTGGAGAAGCCATCTGTTTGAGAAAAGTACTTGTATGCAGCACTGCAAGTACTGTGATATGGAGTCCTGTAGCTTAATGGTTAGAGCAGGACCCGGGTTTGATTCTGGGCAGGGCGAAACGTCGGGCATGTTTCCTTACTTCACACACCTGCTTACCTAGCAGTAAGTAGGAATCTGGTTGTTAGTCGATTGGTAGATCGCTTTCTGGGGGTAATAATTCCTTAAAAAATATTAATATTTCTTTGGTCACTCAATCCACAACTGTTTGTGGGACACTGTTGTGCACATTTGGCTGCTGCATTTCGTTCACAAAACGCACAGTCAATTCACTTTACAGTTTATTCTCTGAAGCGCTTTGAGACATCTATTATCTTTAATGTCCACCAGAACAGACAGTCGGGACCTCAAGTTAACATCCCTTCTGAAGGGTGGCATCTTTGACAGTGCCACTATTTCACAGAATTTCAGCCGAGAATATATGAATTCATTGTCCAAATGTGTCTGTTGAACCCATTACCTTGTGTCTCAGAGGCAATTGCGTTTCCAACTGAGCCAGGTTTCATTTGAATAGCAAAGACTAAAAGAATAGGACGAATGGCCTCCTACTCTGTTCAAGAATTCTATGGCTTGAAGGATTTAATGTCCAATAATTTCTCATGAGATTCCTTATTTAACAGATTGAGTGAGGATTCCAACTGACAGACAGAAATCTATCACCTACATCAAGCCAACATGCAGGACATCAGCTCTGAGAATCGATTGTCTGGCCGTGGAGTTCCCACAAGTTAGCAATAAATTATATCCAGTGTCCCTAATTAAGGAATCCCATTACAATTTGCTGCACATTAGACCCCAATTATTGAAAGGAATATTGAGATGCCAGTCACTGCACTCGCCAGAACTAGAATTTACACCAGAAGCAGGAAGTTTCAGGGCTGTTAAGCTGAATGCTGCAAGGAATATGTAGCTCCAGATAGGACCCTGTGAGTAGCAATTTGGGGTTACAGTTAAACAGCACCAGCACAAGAAATGTCAATGAGGTTAAGAACATAATATTTTGTAATGAAATTCCACATGCAATGCTGTTGGAATTCCCACTGATCTGGAATCCTGTACCAGAAGCAGATTATGTTGAAATGTTGTTCGCATGAATGGTAGTGATGATTACGCCAAAGGAGTTGCCATTTGTGGGGCTTGGATTCCTTATTAAGGAATCAAGTTACAATATAATAATAATAATCCTTGCATTTGATATAGCGCTTTTCACATCTTCGAGACATCTCAAAGCGCTTCATGAATATACTGTAAAGTGAATTTACTATATATTTGTGGGCGAAATGCGGCAGCTAATTGGGTACAGCAGTTTCCCACAAACAGTCGTGGGTTGAAATGACCAATTTATTATTGTGCTTTTGTTTTCTTGAGGGGTTATTATCAGGCATGTGGAGTAGGAAACTTGCCCAAGGTTTTGCCCTGCCGGGAATTGAACCCAGGACTTTCGCTTGCCAGGCAAGTGCTGCAGGACTCCATGTTAGATATCTCACATTTTTAAACTCCAACAATTTTACATATTTGCATAAAACTCTCGGTATATGATGAAACTCTTTCCTATCAATCTGTACACCTGTCTGTGTTTCAAGTGTGTCAAATGCCAGTGGTGGAAGACAGAAAGTCTCTGAATATTTGTTTTGTGGACAAACTGCTCCTCTGCTAAAAGGTAATAATCCAAAAGGAAGGATATTGATCTTTTATTCAGTTGCAATCTTGCAGAGGTCAAGGTATATATGGCAATGCTTCTGTGGTTTTATTATTATACATAATGCATTGAGGTTCAGTTGCTGGCTGGAGAAAAATGAGGTTAATCTAGGTGAGATAGAAAAGTCTGTGGAAATCCACGAAGAGCTCTCATTGCCACAACTATTAAAGCATCCTTTATTACACCATTTCATGTAACAAGCTGTTTTCCAAAAATATCAAACCATTTCCTTTTCAATGTATCTTGGTATGTGGGTTAAAAAAAATCATAGAATCATAGAAATTTGCACCACAGAAGGAGGTCATTCTGGTTATCAAGTCAATACTGGCTCTTAGAGCAAGGTGTTCATTAAATCCCACTGTTCTGCCTTATCTCCATACCCTTTTAATCCTCTATCCTTCCACCAAAATAATGGTGTAGTTTGTGCATTTCAAAACTATAACTAGCATTATCTAATGCTCACCTCTGGGGAAGAAATTCTTGGAAACTAATGATAATAACAAAAATCATGCTTACATTTGATACAGCACCTTTCATGTCGGGAGAACATCCAAAATGCTTCACAGGATATATTGTAAAGTGGAACGACTGTATTTTGTGGGCAGACACAGCAGAGAATTTTGCAAAGCAATGTCTCACAAACAGCGTGAAATAAAAGACCAATTTTATCTGGGGGATTGTGACCTGGACACCAGGACAAACACCTTTCTGGTATTTGAGTAAAGGATCGCGGATTCTGGTAGCATATGATGTGTTTTGCCAAAACAGTAATAGGTTAAAAAAAACATTTTCAGTGTTAATCCCTGATACGGTAAAAATCAGGTTGGGGGTTGATAGCGCATCACAGGCTATTTTCAGAAAGCTGTGACCCTAGTTTAACAAACCCAACAGATTGATCATTTCCACATGGATATATCAGCTGTATAGCAACACTGATTTAAAGGAAAAGTGACGAAGAAACCTTGGTCTTGTGGTGTTAGGGTGGAGGCTCCAGCATGATTTAAGATGGCTCAAACAAGAACAACAACTTGTGTTTACATCATGGTTTCATATAAAATAAATGGAAAATAAACACCTCAAAGTTCTTTGCAAAATTAGATTGATTAGAAAGTGAATGTTATATGTTCATGTAAGATTCGCCCACAAAATATAATCAATTCACTTTACACTATATTCTGTGAAGTGCTTTGAGACGTCACGAAGATGTGATAAGGCACTAAACCAAATGCAAAGATTATTATTATAAGATTGAACAAAATTGCTACCAAATCTGCGGCATGAATATAACATGAACCTGGTTATTATCGAATGGGTACTGTATAATGAAACACATGTATCAGACACCCAGCTGACAAAACAAAACGTTAGGATTACAATAGAATTGAATTAAAATAAAATAAAACAAATAAGATTTAACAATATCTGATAAAAACTTAGTTGTGATAAGTAATTTGTATCAAGACTTTGTTATCTCGTTAGTTATAAAGCGAAATTGGTACTCAGCAATATATTGGGTGCCTTTGTGATATTCATAATACAGCTTCGAATAGTTGATTATACACCTACTATTTACTAAGGATACAACAGATCTCTGCTCCATTCATTTCTGAATTTAGCTATTAGAAGCCAAACTATGGAATGACAACAGAGTTGGGATTCAACATTGTTCCTTCTCCTCTGCAGTTCAGTAAGCTAAATAGGCAGCCTTAACCCAGCATCAACAGAGCGACTGGAAAGTGCTATATTAAAACTATTCAGGCTTGTAGTTTTAATGGCATTAGTGGCATATAGTGTCTTCCTAGTCCTGCGGAGAAGTGCCGAGAGTCTAACTGGCTAAACTCATGTTGGAATGATCGAAATGAGGAACTTGCTCGGTAGAGATTTGCTGGCACAGATTCTTAGCACTCTAGGTACAGTATTTTGTGGTATTGAGAGTAGCTCCCAAGCAAGACATAGATTGGGACTGTAGTCCATAACAAATGGGAATAGATTCTACGTGGGTCTAGGTTCACTCTACTTATGCAATGTTTAGGAGTATCCATAATTTGGCAAATTCTTAAACAGACTTTATTTTAAGGCCAGTTTTCTGTAAATTATTTTAAGTTTTACTGAAAACTGACTTCTGAGTTAAGACTAAATTAATTAAATTGCAAAATTCTGGACATTTTGAACTGCTAAGTAATTACAGTCGATTTAGACCCTTGTGGAATTTGGGACCAAAGCTCACAGTTTAGGCTGACGCTCCAGGGCAGTGCTGGGGGAATGTTAATTTGTCAGAGATGCTTTCTTTCATATGAGATGCTAAACCAAGGTTCCACCTGTCTGTTCTGGTGATGTTAAAGATTTCATGAGCACCAATTCTCCTGGTAAAAGTGATCATTCATTTCATGTTTTTCAACTGAAAGTAGAAATCTGGAAATCTCTCCCCCAAAAGGCTGTGGATGCTGGATCCATTCACATTTTCAAGACTAAGGTGGATAGAGATTTGTTAGATTAGGGTCATGGGGAGTAGAATAGTTTAACATTAAGGGATATGGGGTAAGGGCAGGTAATTGGACTTGAGGTACAGATCAGCTTGGGGACTGAATGGCCTACTCCTGTTTCTATGTTTTTATGTCTGTTTGGGGGACATTGCTATGTATAAATTGACTGTTGCATTTACAAATACACAATGACTAGACTTCACACTACGATCCTGTGAAGTGCTTTGAGACATGATAAGGTGCAAGATTAGAATGCAAAGGTGATTATTATTTCTCCCTCAAAGTAAGTTATGAACAACACTAGTACAAAGCATCTGCCTCAGGAGAGAACGTGACTCAGAGCTGTGGCACAATATGGGAAATTCATGTTCAGAAAAAAAGAGTTTCCTCTTTTTAAATCAACCTTTTGACTGAGGACTGGAAACAAAAAAGATTGCATCTGGATTCTCTAGATCTAATCCTGGCTCAATATAAATTAAGCATCATGCTTATTCTCCTTTATGTCCAATTTAATCACAATTGGACAAAAAGCAAACTTGCAGTGATTCAAGTCCTCAAGCAAAACGTGAACTTCACCAGGAAATATTTACAGTTGCTGGGAGTCTGTGGCTAATTGATCACTATATCATGTTAATTGATATCAGTGATCAATAGCAATGACACATTGACAATGGTATCTCAGTTCTTGCAGAAAGCAGTTATGTAATTTTCTCTTACACTGAAACTACTGGAGCAAGCTTCAAAGGATGTCAGAAAGCAGACACGGCATATTACAATTTTCGGCTTACCTGCAGCTTCACCTCTAATAATATACAGCAACAATTCTCACTGGAGGGATCCATTTCCTATGTGATCTTGGTGACTGTGATTATGCTTATCAGACTTGACAAGTCAGTGCCGAGGAGTTAACTATTGCTAACTGTTCTGCTTCCTGCATTTTAAGAAATCACATATCTCACCACAAAATTCTTTGATGACTCTACCGTGGGCCCTCATTTGAGGTGCTGTTATGCCTGTTGATACTCGACTACCTCAGCCAAACAGTAACTGGGGATGGGCATTCTTCCCACTTTGCTACTGTAAGTCATGCAAGTCAAAACGCTAACCAGCTCCTAGCTGGTAAGCAGTGGGAATTATCCAGAATTGGAACTCGGAATATATGTCAGTTTGGATTAGTTAATACCCCATTTGCTTCTGGGTCAGAAGGTTGTTGGTTCAAGCCTCGTATCAGGACTTGAGTGCACAATCTAAACCAGTCACTGGGGGAAGGACTTCTTCCCACTCAGCTCCTGTTAACCTTGCAAGCCACGATCTAATGTGTATGGTGGTCCTAGCTGAACAAGTAGCAGGAAATCTTGCCATGCCAGTTCTTTTAATGGCAAGCTATGTGGATTTAGCTGGATAGTACCAATAGTACCCCAACATACAATCTGAGGTCCTCAAGCCTTGGTTCTTGCTAGCCTGCACAAATATTCTCTGGAATTAAGTATGTATGATATGTCGTTCTGTGCATTCTATTCCAATACATGGAAATTTCCATGTGTAGATGGGATGGATGGAACTCTCAGTTTGGTTTGGATACTCTTAAGTGTGGGTTTCTACATGTATTAAACATTCAGTTGACCAAATTTTGTTAATATAGTTAATTTCATATAATCTGCTGGATAGATAGTTCAACATGTATGTCAACATGTAGGTCTATTGAGTCATTCAAAATGTGTCAACTAAGAACTAGGAAAGCTTAAAATATGCCAACAACATACCCTTCTACTAATGTGAAACAAGCAACACATTCTAAAATTAATAAGCCTCAAGCAAGACTAGATACCAAAAGGAACATAGGGGAGCATATTATGGCTCGGAATATAAATCAATCTGTCTCAGCTCTCACTTCTATGCCAGAAGGTTGTTGGTTCCAGCTTTACATCAGGGCTTGAGCTCATAATCTATTCTGATAGCTCTCCAGGAGGTTACTCCGCGCATAGGGGTAATGTCCTGGAGAGCTATCAGAATTGATTATAAGTAAGTTATTGTTGTTGTTGATACTTCTTTGTGGTACTGTGAGAGCTGCAATGTTTGGAATGACATTAAAATTAACCAGTCTAGTTAGTCTGGTAGTTCAGGTAATGGTCCACCGGCACACGTTTTGGAAGGTGTGCAAAGGCTAGTAACCTGGGTAATATTCCTTGCTCATCCAAGTACATGAAAAAGCAGAATATAACAAAACAACAACAACAACAAGACTACTTTTGTATAGCGCCTTTCACGTTGGGAGGACCTCCCAAGGCGCTGGACAGTGTACAGCATTTCAGATCCTAGCTCGGGTCAGGGAGAGAGAAGGGAGGAGAGGGGAAGGGCAATGGCATGGTCGAAGAGGAGGGTTTTAAGGCGGGACTTGAAGGAGGCTAAGGAGGGGGTGAGGAAGAGTGACTGGGGGATGGAATTCCAAAGGTTGGGGGCAGAGGGGCTGAAGGCTCTCCCACCAATAATGGGATGGGTGGGTCGGGGGACATGGAGCAGGCTGGAGCTGGCTGAGTGGAGGGAGTGGGCAGGTTGTTAGGGGGTTAGGAGGTCGCAGAGGTAGAGTGGAACGAGGCCATGGAGGGCTTTGTAAGAGTACCACAACAATTTATTTGTTTTTGCATTTAACAATGGTGTACAAGGATTGATATTGGAACTACTGTTGTTCACAATATACATTAGTTATTTCGACTTAGGAATCAGCAGTACAATTTCAAAATTTGTGGGCAACATCATATTGGGGGGAGTAGTTAATACAGAGCAGGACTGCAACAAATTACAGCAAGACATTAATAAACTTTCTGAATGGGCATTTAAATGGCAAATGCATTTCAATGTACAAAAGTGTGAGGTGGTACATTTTGGTAGAAGGAATAAGGAAGTCAAATATATCCTGGAAAATAAAAACCTAAATGGGGTAGAGGGGCAAAGGAATCTAACGCTACACATATACAATTCACTAAAAGTAGCAATGCAGGATAATAAGGCCATAAAAAAAGCAAACCAGGCATTGGGGTTCATTTCTAGAGGGATAGAAATGAAAAGCAGGGAAGTTATGGTAAACTTCTATAGAACCTTGGTTAGACCACACTTAGAATACTGTGTGCAGCTCTGGTCCCCACATTATAGAAGGGATGTAAAGGCACTGGAGAGGGTGCAAAGGAGATTCAAAAGGATGATCCCAGAACTGAGAGGTTATAGCTATCAGGAAAGGCTGAACATACTTGGACTCTTTTCTCTTGAAAAGAGAAGGGTAAGGGGTGACCTGATAGATGTATTTAAAATGATGAAAAGTTTTGATAGGGTAGACATAGGGAAGATGTTTCCACTTGTGGGGGAGACCAAAATCAGGGGCCATCAATATAAAATAGACACAAATAGATCAAATAGGGAAGTTAGAAGAAATGTCTTCACACAGAGAGTAGTGGGAATGTGGAACCACTATCACAAGGAGTTATTGAGGCAAATAGCATAGATGTATTATGGGAAAGCTAGATAGGTACATGAGGGAGAAAGGAATAGAAGGTTATGCTTGAAGGCTTAGTTGAGAAAGGACAGGAGGAAGCTCATATGGAACATAAACACGGCATAGACCAGTTGAGCCGAATGGTCTGCTTCTATGCTGTATATTCGAATGTAATGTATTCTAATGTAATAAAGTATCTTATCACGTCATTGAAACTTTTCAAAGTGCTTCACAGGAATTTGCCATGAAGTGAATGATTTTTTTAGGAATTTGTTGGCCAGGACACTGGGGGAAAAATTCCCTTCTTTTTTCAAGTACCTTGGGAACTTTAACATCTATCTGAATAATCAGGTTGAAACTTGGTTTAATAGCACCTCCGACAATGTCAGCACCCACACCCAAGGAGTTTTAGCCTAGACTATGAGCTCATTGTCCACAACCCCTCCTTAGCTCAGAAGCAAGAGTGCTACCAATTGAGCCAGATTGAGACCTAAACATCTAAATTCATTGGTTATGTATTCCATTCTTATTTGTAGCATAAATTATTGGCCTACATTATTTCAATTCAACATTGAAGAAAATCATACTATCAAACATGCAACCTCCATGTTATACTCTGTAAATAGAATCATAGAAATTTACAGCACAGAAGGAAAACTTTAAACCCATTGACATTCAGCTATCAGCTCTTGGCTCTCAGATTAAGATGTTAGTGATTCCTACAAAGTGTATACCTTACACCAGAATTTGATCCATGAATGGCAGTTGCTTCAGGATATTTATGTGAAATGTTTTGAGATGCTCCTTTCGCGCAGTGAACACCACACTCTCTCCCACTTCTCATTCAAGATGTACCTCTTTGATCGCACTTTTCATCATCTTTCCACTCCCCACCCCCTTGAGCTCCCATCCCCAGTTCGGGTGCCCAGCCAGCAATGAAAAGAGCTTTGAAACATCTTCCTGATGTGAAAGGCACATTAGAAATGTAAATTATATTATGTTATAATAATAATAATAATAATCCTTGCATTTGATATAGCGCTTTTCACGTCGGGAGGATGTCCCAAAGCGCTTCACAGAACACACTGTAAAGTGAATTGACTGTATATTTGTGGGCGAATGCAGCAGCCAATTGCGCACAGCAATGATCCCACAAACAGTCATATGGATTGAAAAAGACCAATTTTTTTAATATTTTGTTTTTTTGGAGGGATTATTATTAGGTGTGTGGAGTAAGGAAACTTGCCCAAGGTTTCGCCCTCTGCCTGGAATTGAACTCAGGTCTCTCACTTGCAAAGTGAGTGCTCTAACCACTGAGCTACAGGACTCCACATGAGTCCTGTTGTAAGTCATGTTGTAAGTTTCTATATGATAAGATGTGGATCAAATGCAATATTCTTAGCTTAAACAATGTGCCAATTAATAGATTTAAAAGTAAGATATGGTTGAGAATTGGATTGAAAGTTATCTGAATATATATTGACAATGAGACTGTTTTTGCGCAAGATTTAATTTTGGGAGATGCAGAAAATGTTGCAATTTATTTGCTGAGAAGTTGAGATGAGTTGAGTTAAGTCGACAATGGAAAAGATTGTTAAAGGTCAAAACACATTACAGTGACATGCCTAAAGGAACATAATGTGTTTAGGAATACCATAAATATAGCTCTATTGATTCTATGAACATGATCTGGATCTTGGTACCAATGAATGGTGTATCAAGATCAAATGTGCCATCCGATCCTGTCAGCATTGATTTGCAATGTTTGCAATGCAATTTTGAGGTACATGTTTTATTTTTAAAAGTAATAAATCTTTCTTAAATGTATGACTTTCACTGCAGTTACCCTGAGGTTTGTTTGTTCTGTTTATTTTTCCCTCACAAGGCATTTGTATTGAATGTGCAAAGCTACAGTTTGAAAGTATATAGCAAAAACTGCATCAAGTAAATATTAAACGTTATGAATTGAAATCATAAAATCTTAAACAGAATGAGGCCAACATGTCTGTGCAGGCTCTTTGAAAAGAGCTATCCAATTCAATCCCTCTACCCCTCTCTTTCTCCATAGCACTGCAAACATGTCCTCCCCAAAAAAATATCTAGCAAATGATTGCATTTTTGTGCAACATACATGTCAAGCTACATGTCAGCACTGATTTATTTTCTTTTAGTATGACATTAACATTTGTTAAAAGAATAAGTATCCAAAAAATGACTGTGATAAACTACAAACCCTGAACCTTCCTGAAACTGTGACATTTAATTATCATTTTCAGTTTTAAGTCAACCTACTTAAGCAGTGCATATAAACTCCCAGCTACACAACCCATTGATTTAATATGTATAGATATAGCAGGACTTATCAGGTAAAATTGCTTTGGACTGGATCTCCTGCCTGTAGCACACTTCCTGAATGTCTTCACTCAAATAAATAATTGCTGAACACATTGAGATTATTTTACATTGAACACTAGTTTACTGTAACCTTACAACATTTTGAATGTACATACAATTATAAGAACAGTACAATACAATTTACATTTATATAGCACCTTTCACTTTGGGAGGGTGTCTCAAGGTTCATTTCCATAACACACAATGGGCATCCGAGCTGGGTGTGGGAGCTGAGGGAGGTGGGAGGGAAGAGATGACCCATACCCTTATATTTACTTCATCCTCATGTATGCAAACTAATTAATGCAAACTAATCTGTAACAATCAGCAATAAAAAAGACTTCAATGACTGTATTCACATTGCTGACTCCATTGGCTATGTTCACTATTCTGCTCCATTCACTGAATAGAGGAGAGTTCTGTATGTGTGCTGAATTATTATAGCAAATTTGGTGCTGTGTACTAATAAAGAATTATAATGAACTTAAGTAATGAACTTAAGTAATGAACTGAACTTAAATTATAAATAAAATTAAATTATGATTATACAATGTCATTACGTTAATCATATATGCACATCATTGAATTAGATATATTAGCTAATCAAACAGAATAACCCCAAATATAAATTTAACATTGTCGTCTGCACCTTCTATGGCTCAGATGTCCTTCCTAAAGTGGGATGACATAAACTGGACATAATACTCTATCGTTTAACTATGATTCTGTAACTTGTATCCTAATATATCTGCAGTACAAAGTTAATACTATAAAGTAATCTCGGGAATTGGAACTCAGAGTCTAGGGGAACTCAATGCTAGAGGAGCGCTGCATTCTTGGAGATGTTGTCCTATGCATTAGATGTTAAACTAAGATAAGACAATTAAACTGTCTGCTTCTTCAGGTGGCTCTTAAAGATCCTATGCATTATTGAAAAAGAGAATTCATCCCAATATCCTTGTTGACAATTCCCCAAAATAAAATTGAAAGTAAAACCATTTAATGGTTATCTGTGAGCAATTGCTGCAGGAAAATTGTGTGCCTGCCTAAAAATATACAGTCACTACACTTAATAAATAAATTATTAATTTATTAATAATTAATCCCAAACCTACTGCCACAGAGACTGAGTCCTGTACTGTCTCTCTTTTCAGGTGGCATGCTGTTCTAAAGGCCCAACATATTTCCAAACATTTGGAAAATATCCAGCATACCATATAACAGAGATCTTTAATCTTCCTTATGTCAAGGAAGTATTAACCAAAAATGAGCAAAATTAAATCAAGCCTTGAATCAATGGGTTCAAATCTGGAATTTTGAAGTTTCATTGATAAGTCTGAACAGATGTGAGACAATCAAGAACATTTGAAAGCAAGAAAATAGATCATTCATTCCCATAAAGTCTGCCTTTACCACACTCAATCTCTGCTTCATGAACTCCAACACTTTAATTAGTCTTCTTAATTCTTAGAGTAGCATTGAGAAGGCAACACAGATAAAGCTTTGCCCTTTTCACCAGAGAATTGGGGGATTGTTTAACAAAGCCTAAGAGGGTGAATCCATAAAATACTTTAAAAGTAGGAATCAAGAAATATGTATGTAATTATCTTCATATCATTTAATGAATCCCTTAGAAAACAAAATTATCGTAATAGATAAAAACTGAGACTTTGCACAAATCTTCTCCAGCTCACTCCAATTCAGTGCAGATTTGAATATTGCAGTCATTGATACCACGTTTAATGTTGATTAAAAGACAGATTATATATTGTCCAATCTTTAGAATGTGCTCTACCCAGAGCGTGAGAATGATTGTGAATTTTCACCCACTTTGAAATTATCCTGAAAACGTGCAAAGAAAATCAAGAGAAGGTTTACATAAAATTATATAGAATTATACAGAGCAGAAACAGGCTATTGGACCCAAGTAGTCCATGCAGATATTTATACTGCACACAAGCTTCTAGCCCTCATAATACCCTCTCCTATCCCTGTTTATACTTTCTCCTTCACGAATGTATGCATCAAATTTCTTTTTACATACCCTGATGAGAAAAACAGCTGGCCAGACAAAATTAAAATTAACAATAGCTCACAGTAATGTCCAGAAAAATGATGAAGGCGTGGTCAAAAAAGTAATGTTTGAGATGTGCCTTAAAAGATAAAACCCACGGCATGAATTGTCTTAGAAAAAAGTGCTTAATTATGCAATATTCATGGCCTGGAACAGTATACACTGTCTCATTAAATACGTTACAGTTTTGTTCAAGTTTCAGTTGGAATATTATTATTTGACACATTCCACAGCAACTGGCATTTGATCTTTCTATCTTATAAAAATAATAATAATATTCCTTACATTTGATATAGCACCTTATCACATCATGAAAACATCTCAAAACGCTTCACAGGATTTACAGTAGAGTGTAGTGACTGAACATTTGTAAGCATCTTGCAGGAAACGGAAAGCAGTGCTGGTGTAAAAAAAATTTCCATGCTTTTATTAATAATTCAAAACCATTGACTGTCACTTTTATGAAAGTTGGAGGGTATATTCAATATGCTAATATGAATAACACGTTAAATAAATTATGTGAATTGGATCTCATTTGCATATATTTATAACGTTAATTAGAAAACAAGCTCTCGACTATAACTGAAGTCATGAATGATCTTCATTAAACTTGGAGGGTATATTTTTGTTATGTAGAGGAGTGTATTTCTACAGCTTGTTAATTGATCTCATTTGCATTTAAAAACTAGGATAATTATAAAATAGAATTTATGTTATACATTATGCCGTTACTTTATACTGTTACATTGATAAAGTACCTTGGTTTATTTTGTTTTGCAATTTCTGCTTTTCTTTTCCCTTTCCCAACTGTAACAAACTGCTCCCATTCGAGAGAGTTTGTGGGTTGACCCTTCTATTCAGTACATGCCTCTCCGTGATCAACTTTCAAGAAGTGGACGACAGATTTCCACACAAGAGATCACAAGAAGGTCCTTCAGCTTATTTCATCTCAGCCATTCAAAATATCCATTCTACATCTTCCTATTAGAGGATCAAGGTGTTTCTTAAATGAGTCCATGTGACTGAAAAGACAATTAGGCCCAGCAAGTCAATATTTTTTAATGGTTCTCAAACCTAATTGCGTGTCTCTCATGTCACTGTTTGTGTGTGTGTGTGTGTCACTGTCTTTCTCTCTCTAACCATTGTCACTGTATCTGTCAACCTCTATACTTTCCAGAAAGACAACTAGTTGCCTTTTGAATCCATTGATACCATTGGCTTTTTAGTGTTCTTCCTTGTGACTTATTCCACAAGTCTACTACTGACGTATTCTACAAGTCTATTTATTGACTTATTCCACACATTTATTGCTCTTTGTATCAAGAAAGTTCCATTTGATATTGTTTCTCACTTCAACTCTATGTGAATTGGGTTTGAAAACCTGGCACTGAGAGGAAGAGAACCTGACAGAAATTATAACTGGGAGCAATAAATATGTAGTCAGGAATAAGAAAACAGTACAGGTAAACAAATATTAACTTGAATCATGAAAGTAATATTCCAATAATTGTACTTACCTTCACAGCAAGGTAAATTTGACTTATAATGTGATAGGAGTAAAGGCAGTACCAGCTTGTGCAATATCTCCAGTGCTCAGTAACTCTCTTCATCGTTGAAAAATATGTTCAAAGGTGTTCGATGAATATTTATATTGTGCGAATAATCTTGATACAAACTATTATAACACATTTCTATTTTTAGATTTATTAACGCCAAGCTCTGGCAGGATTTGAGGATTCATGCATCAAAGGATCCCCCACAGGGCGGCTTCCTGGTTGATGGTGTGTGTGTCATGTTGGCGGGGGGAGAAGGTCAGTGGAGAGGTGGGGAAGCATATGCCCACAAACAGGTCTTCCTTGGACTAAAAGCTGTGTCATGTCAAGGAGATTTGCTGATTTCAGTTGAGTCATTAACAAAATTGCCTTCAGAGCTAATCTGTTCTGGTACCATACTGGAGACTAATTTCTGATATTTGCAAAACTGGATTTGAATGGTAACTTCCATTTGTGAATATTCAAAGAATATTCTAATTTGTGATATTCATGAAACAGCAGAGTGCAAACAACAGACCAGGGAACAAAAATCAACAAAGCCTGTTTCAATTTCTGACTTTTCATCACACTTGTCAGCTCTTTGATGTGGCAAATTAAACCCATGGTTATCCAACCGGACAATGTGTACTTGAATTAAACAGTGCAAATCTCAGAGGGGACTTTATGGCAGTTAAATTATACAAATTTAAATGGGATTGAAACAGTAAAGCCAGAGCAATACTTTAGGGGGGTAGTAAGACAATAGAGCAAGAGCACATAAGCTTAGAGTTGTAAAAGCCAATTTTTAGGACAGACACAAGAAAGTTTTTCTTTATGCAGAGGTTGCCAGGAGACTGACCTCATTAAAATACAACTTGATGTTGATGTTGTGATGGGAAGATGGGAGGGTAGGTGTCCTGAAACGATGAGATCAGTTGGGCTGAAGGGCCTTCCTCATTCAAACCAATCTTGTGATCTTGTGATACAATGTACGAGCACGGTGCAGCCCTCCAAACACTGAGCTCTTGGTTTCAGCAATGCAGATGTCATGGGCAGAGACCAGGTAAGCGCTCCTGAGATGCTACACCCACATGAAGGCGTAAAATAAATGGAAGTTGTTGTCGTTGCTGCTGTTGTACATCAAAAAGGAAATTAATTTCCAGTTAATCTCATTCTCTCTTGGCATTTCCTGACAGGTAATTCGATTGCCATGCTTGAGTGCAAATTTCCCTGTCATTTGAAGATAGTGCATGAGATGGGTTACTGAGAAAAGTGAAGCATATAAAAATCTTATTTTCAACATATCCCAAAGCAGTATTTGATCTGATCAAACTCTGGCCAGTGGATCTGTTCCAGTCCACAGGGCTGTCACGAAGCGCCCCCCCACCCAAATATTCGCACTAGTCTAGCGAGTCCCAGTGTTCGATTCACAGTGTGTTTCCAGGTTTTTGTTGATTGAATATTTCTTGATTTACGCCATGAATTAAGAAATTTTCAATCAAGAAAATTTATTTTGCACTAAGTGTATGCTGCAATGGCAGAAATGCCATTCCTTGGATGAGATGTTAAATCCAGGTGCTATTTGCCTGTTAAGGTGCATGTTAAAGATCCCTTGGCACTATTTGAAAAGAGAAAGGACTTTTTCCTGGTCTCCTGGCCAACATTCCCCAGATTAAATTGATCATTCACTTCATAGCTATTTGTGGGACATTGCCTCGTGCAAATTAGCTGTCACATTTATCTACTAATACACTCACTACACTTTACAGGAAACCATATAAAGCCCTTTGAAACATTTTGACCATATAAGGTGCTATATTAAATACAAGGATTTCTTTACCATATTTTTAGTTCATTGATTGACATTTTGTGTATAATTGAGAATGCCTGGAGACCCTACAGTATTCTAATCATAATACAGTGTAATTTGGTTTCATATAAAAACATTTCGAAGCATTTTACGAAGTATAATAATCAGAAATTAAGTTAATGTGATTAAGTATTAAGTTAATTAAGTTAAAGTGATTAAGTGATTAATGTGATTAATCCCCCAGAGGATTGATTTCAAGATCCTCATCCTCACCTACAAGACCATTCACGGCCTTGCTCCCTCTTACCTCTCCAACCTACTATCCCCCTACCTACCTGCCCGTACCCTCCGTTCCTCTGGCTCCGGTCTGCTCCACGTCCCCCGCCCCAATCGCCCTACCATCGGTGGTCGGGCTTTCAGCCTCTCAGCCCCTAGGCTCTGGAACTCTATCCCCCAGTGCCTTCGCCGCCTCCTCCCTTTCCTCCTTCAAGGCCGGTCTCAAAACCTTTCTCTTTGACCGAGCCTTCAGCTCCCCTCTCGACTCTCTTCCCCCTCCTCGCTCCCTCCCTTCCCTCCCCTCACCCTGACCATTTCCCCCTCCTCGCTCCCTCCCTTCCCTCCCCTCACCCTGACCATTTCCCCCCTGCTCGGGTCATGACCCAACTGTGCAGCGCCTTGGGACGTCCTCCTGACGTGAAAGGCGCTTTATAAATGGAATCTTGTTGTTGTTGTTGTTGTAAGTAGGCAACCACATAGTTTTACAGAAATAAAACACCTGAACATGCAGGGTGACTGCAGTATTCCTACAACAACAACAATTTGCATTTATATAGCGACCCTCACACAGGGTAGCATTCCAGAGCGCTTGCTAAATATATTCTGGACCTTAAAGCCTATCCTTAACAGTAAGTTTACAAGGATAACACTCTAATGGCTTTGGATGAGAGGTTAACCCACTGCCCATCAGCCTCTTCACATGGACATTAAAGATCCCATGACACTATTTGTAAAGAGAAGGGAGTTTCTCCCAGTGTCTTGGTCAACAATCTCCGAGATAAAATTGGCCGTTCACCTCCAGGGACATTGTTGTTTACAAATTATCTGCTGCATACACTTACAAAAGACACAGTCACTACACTTTACAATGCATCCTTTGAAGAGCTTTGAGACAACCTCCCAATGTGAAATACAATTTACACAGAGCAATAATCCACTAACAGTCATGAAGTAAATGATTAGTTTTATCTGGGGGATTGCTGGCCAGGATATTGGGAGAAATTCTCTTATCTTTTTAAATAGTAGCATGGGATCTTTTACAGGCAGACAGGACCTTGGTTTATCAACTCTTCTGAAGGACGACACCTCCAAGAATGCAGCACTCCCACAAGTGTCAGGCTAGACTATGTAAGTGCAAAGTTCAAATGCATGCTTGAACCCACAACTTCAAACACAGACAAAATTGCTATCAACTGAGCCAGGATGACCATTTTCAGGACAGATTTTAACCACTTTTATGTCTAATCAATAAAGTGTTTCTTAATTAAGGACAACAACAAAATTACATTTATATACCACCTTTCACGTCAGAAGGACGTCCCAAGGTGCTGGACAGTTAAGGGTTTGGATCCGAGCTGGGGTTTGGAATTGAGAAGGGTGAAGGGTAGAGGGAGTAATTGGTGGTAAAAGAAGTGCCATTAAATAAGGAACAACATTTGTTTAGGAACAAATCAAAAATACAAACAGTAACCTTTGACAGCATTATATCATTATCTCCACTACGACAATGAGTTGGCTACAAATTTTTTTTTATTTTCTGAGGCTTTTTTTTATATTCAATCTATTTTGAATCCACCTCTATGCTGACTTTCTACATTATCTGAATTACCATTCTAATCACTGATTCTAACCACTATTCCAAGAAAATACTTCCAAGTTTTTTATGTCAAAATGCAGTTATCTCTTTTGTGTTGATAGGACTGTATTTTCTCTCTACAATATTGCAAGTACAATACAATGATTACAGTTTAAAAGAAAATACAACCTGACAATCTTTCATTTCATACACACCCCGTACTTAGAAACACAGCACAAACTTCACTCGCACAGCACTAGTCCACTCTCTTCAATGGCATTTTAGAAAATGGGGCCACATCAGTGGAGACATAGATTGAAGACATGCTATATAATATTTTGCTGGGAACGTGACAGTTTTGGTGATATAATAATAATAATCCTTGAATTTGATATAGCTCCTTATCATGTCTTCGAGATGTTTCAAAGCACTTCACAGAATATACTGTAAAGCGAATTGACTGTATATTTTGTGGGCGAAACGCAGCAACAATCGTGGATTGAAGTGACCAATTTATTATTATTATTTTTTTGAAGGAATTATTCCCCCAAGAAAAGTGATCTGCCAATCGACTAACAACTGGGTACCTACTTATTGCTGGGTAAACAGAGGCATGTAGAGTAAGGAAACGTGCCCAACATTTCGCCCTGCCGGGAATCAAACCGAGGTCTCTCGCTTGCAAGGCGAGTGTTTTAACCATTGAGCTACCAATATCAAAGATATCAAAGGATATTCAATGTGAAACTGTTAAATATGTGAATTAGCCTAAAATTAGAGGTTTGAAAATAGAGTGATTCTTCAAAAATAAGAATATTAAAAGATATAAGGAAGTAAGGAGGGCAATGGGATTAGAGTAGGTGTTTCATGTGGAGAGAAACATCAGCACAGACTTGATGAGCTAATTGGTCTGTTTTTGTGCTGAAACTTTGTCAAACCTTCAATGTTTCTTAAATTAGTGCCAACATTACTTATCATTACAAATAGTGGTATTCAGTGCGATTTTAACATTTCCTAACTGCACTAATTTATTCTTTGGTAATCCAGTTCAGTTCATTGAAATGAACTTCAACTCTTCCCACGAGACCATGTCTACTGTCGAAAAAGGCGGAAAGTGCTTGCCAACCTATAATCATTTATCTGAAAGCATGATTCTACGGGAAAATAAAAAAAGATCTGAAGGACAAAATAGATGAGACAGCTTCATGTGACATCTGCTGCAAATGTGAAGTTTCCTGTGTTAAAATGGCAGCTTCAGAATGGACTTAATGGAGCAAACTGCTCCAGTGACCTAGCCTGAAAACACCAGCAAGGACAATAATAACATAATAATAACAATCCTCGCATTTGATATAGCACTTATCACGTCTTTGAGATGTCTTAAAGTGCTTCACAGAATAATAATAATAATCATAATAATAATAATCCTTGCATTTGATATAGCGCTTTTCACGTCGGGAGGACGTCCCAAAGCGCTTCACAGAACACACTGTAAAGTGAATTGACTGTATATTTTGTGGACGAAACACGGCAGCCAAGTGCGCACAGCAGTGTCCCACAAACAGTCGTGGATTGAAGTGACCAAATTATTATTGTTTTTTTCTTGAGGGATTATTATCAGGCGTGTGAAGTAAGGAAAGTTTCACCTTGCCGGGAATCGAACCCAGGTGTCTCGCTTGCAAGGCGAACTTCACATTATCGCTTTATCGATGGAACTCTATCCTGAATCCCGTTACCTTGTCCCGCCCTCCCAATCTTTCAAGTCTACCTTAAAACATTTTTTTCAACTGTGCTTTTGGCCATCTTTCTCCCCCTCTTTCCTCAGCTCCCCCCACCACCAACGTAGGCTCCTTGCTGGCTCTGTAAAACACTATGAGATGTCCTCCTGACTCACTGCATAAATGTAAAATTGTTGTTGTGGTAAAAGTCTTAACTGCATGAGGGCAATTCACTGCACATCAGCAAATTTACAACCCAGGCAAAGGAAAACGGGCAAAAAATTAAGTAGGCTAATTTCCTCATGAAGCAATGAAAAAGTAAAGCCAGAATACTTCACATATGCCAAAACAACACAGATTCAAGGTTGTAAAGGGCAATGTCAGGAAGGGCAATGGAACACCTTTATTTACACAGAGAATAATTAACAACTGAAATTGGTTAAGGCAAAGAAACTGGACTCATTTAAGAAACAGCTTAATACTCCAAGGATAGGTATTCTGGAAGGATGAGATCAAATATTATTAATACTAAATAATAATCTTTACAACAAGAACAAAATTACATTTGTACAATGCCTTTCATGTCCGGAGGATGTCCCAAGGCGCTGGACAATCAGTGTTTTGGACTCGAGCTGGGGGTCGGGATTGGGAAGGATGAATGGCGGGTAGGGGAAGAAGGTGACCGAAGGCACAGTTGAAGAGTAGGGTCTTGAGATGGGTCCTAAAGGAGGCAAGGAATGGGGCAAGGTGGAGGGACTGTGGGATAGTGTTCTGGAGGGTGGGGGTAGAGTGGCAGAAGGCCTACCCGCCAATGGTGGGGCGGGCGAGGCAGGAGTCTTGAAGCAGGCCGGAGCCTGCTGAGAAGAGGGAGTGGGCAGGTTGGTACGGGGTTAGGAGGTCGCAGAGGTAGGGGGTAGCAAGGCCACGGAGGGCTTTGAAGGTGAGGACCAGGATCTTGAAATGTATCCTCTGTGTGATGAAGCCAGGGGAGTTGGGAAAGGATGGGGGTGATAGGGTCGCGGAGCCTGGTGCAGGCAACGATATGGGCTGAGGAGTTCTAGATGATCTGCAGCCAATGGAGAGAGGAGTTGGGGAGGCCGACAAGCAGGGAGTTTGCGTAGCGTTTTTCACATCAGGCGGATACTCAAAGCATTTCACAGCATATACTATTAAGTGGAGTGACTGTGATAGACACCATAGGGTTTTCTTTATCCAAACATTTCTTGTGATCTTGTTGGTTTTCAACCAAACCAGTCAATAGTTCGCCCATAATATATGTAGTCAATTCACTTTACAGTGATAAGGCGTTATATCAAATGCAAGAATTATTATTATTAATATTTGAAGATTGATTAAATCTTCAATGTTTGGTGATGTGATGTAATAATTGACATCAGTTATAATTGTCACTTCACGTATCACATTCTACACCCATAGTATTCAGCACCAATATATAAATGTATGTAACATCAAAGAATGCAGTCAGTGAAGATCTAAATGTACTGACAATTAGAAAATCTCCCATGAATTTTGTGGGAAGCTTTCCTCTTCAAAATCATCACCTCCTTTCTTGAATCATAAAAAATAGAGAATAGGAAGAAGCCATTTAGGAAGCCATCCCAGCTCTGTTTCATCCCCATTGGAGCTAACTAATCTAACCACTAATTCCCTGCTCTTTCCCAATATCCTTTCATATTCTTCTTCTTCAAATAAACAACAACAACAACAACAACAAAATGGAATCAAATTATTGTTTTGGAATTTATAATGCAAGAGGGGTGAGTTACATACCAAGGATTCATTGGATAAATTGATCAATAGCAAACTGGTTATCGTTTTGGGAAAAGCAATAAAACATTTTCTAAATTGTTGTGAGTTTAGAGAATATTCATATATTTTGAGTTTAATTCTGATAATGCAACTTAAATACACCCATCATTTTAAGAACATGAGACACAGTGTTCCATTGTGTTTGTCAAGTGTAGTGTGAATCCCAATTAAAGTGCACAATAAATTTACTGCAATACGCAAATGGTTTTGAATAGCCACTGAAGTTTTCAGTAAAGTGAAAATAAATTTAAAAAAAACTCAGGCACTGTTCAAACAGCAATTCTGAGTATTTGTTAACAAAGACAAGACATCGATAACATTTATGCGTTATTTAAGTTGTGGCAGTGCTGGAAAAAGGCACTGACAGTGGGATGCTACACTGCTTACCATTGCACCCCATATTGTACTTACTGAAATACGGTTTCTAGATAGGTTTCAGACCTGTGCTCTCCTGCAGGTCTGAGATCATTGCACATGCAGAATGGTAATTTCACACAATGTGCCCATGTCCATTTCTTAACTAGAACAGAACAGAAATTATCATAGATTGAGTGCAGATTGATTTTCACATGGCTTCTCCTGGACCATTCTCTGGCTTTCCCGAACTTGTGAGAAAATATATTTGAAAAAAGGATTTGTTTACAGTGAATTTTGCATGTAACTTGATATGTCTCAGGTAGAGCATGTATAACCCTGCTTGATCAACAATCTTAGTTTTAAATTACATGAACTTGGATTGCAGCCCAAGAAGGCTTATAGCACCCTGTAGGAGATTGGTGTTTACTAAGAGTTCCAGAGGATCAACACATCCAGGTACTTTCAGCAACAATAAAATTACATTTGTTTAGCGCCATTCACGTCAAGAGGATGTCCCAAGGCGCTGGACAGTCAGTGTTTCCGACCTGAGCTGGGGGTCAGGCTTGGGGTGGGTGGCAGGGGGGAAAGCAGGGTGACCGAAAGCACAGCCGAAGAGGAGGGTCTTGAGATGGATCTTGAAGGAGGCAAGGGAGGGGGTGAGGCAGAGGGACTGTGGGATGGAGTTCCAGAGGGTGGGTGCAGAGTGGCAGAAGGCCCGCTAGCCAAAGGTGGGACGGGCAAGGCATGGGACCTGAATCAGGTCGGAGCATGCTGATTGGAGGGAGCGGACAGGAAGGTAGGGGGTTAGGAGGTCACAGACGTGGAGTGGAGTCCTGTAGCTCAGTGGTTAGAGCACTCGCTTTGCAAGCGAAAGACCTGAGTTCAATTCCAGGCAGGGCGAAACTTTGGGCAAGTTTCCTTACTCCACACGCCTAATAATAATCCCTCCAAAACCCAAAACAATAATAAATTGGTCATTTTCAATCTACGACTGTTTGTGGGACATTGCTGTGCGCAATTGGCTGCCGCGTTCGCCCACAAATATACAGTCAATTCACTTTACAGTGTGTTCTGTGAAGCTCTTTGGGACGTCCTCCCGACGTGAAAAGCGCTATATCAAATGCAAGGATTATTATTATTATTATTATAGAGGGTAGCAAGACACTTGAGGGCTTTGAAGGTGAGGACCAGGATCTTGAACTGTATCCTCCTTGTAATGGGAAGCCAGTGGAGATGGATGAGGATGGGGCTGATAGAGTCACGGAGTCTGGTGCAAGAGAGAACGCAGGCTGCAGAGTTCTGAGTGATCTGCAGCCTATGGAGTGAGGGTTTGGGAAGGCCGAAAAGCAACAAAGGACAGAGTCATGAAAGTTGAGGTGAGAGGAGAGGCGGTGGATGAGGATAGAGTGAAGGGAGTGACAGGAGAGGAAGGAGTGAAGCTGGGAAACAACAACTCATTCCAGGACCTTGGAGAGGAAAGGGAGGTTGGAGATGGGGCAGTAGTTCGAGAGTAGAGATGGATCCAGGGAGGGTTTTTTAAGGATAGGCTTGATGACAGTCATTTTTAATGGGGTGGGAACAATAGCAATGGACAAGGAGAGGTTAATAAAGGGAGAGATATAAAGACACATTATTCATGGTCTATGGTTCAGTGGATTCTGGCTTTGTACAATTGCTTCTTTATGTGTAGAGCTTATACAGTGAATACTTAAAGTCTAAATGACAGTGGTGGGCACCATGGCTAAGCTTAATTATTTACCCTTACAACATGAGAAATTTTGTCTGGATCTAGACTTAGACATTGTCTTACCATTTTGGTGCAATAAAATTTGGTTTATTCTAAAACTTTGTCTTATTTTTCAAGTTGGTGTGTAAACCCAGGTGGAATTGATCCCCCCTGACATCCTCCCATTTCCTAACCGTGATCACAGGCTAACTCTTTTAAGTAGCTTGGCTTGTTATCCTAATGGTGTTGAGTACATTTGTAGTGTGCTTGTCACTAACTTGGTTGAGAATAAGTAACTCAACATGGAAGTATTAATGTTATTATAATATTGCTTAAATATTTACTGTGGGTTTCACAATGAGACTGCAAATCCCAATACTGAATTCAAAGGTAATTTATCAAATCCACCTTGCAAAATAAAGCAGTAAAATTATTCAACAACTGTTATTATGCAGAATGGTCAATTAAGATCTTTAGAATATTCCACAAAGGAGCTATTGCCACAGTAGATTAACATTCACAACCACTATGCTTTCATTTCTTCGTTATTTATTTTGAAAACCAGGCCAGATTCATGATTCTCAGATTAGCTAGGGTGCATTTTAATACCAATATCACAAAGCTTTTCCAGTTTCAATGCCCAACAGGAGTTTCCCTTGAAACTAATAATAAACTCACTCAATACATTTAGATATGCTCATACTGATGCTTGTGGCTAGTATCTCTTGTTCAAAGCAATTGTTTGTTTAATATAAACATTAAGCCATTTGAAGACTTCCATGTGGACAACAATAGTGAAGATTACTTAAATTAATCCAGTGACTTTAATAGCTGCAAACTTTTTAAAAAATATAATGACATGTTACGACATATATATTTTTACTCAATGTTTTGTGCTTTTCCATTTTGCTGTTTTCTCCGTTTGGCTTGATATGTGTCCTACCTTTTCTATTTTTTATCCATCCTTTTGATTTTCTATTCTAGAATTGAGTAGAAAAGATTGAATTACTTTTCTTCATCCGAATGACATCTTCAAGCTATTCTATAGTATAGTTAGTTCATTATTATACTTGAGACCAGATGGTTCTAGATTTCAATCCTTGTGGATTCAAATTAGCTACTCACCTTACATTACACACCTTACATTATATTGCAAGTCAATATAATAAAGATCATGTCTTGAAAATATACATGCGGGCTGGCTAACCTTCTTCAGTTGAATGTCAACAAGACTGGGGCCCTCGTGACTGGCTCCTGTTAGCGCCTCCACAACTCAGGCGCTGACAGCATCACCATCCATGGTTCGCACTCCACCTTGCTAAGCCAGTCCAGAACCTTGGTGTCTTGTTTAACCCTCAACTATCCTTTCTACCCCACATCCATACCATGACCTGCTCTGCCTTCCTCCACCTCCTCAATATTGCCCAGCTCCGCCACATCTCACACTGCAGGCCGCCGAAACCCTCATACATGCCTTCATTACATCGAGGCTTAACTATGCAACCTACTTGCTTGTCGGCCTCCCCAACTCCTCCCTCCACAAGCTACAGATCATCCAGAACTCTGCAGCCCATGTCTTCTCCCCCACCAGACTCTGTGAGCCTATCACCCTCATCCTCGCCCGGCTCCATTGGCTTACCATCACGCAGAAGATACAGTTCAAGATCCTGGTCCTCACCTTCAAAGCTCTCCATGACCGCCCCCCCCCGACCTCTGTAACCTCCTAACATCCTAATAACCTGCCCGCTTCCTCCGCTCAGCAGGCTCTGGCCTGCTTCATGTTTCCGGCCTCACCCGCCCCACCATTGGCAGGCGGACCTTCTGCCACTCTCCCCCACCCTCTGGAATTCCATCCCCAGTCCCTCTGCCTCGCTCCCTCCCTTGTTCAAGACCCATCTCGAGACCCTCCTCTTCGATCGTGATTTAAGTCACCCTGCTTGCCCTTCACTCTCCCCAATCCCGATCCCCAGCTCGGGTCCAAAACACTGATTGTCCAGAGCCTTGGGATGTCCTCCCGACGTGAAAGGTATTTTACAATTTAATTTTGTTGTTGTTGTTGATAGTGGCAGTGCGAACTCCGCGAGGTTAAATCAGGTATCCAGGGAATTCCACAATAATCCAAAGTATTGATATTAATGAGCTAACCCAGTTCATCAACTGGACTTAGAATAGAGTTGTAATTATTGCCAAGAAAGTAATAACTTTGATGGTGCTTTATCATTGTTGAAACATCTCCAAGCAATTCAGACTCGACTTGACTGCTTTTTGTAGACAAACGCTAGCAAGTTCAGACAAATAACCATGATATGAATGAACAATTAATTTGATTCAACACACCAAGAGAAGTCCTGTTCCCTGTTCGAATGGTGTTGGGAGATCTTTAATGTCAACCTGAAGAACATGCAGATTAGTTAAATTGTCTTTTTGTTTTGTACTTTTTGTATAAGGATTTTTTTTTTGTTTTATATCATGATATAATTTGGAAAGCTTGCAATAAGATTTATAAAGAGCCGATCTTGCAGCTACCTGGATGTGTTGATCCTCTGGAACTCTTAGTAAACACCAATCTCCTACAGGGTGCTATAAACCTTCTTGGGCTGGAATCCAACGTCATGTAATTTGAAACTATAGTTCATGACCAAGCAGGGTTCTACATGCTCTGCCTGAGACATATCAAATTACATGCAGAATTCACTGTTAACAAATCCTTTTTTCAAATGTATTTTCTCACAAGTTTCAGTAAGTACAGTGTGGGGTGCAATGGTAAGCAGTGTAGCATCCCACTATCAGTGCCTTTTTCCAGCACTGCCACAACTTAAATAACACATAAATGTTATCGATGTCTTGTCTTTGTTAACAAATACTCAGAATTGCTGTTTGAACAGTGCCTGAATTTTTAAAAAATTTATTTTCACTTTACTGAAAACTTCAGTGGCTATTCAAAACCATTTGCGTATTGCAGTAAATTTATTGTGCACTTTAATTGGGGTTTACACTACATTTAACAAACACAATGGAACACTGTGTCTCTTGTTCTTAAATTGATTAAGTTGCATTATCAAAATTAAACTCAAAATATATGAATATTCTCTGAATTCACAATAATTTAGAAAATGTTTTATTGCTTATTCCGAAGGGGATAACCAGATTGCTATTGATCAATTTATCCAGTGAATCCTTGGTACATGACTCACCCCTTTTGCATTATATGTTCCAAAAACATTAATTTGATTCCATTTCGATATTCAGTGATCCTTCTTCTCTGGTTAGTTCATCTGTTTCATCAATTGAATATCTTTTGGTGAATGTGTTGCAGTGTATATTCTTATCTAATCTCTGATTTCTTTCCATTTGTTTTATCTCAGTGAGATTCAGGGAGAGTGGCACATCATTCTATTGAAGTCATGACTGCAGTGAACCCGTAATTAACTTCCGTGTATATAATTTGTACCCTGGTATTCTCGCTCCCAGAAATTTCAAAGCATGATTCACTTGAGAGTGGAATGCTGCTTAATTTAGTTATAACAATGAAAGTCATCTCCTAACCTTCTGAGCAGGCTGTCAGCATTATTAAAATGCATATTCTTTTTCAATAACGGAGGCAGATGTTAATTAAACACCAAGTAGGAAAAGAACAGTGAATAGGACAATAGTAAGTCACATTATTGAGACATTTGTACTTTTCTCATGGCTTTTTGATGGTAGTTGGTGTGCTGCAGCTCCAGATAGACTTTATATGATTTTCTCTTTTTCTTATCATTTTTACATTGCTTTCTTATCAGACTACCAAAAAGGACTTTAGTGGATTCTGATATCTCCCTCTTTTTTTCTCAGTCCTGTATCCAATTTGTCTTCATTATTTAAATGCAGTCACTTCAATTTTTGCCGATATGCTTGCAATGATTTTAAATTAGGTTACAAATTGTTCTGCCTTTGTATTTTCTGTGGAAAAAATCCCCAGCAATGTGAATAACTCAACAACAACATTCTAATATGAGAGAAAGAAGTTGCTCAAATATTGATTGTGGTTTGCATTAATGGAGAAAAATTATACACATTGCAAACAGAGAAATTTGAATTAGAGGCCAGAGGGTTGTTGCTGGTTGAATCAATTTATCAAATTTCAAAGAAAACCCTGTATGTAGGAATTCTGTACTGGAGCTTTACTAACAAATGATTAGGCATCTGTCTTCAGATATAAGGTGGTATTTAAAGATCAGTTCTATTTAGTTTTATTTACACAGACAGAATGGCCTGAATTGTGTCCAGGTTTTCCACAGAGATGGATAATAACACTCAGTTCTGTTTCAAACCCTGAATTTACTTCTCAACGAAAAATACATTCTTCCATCTCCAACTTTACCTTCTTAATTTTCTACATTACCCACTCCTTTGTAGCAACTCACACCCCTTGAGGTTAGACATTTCCAATTCTTTCCTCTCCAGCCTCCTTATATCTACCCTTCCCAACCGCCCCAACCGCCCTACCATCGGTGGCCGGGCCTTCAGCCTCTCAGCCCCTAGGCTTTGGAACTCCATCCCCCAGTGCCTTCGCCGCCTCCTCCCTTTCCTCCTTCAAGGCCGGTCTCAAGACCTTTCTCTTCGACTGTGCCTTCAGCTCCCCTCTCAACTCTCTAACCCCTCCTCGCTCCCTCCCTTCCCTCCCCTCACCCTGACCATTTCCCCCCTGCTCGGATCCCGACCCAACTGTCCAGCGCCTTGGGACGTCCTCCCGACGTGAAAGGCGCTCTATAAATGAAATCTTGTTGTTGTTAAAACGTTTTTATCAGATACTAGCTCTACCTGATTCAACTATGCTTGCAACCAAAGGATCCAAATGGAATGTAAATTGAAACACAGACTGACACACAGACAGACATTTAATCTTTATCTATTCTCATCCGGGAGGACTTCTTTTGGGAGGACTCAGTGGGAGCACTCGGCTTTTTCAAAGTATAATTTTGTTGTTGTTGCCACGGCTTAACTTTGTCTGTGTTCTTTATTTTGTTCCCACCGCTTGGCTACATCCGTGCTCTGTGACGAAAGATGCCACAGTGCTACGGTCAACCGGCGTGGCCACCCAGTGTAACTGCAGTGTGTACATATGTACCTAGGTGCTGTGACGCACAATGCCACAACACCACTTTGGCTCGGCGGCCACCAGGTGTAACTGCAATGAAAAATGCAAAACTGAAAATAACTCATGAATGATAAGAGATACCCAAAAACAAATATGCCTATGTCACTCCCAGTTGCAAGATCTTTCTGATGAGGTATAAATCATTTCTCTATGTCAATTGGTTATTGAGATCCTTCTTGAAGTGCAGATGGACATTATCATTAGTATAGATGATAGAAGGAGATGGAACATTCAGAGGGCAATATGGTAGCTGAGGAATAGAAAAAAAAGCACAAATCTCTGACATAAACTTCTTGTCAAGGGGAATTTACAATTTGGATTTTCATCATTGCTAATATGCCTGCTTCTGTAAATATTCATCACATTAATATTTCCTTTTTGACTTCCAAAGAGATCATTCCTACACTTAGTGATATGCAATCTAACATCCATGAGCCATTAGGAGCTGTCACTGATCCTGCAGAACCACAGATATGGGGCTAATGACTAGAAGTCTTACAGTGAATACATCCAGAACCAAAATAAATCCCTGAGGACAGACAATGAGAGGGTGCTTAGCTCCAAATGTTTATTTGTTATTTCATGAATTATGTATGATTTCACTTTTTAACCACAATTTTACTGTGCTGTTGTACTAATGTTAATATATTAAACTGCAACTTTAGCAAATAATCCAAACATGTCACTATACCCATTGACAGATTAGCTATAGTTATTGCTGAGAAGGGTTATTAGGATTGATTGATGAAAAAATATATTAACATATGTTCACGTTGTTCTTGAATGATAGTGTTAACTTGCACATAATTTGCTGCAAAGAACATCTTGCCAATACATTTTGTCAGCAAATGGATTACACACAGTGTTAAAGCAATAAAACAAAGCATGACTTTTGCATCAGAGTATCCTGGCTACCACATTTGGCTCACAGATTAGAACCTCACTGGTCAGTCTACAGACTTGGTGATGTGAACCATAATCCTGCAGTAAGGGGAAAGACTTTGTGGCTTTCCCGCAAAGTTCACATAACAGAGATATAATCAGCTAAATAATTCTTGTTTTTTTTTCACTGGAGAACATCTCAAAACATGCCACACGATTTACAGTAGTAACTGTGTAATTTCTAGGCAATCACGGCAGCCAATTTGCGCGCAGCATTGTCTTCAAACAACCATGAAGTGAATGGACAATTTTTCTCAGCTAGCTATTTGTTGACTAGGAAACTAGGAGAAATTACTTTCTCTTTTTGAATAGTACTATGTGATCCTTAACTTCCATCTGAACAGGCACACAGGACCTTGGTTTAAATTCTCATTTTAACAAGGAATACACCTCTGACAATGCAAAGCATGTGGAGTGTCAGCTTAGACTGTACGATTTTAAGTTCCCAATATTGGGCTGGAACCCACGGCCTTGTGATTTGGAAGCTGGAGTGCCTCCAGCTGAGACAGGTTGACATGCCGAGTATAGGGTCAATTTAGGGGTATATTCAACATATCACATTGAATGGATCTGGATGTGTGAGAGGTTGACCCCCCTCTCCACCAGACATTCACATAGGAGATGTCCATGAAACCGAGTCCATTTGATCTCTGGCTCATAAATTGCTGCATAAGACAGCCAGTTGGTGGGAAATAATGTGTTTAACTAAACAAGCCAGTCAGAGTAGTTGGTATCTAACTAACTGTCTAACATGATTATCCACAAGTTGATGTTCAATGCTGTGGACCCAGCATCACCAATGTCATCTATGAGAGCATCATTTGGGGATGGGTGTGGGAAGCCACCCCTGGCAGGCTCAATGATATGATAAATATCGAAAGTATCACTAAACTGACCACTGTGTCATTGTCTTCCAAATCAAATTATTTATTTTCCACCAGCTAAGAAATTGGATATTGTTCAGAATACACTGGGTTTTAGCTGAATCTCTTTAAGCTGAATTTAGCAGTCTGAATTATTAACTCCATGACTGATCAATATGGGCGGAATATTATCTACATACTGTTAAACTTGTTTATGCAACCAATTATTAGCAGTTGGGTTGATTATTCACAGTTACTAAGGATTTATTTTTACTAAACATGACATCTGCCCACATATGTGGAACTTGTAAACACGTGAGCAAATCCAAGTTTTATAACTTGAACCTGCTTAGAATCAGGTCAAAAAGAGTCTTATTGTGGATAACTGCCTTTGATAGCTGTAATGACTGCTCTCAGAGGAGAAACAAAATACTATACATTGAAAGATAAAGGAAAATGTGAGTCAAAAGAGTGTGTATCCCAAGTAGGATCTACATTTGCCTTTCTGAGGTGCAATTGGTCAGAAGATTCAGACGGACTGAAGATCTTAGCGATCTGTCAGTTGGTTGCTCCAGGTCTGAACAGTGCTTTGTTCACCTCATTACATGATCTAAGGAAACAAAAATAACTATTGCTTTGAATCATCTTTTGCCTTGGGGCTCATCCAGGCAGCTGCCAGAAATTATAGCGCCATTGAACTAGAAACAATATTCAATTGTGTTCCAAAGCTGACTGAAGGTTTTGTTGTGCTCTTTTCATGCCTCATAAGTTTTCTAAAAAAAAAGTGAAACTTTTCGTTAACTGCAGCTTTTGTGCAGTTATTCAGAAACAAGCACATTTTGTAGATTTGTTGGATTAAGTCAACTGCAGGGGAATTGCATCCCCACTCATGCAGGGAGTTTGCAATCCACACAATGAGATAAAAATGAAGTGTTTCTTAAAATTCCACTGGGGTATAGATTTACTCTGTTAATGTAGCATTTCAGACCGTACAGAATTTGTTAAATTCTTTCATTTTGAAGCCAGTGTTCTGTAAGTTTTTAAAAAGCACTACAGAAAATGGGCTTCAAACTTAATAATAATTCTTGCATTTGATGATCCACATTTCGCCCACAAAATATTCAGTCAATTCACTTTACACTATATTACGTGAAGCGTTTTAGACGTCTCGAAGGTGTGATGAGGTACTATATCAAATACAAGGATTATTATTATGGATATGACGTCTTATCACATCATCGAGACATCTCAAAGGGCTTTATAGGATTTTACTGTGAACTGTGTATTTGTAGAAAAACTGAAAACTGAATGCATCAATTTTCCAATATCCCAGCTACATTTTTTTATGTATTTATGCATAGGTCTAATTCGTCAATCTGGGTAACTCATCACTGAAGCTTAGAGTGACGAGTTACCAGGAGTTTACTGTATACCAAAATTATTTGAAGAGGATATTAATCTGATACTCATCACATCACTTGTTGCATTTTCACTCACTATGGCTTTCAGAAAGATCAATTAGGATGTACAAAGACAAAAGAACAAAGGGACATTGGTTTAGAGTTGCAAAGGGCAATTTCAGGACAGATACCAGGAAATGTTTCTTTACTCATAAGGTAATCAATGACTATAACAGTAAGGCTGGTTGAGGTCAGGATACTGGATTTATTGAAAAAGCAGCGTGATGTTGTGTTGAGGAAGTGGGAGGAAATCAGATGGGCCGAAGGTCATTCTTCATCCAAATTAATCTTGTGATCTTGTGAATTGAATGGACTTAAACTGTAATTGATGATATCAGTACAAACTCTCCCCACACACAATGAAGTAGAACAAAAATGCAATCAAGCAACAAACAAATGGCTGGCATGAGTTCCATATTCCTATCTTTGAATTCACAGACAAATTACTAACCAGACAATTGCTGCATGTGTGTTTTCAAGAGTTAAAGGTTGAATTTTCAGATTTGTTGTGATACAGCAGTATTTGATGCTGCAATGATTGGATGCATGAACACTCTCAATGGAAATCTCTACACTGCATTGAATCAACTGGTAAGAATTCCAGGCAGAATGAACACTGAAGGAAATCTGCTGATAGAGTAATCTGTAAAATAACTCCCATAGGCTTAGAATTGAATGCTACAAAATGTTTTCTTGTATCCTGTCCAAGAATACGAGTGGTGCTGAAGCAGCCTGTTCCAGATATAGTGACTGTACTTAGTGTTAGGCCTCAGAGGGAGTTAGGAGATAGTTGTTGGGAAAGACGAGTCTGATATAATAGAGGAAACCAAGCTCTTCAGGGTAGCTTTATCTGTGGAGCAGAAGTGGGAGTTCATCTTCATACTGACTTTGTTGATATGCTGCATAATTACAATTATGTTATTTCAGGCAAAGAGGAAGTCATCAGCCTTTAAGAGATTTCACGATGCTACCACCATTCATCGTCAGACAACATACTTATCCAGCTGGTGGAAATTATATATTACATTTGTCACTTTGGTTAGATCTACAGGGTGACCAAAACATTGTGATATCATTACAATGTCTAAGAGTCTTAAAGAAATTATGTTTTTTTTAGGTAATAGGGTAGCTGAAAAAAAGGACTTTTTGGTCACCCTGAATTTATTGTGTAAATCTGATATCAAACAGATCCTCATTGGGTGCCCACTATTACGCTTTGTGTGATCAATAATTATGCAATCCATTGTCATTGCTGATTTCTTTCTCGCAATCCATCAATCTGCATTATACATCGTCTGTGTATATAACATAAAGAATATTTAAGATGACAACTGACATTCTTATAACAGTACAGATGCAAGTGGGTGAACTGTACATAACAACAACAATTTGCATTTATATAGCACCCTTCACATGGGGTAGCGTCCCGGAGGGCTTGTCTTCACTATCTCTTTTAACAGATTTTGGATGAAAGGGACTGTAGTTGAGAAAAGTCACAAGCAGCTTATACCTAAGAAGCATTCTGGACAATTTTCATGCTGGCTGTCACTGCAAGTAACACAAAGAACAACAGACAGATTTGTGTTGCTATTAATAACAACAACAGTCGGATTGTGGCACAGAGACAATGGGCCAAATGGGCTAAAACAGTAGAGGCCAAGCTGTGCAGTGAGGGCCGTAAGTGGCCCGCAGGCTGCCAAGAAACAGCACGACCCCCACCCCTGAACATTTCCACGAAATCTAGGTAAGTCCGTGATCGATTCATAGTGTATTTTCAGTTGTTTCTTGATTGAATATTTTTTGATTTATAACTCAAGAAATATTCAATTATGAAAATGTATTTTGTTGACCAACCATAAATTTCTATGTTTCAATGGTAATGTAATTCATCATCCTCTCCCACAATCAAAGATATCTAATCAAAGAAGATGAAAAGTTGGATATTATTTATTTTTATTATAATGTTATTTGTCCACCAAACATAATAAATAAATATGGCTAATATGTCCCCACGGGCCATATTCATAGTGAAACCTTTGAAAAGAGGTTTAAATGATTTTAACATTTTAATTCATTGCAGAAATACATTTTCAGAATTTCAAAGGTCACAGTGTTTCAGGACTTAATCTCAGCATTGATCTAAAATAATTGCTTTCTTACCGATTTTTTTATCTGTTACGCAATATACATCAAGCCTGTAAACAGATGTCTAATATCAAAGTAATATCACCAATTGTAAAATGCACACAATATATCTTGCTAGCATCTGTAGCAATACAAAGTGCAAGTGAAAGATTGAATGTATTGAACAAAGTGAATTTGATCAGGAGGTACCAGGTCAATAAAACATTTTTAGTATTCTAGAAGGCTTCTAGTGACAATTTAGATTCCATTTTGTGGTTTCTTTAACAAAATTCTAAATGAATTCTGCTGGGAAAGCTTGTAAAATGCTCTTTTATATTCGAGGAATATTCTTGTTCAAGTGAAAACTTTGACTTGCTGTGGTACATTTGACTTGATCAGTAAGTTGATATCAAACAGGAATACAGTATTTATAATTTCTACCACAATTTTCTACAACCATAGAGTTTCCTAACGAGAACAATTAAGGTTGAGAAGGAGCTTGAAAAAGAATAAATAGCACAAGTGTCCAGGAAAATGCTTCGGGATATAAGGTGTGCCTCATACCTATGTACATCATGCACACTTGTGAGAACCCTTTGACCTGAGATCCTCATGCAGCAGAGTTCTTATGTGTTTGTGACTCTATATGTGATCCTTGCACAAGATGCACTTTACACTTACTTGTTTTCCCCATTCAAGCTCTTTTTCAAATAAGGCTGTTTGTATTTTTTCTTCATTTCTGTGAGGTTCCACTTTCTTTCCCAGAATAAAAAAAACATAAAGGAACAGATGGGGTTATATTTCTTAGTCAAGGTCAACATCTGTTAAATATTGACTGGTATTTATTATTCAACAAGGATAGCATTTCAGTAAAAACAATGTGTATTGCATAATGCTTTATTATACTTCTATTATCAACCATCATCTGTTTTTGTTTTTTGTATTAGTTTAATACATTGGAATTTCAATTGGAATTGAGCTCATAGTATAGATTCCCATTGCACTGCAGTGATGGGGAAGCACTGCGTTGTGCCATCTTTCAATTAAGATATTAAACCTGTCCCATTCAGTTGGATGTTAGAAGCCCCATGGCAAAATTCAAAAAGAAAAGGGACTTTCTACGGAGACCTGGCCAATAAGCCTCCAAATAAAAATTGGTCATTGTCTTCATGAATGCTACATATGCCTAGGAATACACTTTAGTATGAAGCATTCTAAGATGTTTTGGCCTTATGATAATAATAATCCTTGCATTTGATATTGCGACTTTGAGACATCTCGAAGCTCTTCATAGAACATACTGTAAAGTGCAGTGACTGTGTATTTTGTGGGCGAAATTCAGCAGCCAACTGCACACAGCAGTGTCCCACAAACAGTCGTTTGTTGAGTGAACAAATTATTATTATTTTTTGGTGGGGGGAGCGATTATTAACCCCAGAAAAACCATCTGCCAATCAACTAACAACCAGTTCCCACTTACTGCAAGGTAAACAGAGGCATGTGTGTGGAGGAAGGAAATCCTCCACACACATGCCTCCACTCTAAGGTTTCGCACTGCCCGGGAATCGAACCCGGGTCCTCTTGCTTGCGAGGCGAGCGCTCTAATCACTATGCTACAGGATGCTACTCTACTTGTAGGTAGTCACATGCTACAATAATGGAGATGTTGATAGAAATTAGTTCTGGATGAAAAATATATCAAATGCAAAGACTATTATCATTTATTGCTATTATTAAAAATGGTTCCCCTTTGTTATCGTGTGTCAAGAATACTCCATTTGGAGCTCCATGGCTAAAATCCATAGTTTTAATCATAGGGCTTGACAGAATAGGGCATTCAAACATTCAATTTAAATTGTCTGCATACAACAGTTTAGAATTAGGGGCATTTAATAAATTGAAATGCATTGCAATAAAACAATCAACACCAATGCTGTATGAGTGATTATTTAAATTGAGTAAATTAGGTGACTTGAAATTCTTTCATTCTTTTCAATTTCCACCCACACCCAAATGGAACGCTCTGTTCAGGATGACAGCCTGCCTCGTTCCCTGAGTGATGACAAAGTTACAATTTGTTAAAAAGGAATTTACTAGAATCAGCTGTTGACTGATCCTTTGGGAAACATTAGCCATGGCATTAGCTTTCAAAGAAAATCACAATTTTTCAGATATTTGGTTTCATTCAAAACAAAACCTATCAAATCGGAAATGTGAGCTCACAGTCCATGTTGATGTGTCACTGCAGTACTCAGTGTTGCTGGAATGTCGCAGGTGCTATCCTTCAGCTCAGACATTAAACCGAAGTCCCGGTCTGCCAGTTGAGGTGGGGCGAGTTGTTCTTGACATAAGAATAATGGATAATACAGGGTGACCAAACAAAAATATCATCATTTCTTTAAGATTTATTAGGCATTGTAATAGTATCAAGACTTTTTGGTCACCCTGTACTATTGCTAAGCTTTGCCAACACGAAACATACATATGGAATCACTTTAACACTGTAGATTGATGAAATTTTGTTAGGAGACAATTATGCTGTTGTGTTGTTATGTATTTTACCTTTAATGGAAACCTATTGAGCATTTGTACTGCTGTAGCGTTAAGTGAAGTTCTGTTGATGATTGTACTCATTGTACTGTGGAGTCTGTAGCTCAGGAGTTAGAGCACTCACCTTGCACGCGAGACACGGGGGTTCAACTCCAGGCAGGGTGAAACCCTGGGCAAGTTTCCTTACTCCACACTAATAATAATACCTCCAAAAAAACAAAAAACAATAATAAATTGGTCATTTTCAATCCACGACTGTTTGTGGGACACTCCTGTGCGCAATTGGCTGCCACGTTTCGCCCACAAATATACAGTGAATTCACTTTACAGCATATTCTGTGAAGCGCTTTGAGACATCTAGAAGATGTGAAAAGCCCTATATCAAATGCAAGGATTATTATTATTACTCATGTAACTTATTTACTTGTTAGAAATGAATAGAGTCTGTTTCCCTCTTTGTCTAATGTCCTTGCTCTGTTTGGTGTAGTTACAAGGGAAATGAATGTGTAAGAGATATTCATTGTTAGATGAGGAGCAAAAGCAAGAAAACAGTAACTGTGAGACACTTCAGATGGTCTTGAAGGTCACGGAAACTGGTTTGTTGTGTATAAATAACAGGCACTAACTAGCCTGAAGCTGGAACAGACCCAGAAAAGAAAACAAGATAAGGAAAGAAGATACCACGTAAAGAAAAAGAAACTCCTGCAATTACTTCTTCTGAAGAAACTCCTGCAGCTACTGTATTAGTAAATATGCTTTTTGGTAAAATTGATACTACCCATGAAAGCAATGTAGTAGAAAACAGTCAACACGTGGCATGCTTTGAAAAGTGACAGGGGTTTCTTTTGGTGTCCTGGCCAACAAATGCTCAGATACATTGGCCATTCACCTTGTGGCTGTTTGTGGGATTTTGTTATGTGCAAATTAGCTTCAGCATTTGCCCACAAAAAGCAGTTATTACACAACTATCTCTTGTGAAACTCTTAGATGTTTTAACTTTATAGCTGCAATATCAAATGCAATGATTATTAATATATTTTAGAAATGTTACTTGAGGTTGACCAGATAACTTACGCAAAGCTCATTGGTAAAATGCATGGGCTGATGTGATAAATCATATAGATCCCAAGCATGCACAAGACCTGAAACCTGGACAACACTCAGTTAGCTGGGTGATATTGTGGTATCTACAACAACAACAATAAAATTACATTTGTATTGTGACTTTCAAGTTGGGAGGTCGTTCCAAGGCATTGGACAAACAGAGTTTCGGACCCGAGCTGGGGGTCAGGGAGGGTGGAGGGCAGGAGGGGAAGCAGGGAAATCGAAAGCACGGTCGAAGAGGAGGGTCTTGAGCTGGGTCTTGAAGAAGGCAAGGGAGGGGGCGAGGCGGAGGGACTGCGGGATGGAGTTCCAGAGGGTGGGGGCAGAATGGCAGAAGGCCTTCCCACCAATAGTGGGGTAAGCGAGGCGGGGGACATGAAGCAGGCCAGAGCCCACTGAGCGGAGGGAGCGAGCAGATGGTAGGTGTTTCGGAGGTCGCAGAGGTAGGAGGGAGCAAGACCATGGAGCGCTTTGAAGGTGAGGACCAGGAACTTGAACTGTATCCTCTGCGTGATGGGAAGCCAGGGGAGTTGGGCAAGGATGGGGGTGATAGGGTCACTGAGCTTAGTGTGGGAGAGGACACAGGCTGCAGAGTTCTGGATCTGCAGCCTATAAAGGGAAGAGTTGGGGAGGCCAACAAGCAATGAGTTTGCATAGTTGAGCCTTGATATACTGAAAGCATGTATGAGGATTTCGGCAGCCTGCGGTGTGAGACTGTGGTGGAGCCGGGCGATGTTGTGGAGGTGGGGAAGACAGAGCAGATGTGGGGTAGAAAGGATAGTTGACGGTCAAACAAGACGCCAAGGTTCCAGACTGGCTTAGCAAGGTGGAGTGTGCAACCATGGATGGTGATGCTGTCAGCGCCTGAGGTGAAGAGGTGCTGACAGGAGCCAATCAGGAGGGCCTCGGTCTTGTTGACGTTCAACTGAAGAAAGTTAGCTCTCATCCAGGACTTGATGTCCGACAGACATTCTGTCAGGATAGCAGTGGTCCTGTAGTCAAGGTTGGAGGCAGAGAGGTACAGTTGGGTGTCAGCTGCATACATGTGGAAGTTGACCCCGTATCTGCGGATGATGTTACCAAGAGGGAGCATATAGATATTGAAGAGGAGGGGACCAAGGATATATTTGGGCACCAACATCCTTGGGCAGGAAGGGAAAAATTAGTTGGGATACGTCTCCTGACTGCAATTCAGTGACCTCTGCTGGAAGTGTTCGATATAGATAACACCCAAGAACAGGATCAGGCTCTGTGTGAAGCTTGAGTAGCCTGACAAAACTATGTTTAGACTGATAGTTCAGCAAGGTACTGGAGGGTTGTTTGTAGAAGCAATACAATGCAATTTACACATATAGTTCTTTCACATCAGGAGGTTGTCCCAAAGCAGCCATATTCCAATATCACCATCAACAACAAAATTACATTTACAAAGCACCCTTCAAGTTGGAAGGACGTTTCAAGGCAATGGACAGTTAAGGGTTTGCACCCGAGCTGGGAGTTGGAATTAAGAGGGGTTGAGGATAGAGGGTAAGGGGGAAGAAAACTATGGAGGAATTCTGATCTGGAAAAACACAGGAATACACAACAAAACTGACCAGTATAAAGATGATGAACTATTAGAAAGATAAAATAAACTTAAGCTTTATAATGTAGAAGGAAGTTGGTTAGTGCGTCCAGATCAAAGTGTCTGCAACAATTACAGATTAGATTCTGCAAAATCAAGCTGTTACGTTATTGTCAAGAATGGAATAAAGTGGAAATTAGTGAAAACTAAGCTTAGAACAGATATCAGCAAGTAAACGGTTTTTATTCAAAGGATGTTAGTCGAACGTGGCAGCGGGGTGGCCCTCATCTCCCAAGCATTCGTTGGTCTATCTCCTTATTCCTCTTGCTGTTTCTTCTCCATTGAGCACTATAACTCTACCATCCTTCCTCTCTCTCCCTCAAAATCCTCCTAGTTTACCCCCCCCCCCCCCCCCACCACCCACCCCTCCCTGATATCTCCTCTCCCATCCCTGTCCCTCTACACTGAAAACCTGCTCATAATGGGTGATTTCAACCTCCACCTAAACTCCCCTTGCACCACCTCCTCAGATTTCAGTGCCCTCCTCTCCTCCCTAAACTTCACCCTCCATATCAACTTGCAGACCCCCAACCGTGACCACTCCCTCGACCTCGTCATCACACATGGACTTGACATTTCCGATCTATCTATCACGGACAAGGCCATCTCGGACCACTTCCTCATCTCCCTCTCCTCCCACTTAACCCTCCCCTCTTCCAAACCCTCCACCAGTTTTTTCCAACCCTCACAAATGCCCTCTCCTCCTCGGACCTCCTCTCCCCCTGGCCCTCCACCCGCAGCTATCCTGATGCAGCCGTGAAGCTGCTGAATGACTGTCTCTCCACAACGTTCAATTCCCTGGCTCCACTGAAATCCAGGGTTGTTTCTAAACGTAACTGCTCATCCTGGTACAACAGTCATCTCCGCTCACTCAAAATACAAATATGTTCAAGAGCAGATGGCAAAAATCCCGCCTCACAATTCACTGCCAGCTGTGGCTCGAGCACCTCCACACCTACCCCCTCTCCCTTTCACAGGTCAAAAATGACTTTTACTCCAGAATCATCCTGGAGGCAAAAAACAATCCAAAGACACTATTTTCCACCATCCATTACCTCCTTCTGTTCCCCCTCAAGCCCTTTTAGCCTCATGTCAAACATCAAGCGCAAACTTCTTTGCCTCAAAAATTGAAAACATCCCCTTGGCTGCATCATCTTCATCCCCCATGTCACCTTCCACCCCACCCAACCATCCATACCACCTTCTCCCTCCGCCACGGCTCCTGCCACTGCCCCCACCTTAAACTTCTTTTTCCCCATTTCACCCTCCTTCCTCTCAAACACTGCTGCGTTAAACACAGTCGACCACACCATCCTCCTCCATTGGTTCTCCTCCCTCATCTAACCTAGTGGCATCACACTCGCATGGTTTGAGTCCTACTCAACCAACCGCCTTCATTTCATCTCAGCAAATGGTTTCTCCTCCCGCCCCCGTCCTGTCACCTGCAGGGTACTCCAGGGCTCCATCCTTGGCCCTCTTCTTTTCCTTATCTTATGCTCCCTCTGGACGATGGCATCCGCAAACATGGGGCAAACTTCCACATATATCTGGATGACACATAAATCTACTTTGTTTCCTCCAGTACCAACTCCAGGTCCGCCGATATTGTATCAGCTTGTCTGGCAGACATCAAAGCCTGGATGAGTGTAAATTCTTACAGCTGAATATGGACAAGATGGAAGCCATACTCCTTGGCTCCCATCAACGTCTTCACTCCTGCGGACCTAAAATCCCCAACCTCCCTGGGCTCTCCCTCAGACTCACCGAACCAGTGCACAACTTAGGTGTCTGGTTTGAACCCCAGTTGTCCCTCCTCCCCCACATCAGTTCCTGACCAGGACCGGCTTCTTCCACCTCTGTTATATTGCCCACCTTCTGATTGTATCTTATCCCAAATGCACCCGAAACCCTCGTGCATGTGTTTGTCACCTCCAGCTTGGATTACTCCAACGCACTCCTCGCCAATCTCCCCAGCTCTACCATTCACAAGATCCAGCTCATTCAAAACTCTACCACCTGCATGCTGACCTGGACCAAAGTCCATACCCACATCTCACCAGTTCTGGCCAGGCTCCACTGGTTCCCCGTTACCGAACAGATCGACTTCACGATCCTCACACTCGTGTTCAAATCTATTCACTTGCTAGTGCCTCCCTACCTCTCCGACCTCCTCACTCCCCAACCCACCACCCAGCACCATTGCTCGACTGGCACCGCCTCCTACTTGTCCCTCGCACCATCCGCCGCACCATTGGAGGTCGCGCTTTCAGCCACTATGCCCCAAAACTCTGGAACACTCTCCCTCAATCCCTCTGCCTTGCTCCCTCTCTCCTCTCTTTGAAGTCCCACCAGTAAACTTTCCTCTTCGACCATGCTTACAGCCTCCCCCTGATTTGGAGTCAGGTTCCGCCACTGTTAAGCGCTCTGAAGCGCTACTCTGCATGGAGGGCCCTATATAAGTGCAAGTTGTTGTTGTTAGTCAGCTTTGTTTGTGTAGAAACCTTTTAATATAGGCCTATAGCAGGATTTCTCATTTTAAGCACATAACAAAAGATTCATTATTTTTGGCCAACCAACCTGTTTTATTCTAATGTGTTTTACAATCTGTTTGAGTCTCAAGAAAATTATTGTTACCTACATTAACTTAAGGACAACATTTGCAAGCTTTCAAATTTTCAATGCTCTTACACTTTCCAAAAGACAGTGATGTCAAGTATCACTCGTAAAACACTGGTATTTGTGGGATTTTTGTGAGGAGAAACGTTGATTTTTGCTTATAGTGCATTTTGGCATCATGAACAATTCATCTTCCCCTTACCTTTCACTGCTGACAAGTTTACTGTTCTCACAGTCAATATATTTCCCTCAAGGGGAGGTGAGCAGGGTTTCCTTGGAGCGAAACTGGCTCCAAGATGACGTGCTTGACAAAAGAATGTCGTAATTGAGTCAACCCTCTGTGGCGGCTTCACTCATACAATTCCTGAGACAGGTGAGTTCTCAGTACTCCAGGGAACTGCTGCTGACAGATCAGCCAGACTTGGCTGATTGGCAGAACCTGGAGAGATAGACCAGTAACTGGGGCAGTGATTCTTCCCATTCAGTTCCTGGTAGCCGGCAAGCCAAAGGCCTAAACTATGTGGTTTTATATGGCTAAAATTAAGCTGTACCTAAAATCAATACATAATCTTGGGTTCACAAACCTTGGCTCTTGGCATAATACTCTCCAGAATTGAATAAGCAGGATCCATCCTTCCACATGAAGAGAATGTGCATTCCATTCCAATGCACAGGAATTTGCATGTGTACAACAACAACAACAACAACTCACATTTATATAGTGCCCTCCATGCCGGGCAGTGTCCGAGAGCACTTAACAATGATCGAGCCCAATGCCGAGCCAGGGAGAGGGGAAGGTGACCATGGCCCAGTCAAAGAGGAAGGTCTTCAGACACAACCTGAAAATGGGGAAAAAGGGGACAAGACGAAGGGTTTGAGGGAGGGAGGGATGTGTAGGTGAGATGCATGGAACTCTCAGTTTAGTTTGGATACTCTTAAGCATGATGATGGGTTTTCGCACTTATCAGACACCCAGCTGACCAAATAAAAACATTACCCTGGTCTGATGTACAGATATATGTAAAAATACATGAGAAGAATTTAGAACTACTATAATCCTACTACTTGTATTTGATGAAACTTATATTCTCAGAAAATAACCTCTCAAAGCATTTCAGAAGATGGGAAGTGTAAAAGCAATTATTATGTAGACCAAGATAGATAATTTGCATAGGAAAATATTTGCAAGCTTTCGAATTTCGAATGTGTTTACACTTTTTAGAAGACAGCGATGTCAATTATCAAGAGTGATGCTGATGTGTGTGCCTGACAAACATCAATGAGATGAATACTGTAACCAATTTGTTTTTGTCTAAGGGAGGAATATTGACCAAAGCAAAAAACTGAGAGAGTTCCTCAGCACGAGAAGTAGATTATGAGCTTCCCAGGAATTGACTGTGATGCGCCAATAATTGCTGACAAGACTTCCCTAAATAACTCAGTGGTTAACAGAGCTGGGGAATGTTATATTGTCAGCGAGGTTGACTTTTAGATGAAACATTAGACTGAGTTTCCATCTGCCTGTTCTGAGTGAACATTAAAGATCCCATGGCACTATTGAAAAAGAGAAGAGTTTTCCTGGTGTCCTTGCTAACAATATCCCTAAATTTGTTTTTCACTTCATGGTTGTTTGTGTTGTGAACAAATTGGCTGCCGCATTCACGAACAAACTAGGTAGTGACTGCACTTAACAGTAAAAATCCTGTGAAATGTTTTGAGTTGTCACAATGACATGATAAGATACTATATCAAATGCAAGGATTATTGTTAGTCATAACTAAATTATCTTTGGGTTAAAACATCTATTGTATCTTGTCGGTCTTGTAAGCCAACAAGGTACAAAGACCTCTTAAAGGAGCTTGTCTAAAACTGATCACAGCCAAATTAACTAGAGGGTCTGTTTGTGCAAATCATTACAATGATTAATTCATGATTAAATCTGAGCCGGGAATATTACGTAAATCAGTTTAGATCCCTTTTAGCATCACTGAATTAATATCAACTCTTAAATATTCAAAGGATCTCCTCTCTCTAAACCACTGCACAACATTCTGAGGATTTCAATAACTTGATGAAGTGCTCTATCAGATGCAAGATACATTATTATTTATCTATCAGGATCAAGTTGATGTGAAGCAATTGTTAGTGAGACAATTCATCACATCCATGCTGTTTATTGTTTAATAATTCTATTCTTAAGATAAGAACTGAAACACTGAAGAAAAAAAGTTTAGGACAATACTTTAATTAAAGTGAAAGTTATAATTTAGATATGAAGATAGGAGGTTTATGAAAAATTATAGTTATAATTGGGAAGCTATTGTGAAAGATTATCACCACAAGAAAAGGAAGAGGATTAGAGAATTTAATTTAACCCAGATGGTTGTTATAAAGTAGACTTTCATTCCACAATTGGTGGCTACTATTTCAATCAATGTGCCCCGAATCTCTGGAACACTCTTCCTCTATCCCTCTGCCTTGCCCCTTCCTTCCCGATCTTCAGGTCATGCCTGAAGACCTTCCTATTTGACCATGCGTACAGTCAACTCCCCAGCTTGGCGGTATGCTTCGTCACTGTCTGAGACAGTACCCTGCGTGAAGGGCATGATATAAATGCAAATTGTTGTTGTTGTTGTTGACTTGCTTTACCACGAATATCTGTTGACGATGAGCCCATAGCATCATTGTAAAAGGAATTGGATGAATACTTGAGAGAGAAAAAATGAATAAAGAAAAATGTGTGTAAAGAGCAGAGAAATCTGATATCTCCAGTAGGGGAACAAGCCAAACATTGGTCTTAACTTCCCTGCCTTTCACAATGTTTATAAAACATTACAAAGGGCTGTATTCTACATAGCACTAAGTGCATGGGAAAGAAGGATGTTGAATTAACCTCTCGTGTTGTGAAGTTATGAGGAGTGCTGAGAAAATTTGGTGGGAACATATCACAGATCTGTGGCATTGCAAAACAGGGATAATGTGATGCAAGCAGATTTTTTCGTACTTCAGCTGTATTTCAGGGAAACATTGATGATTGTCTGGAGAAACAAGACAGCTTGAAAGACCCTCCACGAGCAGCCAAAATGAATGGTGTTAGATTCATGGTTTGAAGCATGTTGATTGCTCTTGAGGTCAAGAATATAATTTCACAGTTTTTTCTCCCTGAGGCTGTGTCCGTGTTACTTGTTTCACTCGGAAAATAAATGAGTTTGAGATAGTTTCTCCCAGTAAAACCTGTGCAGGATTTGAACAGCCTTTTCTTATTCTGATAACTACTGCACTAGAGCTCCATGGGGGGTTGTCTCTGCTCCCCTGCTGATCATATTGTTTATAAATAACTTGGAGGAGAACACTCGTAATATGATGAATTTGCTGATACCAGCCTGCACGGGCAAATTAATACAGCAACATATAATAATAGCATTCAGGACAACCTGGTCACACAGGAAAGTGCTGCTTTGTATTTTATCCATTTAATGTATCTGGACTTTAACACAGTTTTGACGAAGGTCGTGGACCCGAAATGTTGACTCACTTTCCTTTCTCCAATAGATGCTGCTTGTCCTGATAGTGTTCCCAGCTCTCTCGGTTTTTGTTTTTGCATTTTCTATCACAGCTTAAAATAAACATTTCTTTGGATTCCACATGCTGCTGTCTGCAATCTGCTTTTCTACTTCCGCTAAAGAAATAACTTGCATTTTTGGAGCCCCTTGACATGCCAAAGTGCCTCAGAGCCCTTCACAAGTTATTATTGACTATTTTTGTAGGTATATGTGGCAACCTTTTGCATGTGAAACCTCTCACAAACATCCATGTCAGACCTCCCACAAACATCCATGAGGTGAATGATCAATTTATCATGAAGAGTGAAAACAAAAACAGAAGTCGCTGGTAACACTCAGCAGGTCAGGCAGGATCTATGGGGAAAGGAAAGTGAGTCAACGTTTTGGGTCCATGACCTTTTGTCTGAGTTCTTCAGCTGAGTTTCAGGGTCATGGACCCGAAACGTTGACTCACTTTCTTTTCTCCATAGATTCTGCCTAACCTGCTGAATGTTCCCAGCAACTTCTATTTTTGTTTTCAGATTTCCAGCATCTGCAATATTTTGTGATTTGTTTTTATCATGAAGATTGTTGGACAGGACACAGAGAAATTCTGCTTTTGCCTTGAAAAACATCATGTAATCCTTAAAGTATACCTGAATGACATAATTTAATTTAAGAAGACTTCTATTTAAGGTTTTAAGTTCCCATCCAATAAACAGCACCTCCAATATTCTTTCAGTCAGCCGAGACTGTGAGCTCATGTGCTGATGTGAAGCATGAACTGACAACCTTCCATCCCTGAGACGAACACCAAATGTATCCTAATGGTTGATAAGTGGGTTGTTTAATGTGACGCACAATTATTTATTTCCCTGTCTGCACAGCCAAAATCAATATACTTTTACTTAAAAACAGAATCTGTACTTTACCCATTAAGCACTCTGGATTTGTCAACTCAAAAATAGGAATAACTTTGTTCCCTTTTTTCTAATTGTATAATTCACTCACTAATCAAGCCAAATCGCTTCACCACACAATTGTAAGCAATAAATTGAAAGTCTTAGCAGCACAGCGTGCAACAGTATTAACTATTTTGACAACATCATTCAATTTAAGATGAAAATGTATATATTAAGGCATATATAATGCTTTCACAACACAACAACAACAACAGGATTCCATTTATAGAGCGCCTTTCACGTCGGGAGGACGTCCCAAGGCGCTGGACAGTTGGGTCAGGACCCGAGCAGGGGGGAAATGGTAAGGGTGAGGGGCGGGAAGGGAAGGAGCGAGGAGGGGGTAGAGAGTCGAGAGGGGAGCTGAAGGCACGGTCAAAGAGAAAGGTCTTGAGACCGGCCTTGAAGGAGGAAAGGGAGGAGGCGGCGAAGGAACTGGGGGATAGAATTCCAGAGCCTAGGGGCTGAGAGGCTGAAGGCCCGGCCACCGATGGTAGGGCGGTTGGGACGGGGGATGTGGAGGAGACCGGAGCCAGAGGAACGGAAGGCACGGGCAGGTAGGTAGGGGGATAGTAGGTCGGAGAGGTAGGAGGGAGCAAGGCCGTGAATGGCCTTGTAGGTGAGGATGAGCATCTTGAATTCGATCCTCTGGGGGATGGGGAGCCAGTGGAGGCGAGCGAGGGTGGGAGTGATGTGGTGCGGGACAGTACACGAGCTGCAGAGTTCTGAATGACCTGCAGTTTGTGGAGGGAGGTGGCGGGAAGGCCGGCGAGGAGAGAGTTCCCATAGTCCAGCCTTGAGGTGATAAAGGCGTGGACCAGAGTTTCAGCAGCGTGAGGGGTGAGGTAGTGCTGTAGTCTGGTGACATTCCGGAGGTGATGGAAGGCGGTGCCAGTTGTGGCGCGGATATGAGGGAGAAAGGACAGCTCAGGGTCGAACAGAACCCCGAGGTTCCTGACTGCCTTTGAGAGGTGGAGAGTGCAGCCTTGGATGCTATTGCTGTCAGCGCCTGAGGTGCGGAGGCGCTGACGCGAGTCAATCAGGAGGGCCTCAGTTTTACGCACGTTGAGCTGAAGAAAGTTGTCTCTCGTCCAGGACTCGATGTCAGACAGGCAGCTGTCAGGGCATCGGTGGTCGTGGAGTTGGGTGTAGAGGAGGAAAGGTAGAGTTGGGTGTCATCCGCATACATGTGGAAGTTAACCCCATGTCTGCGGATGATGTCACCAAGGGGGAGCATATAGAGGGTGAAGAGGAGGGGACCGAGGACAGAGCCCTGAGGGACACCACACGAGACAGTGCGGGGGCTGGAGGAAAAAACATTCGTGGAAACAAAGTGAAGACGGTGGGAGAGGTACGACCTAATCAGTACAATGATACTGAATGAACCTCTAAAACAATCATATGTCACAGAGCTAGTTGGAATATTACATTTCCTTTCCTTGCTATTTTAAATCAAAAAAGTCAAAATTTTCAAAGAGAGTAAATTTGCTCTATAATAGTTCATAGCGGATGTTTAATTTACATGTTAGAATAATGGCATTTCGACTGAATAACAGCAAAAATTGGAAACGTAACCAGTGCTTAGAAGAGCTGAGGTAAAGTACAACAAATTTTAGCAAATATTGGATCAGGAGAAGGTCGGAAAGCCCTTCACAAGATTTACTGTAAAATGTAAATATTTTGTATCTTGTAGAGGAATGCAGCAGCCAATTTGTGCACACCAATATTCTACAAACCACCATGATGTGAATAACCAAGTTTATCTGGGGGATTGTTGGAGAGGGCACAAGGAGAAACTCCCTTCTCTTTTTGCATAGGACAATACAACAACACAACAACAAGATTACATTTTTATAGCGCCTTTCACATCGGGAAGAAGTCCCAAGGCGCTGTTTTTTAAACATCCATTTGAACAGATAAGTAGTACCTCAGTTTAAAGTCTCATCCAAAGGATGGTACCTCTGACAACGCAGTGATGCCATAGTACCACATTGGAGTTTCACTTATTATGTAAGATCCAAGTCCCAACATAGGGCTTAGAACCTACATCCTTTAGGCTCAGAAACGAGAATGCAAGCAACTGAGCCAAGCTGATGTTGTGGTTGTTTCTCTGTTTTATTTTATGGGGCTAGTTGCTTGCCCTGATAAATAAAATTTAGAAAACCTAATGTTGGGGGAAAAAATCAATGCAGGCATTTGACTTTATTAATAATACAAAAATGTTAATATTCTAATATTGTGGAAAACGTACCCACAGCCTTCATTTTCAAGATAATGATGGTTGACTCAATCCACTGCTGAAATGATACTGGAATGATAACAGGAACGATGGGAAGCAAATACATTTTAATGATAGCAGGAACATTTGTACATTTGACAAATAAATACGCTCCTTTAACTACCTGTAATCATGTGTGGCCCACTAGGCAAAAATTCGTTAGACCCATTCAGTCCTTGTGTTATTTCTTAAAATAAACCTAAATAAAAAATGTGAAACTATTGAATTTCTAAAGTAATGTATGTACATTTTCATTACATTTGATATTTTTAAAGTTTGATAATTATATGTTGCTTATTCAGAACCTGCTAAGAAATATCATCAGCATACATAGAGTCAGATGAAATTGAAAGATGGTCCAAATATATTTCATAATCATGCACACACAAGCTGGATTTTTAATTTGTTTTATATTAAAGCAACTTCTAATCTATATAGAAAAACTTCAGTCCTTCTAGGATGCATCAGATTTAGGATTTATGTGGCATATGAAGACTTATATTTCATCCACAGAATACACAATCAATCTATTTATATATCATGTGAAGCGCTTTGAGACTTCTCAACGCTGTGATAAGGTGCCATATCAAATGCAAGGATTATTATTACTACAACAACAATTTACATTTATATGGAACCCTTCACGCGGGGTAGCATCTTCGGAGCACTTATTATTACTTATAGGGGGGGCGAGGTGGAGAAGTAGAGGGCGGGAGTTTCATTAATTCGAGGCATAGTTGCTGAAGGCAGCAGGCCCGGAGTTAGGTGAGGGAAGGTAGTGAACAGAAGACTGGGGTAAGAGAAGATCACAGAAACAGAGAGGTCCTTTGGCTGGAAGGGATTTATAGGTGACATAATATTATTGCATAAAATAACAAACTCAGAAAAATAAACTACTGAATTACATGGTTTAAATTACGATTTACTGAGAATGAACTGAAACATAAATAAATATCTGTGAGGCAATTGACAGGCACCAACCAACATTAAACCCAGATCAGCTAAACCATGGAATTACTCTTTAGCCCTTCTCTGTGGGATCTCTGTGACCCGAGCTGTAAAGAAAACTTCAGAGGAGCAATTTAATCAGCATAAAGCAGTGGGAAAGTTAAAAGAGTGACCGTGAATGATATTGAATTGACTGTGATAGTTGATATAAAAGCAATCTTTGCCAAATGAGTCCAGCACAGCCATTTACATTGGCCTTGGTAGACTTTGACTATGATTGATGGTGTGTCAATTAATAAAATACTTAAAAAAAAAACCTTGTTAAGAATCTGTTTGGAAACTGTATTGGAGGGTATAGGGATAGCCATAGACTTAGATGAAGAAATACTTTACTGAACACAATGGTTGCTTCTGGGTCCCAGAAGGGGAGATGAGTCTGTGGAGAGTAACACATCAGAGCTGAATGGTGGAGATCTTTCTTTACACAAAACACTGACAGAGGTGGATCACAAGGTGAGTCCACAACAGAATTTGAAAGTAAATTGGATAAATACTTTAGGAAAGTTCATTTGAAAGGGAATAGAGTTAGAACTGGGGAATGGGATTAAGGCAGAAAGCTTCAGTGGTGGGGAGAGGAGTTGTACATCAGTACAAATATGATGGACCAAATTGCCTCTTCATTAATTACCTTTGGGGATCAAACAGTATCTATGTAAAAAATGATACCCAGGAGATTGAAGAGTTGGGGTAGAGTCTATTAGAAAAATCAGGATCAATAGACCAAATGGCCTTTTCTATAAAAATAACACAACTTGCATTTATATAACGCCTTGCATGCGTGTAGTGGTTTAGAGCACTTAATAGTGGTGGAGCTTAATGCCGAGGAGAAGATGAAGGAGACCATAAACACGGTCGAAGAGAAAGGTCTTCAAGTGAGATCTAAAGATGGGCAAGGAGGAGGCAAGACGGAGGGATTGAGGTAGAGAATTCCATCATTTTGGGTTGCAGTGAGTTCTAACGATATATTTTGTATATTAACAGATTGGAGTCTAACATGGTGGTGAATTTTGATCAGCCTGAACTATTGTCAATGTGAAATTGCCCATGATCATTATGAAATACAAAATTGCATGAAAGGAATTAAGTGTAGTAGAAATTAATTTGTTATGCAACCTTCTGCAAAAACACTGTAAAGATTTATTAAATGTAATATTCTCTGCTCAAATTTGTTTTCGAGAGAGCAATTAATAATAAAAATAATAATCCTTGAATTTAATATAGAGCCTTAATGCGCATTGAAATGTCTCAAACAGCTTCACAGAGAATTTATTGGGAAGCATGGTAACTGTGTATTTGTAGATGAACACAAACAGTAACAGATGTAGTGCCACAACCAGTATTCATTAATTCTAGCTAAACAGTATATAAGGCTTAATGAATGCCTAGTTAGGAGGTTGTTATCATTGGACTTCTATCCTCTTTGGGAGGGGTGAGGGTGAAGTAAGCAGTCTCCTTCGAGTTAAACGAAGGTGATATGTTTGGCAATGGAATCCAGCCAACCCTCTGTGGTGGTCTTGGCAGTCCAGTTCTTGAGCCATCCGCAGGGCACTGCTGATGTCAGCCCAGCCAGCACACCTGTCACTGGGGCAGGGGCTCTTCCCACTTGGCACCTGTTAATCCTGCAAACCAAAGCCCTAACAGGTAGGGTGATTCTAGCTAGATGAGCAGCAGGAAAGCTTGCTAGACAGTGATTTCAATGGCAAGCTATGTGGTTTTAGCTGGTTAAGCTCCAGTAGTATGCCAACACTTTGTGGGTTCCCCAAGGCTTGGCTATTGACATCCTGTGCCTAATAATTTCCAGAATTAGGTAAGCAGGATGCATCCCTCCAAGGAAGACAGTGCGCATTCCATTCCAATAAACATCGCTGGAATTTCCACGTATAGGAGGGATGCATGGAAATCTTAGTTTGGTTTCGATACTCATAAAGTGATGGGTTTCCATATGTGTCAGAGTTCCAGCTGCCCCAATTTGTTTTCACTGATCTTGTTTTGTTTATAAGCAGTTCTTTAGGATAACAGCTTTCCACCCACCTTGCTTGGGTGTCTTACAAAATGTATGGTTTATACACCATCACTGTACAATTTCTGCTTACGATTGAAGGCTGTATTCATGATAGATACTCATTAGTAATGAGTCTAAAGTTCCATTCCACTAATTATTATCTAAATCGGCCATTTTCATCACTGGAAAACCCTTCATTCAAATAAACATAGGGATTAAGCCCTCAAAAACATTTTTGAACCTATAAACAAAACAACTTGTACTTTTATAGCACCCTCCACAAAGTGTAGCATCTCAGAGTGCTTAACAGGACAGAACTTGACTCCGAGGTAGGGCGGAGGTGGCCATAAGCACAGTTGAAGAGGAAGGTTTTCAGGTGGACTGGAAAAAGAGGAGACAAGGCAGAGGGAATGAGGGAGAGTGTTCCAGATTTGTGGCGTAGTGGCTGAAAGCTCGACCTCCAATGGTGGGGAGCAGGGTGTGAGGGACGAGCAGGAGGCCGGTGCCAGTAGAGTGGAGGCGCCGGGTGGTGGATTGGGGAGTGAGGAGGTTGGAGAGGTAGGGAGGTGCCAGAGAGTGAAGAGGTTTGAACATAAGTATGAGGATCTTGAAGTTGATCTGTTCGGTGATGGGGAGCCAGTGGAGCCTGGCCAGAACTGGTGAGATGTGGGTGTTTAGTCTGGGTAAGTATGTGGGTGGCAGTGTTCTGAATGAGCTGGATCTTTTGAATAATGGAGCTGGGGAGACTGGCGAGGAGTGTGTTTCAGTAATACGAGCGGAAGGTGACAAACACATGCATGAGGATTTTGGCTGCAATTGCGGTAATGTACAGTTGGAGACTGGCAATATGGCAGAGGTGGAAAAAAGCAGTCTTGGTCAGGGACCAGATATTGTGGAGGAAGAATAGCTGTGGATCAAACTGGACGCCTAGATTGTGCACTGGTTCAGTGAGTCTGAGGGAGAACTCAGGGGGGTTGAGGAGTTTAGATCTCAAGGGAAGGGAAGCTTGGGAAAGGAGGGCCACACCGCCGGCATGTTAGCTGGGGCAGAGGGTGTGGTGAAAAGTGTATCCACAAGAGGAGACTTCAACGAGAGGGATGGGAGAGAGCCAAGTTTCCATAAACCCACGAATGTCAAGACTAGCGATGTGCTCATCCAGGATGAGGTCATGGATAATAAGGGCTTTATTGGAGAGGGAGCGGACATTTTGGAGGGAAATGCAGCTAGGTTTGCTGATGGGGGGCAGTGATAAGGAGAGTGGTTTAGAGGTTTGGTGTAGAAATGGAAGAAAGATTGATATACCAAGGTTTCTTATATTTTTAGGGTCAGCTGGGTGTTCGGCACATGCAGAAACCAATCATCATACTTAAGAATATCCAAGACAGATGCGACTTCCACATATGTAAGACACCTACACGTGGAAAATTCCCTGTGTCTGGAATGGAATGCACACTTACTCCCTGGAGGGACAAACCCTGCTTTCCTAGTCTTCAAGATCCTCACACTTCTATTCAAATCCCTGCACTCCTCTGCACACCCCTATCTCTCTGACCTCTTCTCTCCTCAAAACATTACCCGTTGCCTTCGTTCCTCCGGGTCTGGCCTCCTCGTCCCCCGAGTCCTCTGCTCCACACTCGGCAGCCATGCCTTCAGCCACTATGCCCCCAGGCTCTGGAACTCCCTTCCTCACTCCCTTCGCCTCGCTCCCTCCCTTCCTATTTTCAGGTCTCTGCTGAAGACCTTCCTTTTCGACCGCGCCTTTGATCACCTTCCTCCCCCTCCCCTGGCTCGGCCCTGGGATCCGTTACTGTGAAGCACTCTGAGACCCGTCCGGAGTAGAAGGCGTTATATAAATCAAAGTTGTTGTTGTTGTTATTAGGTGCAGGTTGTTAAGAGCCAAGGGTTGGACACCCCAGAGTGTGCAATAGAATCTTGCTGGAATTTAAGCATTTAAATAAAGCTGCATAACTTGCTATTGAGAAAGCTATCTGGCAAGATTTCCACTGCTTGTTCAGCTAAGACCACTATACCCATTAGATTTTGATTTGCAAAGTTAACAGGCAAATATCAGAATCGAGTCAATATTTTGTGGCAGTCTGGATTGTCTAGTTTCTGAGCAGTACTCCAAGGGACTGCTGAGTAGATTGGTAAAAGCTGGACAAGTGGTTTAATAGACAATGCTCACAATGGCAAGCTATGTGGTTTAAGATAGCTAATCTCCAACAATACCTCATGCATAGTTTGTGGTCACTAAACCTTGGCTCATGCTGAACTGTGCCTAATACTTTCTGGAATTAGGCAAGCAGTATGCATTCCTCCACCCTCCCAGGGAGTGAGTATACACTCCATTCCAGACGCAGTGAAATTTCCATGCATAGGTTGGATACATATGTGGAATTTTCAGTCTGGTTTGAATACTCTTCAATATGGTGAAGAGTTTCTGCATGTTTCGGAAACCAAAAAAACAAATGAATGAGATCCTAGCCCTTAATAAGACATGCATTAAAAGACGAACCAGCTAAGGGAAGACGATATCTGAAAAATAATGATGTGTTAAAGAAAAATATGTAGCTTCTTTTGTCATCTGTAGGAGTGTAATCTTTGGATTGTGAAAAAAGTGTTAAGTGGGTGGTATAGATATAGAACATTTAACACCTTTTAATTAACCATGAAGAAGTGCAGGAGAATTACGTTACTCATACTCAGTGGATTGGATTTAATCCAGTTGTTGGATTTAATAGATCCAATTGATAACATAAGAGTACCTCATCCCTTAACGTATTCAGTTTTATCTGCTTTACACTTCAAGATTGATGATAGTGCAATCACATAATAATAATAATCCTTGCATTTGATATAGCGCTTTATCACGTCTCAAAGTGCTTCACAGAATATACTGTAAAGCGAATTGACTGTATGTATTGTGGGAGAAACATTGGTTCTTTATTATTATTATCATTTTACTTTGACCCAGTATCTGTAAACTAATAAATTGTTTCCTTTTTAATTTCCAGTTTTAATCAGGAAATAAAAATTATTAGTCACAATGATTTGAATAAACACATACTAAGTACATGTTAACCAAGTCTGAAAAATAGCATTCTCTTTCTGGTACAGATGGACCATAGTACAGGAATTTAGATTTGAATCAATAGAAATATGAAAGACACCAGTCATTGAAACTATTTTACATTTATTCATTTAAAGATTTCTACCTAACTCTGGGAGAACCTCAGGAGCAATACTAGGTGGAATACAATCCACGTGGTCAGATCAGGAACAAATGAATACATCAATTACACTGTTACTGGATGTTACTCTAACTTTTCTCTTCAATTAAGCCTTCAGCTATACTCACTGGAGATCTGAATGGAGACATCCCAGTGTGGTACAGACAATAACTATTTAATTTACACAAATGTGTGCCTAGAGCTGACAACGTTGAGGAAATGTTAAGAGTGAGATTTATGATCTAAAGACCGAGGTAGATTGCAAACCCATTTAAAAATACAGAGCTGTCTTTGCTTGGAGTTGGAAGCATCAAACTTAGACCAAATAAGCGAATCTGTCTTTGAATAAGTGATACTTCACGCGTCTGAAGTCAACTCGAGCGTCCTTAACAACCACCGGCTCCTGCTGCTACAGCGTGGCTGATTGGGAGAGGGAGGGATTCAGAGGAGAGAGAGAGGTGGGGGTGGGTGGGGGAAAGGAAGGGGAGAGCGAGGGGGGACGGAGAGGGGGAGAGAGGGGGCGGGGAGGCTGTTGTTATTTTTGAACACAAATTGATTTCCATGTTTGCCTACAAATACAGTCACAACACTTTACAGTAATTCTTGTGGAGCATTTTGAGACATCTGAACGGGGTTATGAGGCATCATATTAAAATCAAAGATTATTATACTATAACTATTTGTAGCTGAAAACGGCAGCCAATTTGCACACAGCAATTCTCACAAACAGGCAGGAGGTGATTAATACAATACAAAATTACATTTGTAAAGCACCTTTCATATTGTGAGGACGTCCCAAAACCAAGTTGTTCAATGTCAGAACAAGTACAGCCAGGCGGAGGAGTGTGGTGGTGAATGGAAACTTGTTGGGCCGATGTTCAAAGTGGAAGCAGAGGGTCTGCAGGCTGCCCTTGTGGGGGATGGAGGTGTAGAGGGACTGAACATCCATTGTAAATAGGAGATGGTCAGGACCAGGGAAATGGAAATTGTTGAAGTGGCGGAGGGCGTCAGAAGAGTCACGGATGTAGGTTGGTAGAGCCTGGACAAGAGGAGCAAAAATGGAGTCCAGATATGAGGATATCAGTTCGGTGGGGCAGGAAAAGGCTGAAACAATAGGTCTCCTAGGACAACAACAAAATTACATTGATAGAGTGCCTTTCATGTCGGGAGGACGTTCCAAAGCACTGACAGTCCTGTTTGTGGATCTTGGGGAGGAGGTAGAGGTGGGCTGCACTATAGCATTCGCGGCTCACATTGTAGTCTCCTCTAGATTGGGGAGACCAAATGCGGAGTGGGTGACTGATTTGCTGAACACCTCCGTTCTGTCTGCAAGCACAACTCTGAGCTTCTGATTTCTTGCCACTTCAACTTTGGCTCCCACCCTCACTCTGACCTCTCAATCCATGGTCTCCTACACTGTTCTAATGAACCACAGTGCAAGCTCGAGGAACAGCATCTCATCTATCTGCTAGGGACCTTACAAGCCCTCTGGCCTCAATATTGATTTCAATAATTTCAGACCATAACAGCTCACCTTCCCCTCCCCCTCTTCTGTGACCATTACCACATCATCTGGGTCCCAGACACACCTTTGCTCTCTCTGGTCTGTCTGTTTGTTGCATTTACCCCCTTTGATTTGCATTACTAACACCTCTGTTCGCCCTGTTTTGTTGCAATTCCCCTCCCTTTGTTTTGCATCATTAACACCTCTTTAACCCATCATCTCCTGTCCTCTACCCCATGGTCTCCTTTGTCTTCCTTGCCCTGCCTCCCCCCTCTCTGTTAGTCCCTACCTCTGCGACCTCCTAACCCCCTACCATCCTGTTCGCTCCCTCTGCTCAGCGGGCTCTGGCCTGCTTCACGTCCCCGGCCTTGCTTGGCCCATTATCAGTGGGTGAGCCTTCCGCCACTCTACTCCCACCCTCTGGAACTCCATCCCGCAGTCCCTCCATCTCACCCTTCCCTCGCCACCTTCAAGACTCATCTCAAGACCCTCCTCTTCGACCGTGCTTTTAATCATCCTGCTTCCCCCCCTGCCCTCCACCTTCCCCAACCCTACCCTCAGCTCGTGTCCATAACTCTGTCCAGCGCCTTGGGATGTCCTCCCGATGTGAAAGGCGTTATACAAATGTAATTTTGTTGTTTTTTGTGTTAAAAGCCATTCCCTCCCAATATGCCCCAGTTCTGCCGAAGGATTGTGGACCCAAAACGTTGACCCACTTTCCTTTTTCTATAGATACTGCCTGACCTGATGAGCGTTCCCAGCGACTTCTGTTTTTGTTTCAGATACAACAACAACAACAAGATTCCATTTATAGAGCGCCTTTCACGTCGGGAGGACATCCCAGGGCGCTGGACAGTTGGGTCAGGACCTGAGCAGGGGGGAAATGGTCAGGGTGAGGGACGGGAGGGAGCGAGGAGGGGGTAGAGAGTCGAGAGGAGAGCTGAAGGCACGGTCAAAGAGAAAGGTCTTGAGACCGGGCTTGAAGGAGGAAAGGGAGGAATCCAGCATCTGCAGTATTTTGTGTTTTCCTTCAAATAGTATCTTGGGTTCTTTAATGTTCTTTATTGTTCACCTGAACAGGTACTTCACCACCTCGTCTGAAGGATGGTCTCTTCAACAATGTAGTGTAGTTACAACTTTCTGACTCAGAGGTCTGTGTGTTACCAATTGAATCAAGCTATAAACTTCACCAAACCAATATATTTGCTTCAAGTCAAATCCTTAGTTGTGGTGAATAACACAATAAAAAAAACATGAAGCAGAAATGTGAGGTTAAAATTCTTCCTGCGTTCTGATTGACTGGAGTACACGTTTCTTCTGACGTGGCTAAAATTAATTCCAAATGCCACCCTGCCTTTCATTAAGAGTTGTGCTTCTGGGCCCTTTGAAATAAAACTGATACATGTGGAAAATATTAAGTATTAAATGCATGATACATTTGTAACATATTATTTAATCATTTGTGAAATTATTTCTAAATTCTAAGAATCCTGGAGTGATCAAAATGCTAACAGCTGTTGAATAATAAAAGAACATTCAAGGGTTTGAAAGTTTCCCTTTAATTAAGTCCTAAAAATTAGGCAATTGTTTCAAGTTTGTAATTCATTCATGTTCTGACTTTCAAATGCATAACCTACCACTTCTTTTCATCCCATAGCCAGAAGCTGTGTTTCGATATTGATTTATTTAGAGAATAAACCACAGCTAGATAATAATCCCCCAAAAAATGAGCAAACTGTGATTAACCTTCATGAGGTGAAGCAAAATATTTCACTTTCAGACTACCTTTTGAACATTTTCATGTTCTTTTATTAACATACCTTACTCAAGAAGCAGGAATGTAAATGAACTACACTGCAGGATATTTTTCCCAGCTGAAAAGAGGTTTGTTACATTCCTGATTCACTGATCTAGAAAATAATTAGCTGCAATCTCTCTACCTTAGCTTTTTCTCTCTTCATGTACATGGCCTTTCATCAGCATGTCTCTTTGGAACACCTATTAAAAGAGTAGCCATTACCTGCACTGATTCTCATCTAAGCTTGCAAAGGAGGTAATTTTGTTCCTAAAAGCCTGTGACAAAAAGTGTCCGTTCTTGGCTGTTTTAGCTGTTTACTGATGTAAAATGTTTGTTATATCTATTTCCACTTACAACAAATCTTAAGATTTATAAGGACCAATTGTGCCACAGAAATGTACTTTTTTTTGTTCGACCCTGTTGATTGAAAAATATTTAGTTGGCAGGTTTTCACACAACACACACCACCCACAAAACATTATCAACGTTTATACTGTGGAAGAAACTGTCCAGCAGAAATTCATTCATTTTAGAGTCTGAGTTCAGCGCCTTGGGACGTCTTCTTGATGTGAAAGGTGCTCTATAAATTTAATTTTGTTGTTGTTGTTGAGTTGTGGTCAGATTTACATTGATTTCTCTTTTTATTTTTGTTAAGGAGAGATGATTTCATGCACCATCCTCCACTACTGAATATATGCCAGTATTTAGTCATTATTTATTGATCACTTTAAGCTGAACAAGCCAATGTGCTCAAGGCATAATTGTTCAGTCTTCAACCCTGTGCTTCTTGCTAAGCAGACAAGCTGTGATCAATTGGAAAATGATGTTACCAGTGGCAGTTTCCTTTTATCATGCAGCTAAACGGAAGAGCTCTGAGAACATCTTTGAATAGCAAGGATATAAACTCTTATCTGCCTAAAGCATATAGTACCCGCTTCTTTAATACCATGGCGATTGAATGCTGAGGTGTTTCAGGGACACTATGGATGTTAACAGCATTTTAAAATACGCAGAATCACAAACACTACGCCATTAAGAAAAGGTTCTTCACTATAATTGCTCAAATACTGTGTAAAAAGCTTGTAGAACAAATTGGAGTNAAAAAAAACTCTGAATAGCTTAAACATAACTATATCTGGTATATCATTGTTACATCTCAAGTAAATGCCTATGTAGTGCCCTAATGGCTCCTGCAATATAATTCTGGTAGATAATATGGTGAAATATCTGGATAATCCATATTACTACAAATGGATATGGTGATCCCATTTTTATTCTCTGTCTTCTAAACTCATAGCTTGTATACATAATTCAAAGACATGAGCATTTCTGTAAATTGACAGTTTTACAGTCATACCCCTGGCCAACAATCCCCCAGATTAAATTGATCATTCACTTCATCACTGTTTGAGGGACACTATAATGTGCAATTTGTTTGTTGTGCTAGCTTGCAAAATACAGTCATTGCAGTTTACAGTTTGAAAAGCTTTGAGACGTCCCAAAAATATGACAAGGCTCTATATCAAACACAGGGATTATTATTATTGTTACTATATCCTGCAAAACATTTTGGATGCCCTCCTGATGTGAAGTGTGTTATATAAAATGTAAGGATTATTATTACTCTATCACAAGATCACAATCCTCACAATCCATTTGTAGTTATCATTCCAGAATACCCATTCTACCATCCTGCCATCAAAACATCAAGCTGTTTCTTAAATGTGTTGAGTGCGTTAAGAGCTCTGGGACACAAAAAAATAATAATAACAATTGTGACGGGCGCTATATGAATGCAAGTTGTTATTGATGTTGAGTGTCCTTGCCTAACTTCTCTGCTTAATAGCCTGTTCCAGTCAGAAATTGTGTGGAGTCCTGTAGTGTAGTGTACTCACCTCGCAAGTAAGAACAGCCAGGTTCGATTGCAGGGCAGGGCAAAACTTTCGGCAAGTTTACTTACTTCACACACCTCTGTTTACCTAGCGGTAAGTAGGAACCCGGTTATTGGTCGATTGGCAGATCGCTTATCCAGGGATAATAATCCCTTCAAAAAAAATAATAATAATAATTTGGTTGCTCAATCCAAGACTTTGTGGGACACTGCTGTGCACAATTGGCCTTTGGCCCACAAAATGTACAGTCTATTCACTTTCCAAGAAGGACTTAGAGACATTTCAACGATGTGATGAGGTGTTATATCAAATGCAAGGATTATTATTATTGAAGATAAAATTCCTGGTCTCTCCTGAAAAACTTATGAGGTTGGTCAGACCACTTCATAGAATCCTACAGTACAGAAAGAGGCCTTACAGCCCATCGTGTCTTTGCCAGGTTTTTGAAAGAGTTATCCAAATAGTCGCACTTCCCGCCGAGAATTGAACCCAGGTGTCTCGCTTGTAAGGCGAGTGCTCTAATCACTGAGCTACAGGACTCCACTATAGCCAGTGGAAATAGTTTCAACCATGAAGGGAATGACCAATTTTATTGGAGCATTGTTGATTGGACACAGGGAGAAATTCTGTTCTCTTCTTGAAGAGTACTATTAGATCTTTAACATTCTCCAGACCAGGGAGACCAAGACCTTGGTTTAACATTTCATCTGAAGGATGGTATGAATACAGCATTCCCCATTACTGTACTGGAATGCCAGCCTAGACTGTGAGTTCAAAGTCCCAAAGTTGGTCTTGAATGCACATCCTTCTGACTCAGAGGCCAGAGTGCTACCAACTGAGACAGATTTACACTATCACAAATTCACACAGTACATTCCCAGCTGGTTAACTGGAGAAGGAAAGAGCACAGCAAACCCATCATTGGACTCCTGAGGATTAGATGGGTTTAAGATTATTATTAAGATAAATATGACATAACTCCTTTCCAGTTTGTGTGAAAGGTGCCAACCAGAAACAAGGTCATAGAGNTTTTTTTACTATTAAAGTAAAGAACTAAAATTAAAACCATTTAAAACATCTGCCTTTCTCGCTTGAGCCACTGGCACACATTTGATACCTTTTCACATAGAGAAGTTGAAGCAGCTGTTTCCCATCTTACACAATTGTCATCTCATCCTTAACTTCTGGAATAGAAGTCTGGAATCGAGTCCTGTAGCTCAGTGGTTAGAGCACTCGCTTTGCAAGCGAGAGACCTGAGTTCAATTCCAGGCAGGTAAGGGCGAAACCTTACTCCTTACTTAAGTTTACTTAAGTTTCCTTACTCCATAAGCCAAATAGTAATCCCTCCAAAACCAAAAACAATAATAAATTGGTCATTTTCAATCTACCGCTGTCTGTGGGATATTGCTGTGCGCAATTGGCTGCTGCGTTCACCTACAAATATACAGTCAATTCACTTTACAGTGTGTTCTGTGAAGCACTTTGGGACGTCCTTCCGACTTGAAAAGCGCTATATCAAAATGCAAGGATTAGTATTATTATTATTATTAGAGGCACCGAGTGAAATGGGAGGTGAGTCTCAAGGGGAGCTGATGAAAGACTGGAAGTCTAAATAACAATTCTTGCATTTGATATAACGCTTCATCATGTCATTGAGATATCTCAAAGCGCTTCACAGAATATACTGTCAAGTGCAATGACTGTGTATTTTGTGGGGAAAACGCGGCAGCCAATTGTGCACAGCAGTATCCCTCAAACAGACATGGATTGAGTGACTAAATATTATTATTATTTTTTGGAGGTATTATTACCCCTGGAAAAGCGATCCGCCAATTGACTAACAATTAGGTTCCTACTTACTGAAAAGTAAACAAAGACTGTGTGTGTGGAGTAAGGAAACTTGCCTGATGTTTTGCCCTGCCTGGGAATCGAACCCAGGTCCTCTTGCTTGCAGCAACAACAGCTTGCACTTCAAGAGCACCCTCCATGCAAGGCAGTGTCTCAGAGCGCTTAACACTGACGGAGCCTGACTGATTGTCGGGGGGGGGGGGGAGTCGGGAGGTCGAAAAGGAAGGTTTTCAGGTAGTACTTGAAAAATGGAAGAGAGGGGGCAAGGTGGAAGGATTAAGGGAGAATGTTGCACAGTTTTGGGGCGTAGTGACTAAAAGAGCGAGTTCCAATTGTGTAGCGGAGTGTGCAAGCAACAAGTAGGAGGTCAGTGCCAGTCGAGCAGATGCACCTGTGGTGGATGGGGCAGTGAGGAAGTCGGACAGGTAGGGAGGTACCAGGGAGGATGCTAATCATTATGCTACAGGACTCCATAAGCGACTAACCACACACCAGAGGGCAAAAAGATCAAACACTTAAAAGGCAGCGATGCTTGCCATCACTCCCTCCCCCCACCCCACCCCCATCCCCCCTAAATGTACTAAGTCATTTTTTTAAAAAAAGGAACTTTCTGAGACAAAGTGAATTAAAACAAAAGTAATCCATTAATAAATCTGTGATTATAAATCTGTTCTAACCAATGACAATTCTACCTAAAAAAAATTAACAAGAATAATTTCAATACACATACAATAACAGGACAAAAATAAGACAGCCATTCCTAAAATACATACAAAAGGCCATCTGCAAAGTTCCCAAGTTCAGCAGGTACAAGGGGAAACCATTATCTGCAATTTGGCTTCTAAACCTGTTTCCTAAGTTTTCCTTTCAATCTCATGCTGTTTCCGTTGGTGAAAAAGCAAGGCACAATCCTACTAATAGCATTGACCATTATCAAATATCTATCAGAGTACCTGAACCAGCCTTTCCTTTTATTCCTAGTTTTATTCTGAGTCGAGGCAGTTTCTCATATCCTGAGTCATTAGTATGCGCATTATCTCAAAACTGAGTTCTGTGGACCTTGTCGGCCTTATCTAAGCAGCATTATACTATGTGAAGTCAGGGCTTGATTCCAGCTTAGTTCTTGAACGTTACATGAGCCAGTGATTTTAGTTAATTGAGCTGCTTAAGCACAGAACAAAGACCCAGATGCATTTATTGTTTTCACCACAGATACCAAGGTGCATGAGGGACATGAATATAAAAACAGAGGGCAAACAGAAATTTGGTCAGTTAATTCTCAACTGTTTAACTTTGCCCAGAACTTAGGATGAGTCATCTTGGATAAATCAAGTCCTGTTGGACCAAGCAAACCAAGCAAAATACATATTTTCTGTGATTCAGATGGGGATCAGAGTCTGGAAGTTTTATTACTGACAGGAGTCAGAGGTAACAAACAAAGGCCATTACTGTAAGTACCGTAGAAATGTGTCACTAATATTGATCCCTGCTGCAGACATTTAAAACATGGCACGAGGAATATTTTTTCATATGGGAACTAAAATACCCCTTTCTGTACCTTCATACTTTCCCCATAACTTATTTTATTTACATACAATTACATCGTACAAAAGGATAAAGGTGATACATTCTATCCTTCAAAAGGACTCTCGTTCACCCACAAAATCACAGTCACTACGCTTCACAGTATTCATGTAAAGCACTCTGAGATGTCCTACTAATGTGGAAAACACTTTATTAAATGTAAAGATTATTATTATTATCCTTTTAAAATATTTCATTGACATGCAATGCTCCCGACTGAAAGGTTCAAAGCATTTTTACAGCCCCTTATCACTCAACATGTGTTGAAATTCTTCATCAAATGGTGTTCTGCATTTGCTCAGGATCAAAAGAATAATGAACACCATATTAATAAAAAGAGGGTGTTTTAAGGGTACGAGCAAAATAGTGAGAGAGAGCGAAGCTGGAAGACCAGAGGTGAAGGAAGGTTTAGATATCAAATGACAATCTTTTCACAGAACTCTGAGTCACTATCCTGTGTGAACGGATCTATATAAATTCAAGTTGTTGTCATCTTCGTATCCCCCGTGTAAGTATTGCAATGATGTCAAGACATTTGAAAATTGACAAATTTAAGCCATATTGTCTACCCTGTAATGTTCAGGAAACATAGTACTATGTGATAGTACCGCATAATCCTATCTCACTGCATAGTACTATGGGATCTTTAACATCCACCTGAACAGGCAGATAGGCCTTGTTTTAACATATAATCTGAAGGACAGCACCCGCGACAATGCAGTATTCCCCCAGCACTGCATTGACAATCTACCCTAAGAGCTCAAAATCCTAACATGGGGCTTGAACCCTCAACCCATTGATTCAGAGGAGAGAGTGCTACCAATTGGACCAGGTTGACACTCTGAAACATTTAATTGCAATATAGACAATTGACAAATTTAAGCCATATTGTCTACTCTGTAATGTTCAGGAAACATTTCCGGCCATAAAATGTTTCATGTCATGACTTGGATCAATACGTGACATAACATACGCATATGTACATATGTATAGTATTCTGCAGTACCTCAATTTTATTTAGTCTGAGTGCACCAGCAGTTGTAATCCACAAAATGGGGCTTATCTGATTCTTGCACTAAGACTGCAAAGTAACAAATCCATAAAGTGTATTAAAGAATGTAAAGCTTAGTGAAGCTTTGCTGCATATGTTTGTTTATGCAGCAGAGATACCGTATGATTCTCTCTTTTAGCTACTGTTTTTTTAAAAAAAATCCATTCTGCTGCAGAAATTAGTACAAGTCACATTGAGGAACTGTTCACTTCACTTCTGTGTACAGTGTTGTAACTTCATAACATTTTTCAATATGTAACCATCAATAGGGCATTATTAATCAATTCAAGATTGTTTGTAGGACATGGCTGTGTGCATTTGCCCATAGGGAACACAGTCACTGCACTTCACAGTACTTCCTGTGAAGAACTTTGAGATCTCCTCTTGCTGTACCAAATGTAAGGATTATTATTTTTATTATTATTGCTGTGCTCACTCTCTCTGTAGCCTCATTGCACTCTTCCACATCTATTACCAACACCATGCTACAAAACCCAACTCTTTAATCTCAGAAGAATAATTGATGACAACTGACAATCTTTCAGATCAAAATGAGACATATCTTACTTTGTCTTCAGAGTGAAAGTGTTACTTTAAAATAAAAATCTCTTGTACTCTTCCTCATAAGGCCCTAAAAGACCATCAAAAGGTCAAAAAGCAAAACCTGACAGCAAAATGGTTCCCAGCTTTCAAGATAGCACATTTTTTTGTACTTATGTTAAACAAATTCAGCAGTGAATTCCATAATTTCAGCCACAAACTTAAATCTGCAATTAATGTAGTGACTTCTGTTTGTGAATAACATTTGAGACCTCAATATTCTGGATTTTAATCCCTGAGGAGAAAAATAAAGAACTTTCATATTTCAATTTTAATAAGGCATAGTCTGACATTTAATTACAGAAGAGAAAGGGGTTGGAAACAGTAACATATGAGAGCGGACAAAAGGAAACTCATATTTGACTGAATACATGAGGGTTCTGCAGACAATTTTCAAATCTTACACTCTTGTTTCATTAATGAGCTAGAAGTACAGTACCATACAATACCAAGCTCAGCCTGTCACACTTCAAAATTCTGAAAGGAGTGTCTGAGAAAGGTTAGAATATAGAACATAATCCTTGCATTTAATACAGTGCCTTTTTCATCAAGAAGACTTCTAAAAGGATTCACTGTAAAGTGTAGTGACTCTGTATCTTGCATGCAAATACAGCAGATAATTTTGCAGAGCAATATCCCACTAATAGCCATGAAATGAAAGACCAATTTGTTCTGGAATATTGTTGGTCAGTACTGGAGGAAACTCCATTACCTTTTCTAATAGTGTCACGGGACCTTTAACGTCTACCTGAACAAGTAAATGGGAACACAACAACAACAACAACAAGATTCCATTTATAGAGCGCCTTTCACGTCAGGAGGACGTCCCAAGGCGCTGGGACTCAGTTTCAGTTTAATAACTCATCTGAACTAATGGTTCTCTGGCCTGAATACATGAGTATCAGAATGCAGGAAATGAACTTGCTGAACAAGTTATGTTTTCTTAACTAACACAACAATATATTATTTGGGAAGATAGAGTCATGCAGGAAGCTGGCCAGACTCTGATGACTCTCACTTCATTTCTGGATGAGCAGCAAACCCACAACTGCACTAGTCAAACTTCAAACTTTGAACCAAATAAAAAATAAGTTTGGACCAAACTCCGTACCCATATCTCAACAGTTCTGGTCAGGCTCCACTGGTTCCACATCACCGAATGGATCGACGTAAAAATCCTCACACTCGTGTTCAAATCCCTTCACTCCATGGTACCTTCCCTACCTCTCCTACCTCCTCACTCCCCAGTCCACCATCTGGCACCTCTGTTCGACTGGCACCAGCCTCCTGCTCACCCCTCGCACCCTCCTCCCCACCATGGGAGGTCGTACTTTCAGCCACTAGGCCCCAAAACTCTGGAACACTCTCTCTCAATACCTCTGCCTTGCCCCCCCCTCTCTCCTCTTTCAAGTCCTGCCTGAAGACTTTCATGTTCAAGCGTGCTTACGACCACCTCCCCTGACTCCCCGGCTCAGAGTCAGGCTCTACCACTATTAACTCTGTGAGACGCTACCCTGCGTGGAGGGTGCTATATAAGTGCAATTTATTGTTGTTGTAGTTGTTGTAGTCATTCATCACAACATGAAGCTCATCTCTATTTAAGGGTGATTTTGCTATTTTGCTAAAGCCACTGCTCAGTGTGTGATTTAACCATACAGATATGGAAGCCAGAAGAATTATTCACTGATCTGTGTTGACTTAGCTGATCATTAGGATTCGTTGCATGCCTTGTATTTAATATAGTGTCTAAAATGTCAAACAGCTCAAATTGCTTTATAATAATTACTGTTACATGTAGTAACTGTGTATACCCTGGTTCGATTCCTGGGTGGAGTGAAACCTTCTGCAAGTTTCCTTACTCCATACGAATCTGTTTACCTAGCAGTGAGTAGGAACTCGATTGTTAGTCGATTGGCAGATTACTTTCCTTCCAAAAATCAAAAAAAGTGATCACTTAATCCACAATTGTTTGAGGGACACAGCTGTGCACAATTGGCTGCCAAGTTTCACACACAAAATACACAGTTAACCCACTTCACAATATATCCTGTGAAGTGCTTTGAATTGTCTCAACAATGTGATAAGGCACTATATCAAATGCAAGGATTATTATTATTATTATGTGTAGGTGGATGCAGGAGTCAATTTGAGCAAAATCATTTTCGGCTTCCCGAAAAGGTGTTTTTGCTTAATTACCATAGCAACAACTCTGACTGTCACCAACTAGTCATCGTGATGCAAATCTGAAATCTCTCCTTAACACCAGAATGTCAGTAAAGCAATGCATAAAATCTTCCTGATAGATAATATTTCTGACTTCAATGTTCAAATGGATGATTTCCTCACAAACTATAACAGAGCAAAATTTACTCGACTCCAAACAGATCTGGAAAATATTTTACTCACAGTAAGAGAAGCTCTCCAGCTACACAAACCACAAGCATGATATAATTTGCAGATTTCAATAGAGGCATTCATTCTTCAATCAACATTCAATAAAATTCAAAACATGCAAATAGTCTTCCACAGTGCTCAAACTCAGCAAATAAATTCCTCACAGCCAGAAAGTATCAATTATCAAGATCCCAACGTTAATGTTATGCAGTTGTAACTTCACAATTTTAACCACACTTGTCGGATGTCATTTGACATCTAACAAGCACAGGTGTGAGCCCTCACTAGGTGGATGGTAGGTACTAGGAACTCCCTGTGAGTTTCCCAATGGGCAACACAACTCAGCAACGAAATGCGTGAGAGCATTGCCACCATCTACGTACCTGTCAGATGTCTCAATACACTTCACAGAATATATCATTGATAATATTGCTTGTATTTGATATAGACTTCTCAAAGTGCTTCAAAGAATATACTGTAAAGCATATATTGATTGTATATTTTGTGGGGAAATTGTGGCAGCCAATTGCACACAGCAGAGTCCCATGAACAATTGTAGAGTGAGTGACCAAATTATTATTTATATTTCTTTTGTTGAATGGCTTATTATTCCCGGAAAAGCATTCCACCAATCAACTAACAACCAAGTTCTTCCTTACTGCTAGGTAAACAGAAGCACGTGCAGTAAGGAAACTTGCCCAATGTTTTGTCTTACCCAGGAATCAAACCCAGATCCTCTTGTAAGGCAATGATATTGTAAAGTGGATTGACTGTGGGTGAAATGAAACTTCATCACAATGGTTTGGCCAAAGGCCTGTAAGCACCTACATCATAGCTACTTTCTTCCCTTAGTAGCCTCTTTGTCTGCCGAATGGAATATAATAATAATAATAATAATAATAATCCTTGCATTTGATATAGCGCTTTTCACGTCGGGAGGATGTCCCAAAGCGCTTCAGAGAGCACACTGTAAAGTGAATTGACTGTATATTTGTGGGCAAACGCGGCAGCCAATTGCGCACAGCAATGTCCCACAAACAGTTGTAGATTGAAAATGACCAATTTTTTCATTATTGTTTTGGGTTTTGGAGGGATTATTATTAGGCGTGTGGAGTAAGGAAACTTGCCCAAGGTTTCGCTCTGCCTGGAATTGAACTCAGGTCTCTCGCTTGCAAAGCGAGTGCTCTAACCACTGAGCTACAGCTACTGGCCAACACTGACTGAGTTACACATGAATCCGGGCTGAAAGACAATTGTTGATGGCTACAAAAAGATTTTTTTAATATTGTGGTGATCAAAGAATTTGGTTAGTTTCAGGTCCATTCATCATCCCACAATTAATGAGTAGAGTGGGGAATATATATATCTGCAGCTCTCGATAAATAAAGAGAGGTTTGAGTAGCACTTTTAGTTGATATTATTATTGCATCATTGATAATTATCAACGATGATCATATCATATCACCGAAAAGAGCAACGGCAATCACTGTGATGCCTTTCATTAATGAATAGTGTGAGTTGTTTAGGGAGAACATAGAAAGGTAATAATAATAAATTTGAAGCCATATTTGTCTGCTGTTATTGCAAAGTTCATCAGAAAACAATAAAGACTGTAAAATGTCACACTTCAAGACTTGAATTTATCTGTGATACCACTTAAGCCACGCACTGTTATTTTACAGTACCTCAATTTTATTTAGTCTGAGTGCACCAGCAGCTGTAATCCACAACATGTGATTAATTTCATCCTTGCACTAATACTGTAAAATAGCAAATGCATAAATTGCATCAAAGAATATAAAGCTTAGTCAAGTTATAATGAGCAGTTTTTATTTGCATAAATCTAATTTGTGCATGCAAGAGAGGGACTGTACGAGTCTCTCTTTTAAATATTCAATTTGCTCTCTATCACTAATTTTATATTACCAACAACAACTTGCATTTAAACGCACATCGGGCAGTGTCTCAGAGCGCTTAACAATGGCAGAGCCTGAGGCCGAGCCAGGGGTAGAGGGAAGGCGACCGTAGACGCGGTCGAAGAGGAAGGTCTTCAGGTGTGACCTGAAGATGGGGAAATAAAGGAGCGAGGTGAAGGGGTTAAGGTAGGGAGATTCAAAGTTTTGGGGCATAGTGGCTGAAGGCATGGCCACCGATGGTGGAGCGGAGGATTCGGGGGACAAGGAGGAGTCCAGACCCAGCAGAGCGGAGGCAGCGGGTACTGCTGTGGGGAGAGAGGAGGTTAGAGAGATGGGGTGGGGGGCAAGGAATGGCGGGATTTAAACACTATAATAATAATAATATAATAATCTTTGCATTTGATATAGCGTTTTTCACGTCTTCTCGATGTCTCAAAGCGCTTCACAGAATATGCTGTAAAGTGAATTGACCTTATATTTGTGGGCGAAACGCAGCAGCCAATTGCGCACAGCAATGTCCCACAAACAGTCGTGGATTGAAAATGACCAATTTGTTACTGTTTTTTTTTCTAGAGTGAGGATCTTGAAGTCGCTCCGCTCTGTGACAGGGAGCCAGTGGAGTTTGGTAAGGACTGGAGTAATCGGGGTACGGAATTTGGTGCGGATGAGAATGTGGGCGGCGGAGTTTTGAATGAGCTGAATTTTGGGAATAGTGGAGGAGGGGAGACCGGCGAGGAGGGCGTTAGAGTAGTCCAGCTGAGAGGTGACAAAGGCATGGACAAGGGTTTGGCAGCTGTTGGTGTGAGGTATTGTTGAAGACGCCTTGGGACGTCCTCCCGACGTGAAAGGCGCTCTATAAATGGAATCTTGTTGTTGTTGTTGTTGAAGTCGGGCAATGTGGCGGATGTGGAAGAAAACGGTGCTGGTCAGGGACCGGCTGTGGGGGAGGAAGAATATCTGGGGATCAAACCTGATGCCTAAGTTGTACATGGGTTCAGAGAGTTTTAAGGACAGGTCAGGTAGGTTGAGGAGGTCGGAACGGTGGGACAGAAGACGTTGGCAGGAGCCAAAGAGTATGGCTTCCATTTTGTTGACGTTTAACTGCTGGAAATTTGAGCTCATCCAACTCTTGATGTCCAACAGACAAGCTGACAGAACATCAGGGGACTAGGGGTCGCAGCTGGAGGTGGAAAAGGTGGTGGGTTTCATTGTGGTGATGGTGGATGAGAGAGAGGATGGAGAGATGAGGGCAAATGAATGTAGGATGGGGTCAATGGTAGGAGCTGAGGGCAGGGTGGATGAGGGAGACGGAATGCAGTGGTGGTAGGTGACATGGGGCAGGAGGATGAAGGTGCCAGATGGATGGTGTCAATTTTAGAGTTAAGGAAGTCCATGCCTTCTTCGTACTTGATGTTAGATGTGATGATTGAGGGTGCTTGAGGGGGGGCATGGAGGAGGTGGTGGGCAGTGGAGAATAGGATTTTGGAGTTATTGTTGGCCTCCAGTATGATATTTGAGAAGTAAGATTTCTACCACCATTTGAGTGAAAAATTGCTTCCTGATTTCACTCTTAAGTGGCCTGGTTCTAATTTTAAAACTATGCCCTCTTGTTTTGGATTCCCCCACCAGAGGAAATAGCTTCTCTGCATCTACCCTATTGAATCCCTTTATCATCTTAAATACCTCAATCAAATCATCCCTCAACCTTCCAAACTTAAGGGAATATAATTTAAGTTTACATAGTCTTTCTTTGTAACTTAACCTTTTAGGCTTGGTAACATTCTGGTGAACCTGCGCTGCACCCCCTCCAGGGTCAATATATCTTTCCTGAGGTGTGGAGCCCAAAGCTGAATGTAGTACTCCAGATGGAGTCTGACTAGTGCTCTATACAGCTGAAGCATCATTTTCTTCCCTTTTGTATTCCAGGCCACTTGAGATAAAGGCCAAAATTCCATTCGCCTTTTTGATTACTTTTTGCCCCTGGGAACTAGTTTTTAGTGATTTGTGGATATGGCCACTCAAATCTCTTTGTTCCTCCACAGTTCTTAGTCTCTCCCCATTAAGAAAATATTTTGTTTTACCTTTTTTCAGTCCATAGTGGATGACCTCACATTTCCCTACATTGAACTCCATCTGCCACTCATTTTGCCCACTCATTTAATCTGTCTAAGTCCCTTTGTAACTTCCTGCTCCCACCTAGACAATTTAGTGAGCTTCCTAGCTTAGTGTCGTCTGCAAACTTGGATATAAAGCTTTCTAATCCTTTATCGAAATAATTTATATATATATATAGTGAATAGCTGAGGTTTCGAACCCTGTACAGACCCCTGGGGGACACCACTTGTCACATCCCACTACCTTGTGTGTAAGGCGATGTATAAATGCAAATTGTTGTTGACCAACATCAAATTTAAAAATATAGATCTGTGCAAACAACTGTAACATATACATTTACAAATGGATTAATAATGAAATTCTAATTGCCAGATTTCACAAAAAAAATTGCATTTTGTTTATTCACATAATCTGTAATTGATTGTCTGAAGAGCTTTGGAAAGAATACTATTATAAATAATAATCTTTGCATTTTGTCTTATTATATTGGAAGGACGTCTCAAAGTGTTTTAGCTGAGGCCATTTAGGAGTGAAATTAGGAGGCAGTTTTTCACCGAAAGTGTAGTGGAAATCTGGAACCCTCTCCCCCAAAAGGCTGTGGAAGCTGGATCCATTCACATTTTCAAGACTGAAGTGGATCGACATTTGTTAGGTCAGGGTATTAGGGGATGCAGGGCATAGGTGTGTAATTGGGCTTGAGATGCAGATCAGCCATGATCTTATAGAATGGCAGAACAGGCTCGAGGGGCTGAATGGCTTACTCCTGTCTCTATGTTCCTATGTTTCACAAAATTTACTATGAAATGGGGTGACAGCAGCACAATTGTGCACAGCAATGTCCTTCAAACAGTTAGGAAATGAGTGACCAATTTTATTTGGAGGCTTGATGGCCATGACAGTGGGTATAACTCCCTTCTCTTTTTGAATTTTGCCATGGGATCTTTAACCCCCACCAGAACAGACAGAACCTCAGTTTAATAATAATCCTTGCATTTGATATAGCGCTTTTCACGTCGGGAGGACGTCCCAAAGCGCTTCACAGAATATACTGTAAAGTGAATTGACTGTATATTTGTGGGCGAACGCGGCAGCCAATTGCGCACAGCAATGTCCCACAAACAGTCGTAGATTGAAAATGACCAATTTATTATTGTTTTGTTTTGGAGGGATTATTATTAGGCGTGTGGAGTAAGGAAACTTGCCCAAGGTTTCGCCCTGCCTGGAATTGAACTCAGGTCTCTCGCTTGCAAAGCGAGTGCTCTAACCACTGAGCTACAGGACTCCACGAGCTACAGGACTCCATGAGTTTAACATCTCATCTGAAAGACAGCACCTTGATAATGCAACACACCCCAAGCACTGCATTAGACTATGAGTTCAAGTCCCGATGTGGTATTTGAGCCCACAACCTTCTGACTCAGGGGTGAGAATGCTACTACTGAGCTAAAGGTTTAGTACCTGTGTGCCCTTCACAGGGACACTCTCTTGATTCAGTAATGCATCAACTACAGTGCCACCAAACTATATAATTGGTTCCCTCATTGAAATGTCCTCCCAATGTAAAAAGAATTATATCAACTTGAAGGATTATTATTATTGCAGATAGAAGCCCATGTTGAGCTGCAGCAGTCCTGCAGCTCAGTGGTTAGAGCACTTTTCGCTCAAGCGAGAGACTTGGGTTCGATTCCCAGCAGGATGAAACGTTTAGCAAATTTCCTTACTCCACACCTGTTTACCTATCGGTAAGTAGGAACCCGGTTGCTAGTTGATTGGTGGATTGCTTTTCCGGGGGTAATAAATCCTTCAAAAAAAAAAAAAAATTGGTCATTCAATTCACGACTGTGTGTGGGACACTGCTGTGCACAATTGGCTGCTGCATTTTGCCTACAGAATATATAGTCAATTCACTTTACATTATATTCTGTGAAGCGCTTTGAAACGTCTCGAACATGTGATAAGGTACTATATCAAATGCAAGAATTAATATTATGATAACATCACACAAGATTAGTATGGTTGAAGTAGGCTGTTTTGGCACATCTGATCTCAGATATCCACCCAAACCAACGGGACAGCGTTAAGGTATCTTTTAAGTGAGTTCCCCATCCTGGTCTCAAACACCTTTCCTGGCAACCTATGAATAATTGCAGGACGAAAAACAATAATTATAGCAATAACTTTCACTTACAGACAAATCTCTTCCAGTTGTTCTACCCATTAGTACATGGATGTGAAAGATTCATCTGTGGAATAGATTCTTCTGCAACAGGAGTTGAACTCCCACATGAACTGATGAGCCAAATCTTGGCTAGGAATTGCAGGAAATTTAAACATAAATGGTGAGACAGTGAACCTAGATTTACAAGTGATTTAATAATAAAAAATAGTAATAATCCTTACATTTGGTACAGTGCCTTTCACGTCAGAAGGGCTCCATAAAGCACTGCACAGGATATACTGTGGGTGTAAAAGGACAGCAATACATATCATTGCAAGGAATATTTTACAATCATATTCAATGTGTTACTGAATCTGTGTGATGATACAGAATCTGAGAATATAACAACAGAACATAATTTCAATAAAGCAATGTGATAATCCCTCAAACCATTGGATAAACTCGTATCCAGATAACATATTAAAGGAAATCTTTATTCCGCAGACAAAGTCTTTTCTCCTGTGTTATACCAGTCTTGTCTTGTAGTTCTTTTTTATTAATTTTATTGAAACTATTTTTTTGTGTGACAATATATCATAAATCATTCATGCACTTGTGACATTTCCACATGTTTCTGAATGAGTTTGGAAATTGTGTTAACATTTTTTGCCAATAATATTTCAATTAAGTTGACAGCTCTCAATCTCAGGTACTTTGCTTTTCAAATGTAAAAATAATTTTTGGATCTTCTTACATTAGAATACACAGCACATTCAGTCCAACTGGTCTATGCCGGTGTTTATGCTCCACGTGAGCCTCCTCCTATCCTTCCTCAACTAAACCTTCAAGCGTAACTTTCTATTCCTTTCTCCCTCATGTACCTATCTAGCTTTCCCAAAATACATCAATGTTATTTGCCTCAACAACTCCTTGTGGTAGTGGTTCCACATTCCCACTCCTCTCTGTGTGAAGACATTTCTTCTAACTTCCTTATTTGATCTATTTGTGACTATTTTATATTGATGGCCCCTGGTTTTGGTCTCCCCCACAAGTGGAAACATCTTCCCTATGACCACCTTATCAAAACCTTTCATCATTTTAAAGACATCTGTCAGGTCACCCCTTACCCTCCTCTTTTCAAAAGAAAAGAGTCCAAGTATGTTCCTTTCCTGATAGCTATAAACTCTCAGTTCTGGGATCATCCTTTTAAATTCAACCTTCTCCAGTGCCTTTACATCCCTTCCATAATGTGGGGACCAGAGCTGCACACAGTATTCTAAGTGTGGTCTAACCGAGGTTCTATAGAAGTTTACCATAACTTCCCTGCTTTTCATTTGTATCCCTCTAGAAATGAACCTGGTTTGCTTTTTTTATGGCTTTATGGCCTGAAATGCTATACTCTGTCCAGGGCCTTGGGACATCCTCCCGATGTGAAAGGCGCTATACAAATGTAATCTTGTTATTGTTGTTATTAACATGTGTTGCTACTTTTAGTGTCAAAGTAGTCCGACTTCCGCCCTGCCCATCGTACAGAGACTGCGTTGCGAAAGTCTCAAACAGACATCCTCTCTATTTGTGACCAGGGCTCCCTCTGCCTCCTTGTCCTCCTGGACCTCTCTGCTGCTTTCGACACAGTCAATCACGCCATCCTCCACCACCACCTTTCCTCCGTCATCCACCTCAGTGGGACTGCACTCGCCTGGTTCAAGTCCTAGCTCATGAACCGCTAGCAGTACATCTCCACAAACGGCTTTTCCTCCCACTGTCACCCGGTTATCTGCAGGGTACCCCAAGAATCCATCCTTGGCCCCCTCCTCTTCCTAATCTATATGCTTCCTCTAGGAGATGTCATCCGCAGACATGGGGTAGACTTCCACATGTATGCGGACGACACCCAACTCTATTTGTCCACCTCACTTTACGACTCCCAGTCCCCTGATGTTCTGTCAGCCTGCCTGTCAGACCTCAGGAGCTGGATGAGGACAAATTTCCTTCAGCTAAATGTTGACAAGACAGAAGCCATACTCTCATCAACGTCTTAAATCGCACTGTTCTCACCTCTTCCACCCACCCGACCTCCCCCTAATACTCTCTGAATCCATACGCAACCTAGGCGTCAGGTTTAACCCCCAATTATCCTTCCTCTCCCACATCTGGTCCCTCACCAGCACTGCTTTTTGCCACCTACAACTCATCTTCCGTCTCCGCCAATATCTCACTCCAAAAGACGCTGAAATCCTGGTCAATGCCTTTGTCACCTCTCGGCTAAACTATTCAAATGCCCTCCTCGCCGGCCTCCCCTGCACTACCATCCATAAAATCCAGGTCATCCAGAATTCTGCCGCCAGCATTCTTATCCATACCAAACTCCGCTCTCCGATTACCACGGTCCTTGCCAGACTGCACTGGGTGCCTGTCCCAGAGAGGATCGATTTCAAGATCCTCATTCTTGTCTTCAAATCCCTCCACTCCTCTGCAGCCCCTACCTCTCTGACCTCCTCTCTCCTCAAAACAGTGCCCGTTGCCTTCGTTCCACTGGGTCTGGCCTCTTCCTTGTCCCCCGAATCCTCCGCTCCACCTTCGGCAGCCGTGCCTTCAGCCACTACACCCCAAGGCTCTGGGAACTCCCTTCCTCTCTCCCTTCACCTCGTCCCCCCGCTGCCTATTTTCAGGTCTCGGCTAAAATCCTTTCTTTTCGACCGCGCCTTTGGTCACCTTCCTCCCCCTCCCCCTGGCTCGGCCACGGGATCCGTTACTGTGAAGCGCTCTGAGACCCGTCCGGAGTAGAAGGCGTTATATAAATCCAAGTTGTTGTTGTTGTTGTAGTGAATTGTGTATGCGTAGCCCTAGATCTCTTTGCTCTTTTACACCATTTAGGTTTTTATTTTCCAGGATGTATTTGACTTCCTTATTCCTTCTACCAAAATGTACCACCTCACACTTTTCTACATTGAAATGCATTTGCCATTTAAATGCCCACAGCAAGTTTATTAATGTCTTGCTGTAATTTGTTGCAGTCCTGCTCTGTATTAACTACTCTCCCCAATTTTGTGCTGTCCGCAAATATTGAAATTGTACTGCTGATTCCCGAATCCAAATCATTAATGTATATTGTGAACAACAGTAGTCACAATTCGGATCCTTGTGGAACACCACTGCCCACCCCCTGCCAGTCTGAGTAGCTACCCTTTACCCCTACTCTCTGTTTTCTATTTTGTAGCCAGCTTGCTATCCATTCTGCTATTTTCCCTCTGACTCCACATGCTCTGACCTTATTCATTAGTCTATTATCTATCGAACGCCTTTTGGAAATCTAAATATATTACTTCTACCGCATTATCTTTGTCTACTCTTTCTGTTACCCCTTCAAAGAATTCAATGAGGTTGGTCAAGCATGACCTTTCTTTTTGAAATCCATGCTGATTATTCTTTATTGTGTTTTCGATTTCAAGATGTTTTTCTATTACTTCCTTCAGTAAGGATACCATTATCTTTCCTACGACTGATGTTAAGCTGACAGGTCTATAGTTCCCTGAGCTTGTTCTATCTCCCTTTTTAAATATAGGTGTAACATTAGCTATCCTCCAGTCCTCTGTGGAATATATTTCTCCTGGACTCTATTGATCATGGTTTTAAATGTTTCCCACTGCTGCTCTATCTCTTTGTTTGCCAATATTGTTTTCCAGTTTATTTTCCCAAGTTCCATTCTCATGCCCTCAGAATTAGCTTATTTCCAATCTATTACCCTGGTCTTTGTCAAAATCACGTCCTTCTCAATCATTATCTTAAACCTTATTAGGTTATGATCGCTATTGCCTAGATGTTCCCCTACTCGTACGTCCCTTACCTGCTCTGGGATTCCTCCCTTGTTGGGCCTCTTACATACTGGGTACGAAAGGAGTCCTGCACACATTGAAGGAATTCCATTCCCTTATTCCCATTACCTCCCTCTTCTAGTCGATTTATTTGGGGGTAGTTGAAATCCCCCATGATTATTATTCTATGTCTTTTACTCATTTCTCTAATTTGCTTACATATTTCTTCCTCTACCTCCCTTCCACTGTTAGGTGGTCTGTAGAGTATACCAATTTGTGTGATTGATCCCTTCTTATCTTATCAGTGGCTAGAGTTCTTATTCTTATCAGTGGTTAGAGCACTCGCTTTGCAAGTGAGACACCTGGGTTCAATATCTGGCAGGGCGAAACCTTGGACAAGTTTCCTTACTCCACACAGCCAATAATAATCCCTCAAAAAAACAACAAAGAATTGGTCATTTCAATCCATGGCTGTTTGTGGGACACTGCTGTGCGCAATTGGCTGCCGCATTTCGTCCACAAATATACAGTCAATTCACTTTACAGTATATTCTGTGAAGCGCTTTGAGACGTCTAGAAGACGTGAAAAGTGCCATATCATATGCAAGGATTATTATTATTATTATTTATCTCTATCCTCACAGATTCTGCTTTTATCTTACAGTTGGTTATATCCCTTTTTTCTACTGCCATGATGTTATCCCTAATGAGTACAGCTAGTCCACCGCCCTTTTTCTCATCTCTATCCTTCCTAATTACATTATACCCTGCAATGTTTAATTGCCAGTCCTGTTCTTTTTGTAGCCACGTTTCAGTAATCCCAATTCTATCTGGTTCCTCATTATGAATTATTGCCTCCAGTTCTCCTGTTTTATTTCAGATGTTGTGTACTTTGCTGTACAGAGGGTTTCATTTATTATTATTAGTTGTTCCCCTCATTTTATTTTTGACAGTCTTTTCACACTTCTGTTGTATAATTGTATTAATCCCCTGACCATTTATATTCTTCTTATTTCTTACTTTTGTCTGGCTTGAGTCATTTCCTTCTGATCCTTCCCCCACTTTTACTAGTTTAAAGCCTTTGCTACAGCCGTATTTACCGTTTTCGCAAGAATGTTGGTCCCCTTCCGGTTCAGGTGGAACCCAACCCATTTGTACAGCTCCTTCCTGTCCCAGTATTGGTGCCAGTGTCCCATGAAGAGGAACCCTTCTTTCCCACACCAATGTTTTAGCCACGTGATAAATTTCCTGATCTGTTTCTCCCTATTCCAATTTACATGTGGCTTGGGTAATAATCCAGAGATTATTACTCTCGAGGTCCTGTCTTAATTTAGCTCCTAACTCCTGAAACTCCCTCTGCAGGACCTCCTCCCTATTGTTAAGTCTAATTGTTATTATTATTGTTAAGTCTAAATTGCAGTTAGTAAACCTGCCACAGCTGCTACTTGTTCAGTTTACTCACAATTTTAATTTACAGTTAATATCAAGAGTTTAAAGTTTTAAGTTAGTGCTAACAAGTAATAAAACAGTAATTCCCACTCTCATCCAATTCCTTCTCACTCTGGTCTCACCTCACTCTGGTCGCAGCTCACTCGAGTACGCTCTCTGCTCCCAGTAGACTCTCTGGGTTAAAACAGCATGCTTTGGCATTGAGAGCACTGTTTGACAAACTTTTCTCTGCTTACCCACTTAAGATTTTGCAGGACTAACAGGAAATGAATGAGAAGAATCCGAAATCCGAATGACTGGTCTGCCTCTTTTAGTCCTGCTGATGATCGAGGCTGTCTGATTTGTCATCAGGAGTGTCCTTGAGTCTAGGAATTCCAAGAATCGCACAGATTGATTCCGACATTCTGCTTCTGTCATCTTGGAGACCAGCTAACCTCCAAGGAGACCCCGCTACCATCTCCTCTCCCAGGAGGATAGTCACTGGTTAGTCATTTAACATTCGATACGCCCAGGTTTGAGCCCTCGCTCATTGGATAGCAGGTACTTGTAGAAGGAAATCCCTGTGAGGTACCTGGTGAGCAGCACAGTTCAGCAATATTGACGGATGCAATCATAGGGATCAGTAATCGCATTGCATTGTTGAAGGTCTGTCTTTCAGATGAGTTGTTAAATTGAGTTGTTCAAATGGATGTTAAAGATCCTAGGACACAATTCAAAAAGATATGGGAGTTTCTTCCTCTGGCCTGGCCAACAATGCCCCAAATCAATTGTCATTCATCTCATAGCTGTTTGTGGGAACATGCCAGCACAAATTGTTGCCACGTTTGCCTACGATCATAGCCATGTCAGGAATTACTTGGAATAACCCTGAAATGGTTAATGTGATAAAGCCTCAAAATGGAAATTATTTCTTCTTTATCAATAGAGACTGAGGTTTTTCCATTTCACTTTAACCTCTAATCTGAAGCGAAAACTTTCATATTTAGTTGATAACCTGTGCCTAATACTCTCCAGAGTTAGATAACAAGTTACGGAGAATATGCACAACATTCAAGACACAGGGAGTCTTCCATGAGAAGATGGCAGACATATATAGAACTTTCAGTGTGGATACTCTTAAGTGTTGTGGTAGTATTTTTGCATGTGTTAGATGCCTGGCTGACCAAAAAAGAAGAATTTGGTATTTCCTCATCAACATCGGTTTCTGCTTCATGGAATTTTTCAATGCTTCAATATGTCCTTAGTTGAAAATTAATTATCAGTAACCACCAAAGGGAGAAAGAAAATAGTTGCTGCAATGCCTATGCAAACTATTTAGATGAAAATACATTTGTGCTGGAGGACTAGAGTATAATACTTTACTTTTCCAGAAGTTATCATTGCTTCACGATTTATCATGGTCAGGTCTTGTGCCCGTATGGGGAGATAAAAATGATCAAAGCTGTTTGTAGGACATTGCTGCATGTAACTTGGCTACGGTGTTCATGTACAAATAATAATAATCTTTGCATTTGATACAGTGCCTTTCATGTTGGGAGGGGTGTCTCAAAGCCCTTCAAGGGATTCACTGTAAATTGTAATGTCTGTACTTTTGCAGGTAAATGCAGCAGCCAATTTGTGCACAACAATATCCTATCTACAACCACGAAGTGATGATTAATCTTATCTGGGGGATTGTTGGCCAGAACCTTGTTTCTCTTTTAGGAAAGTGCTTTGGATCATTAACGTCCACCTGAACTGGTAGATGGAGACTCAGTTCAATGTCTCATATGAAGTATGGCACCTCTGACAATGCAGGACACCCCCAGCACTGCACTGGAGTTCAGCCTAAAATGTCACCTCAAAGTGCCAATGGGTGGCTTGAACCCATAACCTTCAGATTCAGGCCAGAGTGCTACCAACTGAGCCAGGCTGATCTAAAAGTCACCACACTTTACATTAATTCCTGTGAAGTGCTTTAGTTGATTTTGATGACTGTGATAAGGCACTATATCAATTGCCACTGTCTCACACCGCGGGCCGCTAAAACCCTCATACACGCATTCATTACATTGTGGCTTGACTATGCAAACTCCTTGGTTGTCGGCCTCCCCAACTCCTCCCTCCATAGGCTGCAGATCATCCAGAACTCTGCAGCCCATGTCCTCTCTCACATCAGGCTCCATGACCCTATCGCCCCCATCCTCGTCCGACCCCACTGGCTTCCCATCACACAGAGGATATAGTTCAAGATCCTGGTCCTCACCTTCAAAGCGCTCCATGGTATTGCTCCCCCCTATCACTGTGACCTCCTAACCCCCTACCATACTGCCTGTTCCCACCGCTCAGCGGGCTCTGGCCTGCTTCACGTCCCCCGCCTCACCAGCCCCACCTTTGGCGGGCGGGCGGGCCTTCTGCCACTCTGCCCCCACCTCTGGAACTCCATCCTGCAGTCCCTCCACCTCGCACTCTCCCTTGTCTCCTTCAAGACCCATCTCAAGAGCCTCCTCTTTGACCATGCTTTCTATCTCCCTGCTTTCTCTCTGCTCTCCACTCTCCCCAATCCTGCCCCCCAGCTCAGGTCTGACACACTGACTGTCCAGCGCCTTGGGATGTCCACCCAAAGTGAGAGGTGCTATACAAATGTAATTTTGTTGTTGTTGCTGCAATAATTATTATATATTATTCATAATTATTTCTTATAGTTGAGTAGATAGTGTAATGGGATTTGCAGTCTTCATTAGAATTCGCTTTTGTTAATTTGTATTGTTTTCGGATCTCATAGATGATTAAATAATGACTAGCTTGTCAAACAGTTGTATTCTCTGCTAACCAACATATGGCTTTTGATTTTGTCAGTCATCACATGCTTTTAAACATATGGGTTAAACAAGCATTCCTTCATTGTGAATTGGAATATTTCCTTACTTATGGGATTTAAAGAATTCATAAACAAAATAATACCATTACAACTTGTGTGCATGCTTTGCCTAGAAGAATTATCAAATACCACAAAATCCAAATGAGTTAACATTGTTTAAAACGAGTCAGTCTCACACTTTGAGCTGAAAAATAGAATGTTTCATAAGAAATCAAATGATCACATTGAAATTGTTATGAAACTGCACTTTTCACCCCCTTCATTTTTCATGGTAAATAAGTGAGCTATTCCTGGGTACTGGAGTTACCCACATTAGAGTTTCCTAAGGTGAGTCCCCTTCTGAATTATCCTCCTCCTGTGGGAAAGCCTCAATAATCTCTTGTGGACTGTGAGGACAGCCAAACTCAATCATTCACAATTAAGGAATCAGCAGGAGTGCAGGAAAATCTTAATTGTACCACTGCAATACAGGCTATTCTGAATTTATCAGGAATTGTCCAGAACTTGCTGCAGCACTGAACATTTTTTTGGGTCAGCCGGGTGTCCAACATATGTGGAATCCATCACCGTGCTCAAGAGGATCCAAACCAAACTGAGAGTTCCATGTATGCACCATAACACATGTCTGGAATGGAAACTCTACCCCCCAGAGTTTAACCAACTAAAACCACACAGCTTGCCATTGAAAGCATTGTCTCCCACTCTTCTCACTATCTGTTCAGTTCATGCCACCCTGCCTGTTAAGGCTTTGCCTTGCAGGGTTATCAGGAACTGAATTGAAAGAGTCTTTTCCCCCAGTGACCAGTCTGCTCTTCCAAGTACTGTTGATGAGCCAGACTGGCTGTGCTGTCATCAGCAATACCTTGGAGTACTGCGGACCCGACTGGCTCAGGATCCAGACTATTGGAACTGCCAGAGGGCTGACTTGATTCTGACATCCCATTGCCAAGCATGTCACCTTGGAGCCAATTTAGCTCCAAGGAGACCCCACATACCTCTCCCCCCTCCACCTCAGGAGGATATAATTAGATATTACATTTACTGTCCAGAGGGATAGAATATAAAAGCGAGGAGGTGATGTTGAAATCATACAAAAACTTGGTTAGACTACTTTCTGAATATTGTGTTCAGTTCTGGCCTCCACTCTAAGAAGGACATAGCAGCGCTGGAAAGAATACAGCGTAGGTTTATAGATATGTACTAGGGCTGGCAGGTTACTGCTACCAGGATAGACAAGATAGGTTAAACCTTTTTTTGCTAGAGAATAGATGTACAAGGGGAGACCTAATAGAAGTGTTTAAAATGATAAAAAGGATTGAATAAGGTTAACATAAATAGCTGTTTCCTTGGTTAATTGGGGGATACAAATATAAGCTAGAGAATTTAGGAGGAACTACTTCATGCAGAAGGTGGTGAGATTGTGGAACTTTCTGCATGAAGTGGTGGCTAAATCTGATAGTTTAGACGCATTCAAAAGGAAGCTAAACCTTCACATGAGGGAGAGGAGAAGAGAAAGATATGGGAGGGAGTAAGGACTAGGCGTAGACCCGTGTGGAGTATAAACACTGGCACGGACTGGTTGAGCCAAGTGGCCTGTTTCCAAGCCACACATCCTTTGTAAAAGTTGTAATTTGAAACATGGTGATGTTTGTAATAAATAACATGACCATCTTAAAAAGAACTGGTGTTAATGCAGATAATTTACTATTAACAGAGGGATGATTAAATCTTGTGTGAAATAAAGTTGCCAGGTTTCACATTTTAGTCTAATACTTGTATCATTTATTAGCTGATCCATCTAAATCAAAGATAACCTTTAAGATAGTAAATAGTGACATAGTTATGAGGATACAGTACTTTTAAGCTGCATTTTATATAGATTGTTATTCCATTGACGATATGTCTCAAAGTACTTCACAGAATTTTATTCTGAAGTCCAAGAATTATGTATTTGTAGGCAAATATGGCAGCTAATTTGAGCGTATCAACATCCCAAAAAGTCATGAAGTGAATGACTGATTTTATTTGGGGGAATTATTGGCCAGGACACTGTGGCCTTTTTTTGAACAGTGCAATGAGGATGCAGCATGAAATGTGCACATCAACAGCAATGTTCACAACATTACGTATTTTGATTGAGATATCAATGCACAGAACTGACACCAAATCTTTTGGGGGCTGAAACATGTCTAAACTAGAAAGGATGTTTACGTACAGCAATTGGTCATGATTTGTGGTATTTATAGTCAAGACAAGTGTGGCTCATTACTACAATAGTCAAAAGAAACATAATTCAATTTTTGAGCACTCACTCCATCATCCTGATAAGCTCTAATTTTTTCTGAAAAAAATAAAGGACAACTTAAATATATACTTCAGCCCCTCCCCATAAGATCTGGTCTCAGTTTTGTACATTGATGTCTTAATCATAATGAGTAACATTGTGAACACTGCTTTGATGTTGCATCCAACTCATACGCTATAAATATGGTTTGAATTTTCTTGATATATTTCTTTTTCGCTATTCTCTCATGTGGTAATATTTTTGTTAAAAAAATAACCCAGTACGAGGAGACATGCTTGTGTGAAAATGTAGCTAAGAATATCTTTATTTAACAAAATGCTGCGGAGAGAAAACACTTCCCACGGATTCTTATGGATAAGACCTCTGCAGAGCTTTTTCTTGCAGTATTCTTTTGAAATGGAGTATTTTGCTCTCTAAAATGTATCAAGCGCTCCGGGACGCTACCCTGCGTGAGGGGCGCTATATAAATGCAAGTTGTTGTTATCATTTGTTTATTTTTTACATGAAGTTTATAATTTAATTTGCTTATGCATTTATAATAGTTTTATTATGATTATCCAAGTCACAAACTACAAAGGCTAGAGGGGCAGAAGACGAGTTGAAAAGTCAGTGATTTATCATAGATATTAAATTTTATTGCAGCATTTTTACTTTCATACATGTATGAATCTTATGGAATAGTTAGATAGTGTCAGCCTAGTTCAGTTGGTAGCACTCTTGTCTCTGAGGCAGAAAGTTGTGGGTTCAAGTCCTAGTTTAGGGTTTTTGATCTCACAGCCTAGGCTGATACAGTGCAGTGCATTGTTAAAGGTGAGATACTAAACCAACATGGGCTGGAGGCTGGAAGAACTGGGATGGGTGGGGTGGGGTTACAGAGCGAGAGAGAGAGAGAGAAATAAAGAATACAGAATGCACAGGCGAGACAGAGAGAAGGGAAAAATGAAGATGGTGAGAAAGCTTCCCTGATGTGGATCTTTTCTTCCAATTATCCTCTTCAATGGTGTCTGAAAACCTAAAGCAGGTTTTGAAAGCTGTAATCTTTCTCTCTATTCCTTTGGGTGGTTACGGTGAGTGTCTTTACTAATGCTGCACCTTGATGTTCAGAACGTGTAGCTATTCAAGTTCAACCTCATTTTGTTAAAAATAAAAGGAAAAAGCTTTATCTGAATTACCTTTTGTACTCAGTAATTGATTGTACACCAAGCAAGTAATTGGCAGTGTGCACTTATAGCACTTCCCTCGGGAGTCATGCCTCGTGATGATAAGCAGTGCAGGATGTTAACAGTGTTATACACTGCCATCAGCTCATCAGAGTCCCAGCCTTGTGTGCTTATTAAGACTATTTCTCCTGATAACTTGGGTAGAAGTTATTCTCGCCATTCAGAGACTGAGTAGGTTTTTAATGGGAAGGGAGGGGTGGAAAGATGGCAACATCACTCATCATAGACTTCTGTTGAATTGCAGCAGTAGTAGCAACAGAAGTTCTGCTTGCAAGGAAAAAACGGACAGTGGCATTGCATGTCCTAAGGTGGGTATTCTCACAACCTTTGAAGTCAGCAGCACCAGAGACAGCAAAATAAAAAATGCCCCATTGACTCTTGCAGTACCAAGACGTCTTATTTTTTCTCTGGACCGGGTTGGGCTAAGCTCTCTGTTTTCTTATGTAAGTCACCAATGCATTATTGAATATAAGAACCTTTCTTACACAGCAGGGAGGCTCCGTAACCAGAAAATAAAGCCACCCCAATGCACTGCCAATGCTGTGGATAATTTCTAAGATTAACAATTCATCACAAAATATACAAGCATTAAAACTACACAGGGGGTTTCAAGTGTGGGATTTGTAAACAGAAAATCCAGATGTGTCACAGTTGATCCTCTGGAACTCCATCTCCAGCTGACTTTATGGATGTCGGAACTAATTATTCAAGTCCAATTGGCATTTGAATAGATTGGCTACAACATATCCATGATTCATTACTTACAATTCTTTTTGGAAATCTCAGTTTAGACTGCATTGTCAGAATTGTAATCACTTGCCAGACTCTGATGCTGCTAACAGCAGTGGTCATGAGAAAACCCACCTTGCAGAGAGGAATCCAGTGTCTGTGAAATGCCAGGGTCCCTTTTTTCCCTTGCACGACTTGCATTCATATGTCTACTGAAATGTAATACTGGCCTAAGATGGCTAATGTTGGCAACTTTCACTCCTCCTTTCCCATCAAGACTTCAGAAGATTGGGGCTCATCAGGTGAGTCGGGTAAGGCACTGCCTCACTTACAATTTCCATGTCTCGCAGTGAGCTTTATGAGACCTGCGAACGGGAGCTGAGCAAATTGGATGAGACTGGCACGGGAGCAAGGCTAGCAGGTCCGCGGGACTGGCAAAGGAAAAAAGGCCAGAGGGAGAGAGGCCAAGTGGCGCGAAGGGTCTATTGCTATGGTAACAAGATAGCTTTGTTAACAAACTCATAGATTGCATCACCTGTCAAAAAGGTCACCAGCTGCCACTGTCCAGAACAATAGCTTGGGATGCACCAAGATAGTAGAACAAGAAGACATAGATTTAGAGTCGTTAAAGGAAATTTCAGGACACATACCAGGAAGTTTCAACGACTAGAATAGTTTGCCAGGATGGGTGGTTGAGGCTAGGATTCATTTAAAAAGTAAACTGATGCTGTGATGGGGATTAATAGGTTTGGTATTCTGGAGCAATGAGATCCAATGGGCCGAAGGCCTTCTTCATCCAAACCAATCTTGCCATCAATCTTGTGAAGTGTAGTACCTAAAGCATTTGTAGGAAAATAACTGCAGTTTGCAACTCTTACGATCCATTCCTCTGTAATGAAACAATTATTACTTGAGGGAAATTTAGTGAACAAGACTGAATAGCAATTTACATATGGCTGTGGCATTTGCATTTTAAATAACAGTATTCAGCAAATCCTGCCCAACTTGGATTAGTTTCCACAACCAAAAATTCACAAATAACCCAAATATGGTGAAATAATCTTCATTTATTTATCACAGATATTTATACAGGATATTCCAGTTTAGCTTGAAATCTTAATTAGTGCATGTCCAAAAATAGCTGAACACCATCAGAAAAAAAACACTGGAGATCTAAAGAAAACTTTTTATGGGTCCCCATAGCTTTGTGAATCTGGGGCTTTATTCTTTGAACTCTTATTAGTTTCCAAGTTGTTGTCCTAACATGTATGTTACGTATATAGCCTCATTTTACTTAACTTCTCTTCATAACTAAAAGCTGAAATCATTGCTTGGCTCTGTATCTCTCATGGGAATAATGCCTTCCAATGTTTAGGAACGACCAGGGCTGCACACAGTATACACAGTTGTTGGGATGTGGAAGGCCTTGCTAAGAGTAGAGGTAGAGTCCATTTTGGGTTTCAAGAGGGAAGTAGACAAGTACAGGAAAGTTACCTGTAGAGGCCTGAGGGGATGTGAGGATATGACAGGGCACTATAATAATAATAATAATCCTTGCATTTGATATAGCACTTTTCACGTCGGGAGGACGTCCCAAAGCGCTTCACAGAGTACACTGTAAAGTGAATTGACTGTATATTTGTGGGCAAACGCGGCAGCCAATTGCGCACAGCAATGTCCCACAAACAGTCGTAGATTGAAAATGACTAGGATTGAATGAACATTTTGCTCTGAGAGCCGGTATAGACTCGATGGCTAAATGGCCTCCTCCTGTGCTGTAAATTTCTATGATTCTATAATTTCACTACAGATATGATCTGACAAGGAGGGTGCTTTAATTTGTTCATTAACTGTCCCTTTCTTATGAAGAAATTTGCTAAGAATCCAATGTGAAAACTATTGAATATGAGGAGAATGCCTTATTGAATTTCTTTCAATTCTTCAGCATATTTTGCAGATCTGATATTTCACCAATTCTTAGCCTGAAATTTTGTCTTAAAATTTAAGATCATACAGAATTGTGAAAAAATTCTTAAATTCAATCTGAACTTGGAAATAATTATTTTTAAGAACTACAAAAACAGCTCCCAAATGAACCTGAATTTAAAAGTTTTCCACAATTCTGAGCCATATTAAACAGATTTTAGAGGGTAAGACTAGATGGAATGTCAGGTCCCTGATGTGTTGAAACAGAGAATTACATTAAGAAATCTGTTAAGTAATCCGAGCAAATTAGACTCCAATAACATTCTTCGTTCAATTCTTCCATCAATGTAATTTTGAACTTTATTGATTTGCTTCTAATGACAGGTGATACACAATGAAATGACCAAGTTTCCGTTTTCCTCACTGGTCTATTGCTGAAAGTTGATGTGTCTCACTCTTTTACAGACAAGATAACATGTAATCACATTAAGGATAGTATTCAACTTTCACAACAACAACAAAATTACATTTATAGAGCACCTTTCACATCGGGAGGACTTCAAAGTTATCAGCAGAAACAACCTTGCATCCAACTTATTTCACAAGCACTCCGAGATGCCCTCCAGCGTGAAGGGCACTATATAAATGCAATTTGTTGTTGTTTTAATCAATTCTATTCCACTGTGTGGTACTGGATCGTTGTCGCACAGTTTAGAACTTTAGCATGAGTCAAACAAATCTTTGGTCATAACCATTTGTGCACAGCACTTCATATTTACTGCGTGCTTAGCTTGTAAATTCACAAAAAACATACATTTCTTGTGATTTTTGAGCTGGATCAGAATCTTGGCAGGTTATGCAAAGGTTACAAACCCCCGCCTAAACCCCGGTATGATGTCACTTCCGCCCCCTGGGTTTGAATCCCTGGAACCGGTATAGTATAGTCTATTGGATCCCCTTCTGCTCCTCTGCCTTTTCCCTGCAGGCTGCTCGGTGTTATCTTCCAGGTTGGGCAACCTGGTGGATAACACAACGAGTGCTCTGCCCCTCTGGGCCACCTCTAGCCCCCATAGTCTTTATGCCTGTGGGCTGACCATGCCTCACTACTAATCGCTTGACTCAAGTTCCGACATGCGCATCTTGGTTGCCGCCTACGACCTGAGCTTTTCCCCAAAAGTGCTCCCTACCCTGCAACTATCCCGCTCTGTCCTCCTCTCTCTCCATCCTCCTCACCTCCGATCCCCACTTGACCATCCACAGCCTCCCTCTGCTCCAGCCTGGGAATCCTCCGTTGGGCTCGCTGTTAGCTGTCCAGCAGCAGCCACACTGACTACCCCATTCCCCACTATCACCGCAAGCCCCGCCAGATCCAGACCTTGGAGCTAGACTTCCTTCCCTCATCCACATTCCCATCCTCCCTGCTAATCCTCCCACCACCCCCTCCCATCTCGCACATTCTTCTGCCAATGGTCCCCTCCGCATCAGCCTACACAATGCTCGGTCCCTTTCCCACAAGGCTCTCACCATCAATAACATCACCGTTGATGAAAACATCGATATCCTGGCCCTCACTCTAACCTGGATCACCCCAGGCAACATCTTCCCCTGATTGAGGCCACACCACCTCACTATACCTTCCACCATACCCCACTTCCTAACCACCATGGAGGTGGTGTGGCCCTCATCCTCAGGTGCTCACTTGCTCTATCCCACTACTCCTATGGCTCATTTCCCTCCTTCGAACACCTTACCCTCTACCATCCCTCCAATCTTTCCCTCAAAATTCTCCTGATTTATCTATCATCCCCCCAAACCCTCCTCCACCTTCATCTCTGACATCTCCGCCCTTCTAGCTTCCCTCTGCCTCTGATTACCCGGAACCTCAGTGTCTCGGTTATGACAATCACAGACAAAGCCATCTCCAATCACCATTTCATCCCCGGTAACTCCTCAATCCTTCTCCCCACTCCTAGCCCTCTCTTTACCTCCCAGCTCAACCTCCATGCCCCTCTATTCTCAGACCTTGTCAACCTCTCCCTGTCAACTGGCACCATTCCCACCCCCTAAAAATAACTGTCATCACCCCTTTCCTAAAAAAATCATTCCCTGGATCCATCCCTGCTCACTAACTACTGTCCCATCTCCAACCTCCCTTTCTTTCCAAGGTCCAAGGCCCACAGTACAGAAACAGCCCTGGTCAAGGCGACAAATGACATTCTGTCCATCTGTGATAAAGATTCCCTCTGTCTCCTCATCCTCCTCGACCTCTCTGCTGCCTTTGTCACTGTGGACCACTCTATCCTCCTCTACCTCCTCGCACCTTAACCTTCAAGGTTCTGTCCTTGAATTCTTTAGATCCTATCTCTCACACTGGCTGCACTTTGTCTCCACAAATGGCTTCTCCTTCAGCCCTCGCTCCATCTCCTGTGGTATTCCTTTGGGTTCTGTCCTCGGTCCTCTCCACTTCAACCTGCAGATGCTGCCTCTTGGTGATATCATCCATACACATGGGGTCAACTTCCAACCTCCACCTCTATCCTCAATCCCAGGACCACTGATGTCCTGACAGACTGCCTGTTAGACATCAAGTCCTCGGTGAGAGACAACTTTCTACAGATGAATGTTAGCAAGACCGAGGCTCTCCTTATTGGCTCACGCCGCACTTCCACATCTCAGGCACCTCAGGCACTGGCAGTATCAGCATCCACAGATGCACACTCCATCTCACCAAGCCAGTCAGGAACCTAGGCATTTTGTTCAACCCTCAACTGTCCATTCTCCCCCATATCCATGCCATGACCTTCTCTGCCTTCCCCACTTCCGTAGCATTTCCCAACTCCGCCACTGCCTCACCTCTCAGGCTGCTGAAACCTTCATACATGCCTCTGTTACAACCAGACTCGACTATGCCAACACCCTGCTTGTCGGCCTTCCCAACTCTTCCCTCCACAAGCTGCAGATCATCCAGAACTCTGCAACTCATGGCCTCTTGCACACCAGGCTCCATGACTCCATCGCACTCACCCTCGCCTGGCTCCACTGGCTCCCGATCCCTCAGATGATCAAGTTCAAAATTCTCGTACTCACCTTCAAGGACCTTCATATACATGCGATCTTCAACGTCCACTTGAAGAATAATAGCCAGTCAAGCTCAAATCCTCATTTGGCACTTCTGAGACAGAGACAAAAGTGCTACCAGTTAAGCAAAGCTAACTTTAAAATAACAATGACAAAACACTAAGCTCCTCTCTCCTCTGTAATACATGTACATGTATTGAGACCTTTCTCTGAGTATAGAGAGAAAAACACAGACCATATAATTTTACTCTGTACAAGGTGTCGGTTATATTTATTGCACAATAATCACAAGCATCATCCGGAGAATATTCAGCTAAAGAATGTGTACGAATAGTCATGGGTTTTCATAAACTATCCGCAGGTTTAGCAAAAGGTGTAGAGCTTGTCCGAAATTAAATGAACTTTCACTGTTCACACTATAAGTCTTTTTACAGCTGTCATGGTAAATTCTACTCTGCACAAAAAATGTGTGATCGCAATTAAAGCAAGCTAATTGCATAATTCAGAACCATACTTCACTTATACAATAGATTGGATCTGAATGCTAATGAATTCAGGAATCCTTAGAAGAAGACAAACTTCCAGTACCTGATAACTCTGAGCGGAGCAGACATTCACTCCTGTCACACTGATCTAAAAGTATCAAATTTGGCATTCAGATCTGACAAAGCGGTTGTGTGTTATATTTAGCTATCAGAAACCCAAATGCCTAAAGCATACCCTGATTCCATCTCCATTAGTTACAGTACTTGTTTATCAATTCCAGTCAATATGCTTTTATGTTCTGCTCTACTGAATAGGCCAGGCAAGTATTATTAATTAAAAGCATGAAACATTGACAGTTAATGAATTGCAGCTTATAATAAATTCCACTAATTCTTGAATTTTGGAAACAAAATGTGCTACAAAACCCAGGAGAGTCATCACCGATGTGGATTTAATTCATTATGCATGCATACTATTTACATTAATTTAGGAAATGTTATTTATGTTGTACATCATGCCAGGAAATTTGTGACAACTGCTGTAAATTTCATCTAAATGGTATTGCTGAATTTTATTTTTAGCTTGCTCCTGGATTACTAGTTATGTTTTCTCCCTATTCTATTTTGTCTTCGAGATTACTCCGCATTATTCATTATGTTTGCAAAATGTCTGACAGACACAACTATCTCGTGTACAACTTTTTGCATTAGACTCGTGCACTCTTGTGCCAGAAGTCCTACTCAAGCTGTATAGTGCTCTCTTTCAGGTTCGATCCCCAGCTTTGCTTTCTACCCCACATCTGTTACCTGACCAGGACCACATTTTTCCACCTCTGTCAAATTGCCCAACTCTGTCCGTACCTCATAACCGAAACAGCTGAAACCCTCGTCCACGCCTTTATCACTTCCTGGCTGGACTATTTCAATGCCCTCCTCGCTGGTCTCCCATACACAAAATTCAATTAATTAAAAACTCCGCCACCTGGATACTCACCCACACAAAACTCCATACCTCCATCAAACCAGTCCTTGTCAGGTTCCACTGGCTTCCGATTACCAAGCGGATCAACCGAACCTCCTGTTGGTCCCTCATCCCCTATGTTCCAGCATTGGTGGCTGTGCCTTCAGCCACTATGCCCCAATTACTCTGGAACTCTCTCCCTCAATCCCTCCACCACTTTCAAATTCTGAAAATCCCCTCCCTCCCCACTTTCAAATTCTGCCCGACCTTCCTTTTTGATCATGCTTATGGTCACCTCCACCCTCCCTCTTCCCCTGGCTAGGGGTCAGACTCCACCACTAATAAATGCTCCGGGAAGGGTGCTATATTAAATTGTTGTTGGTTGGGATGGACCTGGACATACTGCATACAGTTTGGGTTGCTACAACATGAGGGGGCTAGAAGCAATGTCGAAGAGAGCAATGAGGATGATCCCCAGTGTTAAGAGGAATAAGCAATGAGCAACAATTAGACAAGCTCAGGCTTTTCAGTCTTGAGAAATGATCTCTCAGAGTGGACCTTAGAGAGGTGCATGCAATTTTAAATAGGATTGAAAACAGTGAACCCAGATAATACTTTCAAATGCATCAAGATGGTAGAACAAGACTGCACTGGTTTAGAGTTGCATTTAGAGGTGGAAACCTAAAAATCAATGTTATGGTTTAAGAATATTACCCTAAAATATAAGACCATTAAGAATTTTACAAAATATGATTTTATATGAAGGAAACTACAGTCATGAGTTATTAAATGATGCCCAAATTTCTTAAATCATTTTAATCAATAAAATGTCTTGGACTATGAGTAGAATAGAAGTCATTATACACTTGATACAAGTTGGGTAACATTGAAGAAAGCAAGAAATATTAGATTTGTTTGACTTCAGAACTTATTCTAAGCAAACGATGATAAATATTAACAATAATCATTTTTTTAAAAACATCTATATTTGTGATGTGATAATTATCACCAGTGATCCTATACCCTGTAAGGGTTAATTTATTTTCATGATGCTGCGGTGAAGTAAGGACTGACACAAATGTTGTACAATTAATCAAGATTTATTAATTCAGATTAATAATGCTTATAAGTAATTGAAATAATACATCTAATTATGCTTAAGCATCCACGTATATTTAATTCACAATGTTTTAAGTTGACCAAACCAAATGCTGTGGGAGGGATAGAGGAGCAATGTCCAATTTAGTGTCCCATTTGAATCCAAATATAAGTCCTCAAAAGGTATCCAAGTATTGTTGTATGGTTTCGAGTTCGATATCACCCAAAAGACCATTTTTTCCATGAAAAAATGACTGATAAGGAATGAAAACAGTTTGTTGTTGATAAACAGTCTTTTGTTTCTCCTCTTTGAACAAGGATCTCTTTCGAAGCTAGTCACAACCAACTCCCTTCATATGAGATTGATCATATGTCTCAAATACATAAACATCGCAAATATAATTTGAGATATTATTTAACACATTAATTACAGAAATCCTACACCCTAACTTCCTCCTCCCCCAACCTGTATAAACTACATCTTATCAAAATCTCTTCAATCCGGTACCTGACCTTAACCTCTCCCATTAGGGCATTGCAGAATAACCGGTAACTACCTTCAGACAAGGGAGGTCAGACATTGTACTATGCAGTGAGAAGACTATGCCAGCACTAATATTTTTCTGAGTTGTATTTCTATCAAGCTTTGAATTTCAAGAAAACCAATTCAGTGCAATGATCAATTATAACATGCAACAATTGTATGATGTTAGGAAGATAACATCAACATTTCAATTACATGTCTAGTAACACAATGTTAGGCATAGCAGGGGGAAAGCACTAATTTACGTTTGTTGATACAGTTGCGGCCCGAACAAATAATATAATATTTAAATTTTTTAAACATTTTAATCTTAGCCAATCTGCCTAACAAATAGAGAGCAGATGAAGACATCTGGAAATGTATTGTTAGCAGTTTGTGAGTCTGTTATTGGTTTATAATGAATGTGTGTAGATTTACATCAGCCTTGAAGAATCATAGAATTATAGAATTATACCTAATTGAAGGAGGCCATTCGGCCGATCGTGTCTGTGCTGACTCTTTGAAAAGAGCTATCCAATTCAATCCCACTCCCCCGCTCTCTCCCATAGCCCTGCAAACTTGACCTCCCCAAATAATTATCCACTTCTCTATTAAAAGCTGTTATTGAATCAACTTCCACCACCCTTTCAGGCAATGCATTCCAGATCCGAACAACTCGCTGTGTGAAAAAATTTGTCTTCACATCCCCTCTGTTTCTTCTAACAACTATTTTAAATTGGTGTCCGGGGGTTTACCGACCCACCCGCCAGTGGAAATAATTTTTACTTGTTCACCCCGTCGAATCCCCTCATAATTTTGAAAACTTCTATTTAAGTCTTCTCTTAGCCTTCTCTGCTCCAAGGAGAATAATCCTCGCTTTTCTATCCTGTCCTGATTACTGAAGTCCCTCATTCCTGGTACCATCCTGGTATATCTCCTTTGCACCCTCTCCAATGCCTTGACCTCCTTCCTAAAGTGTGGGGCCCAGAACTGAACAGAGTACTCTATCTGGGACCTAACCAGTGTTTTATAAAGGTTCATCATAACTTCCTGACTTTTGTATTCTATGCCCCTATTTATAAAGTCTAGTATCTCATATGCTTTTTTAACAGCTTTATCTGCCTGTCCTGCCAGCCTCAGAGAGTTACTTGTATGAACCCCCAGGTCTCTCTGTCCCTTCACCCCCTTTAAGATTGTACCATCAGCTTATATTGCCTCTCCTCATTCTTCCTCCCAAAATGCATCACTTCGCATTTCTCCACATTAAACTTCATCTGCCGCGTGTCTGCCCATGTTACCAGTCTGTCCATGTCCTCTTGCAGTTTGCTACTATCCTCCTCACTGTTTACTACTTTTCCTAACTTAGTATCATCTGCAAACTTGGAAATTGTACTCCTTATACCCAAGTCCAGGTCATTTATATAGATCAAAAACAGCAGTGGTCCCAATACTGATCACTGGGGGCACCACTGCACACTTCCCTCCAGTCAGAAAAACAACCGTTCACCACCACTCTCTGCTTTCTGTCTCCCAGCCAGTTCTGTATCCATGCTGCCACTGTCCCTTTAATACTGTGGGCTTCTATTTTGCTTACAAGTCTCTTATGTAAGCAAAATAGAAGCCCAATGAAGAAAGATATCTGACAATTTTCCTTGATGACCACAATGTAGTTAAAAGGACTCTTGAATATGAAGCACACATGTCTAAAACAAACAAAAAGGGATCTAGCTCTTCCAGAATGACACATGTTAAACAGTTAACTTATTCCAGCCAAACCAAATAAAAACTAAACACAGATGGACTTTTTTTGCAAAGATAATAATACCTCAAGCTCAACATCAATCATTCTGTTACTTTCAATATTTAATGACATTTTTCAAACATTGCCTTGGTAGAGCTAAGTAGACATTAATGTTACGAGGTAAAAACTTCACAAGATCACATGAGATCACAAAAACAGTTTGGATGAAGAAGGCCCTTTGGCCGTTTGATATTATCCTTCAATAATAAAAATAGTGACTTATCACATCTTTGAGGTGTCTCACAGTGCTTCACAGGATACACTGTAAAGTGTATTGGCTGCATATTTTATGGGCGAAATGCGGCAGCCAATTGCACAGAGCAGCATGTGACAAACAGTCATGGATTGAGTGACCAAATTATTATTATTTTTTAAAAATTATTTATTTTTGTTTTGATTGGGGAGAGTCCTCCTAAAGATACTACAATAATTGAAAATGCAATATTTGCAATCTGAATTTGCAAAGTATAAATATTGAATCCATCAATTGTGTATTAACCCTATGACCCCCATCCTTGTCCAACTCCACTGGCTTCCCATCACACAGAGGATACAGTTCAAGATCTTGGTCCTCACCTTCAAAGAACTCCATGGTCTTGCTCCCCCCTACCTCTCCGGCCTCCTAACCCCCTACCATCTTGTTTGCTTCCATTGTTCAGTGGGCTCCAGCCTGCTTCATGTCCCTCACCTTGCTCGCCCCACTATCGGCAGGCGGGCCTTCCACCACTCTGCACCCACTCTCTGGAACTTCCATCCAGTCCCTCTGTCTCACCCCCTCCCTCGCTCCCTTCAAGACCCACCTCAAACCCTCCTCTTTGACCGTGCTTTCGATCTCCCTGCTTCCCCCCTTGCCTTCCACCCTGCCCTACCCCAACCTCAGCTCAGGTCTGTAATTCTGTCTGTCCAGCGCCTTGGGACGTCCTCCCTATGTGATAGACGCTATACAAATGTAATATTGTTGTTGTTATTGTAATCCAAATTGAAGTAATTGTGCTCCAATCAATCTCCTTTGGGATAGAGTTCCTACGTGTTTGTGTGTGGCATATCTGGTGACCCAACTGTAGCCCTTGTTGAGTACCGTAATCTGACCTGATGTGCTTGCCTACTAATACATTCCCTCTAATTAACAGTTAAATCCTGTGACTGATCTGACATGAAAGGGATTATACTAAATGCAGAGATTATTATTAAAACATCTGCAATGTTAGTGAGCTTTACTTTTATATGGGTTGGTTCTGCTCACAGGCACACATTGACAAAGATGACCATCTCCTTACTGTGCATGTGTTCACCTAATAGCTTTGTTAATGGACTTTGTATCGATCCCTACTCTCAAGGGTTGGTTCTGATTCTCAATGCTAAAGATTAATGGCTCTACAATTCACCAAATTGGCCAAAGCTTTTACATTCAACCTTGCAACATTTGTTTACTGAATCAAATTGAGAATCTTGAAACCATTTTGAGATACAGTCGGTGTAGTCTATGCTGAGCAGGCTCAACTCATCTGGGGAAATAGTTTGAATTGACATTTGGCAATACTGTCCCTAACCTTGTATGGTGGTGGTGGTGTGGGGGAAATAGAGGAAGAATCAATCCGCTCTTGATTGATATCCAGTTAATTACTGAAAAATATTTGGGAGCATCGGATGCCTGAAATTTAGATTGTTCTTAGGCTTAAGATCATTGCCTTCAATTCAGTCTTATTCCAAAAACCATTAATGTGAAATTTTGTGTGGTTGCTGCAAGAAATTGGTTCCCAAATCAAGGCTGAACTCAACATTGTTTCCCAAATTTTAACACAATGGTCTTATGCCTAGGGACATAAGAAACATGAGACATCAGTGTCAGCCTATATTATCTGAGTCATAAGCCTGTGGGTTTAAACTCCACATTAAGAATTTGAACTCACAGTCTAGGCTGATACTTCTTTCCATTGTCAGAAGTGTTGTCCTTCGGATGAGATGTTAGACTGAGGTCCCATCTACCTGTCCAGGTGGACATTAAAGTTCCCAGAACTGAGTTTCTCCTAGTGCCTTGGCTAACAATCCCCCATATAACAATGGCGATTCACTTCATAGCTGTTTGTGAGGCATTGCTGTGTGAAAATTAGTTGCCACTAAGATACAGTAACTGTACGTTACAGTAAATCCTGTGAAGTGCTTTGAGACATCCTCCTGACATGAAAGGCCTGAGAACGATTGTAAAGTTTATTACATTTCGGATCTTTTAACTTTTTGGGCTTTTGTGCATTGCCCTTGGCGATTGAATAACCTGCCAACATTCCCTCTGCCTAGGATGGTATGTGGAAAATGGATATTCAAATGAAATACTGGAGGAAAGCTATTGGCCATGGAAGCACACTGTGGTAAATGTCAGTGCCTTCAGGAAAGAGGTGGGGGTGGGGTGGACGGAGAAAACTGGCAAAAACAAAGGCTGATTTTATTGTGCCACAAAATGAAAAAAGTTCGAGATAAGAGGATTATGTTCTTGTATTGAATGGGTTGTGTCAATGTTGGTTTTCCGTAATGTGTTAAATAACATCTTAAATTATATTTGTGATGTTTATATAGATATGAAACATATGATCAATCCCATATGAGGGGAGTTGGTTGTGACGAGTTTCAAAGAAAATCCTTTCTCAAGGAGGACAAACAAAAGACTGCTTATTAAGAGCAAACTATTTTTATTCCTTATGAGTAATTTTCTCATGGAGAAATGGTCTGCAGCTGGAAAGAGCTATATTGCATTTCTTTTTACAAAGGAACCATCTTGCAAAAGACAAATAGGTGAAAGGTCACCCAATCAACAGTATAAACGGAGATCGATTCAAAATGAAAAGGGAGAAAGAATAAATTGGAGTTGTGAACCATATTCCAGCTTCTAAAGAAGGAAGCTCAAGACTCTGATTTAAACAAAACTAAACGTACAATAATACCTGGATACTTTTGATGATATCGAAATGGGAACAATACTTGGATACCTTTTGGGGACTTATATTTGGATTCAAATGAGACATTAAATTGAAGATTGTTCCTCTATCTCTCCCGAGCATTTGGTTTGGTCAACTTAAATCATTATGAACTACAGTATACGTGGATACATAAGCATAATTAGATGTATTCTTTTAATTGCTTACAACTATTATTAATCTGAATTAATAAACATTTGTGCCAGTCCTTACTTCACTGCAGGGTCATAAAAATAAATTAACCCTTACACTGTGTCTATAAATTTGTCACTGAGCAGGGTATAAGGTAGAAGGCAGGTTGTAACTGTGATAGTTTGCAACAACAACAACTTGGATTTATATAGCATCTTTCCATGCCAGATGGCATCTCAGAACGCTTCACAGTAATGGATCCCGGCGCCAAGCCAGGGGGAGGGGGAAGAAGGTGACCAAAGGTGCGGACGAAAAGAAAGGTCTTCAACCGAGACCTGAAGAGAGGGGAGTGAGGAAGGGAGTTCCAGAGCCTCGGGGCATAGTGCAGTGTTTTCCTAAAAAAAACATATAGTTAAAAACACCAGATTTTTTTCTTGAAATAAGTTAAGTTCTAGGGTTGACAAGAATTTGTGAATTGAAGGTGTCTCAATTCCCATCATTTTGGGATAATTAAGAACCATGCCAAAGTTCAGGATCAATTCAGTTTGTGTAACAACAAAAATGCAAACACATTTCGTCCTGGTGAACATAATGTGCTTCCTTTCATTATTGGCCATTTATCTGAAATGAACAACAAAGCAAGAACCCATTATACTCTACAGAAGAGTGGGCTATTAATAACACATATGATAACAATTTAAAAAGATTATATTTGAAGTTCTTGCTGTGAATACTTTTTCTTTTGACGCATGAGGCAAAATCACATGCCAAATATGCTACACAACTCAATTCCCACATATACGTTTAATATCTGAGGGTTTATTGCATAAGGACTCATGCTCCATAATGACCCAATGGTTTCAAGTGTATAGTTGGGTCTGAATAGTCCATTAACACGGGTAAACAGATAAAAGCAACAGAGTTTATTAACCATTCACTGTGGGTTTTATCATGAACCATGGATAAACCATGTACAAATAATCATGTGTATTATGTGTCACATGTGAACCATAAGTAAAACATCAGATGTTCGGATTTAACCGATAAACCCTGATTAAACACACTGATGCAAAAAAAATGAAAATGATATTTATTGAATAAACACTGGAAATACACCATGAAAATACACATAGCTCTGAGGTGAGGTTTTCTCTCTCATTTGCTCTTGGTAGCCTCCCAGTGTGACAACTGCACATGCATCACTTTCTGCCTCTCCGTCTCCTCTGTGTACAACCGGTAAAGCTTTGAGAGGAGGGAAGCACTGAGCATGCATGAGGGAACCTCTCTCCCATCGGTGTGCACAGGCTCATCTTTTCAGTTCAGCAATGAAAGCCCCGAAAAAAAAAACAATTTAAAAACACTAAAATTGCTAAACAATTGCAAAATAACCCCCGAAAAATCTAATTAATAAACCCCGATAATCAGAAGTCGTAACCAGATGTCATTGCATGTGTACAAAGGGATATACATAGAATTGCACAGAATGATACAGCATGGAAACAGTCCATTAACCCAACTGATCCATGCCGATGTTTATACTTCATCTGTGCCTTCAAACCTCTCCTATTCTATATCCCTCTATTCCCCTTTGCCTTCATATATGCATCAAGTTTCCTCTTAGATACATTTTAGTTTCTTGTCTCAACCACGGATGCCTTTAGTGAAATCATTAACAACTGATACATAGTTAAATGAATATGAAATTCTAAGGGTAGGTTGTAGTTACATCTTAAGCTCATTTTAGCTTTAAATCAAACCAAGTTATTTCTAATTTACAGTGATGACTTGTAAAGCTACATTTGAAATATGGTGATAAATTACATTTTTATAATCTATCTGATGTGCTAAAAATCATATTGAATGTGTTATGAAACACTTTAAATTTGTTACGATTTAATAATTAATTCCAGGCTCAACGATACTCTTCCTGACTTACTTACATTGAGATTGTCTGTGTTTGTGCTGTTTTAATATTAATCCTTGCATTTCATTCATAGATACATAGACGTAGAAACAGGAGTAGGCTATTCAGCCCCTTGAGCCTGTTCTGCTATTTTATAAGATTGTGGCTGATCTATATTTCAAGTCCAGTTACCCGACATTGCTTCATAATCCCTTAATACCCTGACTTAACAAATATTTATCTACCTCCATCTTGAAAAGCACCATATCATGCCAAATGTATTAAAGCACTTCAAAGTGATTACTGTGAAGTGGAGATAGCATTTGAGTGCAGCAGAGAAGATGCTGGAACTCATGTGGCAATCTCTATGATCGAGTCAGCTCTTCAGCATGGGGACTCCTTCAGGTGATGCAACAATCTTGATGTGTGTGTCTGTGTGTGGTGGGGGTCTCATTCAATGAAGCCTAGAAAAAAAACTGAATGCTCATTTAAGCTTCCTTGCCACTCTACAATGGAGTGGCAAGGAAGCTTAAGATTCCAGCAGTCCAGAGCTCTAGTTATGCCCAACTATCTAAACTTTTATGTCATCAGTTCACATTTTTGCATTGTTACTGGTTAGTACTAAGAGCAATGCACTGTCATCAGCAGTTTCACATAGGCAACACTGCCATCACATCTTCATCTTCATTATTAATTGTTTGCAGTTTGGGGAATTTACTGTTTTCAGATTGAATGTTGTTTGCTAATTGGAGTCTCGCAGAGCATAGACATCAACTAAGATTTCTTGAGACTTAATATGTCTGAATTCTCCATTATCATTTTGTCTGCATGTGAACAAAGTTCTCAAAGGTAGAAAGCAATTGCTGAAGATGAGTAATTTAGCTCAATTTTATTCTTTGGATAAATTTGGTTTAATAAAAAACAGATTGTGTGTTCTATTGCTGCTATATAAAAGAAATGAGCTCAGCTGAATGAAATGTCATATAGATATAAACAAAACAATTATGCTATTTACATTTAGATTTTGTTGAATCATTTCTTTTTGATGGATTCCTTGCAAGCATAATTTATGTTTCTGGAATTAAAAATATATTTTAAAACGTGTCCTAATGATCCAGTAATTTTCATTTTAAGTTTTTTGAAAAGAATTCGAAGCTCAAGAATTAGTCATACAATGTTCCAGAAAATATATTGCAGAGACAGGGAGATTCTGTTACCGTGGTAAGGTCATATTTACTTATATTACCTTTCTGAGATTTAACAACAACCTTGCACATCTATAGCACCTTTCACAAAGGATGACTGTCTCCAAGCTCCAAACAGATTTGAAAGGATTCATTGAGCAGAGAGAAAGAAGGGAGAATTAAAGTTGTTGACCGAAAGCAAAAAGATTAAGACAGAGAGAGGGAAAGCAAGGGAAAAATAATTTGACAAAGCGATTCATACGCTTGGTTGATGAGAATGGCACAGGTAGTGGAGATCTGGCTCAGTGTCACTGACAATCTTCTGAAAGTGCTGGGAAATGGGAGTTAGGCAAGACAATGCTGTAACTGTTATTTTCCTGTTAATCTATCAGCAGGGCCTGATTGATGTCAGTGATTGATTACAAAATCTGAAGTTAAAGAGTAAACTATGGGCCTTGATTCCTATACGTCTCAAGTCATTTAATGATTTCAATCATATTTGCTATTAAAGAATGGAGTTATCCCTCTAGCTGAGAAGCATGCTGAATACCTTCATGCAACATCCCGTACAACATTGTTAGTCTTTCAGAATGTGTATCTGAACTGGTTTGATATATAAAATAATATTAACAATAATCCTTGTATTTTATATAGCGCCTTTCAGATCAGGAGGATATTTCAAAGTGCTTAACTGGATATAAAATAAAATGTTGTGACTGTGTATTTTGTAGATGGAGGCAGCAGCCAATTTGGAACCAAAAATGTCCCACAAAAGGCTATGAAGTGAATGACCAAATTTATTTGACGCATTGGTAGTGACGACATTGGGAGAAATTCTCTTCTCTTTTCAAATAGTGGCATAGAATCTTTAATGTCTACCTGAATAGACAGCCTGAATGTCAGTTTAATTAAATACAGAACCTGCAACAATGCAGCAAAGTCCAGCATTGTACTGAAGTATCAGCCTAGACTATATGAGTTCAGTTTCACCTATTTATATTCTTGACCTCCTAAATCCCTTTGTTTATATGCCCATTCCTGCTAGTACTTTTCCATTTGGAATGTGTTCCTGTCTGTCAGGTTTAGGTCCAAAGTGTACTACCTGACACCTTGCTAAGTTGCACTCCATCTGCTATAATTCTGCCCTATTGCTCATTCATTTGTCCCCTCCTTGCCCATTTTCAGGTCACACCTGTAGACCATGCCTACAGTCACGTCCCCCTCTCCCCAGCTCAGTCTCAAGCTCTGCCACTGTTAAGCACCTCCAAGACATTGCCTCATGTGAAAAGCACTCCAAGACACTGCCCCACATGATGACCACTATATAATTTCAAATTGTTTCTCTTTTTTGGATGCATTTATAAATTTTCGGCTTTGTTTATCAGAATTTATCATACTTCCTACCTTACTGCCACCAACAAACCTGAATGAACTCCTCTCTATTCCTATATGATGATTATTTCCATATACCAGAAAAACCAGGAGCCCCAGGACTGAAACGAGGGAAACACCACTTGCCATGACCAAAGCAGCAAAAAACAAATATGGGAATTTTGGATGTGGGTTGGCTAACACCGTTAGATTAATGACTTTCATATGGCACTTTAAAGTCAAACACTTGACATTATATTGATATTCAGATTTTCTCTCATATTAAAAGTGCAATAAAAAGATATTCCTACAGTCCAATGAATCTTGTTGGTAGGATCTTTATCAGGTTTCCTGAAAATTATGTCAAAAGAATGTCATCGTTTGTCCGGAAGAAGAGCTTTTGTTTCAAGGTTGAGTGAGCCTAAATTAGTTTTTCAATCAAATAAATATAGCTGCAATGCTAAATGAACTGGAGAATGTCATCTGTAAAATTAGAGGGAAATCTAGACAGGCTATTGCATGTGAATCTGCTTCTCTTACATCTCAGGAATGCTTTTGTAGGACTTATTGAAATCATGATCAGATTCAAAGGACAAAAGTATTTGGTATTCAACAGCACATTTTGTGCATATCAAATTGAGGGAAATTAATCACTCCTGGCATCGAAGTCAATCACTTCCAGGTCAAGTACAACACCACAGTTGAGTCTTAAAAATGTTCACCTTTCTCCCCTCTCCTATTCCCCTCTCTACATCAGTTTAAGAATCAAAGAATCGTACAGCACAAAAAGAGGCCATTTGGCCCATCGAGTTTGTGCCGGTTCTTTGAATAGAGCAATTAATGTCAATCCCACTCCCCAGCCCTTTCTCCATAACCCTGCAAACCTGTCATCCTCAAATACCCGTCCACCGCGTTTTCAAAAGTAGTTATCGAATCGGCCTCGACCACCCTTTCAGGCAATGCGTTCCATATTCGTACAACTCGCTGCATGAAAAAATTTCTTCTCACCTTCCTTCTGCTTCTTTTAGAGACTATTTTGAATCTGTGACCTCAAGTCACCGACACACTAGTGGAAACAGTTTTTCCTTTTCTAACCTATCAAATCCCCTCATGATTTTGAAGACCTCTATTAGGTCTCCTCGTAACCTTCTCTGCTCCAATGAGAATAATCCCAGCCTCTCTAGCCTTTCCTCATAATCAAGGTCCCTCATTCCTGATACCATCCTCGTAAATCTCCTCTGCACCCTTTCCAACATCCTTCCTATAGTGTGGTGCCCAGAACTAGGTGCAGTATTCTAACTGATGCCTAAGACAAACTTTTTTCCATTTCACACTTCAGCCACTCTGTGGCCCCTTTGAGTATGTTGCCAATTTGATGTTAACATTGTGCTGAATTAAGGGCAGTTTTGTCTCCTAAACTGGCAGTAAACAGGAACTGAGATGAGATTGGACCAAATACAACCAACAGACAGAGGAATACTTTCATTCCATTCATTTAGGCTGGATTTCAAGCCAATTCTCAGAGGTGAAGAGTTTGCATCTATTCGACTAGGTCATTAGGGAACTCCATGAATGATTTATGAAGATGCTCATTCACGTATCTAATTCTGTGCAATTCACTGAAAAATACCATGTGTGCCCATTCATTTAGAAGTATGTTGACAAGTCAGCACATTTAAAATACAAATACATCATAAATAGTCCATATATTATTTGGAGATGGAAGGCCCTATGTCCAAACCCCCTTTCTTTTCCAAGATCCTGAAATGAGTCGTTCGCTCCTTCCTCTCCCACCACTCCCTTCACGAGACCCTCCAATCGGATTTTGGTGCTACCCACAGCAGAGAAACAGCAATGGTCAAAGTGACAAATGACTTACTGTCAATCTGCGACCAGGGCTCACTCTGCCTCCTCGTCCTCCTTGACTTCTCTGTTGCCTTCGACACCTTTGACCACTCTATCCTCCTCCACCGCCTTTTCTGTCACCTCAACCTTCGTGGTTCTGTCCTTGAATGGTTCAGTTCTTACCGCTCACACAGTCTCCACTTCATCTCCACAAACAGCTTTTCCTCTTGCCCCTGCACTATCTTGTGTGGTATTCTTCAGGGCTCTGTCCTTTGTCCCCTCCTCTTCAATATCTATATGCTCCCTCTTGGTGACATGATCCGCAGACATGGGTTCAATTTCCATATGTACGTGGATGACACCCAACTCTATCTCTCTGCATCCACTGTTGACTCCAGGACCACTGCTGTCCTGACAGAATATCTGTCAGACATCAATTCTTGAGAGCTAACTTTCTACAGCTGAACGTCAACAAGACCAAGGCCCTCCCGAGTGGCTCCAGACAGTGCATCCACACCTCAGGCACTGACACCATCACCATCCAAGGATGTACAATTCACTTCACCGAGCCAGTCCGGAATCTTGGCATCTTGTTTGATACTCAACTGTCCTTCTACTCCACGTCCATGCCATGACTTGCTCTGCCTTTCCCCACCTCCACAATATTGGCCGGCTCTGCCGCTGTCTCACACCGCAGGCCCCCGAGATTTTCATACATGCGGTCATAACATCCAGGCTTGACTATGCACACTCCCTGCTTGTCGGCCTTCCCAACTCCTCCCTCCATAGGTTGTAGATCATCCAGAACTCTGCAGCCCATGTCCTCTCCTGCATCAGGCTCTGCAATCCTATCACCTCCATCCTCGCCCGACTCCACTGACTTCCCATCACAACAACAACAACTTGTACTTATATAGCGCCCACCACACAAGGTAGCGTTTTAGAGCACTCACACAGAGGATGCAGTTCAAGATCCTGGTCCTCATTTTCAAAGCCCGCCATGGCCTTATGCCCCTTTACCTCTGTGGCTTCATAAACCCCTACCAACCTGCCTGCTCTCTCCCCTCAGCAGGCTCCGGCCTGTTTCATGTCTACCACCTCGCCTGCCCCACCATTGGTGGGTGGGCCTTTAGCCACTCTGCTCCCACCATCTGGAACTCCATCCCACAGTCCCTCCACCTCACCCCCTCCCTTGCCTCCTTCAAGACCCATCTCAAAACCCTCCTCTTTGACCGACCCTTCGGTCACCCTCCTTCCCCCCCTGCTGTTTAACCTCCCCGATCCCGACACTTACTTCGGGTCCAAAACATTGATTGTCCAGCGCCTTGGAACATCCTCCTGACGTGAAAGGTGTTATACAAATGTAATTTTGTTGCTGTTGTTAAGATGAATAGACATCTGGAGTACAAGTCTAAAGACAGAAATTATATTAATAAAACATTAAAAGTAAGATGCATTATCTTATCTTATCAGATCCTCACACTCGTGTTCAAATCCCTTCACTCTCTGGTACCTCCCTACCTCACCGACTTCTTCACTCCCCATTCCTTCACCTAGTGCTTCCGCTAGACTGACACCAGCCTCCTCCCCAACCCACCATAGTAGGTCACTTTCAGCCACTGCGTCCAGAAACTCTGGAACACTCTCCCTCAATCCCTCTGCCTTGCCCCCTCTCTCCCCTTTTTCAAGTCCCGCCTGAAAACCTTCCTCTTCGACCATGCTCACGCCACCTCCCATGGCTCGGAGTCAGGCTCCGCCATTGTTAAGTGCTCTGAAATGCTATCCTGCGTGGAGGGTGCTATATAAGTGCAAGTTTTTGTTGTTGTTGTTGTATCTGAATTCTTTAGTTAAGTTAGAATTCAATCCCCCTCTTTTTACAGTATTATTTCTGTACTAACAACAACTTACATTTACATAGTGGTTTTCATACAGTATAGTGTCTCAGAGAGCTTTAATGGCAATGGGAATCATTTGCTGCCTCTAGGGTCTGGGCTGAAATGTGTGCAGTATACCAGTTGAGGCTTGAGCAGTGCACTCTAAAAATGTTTTATTATGATTTCTGTGAACCTGAACTCGTCTTTGAAGCAGCGCTCAAATGCAGACTTCAGAATTCAAAAAGAAATCATGACCTTTTAAGCAGAAGGAAAAATGGTGGCAATGTGTTTTGAAATTATGTACAAAATACACAGGTACTACACTACAGCAAAACCCAGTGAAGCACCTTGAGACATCCTCCCAATGTGAAAGGCACTATATCAAATACAAGCATTATTACTATTATAAATCAGCCCTCGAACATTGTGTTGAAGTATCGGGAGGGAGGAGATTATTCCGTTCCATGGCCAGACTTTCAAGGACTGAATGAAAAATGTGGTGTTTCATAACCTTGAATCTATTATGAAATGTCGCATTTTGCACCATAATGGGTTTTTGAACAACAACAACAACAACGTGGATTTATATAGCGCCCTCCACGCCGGACGGCGTCTCAGAGCACTTCACAGTAACGGATCCCGGGGCCGAGCCAGGGGGAGGGGGAGAAAGATGACCAAAGGCGCGGTCGAAGAGAAAGGTCTTCAGCCAAGACCTGAAAATAGGAAGGGAAGGAGCGAGGCAAAGGATGTGAGGAAGTGAGTTCCAGAGCCTCGGGGCATAGTGGCTGAAGGCACGGCCGCCGATGGTGGAGCGGAGGACTTGGGGGACAAGGAGGAGGCCAGACTCAGTGGAACAAAGGCAACAGGCACCGTTGTGAGGAGAGAGGAGGTCAGAGAGGTAGGGGGGTGCAGAGGAGTGGAGGGATTTGAAGACAAGGGTGAGGATCTTGAAGTCGATCCTCTTTGGGACAGGCAGCCAGTGCAGTCTGGCAAGGAATGGGGTAATCGGGGAGCGGAGTTTGTTGCGGGTAAGAATGTGGGCGGCAAGTTTTGTATGACCTGGATTTTATGGATGGTAGTGGATGGGAAACCGATGAGGACAACATTTGAATTGTCCAGCCGAGGGGTGACAAAGGCATGGACCAGGGTTTCAGCGGCTTTTGGGGTGAGGTATTGGCGGAGACGGGCGATGTGTCAGAGGTGGAAGAAAGTGGTGCTGGTGAGGGGCCGGATGTGGGGGAGGAAGGATAATTGGGGGTCAAACCTGACGTCGAGGTTGCCTAGGTTTTGACTGTACAGAGCAAGGAAACCTGGCCAGCCATCTTTCAATAGGATGCACTTACTTGATCAAACAAATATGTTTACAACCTGCCTGACTAATCATCTAGTTTAGGATTAGACTCAGAACCTGGGAATTGGCAGATGTCAGGGTGTTATTAGAAATCACGTCTCCAATCACTTTCTCTATGTTCCCACAATGTTCAAAATTGTCAGTTTTATATTGTATTATTTCCAGTGGACATTCATCCTCACAAGCTTATTTTCAAAGTACATTTTTCCTTTATGTGCTAACTGGTATGAAGTGCTGGAAATTTCATGAGGATCAATAAGAAGAATGATGGCTTTTATAATACACCGCAAATATTAAGGAGTTACGAAAAAGCTCTAGCTACAGTAGACTTGAATCCAATTTACACATATTTAAAGGGACATATTGGACAACCTTTTATATATATCATCCATGATCCACAATTGACAGCGCTTTCAGTCATCTTTCTCCTTCCCACTCCGTTCAGTTCTCACCCTCATCTCAGGTGTCCAGCTGGTACTGTTAAGTGCAATGGGGCATCCTACCAACATGAAAGACCCTATACAAATGTAAATTTATATTGTATTGCATTGGGGCACAGAGATGGTAAAGCTATTGCTCAGCAAACAATTGAGTGAAAGTTAACTGAAGATTTATTAGTTATGATAGAAAATCAAGTCTGGATTTCGTATAGAGAGATTAGATTGAAGAGATGCTGCCAGCTGTGTAGTCAGGAACCACAATGTTAAAACAACTGTGGATATAGTTTATGAATGCATCAGCAGTTGAGTTCATTCACCATTAGTTAGCCCTGCTAATAAAGGATGGGATAAAAACAGTAGAGAGGAAAGATTTTAAATCTGAAAAGCAAGATGTAGAGTCAGTATGGGTAGAGATACGTAACTTCAAGGGGCAGAAAACTACAGTGAGAGTAGTTTATAGACCCCCAAACAGTGGTCAAAGTATCGCTCAAGGTATAAATCAAGAGATTAGTGGAGCATGTATCAAAGGAAAGACACTAATTGTGGGTGATTTTAACCTGCACATAGACTGGGACAACCAAATTGGGAAAGATAACATAGAAGAGGAGTTTATAGAATGTATTAGAGATAATTTTCTAGATCAATATGCTGAGGAGCCGACCAGGGAACAAGCCATATTAGACCTTGTTTTGTGTAATGAAACAGGGCTGATCAGCAAACTGGAACTTAAGGCTCCTCTCGGGCAAAGCGATCATAATATGATGGAATTTAGCGTTAAGTTAGAGAGGGAAGTAGTTAAGTCTGAAGCAAAAGTCTTCAATTTAAATCGAGCCAACTTTGCTGGTATGAGAGAGGATTTAGCCAGAATAAACTGGGAGACTAAACTTAAAGATTTGACGGTAGACCAGCAATGGCAGACATTCAAGGAGATAGTGCAAAATTCCCAACGAGCACATATTCCTTTGAGGAATAAGAATGCCATGGGAAAGGTGGTGCAGCCATGGCTAACTAGAGCAGTTAGGGAAAGTATCAAATCAAAAGAAAAAGCCTATAAAACAGCGAAGATGAGTAGTAAACCCGAGGATTGGGAGAACTTTAGGGAACAACAGAGGAGGACCAAAAAATTGATCAAGAGGGAGAAAATAGATTACGAGGGCAAACTAGCAAAGAACATAAAAACAGACTCCAAGAGTTTTTACAAATATATAAAGAGGAAAAGGCTAGCGAGGGTGAATGTGGGTCCATTACAGGCAGAGACCGGAGGAATTATAATAGGGGACAAAGACATGGCAGAGTCATTAAACAAGTATTTTTCTACAGTCTTCACCGTAGAAGACACTGGAAACATACCAAAAATAGAGGACCAAGAAGACAATGTTAGCGAGCAACTTAGGGAGATTAACATTAGTAAAGAGATGGTTCTAGGTAAATTGTCGGGTCTTAAAACCGATAAATCCCCTGGACCGGATGGCCTGCATCCGAGAGTTTTAAAGGAGGTGGCTACTGAGATAGTGGATGGCATGTCTATAATCTTCCAAAAGTCTGTGGATACTGGAAAAGTTCCCATTGATTGGAAGATTGCAAACGTAACTCCACTATTTAAGAAGGGTGGGAGAGAAAATAGGGAAAACTATAGACCAGTTAGTTTGACGTCAGTTGTAGGGAAAATTCTTGAGTCCTTAATAAAAGACGTAGTTATGGGATACCTGGAAGACCATAAAAAGATTAGGCAGAGTCAACATGGCTTTACAAAAGGGAAGTCATGCTTGACTAACCTTTTAGAATTTTTTGAGGATGTATCCAGCAGGTTGGATAAGGGGGAACCAGTAGATGTGGTATATTTGGATTTTAGGAAGGCATTTGACAAGGTGCCACACAAAAGGCTGTTACTCAAGATCAAGGCCCACGGGATTAATGGGAAAATATTAACATGGATAGAAGAGTGGCTATCGGGTAGAAAGCAGAGAGTAGTGATAAACGGATCATTCTCGAATTGGCAGGATGTAACTAGTGGAGTGCCACAAGGATCAGTGCTTGGGCCTCAGCTATTTACCATTTACATCAATGATCTGGACGAGGACATTGAATGTAATGTGTCTAAATTCGCGGATGATACTAAACTAGGTAGCAGAGTGAGCTCTCAGGATGATGCAAAAAGATTGCAACAAGATATAGATAGGCTAGGGGAGTGGGCAAGTAGGTGGCAGATGGAATTCAATGTTAGCAAGTGTGAAATTATTCACCTTGGTAGCAAGAATAAAAGAACAGATTATTTTCTGGAAGGGGAGAAGTTAGATAGTGTTAGTATTCAAAGGGATTTGGGTGTCCTTGTACACCAGTCCCAAAAAGTTAGTTTGCAGGTGCAGCAGCAACTAAGAAGGCGAACGGCATGTTAGCGTTCATTTCGAAAGGTTTAGAATATAAGAGTAGGGAAGTCTTGCTGCAACTGTATAGGGCTTTGGTGAGACCGCACCTAGAGTATTGTGTGCAGTTTTGGTCTCCTTATTTAAAAAAGGACATACTTGCCCGAGAGGGGGTGCAGCGTAGATTCACTCGGTTAGTTCCTGGGATGAGGGGACTGACCTATGAGGATAGGCTGAATAAACTAGGGCTGTATTCTCTAGAGAAGAATTAGGGGTGATCTTATTCAAACTTATAAGATTCTTAAAGGGCTGGATAAAGTAGACACAGAGGGACTGTTTCCCCTGGTAGGAGAATCTATAACCAGGGTCACAGTCTTAAAATTAAGGGTCAGCCTCTTAGAACAGAGTTGAGGAAACATTTCTTCACTCAGAGGGTAGTGAACTTATGGAATTCACTACCCCAGAAGGCTGTAGATGCTCAGTCCTTGAACATTTTCAAGGCTGAGACTGATAGATTCTTGAAAAATAGAGGGATTAGGGGATATGGGGATAGGGCAGGTAATCAAAGTTAGGTGTGAAGATCAAGCATGATCTTATAGAACGGCGGAGCAGGCACGAAGGACCGAATGGCCTACTCCTGCTCCTAATTCTTATGTTCTTATTATGTTCTTAACAAGATGTATATATTTGTTATCAGGTATTAATTTCTGGTGCTAGAATTTACTACTAAACATGATACAATACAATACAATTTATAAAGTGCATTTTAAATCGGGAGGACATTTTTTAAAGTGTTTTACATAGCTGGCTGGGCAGCTGAGCCGATTGAAAGAAAATTAAGCAATGATTCGGAGTTCAAGCATTGACTGTAAGTGGCAATTATATCTATTTAGTCTAACTGATATTCTGTCTATGATGTTAAGTGTCAGCTTGGCTCAGTTGATAGTACTTTTGTCTTTGGGTGTAGAGGATATATTATAAATAATAATAATAGGATATGGGTTCAAGGCTCATGTTGGAATTGAATTCCTCATGTAACCTGACACTCTACGGGAGATCTGCATAGTTGGAGGTCTTGGCTTTGGTTGGAGCAGCCTTGAATATTTTGGAAGCAAGAACTGTAGACAGGCTCCACTAAACAAAGGAGACATTTGATGGCTATTCTTGCCAAATAGTATGAATTATTCCCCTCAAAGTCATTCATTATCCTGACGTGGACATATATCTTCATTATTTCATTGTTGCTTAATCAAATTCCAGAAACTCCCTAACCAACACCATCACAGGAGCACCAAAATCACAAAGACTGGAGCATTTAATGATAGTAACTGGAAGGTGGAGTCATGTAGTTCAGTGGTTATGGAGTCCTTATCTCAGTGATTAAAGCACTTGCCTCACAAGTGAGAGACCTGGGTTCGATTCCTGGCAGTGCTGAACATTGAGCAAGTTTCCTTGCTCCACACGCCTCTGTTTACTTAGCAGTAAGTAGGAACCCAGTTGTTAGTCGACTGGCGGGTTGCTTTTTCGGGGGTAATAATTCCTTCCAAAAATTATAATAATAACTTGATCACTTCAATCCATGACTGTTTGTGGGACACTGCTATGCACAATTGGCTGCCGTGTTTCGCCCACAAAATATACCGTCAATTCACTTTACAGTATATTCTGTGAAGATTTTTGAGAGATCTCGAAGATGTGATCAGGCACAATATCAAATGCAAGGATTATTATTATTATTTATAACTCATAAATAGATTAATGCTACAGTTGGTAGTACCAAATGAGTACTGTTTGTGGCACAATTGATCAAAGACAGTAATATGGCTTTATACGTTACTGAGGCAATTGGGTTACTGAGGATCTACCGAGAGCATGTATATCACTAAATATTCAGTTATTATACTTGACAGCAATTTCGAGTTGTTTCGGTATTATGTGTAATATAGCAAATGCAAGGATTACCATAAAGGGGTCATGGTCTGACGAAGGGTCGTGGACTAAAACGTTGACTCACTTTCCTTTCTCCACAGATGCTGCCTGACCTGCTGAGTGTTCCCAGCAACTTCTGTTTTTTGTTTTCTGCTTTCCAGCATCTGCAATATTTTGTGTTGTATCATAAAGGGGATTGTTACATAGATCAATGTTTATGAATGAGTAAGATAAGTATTCATTCCATTAATGTGTAGATGGTGTGTATTGCTAGCATGGAATTGTGTATAAATATCTAAATTTCCCTGATAACCCACTCCAGCTGTTGGTTACCCATTGTAATAAAATGCTTTCAAGAAATTCATGTGTTTTCTACAGTTATTTTAGGTTTTACTAATTGTAGATTAACATTTCTTTGCAGAATGGGTTTCAGGGGTTGGTGGCTTAGATTTTTCAACTCTATCTCTCTGCCTCCACCTTTGTCTCCAGGACCACTGCTGTCCTGATGGACTGTCTATCAGACATCAAAATCCTGGATAAGAGCTAACTTTCCACAGCTGAACATCAACAAAACCGAGGCTCTCCTGATTGGCTCCCATTCGCGCTTCCTCAACTCAGATGCTGACAGGTTCACTATTTGTAAATGCACACTACACCTCACTGAGCAAGTACAGAAACTTGGTGTCTCGTTTAACCCTCAATTGTCCTTTCTACCCCACATCCATGCCATGCCTTCCCCAACCTCTGCAACATTCACCGCCTCTGCTATTACCTCTCCCTGAAGATGCCGAGACCTTCATCCTTTCTTTCCATTATGTCCAGGTTTCACTACGTTAACATCTGTTCCCTGGATTTCCCAACTCTTTCCTCTACAAGCTGCAGATTATTCAGAACTCTGCCACACCTTCTGGAACTCCATCTGTTTGCCTTGCCCCCTCCCATATCCAGGCTCGACTATGCAAACTCCCTGCTTGTTGGCCTCCCCAAGTACTCCCTCCATAGGTTGTAGATCATCCAGAACTCTGCAGCCCATGCCCTCTCCCACACCAGGCTCTGCGACCCTATCACCCCCATCCTCGCCCAACTGAACTGGCTTCCTATCACAATAACAACAACAAAAACAACTTGCACTTATATAGCACCCTCCACACAAGGGAGTAATTCAGACCACTCACACAGAGGATACAGTTCAAGATCTTGGTCCTCATTTTCAAAGCCCTCCATGGCCTTGTGCCCCTTTATCTGTGCGACTTCCTAAACCCCTACCAACCTGCCCGCTCTCCGCTCAGCGGGCTCCGGCCTGCTTCAGGTCCACCACCTCGCCCGTCCCACCATTGGTGGGTGGGCCTTTAGCCACTCTGCCTCCACCCTCTGGAACTACATCCCACAATCCCTCCACCTCGCCCCCTCCCTTGCCTCTTTCAAGGCCCGGCTCAAGACTTTCTTCATTGACCATGCCTTTGGTCATCCTCCCACCCCAACATCCCTTGTCATCTTCATTCTAATCCCTAGCTTGGATTCAAACCCTTGACTGTCCAGCACATTGGGATGTCCTCCCGACCTAAAAGGTGCTACATAAATGCAATTTGTTGTTTCAAAGTGCTTCACAGGATATATAGCAAAGTGGAGTGTGTATGTTATGGTCGAACAACAGTATCCCACAAACAGTGAATCACCAATTTTATTTGGGGGATTGTTGGCAATGCCATTGGAGGGCCCTGGGGTTTTAATGTCCACTTGAACAAGCAGATGGGAGCTTGCATCATCTTAGTTCAGTAGTAGCACTCTCGTCTCTGAGTCAGAATGTTCTGGTTTCAAGCCCACATTGGAATTTTCAACTCACATAGTCTAGGCTGACACTCCAAAGCAGTGCTGGGGATATGTTGCAGGTCAGAGGTGCCATTGTTTGTATCAGACGTTAAACTGAGGTCTTGTCTGCCTGTTCAGGTGGAAGATAAGATCCCATAGCACAATTTAAAAAGCTAAGGAAGTGCCCTGGCAAATAGTTCCCCAGAAAAAAATTAATCATTTGTTCCATGGCTATCTGTGAGACATTGCTATATGTAATTGGGATGTCCCATACACCTAGAAATACACAGTTACTCCACTTCACAATAAATCCTGTGAAGTGCTTTGGGACATCCTCTTGCCGTGAAATGCATTATACCAAATGCAAGAATTATTATAATTTGGTTTAATGCCTCATCCAAAGGATGGCACTTCCAAAAACACACCCCAATACAGCTCACCCCAATATTGCACTGGAGTATCAGAATAGACTATATGAACTCCAAACCCGATGTGGGTCTTGAACCCACAACACAAGAACATAAGAATTTGTTAGCTGAAAGAAGACCAAGGTTCATCCAATTCACCTCCCACCATCTTGGTAGTTGCATGACATGTTGTGTCCCAAACTATATATTGTATCCCGAGATATTATTTCCTAACAGAAATCGATCTAATTTGTTCTTGAAAGAATTAACAATTTCTGCTTCCACAGTTTCCCTAGGGAGCCTGTTCCATATGTTTACTACTCATTCACTGAAGTAGTGTTCCCGCAGATTTGTTCTGAATTTACCCCTTCAATCGCAGACTGTGTTCTCTGGTTCCATTGTTCAGTACAAGATAAACCAGGGACTGTGGTTTATATTATCTAGTCCCTTTAATCTTAAAGACTGTAATTATATGCCCCCTCAACCTTCTAATTCAGAGACAAGAGTGCAACCAACTGAGCCAGTTTGAAAGGTTTGTTAGCCATGTTTATTGGAGTGTGTGATGGGAGTGGGGGGCGGGAGGGCAAATGCTTGCTTAATGGATGCAATGTTGCATATGCATTAAATTGGATGCAATGTTCTACATGCATAAATGATTTGGACTCAACAACAGTACGCTTGATGTAAAAATTCACAGATAACTCCAAATTGGGGCTATGACAAATAATGAAGAGATAAAAGATTCAGGAGGCCATAAACAGGCAAGCAAGCAAACTGCCGGGATCTCTCCCCCCATTAGTCCAGTTATCTGTGATTTTAGTGCACTTGGCTTTATATCAAGAGAAATAGAATACACAATAAATAAGTAATGGTAAATTTATATGAAATCTTATTTGGACCAACCACATTTGGATTATATGTAGTTCCAAATTATAGGAAGGATATTGTAGCATTGGAGGATGTGTAGCATAGATTTATTTGGATGTTTCCAAGAATAAGAGGATGCAGCTATAAAGAAAGATCAGTCTGGTTAAAGTTTTTCACTCTGGTTGAGAGATCATTGAGAAGGGACCTGGTAGAGTGTTTAAGATTATGAAAGGATTCAATAAAGCGGTCCTTTATAGGTTGTTTCCACTTGCTGGTGAATCCAAGGTTAGTGAGTTCCACAGTAACAAATTCACAGAGGTGGTGCAAGTATAAAATTGCCAGTAGCAGATCTAAAAGGGAGTTTAGGAAGAATTATTTAACACAGAGGTGAAAATGTGGGACTCACTACCAGAAACTGTGGTTGAAGGGTTGGACATGAATTAACAATAGCATTGTTTGGTATTTTATACAAATAAATTACAGCACGTTATGTATTTTAGCAAAATATGTCTTAATCTTTTTATATGACTTTTAAAATATTTCCTTAATAGAGTATGCACAGAATATCAGGCTTAAGCAGTTTTTGCTCTGAAGATATGGAGTCCTGCAGCATAGTGGTTAGAGCACTCGCCTCACAAGCAAGAGGACTTGGGTTTGATTCCCAGTAGGGCGAAAGGTTGGGCAAGTTTCCTTACTCCACATGCCTCTGTTTACCTAGCAGTAAGTAGGAACCTAGTTGTTAGTCGATTGGCGGATCACTTTTCCGGGGATAATAATTCTTGCAAATTTTTTGTTAAAAATGTGATCACTCAATCCATGACTGTTTGTGGGACACTGTTGTGTGCAATTGGCTGCCATGTTTTGCCAACAAAATATACAATCAGTCCACTTCACATGACGTCGTGAAGATGTGATAAGGCTCTATATCAAATGTAAGGATTATTATTATAATATCCGGCATTGCAAATTGTGAAACAATAACCCATAACACAGTATTGTATTAACATCCATCCTTTTGATAAACATAAACTGTACAGAAAAAGAAAATAACATGAAAATAACATGCGACCAGGTATATTCCTTTATTTGAGCTGTGGATTGGAATGGTGTTGTTATTGACTGCAATTCAGTTTGACATTGATGGGCTTGCTTGACATTGGATGAGACTGGATTGAGTCTCTTCTATGCACTGTGCTCCCCTGTCCTGTACTTTTGCAGCATATGTGATTCATCATCAGTTCTCACTTTATTGAGAAATGACAGCACCGTAAACCTCTGGAGCTTTAATTCTCGTGCAGCAGATGTAATATACTTGTAACCTTACTCTCCAGTTTGTCAACAGACTATCCTGTATATCTAAAATATAACCGTATGATAGTTGGCATAATTTCCTTGTTGGAATAATGCTTTTGTATGTGTGCTATAATGGCAATTTCAAAGCAGTAAATATTTTCAAAGAATTCCTTGAATGTTTTCTCCAAACAGCTTCACAAGAAAAAAATTAATTCCAGGAAACAGAAGTTTGCTGTATTTAATAAAGTTAAATGTCAACAGCTGACTTGCAAACCAAATCATTTACCAAGTACCATGTACCATGTGGCACTGTGCATTGGAAAATTCCAGGATACTATATCGCCATTCATTTTTTTTCAACTGGAGCATCTCATTGCCTTTCCATTGTTAAATTAATTACGGGAAAAATCACATTATTATACCTGGTTCTGAAAATGTGTTATTGGACTTTGAGAAATTTTGGTTTGTAAATGGCTTCTTATTATGTTTTACTTGTAGCATGTTTTACTTGTTTAGTTGTTTGCAATTCTGGAGGTAGCATGTTCAATTACTGTTCAATTACTGCTTTGCTGATAAGGTTGTGCTGCTAGCAATCTTATTTAGAGACTGCAGTTATACTGCTGGGAGCGAAGTTGCTTTGCCTCTGACTCTACAGGAATGCAAAACAGGAAGCTGGGTTTATATCCCTGTTGCACGTGACTTTCAATTGGGTCAGGAAAAAAAAACAATCACTTGAATGTGTAGTATTCTGCACATATGTGTCATGGATACGAGCAGAGCACTGAAAGATCTCAGATCCACCAGGGTTGAAGGCACTGCCACTTCTCTTCTAGGAATGCCTACCTTGAAGAAGTTCTGCTCTTGTCTTCGTCGTGACTTTCATTCTTCCCTTTTACCCTGCTCACCTTCTTTGCTATCTGTTTCGCTTCTTGTGTTTGATGATGTGTTCAAATTCAAGTCACCAGGGTTGAAAATGCCTCATTCACTAAATGCAAAATACAGCTACTGCTGCAAAACATCTGGTTTGAATGTGAAATTATGCAATCGTTACCAAATTTTTTTAAAACATTGTAAATAAATCACAACTCTAAAGGTCATTCTTGCAAATTAATGCAGAGAATGCCATATTTTCAACTATGTTATTAAAAAAGCTTCATTCAATGTCCTTGGGCCATGCACAAATGTCACCTCGAGAACCAAGTGCAATTTTATCCCCTCTTATATTTAAACTGCAGGAGTGTGAACTACATCACTTAGGATGTGATGAAAGCATGGAGGAGGTTCTCGTTGGCCCATAGTGGGAGGTAATGGTATGTGATGTTCAGACAATGCTTTCTTATCCTGAAATCTATTTTTTTTAACTGACCTTAAATGGCACCAAACGCTCAACAGTCCAAACATTCCATCTACAACATTTTCTTTAACTGGGAGCAGAGATTCTTACCACTCAGCTCCAGGTAACTGTGCAAGCCAAATCACTAATGTGTTGGATGGTCTTATCTCGACAAGCAATGCGAAGCTTGCCAGACAATGCTTTGAATAATAAGAGCACTATTTGGCACTATCTGGCAAGCTTCCCATTGGCTAAACTTTAGCACTGCCCCAAAATACACTCTGATGTCCTCAAGATTTGGCCACCCAATACTCTCCAAAATAAGGTAAGCAGGGTATGTCTCGCTGGGGAAGGGCATACATTCCATTTCAGACACATAGCAATTTCCATGTGTAGTCCTCTGAACTCTTCTCCCTCTGGCCTTCATCCTTCACCGACCCCCCCTCTGCTCTCACCCTCCTCCACAACACCCTCTCCTCCACACTCGACACTCGTGCCCCCATCACCTCCCGCTCTTATTCTTGCTCCTCTCCCTGGTTCACCACCTACCTCCGCTCACTGAAGAGCCAGGTGCGGGCCACTGAACGCACCTGCCTCAAATCTGGCCTAACGGTCCACCGACAAATGTGGCTGGACCTCCTCAAAACTTACGGCTCCACTCTAGCCTCAGCCAAGTCGTCCTTCTACTCCAGGATAATTCTGGAGGCGAAGAACAACCCAGGCTATTGTTTTCTACCACATCCCGACTCCTCCATCCCCCCCGCCACCCCACGCAGATCATCTCCGCCAACCTTCACTGCGAGGAGATGCTGGATTTCCTTGAATCCAAAATCATGGGAATCTGCCCCTCCAACTTCCACCCACCCCTCACCCCTTCCCTCCCACACTCCGACTCCTACCCATCTTCCCCTACACACCTTTGAACCCGTTTCCCCACCCTCTGTCACCAAATTCATCCTGTCCTTGAAACCCAGCATCAGCATCCAAGGCTGCACTCTCCACCTCTCAAAGCCAGTCAGGAACCTTAGTATTCTGTTCGACCTTGAGCTGCCCTTTCTTCCCCACATCCGCGCCACAACTGGCACTGCCTTCCACCACCTCCGGAACATCGCCAGACTACGGCACTACCCCTACTTATCTGCCCGTACCCTCCGTTCCTCTGGCTCCGGTCTGCTCCACATCCCCCGCTCTAACTTCCCTACCATCGGTGGCCGGGCCTTCAGCCTCTCAGCCCCTAGGCTCTGGAACTCCATCCCCCAGTGCCTTCGCCTTGCCTCCTCCCTTTCCTCTTTCAAGGCCGGTTTCAAAACCTTTCTCTTCAACCGTGCCCTCAGCTCCCCTCTCGACTCTCTATCCCATCCTCGCTCCCTCCCTTCCATCCCCTCCCCTCACCCTGACCACTTCCCCCCTGCTCGGGTCCCGACCCAATTGTCCAGCGCCTTGGGACGTCCTCCCAACGTGAAAGGCGCTCTATAAATGCAATCTTGGTGTTGTTGTAGGTGGCATATATGTGTGGGACTCTCAGTCTGGTTTCGATTCTGTTAAGCATGACGATTGGCTTCCACATGTGTCAGAATCCCACTGACCAACTAATAATAATAATGCTATCGTAAAATCCTTGTATATTACATTGAGTACAACATAAGAAAGCATCAACCATGAAAAGACCATCTAGCTCATCAAATCTACAGAGACACTCCACTACCCAATGCATCTAACCCCTGACAAACGTTCAACAATTCTCCATCAAAATTATTCGGAATCTCGATCTAGCCTCACACCCTACACTTTTTGTCTTCCTTGACTTGATATTTCTGAGGTCCCAACAGATCGGTGACTACCGTTTCACACAACATTCAGTCATCTCTACTTGTACTGGTGTTCTAGGATTAAACTAATATCATGTAACAAACTGCAATTTCTACACAGCACTGTAAGCGGATGTCTCAGAACATTTGACAGAGGAATTGTACCCATGAATAAACCACAGAAATTGATTTAATTTTTAATGGGGAATGGTTATGCTTCAATATGGTACTCCCAAAGGATATATGGCAAAGGTAATCGAGGTTAACCTTTTATTTTGGTAAACTAGTTATGATCATTTGTCTCCTTAGCAGTCCTTCTGAAAATTATGATAAGGTCAGAATATATCACCACCTATTATTCCTAACCGTGTTACAACTCGGAAGAATAAGATTTTATTTTTGAAATGTGTTTCTCACTGATTGGATTAATTTACATAAGTACACCATGTGCAAAGTGAACACATTTATAGCTAATGCAAGAGAGGGATTAAAAAGGAGGTTTAAGCTTAATGGAATTCTGTTTTCAGTATTCTCTTTGTCTCAAAGCGGCTTTCTTCCATAACTGAAAAACCCTACAGAACAGTAGAGCTTACATTATCTCTCACAGCATTTGCATGTACCTGTTCCATGTAAAAATGTGTCCATCTCCAGAGAGCAGCGAAACTAGTCTGCCTTAGGTTTGAAGTCACCTCTTATTTAATTGGTTACTGCATAATTTTAGGCTCTCAGGCTGAAGTTGAATGTAATGCATACAAAAGGGGAAAAGCTTTCAATTCCAGATTCACAGCTTCTCATCCTGTTTATGTTTTTAGTGTGCTACCACTTATGTATCATGACCATACTTACGTTATGTACCATACCATAATTACAGAATGCTGAATCTTGGCAATCATCATTAGAATTAACTTTAAGTTCATTACTGCTAAATTGCCTCAGAGTCACAAGGATTCCCTAAAAGTCAGTCATGATTCAATAAATTAGCTTTGACAGCATGCAAACTGCATTCATTTCAGACACTTCGGGCAATTCAAGTTAATTAATTACTTTACCAAGCGTTTGTGTATCTGAAACAGTGAACATATCAACATTAAAAACAGAAATGCTGGCAATCCACCACTAAGCCAGCCAGCATCTGAAACAGCAATAGGTCAACAACAACAAGATTACATTTGTATAGCGCCTTTCACGTTGGGAGGACGTCCCAAGGCGCTGGACAGTGTACAGCATTTCAGACCCGAGCTGGGGTCAGGGGAGGGGAAGGGGGGTGGCCGATGGCATGGTCGAAGAAGAGGGTCTTGAGGCAGGACTTGAAGGAGGCTAGGGAGGGGGCGAGGGGAGTGATTGGGGGATGGAATTCCAGAGGTTGGGGGCATACTGGCTGAAGGCTCTCCCGCCAATGATGGGGCGGGTGGGGCCGGGGAAGTGGAGCAGACTGGAGCCGGCTGAGAGGAGAGAACAGGCGCGTTGGTAGGTCACAGAGGTAGGGTGGGGCGAGGCACTGGAGGGCTTTGTAGGTAGGACCAGGATCTTGAACTGGATCCTCTGAAGGATAGGGAGCCAATTGAGTTGGGCGAGAATGGGAGAGATGGGGTCACGGAGTTTGGTGCGGGAGAGGACACGGGCTGCAGAGTTTTGGATTATCTGCAGCCTGTGGAGGGAGGAGTTGGGAAGGCCGACAAGCAGGGCATTTGCATAGTCGAGCCTGGATGCGATGAAGGCATGAACAAGAGTTTCAGGGCCTGAGGGGTGAGGTAGAGGCGGAGTCGGGCGATGTTACGGAGGTGAGGGAAGACAAAACAGGTCATGGCTTGGATATGGGGCAGAAAAGACAGTTGAGGGTCGAACAAGACACCCAGGTTCCTGACTGGCTTGGTGAGTTGAAGTATGCAACCATGGAAGTTGATGTTCCCAGAGCCTGAGGTGCAGAGGCGCTGACGTGAGCCAATCAGGAGGGCCTCAGTCTTGTTCACATTCAACTGTAGGAAATTTGCCCTCATCCAGGACTTGATGTCTGACAGGCAGTGTGTCAGGACAGCAGTGGTCCTGGAGTTGAGGGTGGAGGCAGAAAGATAGAGTTGTGTGTCATCTGCATACATGTGGAAGTTGACCCCATGTCTGCGGATGATGTCACCAAGGGGGAGCATGTAGATATTAAAGAGGAGAGGGTCAAGGACAGAGCCCTGGGGGACGCCAGATGTGACAGTGCGGGGGCTGGAGGAGAAACCATTAGAGGCAACAAAGTGGAGATGGTGAGAGACATAGGAATTGAACCAGGCAAGTCCAGGTCAGCAAAGATTGAGTAAAGCGGAGAGGCGGTATATGAGGATGGAGTGGTCGACAGTGTCTAAGGTGGCAGAGAGGTCAATGTATGGCATTTCATCAAATAGGGGGCGTGGTCAAAATATTAACTTATTTTTATCTTTCCTATTAAAGTGCTGTGGATTTCCTGCATTTTCTGTTTATGTTTCACATTTCCGACCTTTGCAGTTTTTTTAGGTCTGATGTTTTATCTTGCTGTCATATCATAAAACTGAGACGCCGTCCAGAGTGAAGGCCGCTATATAAATGCAAGTTGTTGTTTTTCACAAGATCACAAGATTATACAGTCAATTCACTTCATAGTATATTCCGTGAAATACTTTGAGATGTCCCGAAGACATGATAAGGTGCTATATCAAATGCAAGGATTATTATTATTATTATTGTTAGTGTGGATGAAAAAATCCTTTGGCCTATTTGACCTCATCCTTCTACCTTAATATCTCCCCGTCACAGGACCAAACTGTTTTAGAAATATCTTGGCATCCACCATCGTTCCTGATAACATGTTCCTGTTGTAAATTACCCTCAAGGTAAAGAAAAGATGTTCCTGGTGTCTGTCTGAAATTTCCCTTTCCAACTCTAAACCTATGCCCTCTTATTCTACCATATTCAGCGCCTTGGGACCTGCTCCTAACTTGAAAGGTGCAAAATAAATGCAATTTGTTGTTTATTGTGAAACAAAAACAGAAATCACTGGGAACACTCAGCAGGTCAGGCAGCATCTACGGAGAAAGGAAAGTGAGTCAACGTTTCGGGTCCATGACCCTTCTCAGAACTGTCTGATGAAAAAGGAACAACTTGATCTGCTGAATGTTCCCAGTAATTTCTGTCTTGTTTCAGATTTCCAGCATCTGCAGTATTCTGTGATTTGTTGTTGTTCATTGTAGTTGGCTTGATGCAAATGTTGTTCTAGCTTTATTTTTCAATCCCACTTAAAATTTTATTTAGTTCTACAAAGGTTTGATTGGAATTGAAGAGAATCTTTAAAATGTTTACTGTGCAGACCTACCTGCAATGTTTTGACCATACTACAAGTTACCAACATTTGAGGCAGTTGCCTATTGCTCCTGGGTATCTAACAGGTAAGGTGACTTTCCTCTATCAAGCACTTGAAGAGCAGTAAGTAATATATCCAATCTTCTATCATCTGTTTTGTGAGCACATACAAACAATAGTTGGCCCTCAACCTTTATCTCTGTGATGGTAGAGCTTAATAAACAACAAACTAAATATATTGGCTATAAACCGCTGCTTATGTTTAGACTCTGGTGAACTGGTGAAATTCTTGTTCACTTGGGAGACCATGAGTGATAAATATTAAAGCTGCCACGTTTACATTAGAACCTCATGGAAGATTGGCTCTGTTTAGAGATTATGGTTTGCTCAAGGCCATTTTACTTCAAAATGTGTCACCACTACCAAGTTAAGATCACATGAGTCTGTTTCCACTCTGCCAGACAACCTTCCAGGAAACACAGATCAAATTGAACAAAAGTATATTTTACTCCGTCTTGTATTGCAAATATATGTGATGTTAGTATTTTCTTGTATCATATTAAAAAGAATTGAGCTTGTTTCCATTCCTCTCACATAATTATTAATACATCATGCCATTCCTGCTACTTGTCACTGGTGCATGGGCGACTAGTGAGTTAGCTTGATTTGTAATTAAAAACATTAATAAAAATACAGGGAAATCCCATATATTGACGCTGCTATAGTGTTATTTTTAATTAAAGCTTTGGTGTCTTGCGCTAACTAAAGTCTGCTTCCTATGCTGACGAGGCAGTTTCCTGTGCTAAAAAATGGCCAACTTCCAGGTTGCCAAGTTACAATTGGAATCACAGTACAGGAAGCGTTACAGATATCATTTCACACAAGTGATGTCAGCAGTGTTGAAGTTTCACAGCTGATACATATAGTGCTGAAGAAGACTCTGAGGATCAGGTGCTGTATGAAGCTCTTGGTTTGCAAAAAGAAGAGTTCATTATATCTTCCTGTTAATATGGACAACATTTGGTGCGTGACATACAAGCATTTAGCATTTAGTACTAATGTTTGTGGCAAAGAATCATCATATTTACCTTGAGCTACAGATAAAACCTTTTTGCTTGAGTTTTATGGCATCTGGGACCAACATTTCTCATATGCTGAGGCTTAGTATATTGTTTTACAATTCCAGTATAAGAATAGTTTAACACTGTAATTGTCATATCAGGATGAGCATGGGCTGCTTGCATTGAAATGTCTCTGTGGAAAAATGCAAAGTCATGGCACAGATGATTATTGACCAGTTTGTCTAGCTCATCATTGAGACTTGGAGATATTAAACATGCTCTTTGCCCTGCAAGCTATATTTGCATGTAGGGCAGTTATCATTGTTGAAATACCATGCCCATTTATCTTGCTAGCCAAAAATATTCTCCAATACAGTCCTAACCGCTTATGTCGATATATCGGGGAGTGTTTGAATTTTATCAACATAAGTTGTGAGGTTCACATAAATTTATGAACAATGCAGAAAAATACACTATGGTTAAAAAATTGCTGAATCATTTAGTTACACATATTTCCAAAACAATACTGTAATTAGATTATTTAATCTACTATGATTACAATTTATCTACCCTTTTGTGTATTTACATGTATTTTCCTTAATTTATTTAATTAATAAAAAGTAATTTAAGAGTACATTGTTTCATACGTGACACTTGTTCTTTTTGAATTAGAGCTTGTAATTTGTCCAAATACTTAGCTGCTTCATCCATTTCTTTCGATTAAACAATCTTTCATACATGCTAAATGTTTTATTGCAAGTTACATACCAAATACTGTCATCGTTGGACTCTTTATCATTGTTCTCAGGTTCCTTGGCTTTTTGTTAGCTGTTCTCTTGACCCTTCTTTATTGAGCCAGGCTTACCCTCATTGCAATTTTTTTTGTACCCAACTCCATGCCAAGGCTTAAAGCAACTAAACCACCCACTGTTGGTGGTGAAATTTTTCAGGACTAGCTGATTGGCAAAAGCCTTGGCTTTCTCAATGAACATTTCAAGATCAATTGTGACAGTGGGATTTTCAGCAGGATTTAAGGTTTTTCCTTAAACTACATATCTTATAAATAATAATAAGAATCCTTGCATTTGATATAGAGCCTTATTAGGTCTTTGAGAAATCTCAAAGCACTTCACAGAATATACTGTAAAGTGAATTGACTGAATATTTTGTGGACGAAAAGCGGCAGCCAATTGCGCACAGTAGTGTCCTACAAACAGTCATGGATTGAAGTGACCAATTTATTATTATTATTTTTCAAGGCATTATTAACCCTGGTAAAGCGATCCACCAATCAACTAACAAGCGGGTTCCTACTTACGCTAGGTAAACAGAGGCGTATCAATTAAGGAAACTTGCCGAACATTTTGCCCTGTCGGGAACGAACCCATGTCTCTCGCTTGTGAGATGAATGCCCCACTACTGAGCTAAGGACTCCACAGGACTGAGCTATGCATCCTCAATGCCTTCAAATGTCATTGTGTTTGTTTTCTTTATCTGCAAATCGAATGTCCATGCTTTGCACTTAGCCTTTACGCATTTGGCCGATTTCAACCATCCATGTGAGGTTTTGTGCTTCACAGAGAAGCTTTTGTAGTCCTGTTTTCTGGACTTTCTACTCTCAATTGCTGTATTTGCATGAAATTTATCCTTCAGCATTTTCAATTCAAGTTTACATTTCACTCAAGTCATGGTATCCATCGTGGTAGAGCCGTATAAATGGCACTCGCAATGTGGCTACTTTAGAGGTCTAATTATCTTAATATGTGCCATACAATCACTCCTGCATGCACGAGCCACACTTACTCAATCACTCAATCACTGACTCATGTGTCAAATGTGAGAATGATGGCCTTTGACTTAAGTAGTAATAACACACTGCATGTAGTACTCTAAGGGATTAGAATTATTTGTCGGCATAAGCATCCCAAAGTTTACGTCGACCTCGACATTCATGGGAAATTCTGCATGGTTCTATACACGGAAGGGACCGGGAGTCCAATGTTTTGTCAACATAGGCAGGCTGATGATATAAATGAGTTTAAGATAAGTGTGTAGGACTGTGCGTCCTTAATAGAGGATCAAAATAAGTTCTTCAACTCTGGACTGATGTGAATATAACTTCCTCTGCTTGTTTTTTATGCTGCATTGCACAAAACAGTTTCAATACTGTTTATGATGCCTTTGAATTGGCTCAACACATGGAAACATCAATATGTTGGAAACACATTTCTTTTATGCAACGTAGACTACAGAAATAGGAAATGCCTGAAAACTGAAACTAGATGTGTTGAAGAGCCTTTTTCATCTAAACCGATTGTGATCTTGTGATTTAAAGAGAACTGGGTGTTACCAAATACAGCTTGAAAACACATGTGTTTGTATGTACAGCTCTGTATGTACCATATCAATGAGAAATACATATTGATGTTTAATTGATTGGCAGTGCTAACAGAAAGAAATTGCAGCATTTGACACACATTTACTCTTCTGATGTATCACTTGGAAGTAGCTTTATCTTTGAGCTGCACTATATTATTCATGGACCATTAAACAGCGCATTAGTACTTTTTAATTTACTTACAAAATATTGTGTTGATGAAAACCATCTGTAGTTTGTTCTGTTTCCTTAACTGTTTCCTCAGTATTTTACATCAGCTCCTGATTTGGTATGTTGTGCAGAAAGAACTGCAAGATGGAGTACAATGACTACCAAACCAAAATGCTACATATGGAATAAACCTGCCCTTTAATCTCTACATTCTCTATCAGCACTCTGAGACACAATCCTACGTAAAGAGTACTATATAAATGCAAGTTGTTGGTGTGGTACATAGTCTTCAATTGATAACCAAGGCATTACAATTAGATTCATTCATGAATTATGTGGGCTTGAGAATTATATTCTTCCTATTGTACTGTGGTCATCCTCTTTCCATTGAATGCAGCTACTGGACTGTAACAACAATAATAACAACTTGCATTTATGAAGTGCATTTCACGTGGGTAGCATTTATAATACATATAACAAAAAACGTTGGTGTGTTTCAGTAGACTAACATAGACTTCTGAATAGAGCATTAAATAACAAGATCTCAAGAAAAGTGAAGATAAAGGAGGTCCTTGTGGAGTACTGTGTTCAGTTTTGAGCAGTGCAGGAAGGATATATTGTTCTAGAGGGGGTTCAGTGTAGATTCATCAGAATGATACCAGGGTTTAAAGTATTAAATTATAAGGACAGGTTGCATAAACTTGGTCTTTATTCCCTTGAGTCTAGAAGGTTTGAGAGATAATCTGATTGGGGTTTTTAAAATAATAAAGGGATTTGATAGGGTAGATACAAATGAACTATTTCCTATGGTAGGGGAATCCAGAACAAGGTGAGATAATCTTAAAATTAGAGCTAGACCATTAGAAGTGAAATCAGGAGGCAGTTTTTCCACCCAAAAGGCAGTAGAAATCAGGAACTCGCTCCCCCAAAAGGCTGGATCCATTCAAATTTTCAAGACTGAGTTGGATAGATATTTGTTAGGTAAGGGTATCAATTGATATGGGGCAAGGGGGGTTGAGGTTGGGAGGTACAGATCAGCCATGATCTTATAGAATGGCGGAACAGGCTCAAGGGGCTGAATGGTCTACTCATGTTCCTATGTTCCTTCAGTCCATTTAATTACATCCTTCCAGAACACCAATCCCATTGTCTCCCCATTACAGCATTAGACTGAATTTCCATGAATCCAGGGTCCTGGCTTCACCCACCAGTAACTGGTAATCCATGCCAATGTGAATCACCATTTGCATAAAGGAATATTTGTAAGCATCTGCCCCATAGTTGTTTATTGCTGCCTCATATTACTGCCTTGTGTATTATTGCCTGACTCACATGGTGAGCTACAACTCAATTGAGACTCTCAAGTTCTCTTTCGACTTTCCTCTTGACAAGTTTGCTCGAGTTCAATCTCTTTTATTACAAAAGTAATCAAGACAAACCAGTACACATCTGAAATGCTATTACAGAATCAGAATTGCATGTAAGAAATCAGAATCAAACATCTATCTATAGAATTTGGTTTCCAAATTAACTCTGTAATGCAGATCAAATTTATTATAGGATGCTTTTAAGTCCTTTGATTTGATGGAAGAACTCATCACCTTGAACACTCATCAGGCACTGTGGCTGTAAAATTGCCTGATTCAAATTGCACATAGCCTTTAATAACCTTAGTCAGCAACTGATTAAGACGATCTGAGATTTGTAACTCAGGATCACAGTTACAATGGTGGAAACTCTTTGAGAAAGATATTAAAAAGTCTATCTCTTGCCCTGTTAATTAGCTCGCCAGGATTTATGCTGTGGTTGCTGTCCAACGCTCTGAGGATGAATTTTGATTTCCACCATTCTCTCTACTGGACCTGTTTACATTAATCTTGAGTGACAGTGTTACAATTATTAAGATCCATTTTTATTATGAGAGAATTTGCAGAGAGTTCAACTTTGCACTGACTCATGTCTGAGCACACAAGACACTTTATTTATTCATGCTTTCAAGCAGAGCTTGCATCAATACTCTGCAAAGTACGAGGGATAAAGAGTTATAGTTAGAATAAGCTTGAAAAATTGGGGCTGTTTTCATTCGAACAGAGAAGGTTAAGAGTGAATCTAACCGAGGTCTTCAAAGTTCTGAAAAGCTTTAGGAGGATCAATAGCAAAAGATGAAGCTTAGAGTTGCCATTGGAGTACATAAGGGGGAAAGTTAAAAGAAATGGATTCACACAAAGGATTATTACTTTGGGTCTTTGAAATGACAGTCTGGAGGCTGACATTGCAATACAGTATTGGAGGTGCAGTAAATTGGTTCGAGTTGTTATCGTTCAGATGAGACTTTAATCCAAGGTCCTGTGTGCCTGCTCAGGTGGACATTAAAGATTCCATGGTGCTTTTCAAAAAGAGAAGGGGGTTTCTCCCTTAATTCCACAAATAAGAGCACTGTAATTCCTTCTTAACACATGTGTTTACACATCATTAAAGAATGCACAATGTAAATTGTAGGTTGAATATCTAGGAAAAGGGGATATGTTAAATTAAAGGTTCCATTTTGGTTTGTTCAACTAATCTTTATCTTCCAAATAAGACTGGGAAAACTCGGGTTACAAGACTGTATCAGAGAAGTTACGCTTCCTTGAATCAACTATAATAAATTACTGTAGCAAAATTCAGTTTCAGGCAAGAGTAGACATTTGTCCATCTAGCCTTAAATGTCTAACTTCCCAAAAATGTTTGCTGACCCTTCTAGATAGCAGTCCTGAGATAAAGTTGGTCATTTACTTCATGGCTGTTTGTCGGACATCTTTGCCCTCAAATTGAGTGCCATGTTCATCAACAATAAATCCTGTGAAATTCTTGAGGTGGTCAATGATATGTTAACAACAACAACAACAACAAGATTTCATTTATAGAGTGCCTTTCACGTCGTGAGGACGTCCCAAGGCGCTGGACAGTTGGGTCGGGACCTGAGCAGGGGGGAAATGGTCAGGGTGAAGGGAGGGAAGGGAGGGAGCGAGGAGGGGGTAGAGAGTCGAGAGGGCAGCTGAAGGCACTGTCAAAGAGAAAGTCTTGAAACCGGCCTTGAAGGAGGAAAGGGAGGAGGCGGCAAAGGCACTGGGGGATGGAGTTCCAGAGCCTAGGGGCTGAGAGGCTGAAGGTCCGACCACCGATGGTAGGGCGGTTAGGGCGGGGGATGTGGAGCAGACCGGAGCCAGAAGAACGGAGGGTACGGGCAGGTAAGTAGGGGGATATTAGGTCAGAGAGGTAGGAGGGAGCAAGGCCGTGAATGGCCTTGTAGGTGAGGATGAGGATCTTGAATTCGATTCTCTGGGGAATGTGGAGCCAGTGGAGGCGAGCGAGGGTGGGAGTGATGTGGTCGCGAAGCCTGGTGCGGGACAGTACACGAGCTGCAGAGTTCTGAATGACTTTCAGCTTGTGGAGGGAGGTGCCGGGAAGGCCGGTGAGGAGAGAGTTCCCATAGTCCAGCCTTAAGGTGATAAAAACGTGGACCAGTGTTTCAGCAGTGTGAAGGGTTAAGCACTATACTAAAAATTAGAATTATGTTCCCCATCTCAGCAGCTATTAATTCAGAATCCATCACAAAAATGAGACCATATGCTGGATGAAAAGTGATGCCCATTCCATTAAATAGTTAAACAAGTATTCAGTTGAATATGTACAGCCATACAGGTGCTATAGAAGCTGAGTATCATATGACTATTCTAATTTACTATCAAGCATAAAATTATGCTGAAGCTCAAAACAAATTTATAGGGCAGATTTTATTTCAATAAATAATAATAATAATAATAATAATAATAATCCTTGCATTTGATATAGCGCTTTTCACGTCGGGAGGACGTCCCAAAGCGCTTCACAGAACACATGTTGTTATGTTACAAAGTAAATGTTAAACCCACATAGAATTATATTGGAAACCTAGGCAGAAGGATAACTAGATAGTTTTGCTGCAGAGAATGACATTTTACAGTGTGACATCTGCTCCTGAAAATGTTTCTTTCCCAACCTGAAATAATTCTGCCTGTTAACCATCAGAGAGTGTTTATTTGAGGAAACTCACATTCGTTTGGGAGAGTTCAGTAAAAAAACAGCCATCACCTTCACCCATTCCCCCAGCTGAAGCAGGCTTATTGCAGACAGAAGATTTAGGAAGAGCTTGTTTGACATGCAGACTGTGTCGACTGCCAAAAGATTTGTCAATTTCAAGCTGAGGTGGAATTGAAATCAAATTGATGTTGAGTCACTTAATCTGTCGTCATGGTGGATTTCATTTAAAACTGGGGTGACATGGCATTCACTGCTCATTTCTTAAAATGTTAATATTTTAGGTCAATGGAAACAATTGAAACGATTGAATTGACTATTCATACTTTGTTGTACTGGATGATATGCATATGACTTAACAGGTACAAATGTGAGCGTTTGCTAACAAAGACAATGTTCTGGTGCTGGGATAGTAGGTTTGTCAGCTCGCTGTCAAAGTAAGGAAGGAACTGAGGTTGTATTTAACAAGGTTCATGTAGCAGGTGACTGTCCTTTCTACACAGAACAATCTAATCCAGGGAGTAGTAAGGCATGTTAAAGAAGTGTAGCTCTGTACATACAAAGACATAAACTGCAGTAGTCAGGTAAAGTGGGGCAATAGAATATCTTTCTAGCCTCACCCAATGGCTCAGTCAGTAAGTCCAATGTCAAGCATGATACTATTGAACCACACTGATCTGAGAGATTCTAAATTAAAGCCAATGACTGCATCTGGTTGATTGATCTTGGATGAGGCATTACAATCAACTCAGCTTCTAGGATTGGTATTTAAGGTTTAGTTTTAAAGTTTTCTACATATTTCAATTTTAAAAGAAGTAACAAAGTTCTCACACAGAATTAAATAAAATGAAATAAATTGGAATAACAATGGCTATTATTTTTGTCCTTGTGTTCTTAAAAATGTGTTACTTTAAAATAAGCTATTGCGGCTGGAACAGTTTAAGGTCAATACATTCCAAGGTCAAGGAACACAGGTTTGAATCCACTCTCTGCTGAGGCAGAGACAGATGGTGTTATCTGTGGAGGGAAGGAGGCCAGGTGATGATAACTGATAGATCAATTTATCTGGAAGATTTTTGGCTAAAATATCAGGAGAAATTCCCTGCTCTTTTTAAATGTTGTCACGGAATCTTTTAATGTCCACTAGAACAGGGAATTGGGAACTTGTTTTAATGAATTGTGGCAACAAAGGTCTTACACACATTCGCTGAGGGTGTGGCGCATTGTCGGAGGTATCGTCCTTCAAATGAGATGTTAAACCAAGATCCCGTCTGCCTGTTCAGGTCGATGTTAAAGATCCCTTGACACTATTCAAAAAGAGAAGGGGCTTTCTCCTGGTGTTCTGGCCAACAAAACCCCGAATAAAATTGGTCACTCACTCCATGGTTGTTTGTGGGACATTGCTGGGCACAATTGGATACTGCGTTTCTCCCACAAAATACACAATCAATCCAATTCATCATGTGAAGCGCTTTATAGTATATAAGCGCTTTTAGTGCTCTGAGAGCTTGCCCCGCATGAAGAGCACTATATAAATGTATGTTGTTTTTGTTGTTGTGATATCCTGTGAAGCTCTTTGAGATGTCTCGATGACAAGCTAAGGCACTATATCCAATGCAAGCATTACTATTATTATTATGAGCTGAATATTAGTAAATTAAGTTAAATACAGTTCAATGCAAGTTACAACAACACAACAACAACAACTTGGGATTTATATAGCGCCCTCCACGCCGGACGGCTTCTCAGAGCACTTTACAGTAACTGATCCCGGGACTGAGCCAGGGGGAGAGGGGGGGGAAGGTGACCAAAGGCGCGGTCGAAAAGAAAGGGCTTCAGCAGAGACCTGAAAATGGGAAGGTAGGGGACGAGACGAAGGGAGTGAGGAAGGCAGTTCCAGAGCCTCGGGGCATAGTGGCTGAAGGCACGGCCGCCGAGGGTGGAGCGGAGGACTCGGGGGACAAGGAGGAGGCCAGATCCGGAGGAACGAAGGCAACGGGTGCTGTTTTGAGGAGAGAGGAGGTCAGAGAGGTAGGAGGGTGCAGAGGAGTCCAGAGACTTGAACATGAGGGTGAGGATCTTGAAGTCGATCCTCTCTGGGATAGGGAGCCAGTGCAGTCTGGCAAGGACTGTGGTAATCGGGGAGCGGAGTGTTGTGCGGGAGAGAATGTGGGCGGCAGAGTTCTGAATGAGTTAGATTTTATGGATGATAGTGGATGGGAAACCGGCCGTTACTGCATATAGGAAGTAAAAATAGGAGGCATGTGTATTCCATGGATGGAACAGAACTTGTCAAGAGGAAGCTGACAAAGATCTAGGGATGACAGTTGATTCATTGCTCCCCATGTCAAAACAGTATGAGGAAGCAATAAACAAGGCAAACATAATGTTGGTATACATTGCTAAATCAATTTAGGTCAGATCCCCAGAAATTGCTCAAATTGACAGTGTTCCCGTCAGGTTACACCTAGAATACTGCATACAATTCTTTTCACTGTGACATTAGGACCCAGGTTCTCGGCAGTACAGGAGAGAGCAACAAGGGTGATCCCCAATGTTAGAAGAACAAGCAATGACTGGGGATCAGACAAGCTAAGGATCTTTAGCCTTGAAAAGATATGTCTCAAAGGGGACCTTATTGAGCTTTGAGTAAACCCATGTTTCTTTGTGGGCCATTGCTGTACGCAAAATTGGCTGCTCCCTTCACCCAGCTACTGACCTTTATAGCCTTCCTGTTGTAAAAGGCTTTACAGCAATTCTAAGAATGTTTTTGTATAGGATGGGTATTTTGGAATAATGAGATCAATTGTGGGCAAAGCGATCTTGTGAATGGCTTGTCCAAATACAGCATATCTGACAATATAGCACTCCACCCAGTAATGCATAGAATTGTCAGTCTCAATTGTGAGTCTAAAGTTCTAACATGGGACGTACACCCACAACTTTGGATTTGAGTGACTGTGGAAGGAATGGGTTTTATGGGTTGAATCACTTTTTTGCATTCCACACTTTCTTTGGGACATTCTCCTGACACGAAAGCGGCTATGTAAATAAAAATTGTATTTTATTCTTAAGATCTTAATTTTTCTTTTGCCCGTAATTTTTCTTCTGCCAATGTCATTGATATAATAACTAGATTATCTGAGAGGCACCATCACTGAGCACTTATTGTATATAGGTTTACAAAAATAGTTATATAACTGCTGTGAAGGAAAGCAAAACATGATTCTACACTATTGTATTTGTTAACCTTTAACCCAGCTTTGAACAACACCTGCTTGTATCTAATTATTTTCCTTGACAGAAACCAATTTATTGGATCAGACTTTCAATAGTTTCAGGGGAAAGGTCACTTTCCAACATCTATCAAATAAATTGTGAGCAATTTCATTAATTCACAATGTTTGTGGTCCCAATTCAACATACTCAAAGCTGAATTCAAGAATGAAATAACAGACACTTCATAGCATCTACACTTACATGGATTTTCTGAATAAAAAAATGGAGTAAAATACAATGATTGATAAGGTACAGAAATTCCACCTGGGTTTAGATTCTAGAATTATTATATTAACAATAATATTTCCGGGAGTCCAGAATTTGGCAAATTCTTAAATATAATTTTAATTTTTAGAAAAGTAGGTGCGTCTGAAGAGGCAGGATTTGAGGTTGGAGTTAATAATAATAATAATAGTCCTTGCATTTGATATAGTGCCTTATCATGTCTTCAAGCCCTTCACAGAGTATACTGTAAAGTAAATTGACGATTATTTTGTGGGCGAAACGCGGTAGCCAATTGCGCACAGAGATGTCCCACAAACAGTCATGGATTGAAGTGACCAATTTATTATTTTTCGTTTTTTAAGGAATTATTATCCCTGGAAAAGTGATCTGCCAATTGACTAACAACCGGGTTCCTACTTACTGCTAGGTAAACAGATGCATGTAGAGTAAGGAAACTCGCCCAATATTTCACCCTGCTGGGAATTGAACCCAGGTCTCTCGCTTACGAGGCGAGTGCTCTAATCACTGAGCTGTAGGACTCCACTTAAAGATAAAAAGAGGGGGAGTGAGATCGTGTTATAGAGGGATAAAGTTCCAAAGGGTAGGGGAGTTGCAACTGGAGGCACAGCCTCTGATGGTGGTAGGGAAAGAGTAGGAGGTAACTCAGCAGAGGGGACAAGCAAACCATAGAAACACACTGTACAGAAGAAAACTATTTGCCCCATCATGTCTGTGTTGACTATTTTAATTTTTTCAGTCCCATTAACCTGCCCTTCCCCTGTAGTTTACTCCTTTTTACATATTTATCTAGTTCACTTTTGAAAGCTAGTATGGATTCTGTCTCAACCATCGCTCCTAGTAAGGCATTCAATATCCTAACGACTCTGTACGTGAAAACAGTTCTCTTAACCTCCCCATTCACCTCATTTACTAGTTACCTTAAATTGATGCCCTCTAGTCACTGACTTACCAACCAGTGGAAATAATTTCTCCCGATTGACTCTATATAAAGCCCTCTTCTTTTAAAACTACAAAATGTTGGCATGAAAGTTAAGACTAAATGCCAACATTTTGCCAAATTCTGGATGCTCTGAAATGCTAAGAAAAGAGAGTTGACATAGATGGAGTTTCATCCTTCAATGTGCTGGTGGATGTGTTATTGAACCTGATAAGAAACATCACATTTTTCCAGTTGGCTGTGGGTATGAATCTATCTCCGCAATCCATGTACATAATTTCACGGTAAACCATATACATATTATTCCCCATATCTTCACTCATTTCTTAGGTTGTGCAGTTACTAAATTGTACATCAAGACTGACTGTGCAACTGAAAATGTACAAGTGTACTGTCATTCATTCCATTTCTGTCCAGTGTCTGGATACTGTTACGGTCTGCAAGTCCAACAACAACAACAAGATTACATTTGTATAACGCCTTTCACGTCGGGAGAAAGTCCACAGCTGCAAGTCCAGGTGTCTGTATCTCTCTGCAGTTGTTCTGATGCTGCTCTGGGTTTTCCCCACCTTAGAATAAACCTATGCTGTAGTGAGAGTCTCCGTGTGAGTCTGTAACTGCCTGGCTTGGGGGGGTCCACGCTACATTACATTTCAGATACATGTGGTGTATGTGCTCTCTCTGAACCTAATGATAGATGGCATTCTCAACTGATGTAGTCACAAATACATCAATGGAATTTTGTTGCTTTTACTTCCTTCGTAGGGTTTCAGTCTGGTTCATTTAATCGCATCCTTGCCTTTGAGATTGTAATTCAAGCTCATGACACAGGCTGACACAGCCGTGCAGTGCTGGAAGAACACTGCAATGTTGGGCATGCCGTCCTTTGGATGAGATGTTAAATTGAGGTCTTGCTGCCTGTACAAGTGGACTTTAACACTACTTGATTTTCCAACCTACTGATCATTCACTTCAGGATTTTTTAATGATAATAAAATTTGTTGCATTTGATATAGGACCTTATCACATCGTCAAGATGCCTCAAAGCGCTTCACGGTATCACAGTTACCTTATTCTTCCAGTTTGTAGTAATGTGTAAATAATATATATATATATAACCATATAATATTATTTAAGGGGAAATGGGGAGGCCTGCTCCTTTAAATGGATTTAGTTGCAGAAGACTTAGCAAACAGCTTACCTGAGGTACCCGGATTGCAAGAATGTATAGGACCCGGTCTGTTTGATTGACAGTCAGTTAACAAGCAGCCTGGAGAGTGGAAGAACAAGTGGGCGCTTAAGCGGGCAAAAGCCCTCGCATTCGCATCATACGCTTGGTGGAGCCACGTGCCTATAAAAAGCAATGCTCAGCACTCAACATAGTCGCTAGCTAATGGTTGTCATCCGGAACACTGACATGTACAGGAATACTGCATAGTCAGAGTTGGTTTCAATCTATTTTACTAATGTACTATTGTGCTGCAAGTTGATATAGTTATGTGTGTTAGTTATATTTGATCCCATTGTTGTTTATCTTAAATTGTTGTATTCCTTATAATACAAGGTAGCTTAGGGTTACTTGATCTTAATAAAGAACTGTTGTTTCTACTGAATGTATCCTCGAGTCCCTGTAATATTCTAAAACAAGAAAAGGAGTAAGGATTTCAGAGAGTAGCTGTTGACATCAAAGTTCTGGTAGTGCGAGCAGCCTCCGATTAGACATCCCAGTTACTGGGCATTGGAGTTAACTGGAAATACCAGTCTGGGTGATTAATTCTGACTCAGTCGAGTCACCTTTGAAACACGGATTCACACTGACAGGGTTAGGAGAGAACAGAGGCCACTTACTACGAAAGCTTTATTAAAATTTGCACACAAATCAAGGAGTGTAAACTGTCGCAACAGGATATACTGTAAAGTGGTTTGACTGTGCATTTTTTGGGTGAAATACGGCAGCCAGTTTGCACACAAAAATATTCCACAAACAATGCAACACCCCCCAGCACTGCATTGGAGTGTCAGCTTAGACTGTCTGATTCCAAGTCCCGGCATGGGACTTGAACCCATAACTCAGAGGCGAGAGTGCTACACTGAGCCAGACTGACACATTTTGTGGGGTGTTGCCGTGGAAAAATCAGCTGTGTTTGCCTACAAAATACACAATCACTACAGTTTACTTTGAATCTTGTGAAATGCTTTGAGGTTTCCTCCCAATATAATAATAACAATACTCCTTGCATTTGATATGGAGCCTTATCACATCTTTGAGACGGCTCAAAGCACTCACAGATTATACTGTAAATTGGTTTGCTTGTGTATCTTGTGGGCGAAATGCGGTCGGCAGTTTTCAAACCGCAATATCCTACAAACAGCCATGGATTGAGGGACAAATTTTACTTGGGAGATTATTGAACACCAGGAGAAACTCCCTTCTCATTTCAAATAGTGCCGTGGAATCTTTAAAGTCCACTTAAATGGACAGACGAGACCTTGGTCTAACATCTCATTTGAAGGATGGCACCTCTGCCAACGCAACAAACTCCTAGCACTGCATTACAGTGTCAGTTTAGACTATGAGATTCCAAGTCTCAACATGGGCTTGAAACCACATCCTTCTGACTCAAAGATGAGAATTGAGCCAGAGTCAGACTGACACATAACATCTGGTCCATGATCACCAACAACAAATTACATTTGTATAGTGCCTTTCACGTCGGGAAAGCTGCTACATGGAATTGCTTTCTTCCACCTCTGTCTCAACAGTGAATTGACTGTACATTTTGTGGGCAAAATGTAGCAGCCAATTTCACACAGCAGTGTCTTACAAACAATCTGGGATTGAAGCGACCAATTTATTATTATTATTTTTTTGAAGGAATTATTAACCCCGGAAAAGCGATCCGTCAATCAACTAACAGCCAGGTTCCTACTTACTGATAGGTAAACAGAGGCATGTGAAGTAAGGAAACTTCCCAACATTTTGCCCTCCTGGGAATTGAACCCAGGTCTCTTCGCTTGTGAGGCGAGCGCTGTAACTACAGAGCTACAAGACTCCACATGAAAGGTGCTTTATGAAATGCAAGCATTTTTATTATTTAAACTGACTACCGCGTTTGTCTACAAAAATAGTCATTGCATTTTACATTTTAATTCCTTCTTGAGATCAACGTGATGAAACTCTATATCAAATGCACAAATGATTATTCTTATTCATTCATGCCCACCTTATCAAGAATGACAAAAGTACTGCTAAAAATCATCCCATGCCAAGCATCAGTACCAGTATAGTCCCTTATTCTGTTCTTAAGAAACTCAAACTCGATTGGCATTTTCCTGTTTTATTTTTAACTTAAAATTCAACAAGGGTTGAATTCTCACATGCTGTGTGAAAAATAAGTTTTCTATTACTTCTGAGTGTTTGAATTATGTTTCTCCTGGCTTGCAGACAAGAACATCTTTGAACTACAAAATATAATTCAACATTTCAGCGTGGTGTTTTTAAAACTCAAACATGTCAAAAACAGCAAACTGTGGTGATACTGTAATATTTACGGTATGATTACATTTTTCTCGTGCTTTCAATTCATGTTTTTATTATATATGGAACAAAATAAGTCATATATTCGACGTGATTAAATTCAAGAAAGGAAGAACTGGTTGTTCTCCACGAGGAGTTTGTGTAATTGCCAATTGTTGTTTGAGGTTTGCCACAAAATTCCCATGAGTACTGAAGAAGCTGTGATATTTTAAGAATACAGCTGGAATAGTAACAATATATTCCAGTTGTTTATTTTTTTGCTTTTAACTTTATAGCCTTGTTATGTTGATGGCAGTTTTACAACAGAGAGAGAGAAAGTAGCGATACATTCATCCAATTCGATCACTCCAGAAATCTAGCAGTAAAAACATATATTAGTGTAATGTCTACCATTGTCTTAGCATGCTCAATGCTACCACAATTCGGTTTAACACTGTTGCTGTCTAGAGCCTTGCTTCAATCTTCTAGCATGAGTATCTGTCACTGTAAGGTCATAAGATCTTTGATAATGTTCACTGTATAAATTTACAGCAATAAGACTATTGTACTAAAAATATTAATGGGTGCATTTTGTGATATTTCTGAATGGGACGTTTTAAATTAAAAAGTCCTAAAGTACATGACACAGACTTGGGAATGCTTCTCCAATTCATAGAAATATAGAAAATAAAAATGTACAGCACAGAAGGAGGTCATTTAGCCCATCAAGTCTGCACTAGCTCACAGAGCAAAGATATCAATTTAATCCGATTGCCCTGTCTTATTTTCACTTATTTTCACTTTCAAAGCCCTCCACGTTCTTGCTTCTCCCTATTCTCTGCAACTACTAATAGCTTACCAACCTTCCCACTCCCTCCAATTGGCAGGTACTGGCCTGATCCAAGTGCCACCACCCTGCCTGACCCACCATCGGTGGTCGGACCTTCAGCCTTTCTGCCCCCCACCTTCTGAAACTTCATCCCAGAATCTTTCTGCCTCACTCCCTCCCTTGCCTTCTTCAAGACCTGTCTCAAGACCTTTCTCTTTGACCATGCCTTCGGTATCCTCCTACCCCCACCCTTCCTAACCTCCACCCCTCTTGATTACAACCCCGGCTCAGATGCAAACCCTTGACTCTCCAGCGCCTCAGGATGTCATCTCAACGTGAAACGTGCTATACAAATGCAATTTGTTGTTGTTATACCCCAAAACCATTCAAACTCCTCTCTTTCATATGCCTGTTTATTTAACTCTTGAAAGCCACAGTGGACTCCGCCTCCACCACCCTAGGCAGCGCATTTTATTACCCAACAACTCTCCGCATATAAAAAAAATCCTCTTCAATTTACTCCATTTGTTTTTTTGGAACCCACAAATGTACAGTCAATTCACTTTACAGTCTATTCTGTGAAGCGTTTTGAGACGTCGAGAAAACGTGAAAAGCGCTATATCAAATGCAAGGATTGTTATATATTATTATTATCTCGCACTGGTTAAGCAACTGTCAGGCGATGCTGGACTTCCTTGAATCCAATGTCAAGGGGATCCGCTCAGCTGCCTCTGCCCTTCCGTTTACTATGCCCTCCCAATCTCCCCTTCATACCCCGACCCCTACCAATCCCTCGTTCCACACCTGCGAACTTGTCTCCCACTCCTCATTTACCACCACTATAACCCGCATGAAACCACCTGCTCCCTCGACCCTATCTCTACCCCTCTCCTTACCTCCCAGAGCTGTGGGAGGAAGCTCCCCAGAGGAGATGAGGTCATTGACCATCATAGTGATGATGGCTTGGTGTTCAGTATTGGGGTCATGGTTCAGGGGGAGGTAGGAGGAATCATCAGAGAGTTGGTGTTCAGCCTCTGCCAGGTAGAGGTCCTTCCCCCAGATGATGACAGCACCTCCCTTATCAGTGGGTTTGACAATAACTCAACCAGTAAACATAACTTTCCCTCCCCTCCCCTCTCAGCATTACGAAGTGACCTTTCCCTCTGTGACTCCCTGGTTCATTCCTTCATCACCACTAAAAGTTCCTCTGCTCCCTCTGGCACCTCCCCATGCCCCATGCAATACTTGCCCTTTCACCTCCTACCCCCCATACCACTGTCCAGGGCCCCAAACACAGTTTTCAAGTGAGACAGCAATTTACGTGTACTACCACCAATGTAGTTTACTGTATTCGCTGCTCACGATGTGGTCTCCTTTACATTAGGGAGACCAAACGCAAATTCGTTGACCGATTTGTCGAACACCTCCGTTCTGTCCGCAAGCTCAACCCTGAGCTTCCAGTCTCTTGCCATTTCAACTCTCCCTCCCACTCGCATTCTGACCTCTCCATCAATGGTCTCCTACGCTGTTCCAATGAACCACAGCGCAAGCTCGAGGAACAGCACCTCATTTATCTGCTAGGGACCTTACAGCTCTCTGGCCTCTATATTGATTTCAACAATTTCAGACCAATAACAACTCACCTTCCCCCTCCCCATTTCCACATCATGTGGGACACACCTTATCTCTCCCTGGTCTGCCTGTTTTGTTGCAAGTTTTTCCTCCCCACTTTTTGGTCTGCAGTATTAACACTTCTATTCCCCTGCTTTGTTACAATCTCCTCCTTTGTTTTGCATCATTAACACCTCTTTAACTCATCATCCCCTGTCCTCTACCCCATTTTCTCCTTTGTCTTTCTTGCCCTGCCTCCCCCTTCTCTGTTAGCCCTTAAAAGCCTCTCTCTTCCAACATGCCCCAGTTCTGATGAAGTATCGTGGACGTGAAAAGTTGACTCACTTTCCTTTCTCCATAGATGCTGCCTGACCTGCTGAGTGTTTCTGNTTTTTTTCAGATTTCCAGCATCTGCAGCATTTTGTGTTTTTTATATTAAACCTCTCCCCTGGAACCGTTCTGAACCCTTTAAAAACGTCCGTCATCACTCCTATCCTTAAAAAACCCTCCCTGGACCCATTCCTGCTCTCAAACTACCACCCTATCTCCAACCTCCCTTTCGTCTCCAAGGTCCTGGAACAAGTCATTGCTTGCCAGCTTTGCAAGCTTTCCTTTGAAAGTTTGCCAGCTTTTGTCTCCAACCATTCCCTTCACAAAACCCTCCAATTGGGTTTCCATGCCTCCCACAGCACAGAAACAGCCCTGGACAAAGTGACAAATGACATTCTGTCCATTTGCAAACAGGGCTCCCCCGGCCTCCTCATCCTCCTTGACCTCTCTGCTGCCTTCGACAATGTTGACCACTCTATCCTCATCCACCGCCTCTCCTCTCACCTCAACCTTCATGGTTCTGCCCTTGAATGGTTCAGATCATATCTCTCATTACTGCCTCTACTTCATCTCCACGAACGGTTTCTCCTCTAGCCCTTACACTGTCTCGTGTGGCATTCCTCAAGGCTCTGCTCTTGGTCCCCTCCCCCTAATTTTTCCCTTCTTGCCCAAGAATTTTGATGCCCAAACAGATCCTTTGTCCCCTCCTCTTCAATATCTATATGCTCCCTCTTGGTGACATCATCCACAGACATGGGGTCAACTTCCACATGTATGTGGATGATCCTCAGCTGAACCTCTCTGCCTCCACCCTTGACTCCAGGACCACTGCTGTTCTGACAGAATGTCTGTCAGACATCAAATCCTGGATGAGAGCTAACTTTCTACAGTTGAACATCAACAAGACTGAGGCCCACCTGATTGGCTCCTGTCAGCGCCTCCACACCTCAAGTGCTGACAGCATCACTATCCATGGATGCACACTCCACCTTACTAAGCCAGTTTGGAACCTTGGCGTCTTCTGCAATCTTAGCGTCTTGTTTGACCCTCAATTATCCTTTCTACCCCACATCTGTACCATGACATGTTTTGCCTTCCCCACCTCCACAACATCGCCCGGCTCCGCCACTGTCTCACACCACAGGCCGCCGAAACCCTCAGACATGCCTTCATCACATCGAGGCTCGACTATGCAAACTCCTTGCTTGTCAGCCTCCCAAACTCCTCCCTCCATAGGCTGCAGATCAGCCAGAACTCTGCAGCCCTTGTCCTCTCCTGCACCAGGCTCCATGACCCTATCAGCCCCATCCTCGGCTGACTCCACTGGCTTCCCATCACAGAGAGGATACAGTTCAAGGGCCTCCAATGCCTTGCTCCCCCTACCTCCGCGACCTCCTAAGCACCTTTCTATGACAGGCCTTTCTTGAGAACTTGATGCATTTCTTTTGGAATAGGCAGAAAAGAATAAATAGAAAGAGGGTATGTGCAAGAAGGGAGAGCGCGGGAAGGAGAATTTAGAGAATGAAAACTGTAAAATGGAAGAAATTGTAATATGTGGCAGGTTGGCTCACTTCTGAATATGAATTGGAAGGTTGTAGGGTCAAGTCTCACACCTGGACTGTGAACTAATGGTACAGACTAATGTTCCTGTAGAGTGGTGGGGGAGCAATACATTGTTGGAGGTGCTGTCACATGAGACATTAAACCAAGTCGAATTTGCTTGTTCAGATGGATGTGAAAGGCCAAATGACACAATTCAAAAAGAGAGTTTTTTTTTACCCTGGTCAACAATCTTCCAGACAAAATTGGTTATTCATTGATTCTATGATTTCTGGGCTGTTTGTGGAACATTGATGTGTGCAGATTGGCTGGCAAATTTACTCCAATGCAGTTCTGGAGATGTGTTGCATTGTCGAAGGTGCTGTCCTCAGATGAGACATTAAACCAAGAGGTGGTCGTTAAATACCCCATGGCACTATTAGTAAAGAGAAGGAAAGTTCTCCCAATAAAAAAATCGTCTCTCACTCCATGGCTATCTGTGGGACACTGCTGTGCACAACTGGCTGCTGCATTTCATTCACAAAATACACAGTCAATCCACTTTACAGTATATCATGTGAAGCCCTTTGAGATATCTTGACAAAGTGAAATGCGCTATATCAAATGCAAAGGTTATTGTTACACCTCACAGTAACTCCTGTGAAGAGCATTGACAATACGTTCAATTAAATTTTAAAAAATTTACAACTGGACAAAAAGTACTTTGCAGAGACAGATCAACACAACTGTGTGTGGCTGCTACATGTAGTTTAGAATTGGACATCAGTGAACACTGCACCATCTGCTTTTTTAGGATTATATTTTAATTCAACAAACCTTTGGAGTTACCAAATTGGGGATTGCAGAAAGACAGCTCACTTTGATTTCACTTGGAAATTCATTGCACAATCAAAGGTCTTCAGCTGTGGTCTGCTGTGTCCCAAATGAAATATCAATGAAAGATTTGACCTCAACACTTTGTCCTCCTCTGCATTTATGTCATCGTGTTTTTTTTAAAAAAGAGATGCCACTGAACCTGATATAATAATAATAATCCTTGCATTTGATATAGTGCTTTTCACATCTTCTCGACATCTCTGGAGTCCTGTAGCTCAGTGGTTAGAGCACTCGCTTTGCAAACGAGAGACCTGAGTTCAATTCCAGGCAGGGCGAAACCTTGGGCAAGTTTCCTTACTCCACATGCCTAATAATAATCCCTCCAAAAAACCAAAAACAATAATAAAATTGGCATTTTCAATCTACGACTGTTTGTGGGACATTGCTGTGCGCAATTGGCTGCCGCGTTCGCCCACAAATTTACAGTCAATTCACTTTACAGTGTGTTCTGTGAAGCGCTTTGGGACGTCCTTCCGACGTGAAAAGCGCTATATCAAATGCAAGGATTATTATTATTATTATCTCAAAGCGCTTCACAGAATACACTGTAAAGTGAATTGACTGTATATTTGTGGGCGTAGTAAGGTTTCCCATAGTAAGGTTGGAAGGTGTCAGGCAGCGCTTCTTATTCTCGAAAATTAACTTGAGGAATGTAGGTGAACATTGAGATAAGGAAACCATTGCCACTTAGGCTTCCAGATTACTGAAACTACACGTCTGAGATATCCTATGTGTCACCCACTAATTCAAATACTTCAGTTATGACCTTCAGGGAAAATATTCTCCTTTTCACATGAAAAGTAAATAGCTAATTACATCTACCTCTGCCTGTCGACATGTTTCACTATTCTTGATCCTTCACAGACATAGCTGACCATAATTCTTTTATGCTTCAAATGTGAGAAATTCACAAGATCACATCATAAAATCATAAGCAATGTATGGATGAAAACAAACTAACTCAACCTTTTGAATATTGATTTTGCAGCTTGCAGTGGCAATTGAATCGCATTCTAAATGTCATTAATTTTGCATGAAAATAAAACAGCCTCTCACTGCAGTGATGTATCATACATTCTGATATGATGCCATGAACCATTGTACCAACCATTTCGTATTATTTATTACAGAACATCATTCCTCCTGAATGAATCATTAAGCTAAAAGGTCCCGTCTCCCTTGTGATTCGGAGGGAAGATGTCAAGGGATCCTGTGCCATTATTTCAGCAAGTGTGGGTAGTTTCTCCCACATGTTCTACCTAATATCCCTTCACCATCCAACTCCCACCCCCCAAAATTCACATGAATTGGCTACTGGTTAGCTCTCAAGTTAACTACATAATGTTCACTTCACTTCTTATTATTCTCATTCTGTGAACCACTTTGTGATGTTATTTTACGTGTAAGTCACCATATACATATAAATGGGAAATTTCCATGCACCAGTGGCATGAATTTGTGGTACTCTTAGTTTGGTTTGTGTATTCCAAAACTATACAAAATTACATTTGTATTGCGCCTTTCAAGTGCCAAGGAGCTGGACAGTCATGAATTTGGACCCAAGCTGGGTGTCGGGATCGGGGAGGGTGAAGGGAAAGAAGGGTAGGAGGCTGGCCGAAGGCTCGGTCGAAGAGGAGGGTTTTGAGACGTGCCTTGACGGAGACAAGGGAGGGAGTGAGGCAAAGGAAATGTGGGATGGAGTTCCATAGGGTGAGGGCACAAAGGCTGAAGGTCCGGACGCCGTTGTTGGAGTGGGCCGGGCAGGAGATGTGGAACAGGCCAGAACCTGCTGAGATGCGGTAGCAGACGGGTTAGTATGGGGATCAGCAGGTCACAGAAGTAGGGAAGGGCAAGGCCGTGGAGGGCCTTGAAGACAAGGACGAGGATTTTGAACTCTATCCTCTGGGGGATGGGAAGCCAGTGGAGCCAGGTGAGGGTGATGGGGTCACGAGCCTGGTGCGGGAGAGGACACAAGCTGCAGTGTTGTGGATGATCTGCAGTTCGTGGAGGGAAGAGTTGGGAAGACTGAAAAGCAAGGAGTTAGTGTAGTTGAGCCTAGATGTGATGAATGCGTGGATAAGGGTTTCAGCGGCTTGAGGGGTAGATGTGGGGTAGAAAGGACAATTGAGGGTCAAACAAGATGCCAAGGTTCCAGACTGGCTCAGTGAGGTGGAGTGTGCATCCCTGGATGGTGATGCTGTCAGTGCCTGAGGTGTGGAGGCAATGACGGGAGCCAATGGGGAGGGCCTCAGTATTCTTAAGAATAGTCATGGTTTTCAGGATGTGACAGACCAAGGAAGCCAAGCTGACCAAGAACATATAAGTTTTCATAATAGACAAGAAATAGAAATTCCTTTCTGTAGGACAGCATTTATGTGTTTCTTTACAACTTTCAGAAACTGTTTTTGTTATACTGTTTTGACATAAAGATTGTGATAGCAGCAATGAGAAAGTTAAGGAGTAATTTGATAGAGATCACTGTTTAAAATAATCACAGTTTTGAGAGAAGACTTTTTTTTTTAAAACTCTTCATACAGAAGAAGGTTGGAATCTCTCCCATAAAATGTTGTTGAATCAGAATCCATGAAATATTTTTAAAAAGAATTAGATGCTTGAAAAATGGAACATTGGATGCTTCAGGAGTCCTGTAGTTCAGTGGTTAGAGCACTCGCCTCACAAGCGAGAGACCTGGATTCGATTCCTGGCAGGGCAAAACCTGGGGCAAGTTTCCTTACTCCACACCCCTGATAATAATCATCAAGAAAAATTAATAATAATTTGGTCATTCAATACACGACTGTTTGTGGGACACTGCTGTATGCATTTGGCTATTGCGTTTTGCCCACAAATATAGTCTATTCACTTTACAGCATATTCTGTAAAGTGCTTTGAGACATCTGGAAGACATGAAAAGTGCTTTATCATGATGCAAGAATTATTATTATTAATATTATAGGATATGGGGAGTGAGCAAATGGCTGAAAATTCTGGTTGGTGACATTGATGATAAGTAATCCTTAAGTTTGGCATGGCGCCTTATCATGTCATTGAGATGTCTTAAAATGCTTCACATTATTTTACTATGAAGTGAGTGACTGTATATTTGTAGGGAAACACAGCAGCTATTTTGCACACAAAATTGTCCCCCAATCAGGCAGACACATCGAACTGTCCACTCCCTCAGATCAGCGGGCTCTGGCCTGCTCCATGTCCCCCACTCGGCATACCCCACCGTCGGCAGTCGGGCGTTCAGCCTCTCTACCCCCACCCCGTGGAAGTCCATCTCTTCAAGGCACGTATTAAAACTGTCCTCTTCAACCGCTCCTTCAGTCACCCTCCTACCCCTACCCTCCCTGCCTGTTCAGCACCTTGGGATGTCCTCCCAACGTGAAAGGCACAATACAAATATAATTATTATTGTTTGTTGGTATGATCCAGTGCAGGAAAGGCTGGGGCAGTGCAAACAGTGAGAGATCTGATTTGGAGTGGAACAAATTAATCTAATTCAAATGTCAATTTCTAATGCAAGTGGACATATTTTCCCCTAACCAAGAGAAAGTTTTTTTTGTAAATTGAAATTTGGCTATTTTCCCTTGCTTGTGGTGCAGTTTTTTGGCGTGATTTGTAAGTCTTCAGTAAATTGCTGCATATTTTAATCTGCTTGAAATTTAATACAGTGCCTCATGTCAATGGTGTCACCAAGAAACATTTTGATATTTTCATTATTGTGCCCCAATTTATGAATTTCTAAACAGTGGTATTCCTTAGTAAGGAATCTGAGTCACATAAATGTGTAGTCCTTGTAGGAGCTAGAAATATATCTGCCAGAAACCCTGTTCTGATGTGATCTACTTCCAGAGTTCCAGTTGGTCAGTGTGCTTTCAGATGGGTTTCTTAATAAGGAACAATAATTGTAGAGATAACTGCAAATTAATCCCCATGTTTATTAAGCTGTATTTCTTTAAATCACCAATCATTTCATATTATAGTTTTAATCTGTTAACAAAAAACTTGTATTGATATAGCACCTTTCATATGAAAGAAACTTCTCAAATTTGTTTGGAACTCTTTTTGTATTTATCTCAGAACAGGTTTACTGTTATACAGTGTTCTGTTAAGGAGTGATTGAATTCTAATTGTTTTGTTGGACCTAATTACAAACAGATCCTCCTGTCATACTACACAGCAAAATGATAATGTATTGTTCTCAATACGCTTCAATGAAATATGTTTGCGGTAAATCTTGCTGCACTACAGTATGATATATATGTGAATGAAGTAAGCTTACATTTCTTTTATTAATAAGATAACCCTGCTTTTAATGGCAAGCAATTTATTGGAATTTCATATTTTCATATGCCTGTGTTATGTATCTGAATTGTAATTTTGTCTGATCTGTTCTGAAATAATGCAATTTTATGTGATTACTCAACACTTTTACGAAATTATAACAATACACAGTGCTGGAAATGTGGTATTAATGTGCTATAATATAGATGGTGACTTGCCTAAATTTGTATATTTTCAGAAAGCAATCTGACTGTTTTCAATGTGTATGCAAAGTGTCATGACTTGAATATATTTCTATATTCATACTGTTTCTTTGAATAAGCCTCTTGAATAAGCATTTAAATGGATGCAGCTTATCTACTCTCTCCTGGTTATTTCCAATGCAGTGTTAAACTAATTAAGAATCTTTTAGGGAATTTACTAAAAAAAATCCCTAATCATATAGATGTGTGTATTTCATCGAAGGTCAATGTGAAGGTTTGTTAAATGATTTACTAAAATTAAAAGAGGAATTGGACCTTCTAAACATTTTATAAGTGCTTTCAACCAGCTGTAAATAACTATCCTCTGGGCATGTATGCGCCTGACCAACATCACCTTTTGGGTTGAAATGTTGCATTAAACCTGCTGGAATTCTCTCTGACCTTTTTTCGTAGCATTTACTTCTTTTCAGTAAATGAGCTAATGGAATGGAGTCAGTACACAATCACAAGTCCAGGATGGAGACGGGTGAGGCTACAGACAGTCTGGACCCTAAGTCAGAGATATAGATATCTTCTAAGTGCATGCTATCTCATGAGAACTAGATTGCAGTGTTCAACTAGTTTGGAGAGGCATAGTCGGAGAATATTTTGAAATAGTTTCCTGGAGCACTGTATTCCTTGCAACCAAGTTATGGTTTAGCAGATGTTATAGGTCTTTTGCTGAAATAATAAAAACACTTGTACAGCAGTATCCTGGAGTTGTTGCCTGCTTCCCATTTGTGAATGATTTATTCTTTTAAAAATATAAGCAATGCTGACATTAATATATTTGGATGTCAGGTAGTGATTCTAATTCACAGTGGAGTCCTGTAGCTCAGTGGTTAGAGCACTCACTTTGCAAGCGAGAGATCCGAGTTCAATTCCAGGCAGGGCGAAACCTTTGGCAAGTTTCCTTACTCCACACGCCTAATAATAATACCTCCAAAACCAAAAGCAATAGTAAATTGGTCATTTTCAATCTACGACTGTTTGTGGGACATTGCTGTGCGCAATTGGCTGCTGCGTTCGCCCACAAATATACAGTCAATTCACTTTACGGTGTGTTCTGTGAAGCGCTTTGCGACGTCCTCCCGACGTGAAAAGCGCTATATCACATGCAAGGATTATTATTATTATTATAGCGCGAGCTTCAATCGCTTAGGCTGAAGAGGCATTGATCAGTGAGCAAGAAAAGATTCAGATTAACATATTCATAATAAAAATCAATGGACAAAAGAGACATATTTAAGGAATGAGCAAATTCAGAGTCACACTTGGAATTACAGAGTACAAGGTGAGCCCTGATTACTTCAGAGGCTTGTAAAATGTCAAAGGCAAAATACTGCATCAAAGAATTTTGAAATCTAAAGGAAGAAAATTGCATTAGGTTAATAGACTGCAATCTGTTTTGCAATTAGTTTTAATTGAATTTCACTATAAGGTAATGGTTGTCAATACAATCTTTTGAAGAAGGGAAATGTAGTCTTTGATGTCAAAATCATAAATGTTAACTTTTGAATTTGATACCTATTTGTAGGTGCATTGTTATATCACTTACCACAATTTTCCCCTTAAGATTCTCTATCTAGCTTTGGCACAAGTCCTTTTAGATTTAACCTGAATACAGCAAAACTATGAAAAGAACTTGTGTCTTTATAGCTTTTTATGTCAAAACATCTCAAAGAGCTTCATGCGTAATTACTGTCAAATGCAGTGACTATTTTTCTAGGCAAATGAAGATTCCAATTGCACCAACAAGCTCCCGCAAACAGCCATGAGGGGAATAACCAAGTAATCTGGATCAGGACACAGGCAGAAATTAGATTTTCTTTTTATTATATAATGAGATTTATATCACGGCTTTCGAAATAGGCAGATGGTATCTTCATTTTATCATCTCCACCAATGTAGCACTCCTCCAGTACTACACTATATTGTCAGCTTAGCCCAGAAGCTCAATTCTCAACATGGAGCTTGAACATTGAACCTTCAACCAAAATTGAAAGTTCTGAGCCAAACTAGATCAACTCTTCCTTACCAGCAGCTAATCCGACAAAGGACATGCGACTCTGGAATAATATATAACAAAACATATAAGTATTGTAAGAGAAGAGAAATCCTCCTGAGATCATCAAGTAACCTTGGTAGCATCTAATCCATACAAAAATCAGAACAATAAAAGCAATTTACATTTATATAACACCATGCATGTCAGGGGGACATCTTAAAGAGCTTCACAAACATAGCTGACTGAATATTTTTTTTTCAAAAATTATTATTAATAACAATAATAATAGTAAAAGTGGGAAGCGAGGGTTAGTTTCAAAACACATCTTTACCTTGTTTACAGTTTAGTCTTTAAAAAAAATGGTCTATGTTTAGCACCATGGCAATTTTGATCTCATAATTTCTGAAAGAAATGTATGCACACGTTGACAACCATGTACATTATGCTGTGTAGCGATTGCAGCAAGTCTGACAGTTCCATTTCTGCAATTGGCAAATATCTAGGCAGCAGATTTAACCCTGATTGAAAACCAGTTCTGAGTGGCATACACGTGCAAATGCTAAAAATGGGTATTTTCTTGCTTTGTTCCCTGCATGCTGATTGCACATACATGCTCTATTCATATAATGTAACAACAACAACAAAACGATTACATTTGTATAGCGCCTTTCACGTCGGGAGGACGTCCCAAGGCGCTGAAACATAACAAACTATCTAAGCACCATATATTTATAAGCGGCAAGGAAAAATATTGTATCAATTAATTCAACAGATATTTCTAAGCTGTTGCACCTTACAATGTTTTTTTTGGCACAAAAGGCTATGGCAGTGCATGCTTGCACATTAATGTAGAAATAAATAAAATATTGTACGTACAGTCCATACCTAGTGACAATTAAGGTGAAATCAGAAGTGCTGAATATCAGATTAAGAATGTGAAATGAAGAATTGCTGGACAACAATAAAAAGGATGAGTAAAAAGGAAGCATTATTCATTTTATTACTTCTGTCTGCAACTGTATTTATCTGTGTTTGGACTAATTAATTTCCATCATAGACATTTATTGCCATTATAAATTGCCAAAGACTGGGAAATGAGTTAACGGCTGAACCAGGTTCTTCAAGGTTACCTTCATTATTGTTACCACTTTATCTGCCAGCATCTGCCTCTGAAACATACAGTGTCTGCTGCAGGCAAGTAAGATGTGTTTTTCATTTGTCAACCTTATCTGATAACCTATCTGAGAATGTGTGTTACAGAATTTTTTTGAGTGGGAAAGAAGCTGCCTTGTTTAGGCCAATATCCAAACAGCATATCATCTCTCAGTCACAAGGATATGGGTTCACGCCCCACGCTGAACTTTGAACACATGTCTCAGTTCACATACCAATGCAGTGCTGGGGGGTGTTGCATTGTTGGAGGTGCCACCCTTCGTTTGAAATGTTAAACTGAAGTCCTGTCTTTATGTTTGGGTAGATGTTAAAGATTCCATGACATCTTTTGAAAATTATTTGTATGTTATTGTGCCCTTCACATCAGGAGCTATCTTAAAGCATTTCACATGATTTATTGTGAGTGTATTTTGAAGGTTAACAGAGCAGCATTCTAACTAATTAAACTTTGTACTACTGTTAACCATCACAACAAGAAGTTACATTTATACAGCACATAACATAACATAATATGTAGGAGCAGGAGTAGGCCATTCAGCCCTTCGAGCCTGCCCCGCCATTCAATCATGGCTGATCTTCTAATCTAACTCCAGCTAATAACCTAACCCTGCCTTATCCCCGTATCCCTTAACCCCTTTTGCAATAAGAAATCTATCTATCTCAGTCTTGAATATGTTCAAGGACTGAGCGTCAACAGCCCTTTGGGGTAGTGAGTTCCATACATTCACCATCCTTTGAGTGAAGAAGTTCTTCCTCAACTCAGTGCGAATGGGCTGGCCTCTGATTTTAAGGTTGTGACCCCTGGTTTTAGTTTCTCCAACCAGGGGAAACAATCTCCCACTATCTACTCTATCACACCCTTTGATGATCTTATAGGCTTCTATAAGATCCCCTCTAATTCTTGGGAAGATTTTTTACAGTACATTCCATGTATCATAATTTTACAATGTACTACACTTTCTGTAGATATTAGCACAGGCCAGACATATTTGGGTTCCACTGTAAAGTTCCACCTGGGACTAGATTTGCTCTACTAGCGTAACACTTCAGAGGATGCAGATTTGGGAGAATTGTTGCATTCATATTTAAGCGCTTCGAGACGCTGTCTGTGATGAAGGGCTCCATATAAATGCAAGTTGTTGTTGGTGTTGTTAAAGTTTGAACCCAGCTTCTATAGTTTCTTGAAGAAACCTACAGAAAGCTAACTCCAACATGAAAGATTATTTAAGAATCAAACAAATGCTGGACACTTTTAAATGTTACATTAATAGAGTAAAACTAGAATGTTTATCTACACATTTCCTCAATCTTCACAAGCATCTGAGTTATTTTTAGAGTATATTTTTAAATAAATTATATGAATCTGTATACATATCATGATTCTACACTATACAATAACATGAACTTTTTCATTCTTGTAACCTGGCCCAAATACATATAAATTGCTGATTCCCTGCAAGGCACACAAAAGGCTGTATCATTATTAATGAATATTACCATGAACAAAATAAGTAATTCCATTGTTACCTCTGTGGGATGACTTAGCCAAAAAATCCACAATGCACCTATTTTCCACAATGCATAACTGGATTTAGATCATCATGCTCTTTATGGTCACTTCGCAGCTCATCCAAGCTGTTAAAGCATTTTACAAGCAAATGATTTGTATCAGTGTAACATTGTGGAGTCCTGTAGCTCAGTGGTTAGAGCACTCGCTTTGCAAGCGAGAGACCTGAGTTCAATTCCAGGCAGGGCGAAACCTTGGGCAAGTTTCGTTACTCCACACCCCTAATAATAATCCCTCCAAAAACCAAAAACAATAATAAATTGGTCATTTTCAATCTACAACTGTGGGACATTGCTGTGCGCAATTGGCTGCCGCGTTCGCCCACAAATATACAGTCAATTCACTTTACAGTGTGTACTGTGAAGCGCTTTGGGACGTCCTCCCGACGTGAAAAGCGCTATATCAAATGCAAGGATTATTATTATTGCTATTATTTAACAGTAATGCTGCATGTTTACCATTAATATTGAGCAGGATACCCACACCAAGCATAGGTAGCGCTAAAACCAGACATGGCGTCACACGTGTAATGTACACATTTAATGTGCAGGGGATTTCACCTCCCTTTGTTTTCCCAGTGAACCAAAAGCAAAACCTCTTACACACACCTGTTTCCAGCATCCTGTTTAGACAACCTCAAAACACTAATTGTTTCTGAAAGCATGCCAGACTTCTGAATGACACAACAGCAAATCTTATACAACTGAAGTTACTTGATGCATCCTGGAAGTTATGTACCTGCCAGTGAGTATGGAATGTGAAATCTGGCAACCATTTAGTGTTTGGGGAATGTCCTGGCATCAAACACCACACAAAACACAATCAGGGATAAAGGTCTAAAGTTTGTCTTATTTCCTTTGAGACATTTGGAACCAAATGAATCGGTTTCTACATTTCAAAGCTTGCCAGGTGGTAACAAAAGGTATGAAGCCCTTGCATAAACAGAGGACAATCAATGATTTGCCATGGAAAGTGTTGTACCCCCAGAATTAATTATAAAATTTACAACAACAAATTGCATTAATATAGCACCTTTCACTTTGGGAGGACATCAAAAGGTGCTGGACAGTCAAGGGTTTGCACTTAAGCTGGGGGTTAGATTCAAGAAGGGAGGGGTGTAAAGATGACTAAAGACGCAGTCAAAGAGGAAGGTCTTGAGATGGACCTTGAAGGAGGCGAGGGAAGGAGCAACGTGAAAGGATTCAGGGATGGACTTCCAGAGAATGGGGCAGAAAAGCTAAAAGTCTACCCACCGATGGTGGCTTAGGTAGGACAAGAGATGTGAAGCAGGCCAGTTCCTGCAGAGCGTAGGGAAAGGATAAGTTGATAAGGTTTTAGAAGGTCACAGAGGTAGAGTGGGGATTTAAAAGTGAGGATGAGGTCCTTGAACTCAATTCTTTGGGAGATGGAGAGCAGGGTTGGGATGGGAGAGCATGGTGCAGGAGAGGACACAAGCTGCAGAAGTTTGAACAGTCTGCAGCTTGCGAAGGGCAGGGTTGGGAAGACTGACAAGCAGAGAGCATAATCAAGCCTGGAAATGACAAAAGTATGGATAAGGGTCTGGGCTGCCTGAGGAGAGGGTTAGTGGTGGATGTCACGGAGGTGAGAGAAAGCTGAACAGGTCAAGGCACAGATCTGGACTTTAAGGGATAATTGAGAATTGAACAAGATACAGAGGTTCTATACTAGTTTATTGAGGTGGAGTGTCCATCCATGTATAATAATGCTATCAGCATCTAATGTGAGAAGGTTCTAACGGAAGCCAAATAGGAGAGCATTTAGCCTATGCTGCTACCAACTCCACCACTAAAGCTGTAAAGTCTTGCCTATGAGTTGGAAAATTGTGGGTTCAAGTCCCCATCTCAGGACTTTAACACCTCAACCTTCAAGGCACTGTCCTTGAGTGGTTTAGGTCGTACCTTTCTCACTGTCTTCACTTTGTCTCGACGAATGGCTTCTCCTCCACCCCCCGTACTGTCTCATGTGGTGTCCCTCAGGGCTCTGTCCTCGGTCCCCTCCTCTTCACCCTCTATATGCTCCCCCTTGGTGACATCATCCGCAGACATGGAGTTAACTTCCACATGTATGCGGATGACACCCAACTCTACCTTTCCTCCTCTACTCTCAACTCCACGACCACCGATGTCCTGACAGCTGCCTGTCTGACATCGAGTCCTGGACAAGAGACAACTTTCTTCAACTCAACGTGCGAAAAACCGAGGTCCTCCTGATTGGCTCACGTCAGCGCCTCTGCACCTCAGGCGCCGACACCATCAGCATCCAAGGCTGCACTCTCCACCTCTCAAAGCCAGTCAGGAACGTCGGCGTTTTGTTCGACCCTGAGCTGTCCTTTCTCCCTCACGTCCGCACCACAACTGGCACCGCTTTCCATCACCTCCGGAACATCGCCAGACTACGGCACTACCTTACCCCTCACGCTGCTGAAACCCTGGTTCACGCCTTTATCACCTCAAGGCTGGACTATGGGAACTCTCTCCTCGCCGGCCTTCCCGGCACCTCCCTCCACAAGCTGCAGGTCATTCAGAACTCTGCAGCTCGTGTACTGTCCCGCACCAGGCTTCGCGATCACATCACTCCCACCCTCGCTCGCCTCCACTGGCTCCCCATCCCCCAGAGGATCGAATTCAAGATGCTCATCCTCACCTACAAGGCCATTCACGGCCTTGCTCCCTCCTACCTCTCCAACCTACTATCCCCCTACCTACCTGCCCGTACCCTCCGTTCCTCCGGCTCCGGTCTGCTCCACGTCCCCCGCCCCAATCGCCCTACCATCGGTGGTCGGGCCTTCAGCCTCTCAGCCCCCAGGCTCTGGAACTCTATCCCCCAGTGCCTTTGCCTTGCTTCCTCCCTCTCCTCCTTCAAGACCGGTCTCAAGACCTTTCAAGACCTTTCTCTTTGACTGTGCCTTCAGCTCCCCTCTCGACTCTCTTCCCCCTCCTCCCTCCCTCCCTTCCCTCCCCTCACCCTGACCATTTCCCCCCTGCTCGGGTCATGACCCAACTGTGCAGCGCCTTGGGACGTCCTCCTGGCGTGAAAGGCGCTTTATAAATGGAATCTTGTTGTTGTTGTTGTTGTTGAAGGAACAGTCTATGCTGACACACCAATACAGTGCTGGAGTGTGCTGCAGTGCTGGAGATGCTGTCCTCTGGATGAGTTGTTAAACCGAGGGCTTGTTTGCCTGTTCTGCTGGCCATTAAAGATCCTAGACACTATTTGAAAAGAGAAGGGCGTTTCTCCCAGGGTGCTGCTCAACAATCCTCCCCTCCAAATAAAATTGTCATTCACTTCATAGCGGTTTGTGGGATATTGCTGTGCTCAAATTGGCTGCTTCATTTTCCTTCAAAATACACAGTCACTATACATTCCAATAAATCTTCTGAGTGGTTTGAAACATCTTCCTGTGAAAGGTGCTGTATCAAATGCAAGGATTATTAATAAACTGTTTTCTCAGTTCCCTGCTCTTCCTCCCCCACCCCCATCACCCGCATTGGTACTTTAAGAGTCACTCATGGTAAAGCATTCCAATGTTGTAATAATCCTTTTGTTTAAAAATTCTTCTAATTCTGAACTCTTCCAATGATAATCCTGAACTTGTTACCAACTTTACCAACCAATGAGAATAATCTTTCTCTACTTATCGTTTCAAAAGCTTTCACAATATTAAAGGCAACAAATGGCCCAAGGGCAAAGAATGCTTCACGTGTGTAGAATATTGAATTTGTTCCAAGTTAACTGGACGACAGCGTTAACACATCTATTTCATATGAACCATTTGTAGCTTCAAAATAATAATAATAATAATCCTTGCATTTGATATAACGCTTTTCACGTCGGGAGGACGTCCCAAAGCGCTTCACAGAACACACTGTAAAGTGAATTGACTGTATATTTGTGGGCGAACGCGGCAGCCAATTGCGCACAGCAATGTCCCACAAGCAGTCGTAGATTGAAAATGACCAATTTAATTATTGTTTTTGGTTTTTGGAGGGATTATTATTAGGCTCTGTGTGGTGTAAGGAAACTGCCTGGAATTGAACTCAGGTCTCTCACTTGCACCTCGCAAAGCGAGTGCTCTAACCACTGAGCTACAGGACTACCCACTATACAGCTATGTGGTGGTTCTCACCATCACAGAAGTCCGAGTGTAACCATAGCAACCACCTCAGCATTCTGCAGCACCAACCAATGCAATAAAAACACTCTGACGCTATTCAGTTGACCCGAGAATAACTTATTAAAAATCATAACTATCAAACTGCTCCATATGACTCCAGCACAGGTAATACACTCCAGCAGCAGAGCAAGCTAAACCGCCATTCATAACAACTACTGTTTGTATCTTTTTATATTTTAACTATATCTCCCCCGGAAATCTTACATATACTGCATTGATAAATAATAATAATAATTTTTGCATTTGATATAGTGCCTTATCAGGTTGTCGTCATTGAGACGTCTCACAGAGCTCCAAAGGATTATACTATAAAGTGGTTTGACTGTGTAATTTATGGGTGAAATTTGTGGAAGCTAGTTTAGCACCGTCCCATTTTAAACCTTACTTTTCTTTCCAAGGTTGAGTTGAGTTGTCGCTTCCCAGCCTCGCTCTTTCCTGTCACATCATTCCCTCCATGAACCCCTCCAATCTAGGTTTTGTGCTGCTCACAGCACAGAGGTCAAGGTGACAAATGACATTCTGTTCACCTGTGACCAGGGCTCTCTCTGTCTCCTCAACCTTCTCGACCTCTCGGCCCCTTTCGATACCGTCGACCACTCTTCTTCTCCACAGCCTCTCCTCTCATCTCCACCTCAACATTTCTGTTCTTGCCTGGTTCCATTCTTGCCTTTCCCATCGTCTGCACTTCGTGTCCACTCACAGCTTTTCCTCTAGACCTCGCACTGTCACGTGGAGGGTCCCTCAGGGCTCTGTCCTTGATCCCCTCCTCTTCCATATGTACCCACACTCGTTCGGTGATGTCATCCGCAGGCATGGGGTCAATTTCCACATGATTGCAGATGACACCCAACTCTATCTCGACGCCCCCACACTCAACTCCAGCACCACTGCTGTCCTGGCTAATTGTCTGTCAGACATCAAGTCCTGGATGAGAGCCAATTTCCTCCAGCTGAATGTTGGCAAGATAGAGGCCTTCCTGCTTGGCTCACCTCAATGCCTCCTCACCTCAGGCACTGACAGTATCACCATTCATGAGGTTCACACTTTACTGAGCTAATACAGAACCTCAGTGTCCTGTTCTACCTTTAGCTATCCTTCAACCCCCCCATTTATGACCCATTCCATCTTTCCCCAACTCCACAACTTTACCTGACATTACCCGACTCTGCTACTGCCTCTCAACGCAGGCTGCCGAGAACCTTGTCCACGCTTTCATCATGTCCCGGCTTGAGTACACCAATTGCCTGCTCACTGGACTTCCCAACTCTTCCCTCCACCAGCTGCAACTAGTTTCCTCTCCTGCACCAGGCTCCACAACCTGCTTCAGGTCCCCTGCACCTCCCGTCCCACCACTGTCGGTCGGGCATTCAGCATCTTTGTCCCCACACTTTGGAACTCTATCCCACAATCTCTCCACTTCACTCCTTCTCTTGGCTCTTTCAAGTCCCATCTAAAGACCTTCCTCTTCATCCATATCTTCAGCCACCCTCACCCCTCACCCCCCACTGCCCTCCACCTCTCCTGACCTCAACTCCCAGTTAGGTCCAAAACCCCAGATTGTCCAGTGCCCTGGGTCAATTTTTTGAAGTGAAGGATGCTATACAAGTTTAATTTATTGTACCCAGTAATGTCCCATAACAGCCATGGAGTGAGTAACCAGTTTTATTTGGGGGATTATTGGCCAGAAACTGGGAGAAACTTCCTTCTCTTGTCGAATAGTAGCATGGGTTCTTTAATGTTCACCTGAACAGACGACAGGCTTCGGATTAATGTCTCATCCAAAGGATGGCACCCCTGACAATGGAACAAACCCCATTGGATTGTCACCTAGACTATGTCATTCCAAGTCCCTACTTGAGACTTGAATCCACAATCTTCTGACTTAAAGGTTAGAGTGCTACCACTGTGCCAGCCTGGCACCAATTGTTTGTGGCCAAGACACCAGAAGAAACTCTCTTTTTTTAAATGGTGCTATCTTTAATGCCCAGCTTTACAGTAGACAGGATTCCAGTTTAACATCTTGTCTGAAGGACACCTTAATGCAGCATGTCACCAGAATTGTGTTGGAATGCAAGCATGGACTGTGAGTTCAATGTCCTGAAAGTTCAAAGAACCTGACATGTGTCTTGAACTCATAATCTTTTGACTTAAGGCAAGAGTGCTACCAACTGAGCCAGGCTGACATGTGAAGGCCTTTGTTGTTGTTCCCCTTCTAACAGTCACTTGTGAGAGATAGAGGTCGCCTTCACCGTAGTATAAATAATATTTGAACAGCTTCAGATGCAGTGTTCTCCATAATTCTACAAATAAGCTAGCTCACGAGCAGCAGACCCATGGTTCGCTCAGAATTAAACGATTTACTGTATCATGTAGCCAACAATTCTGTATTCTGTTGATCCTTTTATAAGTGCAACAAGGTCTATAAAGAACAACGAGGACAAGATTTATAATTCTCATTATAGTGTACGAGGAGGTTTTCTTTTTGCCTTTTCAAAGATAAATGAATATCAACTTAAACAAAGGATATTTCTACTCCTTCATGAGTCCAAAACAAGGGGGCATAAATATAAAATAGTCAGTAGAAGATCTAAACAGAAGTTTAGGAGGATTCTTTTTTATGCAGAGGGTGGTGAGAATGTGGAACTTATTGTTGACTGTGGATGAAGCAAAACATATTCTTTTTAGAAGAAAACCAGATGCTAACATAAAGGAAAAGGGAATAGAGGGTTATGGGAGAGGGGATTGGAGGGTGGAGGGGGGGGGGGGGGGGCGTGGGGTTACAATCTTGTTTGCAGTATAAACACCAGTTTGGCTGAATGGATTGTTTCCATGCTGCAATGTTTTATGTACAATACAATGCAAAAATATATGATAAATTCACTTATGTACTTATCCAAATTCAGATTATGGATTAAAGTCATGATACTATCACACTGAAATACATCTTAATTCAGGAGTTAGTTACAGAGCTAACATGAATCTGTATTTCTGTGATTATGGGAAAGATAAATATTAAAATGAACAACTTCCCATGCAGAAATAAAGCCCACATTTACTGCATCAAGATGGTAGATTAGGTATTCTGGAAGGATGAGATGAAGTGGGCCAAAGGGCTTTATTCATCTGAATTTATTTTATAGTTCTTGTGAACATCATAGAGCAAGTCTTAGGATCTGAAAGCTAATGAACACCTTATGTTTCCAAGACTTTTCATTCTCCTAAAATCTGCAGGCTTTTAAAATCCAACCTAGGTGTCATTTAACTTTACATCTTAACCAGTCTCATCTTTTCTCTTATTTTTCAACCTAACTGTTTCTCACTGTGGCTCTTGGCCCTTTAATTAGGTTTTTCAATAAACCAAACAGTCAAGATGACTAAAACATGTTTTGCTGACCGAATGGGGGTGAAATGGAAACACAACTTTATCTGAGGAGACTGAACAGATATGAATAACAGTTCCTGTAGTTTAGGAGGAAGCATTTTATAATAATAATATAATAATAATCCTTGGATTTGATATAGCGCTTTTCACGTCTTCTCGACGTCTCAAGGCGCTTCACAGAATAGACTGTAAAGTGAATTGACTGTATATTTCTGGCCAAAACGCGGCAGCCAGTTGCACACAACAGTGTCCCACAAACAGTCATGGATCGAAAATGACCAATTCATTATTGTTTTGTTTTGGAGGGATTATTATTAGGCGTGTGGAGTAAGGAAACTTGCCTAAGGTTTCGCCCTGCCTGGAATTGAACCCAGGTGTCTCACTTGCAAGGCGAGTGCTCTAACGACTGAGCTACAAGACTCAATTTTCCTGCAAAGAAATGTGTTGCATTGAAATAATCCTAGGACTGACTGTACATAGATGCTTATAATCTGAAGCTATAGAGGGAAAAATGCTATCACACGGATTCTAAGCAAATTTGATGTAAATCAAACAGTAAGCAACGATGTTCATAGTCACCAGATAAACCTAGTTTGTGATCTATCAAAATAAACACCGTGAAGCATTCTAATAACAGTGTAAGACATTGAACTGAAGAAAACTGAACAATTCGGTGTTATATTTAACACTAAGTAAGTACACATTAGTACAATAATTTCAATAATTCCATTTCCGGCTGCTATCTGGTTTGTAATGAAACATCATCTGACATGTGCTGAGACTACAGAGGTATCATTATTTATTCATGGACCAGATTGTCGGATGGAACCATGTATTCATTAGGCTATATCCAGATGTATCCTGAAAATGTCTGACTGATATGTCACTGTTTATGCTTCAGGATTAAAACGTATTATACTTATGCATTTCCAACTCCGAAGTACCAGAGAGTCACAGGATTAATATCATTTTTAGACAGTCAATTAACCTTTAATCTGTTATACTCTGGGCTGCTTTTGTTCCCAAGTCACATTTTCTAACTTTTTTACAGTTTGTATATAGTTGCCTGATCTTCCCTTGTCATTCTCACTTCATCTTGGCTGTTAAGCCCATCCCTGGGCCAATGATTAAGAGTTGCTTCTGGTATCCTCAACCTTCGTGGTTAACTCAATGGATTTTTCTGCCGTTATTTTTATTTTAAATAAATGCTCTATGGATTTTTGCTATAGGTCAGGTTACCGAATAATGATCAAGAAAAAAATCCAGATACTCTCCACCATCAATTCTCAGTGCTATTTCTCTTAAATTCCCTCTTCTTCTGGTTGTGAATCCCTCAACTGTTCAACAGCAACTTTAAATTCATGACTGTGCTTGTCCTATTGCTAACCTTTTCTTCCAGTGGCACTCATTCCTCTTATCCTTGCTCTCATAGTGAAACAGGGCAGTTAAGCAATCCAAGCATCTCACTGAAATACAATGTAATTACAATGCAATTTACATTTATGTAGCACCTTTCATATTTGGAGGATGTCTCAAAGCACTTTATACAGCAGACTGGATAACTGTTGAGAAATTGGCGATTGGAATTTCCATCTCATATACGCACAGAACAATGGCCTATATTACTTTACATCACTGATGGAATGAGATTGAGGGTGTGCGTGTGTGTTGAGGGGTGAACATAAAAGGCGTTTTACAAGTGTAATTTGTTATTGTTGCTGTTGTTTTCCAAGCACACATCAGGCAGATGAGATGGAAGTTTGAGATTCATGCTGTGTTGGTGGGAATCAAACATTGGGGCTGTTTAAATCGGACTTAATTTGGAAGTGGAGTGAACACTAATGACTTAAAGAATTGAATGGGAAAAATCGTCAGCTCCTCTATCAGTGAAATTGACAAATCTTGGCCCCTGTATCGACTGAAATATTAACGTGTAGAAGGTTAATACCCTTCTAATTTATAGATCAGTAAACAAGAGTGGTTTAATGTAAGTAATTGTAACTTCATTATAGTTCTTCATTACACTGTAATCTTCTGTCCAACATGAAACATGTCCAACAAGCTCAGTGGTTAGAGCACTCGCTTTGCAAGCGAGAGACCTGGGTTCAATTCCAGGCAGGGCGAAACCTTGGTCAAGTTTCCTAACTCCACATGCCTAATAATAATCCCTCCAAAACAAAAAAATAATAAATTGGTCATTTTCAATCCATGACTGTTTGTGGGACATTGCTGTGCACAATTGGCTGCCGCGTTCGCCCACAAATATACAGTCAATTCATTTTACAGTATATTCTGTGAAGCACTTTGGGACGTCTAGAAGACGTGAAAAGCGCTATATCAAATGCAAGGATTATTATTATTAAAATGACATCTGCATTCATTAAGGGAGTAAAACACTGTAACAGGTTAATTCCATTTGTCCAAGAACTTGTATCATCTACAATACTTCCTAGTACATGTACTCAGAAGTCCTGAGAATCCACCTATTCTTAACCTGTTAGATCATGTTGTCTTAAAATTTATGATTGCACATAATTAACAAGAATTCATCAATTTAGTGTTAATTTTCAAACATTACTTTCCAATGTTTTAAAAATATCTTCCAAATTAGAGTTAAATACATGAATTTTCCACATTTCGGAGCAGTCATCCATTTTAAAGCAAGTTATTTAAAATTACAGTATATAGGATCTACAGCACCAAAGCAGGCCATTAGGCTCAACTAGTCCAGGATGGTGTTTATACTCTGCATGAGCATCTACCCTTCCTAATCCCCCTCCTTAGCCTTCCCACATACCCCTCTATTCTCTCTTCTCTCTCATGTCTACAGGAATGATCTTACAATTTAAGACTAGATTGAATTTCAGACCAATCAAGAGAGCCTGGAACCAAACAAATTCTCTTCTACTGCTAGGCTGCTCTAATGATCAATTTTACAGAGTTACCATCCTAGGGATGTGACATTCAGTTCAACAGGGATACTGTCATTATTGCACTTTCCTGCAGTCAGACAGACTGCCTGGCCTGCCTGACCCCATTAAGCTTAATGGAGTCATTCTGGGATGGACACATCACAATCTGAGACATGACTGAAGAGAATGGAAAAGGCAGGTCACAGGTAACAGAGAAAAGTGAGGGTTTATCACTACAGATAAAATGTAATTTTAGAAGTTTTTATAGCCATTGATAGAACCTGAAAGAAAAAGACTTCCCCTATAACAGTGAAAGCTGTGGTGTGTTGTATTATTTAACGTGTCGTTATAGTGGCTTATCAATTGTCGAATATAAAAATTATGCTGTATATTAAAAGAGATGCAATTTATTGTCCAAGTTATGAGATATACTTATAGTACAGTCCCATGATAACCCATTTCTTTATAGCATGGAGTCAGATATAATGTGGATGGAGAGTGGATCCTGTTTACTGCATACATTCACTTCCAGCACGCTGAATCTTGTCCTAAAATAGCTGACTTCCAGGTCATTAAGTCACCCTAACATCACTTCCTGTGCACTATGCGCACATGGAAAATAATGTTGGCAGAGATTTGATCACCTGGAAATACCTTTGTGCAAAATGGCTCATCAGGTGACTGCTGATGTCACTTCCTGCTTCATGCATGTGAGGCAAATAGAAAATGATGGCTATGGCAACCTGAAAACCTGGGGTCGGCCATTTATAAGTGCGATAATAATAATAATAATAATCCTTGCATTTGATATAGCGCTTTTAATGTCTTCTCGATGTCTCAAAGTGCTTCACAGAATAAACTGTAAAGTGAATTGACTGTATATTAGTGGGCGAACGCGGCAGCCAATTGCGCAAAGCAATGTCCCACAAACAGTCGTAGATTGAAAATGACCAATTTATTATTGTTTTTTTTTTGGAGGGATTATTCTTAGGCGTGTGGAGTAAGGAAACTTGCCCAAGGTTTCACCCTGCCTGGAATTGAACTCAGGTCTCTCGCTTGCATGGATAACTGGATGCAGGCAAAAACTTTCCACAAAGACAAAGAAAAATGTTATATAGAGTGAAGAATTATACATGAAAACATACATTTGGATTTTTTTTGGAGATCAGCTGGTGTCTGGCATAGGCAGAACTCATCGCCATCCTTAAGATTATACAAAATAAACCACTGAGAATCTCACAAATGCACAAACAGTTTTGTCTGGAATGGAGCACACACTCTTAAAATTTTAAGACAAAATGATCTTGCAGGCTAAAGAATTTTAGGCCTCAGGGAGGTGAACTTTCCAGGAAGCTGACTTATTTTCCAAGTGCTTTCTGTTCCAGGATCAGGTCCAGTGAATTTAATTGAATTTGGATCAAGCAACTGAACATCAGGAGGATTAATTCCCATCAGCCTATCCTGAAACCATGACAATAAAAACTGTATACTTGAATTCGAATTCAAGATCCTCCTCCTCACCTACAAGGCCATTCACGGCCTTGCTCCCTCCTACCTCTCCGACCTACTATCCCCCTACTTACCTGCCCGTACCTTCCGTTCCTCTGGCTCCGGTCTGCTCCACATCCCCCACCCCAACCGCCCTACTGTCAGTGGCCGGGCCTTCAGCCTCTCAGCCCCTAGGCTCTGGAACTCTATCCCCCAGTGCCTTCGCCGCCTCCTCCCTTTCCTCCTTCAAGGCCGGTCTCAAGCCCTTTCTCTTTGACCGTGCCTTCAACTCCTTTCTCGACTCTCTACCCCCTCCTCGCTCCTTCCCTCCCCTCACCCTGACCATTTCCCCCCTGCTCGGGTCCTGACCCAACTGTCCAGCGCCTTGGGACGTCCTCCCGACGTGAAAGGCGCTCTATAAATGGAATCTTGTTGTTGTTGTTGTTGTTGTATTGATGTGTTCTTTTTTTTTACGCCGTATTCACATGAATATTCTTTTCTTTGGTCTTTCAGCATACTTTGTGTTCACCAAAGAATTGATTTGTGCTGTGCCTTGATAGCAAAATGTTTACTTATTGAATATAATTTTCATGAGGCTAATCCCAAGTTGAACCATATAAATATTGATCCTGCATCAACAGTAATGAACACTGAAGGAACTTGACCATAATTATATTTTGTGCAATACATCGGGACCCCATTATAATACATTTTGTTTTAATATGAGTATAAATTCTGCCAATCCTGCCACTCTCTTCGCTCAGTGACACCAGCCTGTTTCATATCCCCCACCTCGCCATTGATGTCCGCGTTTTCACATATCTGCCCCCACTCTTGGGAGATCCATCCTGGAGTTTCCTTTTCTTGACCTTCCTCTTTGACCATGCTTTAGACCATCTTTGAAAAATATTCACTCAAATGACATTTTATTGTCAAGTTTTCAAAATAAAATAAGGGAAGGGTAAAATAAATAAGGACAATAGGCAGAGAACTGAGTGACTCAACTAGTTATCACACAATTCCTTTCACTTCTGGGGCTGGAGTCAAAGCTGATAGCAAGAACACCTCTTCTGTCTGCCAGCGTGTAAAGATCATCCGTGAAATGAATTTGGTCAGCTACAAAACAACCTGTGCAATCTCACAGTATAAATTGACACTAATGTGCCAATTTCACTCAGAGAGCCTTTTTTGTTGGTGTCTGACACATGTGGAATCCTATCCCCATGCTTAAGTATCCAAAATAGACTGAGAGTTCCACATCTGTATGCAACATTGACATGGAATTTTCCTTGTGTCTGGAATACAAGCTCCCTCCCAGCAGGGACTCTTTCTTATGGTTTCAGAATACAACCCTTTTTAGCTAAATCTGGGGACCTCAGACTATGTATTGTGGTATGACTTGGAGCCACCAAATCAGTATTTGGAGAAGCTCAGCACTATCCCACAAGATCACAGGATTGACCCTGAATTGTCCTTTTTCCCCCACATCCGCGCCATGACCGGCGCTGCCTACCACCACATCCGCAACATTGCCAGTCTCCGCTATTGCCTCACCCCTCAGGCTGTTAAAGCCCTCACCCTCTCATTTGTTACCTCAAGGCTCGGTTACGGAAACTCCCTCCTCATCGGCCTACCCAACTCTTCCCTTCACAAACTGCAGATCATCCAAAACTCTGCAGGCCGCGTACTCTCACACACCAGGCTCCGTGACTCCATCACTCCCACCCTCACCCAACTCCACTGGCTCCCCATCCCCCAGAGGATCGAGTTCAAGATCCTTGTCCTCACTTTCAAGGCCATCCATCGGTGGCCGGGCTTTCAGCTTGTCTGCCCCCACGCTCTGGAACTCCATCCCATGGTCCCTTCGCCTCCCTTGCCTCCTTCTCTTTGATCATGCCTTTTGTCACCCTCCTACCTCTCTGCCTTCCCTTACCCCTACACCACCCTCCCCTATGCTCGGGCCCCAACATCTGACTGTTCAGCACTTTGGGACGTCCTCCCTTCATGAAAGGCGCTCTATAAATGTCATTTTGGTGTTGTCTGGATGAAGAAGACTCATTGGCCCATCGGATCTCATCTCTCCAGAACACTCACCCTACCATCCCCTCATCACTGTATCAAGCTGCTTTTTAAATGAGTCTAGTGCCCCTGTCCTCCACCACCTTTACTAGTAACCTGTTTCAGTCTTCGATTACCCTGGTGTCTAAGCTGAAATTGCCCTTTACAACTCTGACGAGGAGAAAGGAGCTCATTTGATTGACAGCCCAGTCTCCAAAAACCAAGGTTCACTTCCTCTCTCGTCGATGTACTGTAGCTGCAGTATGTCCTATCTGCAAAATCCACCACAGCAACTCAACAAGTGTGTTTCAATATTATCGCTCAACCATGTCACCTTCATCAACCTAAACAAGAACAGTGGTATCAAGGGGACACTGGCCCCAAGTTCCCCTCCCAGTTACTCACCATCCTGCTGTCGAGATATATCACAATTCCTTTTTTGTTGCTGGGTCAAAAACCTGGAACTCCTACCCCATACCATTGTTGGAACAATATTGTCACAAAAAACTAGGTAGTTTAAAGAGAAGGTCCACCACCACCTTCTCAGGGCAAACAGGCATGGACAATAAATGCTGATCCTACCAGTGACCTGGGCTGAGTGAATGCTAACAGCAATTCAATAAAATGTGATAATTCATACCAGCTTCAACATAATCATTATCACATTGAATCTATTATCAAACATTGCATTTTTAACCCTAATATAATTTAATAATTTGTTCAATTACCTTGCCATGTTGAATAAGTACAATACAATAGAATTTACATTTATATAGCGCCTTTCACATCACGAGGATGTCCCAAAGTGCTAACGGTGTCGTAGTTGTTACACAATTATGTTTGATCGAAATTTGAATGGAACTTCCCTTTATCAAATATTGTTGCTATCCTTTTCTACACAAGATCACAGGATTAGTTTGGATCAAGAAGGCCCTTCAGGCCATCCAATCTCATCCTTCTAAAACACCCACCCGACTACAACAACAACAACAACAAGATTCCATTTATAGAGCGCCTTTTACGTCGGGAGGACGTCCCAAGGCGCTGTAACTTGATGCTATGATCACCTCCCTATCATAGCATCGAGTTGCTTTTTTAATGAGTCTTCGGCATGACATGAAAGGTGCTATACAAATGTAATATTGTATTTAATGAGTCCAGTGTTGTGATCTCAAACTACTTTCCTGGCAACCTGTTCTAGTCGTTGATTACCCTCTGAGGGAAGAAAAACTTCTTGGCATCTGTCCTGAAATTGCTCGTTACAATTCTAAACCATTATTTCCTCTTATAATAATAATAATCCTTGTATTTGATATAGCGTTTTTCACGTCAGGAGGACGTCCCAAAGCGCTTCACAGAACAGACTGTAAAGTGAATTGACTGTATATTTGTGGGCGAACGCGGCAGCCAATTGTGCACAGCAATGTCCCACAAACAGTCGTAGATTGAAAATGACCAATTTATTATTGTTTTTAGTTTTGGAGGGATTATTATTAGGCATGTGGAGTAAGGAAACTTGCCAAAGGTTTCGCCCTGCCTGGAATTGAACTATGGTCTCTCGCTTGCAAAGCGAGTGCTCTAACCACTGACCTACAGGACTCCACTTATTCTATTCTCTTGTTGCATTCTAACGTATTGATCTATGTTTACTTTTTCCAGGCCATTTAAAATGTTGTACATCTCTATGAGGTCCCCTCTGAGTCATTTGTTTTAATGAATAATCTCTTTTAAGGAAAACCTGCCTTGTACTGTTGCTTTCACCAGAATCTTACACAACAATGGATCTGTATCTTTGCTTCAGTAATTCCCTCTTCCTTAAAAATTAACAACATATATTTTGGGAATTTTAATTTCAAGCATCAGCTGCAGAAATGTACTATAAATAATAATAATATTTGTATTTAATATAATGATTTTCATGTCAGGAAGACATCTCAAAGTACTTCATAGGTATACTATAAAGTAACTGTGTATTTTGTAGTCGCACACGGCAGCCAATTTGTGCATTACAATGCCACTGTTGCGCACAATAGTGGAAACATATGTGATCACATTCACCAGAAATTTACAAGCTTCAGATGGCAGCCTTGCATGACAGAAGAGCAAAATTCTAAAGCCCTTTTAAATGCAGGGATGTGTGTTGCTATCTTTTCCGTATGGATGCACTTGACTATTAATTGATGTTAGCATTGAGAAGCAGCAGGGCACCTAGCCTAAATCCAAGCCCAATAAATACAGCTCCAGTGTACATTTTCTCCTAAGAATAGTCCTTGGATTTGATTTATTGATGTGCACTTTTTGAAATCACATTGTTTTATTAAAGGGGNAATATTCTGTGATGAATTATTGCTTAATCCTAAAATTATAAAGGGAAGTGCTTGGACACTTATCAATTTCTTTGGATTTCTTGGCTATCCTATTCAAAGCTCACAATGAATAATAGCCTGAAATTCATCATGGTCTCACCCTCTGAAACTGTATTATCTTAAAATATAAGATTGTGCAGAATTGTGGAGAAAAATTCAATTCAAATTGAAAATCATAGTTTTTAAAAAATAACCCAATTCCAAATGAAGACTTGATTAAAGAATTTTTTACAATCGTAAAACATAGGACAAAATCGTCTGAAAGGCTGATACTCGATGGAATTGTGAGACTGGTGGTTCAAAGCATTCTTAAAGCAGACATATTGAGGCATATTTATGTTGATAGATAAAACTACCAGTTCAACAGCAATAATTCTACATAAATTTTACATGTATGCAGCATCTTTAGAGTTAGGAGGACATCTCAAAGTGCTTCACAGCCAACTGGGAGCCTGAACTGGTGAGTGGGGGCCCTGAGTAAGGAGGAGAGGAAAGGTGACCAAAGGTCTTAAGGTGGGCATTAAAAATCGGGAGGGAGGGGAGGGGATGAGGTGAGGAGGAGTTCCATAAAGCGTGGTTAGAATGGTTGAACTTTGGCATCATCTAACCATTTCTTCTGACATCTAACATTTTATTCCATTTTGTTCAACTGTGATGGTATGATATACTATGAGCCTTGAACCGTTGCCAAGGTTTTCATTAAAAAAGTTGCTTCTCTTTTCTTTACCCAGAGTGTAATGAGTGACTGGAACAGGATGCCAGGAAAGTTGAGATTAGGATACTGTACTCATTGAAAATGCATTATAATGCTGTGATGGGAGGACAGTAGGGTGGGTATTCTGGAATAATAATAATGTAATAATATTATAATAATCCTTGCGTTTGATACAGCTTCTTATCATGTTGTTGAGGTGCCTCAAAGCACTTCATAGCATATACTGTAAAGTAGTTTGACCGTGTATTTTGTGGGCCTAGTGCTAGGTTGAGATCGAATGGACAAAGGAACTTCTTCATCCAAACTATTATAATAATAATAATCCTTGCATTTGATATAGCGCTTTTCACGTCGGGAGGACGTCCCAAAGCGCTTCACAGAATATACTGTAAAGTGAATTGACTGTATATTTGTGGGCGAACGCGGCAGCCAATTTGCGCACAGCAATGTCCCACAAACAGTCGTAGATTGAAAATGACCAATTTATTATTGTTTTGGGTTTTTTGGAGGGATTATTATTAGGCGTGTGGAGTAAGGAAACTTGCCCAAGGTTTCGCCCTGCCTGGAATTGAACCCAGGTGTCTTGCTTGCAAAGCAAGTGCTCTAACCACTGACCTACAGGACTCCACTTATTCTATTCTCTTGTTGCATTCTAACGTATTGATCTATGTTTACTTTTTCCAGGCCATTTAAAATGTTGTACATCTCTATGAGGTCCCCTCTGAGTCATTTGTTTTAATGAATAATCTCTTTTAAGGAAAACCTGCCTTGTACTGTTGCTTTCACCAGAATCTTACACAACAATGGATCTGTATCTTTGCTTCAGTAATTCCCTCTTCCTTAAAAATTAACAACATATATTTTGGGAATTTTAATTTCAAGCATCAGCTGCAGAAATGTACTATAAATAATAATAATATTTGTATTTAATATAATGATTTTCATGTCAGGAAGACATCTCAAAGTACTTCATAGGTATACTATAAAGTAACTGTGTATTTGTAGTCGCACACGGCAGCCAATTTGTGCATTACAATGCCACTGTTGCGCACAATAGTGGAAACATATGTGATCACATTCACCAGAAATTTACAAGCTTCAGATGGCAGCCTTGCATGACAGAAGAGCAAAATTCTAAAGCCTTTTAAATGCAGGGATGTGTGTTGCTATCTTTTCCGTATGGATGCACTTGACTATTAATTGATGTTAGCATTGAGAAGCAGCAGGGCACCTAGCCTAAATCCAAGCCCAATAAATACAGCTCCAGTGTACATTTTCTCCTAAGAATAGTCCTTGGATTTGATTTATTGATGTGCACTTTTTGAAATCACATTGTTTTATTAAAGGGGAAATATTCTGTGATGAATTATTGCTTAATCCTAAAATTATAAAGGGAAGTGCTTGGACACTTATCAATTTCTTTGGATTTCTTGGCTATCCTATTCAAAGCTCACAATGAATAATAGCCTGAAATTCATCATGGTCTCACCCTCTGAAACTGTATTATCTTAAAATATAAGATTGTGCAGAATTGTGGAGAAAAATTCAATTCAAATTGAAAATCATAGTTTTTAAAAATAACCCAATTCCAAATGAAGACTTGATTAAAGAATTTTTTACAATCGTAAAACATAGGACAAAATCGTCTGAAAGGCTGATACTCGATGGAATTGTGAGACTGGTGGTTCAAAGCATTCTTAAAGCAGACATATTGAGGCATATTTATGTTGATAGATAAAACTACCAGTTCAACAGCAATAATTCTACATAAATTTTACATGTATGCAGCATCTTTAGAGTTAGGAGGACATCTCAAAGTGCTTCACAGCCAACTGGGAGCCTGAACTGGTGAGTGGGGGCCCTGAGTAAGGAGGAGAGGAAAGGTGACCAAAGGTCTTAAGGTGGGCATTAAAAATCGGGAGGGAGGGGAGGGGATGAGGTGAGGAGGAGTTCCATAAAGCGTGGTTAGAATGGTTGAACTTTGGCATCATCTAACCATTTCTTCTGACATCTAACATTTTATTCCATTTTGTTCAACTGTGATGGTATGATATACTATGAGCCTTGAACCGTTGCCAAGGTTTTCATTAAAAAAGTTGCTTCTCTTTTCTTTACCCAGAGTGTAATGAGTGACTGGAACAGGATGCCAGGAAAGTTGAGATTAGGATACTGTACTCATTGAAAATGCATTATAATGCTGTGATGGGAGGACAGTAGGGTGGGTATTCTGGAATAATAATAATGTAATAATATTATAATAATCCTTGCGTTTGATACAGCTTCTTATCATGTTGTTGAGGTGCCTCAAAGCACTTCATAGCATATACTGTAAAGTAGTTTGACCGTGTATTTTGTGGGCCTAGTGCTAGGTTGAGATCGAATGGACAAAGGAACTTCTTCATCCAAACTATTCTTGTAGTCTTGTGATTTAAAGATAATTCATACAATCTGTTGTCTTGTGATTTAAAGATACTTGATACAATCTTCACATTAATCTTTATTTCTTAACTCATTATAAACAAAGTTTAAAATGAATGCATTGCAAAGCAAACTATTCTGACTATATCACAGGAATCGCTGTGATGACCAGTGTATCTATCATAATAAGGGGTCAACTAATCGTTATTAAATGTTTGATCCCTGTAATGATCTTTGACGACAACGTTTCAGCAATTGAAATTAATGGAACATATACAATGGCAATTATGAACAGAAATAAAGAACTTACATACATAAATATCATATAAATTATTTATCAAAGTATTTCCACATATGAAAGTTTATTGCAAAGATAATAGCACATTGTGGCTTATTTAAAGTAAAGAGTAAATAATGCCATTAATATCATTGTGCCCCTATATCTACACAACTTACAAAGATTAGTCCAGTGTCCATGTTAAACAGCCAGACAGAGAAATAACATAACATAACATAACATAACATAACATAACATAACATAACATAACATAACATAACATAACATAACATAACATAACATAAACATAACATAACATGTAGAAGCAGGAATAGGCCATTCGGCCCTTCGAGCCTGCCCCGCCATTCAATCATAATAATAATAATCCTTGCATTTGATATAGCGCTTTTCACGTCGGGAGGACGTCCCAAAGCGCTTCACAGAACACATTGTAAAGTGAATTGACTGTATATTTGTGGGCAAACGCGGCAGCCAATTGCGCAGAGCAGTGTCCCACAAACAGTCGTAGATTGAAAATGACCAATTTATTATTGTTTTTGGTTTTGGAGGGATTATTATTAGGCGTGTGGAGTAAGGAAACTTGCCCAAGGTTTCGCCCTGTGCCTGGAAGATCATGGCTGATCTTCTAATCTAACTCCAGATAATAATCTGACCCTGCCTTATCCCCATATTCCCCAGGGGAAACAATCTCCCACTATCTACTCCATCATGCCCTTTGATGATCTTATAGGTTTCTATAAGATCCCCTCCAATTCTTCTATGTTCTAGAGACCACAAATATATAAAGAATGAAAAAAAGGTAGCCTTTGACAACATTCTCTAGCCATGAATAATATACATATCAACAAATCGTGAACCTGCAGCAGTTCCTTGAAGTTGTTTTATCATCTTCATCTGAATCAACTGAGGGGTGATTGTTTCAATGCAGAATCTTTCCAACACAGTCAAAAAGTAATGTCTAAGTTTCTCCTAAGTGTGAAGTTGGTAAAACTGTGAAGGAGCTTGTAACTCAATCTGAAGACAGTAGCCATGAGCAAGGTAAGGTTGAAGTAGTTTATCCTCTTGTCAGCTTCACCTTGTAGCTTGTTTTTTAAGAACATAGAGAAGGGTTGTTTCTGCAGACCGCTGCCAAAATCGCAGTGATGAATGCCATAGTCTCATCCTTGCCGGCTGCAATCCTTCCTCCACTTGCAACTTGTACATTCCTGCATTCTCAATGGAAGGCTGCCCATTTAGAAGGCCACTGCTGAAAATGTCCATTAGTCCTCGGTTCATGGGGACGTGTCATTGTTTAGAACACTAAGTGATACTGCAGAAGTAATAGGGCAAAGGAAACAGTTCCAATCACTTGGGGTTCGGCTGTTGGGGTTGGGAGGGTGGTGTAGGACATCAGCAACACCATGGTTCCCATGAGGAAAGTAGACACCCACAGAATCAACATGTTCTCCAACAAAGAGATGCTGGGGACATTCAAAGTGACCCCACGGGTCAACAACAATCTCATTTATGTAGCACCTTTCACATGAGGTAGCGTCCCGGAGCGCTTGGGTCCTGCACAAGGCAGGGGTAGGAGCGACCGTTGAGACCACAATGCAGACAATAGTACGCAAGTGACTCCAAACATTTTGAAGGACAAACTCAACCTGCATATGAATGACAATTATCCGTTCTATTACCTCTGGCAAAAGGCCACACCATCTGTAAGTATGATTTTGTTCCTTTGTTGTTCAGGCATTTTGAACAGGTACTTTGCTTTGAAAGAAAATATTTGTTCTGATCTCTGGATGGAGTCACGCAGATTTTTTTTCTCAAAACTAACGGATCTTCAAATATACGACTTTTGCAAATTGGTAGTTTGAGTAAAGATTTAGCATATTCTTCCCCGCCCCCTCAGAAGAATGTCTAGCAAATTGTGAAGTTGTATCATACATATTAAAACTTGTGCAGTGAATACTGTTATACTGTTACCAACAATAACTTTGTTCTGAAACATTGCTCCCAAATTGCAAAGGCTTCTCGATTCCAGGACTCAGTGAGAGGAAAGCATCTTCTCTGCACTAAGTTGAGAGAATCTCTGAGAAGGGGAGCTGCTTCTTGCTATACACACACACTGCAAGAGATACATATATATGTCTAAAAGCAGCAATAGCTGAAATTGAAGAATTAAAGAACGTGCCTGCTGCTCAATCTTCCTTGATGGTCCTTGAACAGTAACCTGAAGCTTGTCAGCTCTTGGTCATCTATTTGTCATAGATGACCACTGGTGTTAAAAGCTTCAAAAATGACAGAATTTGAACAGGAAAATACACTGCATTGAACCCCACTTGTTAACACTAACAACTGCTTGCATTTATATAGTGCCCTTCACGTGGGGCAGAGTCTCGGAGCACTGAGTGAGAACCAGTTAAGGTTTTTACTGTTATAGTGTGGAAATATTTGTGCTAAAAGGTCTATGGAATTTTGTATGTATTTTAGCAGAATATGTCTTATACTTTCCCCCAAATACCATTCATTTCAAATTATTTTGTTGATTGAGAATTATATGGAATTGATCCTGCAGTTCTCATGATGACCTACATTGCATAGACCCTAACACATCCGCTCTCTGCTGGACAGATTGTGTGCAGTGAGACCAAAATGTTACGAAATAACAAGGGGCAGAAAACACTAGTGGGAATAGTTTATAAACCCCCGAACAGCAGTCACAGTATTGCACAGAGTATTAACCAGAAAATTAGTGGAGCATGTAGCAAAGGAAATACACTAATAGTGGGTGATTTTAATCTTCATATAGATTGGGAAAACCAAATTGGCAAAAGTAAGTTAGAGGAGGAGTTTATAGAATGCATTAGAGATAGATTTCTAGATCAGTTTGCTGAGGAACTAACCAGGGAACAGGCTATCCTAGATCTTGTTTTGTGTAATGAAACAGGGCTAATCAGCAATTTGGAAGTTAAGGCTCCTCTAGGGCAGAGTGACCATAACATGATGGAATTTAGCATTAAGTTAGAGAGTGATATAGTTAAGTCCGAAGCAAGGGTCTTAAATTTAAATAGAGCCAAATTTCCAGGTATAAGAGAGGATTTAGCTAAAATAGACTGGGGAACTAGATTAAAGGATATGACAGTAGACCAGCAATGACAAACCTTTAAAGATATAGTACATAATTCCTAGTGATCACATATTTCCTTGAGGAATAAAAATACTATGGGAAAAGTGGTTCAACTATGGCTAACTGGAGCAGTTAGGGAAAGTATAAAATTAAAAGAAGAGACCTATAATACTACCAAAAAGAGCAGTAAACCCGAGGGTGCGAGGGCTTCAGAGATCAACAAAGACAAACTAAGAAACTGATTAGGAGGGAGAAAATGGATTATGAGGACAAACTAGCTAGGAAAATAAAGACAGACTGCAAGAGTTTTTAAAAATACATAAAGGGGAAGAGACTATCAAAAGTGAATGTGAGCCCATTACAGGCAGAGACAAGAGGAATTATAATGGGGGATAAAGATATGGCAGAATCATTAAACAAATACTTTGCTTCTGTCTTCACGTTAGAAGACACTGAAAACGTACCAAAAATAGAGGGGAACCAAGAAGCTAATATTAGTGAGCAATTTAGGGAAATTAACATCAGTAAAGAATTAGTAGTAGGGAAACGGTTGGGATTGAAAAATAACAAATCACCTGGACCTGATGTCCTGCATCCTAGGGTTTTAAAAGAGGTGGCTGCTGAGATAGTGGATGCCTTGTTTTTGATCTTCCAAAATTCTCTGGATTCTGGAACGGTTGCCATTGATTGAAAGATCGCAAATTTAACACCACTATTTAAGAAGGGTGGGAGAGAGAAGGTGGGGAACTATAGACCAGTCAGTCTGACATCGGTGGTATGGAAAATTCTAGAATCCTTAACTAGGGACGTCGTAGTGGGTTACTTAGAAGACCATAACATGATTAGGCAGAGGCAACATGACTTTACAAAAGGGAAGTCATGCTTAACAAATCTTTTAAAGTTTTTTGAGGATGTAACTAGCAGGTTAGATAGGGGGGAACCAGTAGATGTAGTATATTTAGATTTTCAGAAGGCATTCAACAAGGTGACACACAGAAGGCTGCTACACAAGATTAGGGCCCATGGAATTAAAGGCAATATATTAGCATGGATCGAAGAGTGGCTAGTGGGAAGAAAACAGAGAGTAGGGATAAATGGGTCCTTCTCAGATTGGCAAGATGTCACTAATGAAGTGCCACAAGGATCAGTGCTTGGGCCTCAACTATTTACAATCCATATCAATGATCTAGACAAGGACATAGAACTTAAAATATCTAAGTTCGCGAATGATGCTAAGCTAGGTGAGAGAGTAAGCTCTGAGGATGACACAAAAAGATTGCAAACGGATATAGATAGGGTAGGTGAATGGGCAAGAAGGTGGCAGAAGGAATATAATGTGGGGAAGTGTGATAATAATAATAATCCTTGCATTTGATATAGCGCTTTTCACGTCAGGAGGACGTCCCAAAGCGCTTCACAGAACACACTGTAAAGTGAATTGACTGTATATTTGTGGGCGAACGCGGCAGCCAATTGCGCACAGCAATGTCCCACAAACAGTCATGGATTGAAAATGACCAATTTATTATTGTTTTTGGTTTTGGATTGATGTTATTCACCTAGGTAGTAAAAACAGAAAAGCAGATTACTTTCTAGAGGGGAAGAGGATAGATAGTGTTAGTGTTCAGAGGGATTTGGGTGTCCTTGTACACCAGTCACAAAAAGTTAGTATGTAGGTACAGCAAGCAACTAGAAAAGCTAATGGCATGTTGGCGTTTATTGCAAAAGGGTTAGAATACAAGAATAGGGAAGTCTTGCTGCAACTGTATAGGGCCTTGGTGAGACCGCACCGAGAATATGTATGTAGTTTGGGTCTCCTTATTTAAGAAAGGACATACTTGCCTTAGAGGGGGTGCAGCGTAGATTCACTAGGTTAGTTCCTGGGATGAGGGGTTTAACCTATGAGGATAGGTTGAGTAAACTAGGCCTATATTCTCTAGAATATAGAAGAATTAGGGGTGATCTTATAGAAACATATAAGATACTTATCGGGCTTGACAGAGTAGACAGTGTGAGTCTGTTTCCCCTGGTAGGAGAATCTATAACTAGGGGTCACAGCCTTAAGATTAAGGGTCAGCCCTTTCGAACAGAGTTGAGGAAACACTTCTTCACTCAGAGGGTAGTGAATTTATGGAATTCTCTACCCCAGAAGGCTGTAGATACTCAGTCCTTGAACATATTCAAGACTGAGATTGATGGATTTCTAAAGGATAGAAGGTTTAAGGTTATGGAGATAAGGCGGACAGATGGAGTTAGGTTAGAAGATCAGCCATGATCTTATTGAATGGCAAGACAGACTCGAGGGGCCGAATGGCCTACTCCTGCTCCTATGTTCCTATGTTCCTATAGGCATCAATGACACTTGCAATAGACCTGTTGAGGATTGATAATTTTGGATTATTTGTAGTGACTGGTATAACATTAATAATGGAAGCAGTCTAGTTCTCTCTTCCATCAGAAAGCGCCTTGAAACCAATCCCCCCAAAATGCTCACTGCTGCCTGCTGTTATTTCATAGTTAAATAGAAGAACAATGACCATCCTACGTAATGTGGTGAGTTCAAAATATTTGGTCTGATGCACTCTCATGATGAATTATGTATTTCCTCCGCTACCAACAAGTAAAACTTAATATAATTTTTGTTGTAACAGAGCAAGCTCAGATGGGGGTCTTACTGTAATAAAGCCACAATCTATTGGCACCTTGGGAAATGAAACTACAGCTATCCCTGGTCCTAACAGGGGGATTCATAATCTTTGGATTAAAATAAATCTGATACAATGCTATGTATGCTTATGCACTACCATGAGTAATTGTTATATCTGATATTGCTACTTTCTCTTTCACAGTTATGGTGGATTAAACGTGCCTTGCTGTTGTGGAAATAACAGAAAAAAAATTAAAAGAAGACAACCATGGAATTCATCTAAATAAATTGGTATTATTGAGATTGATGATAAAGGTAATGGAAATATTAAATGTATTGTTTTTCTCAGATCACCATGTACCGTTCAGAGTGTCCAGCAATGGTTCTGGGAATAATACCAGTGGGCAACAGAGATAGTTGTTTCACTTCATCCGCTTTTCCTGTCACATATGAGGCAATCTCTTTGTGAGTAGCAAATTCAAACCTAAATAGCAAAAGATTACTGTGAAGTGGAAGAAAGAAATCAATTCACTGTAATGGAAGATTATATATATTGTTAAAACAAAACTGTCTTGGATGGTATATTATATACGATTTTAGGGACTCAGGTGACTACAAATTGGTTTGAGTTTTCTTGTCATGATTTATGATGCCATCAATCTAAGATTGTGTTTCAAGATGTGTAATATTCTCTGATTGAGCTGTATTCTGTTTGTCTCAGCAAGAAATTCTGATGTTGTGTACATGCAGAGAATAATGTAAATTACAGGGTCTCTAGAGCTGAGCTGGTTCCAACATGACTTGCTTGGCAGAAGAATGTCAGAATCGTGTAAACCCTCTGGCACAGTCTTGGTTGTTTGGTTCCGTATGAGGTGGGTCAGGAGTTCTCCGGGGTATTGCTGATGACAGAGCAGCCAGCCTGGCTCATCAGCAGGACCTGATCATTGGGAGCAGGGATTCTTCCCACTTGGCTTCTCGTAACCCGGGCATTCGTAAGCATGGTGACGACCATCTGACTGACCTAAAGCAAAATAGATATTACAAATTGAGATGAGGCCATAGACCCCTAGGCTCTAGCCTGGTGCTAGTTCATCCTCGAGAGATAATAAAATAATTGTGATCCCAATTCCTTTCCTCACTACCTGTACCTTTTTACATTCGCCCTGGGATGCTACCCTGCGTGAGAGGCACTATATAAATGCAAGTTTTGTACTTGCTTCCTGTCACCTACCACCTCCATCCCAAGCAACTCTGACTTGGAAGAGAGGAGTGATTGGGGGGGAGTAAGAACAATATCAACAGCAACAAGATTACATTTGTATAGTGCCTTTCACATTGGGAGGACGTCCCAAGACGCTGGACAGCGTACAGCATTTCAGACCCAAGCTGGGGTCAGGGAGGAGAAGGGAGGGGAGGGGAAGAGGGGTGACTGATGGCATGGTCGAAGAGAAGGGTTTTGAGGTGGGACTTGAAGGAGCCTAAGGAGGGGGCGAGGCGGAGTGATTGGGGGATGAAATTCTAAAGGTTGGGGGCAGAGTGGCTGAAGGCTCCCCTACCAATGGTGGGGCGGGTGGGTCGGAGGACATGGAGTAGGCCGGAGCTGGCTGAGCGGAGGGAGCGGGAGGGTTGACTGCAAAATGTTGGAAAAGTTATTGATCTATAAGTATTCAGAGCTACGAAATGAATATTTTGATACGCCCGTGATCTACTTTGATGAGACTTCAACTGAAGGTGTCAATTAGCTTTACATAATGTCAGCAGTTAGTCAAATATCCTCCAGCAGCTGTTTTAGTTGACTACATGTAAACAGTGAATCGTATCACATCCTTCAGCTAACACTACCAAAAACAATTGTCAGTTTGGCATAGAAGTGATGACTGGACAATATTTGATAAGATACACTTGCCCTGATTCATAATGATATATACCGGAAAGATTTTGGGCTTCCTGAAGAAACCGGGGACCTAGTTTTGGCCGTATCGCTGATGTAAATAAAGCATTTTGAAGGGAATAGCCACTTCCTCCTCATCTTTGCAAATGAAGAATGCAGCGTCTTTTGCACAAAAATCTTAAGGTTATTATTGGTTTCTGGGGGTAAAAATTTATTCAAAAAATAAATATTTTGGTTACTCAATGGCTGCCATGTTTTGCCCAAAAAATAAATTCATTTCAATTTATTATATATCCTATGAAGCACTTTGAGACATCTGAATGATGTGATAAGACGCGATTTCAAATGCAAGGATTATTCTTATTATTATTACTACATATTTTCCATGCATCTTGTAAACATTCTATTGGAGAAAATAAAAATTAATAGGAGGTGATCAACTCTATTTAATGACAGCCGATCTTTCAAACCCACGTTCACTCATTCTATACTTTTCTATATTTTCTATAAGATAAAACATTATCCAATTCTAATGTGACCATAGCCTGTTTCAGTGTCAGCCTAGCTCATATGGAATCCTGTAGCTCAGTGGTTAGAGCACTCGCCTTGCAAATGAGAGACCTGAGTTCAATTCCAGGCAGGGCGAAACCCTGGACAAGTTTCCTTACTCCACACGCCTAATAATAATCCCTCCAAAATAAAACAATAATAAATTGGTCATTTTTGATCCACGACTGTTTGTGAGACACTGGTGTGCGCAATTGGCTTCCACGTTTCGCCCATAAATATATGGTCAATTCATTTTACAGTCTATTCTGTGAAGCGTTTTGAGACATCGAGAAGATGTGAAAAGCACTATATCAAATGCAAGGATTATTATATTTTATTATATGGTAGCAATCAGAAGGTTCTAGGTTCAAGATCCGTATCGGGATTTTGAACTCACAGTCCAGACTGGCACTCCAATGCATTGTCAGAGGTGCTGTCCTTTGAATGAAACATTAAACCTAGATGCCACCTGCCTGTTTAGGTGGATGTTAAAGATCCCAGAGCGCTATTTGAAAAGAAAAGTGAGTTTCTCCTAGCATTCTGGCCAACAATCAATCCTCCAAAGGAAACTGGTTATTTACTTCATGGATGTTTGTGTGACATTGCTGTGTGCAAATTGGCTGCTGTTTTCACCAACAAAATACATAGTCATTATATAGCAAAAATCGGATTATAAAAGATCTGCCATGCTCTCATTAACTGGTAGCACAGGTTCAGGATGGATAGTCTCTCCTCTTCCTGTAGTATCGCAGAGTGCCTAGCAAATGTGGAATTGTACTACAGGGGAGGTGAAAATTTGCAGAAAAAAAGACATGTCCCTCCTGAGGCCCGCAGAAGTCTTCAGTCCTGTTTGATTTTTCACACGTTGTTCAGACTGGAGACAGCCCAGTCCGAACAAGTGCAAATATGTAACTTAGTAATTTAGTGGAATTTCAATTTACAATGTTCACCTCACTCATAAACCTCAACTATTTTTGAGGATGCTCAGATCCAGCTTCACTTTGTGTAAAGCTTTCTTTGCAATCTCATTTGTGTAATAGACATAACAACAACAACAACAACAACAAGATTCCATTTATAGAGCGCCTTTCACGTCGGGAGGACATAAATGTTTTCTTGGAAGTATAAGTTACATTTAAATTTAGAACTCAATACGCCTAAGTGTCAATTTCCATTTATACCTGTGTTATAATTTCAGCAGCTCTACAATTTCCTTCCCATATACAAAATACCAGTAATTTCCTTATTAATCATGTACCAGTGTTATTCTGCAGTGATAATATCCCAGTATTCTCTTGTTCCTCTCAATCAATATAATTTGAGCTCCACATTTACCTGCCATCAGCACTGCTTCCTGTTTTATCTGTATGATCAGACACAACAAGCATGGGAATGAGTCACCGTACTGTGATTTAATCTTATCCTTCAAACAAGGTCTACAATACCTTCACTTTCATAATATGACATTATGCGATCGGCTTAATTAAATTTAGCACTGTCTGACTCATTCCTTATTATCCATAATTCTGTGTTTATATTATGCAATATATTACACATCAGCCTGGCTCAGTTGGTAGCACTCTGAGTCAGAAGGTTGTCAGTTCATGCCCCGCATTGAGACTTTCAACTTACAGACTAGCTAATACTTCAGTGCAATGCTGGGGGAATTCTGAATTGTTAAGTTGATGACATTTGGATGAGATGTTGAACTGAAGGCCCATCTGCCTGTACAAGTGGATGATAAAGATCCCATGGCACTATTCAAAAAGAGAAGGGAGTTTCTCCAAGAGCCCTGGCCAAAAGTCCGCCAGATAGAATTGATCATTCACTTCATAGCTGTTTATGGGACATTGTGTGCTTAATTTGGCTGCTACATTTGTTCACAAACACAGTCACAACACTTCACAGAAAAATTTTGTGAAGGGCTTTGAGACATCAAATGCTTCTCGCTACTCGCCGTCCATGAGCGCGGCCACACCTTCCTGCAGGCTTACTGCTGCTCGGAGTGCGGCCTGACATTCAAGTGGTCACCCCACTCCAGTACCATGTGCGGTAGCACACGGCGAGAGACCCTACCACTACTCCAACTGCGTCAAGACCTTCAAGAACTCCTCCAGCCTCTCCCGGCACCGGCACATGGGTGAGAGGCCGTATTGATGCTCACTGTGCGGTAAGACCGTCACCCAGTCCTCCAACACGCAGCAGCACCAGCGTGCCCACAGGGGAGAGCAGCTCTACGCCTGCCCACTGTGTGCCAAGATCTTCACCCACTTCTCCAACCTCCTCCTGCCCAGCGCACACATACAAGTGCGGCCTGTGCGGGGAGGCTTTTATCATGGCTTTCTATCTCCAGCCCCACCTCAAGACTCATGCCTACGCCCAGGTGGTGAAGATGATAACAGAGATGCCCATCACCGCCATCACCACCGTCCTTCCCGGTATGTCTCAAGACTATCCTCTTCAACCCCACCTTCGGCCACCCTCCTACCTCTACCCTCCCAGGCCTCCACCCCTCCTGATCCCAACCCTGAGCTCTGGTCTGAATTCCTGACTGTCCAGCACCTTGGGACATCCTCCCAAAGTGAAAGGTGCTATACAAATGTAATTTGTTGATTGTTGTTGTTGTAACAAAGTCAGATATGTAAAACGTCTTTGCAATATACGAGACACTCCAAATCTCTGACATGGTACATAATGATCATTTGTGGAGCCTTGTAGCTCAGCAGTTAGAGCACTTGCCTTGCAAGTGAAAGTACCCAGGTTCGATTCCTGGCAGTGCGAAATCTTAGGCAAGTTTCCTTATTCCACACGCCTGTTTACCCAGCAGTGAGTAGGACCCCTGCTGTTAGTCAATTGGTGGATCGCTTTTCCGAGGATAATAATCCCTTCAAACCTTTGGTAAAAAAAAATTGGGTCACTCAATCCATGACTGTTTGTGGGACATTGCTGTGAGTAATTTGCTGCCATGTTTTGGCCACAAAATTATACAGTCAATCCACTTTACAGTATATCCTGTGAAGCGCTTTGAGATGTCTTGAAGATGTGATGAGGCACTATATCAAATGCAAGGATTATTATTATTATTGTTATAAAATCACCGTATCAAATGCATGTATTGTATATATAGTCACGGTTGGCATGAGAATTTTTTGTTCTTTCTGAATACAGGTTCAGTTCTAGGTTCGAAGGTCCTGTAAATAGAATTTTCACAAATCCAAAGATTTAATTCCCCCATGTTGCTAGATTGGAGTCTGCCACGAAAAAAATGTTTTATCTCATCCATTGCGCTGCTCAGGAAAAATGATGCACACTTATATGCACACAACTGGAGGTCAGATTCCAAACAACTTCTTTCCAGACTGTTCAGTTTGCCAAAAAAACACGTGGATTGATTTGACTGTCAGGAAATTAAAAGTATATCTACCATTAGATATACTCCAATTGGAACTCCCCACACATACTGAACTGGCTTAATGATTGGTTACCACCAAACAGCCAAGCAACAGATGACTAGTGTGTTGCCAGAGGGAATAGATGCAGACTAGATACAAGGTCATCACTGGCCTAAAGCTCCCAACTAGACCACAAATAATTAATTATCATCTACCAGACTGTAAGGTAATAATTCATTTTAAAAATAATATTTTTTTCTCTGTACGGCCCATTTGCTGTCCAGCATAGTTGACCGAGAAAGTCCCAGATTTGTTCCCATGACTGTGCTGAGTTAGTCGGCCTGACAATAAGAGCACTGCATTGCTCACTGCAGTGTCTCCAACCTGGGTGGGGAACTCATCCGCGATGCCTCCCACAATTGAACGGCCCATTAGTGTTTACCACCTGGGCTCACAGTTGTAGGCAGCTAATTGTTTGAGGTACCTCAAGATAAGAAGCATCCTGTGGGCTAACACTCCAGCATGTTGTCAGTGCCTTCAAGAGAGGTTAGAGGACCTTGAAGGGTAGAAAAATAGTGTTACAATGAACCAAACCAGCTTGCGTTTTGTTGCTGTGACTCTGCTTATTGTTTCTAGACCAGCGATGACTCACCTGCCATCCTGACAGCAGAGCTAGAAATGGTTAGAACTGCAGCAAATTTCCATTTAACCTGAACTGGTCCCTTTGTATCTTAATTGGGCTTGGTTTCCATCTTTTAATACCTGTAATTTACTACACATACATCTCTTAAGTATCTACTTTATATTGCTGCAGGGAGGTTTTAGCCTCTGGTGAAAATCAGACCTGGGACTCGATTACTAAAGGAAAAGTAGAAATGATAATTTTGAACTTTCAAAATGTAGTAGTTATATTCTAGGTATGAAAAAGGCATGCTTCATTAGAGATTTAATAATTAACTAATGTGTTCTGAAACATTGCATTTCTCACCCCAATAACAGATACCAGAACCATATTAAAGTACAAATATAATCCTTGCATTTGATATAGGACCTTACCTTGCCATCAAGATGTCTCAAAGTGCTTTACAGGACTTTACTATGAAGTGTAGTGTCTATGTATTTGTTGGCAAACAGCAATTACTTGATTTTTTCATGCTCCATTTATTTTGAGACGTTATTCTAACATGAAAAGCGCTAGATAAGTGTAAACTCTTGGTATATTGGCCAAAAAACAGAATAAAATCGGTCATTCACTTCATGACTTTTGTGTGACATTGCTGTGGTCAGATTGGCTGCTGCATTGAACTGCAAAATACACAGTCACTACACTTTACAGTAACTTCTCTAAAGTGCTTTGAGACATCTTTCCGATGTGAAAGGGGTGCTATACCAAATGTAAGTATTATTATTATTGATAATAAGAACAAAGATGTTGGCAGTCAGGAACTTTGAACCAGTTCTGGGGCTAGCTATTGTGCTGGAGTTAGGGAAGGTCCACTCCGACAGCAAGTGACAATTATTGACTCCTGGCCACATGAGATTATCATGTGTCTCATTTCTTCTCCACCAACAATTGTAAACATAGATCACAACTACCTTTCCGTTATGTTTTGCATGCTAGAGTTCATCTGTGAAATACAGTGTTTGGCCTATTTAACACTGAGATGATAGAATGTGACAACTGAGAACCTGATGTAAAATCACTGGTCAACCTGGGAGGTCATCCGAAGCATTTTGAGAGGAGAAAAAATGTTGCAAATGTAGAATAATAAAGTCCTGTATTCATTTTGTTTGTTATTTTTAAATAAAACAACTCATAAATATACATTTGCAATTTAGTTTAATTGCGAAAGGCGATCTTGTGACACAGGAGACGTTTTGGGGAATAAACAGGATCTGAAAATAAGTCTTAGAACAAGAGTTCACATCATCTGCAACAACTCTATTAACCTTTTGTCTGGTGCTTCACAAGAAGAGTCTGTTTGGCACAGTGCCTCAGACAGCAAGAGCTGATCCACTTACCCTTGTAGTGCTGCAAACCGCTTCTGTGAATTGGTGCCAGAATCATCATCTGAATATGCTTTGACTATGCAGTTTTGTCCTTGAGGCGACCTTGCACAAAGTCCATGGCACTTCCAAACTGAGAAGTCAGAAGTAATCGGTCACAGGAGACAATTCTTGATTTGTTTCCAGCAACTTGCACGATATTCTTTCTCTGATTTATTCTAAGGTTACATTACTTTAACATACTGCACGCCTACGTTTCTGTCTTGTGCTCTTCAATATACCAGCTGAAAAATAAATGTGTTCATTTTTTCCCTGCTTATATTCTTGTATAATTGCTACGCTCCCTTTGGTTTTTCAAAAAAAAAACATTAAAAGCAACAATATACCCTGGAGGTAAATAATATAAAATTTACTGTCATACAGCACAAGTTTATTTTGCAATTCCAAATCCAGAAGTAAAATACAACCTTGCTTTTTGCTTTTCAACTTCAAGATCCTCACCCTTCCTTCACATCCTAGTGCCTCCCTATACCTCCCAACCTCTCTGACCTGCTCCTCCCCACTCCTTAGCTACCACAGGCCTGCTGCTCATTCCCAATCCTTCCGTACCTCTATTGCCAGTGGCCATGCATTCACCCACCATGCCCCTAATCTCTGGAACCCCTACATCAATCCCTGTACATCACCCCTCTTCATCTAACTTTAAATCCACCTGAAGACCTATCTCTTTGATCGCACTTCATTGCTCAGCCTCCAACCCCACCAATGTGCAGCCCTCTGAGACTATATCAGAAGGGCACGATACAAATGCAAGTTGTCATTGCTGCTATGTTAATTGGCATGGAAGTATGGTGAAAGAAACTAGCAGAAGATTTATTATGATTTGCAGCAAAGGAATGGAGCAAGTAAAAGGTTTGTATGCACTTCTGTGTCCCAAATTAATTTTTGCTTATAAAGAGTTCAAATAATTATGATAAGCAATGTATTAGCTTTCCATTTTCTACTGTAGCTTTTTCTTTGATTTGCACATTATCATTAATGCACCAAACTGAACAAGAATAGATGTTTGGACAAGCAATTATGTGGAATCCATGGAGTCTGTTCAATAACAACATTAAAAATAATGAATGGAGAAAGGTCACACATTCTGGCAAGCCCATTTTCTGCACAGATTATATACAATTTGTCCTTTTATACAATCTACCCATCCCACTCAGTTCTATCAGGGAGGCAGCATAAGAGAAAATGGGATGAGAAAAAACTGTTTGGACCATCAGCCTGCTCTGTTCACAGACTACCCAAAGCTTATTCTAATTTAGAACTCACTCACTCCTAAAAGCACTCCAAGTGGGGTAATAACTGCATGGGCTGCTAGCACAATACATCCATGAATAGGGTTTTCATCAGACAGAGAGGGAAGAACAGGCTTACCAACCAACTGAGCCAGGCTCACACTCACAAGAATCATCAAGCATTATGTGCACATCACACTAGCTTCTTGACATTATTATTATTATATTAACAGACAGTCTAAAAAGAAATTCTTATTGTCAAATACATAATTTAGGTTTTTATTTTCATGTGGCAGATATAGTTTGTTGATAGCAAACAAAAGTAATTTTAACATAAAATTAAATTCTTAAGCATTTTGAGGCCATATCAGATTAAAGTGCAAAATATTCAAAACATTTATCTTTAAAATGCTAGATTTATTAATGTATTGATATATTTGATTTTATCCCATCACTTCTTCCCTTCACCGCAACCCTCAGATATAATATTTCCGATTCTGACTTCCTGCAAACTACTTCATACAGAGCATGACTGAGTTTTTTCTTGCTACTGTATGTGGTATCCCATCCCTAAATTTCTAGATGTCCTCCAGGTCATACAGGCCAGTAGATGCAGTATCTTACGGCATAGGAGTTTTGGAAGGGAATGAAACTCTTCCAACCCTTAGGGCTGTTTTTGTGATGTAGGATGTGAAAAAGTCTAGTACTCAAGATTACAAGATTGGTTTGGATGAAGAAAGCCTTTTAGCCCATTTGGTTATGTCCCTCCAGAATATATACCCTTCAATCCTCCCATCACAGCATCAACCTGAATTTTGAATGAGCCCAGTGGCCTCAACCACTCTTCCTGGCAACCCCTTCTAGTCATTAGTTACATTCTAGGTAAAGAAAACTTACTGGTACTTGTCCTGAAAGTCCCTTTGTAACTCTAATCCTATGTCTTGTTTTACTGTCTTGATGCTTTGTTACTGGGCACAGTAGGGTTACAATGGTAATGGAATATGCACCTGCAGGATTCGCCTTGAAGTGACATATTTGTATGGATAGGGGGAAAAAGAAGTAATGTTCTATACTTGAAGGAATGTTAAATGTTCTTTCCAAGTTACGCATCTGGTCCTCCTAACATGAGCTTTGAGAATGTTAATGCCAAATTCAACCTGTGATAGAGTGTTTATATTAAAGCAGAGAGAAGGGACTGAATTGGCAGAGTAAAAAATTGCCGGGCCATAAATAAGCAGCTTAAGATATAATTAATGTTTTGATGACGCAACTGCAAATTATTTATGCAATTAAAATATCCAATGGAATTTCTAACATGACTAAAAAATGAACTCACTGTTTAACTGTTAATGTTCTGTCAAAGAGTGTCACAGGATATACTGTAAACTGAACTGACAACTGTGTAAATGCAAGTTGTTATTGACTGTGGATGAAATTTGAAAGGGAACTTGAGGCGTTTACAGGATCAGTGTAACCTGATATTCTTTAAAGATATTCTATAAAATATAACCTGATATTTTATGAAGTATATTATCAATTTAATTTAAAGAGCAAAGTGTAGTCTGTGTCCTTTAGAAGCAATAGAGCATTTCTTCCTATTCTGTTGGAAATGTTTTGAGATTATAAATCAGTTGATAAATAAACTAATGGACACAAGTTGTATGGAATTTCAGAAGGAATTATTAGAGTTCAGTATACGAGTTTTTTTTAATAAAAAATCCCAAGATGAAATAGAGCAAAGGTCTGACCTGATAAAAAAACTTTCAGATGTGCCAAGGCAGCAGGTCAAGAGAACACTGGCTCAGAGTTAGAGCAGGGTTAAGGCAGACACTGGAAAGCACTTCTTTACATGAAGGATAATCAAAAACTGGAATGAGTTATCCAGGACACTGAAATAATTCACGAAACAGCTTGATGTTATTATGGAACCATATTCATGGAGTCCTGTAGCGTAGTAGTTATCACACTCGACTCGCAAGTGAGAGGATTCGTGTTTGATTCCTGGGCAGGGCAAAATCTTAGGTAAATTTCCCTACTCCACAAACCTCTGTTTGCCTAGCAGTAAATAGGAACCTGGTTGTTAGTCAATTGTCAGATTTCTTTCTGGAGGTAATTTCTGGGTCTTTGTGGAGTCCTTGTAGCTCAGTGGTTAGAGCGCTTGACTTGCAAGCGAGACACCTGGGTTCAATTCCAGGCAGGGCGAAACCTTGGGCAAGTTTCCTTACTCCATACGCCTAATAATAATCCCTCAAAAAAAAATTGGTCATTTTCAATCCACGACTGTTTGTGGGACACTCCTGTGCGCAATTGGCTGCGCGTTTTGCCCACAAATATAGTCAATTCACCTTACAGCATGTTCTGTGAAGCTCTTTGAGATGTCTAGAAGACGTGAAAAGCGCTATAACAAGTGCAAGGATTATTATTATTATTATTGTTATAATAACCTGAGCCAATAGAAAAGTACGTGAATATTTGTGAGGAGTTTGGAAAATTGCAGGGAAATCTTTGCTTAGAATTGCGGGGAGTTGATTGGTGCTATAGAGGTACATTTTACTCCCAACCTACATTTTTTTTCACTTTATTGATAAAAACTAAACATGAGGAAATAACATTTCCTCATTGGTTGTTGCAAAAAAATTAATTGCTTCTTTAACAAAAACACACAATCACAATCAACACACAAAGTGCAGCCGCATTTTTCTATTGTCCCAGGCAATAACCCCCCAAAAATGTGGTTACTGGTTTGATTCCCAGCAGCCAAAACCTCAGCCAAGTTTCCTACCCCACAGGCCTCTGTTTACCAGCAGTCAATAGGAACCAGGATCTTAGTGAATTGGCCGATCACTTTTCCTGGGATAATAATCCACTAATTTATTTTAAAACAATAATAATTTGGTCACTCAATCCACGACTGTTCGTGGGTCACTGCTATGTACGATTGGCTCCTGCATTTCACCCACAAAATACACAGTCAATTCACTTTACAGTATATTCCTTGAGACGTCTCAACAGCATAATAACAACAACAACTTGCACCTATATAATGCCCTCCACCCAGAGTAGAGTCTTAGAGTGCTGATAAGGTGCTATATCCAATGCAAGAATTATTATTATAATTATTATCAAGTTAGGTGTTCTGATGCCATGAGATGAAATGAATAGACCCAATTTCTCTTGTCATCGTTTACTGGAGGCCTACTGAGTGATTATAATTACGAGAGTGGAATGTGTAAATAGAAAAAAACAGATGCGGGTTTTTACCTTTTATTTACAAATAAGTACTCTGCATTATTCTTTTAACAATATGCTCCATAATCCATTCTCCTACACTTTCACCCTCACCTTGTTGAGCATGAAATTCACCAGAAACATCTTTTAATGAAATATTTGAGGAATATCATTAAAAATGAATCATCATGTCACTTTCTAGTCAATCAGGAGTTGAGATTTGACATACGAGGTTCATTTTATTTTTTAATAGAGGAGTTGTGAACTAGCATTCTACTAATTAACAGTCATGGGATTGTAGACAATGGCTCCTCCTAACAACAGTTATACTGTTCAATGAAAAGTATAGTTTCAATTAATAATAAATCTTGTCTTTAAAATGGAAATGTTAGTGATGTATAGTAAATATATAATGTTTTCTTTAACTTTAATCCATTTCTTTCACCGCGTACAAGGGTCTCCATGATGTACAACCATAGAAGTTCTGACTGTGAATCCACTTGAGATGGTATAAGGTAGTATGAAAGGGCTGCAATTGGAATTCCACGTTAGAAACATGCAGAATAAAGATGGCTGAATAATAAGATAATCCAAATAACACATCAAAAATAAATATTCTGCATTTGCCTTTTCTTCAGACTGGACTGAAATTTTTGGACTTTTTTCCCTTTTTATTAGTCAAGATGCCAAAGAATGTGACTCTTCACCTTTATCAGGTAAGAATGTAGCTGATATAACCAGATATATATCGCAAAAGAGCCTCGTTTATAAAACATTAAAATTTACAAAATTTTTCACCAGTGTCTCAGTTAAATCCAAAGCACTTTGCTCCAATAATTCTGCTTAGTTTCCATTGCATTGAACACTTAGAAAAGTTTCTGTAGCTCAAGTTACCCTTAATCTAAGTGTGGAGGTGTCCCTCGTCCCCTCCGCTCCATCATCGGTGGCCATCCTTTCAGCCATTATACCCCGAAACTCTGTAATTCCAGTCTTCAGATTGTTTTTTAAGCAATGGGAAATACAACATGTTCTGGAAATGCTAACTTTACTCTGTATGCATGCTGAAAGTATGGTTTCAATCTGATTTATAGTATTGAATGTGATTTCAAAGACTAGAACATACAGCATTATTTAAATTCATTGGATGTACTCCCACCACACACACTTCCATAATTGGACAAATTGTTTTCCTCAATTCACTTGCTTGCCATTATACTTAACCTTCATCAGAATACACAGTGGCATTTATACTGCTCAAAGTACCCTAACATTTTGATTGACATATTCTGCTTGGCAATAAATTGATGGTAAATGTACTGACACTCCAAATATCTACTCCTATGCGTCTGGACTACAGAGAAGGAACACCGGATTCCAAAGACTAACTGGCTTCGATGGTGATCAGAATTTCAACCATGTAAAATTCTTGTTGATAAAAAGCATGAATCAACATCCTGCCTGTTTATCACAACGGATATAAAACGAGGCTTCAGTTCAGTATTGGAGCCTAATGAATTATTCATTTGACCTTGTACATTTGTCAATTTGATCTCCAGGTTGAGACTTTTTTTTAGATTTTTCCTTCATATTCTCTGTTCTGTTTTATAAATTTGCTCTTTTTTAAGAGTGCATGTGAAATCTGTTTAGCATAACATTATAATCAAATAATTTAATCATGCTTCCCTTTATGTATCCAATTTTGTTACTTATCTAGATATTGTTTATGGGACAATCCTGGCACAGATTAACGGCTGCATTTGCCTACAAATCAATATTCTACATTAAATACAAGTTTATTATTTAAAAGCTTAGCTCAGTTGGTAAAACTTTTGCCTCTGGTGAACAAGATTATGGATTCAAGCCCTGCATCAGGCACTGAAGCTCATAGTTTAGGCTTACACTCCAGGAGAGGAAAGCATGATTTGGCTAAAAATTGACTATTGCTGAATGGTCCAGAGGTTTTGGGTTTAGCCTTACTGCTCGATTGATAAAAAAAAATTATAATAATAATCCTTGCATTTGATATAGTGCCGTTCACGCCAGGAGTGCTTAGTAGAGGAGCTGAGGAGTTAAATGGAAAGTATGCATTTTCTCCACATATCAACAATTGATAATACATATCAATCAAAAATAAATTAGATTCCAAAGTATGGTCCATAAATTTATGTGATAAAAAATGCCTGCCTCAGATTCAGTCCGATTGGCAGGTGTTAAGACCTGAAAAGGAAGCAATGACTTACCCGGAGGAATGTCCTGCCACCCAGTGGATGGTAATTTATGCCAGCATTAAATAAAGAACACCGCAAATTATCTATATATTTATTTGTTGTTTTAATCACATATTGTTCAGTCTTTATTAATGCCGGTGACAGTTTGTATTTCCCAATGGTCAACATTTTCATATTTGTTCAAAACTGACAAAAATAATCGGCACTTTTTTATAAAGCTTGAGCAACAAAATTGATGCAATATGTATATTTTTACTAATAGTACACCCTTATGTTACAAAAAAAAACTTATTTTTCTGAAACAAAAACAGAGAGAGCTGGGAAAAATCAGCAGGTCAGGCAGCATCTATGGAGAAAGGAAAGTGAGTCAACGTTTTGGGTTCACGACCCTTCATCAGAACATATTTTTCTATTGGCAGAATAGACAGGCATGTATTAATAAGACTAAATCCCTTGTTATGCATCTAAGTGAATATTTTAGAGTGCATTTCTGCATACTCAGATTAAATGCTGTGTGCTTCAGTTAACTCCCCAGTTATTAATCTGAGTGGATGTATACTGCATGAAAATCTGGCAGTGCATAATGCATTAGACTATTCCTATTGGTCACAAACATCTGTCAGTGGGTAAATGAGGAAACAAAATAATGGGATGAAAAATGTGAAACATTAAATTTGCAGGAGTTGTCAGGTAAATGGGACTGACAAAAGGTCATTGACCTGAAACATCAACTCACTTTCTTCTCTCCATAGATGCTACCTGACCTGCTGCATAATCCCAGTGACTTCTGTTTTTATTTGGGACCAACTGGATTGCTGTTTCAAAGAGCCAACACAGACAGGATGGGGTAAATGGCCTTCTTTTATGTTGTAAATTTCTATGATTCTTTGATTCCATGCTGATGTGATAGTACTGAAATTTGTGGTCCACAATAGTCTTTAATTATTGACTAGTTTGGGTGTGAGGCCCTCTTCCTCTCACTCACGGTTGGAGCCTCCAATTGCTGGTATTGTGGTTGCCACCCCAGTAATTGATCTTTGTCAGTCAGCCAGGCTAGTATCTTCCACAGTAGCAATGAGATGCTGGACTCCATAAGCAGCAAAAGTAATGTCCACGATTTGGGGACAAACTAATAAACATGACCTACCTCACTGTCAGTTTGATTTGGTTCGTAGGACTCTCGCCTCTGAGACAAACATTATGGAACATTGTGGGTTCATGCCCTATATTGGGACTTTGAACTCACTGTCCAGGCTGACAGTCTAATGCAGTGCTAGGAGCATGCTGCATTGTTGAAGGTACCATTCTTCAGATACAATGTTAAACCAACATAACATTCAGGTGGATGTTAAAGATCCAATGGCAATATGTGAAACGAGAAGGAAGCTTTTTCCGGTTGTCCTGCCTACCAATCTCCAGATAAAATCCGGTACTTCATGGCTGTTCGTGAGAAATTACTGTATGTGCAAATTGGCTGCCATATTTACCCATACATACAGTCTACAGTAATAATAATCCTTGCATTTGATATAGTGTTTTTCACTTCTTCTACATGTCTCAAAGCGATTCACAGAATATACTGTAAAGTGAATTGACTGTATATTTGTAGGCAAAACAGTACATTTTACAGTAAGTGCAAATGCTACTGTGAAGCATTTTGAGACACCCTTCCAACGTAGAAGGCACCAAATGAATTGCAAGGATTATTATTTATTATTACTTTTCATTCTCTCGAGCGATTCTTCATGCAGCATAGAAAAGGCAATAACATCTCTCTTGAAGAAAGTCTATAAATAATTATTTCTATATTCTCTCCTCTTTGGAGGCAATGTAAGCGATTTCTCTGCAGAGTGAAACTAGCTTCATGATGACAATCTTGGTGAATAGAAAGTGCAGCCGAGATATTACGCACTCCAGAATTGGCAAACAAAGACTTACTTTCTCTGAGTTCTCATTAGCTGAAGCACTGCAAAGGATTTCATTTCAAGTCAAACTCACAGTTGATCAATACAAAATCTGTTACTTTGCTATGATTTATACATTGAGATCTAAAATGCAATATTTGCAAAATAGCCTCTCTTAATTAGTAGCTCTCTGGGTCAGATGGAGGCAGGTTCAAGCTCTGTAGCCCCATTTAATTTCATAGTCTAGGCTTCTATTTTGCTCTCTGGCCCTTAGTTGCACTTTGCACCTTGTCAGGAATCTTTAACTACAATCAGACTGCTCACAACTCTCAGGTTGGTTTGGATGCTGTTAACCACGGTGATGAGTCTTTGAATGTATCAGACACTCCACTGACCTACAAACGGTCAGACCAAGCGAGGAGGTCAGATCAGTTTTTCTCAACCTTTAAAAATATCTCAAATGAGAGTTGTGTTTTCTATTCAGTATACTTTCAAATCAAACCATTCCATCTTACCAGTCCATTTAAAACTAATTTTTTTCAAAAGCTGTTTTAAAACTTTTGATGTAACGATGTTCAGCCAGTTATGCGTCATTGATTGGATTGTCACACAGCTCACACCCCAGCCCCTACCCATCCCTCCCTTCACACCTTCAAACCTGTCTCCCATTTCTCTCTCACCACCACTATAACCCACATGAAACCGACCACCTGCTCCCTTGTCCTATCCCTACCCCTCTCCTTACCTCCTTGCCCCTCTACTCACAGACATCAAAGACCTCTCCCTCTCCATTGGTACCTTCCCACCCATTTAAAAACAGCCGTCATCACTCCTATCCTTAAAAAACCTTCCCTGGATTCATCCATGCTCTCAAACAACAGCCTCATCTCCAAATTCCCTTTCCTTTCCAAGGTCCTTGAATGAGTCGTTGCTTCCCAGCTTCGCTCCTTCCTCTCCTGGCATTCCCTTCACAAACCCCTTCAATCAGGTTTCCATGCTGCCCACAGCACAGAAACAGCTTTGGTCAAAGTGACAAATGATATTTTGTTCATCTGTGACCAGGGCTCCCTCAGCCTCCTCGTGCTCCTTGACTTCTCTGCTGCCTTCGATACCGTTGACCACTCTTATCCTCCTAAACCCCCTCTACTCTCAACTCAACTTTCATGGTTCTGTCCTTGAATGGTTCAGATCCTTCTCTCACACAGTCTCCACTTCATCTCCACAAATTGTTTCTCTTCTAGCCCCCGCAACATCTTGTGCTATGTTCCTCAGGCTCTGTCCTTGGTCCCCTTCTCTTCAAAATCTATTTGCTCCCTCTTGGTAACATCATCTGGAGACGTGGGGTCAACTTCCACATGTATGCGGATAACACCCAACTCTATCTCTTTGCCTCCACCCTTGACTCCAGAACTTCTACTGTCCTGACAGAATGTCTGTCAGACATCAAGTCCTGGATGAGAGCTAACTTTCTTTAGTTGCACGTCAACAAGACTAAAGTCCTCCTGATTGGCTCCCGTCAGCACCTCCACACCTCAGGAGCTGACAGCATCACCATCCAAGGATCCACATTCCATCTCAGTGAGCCAGTCCAGAACCTTGGCATCTTGTTTGACACTCAACTATCCTTTCTAACCCACATCCATGGCATGATTTGCTATACCTTATCCCATTTCCGCAACATTGCCCAGCTCCGCCTCTGTCTCACATCGCAGGCTGCCGAAACCCTCATATACGCATTCATAACTTTCAGGCTTGACTATGCAAACTCCCTACTTGTCGGCCTCCCTGACTCCTTCCTCCATAGGTTGCAAATCTTCCAGAGTTCTGCAGTACGTGTCCTCTCCCGCATCAGGCTCTGTGAACCTATCACCCCCATCTTTGCCCGACTCCACAGGCTTCCCATCACACAGAGGATATAGTTCAAGATCCTCACTTTCAAAGCCCTCCATGACCGTTCTACCCTTTAGCTCTGCGGCCTCCTAACCACCTACTAACCTGCCCGCTCCCTCCGCTTAGCGGAATCTGGACTGCTTCATGTCTCCCAGCTTGCTTGCCCCACCATTGGAGGGCAGGCCTTCAGCTACTCTGCCCCCACCCTCTGGAACTCCATACCGCAGTTCCTCTGCCTTGCCTCCTCCCTTGCCTCCTTCGATCCAACTCAAGAGCTACCATCTTCAACCGTGCCTTCGTTCACCCTCCTTCACCCCCTGCCCTCCACCCTCCTCAATCCCGACCCCAGCTCGGGTGCAAAACAGATTGTCCAACACCTTGGTACATACTCCCGATGTGAAAGACACTATACAAATGTAATTTTGATGTTGTTTTATCCATTTTCCTTTGTACAAGGACTCTATAGTTTTGAACATAGAAACATAGGAATTAGGAGCAGGAGTTGGCCATTCAGCCCCTCGAGCCTGCCCCCGACATTCAATAAGATCATGGCTGATCTTCTAACCTAACTCCATTTGCCCGCCTTATCCTTATATCTCTTAATCCCTCTATGCTTCAGAAATCCATCAATCTCGGTCTTGAATATGATCAAGGACTAAGCATCTACAGACTTCTGGGGTAGAGAATTCCATAAATTCACTACCCTCTGAGTGAAGAAGTGTTTCCTCAACTCTGTTCGATAGGACTGACGCTTAATCTTAAGACTGTGACCCCTAGTTATAGATTCTCCTACCTGGGGAAACAGTCTCAACTGTCTACTCTGTCAAGCCCATAAGAATCTTATATGTTTCTATAAGATCACTCTTAATTCTTCTATATTCTAGAGAATATAGGCCTAGTTTACTCAACCTATCCTCATAGGTGAAGCCCCTCATCCCAGGAACTAACCTAGTGAATCTACGCTGCACCCCCTCTAAGGCGAGTATGTCGTTTCTTAACTAAGGAGACCAAAACTGCACATAATATTCTAGGTTCGATCTCACTAAGGACCTATACAGTTGCAGCAAGACTTCCCAACTCTTGTATTCTCCTTCCCCACATTATGTTCCAAACTATCATATCAAAAATAACAATGATATTTAACTTTGATATGATATTGTATAATTTAAAACCTGCTTCTTCAACCACATCTGTGACCACCTTGCTTTCTCCCTCTCCCCTGCTTGGCTTCTTATCCCACCATTGCAAAGGACATTATCCCACATGAAGGGCGCTATATACACAAAAAGTATGGTTGATTTCTATGTCTATCTCAATGGAAAATCATCTGTGATTGTGATTCTTTTTCAACCTTACATCCTCAATTAATTAATTTCCCCAATATTTAAAGCTACATTCCTAGGATTTAGGAAGACATCAGACTGACAAACACTAATGGAGGATCAAAGTAAATACTATACCTAAAGTGACTCAAATTCGGTGCAGTTGATCACATAGATAGATGCATTTTCCCAAATTTAGATATTGAGGGTGCACAAGTGTCATTAACGGATATTTTCTCCGTACACAGAAACATATTTTCCTCTCTTTACACATGTGGTGCTGTTCTACATTCTCACTGCAGGTTTCTCTAACAGTGGTTCCTGTTCACTGACTAATGATCATCTGTATCCACGATGAAAGAATCATCTATTTTATAATGATCCTTTTTTAACTACACCGTGGCAAAGTGTGGGAGTGTTGTTCAGTTCCTTAAACTCTAATAGAGGGTATCTGATACTATTAGTATTGCTTACTGTGCCTGATGGTCTAGTAAAATACTGTGCGCACAGATGTTTTGTCCACTTGGTTTCTAAATAGAACATCCTGCAGTTTCATAATGACTGTATTCTCATCTAATATCTGGTAACTGGAGGGCCTGAGTTTCCACTATTCATTAAAAATGGGCATCAAGCCCTCGTACAAATAACTGAGAAATTGCATGAACTCACTATACTCACTATATGCCTGTTCATTAGTGTTAATGTACCTAAAGCCAATTCAGTCTTTCTTAGGTGAAAGTCTATTAATCCAGATGCAGTATGTGTAATTTTTGGATGCAAAATGATACTGGCAAAACGGTAAAAGGAGATTTGGGATAAAGACAACAAGCCCAGAAGGATAAACAAACAGTTTACATATTTCTAATTCAAGGCTCAGTTTACATATTTCTAATTCAAGGCTCGGTATCATTATTCAATTCAGCCTTAATCTGTAATCTGTAAAGTGTTTTTACTTTTAAGAACTGCCAATAATCATCTTCCAAATTTTGATTGAATTTAACAATTTTCCACAATTCTGTGTGCCTTAAAATTTAACACAAAATTGTTTTAGAGGCTAAGACTGGGTGGAATTTCAAGCCTCATTTGTTTCAACACACTGGTGCAAACATTTAGTTTCCTGTAGCACTCGATATAATGAAATTGTTATCCCATAAGAGCAATGTTATGAATAGAGTGTGGTTTTGTGTTAGTATTACACCTGTTGCTGATGTTGGGGTCTAAAATACCATGTTCAAAATCCGGATTTGTTTCAATTTCCAATTCAAACATTTGAAACTTAAAAATATTCACATACTGTACTTTCAAATTCCAGAAGTTTGTGGTTTCTCTTTACTGTAAATAATCTTACAAACTGCAGTGTGAAAATATTTTTACCAATTGGAATCATGTGGATCAATGCATTAATTGAAATCCTTATGCATCTCAAATACTCTTTCAAACTGCAACTGGCATTTTAACATTAGAATACAGTACAGCAAAGGGAATTTAACCACTGTCCGAGTGGACTTATAAAGATTCCTTGTGTGTCAGCCTGGCTCAGTCAGCCTACTCTTGTCTCTGAGTCAGAAGGTTTTGGGTTCAAGCCCCACGTAGGGGACTCTGAATCATATAGTCTAAGATGACACTCCAATGCAATGCTGGGGGGATGTTACATTGTCAGAGATGCACTCTTTCAGCTGAGATGTTAAACCAAGGGCCGTTCAGGTGGATGTTTAAGATCCCATGGCACTATTTGAAAGAGAAGTGAGTTTCTCCTGGCCAACTATCCACCAAATAAAATTGGTCCTTTCGCTGTTTGTGGGACATTGCTCTACCCAAACTGGCTGCCACATTTTGCCCACCGAATACACAGTCAAACCACTTTACAGATATCCTTTGAAGCACTTTGAAACATCTTCATAATGTGATAAGGCACTGTGTCAAAATGCAAAGATTATTATTATTATGCCCTGCAAATGTCCTGGCCAACATTGTTCCTGGATCCAAACTTTACAAAAAATCCAATCACATTCAGTCATAACGGTCATTGTGTCAAACATTAGCTGTGATGCTTGCTTACATATTGTATAACCCCAAGATTTGGAATTCAGGCCTTCCCAACCTGAATCTAATACCTTTCGGAATTAGGCAAGGATTCCATTCCAAACACAGGGAAATTTTCATGTGTAGGTGACATAACTATGTGGTACTTTCAGTCTGGTTTGGATACTCGTAAGCATGGTAATGGATTTCCACCTGTGGCTGACCAAAATAAATTTGAAAAACTGGCAATTTGCAAGTGCCCAATTTTTTTTTGCAACATTCAGGCTCAGAAATGTTTGGGTGAAATGAAAAAGGTTTACATTGCAATTCTTAGCAGTATCATGAAAAGAGCAGGAACCAAAATGATTGGTTATACAATCGCAATAGCAGTAATTAGATTTTAACATAATTTATGTACAGCGCTTTTAGTAGGATTGTTCATGTACAAATACACCCTCATTACACGTCCCAGTAAATCTAGGGGGACACTTTGAGACAATTTAACAATTTGACAGGGTAATCAATTTATCAAATGCAAGGATTATTATATTTTTTCCCCTTCTCCCTTCCCTACAATTGTGGAATATAATCCCTCAGAGCAAGTTCATGTTCCCCAAGGTACTATTCTATGGTTCCGGCATCCAGCATTATGTGGTTAATGTGCTACCAATTTACAATCTGACACTATGGAGAATTAAACAGCTCATTTAAAGTTCAGAAATCAGCCTTTTTGAACAACTGTGAATAATTCGATGTAAAACAATTACGCAGTTCCGTTGCTTATATATAATGCAGTGAATGTAGCATATTTTTGTCCATTTCACAAAAAGTTTAATTTGCTTGACTTGTAGCAATACGTGACAATGTGAGATAAACAAATAAACATGTTTGGAGAAAAAGGATAATAGATTTTTATTATAACATTTTACATTTATTTTAGTTACAGCTCAAACTGAATTTTAATTTTCAGAAAATGGCACAGTTATTCAGAGCTATATCTATTAAATATTTAGCAGGTTTTGTCAGAATCTGGAAATGGAGTGTGTGTAAATGGTGAGGACAATCTTTCTGCTGAATTTTAGTTTTCTGCTGTTATGGACTTCGTCACGTACATTGATTTATTTCTCAACCATTCGCTGGAAGGTTCACAATTGTAATGGGACAATAATCTCTCCATATCAATCATAGAATGTATGAAATGTGCAGAAGAAGGCAGCATTGACAGATTACAGAAATGTCATTTTTTTGTAAACAGAATTCCGAGTCTCTGGTGAAATTTGAAATTTATGATGTGGTGAGCTGAAATTTAAGAAGAACAAATGATGAATATCAACTAGCAAGATCTAGAGTGAGACTAATAGATATAGTCACAAAAATGGGTATAAAGCCACTGTTGGCAATTTACTGGTGGCAGCCATGTAGAATCACTGCTGGGGTCTCAGTACTGAATACAATGTTCTGTTGTTTATTTGCTTACACTCACACTGAATTGGACGTTAGTTCAACTATTGGCATACAGGAGGGAGAAGGAAACAGATGGCCACAGGAAGGAGAATTAGGAGGTTGGACACATATGTGGACTATACTTGTTCAGCTGGGACCACTCAACCTGATAGCGCTTTGGTTTGCATGGTTAACAGGAACTGAGTGGGAGAATCCCTGCCCCTAGTGATTGGTCTGCCCTTCCAAGGACTTATCGATGAGCTAAGCTGTTATCAGCCTGTGGGAAGCTTGCCAGACAGTGCTTTCAATGGTAAACTATGCATCTTTAGCTGGCTAAACTCCAAAAATATCCCAAACATACTCTGGGATCACCAAGCCTCAGGTGGCTCTTACCTGTGCCTAATACTCTTCAAAATTAGGTAAGCAGGATGTGTCTTTCCATGGGGAGAGTGCACAGTTGCATACTCTTAAGCATGGTGAGAGATTTCCACATGCATCAGACACTTGGCCGACCAAAATCAACAACAACAAAATTACGTTTGTATAGCGCCTTTCACATCGGGAGGATATCCCAAGGCGCTGGACAGACAGAGTTTTGGACTCAAGTTGGGGGTCATGGTCTGGGAGGGTGGAGGGCAGTGGGGGAAGCAGGGAGATCGAAAGCATGGTCGAAGAGGAGGGTCTTGAGATGGGTCTTGAAGGTGGCGAGGGAGGGGGGTGAGGTGGAGGGACTGAGGGATGTAGTTCTAGAGGGTGGGGGCAGAGTGACAGAAGGCCTGCCCACCAATAGTGGGGTGAGCCAGGCGGGGAATGTGAAGCAGGTCAGAGCCCGCTGAGCGGAGGGAGTGAGCAGGATGATAGGGATTAGGAGGTCACAGAGGTAGGGAGGAGCAAGACCATGGAGGGCTTTGAAGGTGAGGATCAGGATCATGAACTGTATCCTATGTGTAATGGGAAGCCAGTGGAGTTGGGCGACGATGGGGGTGATATGGTCGCAGAGCTTAGTGCGGGAGAGGACATAGGCTGCAGAGTTCTGGGTGATCTGCAACCTGTGGAGGGAGGAGTTGGGGAGGCCGACAAGCAATGAGTTTGCATAGTCAAGCCTTAATGTAATGAAAGCATGTATGAGGGTTTTGGCGGCTTGCGGTGTGAGACAGTGGCGGAGCCGGGCGACGTTGTGGATGTGGGGGAAGGCAGAGCTGATCATGGTGCAGATGTAGGGTAGAAAGGATAGTGGAAGATCAAACAAGACTGGCTTACTAAGTTGGAGTGTGCAACCATGGATGGTGATGCTGTCAGCACCAATCAGGAGGGCCTCAGTCTTGTTGATGTTCAACTGTAGAAAGTTAGCTCTCGGATACTTGATGTCCGACAGACATTTAACAGGCGATTTAACCAACAGCAAACTATTGTGGTAGCTAATCTCATAGGAAAATTCAGTTTAGTGGTAATATGTCTAAAGGAACCCTATTTGACTCCACACTGACATTTCCTACTGAGCATTAATTCAACAACTATAATCACCATAAATCAGAATATTATTCCCTATAAGTTTTGAGGGCAGAGTGTAGCTCAAGATACAGTAATCTTTTTTTTGCGCATAAATTGCTCTTATTATTAGTTTCCATTGATTTTACTACCCTCTGTTATTTCTCTTTGTTCATTGTGTTCTACCTAATTATGATGATTGGCTGCACAGAAGTCCAGTCACAAGCCAGGAAAGTGCCTTAAATGTAATTAAAACATGTGGTAATTAATCATCTGCTAAGAGAAGATGCAAAGTGGTGAGGTGACACAGTTCCTTGAAACTGTAATGTCCTGTTCCATGCAGTGAATGGGGCAGAGGACATCTAGTATTCCCTACTTTAAGAGGTCATGATAACAACAATAACAAAATTACATTTATAGAGCGGCTTTCATATCAGGAGAACGTCACAAGGGGCTGGACAGTCGGGGGTCAGGACCCAAGCATGGGGGAGGGGTGGGGTAGGGGTGAGGGAAGGCGGAGATGTGGGAGGGCGACTGAAGGCACGATCGAAGAGGAGGGTCTTGAGACCGGCCTTGAAGGAGGCAAGGGAGGAAGCGGAGTGAAGGGACTGTGGGATGGAGTTCCAGAGTGTGGGGGCAGAGAGGGTAAAAGCCCGGCCACCGATGGTAGGGCGGGTCAGGCGGGAGACATGGTGCAGGCCAGATCCCGCTGAACAGAGGGAGCGGGCAGGTTGGTAGGGAGTCAGCAGGTCAGAGAGGTAGGAGGGGGCAAGGCCATGGATGCCCTTGAAAATGAGGATGAGGATCTTGAATTCTATCCTCTGAGGGATGTGGAGCCAGTGGAGTCAGGCGAGGGTGGGAGTGATGGGGTCACGGAGCCTGGTGCACGAGAGTACACGAGCTGCAAAGTTTTGCAGCTTGTGAAGGGAAGAGTTGGGAAGGCCAATGAGGAGGGAGTTTCAATAATCGAGTCTTGATGTGATGAATGCATGGGTGAGGGTTTCAGCAGCCTGAGGGGTGAGGCAGTGGCGGAATCTGGCAACGTTGTGGTAAGCAGTGCAGGTTATGGCTTGGATGTGGGGGAGAAAGGACAGTTCAGGGTCAAACAAGACACCCAGGTTCCTGACTGGCTTTGTGAGGTTGAGTGTGCAGCTGTGGAGATTGATGCTTCCAGCGCCCGAAGTCCGGAGGCGCTGGCACGAGCCAATCAGGAGGAGCTTCGGTCTCGCTGATGTTGAGTTGGAGAAAGTTGTCCCTCGTCCAGGACTTGATGTCGGACAGGCAGTCGGTCAGGACGCCAGTAGTCCTGGAGTTGAGGGGGAGGCAAAGAGATAGAGTTGGGTGTTATCTGCATATATGTGGATATATATGTAAATTTACCCCATGTTTGCGGATGATGTCACCAAGGGGGAGCATGTAGAGGGTGAATAAGAGGGGACCTAGGAGGGAGCCCTGAGGAACATCACATGAGATTGTGCGGGGGCTGGAGGAGAATCCGTTTGCAGAGACGAAGTGGAGGCGGTGTGAAAGGTAGGGCCTGAACCAGTCAAAGACAAAACCTTGAAGGTTGAGGTAGAAAGAGAGGCGGTGGAGGATTGAGTGGTCCACAGTATCAAAGGCGGCGGAGAGGTCGAGGAGGACGAGGAGCCAGAGGGAGCCCTGGTCACACATGGTCAGGATGCCATTTGGGCTGATCCAGGTTTCCGTTAGGGCCATAATATCAATGTTCTCATCGAAGATAAGATCATTGATGGCCAGGAACGTATTGCAGATGGAGCGGACATTTTGAAGGCCAATGCGGAGTGGACAGTTGGCAGGGGGATGTGTGGGATGGGAGGGGATAGTGGATTGGTTGGCAGGGAGGTTGGGGAATCAGATGAGGGAGGAGAGGTTCGCCTCTGGGTCTGGGATGGCTTGTGGCGGTAGTGGGGAATGGGGTAGTCGGTGTGGCTGCTCCTGGACAGCCAACACTGAGTGCCACGATGAGCCCGGTGAAGGATTCCCAGGCTGGAGCAGAAGGAGGCAGTGGGTGGGAGGTCAAATAGAGATAGGAGGTGGGGAGGGCAGAGAGAGAGAGCAGGACAGAGCAGGAGAGTTGCAGGGAGAGGGCCATTTTGAGGGAGGGCCAGCTCGGGTCAGGGGCGGCAGCCAAGATGTGCACGCTAAGATGAGAGGCGGCCGATTAGTGGGAATTGGAACAGGTTAGCATTCTATCTATCAAAGCTGTTTTTATTAGATCACAGCAATTCCTTAAATGCAATTTCCCTACTTTTTCCTCTAAATTCCTTAATATCCTTACTTCCCAATTATCCATCCTTTGTTTCATCCTTATATATCATCTTTTTGAACATAGCAATTGATTCTGCATCTGTAGCATTCTGGGGAAGTACATTGCTTATTCTTACAAGTGTAGAGAAATCTTGGCCTGAATTGATAGAGGTGATTTTATGATTTTCTGATTGAAAAAATTGTAAAAGTTTCCAATGTTCAGATAGCTTTTAAATTGTGTACAAAATTAAAAAGCAGGAAATAACAGCTTCTTCTTTTTATCTCTGTGTTGGGATGTGGGCATCGCTGATATTTTTCCAGCATTTATTTGCCCATCCCTGGAAATAAGGATGATAACAACAACTTGCATTTATATAGCGCCCTTCGAGAGAGGCAGTGTCTCATAGTATTTACGACAAAGGTAAATAGAATATACTGGAGAGGCTTTATTCAGTAAAAGCACGATAGACATGTGGAACAAGCTACTAGTACAGGTGGTAGAACAAGAAAATAAAACATGAACTATACAAGTCCTGGAAATTAAATGGATTCAGGATCAGTGGATGATGTGACATGTGTTAAAAGAATCTTTTGGGAAGTTGGGTGGGTAGACTTGACGGACCAATTGTTTGCTCCTGAAGCTACTGTATTACAATGTCAACAATTCTTTGAGGAATGGATGTGGCTCAATGAAGCGGTTAACTCATCAGTGCCACAGTAAGACTTAGGCTGAAGCCTTGCTTGACACAAACATTTATTGCATTCAACTGCCTAAGTGTTACTGATAGACGGTCTACTAAAATAGAGAGAGCAATAATTACAGTGAACATCTGAACTGAAATTGCTGCATTGATTCAAATAGTGAGTCAAAGAGATGCCAATTCAAGGGGTGCCTTAACTCATTGTTTCTGAAGTCTATCTGAAAATGATTTCATGTGAAACGAAAAGGATTGCAATCCTGGGAGTGAGCCTTTCTGGTATTTGAGCTTCAGTGTACACTTTTGAAAAGTGCAATTAAAACAATCATTCAATGCACAGACAAGAGGGATATTGCATTTCCCCTTTTGGACTCAGCATTGAAACTTTGCTGCTGGATTTCCATTATTATCAGGTAGTGTAGCAATTTCACTCATTCCTAACTTTTTTTCTTCATTTACATGAAAATGTGATCAGAGCACTAGGATTTTTTTCACTCTAACATGAAATCTCTGTAGGCAGGTTATGTGGGAATTGTCAGCCCAACAAGCTTCAGAGAACCCGTTTCATATTCTTAGATACATTTCTTCTCACTTTTAATTTTCAACAGATACATAGTATATGTGAATAAGACTGACCCATTAATACTGGAAAACATTCAAAGATTTTGAAAATTCCTATTGTAATTGAAGTGGCAATATTATTATGTCTTTCAGTCTGTGAGCTGCTAACAGCACAAAATAGTTTGCATTCCCGTTGTGTTGTTCATAGCTTTGTTAAAGAAAAGTAGAAAATTATTGCTTATTCCAAAACTGGATTGTTGATCAATGATAAGAGCACTCAGATATAGATCTGTCAAATGCAAACCAAGGTTAATCTGTAAACTGAATTTTTAAAATTGCATGTGATTAATATTTCTTCACACCAGAAGAATCTGTTTGCAACAGTTCTTATTATAATTCAGAAGTGAACTCGATGACTTGACTTTGTCTGCTTAAAAAATAAAGCTCATCTCTGTTGCTTGTTCAATTGATTTGTTGCATATGTCTTACTTATTTAAAAACAACTTCTTCCCAGTCAGCTCAGTAATGATAACATTGCCTTTGAACACTATTACCACTTTAGCAACTGCTCAAAAGGAAATGGTGAAAAATATCCACCATATAGAATTAGCTAATCCTTCACTCTAATTAAAGGCACTTGACATTTTTCTAATGAAACATCTATACATTTTACTAGCTATGACCTTTTAATACATCTAAAGATTCTTATCCAAAGTTCATTGTTCTCTTGTTTAGTTGTCGAAGCTTGTTCTGAGAAAGCTGCACACGTGGAACAAACTTACAGGCAAGCAGATAGTCAGGGAAACAAGGGTTTGAAGGATAATAATGGAATTCCAATGTATTACTATGACTTACATTTTAAAACTCTTTTCTTTCAGGAAGCTTAGATATGCTTATAGGTACTTGACCTTGTTGAGTAACTACTAGCATTCTTTCCAGAAAGGCTTTCACTAGTTTATTAACCAGTGCTTTGAGATCAACAACAACAACAAGAAGATTACATTTGTATAGTGCCTTTCACGTCGGGAGGATGTCCCAAGGTGCTGGACAGTGTACAGCATTTCAGACCTAAGTTGGGCTCAGGGAGGGAGAAGGGAGGGGTGGGGAAAGGGGGTGGCCGATGGCAGGGTCGAAGAGAAGGGTTTTGAGGCGGGACTTGAAGGAGGCTAAGGAAGGGGTGAAGTGGAGTGATTGGGGGATGGAATTCCAGAGGTTGGGGGCAGAGTGGCTGAAGGCTCTCCCGCCAATGGTGTGGTGGGTTGATCGGTAGACGTGGAGCAGGCCAGAGCCAGCTGAGCGGAGGGAACGGGCAGTTTGGTAGGGAGTTAGGAGGTCGCAGAGGTAGGGTGGGGCAAGGCCATGGAGGGCTTTGTAGGTGAGGACCAGGATCTTGAACTGGATCCTCTGAAGGATAGGGAGCCAGTGCAGTCGGGCAAGAGTGGGGGAGATGGGGCCACGGAGTTTGGTGCGGGAGAGGACACGAGCTGCAGAGTTCTGGATTATCTGCAGCCTGTGGAGGGAAGAGTTGTGAAGGCCGACAAGCAGGGCATAGTTGAGCCTGGAGGTGATGAAGGCATAAACAAGAGTTTCAGCGGCCTGAGTGGTGAGCAGTGGCGGAGTCGGGCGATGTTACGGAGGTGAGGGAAGGCAGAGCGGGTCACAGCTTGGATGTGGGGAAGAAAAGACAGTTGAGGGCCGGATAAGACACCTAGGTTCCTGACTGGCTTGGTGAGTTGTAGTGTGCAAACAAGCTGACATATTGCATTTATATTGCACCCACTTTAAATGAAGTTCACCATTTCAGTGCTTAAGATATTCTTTTTCAATATCGTTGACATTGCTATGTGCAAATTGGCAGCCGTATTTGCCAACAAACAGCGAGTAAATAAAATCCTATGAAGCACTTTGACATATATCAGCGAAGTAATAATGCCGTATATCAAACGCAAGGATTATTAACAAGTGCAAAACCATGTCCTGCTATATGCTATTATTAACAAGTGCAAAACCATATCCCTCTATATGCTCCCCCTTGGTGACACCATCCGCAGACAAGGGGTTAACTTCCACATGTATGCGGATGACACCCAACTCTACCTTTCCTCCTCGTCATACATACGTCACCTTATTTTAACTGCTTATCTAAAAGACGGCACCTCCAATAAAGCAACGTTCCCCCAGCTCTGCATTGGAATGTCAGCCAAGATAGTGAGAGCAAAATGCTGCCCCCTGAAAAAAAATGGGGCATGAATTCACAATTTTCTAACTCAGATGTAAGAATATTACCAACTGAGCCAGAATTACACAAAGTTAACAGGGTTAGTATACAAGCAGAAAAAAAATTTGAACGGATAGAGGTTTCTGTCACTAAAAACAAAACAACATTTGCATAATTATTTATTGTATAAAGGTTTGTATTTGCCTTGCGTAAGAATTTGACAGAGGGTATGTTAAGAAAATATGCAGTGTCAAAATATTAAGGTAGCATCAGATATTTGAAATTCTGTAAGACTGTGACACAAATTTTTCAGCAAAGCTTTGATATACTGCAATTATAACATTACATTTAACATGGATTATGGAGCCAAAGTAACTATCTTTGCTTTTTAAATAACTTCCACTCCTTTCCCTGCTCATTTGTATTCTGTACCGGTCTGGAATATTCTGATGCAACTTGGCTCCCTAATAATTTCTCCATCATTTATCAAATCTCATGCAACTGCCTTTATTAATCTTCACCATTTATAAGAAACTCTACGTTTCTTCACAGAGGTGCATGATGAAAACATCTGTCATTTCTGCTAGATGATTCAAGACATTTCCACCCTTCACCAGCATGTCAATGAAGAGATGTTTCTGAAGGCTCACCCGTTTGCTCACAAAATGTCCTGGCACAAAAACGTTTATGTTCCTCCAAAGAGGCATTAGCCTTTTTTACAATGGCATTGATGCTTCCCAACAGACTACTTTTTGTGAAAAGATCCATAAATTGTTTTCTGTGATATGTGCTTTGTAGACTGATGCTGCAGTAGATATGTGGATAAAACACAATTACACATTATGTAATATGCTTGTCAGCTTGTGCAAGCTATGCAGTTTTAGCTGGTAAAACTCCAGCAGCATCCCATTCATACATCCTGAGGTCTCCAAGCATTGGCTTTTGCCACTCTGTGCCTAATATTCTCTGGAATTAAGTCATTTCAGTCTGAACCTCCAAGGATAGACTGCACATTCCATTGCAGACACAAGGAAATTTCTATGTGCGGGTGGCATACATACATGGAACCCTCAGTCTGGTTGGGATACTTTTGAGCATGGTGATGGCCTACTTATTCTATATTGTAAATTTCAATGCTCTATGGTTTTAATAAGAATCCTTGCATTTCAGTAGTTAGAGCGCTTACCTTGCAAGCGGGAGACCTGGGTTTGGTTCGCAGCAGGGCAAAATGTTGGGCAAGTTTCCTTACTCCACACGCCTTTATTTACCTAGCAGTAAGTAGAACCCAGTTGTTAGTCGATTGGCTGATTGTTTTTCCGGTGGTAATAATTCCTTAAAAAAAATGATAAATTGGTCACTCATTCCACAACTGTTTGTGGGACACTACTGTGTATAATTGGCTGCCATGTTTGGCCCACAAAATATACAGTCAATTCCCTTTACAGTATATTCTGTGAAGTGCTTTAAGACATCTCAAATATGTGATAAGAAGTTATATAAAATGCATGGATTATTATTATTATCATGCCATCAAACGGTCTCAAGCACTTCACAGAATTTACTGTACAGTGTATTAACTGTGTATTTTTGTAGATTTCCAAAGGAAGAATTGATATCTAAAGTAGCAGAAGACTACAGCCACACATAGAGCCATAACCAGCAAACATCCAGGAAAAGATACAGATAAGTGGGTACTTTCTTAGAATTAAAAGAGATACATTTGTGGTTTGTAGATATTGAATCTAGCTAATCGTATCCAATCCAGCTATATTGCTGACAGAAAATAGAACGTTAATGTTCCATTTTTATTCAATATCATTGACAGTCCTGATCCCAGCATGATATTATCTGAGCATATACCTTAGCAAATTAGAAGTGGGTTTAGGAGGATTCAAATGGAATTTGTATTCAGAATAATACTGTGCTCTCCGGGGAATAAAAAAAAGCAGTTTAATATTTTGACAACACTGGTCTCTGAGACGTTAAAAATATAGATTCACAGTGTATATCTTAAACAATTTCAGAAAATAAGAGTGTGATTTTTTTCCCAAACTAGAAAAAACATTGCCTAAGATATATTCTTCGCTAACGGCTTTTCCTCCAGCCCCCGCACTGTCTCGTGCGGTGCCCCTCAAGGCTCTGTCCTCGGTCCCCTCCTCTTCACCCTCTATATGCTCCCCCTTGGTGACATCATCCGCAGACATGGGGTTAACTTCCACATGTATGCGGATGACACCCAACTCTACCTTTCCTCCTCTACCCTCAACTCCACGACCACCGATGTCCTGACAGCCTGCCTGTCCGACATCGAGTCGTGGACGAGAGACAACTTTCTTCAGCTCAACGTGTGCAAAACTGAGGCCCTCCTGATTGGCTCACGTCAGCGCCTCCGCACCTCAGGCGCTGACAGCATCAGCATCCAAGGCTGCACTCTCCACCTCTCAAAGCCAGTCAGGAACCTCGGGGTTCTGTTCGACCCTGAGCTGTCCTTTCTTCCCCACATCTGCGCCACAACTGGCACCGCCTTCCACCACCTCCGGAACATCGCCAGACTACGGCACTACCTCACCCCTCACGCTGCTGAAACCCTGGTCCACGCCTTTATCACCTCAAGGCTGGACTATGGGAACTCTCTCCTCGTCGGCCTTCCCGGCACCTCCCTCCACAAGCTGCAGGTCATTCAGAACTCTGCAGCTCGTGTACTGTCCCGCACCAGGCTTCGCGACCACATCACTCCCACCCTCGCTCGCCTCCACTGGATTCCCATCCCCCAGAGGATCGAATTCAAGATCCTCATCCTCACCTACAAGGCCATTCACGGCCTTGCTCCCTCCTACCTCTCCGACCTACTATCCCCCTACTTACCTGCCCGTACCCTCCGTTCCTCTGGCTCCGGTCTGCTCCACATCCCCCGCCCCAACCGCCCTACCATCGGTGGCCGGGCTTTCAGCCTCTCAGTCCCTGGGCTCTGGAACTCCATCCCTCAATGCCTTCACCGCCTCCTCCCTTTCCTCCTTCAAGGCCGGTCTCAAGACCTTTCTCTTCAACCGTGCCTTCAGCTCCCCTCTCGACTCTACCCCCTCCTCGCTCCCTCCCTTCCCTAATAATAATAATAATAATAATCCTTGCATTTGATATAGCGCTTTTCACGTCGGGAGGACGTCCCAAAGCGCTTCACAGAATATACTGTAAAGTGAATTGACTGTATATTTGTGGGCGAACGCGGCAGCCAATTGCGCACAGCAATGTCCCACAAACAGTCGTAGATTGAAAATGACCAATTTATTATTGTTTTTGGTTTTGGAGGGATTATTATTAGGCGTGTGGAGTAAGGAAACTTGCCCAAGGTTTCGCCCTGCCTGGAATTGAACTCAGGTCTCTCGCTTGCAAAGCGAGTGCTCTAACCACTGAGCTACAGGACTCCAGGACTCTACAGGACTTCCCTCCCCTCACCCTGACCATTTCCCCCTTTCTGGGGTCCCGACCCAACTGTCCAGCATCTTGGGACATCCTCTCAACGTGAAAGGTGCTCTATAAATGTAATATTGTTGTTGTTGTTGTATTCACCGTGCTGTAGAATGGAAGTGTTTTTCTTCATTCCCTTTTATTGAAGTGGTGAAAAGCAGCAATAAAGACATTTTGATTTTTATCGCTGGGTGCACTCATCCCTCCTGATAGACAAACTGACAGAAACATTGCGAGGTAAAAAATAAAGCTTCATTCAGCATTTGCGAGTGCTGATCTCAGACAAGTTATTTTGTATTTTCAATTTTACATTAATGTTCTCTGCTGTTGCAACTTCATTCAAAAGATGTCTTGTTGGGGATTAGGTTTATCATGCCGCCATTCACCAAAGAGCTGATAATTGTGGAATGTTGGTTGAGAACAATATGCCTAGTGAGTCTGTGAGACCTTTTAATTCTTACCCGCACCAAACTCCGCTCCCCGATTACCCCAGTCTTTGCCAGACTGCACTGGCTGCCTGTCCCAGAGACGATTGACTTCAAGATCCTCAGTCTTGTCTTCAAATCCCTCCACTCCTCTGCAGCCCCCTACCTCTCTGACCTCCTCTCTCCTCTCAACAGTGCCCATTGCCTTTGCTCCACTGGGTCTGGCCTCCTCCTTGTCCCCCAAGTCCATCGCTCCACCATCGGCGGCCGTGCCTTCAGCCACTACGCCCCGAGGCTCTGGAAATCCCTTCCTCACTCCCTTTGCCTCAACCCCTCTCTTCCTATTTTCAGGTCACGGCTAAAGACCTTTCTTTTCAACCGCGCCTTTGGTCACCTTCTTCCCCTTCCCCCTGGCACGGCCCCAGGATCTGTTAGTGTGAAGCGCTCTGAGAAGCCGTCTGACGTGGAGGGCACTATATCGATCCAAGTTGTTATTGTGAGACCTTTTAATTGAAGTGCCATAAAATTATAGAAAATACTTAAATTCAAATCAGTTTCTTGCAGTTCCTAAAAATAATATGATTAGAACTGAAATTAATAATAGTATTAAATAGTCCACATCTCAAAGCGCTTCACAGAATAGACTGTAAGGTGAATTGACCGTATATTTGTGGGCGAAATGGGGCAGCCAATTGCCACAGCAGTGTGGGCAAAAATAATGTTTTGGAGGTTTTTTTGGTTCAGATTCTCTGAGACATGCAGGAACTGATCGCCAAGTTTAAGATTATCCAAACTAGGCTGAGAGTTTTACATCTGCATGCCACCTACATATAAAAAATTGTCTGTATCCAGAGTGGAATATACACTTTCCCCAGATGGACACACCCTGCTCAACTAATCCTGGAGAGCATTAGGCACAGGTTGGCATGAGCCAAGGATTAGGGATCCAGCGTATGTGTTGTGATCATAGAATATTACAGCACAGAAGGAAGCTAACCGTCCGATCGTGCCTACGCTGGCTCTTCAGAAGAGCTACCCAATCAGTCCCACTCCAACCCTGCTTTCCCCATATCCTTGCAATTTTTTTTCTTTTCAAGTGCCTATCTAATTCCTTTTTGAAAGTTGTTATTGAATCTGTTTCAACCATCCTTTCAGCAGTGCATTCCAGACCATAACAACTCTCTGTGTAAAACTGTGTAAAAAAAATTCTCATCTCCCCTCTGGTTCTTTTGCCAATTATCTTAAATCTATGTGTCCTGGTTACTGACCCACCTGCAAGTGGAAACAGTTTCTCCCTATCTACTCGATGAAAACTCCTCATAATTTTGAACACCTCCATTAAATCTCCGCTTAATCTCCTCTGCTCTAAGGAGAACATCCCAGCTTCTCTAGTCTCTCCACACAACTAAATCTCCTCTGCACACTCTCCAAGGCTTTGATATCCTTTGATACTGTTACTGTAAGACTTCACGTTGGAAAGACGTCCAGGGCACTGGACAATCATGGGTTTTGGACCTGAGCTGGGAGTTGGGGTCAGAAGGGATGTGGGGTGCGGGTGGGATGATGGCCAAAGGCACAGTCGAAGAGGAAAATCCTCAGAAACAACTTGAAGGAGGCAAGAGAGGGGTTAGGCGGAGGGATTGTGGGATAGAGTTCCAGAACTCTGGGGGACCTGAAGCAGGTCAGTGTCCACCAAGTGGAGGGAGTGGACAGGCTGATATGGGATTATGAGTTTGGAAAGGTAGGGGGATTAAGACTGTGGAGGGCCTTGAAGGTAAGAACGAGGGTTTTGAATTTGATTCTCTGAGGAATGGGGAGCCAGTGAGAACGGGCAAGAACTGGAGTCATAGGTTGCTGGGAGGGGACACGAGTTGCAAAGTTCTGAACAATCTGCAGCTTGTGGAGGAAGATGAGAAATCCAGTAAGCAGGCAGTTGGCATAGTCAACCGGGATGTAATGAAAGTGTGGATCAGATCTCGGCGACCTGCGGTGAGAGGCAATGGCGGAAGTGGACAATGTTGCAGAGGTGTGAGAAGGCGGAACGGGTCATGGCACAAATGTGGTGTTTGAAGGATAGCTGAGAGTCAAAAATGACCCCGAGGTTTCGGATTGGCTAGGTGAGGTGAAGAGTGCAGCCATGAATGGTGATAATGTCGGTGACTGAGGTGAGGAGGCGCTGACGGGAGCCAAGCAATAAGGCCTCTGTATCACCAGAGCTGGAGAAAGTTGGCTTTCATCCAGGACTTGATGTCAGACAGACAATAAGCCAGGCCTTCAATGGTCCTGGAGTTGAAGGTGGAGGCGGCGAGATAGAGTTGGGTGTCATCTGCATATATGTGGAAATTGACACCATGCGCTGGGACTGATGGGGCTTGTGGTGAAAATGGAGGATGGGGCAGTCAGGGTGGCTGCTGTTGGACAGCCAACATTGAGACCAGTGGAGAAATCTAAGGCTGGAATAGAGGGAAGCTGTGGGTGAGTCCAACTGGAAAGGAGGTGGGGAGCAAAGTAGGACAGGAGGAGCAAACAGTAGTGAAGGATAGGGAACAGGAGAGGGGGTTTGTTGGGGGATAGTCGCTTGGGTTGGAGGTAGCAGTCAGATGTGCACTACCTAGCTAAAACCAGATTGCTTTCCGTTGAGAGCACTATCTGTCCTGATGCTTGTCCAGGTGGGACCACCCTGCCCATTGAAGCTTTGACTGACCGGAGCGGAGTGGGAGCCTATAAACTTGGCTCCTACCAGTGACTGCTTTGCCTCCCAATTTTCTACTGATCAGCCAGGCTGGTGTTGCATTATCAGCAGTTGGATTTCTATGGACCTGCCTGGGTCAAGGCTATCATGACTACCACAAAGGGTTGACTTGAATCTGCTTTGTGTTACTAAACAGCTCACCTTGGAGCCAGCTCAACCTTGAGGATATCCAGTTTAGTTCCCCTCCAGACAACTTTTCAGGAATAGTGATCTCTTCATTTTAAAACAAAGTTTTCTTACAGTTGAAGACAAGATGGAATTTGGATTTTTGAGACATAATCAATCTTGAAGTTTTCCTGGGGAAAAAATAGCCAACGCTTACTAAGCCCTTCAGGGAAATCAGTCAGCATTAAAGGGTGTTAGCACGGCTAATAGAATCAATCATTGGGGTCTAATTTACAAGATTCTCAAACTGCATTCATTATTTGTTGTGCTAATTTGCAAGATCCTAACAGCAACTTCCTCTTTGTCTTACACGATTTTGAGATTCATTTTCCTTCCACCCCCACCACTTCACACACTCTTCCATGCCAACTTTACTCTGAATCTTCAGGTTTTATTCCAGCTATAAAATAGCTCTGAAGCAAAAGGCATACCATCAGAAGTCAGTATTGATGGCTTCTGCAATGTATGCCAGGGAGACACTGCAGTGTGCAAGTGTTCAGTCTTGAACTGTTGGTACAGTAGAAGAAGGAAGGAACTTACATTTTCAGAGCAAAATGTCTCAAAATTGACTTTTTTTATTGCAGAGGATCCATCAGGATAAACAGTGAGAAATAACAAAAGTGTAGAAGGCATGGAGGGTTAAAAGTTAGTATTAACAGGTTCTGGAATGAAAAAAGTTAAGTTGTCATCAGTCAGGTCCACAGTAGATTGTTCATTGGGAGAAAATAAACAGCACACATTGCTTTTAATAGAGCAGAAGTCAGCATGACTTCTGGAAAAAGATCCACTAGTTAGGGGGAGAAAACTGTTCCTCTTCACATGTCAAACTATTGATTTTCTTTAATTTGCTTTGCAATTTGCTGCGGTGATCTTGTTACAAGGTGACTGGCAGTCTTATTGCCCGAATTTTCATTTAATGTTTTCTGATTGCAGTGTTTAAGGATCACCTGATTTCTAATCAAACATGACAAATGCTAAACTGTCCAATTGAACTAATGTAATGAGATGTTTGTGCCTGTCAGGCGAGTCATCTGAAAATTGTGTGCCTGAGACCAGTGATCTACCGTAGAGGTATAATACGTTCAATTCTTACTCGCCAGAGGGAACTTAGTTTTAAGTAGGATTTTATCACACTAGATTGCTCTACATTTTTGCTGCAGCAATAAAAATAAAGGAAACATTGTTGCACAACCCTTCCGCTGCTAGGTTTTTTTTTCATTTTTGCAAATACCACACATTAAGTATAGTATTTTCCATATTCATGCCCAATACGAATACTAAGTTAAGTCATCAATTCCAAACATGTTTTCAGTAATTGTCTTAACCAATTCACTAGGAAGCAATAAGGGCCTTCAGTGCTTATGCATTACTATTTGCTAATTAGTTTTGAGGTTGATCAGGTTTTGTTTCTTTGTTATGGTGGATAACACACTGTTTCCCTGTTTCCTTTCGTTCCTACTAGAATCTTATGTCCACTTGGTGATCCTACAGTTCTTCCTCCTCAATAGTATCCTACTAGGTTGTTAAATTTGCATGTTACCTTATTATCACATTTTACAAACATTTTGTTGGGTATCACACAGGATCACAAGATTGGTTAGGATGAAGAAAGCCCCTCAGCCCATCTGATTTCATCCTTCCAGAATACCTACCCCACTGTCCGTCCATCACAGTATCAAGCTGCATGTTAATTGAATCCAGGGTCCTGGCTTCAACTACCCTTTCCTGGGAATCCCAGTGGCCATTTCTTGATTTATTTGAAAGCCATGTTCTTGGATCTAAAATGCAACATTCCCATATTGCATTTATTGCATTAATTGGCACATCCAGTTTGCACATGTTAAATTGCGAAATTCACATAAAATTGACAAAAGAATGAATTGTCAATGAATCCCACCAAAAAGATATTTTTTCAAAACAGTATTCCGGACTTTACTGGCTTGTGTCTAACAATTTACTTTTTTGTGAATCTGAAACAAATCAAGGAATCCAACATTTGCAGAGCAGAAGTCTCAATTAACGCAATGACTTCCATATTTATGTTGTGTTAAGGCTCTGAAGTTAAGGTGATGTGAAATGTTTTTATCTTGCTCAATGTGATTTGGACACTCAAGGATTAAAGCAATGTATGACAGCCATCAGGAGATTACACAATTTTTTTCTGCAATTCTGAACTAGATATATACAGTCAGCAATGATTATCAGAACATTATAAAGGAGATAAATAATGGATAAACAAGTTAAATTTTCTACAAGTGACATTCATCAATGGCACTGGTGGAATGACCTTGGTACAGAGGAAGCCAATCTCAGGTACTGGAGGATACTGAAAATTCCTCTCTATAGGGAAACTGCTCTTCTAAATATACTTTTTACCTCTATATCGAGAGGAATATCATAGAGGGAATGAAGTCCCTCTAGACATTTCTCATCCTTTGTTACTAGTACAGGTTTGATAAAAATAGTATTTAATTTTTTGGAATGACAATATTTGGCAGAAAAAGCAAATGCTGGCTTTGGTGTGACAAGATTCCCTTTTTTATATACAAGCTCTGATTCTTTTTACTTTGCTGAGCTATAGCATAAACATCATTGATTCTTTTTAACCATCCTCTTAATAATAATAATAATAATAATAATCCTTGCATTTGATATAGCGCCCATGGGTGCCACTGGATTGGGGCTGCTCGGAGGACTGGTTGTGATCCTCCTCAGGGCTTTCCCCTCCTAGCTCCCCTTAAAGAGGTAAAGGGTAGATAGGCAGGAGGGGAGAGGGTGAGTCCCCTTTAGCTCTAGCACCTTCGGTTGGAGGGGTCACAGAATTTCACTTAGTTTATTGACAAAAAGAAGATCGAGAGAGGATATGTTTCAGCCCATCGCGTCTGTGCCAGCTCCTTTAAGAGCAACACTTTCAGTCCCATTTCCCTGCCCTTCCCCCATTAACCCTGTGGTTGACTCCTTTTAAGGTATTTATCCAGCTCCCTTTTGAAAGCAAATATGGATTCCTCCTTTGCAAGAGAACATGAAGTAGGTTCAAGTCAAAAGCAATCCATCCAATAGAACCATAGACATTTAGAACAGAAGAACATACATATTTGGTCCATCATGTCTGTGTTGGCAGAATGTCTCATCTGAAGGATGTGTCTCCAATCATGCGGCATTCCTCAATATTGCATTGGAGTGTCACTAGTCTTACGTGATCAAGTCCTGACATGGGGCTTGAACTGACAACCTTTTGATCAATAATAATAATAATCCTTGCATTTGATATAGAGCTTTTCACGTCAGGAGGACGTCCCAAAGCGCTTCATAGAACACACTGTAAAGTGAATTGACTGTATATTTGTGGGCGAACGCGGCAGCCAATTGCGCACAGCAATGTCCCACAAACAGTTGTAGATTGAAAATGACCAATTTATTATTGTTTTTGGTTTTGGAAGGATTATTATTAGGCGTGTGGAGTAAGGAAACTTGCCCAAGGTTTCGCCCTGCCTGGAATTGAACTCAGGTCTCTCGCTTGCAAAGCAAGTGCTCTAACCACTGAGCTGCAGGACTCCACCTTATTCACTCTTATCCTGAAAAGATCTTGACTGAGGTCAAAAGGGTGATAAATCTTTCATTTGGTTCTTGTGCTTTGTTACAAAGACTTCTGAAAGATATGCAATATTTTATCATCACTTTAAAGAATAATGCTGCTTTTAAACATGAATGTTGCCCAGCAGCTTTTCTGCTTCATGTGTCTGATATCCACACTCATTATGATTTATGTGCTTAATATCCAATAATGCATTTTAACCACAAGCTTACAGTGGCATTTCACACACTTTGTTGTGCATAATAGGCTTGTTGATAGTTTCCATTCTGGTCTGACATATCTCATCCATCCTTGATTCTTAAGAACAATGTACAACTATCACTCTTTTGTCTTTCTGGGGTTTTGAACGATACAAACTATGTAAGGCAATGCGTAAACAGAGGACATTTCAAAGATGATGCCAATCAGTGGCCTGGGCATCCTCCTGACATGAAAGGGGCTGTACTAATGTAATTTTGTATTGTATTCACTATATACATAGTTAAATGTGGTTCATGTCAGATTCAATCGAATAATGGTCAGGAAGCATTTCTTCACAGAGGGTTATGAAGATTTGGAATGTTATGCTCCAGAAAGCTGTATAGGTGAAATCAATAGGGATATTTAAAAGAGATAGAGATATAAAGAGGTATGACGAAAGGGCAGGGCATTGGGATTAATAGATTAATAGATCTGCCAAATAAACTGATGGAATAGGGTTGATGGGCTGAATGGGCTTCTCCTGTTCTCCTGTGGTCTTGAATTTTATAATTTATTCCAGCAACCCCCACTGAGCTGAAGCAATGATTCATCATTCATCATTCACAAACCTGACTGACATAATTGCTTTAATATCTAATATTGCAAGTCTACACAAAAATTAACGTTGGGTTGCACACTAACACTTATAGTTAAAGAGTCATGGTTATTTTCTGTGTTAATCTCTAGTTCCTGAACCAGGGAGGTCCACAGTACTCCAAGTCTCTGTTGATGACAGACCATCCAGCATGGATCATGAGCAGGACTTGGAGGGATAGACTAGTCACAGGGAGGTAGACAGACTTTGTGAAAATTTCTCATCCAATGAACAGAACCTCCACTCCAACAGTTCCTCATTTCTGTGTTGGAGTATCAGGCTGGATTATAAAATAAAGTTTCTGTATAGAGCATAAGGCCACAACCTTGTGCTACCAATTGAGACAGACTGACAGTTATTCACACAAAGTAGACAGCAGTCAGCTTGCATTACCTGCAAAACAATCACTTCTTATATAATCACTTCAACAGAACCAGTTGTCCAGACATTCAAAGCACTAGGGACTCTCAGTTCAATGTACAAGAAAAAGCCACGTATTCACTGATCTGAGCAATGTTCAACTACTGCTATAAACACACTGACAGAACTATAACTCCACAACTCTCCCATTTCCCCCCACCCCCACCACACTGGAGAAATGAATTTCAAAATACCGACTGAATACAAACTGACAAGTTATGACTGACTGTCAGACCAAAACAATGCCAGGCATCGATAAATATGTATATATACCAAAGGTTGACCATTTATCCAGGTGCTAGCATTGTCTGCAACTCACTCCTCAATTTCGATAGATACTGTCACACTGTGAAAGCAATGCATGATGATGTACAGTAACTGAAGAACAATTGCCAATTAAAAAAAAATAGGTTGTTGTAATGAACATCTGGATTATATCCCAAAGCCAGAAAAGACAATTTGAACAAATCATTTAATGTTAGCTTTCAATAGCTGGAACACCATAGATGGTAGCAATGTATCTAAGTGTATTCAATTGGTTTATTATTGCATTTGTTAACACTGTAGATAACATTAAGAGCCAAGTGAGGATGAAAAATGTATTAACTAGCCCTGTGCGAGTAAGCATTCTTGCTTTCCTTATGTTATCAACCCTTTTTTGACATGTCCTCCCAAAATGAAAGGTAGTGTCTCAATGTAAATTATATTGTAGTGTATTCTTAGCTAAATCGATATCCATTTTTTAATTGTTTGCCTGTTTTCCATCTGCAGTTATATTCTCTTTTCTCTCTTTTGCTTTGATGTTAACCTTTTGCACAGGGTATGCTGCTCCTGTACTCCACTCAAATGGCTGTTCATCATGTGTATATAGCCAGTGAGGGTTGTTAGGCAATTCTAACATAGAGGACATCACAGCTGACCTGAACCCTGTTCTCAGTTTCCAGGGATCATTGCATTTCATTCAGGAGAGAGAACTCCAATTGATATTCAACTCCTTAATTCAGTTGGAGGACTGAGACCAATCACCCCTCTCACCTCAGCGTAGATTGAGAAAATAATCTGTAACCTACTGATCTGTATGGTAAATACGATGCCAGACAATGATTTCACCAGCAGACATGGGATATTCCTCACAGTGCTCATACTGTCATATATATTGTCCTAAAATTGAAGATTAATGAAAATTTTGAAAAATATCTGAATTCAGTCTTCAGTTGGAAGTCGGTTTTTAAACTGACTCCCAAAATAAAATTGAATAGAAGAATTTTGCAAAATTCTGCAGGATCATAAATTTTAGAAGCATGATCATAACAAATGTTCAGCCTCAGGGGAGCTGGATTCCTTTTATTTGTGCATGTGGTGAATTTACCCATTGGGTGTAGATTTATGATGTTTCTGCTAGCAAATTTCCAGAAGATCTCGTTGAGATTTATGGTTAAATCTTTGCTCAACATATTCTATTTAGAGGAATACGCTAGACATCAGTTCTAACATGGAATTATTTTTGTCAGCTGGATACAAATTAACAATCCCTCAAAAAACTTTATGTTTGATCTCATTGGGTAAAGAATAGTGAATTCATATTCTACTTCAGTGCACATGGATTTACATACTATTTATGTGACATTGAGAAGCCTTCAGACCAAATGGACAGTGCTTTTAAGTATGTGATAGCAATTGGTCACTTATTAACTGATCTCTGTGTGAACTCTGACTTTGTTTCGACATGCCTACTTTTGATCAGAGCATTACCATTTCAAGAGTATTGGATTTCTATGTGGTCACAGGCTAACATTGGTAATTTTGGTCATGGTGTAAAGAATAGCGTCAAATTTGTGATATTCACAAACTGCATTTCTTGCTTAACTTCAATTTCTATTTTTCGAATATTAGATTTGAAATGCATTCCATGAAAACTCTATCCAGGTAGTAGCCTAAACTCTGATATCAAGCCCCTAATGTGTGGCTTGAACTCTTAGTTTTCTGAATCAGAGGTGAAATTGGTCGAACCTGAGCCAAACTGCTAAATGGTGTGTCAGGGAACGAAATTGTGATTTGTCATGTACTAATTATAATATTGTCAATAAACAAGGTCAACAAAGTCAGTCGATATTAAGATGTCTTGCACACGAGATTGCTTCCCCCACACTCCTGCAGTTATTTGGATACCCATATCAAGTCCAATTGTACAGCTCAACTACAAAAACTTTTATACAATCAACTTCCAGATGGTATATTAACACTAAAGAGAAATGATGTGTATGAATGAATGAATGCAACAATTCTTGGTTGGAACATATGAATTTATATCCTGAGGGCATTGCTTCATTTAGTCAGTTGGATGTCTGATACATGCATTAATCTCATTAACATGCTTAAATATTATTCAAACCAGACTGAGAGTCCCACATATGATTGAAATTTCCCTTTATCTATGTTTACATAATTCTGGAAAGCTTTGTGCAAATTCACAAGACCCAAGACTTGGGAAACTCAGGGGACATGCTGGGATATGGCTGGAGTTTAACCAACTAAAAGTTAACCAACTGAGTTCCAACTTTCTTTCTACAATTCAATATTTCTAAGGTAGAGGCTCTCCTGCTTGACTCCTGTCAGCACCTACTCGTCTCAGGCGCTGACTGCATTAGGGTGCATGGAGCCAGGTCAGAACCTCAGTGTCTTGTTCAATCCTTCAAACCTTATAGTTTCTTACCTCAACAACAGTTCCCCCCCCCCCCACCCCATTGAGACCCGCATCTACGAGTTAATCTTTTTGAGGATTGATAGCTCAAATAACCTACTTACTCTACTTCCGAGCTCCTCCCACACAAGCTTCCATCGATCTAGAATTCTTCAGCCCATTTCCTACCCCACCGGGTTCTGTGAGCCATCACCCTTCTCCTTACTAGGCTTCCCATTCCCCCGGTGGATCAAATTCAAGTATTCCCCCATTTCCTTACACCACCCTACCTCTGCAATCTCCTGCGACACTACTGTCCCACTGCATCCTCTGTTAAGCAAATACCAGTTTGCTTCATGTTCCTCTCCTGCTCTGCCCCACTACTTAGCTCTCCCCCAATGCAGTTGTGCCTAGTGCTTTGACACATCCACCTGATATGAAAAGCATATGTAAATGTAATTTGTTGTTGTTCAAAAACTGTGTAGCTTTCCATTGTAAAAACATTGTCTGGCAACTTTCTATTGTTTGTCCGACGAGGACTACTCTGTCCATTGCATTGGGTTGCAGGGTTAACAGGAGTTGAGGTGAAGATTTCCTTCCCCCATTGAATATCTACTCATACTATAATAATCCTTACATTTGATGTAGCCCTTTATCAAGTCTTTGAGATGTCTCAAAGCGCTTCTCAGAAAAGTAAATTGACTGTATATTTTGTGGGCAAAACACATCAGCCAATTGTACACAGCAGTGTCCCACAAAAAGTGTGGATTGAGTGAACAAATTATTATTTGATTGATTGATTGACTGATTCATTCATTTTTGAAGGAATTATGACCCCCGGTAAAGTGATCCGCCAATCGACTAACAACCAGGTTCCTACAACCAGGCAAAGAATCTTGCCTAACGTTTCGCCCTGCCTGGGAATCAAACCCAGGTCCTCTCGTTTGCAAGGCTAGTGCTCCAACCACTAAGCTACAGATCTCCCAAGCAGGACTTGTCCTAGACTTGTTAATAAGCCAGGTTGGCTAGTCTGTCACCAACAGTGAATATAGCAGACCTCCATGGCACGAACAGGACAACTGAGATGTATTTAGTATCTGTAGCAGTAGATAATAAGTGAGAAGATGGAAACATCCATTGTTCTGTGAAAAAGCATCAGAGCTGAATAATAATTTCACATTGAGGAAGGAGAATATCTATGACAATGAATGAGCTTCAAAATTTGCATTCCCAAATGACACATTTTTGTAAAATGTGCAGAAAACTGGGTAACAAATAGATCATTAGGATAGATATAACTGAAGTTAGAATTTGCACCAGAAGCTGTGAATTTGGTGAGCTGACAAAATCCTCATAAACAGGAAAGTTTATGGATTGCCAGATAGTTTCCTGAGAGGAAGTGTGCTTAGGGAACGAGATCTGACTTTAGTTGAAGCAGGACAGAAATGCAGAACAGAAATAAAAAAAAGAGGCCAAGTGATATGCAACGATAGAAATCACACTATTCACATAATAGTGAATAACAACAACTTGTATTTATATTGTGCTATTCAGGTGGGATCATGTCACCGATAGCCGTACAGTGGCATAGTTGGACACGGGATATGTAAGAAGCAAGAAGGGGAGGGGAAAGTTTGAAGAGGTAAGCCTTCAGATGTGTTTTGAAGATAATAATTATCCTTGCATTTGATATAGCGCCTTATCACATTTTTGAGACGTTTCAAAGTGCTTCACAGAATATATTAAATTAATTGACTGTATATTTTGTGGGTGAAACACAGCAGCCAATTGTGCACAGCAGCATTCCACGAACAGTTGTGGATTGAAATGACCAATTTACCATCATTATTTTGTTTTTCAAGGGATTATTACTCCCGGAAAAGCGATCCGCCAATCGACTAACAACCAGGTTCCTACTTACTGCTAGATAAACTGAGGTGCATGGAGTAAGGAAACTTGCCCAACATTTTGCCCTGCTGAAAATTGAATCCAGGACTCTCACTTGTGAGGCGAGTACTCTAATCACTCACTCCAAGATAGGTGAAGAGAGGGTGAGGTGGAGAGATTGAGACAGAGAATTCCAGAGCTTAGGGGACGTAGTGGCCGATGGTGTAATCGGGAAGCACAGGAAGCCTGTGCCAGCTCAGCGAAGGAGGCGGCCAGAGGAATGTGGTATGAGCAGCTCATAAAAGTGCTAGGGAATTAAGGGATAAGGAAACAAATGCAAAATTTGAAATTCCACCAGTGACAAAAATAGTAGAGGCAGTAAATAGAAAATTCTGCTGACGCTTTGGAAAACAGCAAAACACAAACCAAAATATTGTCCAGTCTTTAAGAATATGTGTTAGAAACGTGGCAAAAAAAAATACTCTGTCAGAGCCTGAGAATCACAGAATTGGCAAAACCAACTATATGTTGTGGAAGAAAGATTGCTGTAGGAACTTTATGCAATGAAGTAGCTCTTAAGTCAAAGGAAATGAGAAAAATCGGGTGCTTTCAATAGTGGCGAATTGAAGCATCAAACTATTTAAATTGAATAGACGAGTGAGTGAATGCTATTTCAGAAGAAGATTAAAGAGATTACAGTGGAGACTAAAATCGTCAGATAAAAGTGACTGGGTACTCTAGAGAACACATACAGCACTAAACAGAAGGTATGTTTCCAATGCTGCATATAAGAATGACAACCATGAATTGTCCATCCAATTTTTAAAAAATCTCTGGAATTTCCATGTTTAGGTGGGATGTATGGAACTCTCAGTTTGGTTTGAATTCTCTTAAGCATGCTGATGGGTTTTCACATGTGTCAGACACCTGGCTGAATAAAAAAATGGTCTATCCAATTTGAATACTAAGGAGTCCTGTAGCTTAGCATTTAGAGCACTCATCTTGCAACCGAGAGGACCTGGGTTTGATTTTGCTGGGCAGGTTTCCTTACTCCACACGTCTCTGTTTACCTAGCAGTAAATAGGAACCCGGTTGTTAGTCAATTGGCGGATCACTTTTCTGGTTTTCAAAATAAATAAAAATCATTTGGTCACTCAATCCATGACTGTTTATGGGACACTGCTGTGCATAATTGGCTGCCACGTTTCACCCACAAGATATACTCCTTAAAGTTAGTTCACTTTACAGTATATTTGTGAAGTGCTTTGCAATGTCTCGAAGATGTGATAAGGCGCTATATCAATTGCAATGATTATTATATTATTATAATAGTCTGAGTGCTATGATAAATTCAATATATCTGTAGCAAGAGGATACTTGCAGTGGTAGCTTCAAATGACCAGGCATCTAAACCTTATGGAGGAATAAAATAATCTTTTTCAAGGACTAGGAAAACATAAAATAGGAATATTCAAGCAAGTTACCCCAGTAACACACCCCAATAAAAAAAACATTATTTAAACTTTGTAAATATTAAAAAAAGATTTTTTTTGTCCCGAGACAAACAACAAATTCCCAAATAAAATTGGTTACTCACTTCAAGGCTGTGTGTGGGACATTGCTGCGCATAAATTGGCTGCTGTGTTAACTCACAAAATCTGCAGTCATTCAGTTCTACAGAATATCCTCTGAAGAGCTTCAAGATGTATCAACAACGTGATAAAAGCTATATCAAATGAAAGGATTATAATCTGAAACATGCAGAAAGGCATCAATGTGCTTAAGTGTCTCCAAATAAAACTACTGGTTTTATGGTTGGTGTATGGTAACTATACCAAATGTATCGTTTCCATTTGCCTCGTATGAATTGCGCACTTTCCCTGGAGGGATGCATCATATTTACCAAATCAAGGAGAATTTAGGTGCAAGATGGGAAGAGCCAAGGCTTGGGAGTCCCAGAGTGTGCACTGAAGTATACTGCTGGCATATAATCTGCTTGGAATCTCAGAGACTAAACAAGGGAAACAAAGGGGAACATCCAACTCTAGAGGAAATTATGACACAGTTTGCTAATGGAAAATGTTTTAGCAGGTTATGTGCATCGAATTTCTGACAAATTAATCTTGATGTTCCAGGTTATATAATTCAATATTCCACAGGTGCTTAAATCTTCCCTTTGGCATGGAATTATATCATAAAAAAATGCTTAGCATATATGAGCATGTCCATTGATGAGATATTAATCTGATTTTCATCCAAAGAGGAACCTAATATTCCAATTTCAAAAGGTAGCCAAGGTTATTAAAAGAGCCAAGCTGGAATTTAATGTGGAGAAATGTGTGTTTGGAGTTACTAAGCTAACATTTGTTGGTAATACTAGGGTTTAAAATGCAGGTTGGGCGAATAGACAATTTTGAATTAACCACAACTAAAAGAGTCACAAGCAAGTCTGTAGTCATTTGTATCAGTTCAAAGTGCATTTGAACATAAATAGTCCATGGGCTATTACCTGGGCCAATAGAAAAGTGCGGCTGCACTTTCTCTGCATTTTCCGCTACAACGATCCTCATCTACTACAAACCTGCTACAAACAGCCCCCCGGGTACTAACTTTTACACTTAGCGTGTTAGGCCCCGGGCCTCTCATGCTGTCTGCTAGATGCCGCTACTATGGCTGGAGCGGCTCTGATGGTGAATGCGCGGCGGATTTTTGGACCGCGGAAGCGGCGTGTGTGGGAAATCGACTTCGCTGGTGAGTAAACCTCGATAGGAAAAGCAGCTGAGTCACACACCACTGCAACATTCTTGGTAAGTGATGTACCAATGGAATTAAAATATTTAGTATTTTAAACATAACTACATTTTCAGGAAATATACACCTAGTGTTAATCAGGGCTCTTGCACTTTTAGGTTGTACAATGCAAAATGTCCAAACGTTTTTGTAAATCCTGTGAGGAAGCCAAGGGGCAACACATCCCATTTTCCATCTGTCCCTCAGATAGAATTGTACTCAGGCCGATTCTTCATTGCCTCCTTCAAGGCCGGTCTCAAGACCCTTCTCTTCGATCGTGCCTTTGGCCTCCCTCCCACCTCTCTGCCTTCCCTCACCCCTACAACACCCCTCCCCCATGCTCGGGCCCCGGCATTGACTGTTCAGCGCTTTGGAACGTCCTCCCGACGTGAAATCTATAAATGTCATTTTGTTGTTGTTGTACTCTATCTAGATGACCTTTATAAAGAGGGGGACAGTTGTTATGTCGCGTTTGCTGTCACACAATTGACCATGTTCACAAGTTCACCAGTGATGAGCACATGAAATCTTGGAAACATTGTGAACACAAGGCAGCGGCAATAAAGAAAAAAAAGGTAAAATACTTTTGATACATATAATATTAAATGAAAATGTATCATTTTTGCTTTCACTTTAATTTTGAAAAAAAATCTTAATTTGTATGATTACAAAAGTTAATCTTCCACCTTTTTGATTGGATTTTAAAAGCACATAAAACAAGCACAGCAAACAAAAACAAATAGACAGAACATTTCTGATGACAAATGCATCATCAAGATCAATTTTTAGTTTTTCCTTTCAAGGTGGATCTGGATCTCAAAGACAACTCGCTCTGACAACCAGCTTCTCTAGAGCCACTGCATCATCAATGGAGAGAAAATAATTCATACTGGACTTTGTGTGGTGTTTGACTAGAGCAGACATACCGCTTGAAAAAAGCTCCTGCCTTCCAAGAGTTTCTATGCAAGTACTTAAAATTGGGAGGGACTATTCCAACACCATCACAGCTTCGTAGTACATACTTGAAGGAGTTTTTTCCTGAGTATGAAGCATTTCTGAAGAAACATGTTGAGGACATGGATGTGTACTTGTTCCTGGATGAGACCACCGATTCCAGTGGCTGCAGTTTTCTGGCAGTTCCGGCATAGCCACTGCAGAAAGTTGGGGAGAAGTCTTTTCATATTAGAGTAGAATTCTTGCAGTGAGCTAACCACCCCACTGTGGCACAAGCTCTCCCAAGAGTCTTAAAGGAAAAATGGTTTACTTTGATAAGTGGAGTCCTGTAGCTCAGTGGTTAGAGCACTCGCTTTGCAAGCGAGAGACTTGAGTTCAATTCCAGGCAGGGCGAAACCTTGGGCAAGTTTCCTTACTCCACACGCCTAATAATAATCCCTCCAAAACCAAAAACAATAATAAATTGGTCATTTTCAATCTACAACTGTTTGTGGGACATTGCTGTGCGCAATTGGCTGCCGCATTCGCCCACAAATATACAGTTAATTCACTTTACAGTGTGTTCTGTGAAGCGCTTTGGGACGTTCTCCGTCGTGAAAAGCGCTATATTAAATGCAAGGATTATTATTATTATAAAGTGCTTGCAGTTGCCACAGACAGTGCAAACTAATTATCAAAGCATTTAACACAATTCTGTTGGGATTGTTTCCTTATGTGGAGTCCTGTAGTTCAGTGGAGTCCTGTAGCTCAGTGGTTAGAGCACTTGCCTTCCAAGCGAGACACCTGGGTTCAATTCCCGGCAGGGCGAAACCTTAGGCAAGTTTCCTTGCTCAAGCAACCTTTGACACAGAGCACTCATCTGAGCTCATCAAACTCATTGAAGAATATCAGGCAACACCTGTGCCTCAGGGCCACAATCTGTACTTAAGGGTGCAAAATTTACATTTGTTTGTTGATTTCTGTGCCATTGCTGGAGCACAGGAGTACAGACCAAAGGGAGTGGAAAAGTTAGCAGCCTGTTCTGAGAGTGAGAGAGATATGTTTCAACATTTTCCAGAGAATCATGTGCAAGACAGCAGTGAAAAGTTGGGACTGATTTGGAAAAAACATCCGTCAATTGCTATCTATAAAGTAGTTTGTATTTTTGATTCTTACCATCTAGCAACAATGGATGCAGAAAAAGACTTATGTAGTGATTCCTGTCCTTTTTAACTATTTCAAACTTCGAATGGCTTGCTTATATAGTAGCTGGACAAAATATCCCACCTAACCACAAAATAGCAGCTTGATGGGGAGCTCAGCTTGAGCCACTTGTGAAACTTGCTAAAATTGCAAACATGTACATTTGTTACAGTGAGCACAACTGACATTGAAAGGTCATTTTATGTTTATTTAAATCTCCTCAAAGATAGACAAAGCCTAACAGAAGAAAATATAAAGATTTTTCTCGTGTTAAGATTTAACCAGCACTAAACTTCTGAATTTTTTGTTTGGTTCTGTGAAAATTTGATTTTGAAAATTTTAATTTCTCTGCAACTGTTTTGAAACTGTACTTTTGTATCTCTTGAAAGATGTTATGTTCTGTTCTTGTTAAAGAAAACATAAATATTTTTTCCCCCAATAATCCAAGATATGTGAAATACATCTCTCAATCGCACCAAGTAACCACCCCTCCCCCACCACCAGCGCAATCTCCCGCAAAATTTAGCAAAAGCCTCTGCAATGCCCCACAGAATTTGGAACTCGCTTTGCAATTTGAGGCAAATATTTCTGCACTTTTCTATTGGCCCAGATTATTACCCAACCCAAATTTTAGACTTTGATAATATGAAAGTAAGTGTTAAACTTAATATTTTAAAGGTCACAGCTATTGAGCATATGTCAGTTTCGCAGTGTAGAAAAGTTATGAAGAGACTTATAGACATGGTCAGTCATCTAGCAGAAGTATACAAAGTGCCTCAGCAAATATCTCTCCACAAACTACTGCTAGAGAAGATGTTGAATGGAATCGAATCGTGAACATGGAAAAGATCAAAGATTGCTCAAGTAAGAACAACTTGTGAAATTCTATGATCCTGAAAGGCCAATTAAACTTTTAGCTGATATGTCGCAGACAGGTTTGGGGCCTGTATCGTTACCAAGGAATGATGATCAGTGGTGTGTAAGATGGTTCACTGTGCTTCCTTTCTTCTGTGAAGAGAGGAGAGAACATTATGAGGACAAATGAATAGCCATTTAGGTACTGCCTTGTTCCATTATACTAACCTGACAGAACTGTTTACTGTTGCCAGCTCTGTATTTCTGTGTATACCAGACTACCTTGAAACCATGGGGGCCAGTATTACAGCATGATTAGCATATGTAAAGTGATGCAGAAAATCAGAAATATTCATAGAGCAGCATAGAAATAATGGTATTCATTGAAATTAACAGTTCCAGAACATGAGGGTAGTATGTTTGTGGCGACCTTAACAATGTTCTGGTAACCCAGCTGTTGGTAATGAATTGACTTAAGTACAGCCTTTTGTTGCAGTCTAACTGAGCTGTTAAGTAATAATTGTTACCATAGGAAATCATTACATTGGAAGATTGGCATCAAACGGTCTGAAAGACCTTCTTTATTGTTACTTTTCGTGTGATCTTGCAAATGACTTCTGGGCAACCTTTCAAGGTTTCAATCAATAACTACTGGATGATATAAGTTTGTTGTTCAGTAGCAAAAACTGGAATTATCCCATGTGACCACCTGATATAGTTTTGATGAACAGCATGTGGTGCATCTCTTTACCATTCTGCACAGCTGGATCTACATAGCTGAATCTGCCAGAATACATTGTATCGTCACTTCATGACTTTTTCAGATCATTAAACTGTGTTAGAAATTCATTATAAGAGGCCCATTGGCTACTATTTTACCATTAACTTTAATGATATCTTGCTTCCAAGTAAAACCAAACAATGTACAGACACAGAACACAAGTGATTCTAAAAGAAAATCTTTCATGGCTAAATTCTGCCTCAAATCTGAATTTTTTCATCAACCGAGTGTCTGATACATAATAATAATAATAATCCTTGCATTTGATATAGCGCTTTTCACGTCGGGAGAACGTCCCAAAGCGCTTCACAGAACACACTGTAAAGTGAATTGACTGTATATTTGTGGGCGAACGCGGCAGCCAATTGCGCACAGCAATGTCCCACAAACAGTCGTAGATTGAAAATGACCAATTTATTATTGTTTTGTTTTTTTGGAGGGATTATTATTAGGCGTGTGGAGTAAGGAAACTTGCCCAAGGTTTCGCCCTCTGCCTGGAATTGAACTCAGGTCTCTCACTTGCAAAGCGAGTGCTCTAACCACTGAGCTACAGGACTCCACATGCAGAAACCCATCAAAAGGTTTAAGAGTATCCAAACCAAACTGATAATTTCATGCATCACATCTACACATGGAAATTCCAAATACAGATTGTTGATATAGAATGCACCATCTCTCCCTAGAAACACGCACCCTGCTTACCTAATTCCGGAAAGTATTAGGCACAGGATGGCAAGAACCAAGGCTTGGGGACCCCAGAGTGTGCATTGGGGTACTGCTGGAGTCTAACCAGCTAAAACCGCATAGCTCACCATTGATATCGCTCTCTGGCAAGCTTTTCCACTGCTTGTCCAGCTAGGATCACCCTACCCTTCAGAGCTTTGTCTTGCAGGGTTATCAGAAGCTGAATGAGATGCCCCCAGTGTCTGGTCTAGCCTTCCAGGTTCTACTGGCTGTGCTGCCATCAGGAGTGCCCCGGAATACTGCAGACCCGCCAGGTTCAGGAACTGGACAACTGAGACCACATTGATTCTGACATTCTGTTGCCAAGCATTTCACCTTGGCAAGAGTTCAGCTCCAAGGAGACCCCACTTAAAATCTAGATTAAACGGTGAGCGGAATTTCACGCCTTTTGAATCTACCTAATCTACTTCAAGTGTCCTGAAGATATTTATGGCTAATTTTCCAACTTTTGGATAAGACTTTTCAGAGTTATGTGTGCAGTCAATTGTTTCAATCACCACCAAAGCATGAACAATAACATATTCAATAAGCAAACACCCACTCAGAAATTAGCTGGTATTATTCAAATCTGCGATCTGAAACAAATATTAATTATGCTAATGCATGCTAAGAAATGTTGAACGATGCAAATCAATCTACATCAGATACTGCTGATGGTGAAGTTGCAAATCAGAGTTCAGAATGGCACAGACGAAGCCACATTTATCCAAATCAAATTGTTTGTTCTAGCTTTCAGAGTGAAGGCGCATTCTGCAAATCCCACATAGCACCTCATGCTCTCGTGGGACTGCCATATACATAGTCGGTGATTATAATAATAAAATAAGGCTATATCAAATGCAAGGATTATTACTATAATATGCAAGGATTATAAAATGCATTAGTATAAAATGCAAGGATTATATATTATTATCATTGAGATGTCTCAAAGCACTTCACAGAATATATAGTGGAGTGGATCAAGTGTGTATTTTGTGGATCTGTGTAGTTCCAGCTGGGCAGAATGGTAAGGAGATGCATCACATGCTGTTCATCAGAACTAAATTAGGGGGCTCACATATAATGGAAATGGGATAACTCCAGTTTGTACTACTGAACAATAATCTTATAGCATCCACTGGATAGTGATTGAAACCTTGAAAGGTTGCCCAGAAGTCATTTGCAAGATCGCATAAAACACAGCAGCCAATTGTATACAGCTATTGTCCCACAGTTGCGGATTGAGTGACCTAAGCAATCCACCAATCAACTAACAATTGGGTTCCTATTTACTGCTAGGTAAACAGGTGTGTGGAGTAAGGAAACCTACCTAAGATTTTGCCCTGCCCAGGAATCCTCTCGCTTGCGAGGCGAGTGCGCTAACCACTATGCTACAGAACTAATAGTAATTTATTATTAATCCTTGCATTTAATATAGCACCTTTCACATTGGGTCAATGTTTCAAAATATTTGACTTTTGTCTCAGTGGGAAACCCTCCATTTCCAAAGTTCCAGATGTTTAGTATTTGAAAATGCATCTTTCCATTCTATATAATCTCCCAGCAGACTAACAGAAATCAGAAAGCACTATGCATGAATTGTATTTAAAACAGAATGTTTCCTAACTGATGTCCTGTCTCTAACCTTCTTTTCCTGACCAAGGTACTGGAACAAGTCACTACTTCCCAGTTTCACTCTTTCCTTTCCGGGCACTCCGTGCATGAGTCTGTCTGATCTGGTGTCTGCCCTAACCACAGCATTGAGCCTACCCTGGTGAAAGTCACCAATGACAACCTTTCTATCCCTGACCAGGGCTCTCTCTGCCTCCCTGATCTTCTTGATTTCTCTGCTGCCTTTAACATTTTTGATCATATTATCCTTCTCCAATGCCGTACCTCACAGCTCCATCTTTATGATTCTGTCTTCTCCTGGTTTCAATCTTTCCTATCCCAACATCTCCAGTTTGTCTCCACAAATCCACACATCCGTGATTCCCCTCCTGCACCTGTACTATCACGTGCAGCATTCCTCAAGGCTCTATCCTTGGTTCTCTTCTTTTTAATATCTATAATCTCTCATTCGGTAATGTCATCTGCAGGCATGTGGTTCACTTCCACATGTATGTGACTGACACCCAACTCTATCTCTCTGCCTCTACCCTTGATTCCAGGACCACCAATGATCTGACCGATTGCCTGTTGGACAACAAGTCCTGGATGAGCTCCAACTTTCTCCAGCTGAACATTGACAGGAGGAGGAGGCTCTCCTGTTTGGCTCCTGTCAGCGCCTTCTCATCACAAACACTGACAGTTTCTAACTATCTGGATGCATGCTCTACCTCATGGAGCCTTTGTGGAACCTTGTTCAACTCTCAACTGTAATCAACTAAACTTCATTCCATGCGCTAATATGCTCAGCTTTCCCTCACCTCTGTAACACATTGTTTGCCTCCACTATTACTTCTCCCCTCAGATCATCAAGACCCTATTCCAAGCATTCATCATATTCAGGCTAGATTCTGCCAACTCTCTGCTTGCCAGGCTACTTATTCTTCACTTCACAAGTCTCAACTTATCCAGAACTCTGCAGCTCATGTCCTCTCCCCCACTAGGCAATGCAAGCCTATCGCTCCCATCCTTGCTTGGCTCCACTGGCTCCACATCTATAGCGGATTGAGTTCAAAATCCTCGAACTTTAAATCCCTCTGTAGTCTTGTTTATCCCTACCTCTGTGACGTTCTCAATCCCTACCAAACTGGCCATTCCTTTCGCTCAGCGAGCCTGCTTCACGTCCCCCACACCATCCACCCCACTATCGACAGACAGGCTTTCAATGTATCTGTCCCTGCTCTCTGGAACTCCATCCCGGAATTGCTTTGACTCACCTCTTTCCTTGCTTCCTTCAAGGTCCACCTTCAAGACCTTCCTCTTTGACTGTGTCTTTGGCCAACCTCCTCCCTGGTTCTCAGCTCGAATGCAAATCCTGGACTGTCCTCTCCAGGTGAAAAGTGCTAAATAAATGTAAATTTGTATTGTATTATTGTATGGTAATAACAATCTTCAAATCTCTGAAACATGTGCTTCGTAAATTGACACTCTAATGTGATGCTGGGGATGCACTGCATTTTCAGATGAAACATTAAACTAAGGTCTCATCAGCCTCATCAGTCTCATCAAATGGATACTAAAGATCTCATGGCACTCGTTGAAAAGAGAAGGGACTTCTTCTGATGTCCTGGCCAACAATTCCCCAGATAAAGTTAGTCACTTACTTCATGGCTGTTTGTGGGACACTGATGTATGCAAGTTGGCTGCTGAGTTCGCCTACAAAATACAGAGTCACTGCACTTTACAATAAATCCTGTGACATGTTTTGACATGTTTTCTCTTAATGCCTTTTTTTTCTCCTTTACACCAGTCTGTTGATCCCAGTTCCTAGGAAGAGTCCCTACAGTTATGGTGTTCGGAATTCTACATAGAAATCTCAACAGTTTATGAAATGTTCAGTCTGATATGTCAGGTGTCTTTTCTGTTGAGACTGACGATGACAACAATATTTACTTAGAGGGCTACATATCTGGGATGGTACAGTTTGCAATAGTAGAACTATTTATTTCACATATATGTTACACATGAATTAACATGAACAACCAGATAATGTACCATCATAATCTGTAGCAAATAAGCCTTGCTGCTCATTCTCCAGTGTTCATCTCTGAGTTCATCACACAGAATTTTTAGTATACAATGTCTCCACATGTGACGTATAACGTGTGCAGTATTTTTTCACTGGTCCATTGTGAATCAAGGTAAAATCTCAATTCTTGTCACGCTGATTTTCCCCCCTTCACACAGATTAAGGCCTGGCATAGGTGTGTCATATAACTTGACCACACCACCCATCACCTGTCAGCTTTCCCAGCATTAATAAAATAGGATGTATAGTTACAATTAACTTAATCAATGTTTTTACTCCATTGCACTGAAGGCTTTAGTACCATGTTAAACTACGTCGGAACTTGAACGAGTAAAGATAGTGGTCCAAATGCACTTTTAAGTCTGAACAAATATTACCTACATAAGTGTAAATTAACAAAAAAATTTACTGGCCTGTAGAAAATTGTCTCATTAAGCCCTAAACATGTGTACAATTGATGGTCAACGACCCTTACTTTTATTCCAGATCATTAAGTTAGATTGATAGACGCACACAAGTGATTAAAACAAGTCATTATTATTTAATGCTATTTTGAAGAAGGGTTGTGGGCCCGAAACTTTGACTCACTTTCCTTTCTTCATAGATGCTGCCTGACCTGCTGAGTTTTCCCAGCTCTCTCTGTTTTTGTTTAAGTCATTTTTTTTTATTATTTCACCCAAATATGTAACTTTTTTTTAGTGATTAAAAGCAGATCTTTGAACAACAAAGCTTATGTTGCAACATTGATAGGCTGCAAAAAGATCTTGATTTTTTTCTGCCTTCAGTGTAGTAATTTCTAGCTTGACTGTGTTAAATCTTTACAATTGGTTTGTCAGAGAATTTATAATAATAATTCTCCTTGCATTTCACATAATAATAATCATCCTTGCATTTGATAAAGGCCAATCATGTCATTTGAGGCCTCAAAGCACTTCATAGAATACACTGTAAAGCGAATTGACTGTATATAACAACTTGTATTTATATAGCGTTCTTCACACAGGGTAGCATCCTGGAGCACTTGACGGTGGCTGAATTTGATGCCGAGCCAGGGGGGGAGGGAGGTGACCGTAATCGCAATCAAAAAGGGAGGTATTTGAGTGGGATTTAAAGGTGGGGAGGGAGGGGTTAAGGCGGAGGGATTGATGGACAGAGTTCCAGAGTTTTGGGACATTGTGGGTGAAGGCATGGCAGCCGATGGCGGAGCAGAGGGGACGAGAGACAAACAGGAGGCTGGAGCCAGCCGAGCGGAGGCAGTGTGTGGTGGACTAGGGGGTAAGCAGATCGGATAGGTAGGTTGCATATTTTGTAGGTGAAAGTAGCAGTCAATTGTGTACATTGCATGTAAATTATACATCACAGAACAATTAAAATGTCCTTCTTCAAGAAAGATGGCTGCAGGATTTAATCATCAAGTGAGCTGGGATGCGTGATAGTGTGTGAAACTTGTTCAGTATTCTGTTGGCTTTGTTCTTCCTTAAAATTCTAACAGAGGCTTCGATCACACTGTCTTCACAAATCTTTGATTTACTCAAGCATTGTATTTGCTCAGAGACACTGTTTGTAATGGGCCAGATGTCTGCTCCACACTAGGGGAAAGCTTGGTCTCCTAACTGACAGTCTCCAACAATAGAGGGTTTTGTGATAGCAGCAGTGTTATCAAACATGATACACTTTCGCATTCTCTTATTTGACCTCGTAAAGGCAGCTCACTGTTTGCTTTACCCAGCCAAGGTATTTTTGGCAGAACCAATAGTTCAGTATCGGTTTAAAAATATATCAGTCATTTCAAAAATGATTTTGCTTCTCAAGGTGATTAAATAAAGATGAGTAATGACCTTCACTGGAATTTTTTTGTTTGAAAACTACCTGTGAACACAGTATGATATCAATTTTATGATAATGATGAGAAATGCATGGGTTCCCCCACTAATAAATAAATGATAACATCATGATTTTAATAAATCCTATTTAATTTGTGAAGTGTAGAATTGAATAAAAAGGTCATTTTGTACATTCTGGTCTAAATTGTATTAATTACAAGAACAAAATAATTTGCATGAGTATTCTTGATGGATGAGATTAGATGAACCAAAGGGGCTTTCTTTACCCAAACCAATTTTGTAATCTTGTAGCAGTGATTTGCTGCAACAAGGTGAAGAGTAAACAGCCATGAGGTGAATGGACGGTTAATCTAGAAGATTGGTGGTCAGAACACTAGGCAAAATTCCTCCTTTTGAACAGTCATGATTACTGCCACCTCCCCCCGTCTTGGATTCAGGCTCTGCCACAGTTAAGTGCTCTGAGACCCTACCCTACGTGGAGGGGGCTATGTAAGTGCAAGTTGTTGCTGTAGTTGTTGTACTCATGGGATCTTTTCCATCCACCAGAACTATGACCTGATGTGATATGGATCTTAAACCCTGACTGAAAGCAGTGAGAAACTTTAATTTGAGTTAATCTCAGTCAGCCTGAACATCCAAGGGGGAGAGGGGAACTCAACAATTTCCACCAAAGAAAAATGACTGGAATGTGTACTGGATACCCATGGGGAAATGGCAATTATTTTAATCACATTTTGTGGCTTTCAGAAGATCACAAATCTCTTAGCATCTCTGAATTAATAATAATAATCCTTATCACACTGCGCCTTTCACATTGTTGCGATGTCTCAAAGTGCTTCACAGGATATACTGTAAAGTAGATTAACTGTGTATTTTGTTAGCAAAATAATTCCTAGTGAACAGCAGAAAAAAAACCTATTTTACAATTGTGGCCTCACCATTGACCTACCAAGGTTAGAACAGATTATTTCAGCTGATAGTTGAATGCTCTCAAGATGTACTTAAGTATCTCTGATGATAGCGATTTTGTATTGACAGGAAACCATCAGTGAATGATCAATAATCTAACCGAAATCCTTTTCCTTTTCCACCTCTGCTAATGGATCTCACTTGTATTTTTACAGACACATACGTTTCACAATATTCATTATCTTACACCTTTTTCAGTAAAACCAATCCTCCACCCATTTAACCCATTTAGTTACAGGTTGCTTGACCATCCTGAATGCTGTTCATCTTCCTATTATTCACCAGTCACATTGCTAGGTTTGAGCAGTAGATTGTATAATAATAATGATCCTTAATTTGGTATACAGTACCTTTCACATTGGGAGGATGTCTCAAAGCACTTAACATGAATTATTGTAAAGTGACACAGCAATGTCCGACAAACAGCCATGAAGTGAGTGACCAATTTTATTTGGTGGGGGGTGCGGGAGAGTTATTGGCCAAGACACCAGGAGCAACTCCCTTCTCTTTTCAACTAGGGCATGGGATCTTTAATGCCTCCTGAACAGGGACTTATTTTATATCAGATGAGACTTCAGTTTAGCATCTCATCTGAAAGACGGCATCTAATAATAATAATAACAATAATAATCCTTGCATTTGATATAGCACTTTTCATGTCTTCTAGACGTTTCAAAGGTCTTCACAGAATATACTGTAAAGTGAATTGACTGCATATTTGTGGGCGAAACTCAGCAGCCAAATTGCGCACAGCAGTGTCCCACAAACAGTCATGGATTGAATCACTAAATTATTATTGTGTTTTTTTTTCTTTCGGGCTTATTATCAGGTGTGTGGAGTAAGGAAACTTGCCCAAGGATTCACCCGGCCGGGAATTGAATCCAGGTCTCTTGCTTGCAAGGCGAATTCTCTAACCACTGAGCTACAGGACTCCTTAATTTAATCAAATGTATCAAATGTAAGGATTATTATTACAATTCAAAGACTAAAAGATTTGTGATCTTCTGAAAGCCACAAAATGTGATTGAAAATCTCCACAATGCTACTGCCCTCCCCCAATCCAGCATTAGGTTGATGTGTCAGCCAAGATATATGAGTTCCAAGGCTCAAAGTGGGACATGAACCCACAAACCTCTGACTCACAGGCAAGAGTGCTACTAACAGAGCCAAGCTGACACCATTCATAACATTATAAGACAACTCTTCTCCAAGCCATTTCTGAATACATCTTTGTGTATATAAAAAAATGGAGACTAAACTGAAAAAGTTTGGGGAATAAATTGATAGTTGAGGAAATAATAAAAACAGCTGAGAAGTGTACATTTCAGCAATGATAATAGAATTCTCTGTGCAGCTCATTGAGCCACATAGTTATTTGTCCCAAAATGGTAATGCTAACTGTAGTATAATACTTTAATAGCAACTGAAAGAAAAGTGCAGTTCATAAATCAATTTTACTTCAGCCTACTGTAATACATTGAAAGATTTTTTTGAATCATATTAACCAAAATATAAAACAAGGACATCAAGTGCACCTGTAAGCAATTAAATAGCCATGGGAACAAATGCATCAACTTTTTTTGGTCAGGTAGGCGTATAGGCATCTAACTTTAAATTAATAAGAAATAGACCATGTGTAAGGTACATCTTTCAAAATATTTGTTTTTCTCTTGTTATAAAATCCATTTTATTTGGGTAATTTCCCCTTGTCTTCCAAAATGCATGAAACAGGCTTAAATCCCAGAAATGCACCAAAATAATCAATTCCCAAAATAGGGACAAACGCAAAAGGTTTTCTGATGTCACACAATCTTCCAACATAAGTTCCAGGGTTGAGCATGACAGCAGGGCTTGCAGCCCTCTCTTGTTATGGAGGTTTATGCCAACCTTTTGTTTCAAGCTAATAGCAGATATACCCAGATACACCTTCAACTCACTATTTTGTATTGTTGCCATAGGGAAAAGTGACCTGGTCTCCTTGTATCTGGGTCCTTCAAATAGCTTCACCTGTAATGAAAGAATTGAGTCCAGCTAACCAAGCAGCCAAATTATGCTCTGGAGCAGAAAATAGAGTCAGCCCTTAAGATTGGTTTTAGGTAAAAGAAAAATGCCACTGCAAATCTGTGAGAGAAACCATTGTCTAGAAGCTGGAGACAGGGGAATAATTCTCAACCCCGTTAATTAAGGGCATATTTCAGATGAATGTTCTGTCCATTCAGTAAAGCATTCCTATTTTTTCCTATGATAATTACGGTTAGGAGTAACTCATTTTCCTCCCCAAATATCTATACTGCATTAAAGCAAAATGATCTGTATCATTTGACATCATTAGTGGCATCGTCCAAAGACTGCAGAGCACACAGTAGAGCCAGCAGAAAATATGTAGTCATCGCTCATGTTCTTTTATTGTGTTCTTCAAATTCATGAATACAGCACATTCACTTTGCCGGGTTATAATTTATTAACATGTCTGGGAACGAATGGCCAAACTAAGCAGTGTGCGGTATAATCTGTATATCAAGAAATTCTAATATGTTATAAATTTAAGACGAAAACTGATTAGGTATCTGCTGGAACCACAAGGTCCGTGCAGTGCACTGTTCAGTAGAAACAACTCTAAGACATGTAGACATCTCTTAGTTGCTCCATACACAGCAAATGTTTAAACTCCAGTTCAGGCAATGGATCTGGTAATTAGGGATGTCTGTATAAATATTTCAAAAGGTTTTCTTATTAAAACAGGTCAGTTAGCTGGTAAGGCTCACAATCTGTACACAGTTGGAATAGTAATCTGTGAATTTTTGCCAAATTCTTGTTTGGAGGGACAGAATGCTTCCATTGTACTTCTATAATGCTTCCATTATTCAAAAGTATCTAACTGCAAGGATATGTTTTATTTATACTTTTTATTTATACTGTTAGAACTGCACTATCTTTTGTAAATGAACCTGAGCTTGTTTCTTATCAATACAATCTTACAAAGTCAACAGCTTTATTTCAGTTTTATTTTTGGAGACCTGCTGTGTTTGATCCTAAACCTAGAAAAATACATGGAGAACTGCTCTTGATTGTAGTTGTAAAGGATTGCAAATAGATTACATATTATACCCTTCAATTAGAGTAGTGAATGCCAAACTAAATAACCTTTGTTTCACCGTAGTCGTAAGATTACTAGGATTCAAAGTTAGCGTTATTTGCTGCAAGAAGAGTTTGTCCTTCTGGGGCTAAGGTGAGGTCAGAGATTGCTGAAGCTCACCAGTGCTGCTGATACCATCAGATATGACTTAAGAATATATTGTTGCCAGTTGCAAAATGGAAAAATGTTCCATTCTGCGGCAACTGTCTTCATTCACCTGAATGAGCACTCAAAGATAGTTTTACCGTGAATAATATACTTTTGTAACTGTAGTTCATACCACATTGTTGGAGCTCACCACGGCATTTGCCAGTAACGTGCACAATATGCATCAGGAATCCTTTGGTACTCTTACAAGACGTAAAATGGAAACATTGTTCTATTCTCTTCATTGTCAGTCTTCATTTCAGGGAATGTAAGATGCAGGTTTATCATGAATCATTTTCAATTGCATTATTAAAGATAATATTCCTCACCTGGTAAATAAAAGGAAATTATTCTTTTTCAGGGGGATGGGGATCGGATGTGATGACCACAGGAGGTGAGTTATTTACTTCATCCCTCTTGCTCTATCTTCACTGACTTCTCTCTTCTTTCCTCTCACGACTTCTTCCTCCACATCCACTCTGCCACCCATGTTCATAGCCGCCCACTCAACCTGGAAGTTACTCGGGGCTTCAGTGTTTTGGACTTGACAATCACAGATAAAGCCATCTCAGATCACCATTTCATCTCCCTTAACTCCTCAATCCCTTTTCCAACTGCCACCCAACCCACCTCTATCTCCTACTGTCCTTGGAAAAGAATCTCCCCACATTCCCTTTCTGCTGCCCTGGATTTGTCTGATCTCCTCCCCCTCTGGCATACCTCTCACACCGACTTATGCTCCTTGGTCACTCTCCTCCACAACTCCTTATCCACCAATATCGATGCTCTTGCCCACTACACCTCCTGAACCACCTCCTACTCACTCAACTCACCCTCGTACACCAGGCACCTCTGCTCACTCAAGGGTCAGGTGCGTACTGTGAAACACACCTGGCTCAAATCTGATTTAACGGTCCACCGGCACATCTGGCTGGACCACATCAAAACGTACGGCTCTGCCCTCACCTCTGCTAAATTATCCTCCTATCCCAATATAATTTTGGTGACCAAGGACAACCCCAGGCTCCTCTTCTCCAATACCAACCGGCTCCTCCATCCACCTTCTCATGCCTTGCCCAATCTCTCCTCCAACACCAACTGCGAGGACATGCTGAATTTTCTCACAACCAAAATAGAGGGTATCTGTTCAGTTGCCTCTGCCCTCCCAACCACCACACCCTACCATCTCTCCCTCACACTCTGGCCCCTACCCATTCCTCCCTCCACACCTTTGAACCTGTTTCCCCCTCCACTCTCACCACCAATATTACCCGCATGAAGCCCACCACCTGCTCCCTCGATCCCAACTTTACCCCACTTCTTACCTCACTCATTTACTCTCAGGTGTTGTCAAGATCCTGGACCTCACCTTCAAAGCCATCCATGGCTTTGCTCCCCCTTACCTATGCAACCTCCTAACCCCCTATCAATCTGTGTATTCCCTCCGCTCAGCAGGCTCCAGCCTGCTTCATGTCCTCCGCATCACCCGCCTCACACCGTTGGTGGGTGAGCCTTCAGCCACTCTGCCCCCACCCTCTGGAACTCTATCTCACAGTTACTCCACCTTGCCCCTTCGCTTGCCTCCTTCAAGATCCATCTTAAGACCCTCCTCTATGACCATGCCTTTGATCAACCTCCTGCCCCACCTGCCCTCAATCCTCCCCGATCCGAACCCCCAACTCAGGACTGAAACACTGACTGTCCAGCACCTTGGGACATCCTCCAACGTGAAAGGTGCTATACAAATGTAATTTTGCTGTTGTTGTTGTCAACCTCTCTATGTCAACTGGCACCATTCCTACGCCCCTAAAAATAGCTGTCATCACCCCATCCTAAAAGAACCTTCCCTATACTCATCTCTGCTCACAAACTATCACCCCATCTCCAACTTCCCTTTCCTTTGTTGCTTCCCACCTTCACTCCTTCCTCTCCTGCCATTCCCTTTACCAACCCCTCCAAAAGGTGACAAATGACATTCTGTCTATCTGTAACCACGGCTCCTTCTCTCCTCCTCAACCTTTCTTCTGCCCTTGACACTGTGGATCTCTATCCTCTTCCATTGCCTCTCCTCTCACCTCAACCTTCAAAGTTCTGTCCTATCTCTCACATCGGTTCCACTTTGTCTCCACAAACAGCTTCTCCTCCAGGCCCCGCACCGTCTCATGCGGTGTTCCTCAGGGCTCTGTCCTTGGTCCTCTCCTCTTCAACCTGTAAATGTTTCCTCTTGGTGACATCATCCTCAGACATGGGGTCAACTTCCACATGTATGCGGATGACACCCAACTCTATCTCTCTGCCTTCACGCTAGATTCCAGGACCACTGATGTCCTGTCAGACTGCCTGTCAGACATCAACTCCTGGATGAGAGCTAACTTTTTACAGTTGAATGTCAGCAAGACCAAGGCTCTTCTGATTGGCTCACACCAGAGTCTCCGCACCTCAGGCACTGACGGCATCAGCATCCAAGGATGCACAATACATGCTCGAGTTAATGGAGGTAAGTTATGACAATTGTTGACATTAATTCCTTGGAAAAAAAACACCAAAAGAAACAATTTTAATAAAAAACATGTTATCTTATAAGAAAATATTGGACGCTGACCAAAAAAAACAGACTGCAAAAATTGCATAAAGATTAATGTTTCTGTCCCACATTTCAGCATGAGCCTCAGGAGTGAGAAAATCATTGTGAATTGCTAAAAGAACAAGAAAGTTTGTCGAATTGGAAAGCTGTGTGAAGGGAAAATAACTTGGGAGGTACATAGGGTTTCTGCACATAATTCTTACTGAGTGTAGAAAACTTATAAATATAACTGTTTATTCCTCATTGAGGCATGAAATAGTTTGTTGCTAAGCTTTGCTCATTTTCAGATTCAGCAGAATATCATTGGATCCCATTGAGTGTTGAAAAATTTGCAGAATGAATAAAGAATTGGCTCAAAACTTCACTACAACAGCATGTCAAAGGGAATTGTGAAACATTTGAAGAGAAAAAAACAAAATGAATGTTATGTAGATAGAGTAGGGATTTGGGATTAGAGAAGGTAGCTCCAATGATTATTCTAACATCAGTTTAAGTTTGATGGGTTATACGGACTCCAGCGAAGCAGTATTTTTTATAATTTTGCTTCAGTGTGTTTAAAGCATAATAAATAAAAACTGGAACACTTATTTGTGTATTTCTGAAGGCCAGCGGGAGAGGAGTTCAGAGGACTCCAAGGCAGCGGTTAGGGATTGAGGGGGTAAATTGGGGGTAAGTTGAAAGATATTGTTTGCTTGCTCAGCCTCAAAAAGTGATAAATATATACTTAAGACATGGAAAAGCAAAATGTTTACTATTTAATTCTTTAAGTTGCTGTTTAATTATTTACTTGACTTGACTTACCTAAATAAGCATATCGAGGATCTGCAATTTTATAAATAGGCAAGATAAGATGTCTCTGGTGAATCACAACTAGACAGATTAAATACAAAGGTCTCTGAGCATATGGGCTGCAATATGTGAACATAAATGGAACATTTCAGATGTGATGCTTCTACACATAATGCCCCTTGAGAACAGTAAAATGCATTTCAGCAGCCTTTTTCAGTAGCATTCAATCTAATTGATATTCAAAAATAGATCTGATTCTAAAGTAGGACTTCTCAGCCTCAGCACCTCCATGCTGATGTCTTAGGGGTGAGTGGGTGGTGGTACTTGTTCCATCTTAGCCATTTGTTAAACTGATAAGACAACAGTATTGGAATCTGTAGTATCAGCTTTTGACATGATTACTGGACATAAGGCCCAAAATTCTATCTAGTCTTAGCTTGTAAGCTTCCCAGTCAGCTGTGTGAAGCACTTTAAGATGTTCCACTTATGTGAAAGGTGCTGTATAGTTGTAAATTGTTATTGGTATCATTGATGTAAGACTATTTTGTTTTAATATTTAAGATAGCACAGAACTGTGGAAAATTCTCAAACCCAGTCTTTCCAGCCTGGCTCAGTGGTAGCACTCTTGCTACAGAAGATTGTGCGTTCAAGCTCCACGCCAGGACTTGGAATCACACTGTCACAAATTGACACACGAATGCAGTCCTGTGGCGTGTTGCATTGTCGTCCTTCGGATGAGAACTTAAACCAAGGTCCCGTCTGCATGTTCAGGTGTACGTTGAAGATCCCATAGCACTAGTCTGGCAGTGCTCTCATGCATTTAATTCCCTTGTACCTACAATCCACTTAGTTAGGGCTCAAATCCATGCTTGGCGAATGTCAAACGACTAACTAGTGAGTGGGGGACAGGTAAGCGGGGTCTCCTTGGAGCTGAACTAGCTCCAAGGTGACATGCCTGGCAAGGAATGTCAGAATTGAGCCAACCCTCTGCGGCAGTCTCGGTAGTCTGCTACCTGAGCCAGGCGGGTCCGCAGTATTCCAGGGCTCTGCTGATGACAGCACAGTCAGCCTGGCTCATTGGCAGGACATGGAAGGGCAGACCAGTCACTGGGGGCAGGGAGTCATCCCACTCAGCTCCTGTTAACTCTTCAAGCCAAACCCTAATGGGTAGGGTGGTCCTAGCTGGACAAGCAGCGGAAAAGCTTGTCGGAAGCAATATCAACAACAACAACAACAAGATTCCATTTATAGAGCGCCTTTCACGTTAGGAGGACGTCCCAAGGCGCTGAATGGCAAGCTATATAGTTTTAGCTGGTTAGACTCCAGCAGTACTCCCATGCACACTCTGGGGTCCCCAAGCCTTGGCTCTTGCCAACCTGTGCTGAATACTTTCCGAAATTAGGTAAACAGAATGTGTCCCTCCAGGGAGAGAGGGCTTGGTTTGGCTACCCTTTAGCATGGTGATGAGTTTCTGCATGTGTAAGACGCCCGGATGCCCCCCACAAGAAAAAAATGGAACTATTCGAAAACAGAAGTGAGTTTCTTCTGGTGTCCTGTCTTGGCCAGCAAGCCCAAATAAAATTAGTCACTCACTCCATTGCTGTGCGCAAACTGGCAGTCGCATTTCACCCAGAAAATACACAGTCAATCCAGTTTGCAGTATGTCCTGTGAAGCACAACCTTCTGATGCTTTGAGACAGCTCAATGACATGATAAGACACTATATCAAATGCAAGGATTCCTATTATTAACTCCAGAAAGATGGCTTCCAAATTAAAACAGGGATTAAGAAATTTCCATAATTTTACACAAATCATTAATTTTAAGATAAAATTGATATACAAACTAAACCTAGATTAAATTTCCAGCCAGCGATGGATTTCACAAGATATGCTCTGCAGTAGCAAAAATAGTGATAATAAGATAACTATCTGGAATGACAACACATTGGGAAATTCTTCCTCTTGTGTGTGTAATTTCCTTGTCTTTTAATAAAAGAGTAAAGTACATTGAACACACCTGTTAATAATAATCCTTCCATTTGATATAGTATCTTATCATGTCTTTGAGACGTCTCAAAGCACTTCAGAGAATATGTTATGAAGTGAATTGACTGCAGAGTCCCACAAACAGTCATGGATTGAGTGACCAAATTATTATTATTATTTTTTGAGGGATTATTACCTCTGGAAAAGCAATGTGGCAATCGACTAACAACCGGGTTCCCACCTACTGCTAGGTGCTAGGTAAACAGGCATGTGGGGTAAGGAAACATTATTAAAATATACAGTCATCTCTATATAAAATATATATATAAAGTAAAGTCCTATGAAGCTCTTTGAGACATCCTCCCAACGTAAAAGGTGTTACATGAAATGTAAGGATCATCATTATGAGTTTGCATTGATCGTAAACTAGCATACATAGGAATCATAAGGTAATAAGTTTAGCTTGGATGAAGATGACCCTTCGGCCCATTTGATCTCATCCCTCCAGAATGCTCACCCTACCTCCCCGTTTGCTTATCACACAAATCAAAGGATGCAGAATGCTGTTGTTTGTCATTTTAATTATTATTTCTTTTTAATATTTACATAGCTTTTGCGACACTTCTATTAGCATCGTTATTAAAACAATCATCAAATATGATTCCTTTTTCTTTGCCAGACCCTAGAAACTGCTGTGTAAAAGCATGTTATCCAACACCAGCAAAAGTAGGAAATTCTAGTCTCACCAGCTGAAAATAATAATAATAATAATAATAATTCTTGTATTTATATAGCATCTGATCACATCATTCAAAAATCTCTTAAGCGCATCAGAGGATTTACTGCAAAGTGTAGTGACTGGGTATTTCTTGGCAAACATGAACCTATCTTTCCTTTTCATATGCACATTAATATGTTGCATTACATGTATTATTTAGTTCATATCTCTGGCTTTCAGAAAGTTACTTTTTTGAATTTGTACTAATGTTATCAGAGTTCCTCACATTATACGAATTGCCACTGTTGCCCAATACACAGTGCACCTATTTCCCTGTTAGGGCTATTTCTCTAAACACTACAACACAGGAATTGTATCCTAAAGCAACTCATAGACCACAGTTCTTATAGCTTTTGAGAAATCCTGTGATGTGTGCATGATTCATTTTTTGAATCAGTTTTTTTTAATCATTTCGTTTTAACCATTTTTGTTTCTTACGATTCACAGATTTGTTAACTTGTGCCTCCAGCCACATTGTGTAATTCTCCATTCCACTTTACCTTGACCTTTTCATTAATTTTATCAGTAGTGGCTCTTCTCATTCCTCTGGCACTTTGTCACAATGCTACTAAGTTCACTAGCTAAATATTTTGTCATTGTTGTAATGTTGCAAACAAAACGCCATATGAATACAAACAGGTAGAAATCCTTAATGAAAATACCATATAAGAAAGCATTTCTTTCAAGAAGCCAACTAACTTCTAAGAAAGAAAATATATGTCTTTGTGGAGTCCTTCTCCCACAAACATAAAGTTACATAGAGACGTTGGGGTTGAAAAAGTGCTTATTAGAAAAACAGCAGCAAAAATAGAGCTTGAACCACAAAAAGCACCTTGGCATATAAATCCAAGTATATCCCAAGTATATAAATAACAACCCTGGACAACTCAACTCCAGTCTGAGTTTGTATCGATGCTGAGTTCTTATAAGCCAGCGCGATCTACATGTGGTTCCCTGGAGAAGCGCTCTATAGGTCCTAATCAAAGCAATATGTGCTTTGCTGCTTTCCTGACAAGCTCATTTCCAACCTCACTCGTAATTCACTAAATTATTTGTGGGCACGTATTGAGTTTAGTTTTCAGCAAGTAAGGATACAATGGTACAAAGAAGTTCAGAGCAATTATAGTCATTGTAGTAATAACTCTGTCTTTTGGAGGAGAAGTTAAACCAAAGTCCCATCTGCCTATTCAAGTGGATGTAAACAATCCCATGACACTATTTGAAAAGAGAAGGGAGTTTATCCCGTTGTACTGGCCAGTAATCCCCCAAATAAAATTGTTCATTCATTTCATGGCTGTTTGTGAGACATTGCTGTGCACAAATTGTCTGCCACATTCATCCGCAAAAAATACCCGCAGTCAGTATAGTTTACAGTGTCCCGTGAAGCACTTCTCTACAATGTAATAAGGCACTAAATCAAATCTAAAGATTATTATTATTATTTATTATTATTTATTAACTCACAGTAAAGCCCTTCTATACAAATGAGGCTATATTTGCTAAATCAGGTAATGCATCTATATATCAATTCTTTTAGCAAAAATAAGTCTAAAAATATTACTTATATTGATAAACCTTAGTACAAGCTAAAAGTCAACAAAACATTCATGTTGGATTTGTTTAAGGCTCAAGAATGTAAATCAATTATCTTCTCACTGGGATGTATTTGACATCAGAGTCAAAGGGATATTTTAGGTCTCAGTTTGGTTCAGTTGGTAACACTCTTGCCTCAGAAAGTTGAGGGATCCTGACATACTGACATCCTGACTCGAGCGAATAGTCCATGATGACATGACAGTGCTGTACTGGGGAAGTGTTACATTGTTGGAGGAGCAGTCATTTTGGATGAGATGTTAAACCAAGATTCCATTTACCTGTTCTGCAGATGGACATTAAAGATCCCATGACATTATTTGAAAAGAGAAGAGTTTTTTCCAGTGTACTGACCACCAATTCTCACGGCTTTTTTGGGGAGCTACATCATGCAAAATCGCTGCCATGTTTGGTGACAATAATAGTCTGTGCAATTGTTGAGCATAATTACTGTAAAGTGCTTTGAGCTAGTTTGAGCTACACAATGCTATAAAACTACACGTTGTCCTTCTACTAGAGCTACTCTTGGAGAGGCTTGCAGAGGAGATTTACCAGAATGGTACCAGGGATGAGGGGCTTTAGTTATGTGGAGAGACTAGAGAAGCTTGGGGTTGTTCTCCTTAGAGCAGAGAAGGTTAAATAGACATTTAATAGAGGTGTTCAATATTACGAGGAGTTTTGATAGAGTAGATAAGGAGAAACTGTTTCCGGGGCTGGTGTGTCAGTAACCAGGGCACATAGATTTAAAATAATTGATAAATGAACCAGAGGGGAGATGAGGAGACATTTTTTTTACACAGATAGTTGTTACGGTTTGGAATGCACTGCCTGAAAGGGTAGTGAAAACAGATTCAATAACAAGCTTCAAAAAGGAATTATATAGGTACTTGAAAAGGAATAAATTTGCAGTGGTATGGAGAAAGAGTGGGGGAGTGGGACTGATTGGGTAGCTCTTCCAAAGAACCGGCACAGGTACGATGGGTCGAATGGCCTCCTTCTGTGCTGTAAAATTCTATGATTCTATGATTCTATGATCCCTGACTGACCAGGGCCTTGGAATGTCCTCCTGACATGAAAGGAGCTATACAAATATAATTTGTTGTTGTTATGCCGGACTTACTGAATCCCCAAAGGATGTCCTTGGTTGGATAGATTAGCTCAGGTATCAAAAAGTGAATTAATGGCCTATCAGTAAAAGGATCTAGGTATTCTCAATAAACTCTTTTTCGAAACAGTGATAATGGAAAATAACTGGAGAAAGCATCACTTTAAGATTGTTTTTAGTGATGGTCAATCTTTCACAGCTTTTATTCCTTGACCATTTGCAATTTGCATAAAGAAGCTGACTCATTCATAGAATAGTTTCAGGCTTCATTTAAATCCAAACTGGATTTAACAACTGTCCAGACTATCTTGGAGCAGCACCAGTAAAGTGCATCATATAAAACAGTAACACATTTAAACAACACCAGCTTACTTGCCAAGAAAGAGCTTTCATTACTTGGCTTATGAGGAACTTGAAGCCACTGGTACCTTACAGGGTCCAGGTGATAAAACTGTGAAGATCATTCTGAAAACAGTTTTAATTTGACCTCTCTCAGCAACTTCCACTGCCAATATCAAACTGTATAAATCCAATGCTGAAAACCATTAAGAAGCAAGCAAACACAACTACAGAATCATTAAATCATGAAAGCAGAGTCCTTTAGCATGAGGTTGTTCAGATTCCTACACTCAGAAGGATTGAGCAGCCATTCTTTCCCACAACACGGAGAGAGAGCCCAAGAATCTGTTTATGGTTCATTAGCTTTATATTCTAACAACATCAGAACACTGTTCTTTGCTCCCTCTGATTCATCAAGAGATAACTTGCACAGTAAATAAGGCAGAGCCTCAGGTTTCTATAAATGTTGTAATATCTGTCCATTTAGTACATAATAATATAATAATCCTTGCATTTGATGTAGGTCTTTTCACTTTGAGAAGCTATCTCTTGGGGAAGTTGCCTTACTCCACACGCCTCTGATTACCCAGTACGTAGGAACCTTTCATGTCAGGAGGACATTCCCAGGTGCTGGAAAGTGAAGGGTTTACACCTCAACTGGTGGTTAGAGTCAAGAGTTGTGGAGGGCAAGGAGGGTGGAAGTGTGAAGATGACCGAAGGCATGGTTAAAGAGAAAGGTCTTGAGACAGGCCTTGAAGGAGACAAGGGAGTGGGTGATGTGGAAGGATTCTATGATGGAGTTCCATGGGGGCAGAAAGACAGTAGATCCACTCACTGATGGTAGAGTGGGCGGAGGGGAGACACATGGAGCAGGTCAGTGCCTGCCGAATGGAGGGAGTGGGCAGGTTGGTAAAGTTTTAGTAGGTCGCAGAGGTAGGAAGGAGCAAGACCCTGGAGGGCTTTCAAGGTGAGGAGCTTGAACTTGATTCTCTGGGGGATGGGGTGACAGTGAAGCTGGATGAGGATGGGGGGGACCGGCTCATGGAGGTTAGTGCAGGAGAACATCGAGCTGCAGGGTTCTGAATAATCTGCAATTTTTGGAGGGCAGAATTAGGCAGCCAGTTTGCACACAGCAATATCCCATAAACAGCCATTGGGCAAGTGACCAATTTTATTTGGGGGGATTGTTGGCCAGGACATCGGGAGAAACTCGGGATCTTTACTGTTCCCGTAAACGTCTCATCTGAAGGATGGCATCTCCGACAATGCAACACAGTCCCACCACTGCATTGGAGTGTCAGCTAAGACTATATGATTCCACCTCCTTGCGGCTTGAACCCACAACCTCCTAACTCAGAGACGAAAGTGCTACCACTGAATCAGGCTCATGTAAAATGTCTCAAATATGAGCTTGAGACTAGTATGAGAGCATATATAGTTAGGTATGGATTGAGATGAACAGATGCGTCATGGAGCATGGTGGCTTCTGTATTGTCAGGACTGGAGTGTGAGAAATGTTATCTGTGAAGGGAAGGGATGAGTTTTGCTGGTAAACACAAGGGGAAGCAGGAATGTTGTGGATATCATTTGATGGACTTTGAAATACAGCAAATCTTTATGCAAAGTTTTTCTTCAGAAAGTGGATGGGGGATGATTGAGTTTTATATTGTTTGGAATGAGCTTGAAGGGGCAAGTGGCCTTTCCAGTTCCATTTAATAGCTAGTATCTTGTATACCTTTAGTATCTTTTGTGGCACTATGCAGTACAATCTCATTATAATGTAAGTCTTGGAATCCATAAATTCCCAACACCTGTTATAGTCAGGTGGGATAGTGAATATATTTTGTCGGAGCATAACTGGATGGAGTACAGGAAATGCAACAATTTCTCCTCATGCTAAAAGAAAAATATAGCTGACTTCTGGTTTAGTAAGTCATCACCTGTCACTACCTGATTTCTGCACATGCGCACAAAGAGGCATCACTAGTGGAGACATGATGACCTAGAAGTCGGCCATTTTTTTTCTAGCATGGAAACCTAAAATGGCCATATCTGGGTCATTGGGCTGCCACCACCATCACTTCCTGGTTCACACATGCACAGTAAAGTGAGGAGTCACTTCGCCAATGACCTTATTATTTGAAGTCAGCTGTTTTAAAATGAACAGCACATCAGACAGGCTAGCCAGTTGTGTGCACGCACAATAAACAGGGTCCACAGTGCGTTATAAAGAAATTTGTGCTTTAATGTACAAGTTATAGTGGAGGTGACCTATATTGTGTTCTAGTTTGCAACATTCCTAAATCATACGTGTTGCGTTTTGCTTGCTGTTTGCTTTTCAGGATTGAGATTCATAGTTCGCTAGCCCTTCATTTTAATGCAAATTTCACAAACTGAAAATTTTAATTAATGCAACAAATCAGGTTTGCGAATATTGCAAAATTGACCCCTTTGTGTACCATTCAGTTTTGAGTGATTCCCATCCTTGACTTGATACCACTTGCTTGAGTCGTTCAAGGAGTCATCTATAAATGCTTATCCGCAGTCAAAATCCTAACCAGATTTTTGTTCAGCTCTATTTAAAGATTTGCATTGATATTTTAAGGTCTGTTTTAGATGAAAATCTATTCCACTTAAATCCAACAAAACCTCACAATTTTTATTGCTTTCACAATAAATGACTGAATAACAAGACGATGATCTCTCCCATGCATTCTGGGCATTGAACAAAAATGTACTTTCAAATTTTCAAAGAAACACTTCAGTTCAGCAGCTGTCATTCTTTCCTTTGATTTTCAACCCTTCTTCAGTGATAAACATTCTTGACTCTACATTGTTTGACCTTAAATAAAAAATATCACTTTTTGTCTGGTTCTTGCCTTCAAAACACTAATCATCCTGTCCATTTATAAATCAATTTCAATTAGATACTGCTAACAGTGACTACTACTATGTATTTGTAATACAATGGAGGTTTGTTACAGTGTGATGGCTATTAGCTGCCTGTCTAAGTCGACTTTAAAGATCCCATGGGCCTATCTGTAAAGAGTACAGAGTTTCACCCAATGTCCTGACCACCAGATAAAATGGCATTTCATTTCATGGCTGTTTGGTTAGTGTCCAGGAAGCGAGAGGACCCGGTTCAATTCCAGGGTAAGGCGAAACCTTAGGCATGTTTCCTTACTCCACACGTATCTATTTACCTAGCAGTAAGTGGGAACCCACTTGTTGGTCGATTGGTGGATCGCTTTCCTGGGGTAATAACCCTTCAAAAAAATGACTGTTTGTGAGTCACTGCTGTGTGCAATTGGTTGACACGTTTGCCCACAAAATATTATAATAATAATCCTTGCATTTCATGTAGCGCCTTATCACGTCTTCAAGACATTTCAAAGCGCTTCACAGAATATACTGTAAAGTGAATTGACTGTGTATTTTGCGGCCGACTTGCAGCAGCCAATTGCGCACAGCAGTGTCCCACAAACATTTGTAAAATTTTTTTACCCCCAAAAAAGCGATCTGACAAACTACTAACAACTGGGTTCCTACTTACTACTTGGTAAATTGAGGCATGTGAAGTAAGGAACTTACCTAAAGTTTTGCTCCATCCGGCAATTAAAGCCAGGTCCTCTCGCTTGCGAGGTGAGTGTTCTAAGCACTAACCTACAGGACTCCACAGAGAACCTTTTAATCCAAAGGCAAGAGTGTGGTCAAAACAGTCAATTCACTTTACAGTATATTCTGTGAAGCACTTTGAGACATCTCAATGTCATGATAAGGCGCTACATCAAATGCAAGAATTATTATTATTTGTTGTGTGCAAATTGGCTGCGCATTTGCCTTTGAAAACACTGTGAAGGATTTTCAGATTATTGTTATTATACTTTTCCAGGTAAGTGGAACTGTATTTTGGTTCACTCAATGCATTTTTTTTGAAATCAACATTGTTTTTAAAATGGAATTTTTAGTCTTTAGGGTCTTGTCTTGTGTTTATTTCTTTAATATATTTTTTCTGGCTTTGTGGAGCTAAATCCGAGCAAAATCCATGTTCTATTCAGCCCAGACAACGTTTAAACAATCACGAGCTGCAAAAAATTAAGACTGAATGTAAGAATTTTATAAAATGTTGGGCAATCTTAAATGTTAAGATAACGGTCTTCAAGCAATTACAATCAGAAGTTTCAGGTCTGTGATCAGTTAAGGGTGTGTTGGAGAGAATGTGAAATCCCAGATTACAGCACAAGTATCTCTGGACGTTTAATATTGACAATTAACTTCCCCATCTATCTACTGGGGCTTCTGGGTGCATTGGGCTTTGTGTCCAGGTGGATAGTCACCAGAGCTTTAAAGGAATAAAATACAAGTGAGTTTGAGCTGAAGGTAATGCAACTGAGAACTGTGTAACACATCCTTAATTGACATAAAATTCAGCAAATTAAATTATTAATGTTCTTTGCCTGTCTCATGCTACCAGCCCAGTCCTAAGGCGAGTCAGCTGAAAAGCGGACCAAAGGCCAACAGAACATCTCTGTAATTTTATAGGTTGTTTTTATGTCGATGGTTTTGCAGTCAGATTCTGTAGGAAGGCAATGCATCTGGGAAGACACAAACTAATCATTAAAATCAATTGTGGTCTGTTTATCATAATAATTCTTGCATTTGCCATAATGCTTATTAACATCTAGAATATCTTAAAGCACTTCACACAGTTTATGTAAAGTGCAGTGACTGTATATTTAGGCAAGTTTGACAATCAATTTGTAAATAGCAATGCCCCACAAACAGCCTCAAAGCGAATGATCGATTTTATCTGTTGCAATGTTGTCCAGATCACCAGGAGAAACTCCCATTTGTTTTAAAATAGCACCATGGGGTTATGAATACTCACAGATAGGAACTCATGGTTTAATATCTCACCTGAAGGATGTCATCTCTGGCAATGCAGAGGAATTTTTACTTCCTACCCCACAGAAGTTTCTTCCGGTCAGCCAGTTGTCTTATACATGTGGAAACCCATCACCATACTTCTCTTTGACCGTGCCTTCAGCTCCCCTCTCGACTCTCTACCCCCTCCTCGCTCCCTCCCTTCCCTCCCCTCACCCTGACCATTTCCCCCCTGCTCGGGTCCTGACCCAACTGTACAGCGCCTTGGGACGTCCTCCCGACATGAAAGGCGCTCTATAAATGGAATCTTGTTGTTGTTGTTGTTGTAAAGAGTATCCAACCACACAGAGTTCCAGGCATGCCACCTACACCTGCAAATTCTCATATCTGGAATGGAACGCACACTTTTTCCCTGAAAGGACTCACCTGCTTACTTAATTCTGTAGAGTAATAGGTGTAGGTTGGCAGTGCTGTCAGAAATCTAACAACTGATTTATCCAATGTGCCGTTTCAAGCTGATGTTGAATAACAAAAACGGGGGTTATTTTTTGTTTAAATAAACAAGTCTATTATGTGATAGGCTTATTAATAACTTTAAAAAATGGTCCATTACAACTTCCTGGGTAGTTGAAATCATCATAGGGGCAAGCATCAATTTGTTTATACAGCAATCAGGTGAATCAGACTGCTGGTGAATGCATGTCTCCCGATGGTGTCAGGAAGAGTAGTGCTCTAGCATGATTCATGCTGGCTCAACTCCAATTTATACTAAACACTTGGCAATGATTCACCACCCAGCTTACAGCCAAAAACACAGCTTTAATTGGTAGCTTTGTTCATGAAAATGAAAGTTGAGCATAATTAAGTTAGAATCATAGATTCACTGTAATGCATTTCACAAAGTAATGCTAAAAGTATTATAATAACGTACAATTAAAATGCTTTCACTCATAATTGTTTCATGGGAATTGTTTTAAGTATATATTTGGTCTATTGCATTTGAATTTACCAAATTGTCAGCAAGGCTGCGGTAGTATTTCTGCTGTTATTGGTATCTATTCAATACAGTTGTGAATTCCTAGAAAATTCTGAAAAAGTGTAAATAGGCTGCAGCAGTGAAATCAATATAGGTAAAAGTGTTCCATCAATTAAATGTGTTAGTTTCATTTTGTTGTGTTTTTTATTTCAATCAAGAATGATAACATTGCCAATTAAGACACCATTAAATAACATTTGATACAAATGGGAATCGTATGACTGTGGGGGCAATTTGCAATAATTATCTTCAAGACATCCAAGGTAATGTATTCAGCAATGCGAACATTAAGCGCTTTGAGACGTCTTGAAAATGTGATAAGGCCCTATATCAAATGCAAGGATTATTAATAATTCTTGCATTTGATATAGAGTCATATCAAGTCATCAAAACATCTCAAGGAGCAAGCTTCACAGGATTTTTTATAAATTGTAGTGTCTGTGTATTTGTAAGCTATTTGAAAATCTAAAAATCTCTCTCTTCAACCATTGTCTCTGGTCAAATCCCTCTTTACCTCTATGTTCCATCTTGCTCGAGTTCTTCTTTGCTGTGCTCTGTAAGTAACTTTCTACTTGAATAAATTACATCATGTAGCAATTGAATCATTACTCTTCTGTGTGGGTGTAAATTAATAAAAGTCACAGAGAGCAAACAAGGATTTTGATAGCATTTATTATTAATTGATTGATTTATTTCTATAATTATTCTTTATTTCACAACCTATCTTTATCCTTGATGTTGAGGATCATAATAATAATACTAATCATCTTTACTTTTGATCGAGCTCCTTTCACATCAGGAGAACGTCTAAAAGCGCTTTGCAGATTTATTGTGAAATACTGTCTGATGAATGTGTATTTTGCAGGCTTTTAAGAATGATAACTTGCCCACCCATGAGTGTTGGGGAGGGGGAAGAGAGTGAAATAGATTGGTGGGGGTGTGTTTGCAGATTGTTAGTTGCAGGCTGGTTGAGCAGGGAAAATTGTATTCATCCCATCGATCTCTCGCTGAAGCATAAATTAAGCAAACTGCTTCACTTTGTCATTGTCTACCACCAACCTGGAGCAAAGGTGACACATCATCTGCCACAATATGAAATAAAATTGGGTTCTTGTTGATTAAAAAACCTTTGTTTCCTCCAAAGCAGCAGCAGAAAATAACTCTGCCTGAGCCAGCCACAGAATAACAGTGTCAGACCAGAGAAAGAAAAGGTAATTTATGTGGTAATGCTTATAATTTTTTTGTCACCATTATACACTGTTGCATTGATCCTTGATAAATAATGTGCGGCAACAGGTTGTGGAATACGGTTTTAATGATTATTTGCCAGTGGCTCTCCTGCAAAAAAAACTATAAAACGAAAAGTCGTTGATGTGTTCCCAAAAAAAACTAAAAAGACATCAGCAGATCAATACGTGTTCTGGCAGCATTGTTTTTGATTAAGGTCCTGAGGTTAGAAAAATGCAATTTGCACCCCCAGAAGGTGTTGTACAGCATTTCTGGGCAGAACTAGAGATTAATCCTTCTAGCTATGACAGTGACAAAATACTATCAGGTGCTCCCATTAATGTTTTTGTTTCTGAAGGAAAATGCAATGAACTGTTTTTGAACTGTGTAACAGATATTGCCATTCTGCATTCTCATGAGAATGTGGCTCAGATATCATGCATACAAATTATTATGTTTTTTTAAAATCTTTACCCTTGATTAGAAAATCTGCTTTGATGGCATTTGTGAATTTGTAATATTGAGATTAAGCCCAGTATGATATTATTAGACAACACGCAAAATATTGCAGATGCTGGAAATCTGAAACAAAAACAGAAGTTGCTGGGAACACTCAGCAGGTCAGGCAGCATCTATGGAGAAAGGAAAGCGAGTCAACATTTTGAGTCCATGACCCTTCGTCAGGACAGTGGTCCAGGGCTCCAAACACAGCACCCAAATATATTTAATAATAACTGATATTATTAGATATGTTTCTATAAATTGAGAATAAAACACAATAAGATTACACATGAAATCTTATTTTTTTATATTTAATCAGCCCCTCAAGTTACAACTGTATTCTTCTGTATTATGTATGTATGAAATGCTGTGTAAAGTAACTAGTAAAATACAGAGTAGTGACACATTCAAATCAAATCATGTATTCCTCTATGTAAACTCAATAATGTGTTGTTTTCTAATGAAGGCAGGCTTGATCATAAAATATTAATATGGCACCATTTATTTCAAGATCATTGGTGACATTAGCTTTCCAGTTACATTATAATCCTATAATCCTTACATTTGATACAGTGCCTTCATATCAGGAGAACATTTTAAAGCACTGCACAGAATTTACATAACTGTGTATTTTGTAGGTGAATTTGCAGGTTTTCTTAAAGTGTATTCATTTGGTTGGCATTTTAAAGCATTTATGTGGTTGAAAATTGTAGTTCCATTTAACTATATAAGAGATATAGATCTTGGGTTTTTACAATGGTTTATTTCATCAAAACGCCTCAATGTCCCTCCCAAGTAATTACGGTCAAGTATAATGACCTTAGGAGTCTTGTAGCTCAGTGGTTAGAGCACTCGCTTTGCAAGCGAGAGCCCTGAGTTCAATTCCAGGCAGGGCGAAACCTTCGGCAAGTTTCCTTACTCCACACGCCTAATAATAATCCCTCCAAAACCCAAAACAATAATAAATTGGTCATTTTCAATCTACGACTGTTTGTGGGACATTGCTGTGCGCAATTGGCTGCCACGTGCGCCCACAAATATACAGTCAATTCACTTTACAGTGTATTCTGTGAAGCGCTTTGGAATGTCCTCCCGATGTGAAAAGCGGTATATCAAATGCAAGGATTATTATTATTATTATTACAGGCAGCAAAACATTCATTTTGCTGTCAGAAGGTCCCACAAACAACAACAATAAATTACATTTGAAAGGTGCCTTTCACGTTGGGAGGATGTCCCAAGGCGCTGGACAGTCAGGGATTTGGACCCGAGCAGGGGGTTGGGATCAATGGGGATAGACAGCGGGTAGGGTAGGAGGGTAGCTGAAGGCGCGGTCAAAGAAGTGGGTCTTGAAATGTGCCATGAAGGATGAAATGGAGAGAGCAAGGAGAAGGGACTGTGGGATGATGTTCCAAAGGATGGGGGCAGAAAGGGTGAAGGCCTGACCTCCAATGGTGGGGCGGGCCAGTCGGGGGATATGGGGCAGAACAGAGCATGCTAACTGGAGGGTGTAGACAGGTTAGCAGGAGTTGGCAGGTCACAGAGGTAGGAAGGCGCAAGGCCATGGAGGTCTTGAAGGCAAGGACGAGCATTTTGAACTCTATCCTCTGAGTGAGTCGGGCGAGGTTGGGGTTGATGGGGTCATGGAGCATGGTGCTGGAAAGGAGTTCTGGATGATCGGCAGCATGTGGAGGGAAGAGTTGGGAAGGCCAAAAGGCAGGGAGTTGGCCTAGTCAAGCCTAGATGTGATTAACGCATGAATGAGGGTTTTGGCGGCCTGAGGGTTGAAGGCACTGGTGGAGCCAGGTGATGTTGTAGAGGTGGGAAAGGCAGAATGGGTCATGGCATGGATGTGAAGTATGAAGGATCAAATAAGACGGCAAGTTTCCGGACTGGCTCAGTGACGTGGAGTATGCATCCATGGATGGTGATGCTGTCAGTACCTGAGGTGTAGAGGTGCTGATGGGAGCCAATCAGGAGGGCCTCGGTCCTCTTAACATTCAACTGTAGAAAGTTAGCTTTCATCCAGGACTTGATATCTGACAGACATTCTGTCAGGACAACAGTGATACTGGAGTCGAGGGTGGAGGGATAGAGAAAGAGTTGGGTGTCATCCGCATACATGTCAAAGTTGACTCCATTAGATTGGTGATGATTCAGATGCCCTGCTTGTCGGAATTCCATTCCAGAGTCCTTCTGCCTTACTATCCCCGTCCCTCAGCCCCCACCCCAGCACTCCTCACCTTTAAAGGCAGCCTTAAGACCTTTCTTTTTGACCATGCTTTTTGTCACTTCCCCTTCCTCCCACCTTCCTTGGCTTTATCACCCCCAGTATGGGCTCTCAGCCAGCTCGGTCAATTATTTTGAGATACCCTCCCAATGCTAAAGGTGCTGTCTCAAGTTAAATTTGTTGTTGATATTGAAAAATATTATGTCACCTTTAATATCGACCTGAAACAGCCATATCAGCACCAAAATACAGAAGATAATCAAATAGAATATAGAAAGCACAGAGGAGAACTGAAAAAGGAAATAAGAGGGGCAAAGAGATTGTATGAGAAAGATTAGCAGGTAACACAAAAAGAAACCCTAAGGTATTTTATAAGCATATGCAGAATAAAAGGTTAGTCAAAGGTAGGGTGGGTCCAATCAGGGACCAAAGAGGAAATCTTCTTGTTGAGGCAGAGGGCATGGCTGATGTACTGAATGAGTACTTTGCATCTGTCTTCACAAAAGAAGAGTGTTAGGGTTAGGGTTAGGAAGTATGCAATGTGACACCTTGCAATTTGAAATACATTATAGCTGGAATAAAGTTTAAATTACTGATTTTCTATGGTTTTCCTATTTGGCTGCCCCCTTGTAAGACATATTTGCCCCCTTCCCCCTCCACTCCCAATCCACATGTTCTTGTGAGAAGGCAATGTACTTGACAATGCAATAACAAGAACAGCTTTCTGAATTTTCACCTTCAAAGCCCTCCAATGTCTTGCTCACCCCTACCTCTCCTACCTTCTAACTCCCTACCACCCTGTTCGCTCGCTCCGCTCAGCGGGCTCCGGCCTGCTTCACGTCCCCCGCTTTGCTCGCCCCACTATTGGCGAGCGAGCCTTCTGCCACTCTGCACCCACTCTCTGGAACTCCATCCCGCAGTCCCTCCGTCTCACCCCCTCCCTCGCCACCTTCAAGACCACCTCAAGACCCTCCTCTTCGACAGTGCTTTCGACCTCTCTGCTTCACCCCCTGCCCTCTACCCTCCCCCACCCCGACCCTCAGCTCGGGACCGTAAGTCTGTCTGACCAGCGCCTTGGGAAGTCCTCCCGACGTGAAAGGCGCTATACAAGTGTAATTTTGTTGTTGTTGTCAGTTATGCATAATATATAAGGTGGGTGTGCAGTGTTAATCTGGTTGCCTTACCTTATGTCTGCACTTTGTACTTGTTTTAAGTAAGTTACAACATCTCATTCCAAAGCATTTGTCTGGGAACACTGAACCTGTCAATCTCAAACAAGATTGCTTTCCCTTGTGATTTTTCTAAATAAACAAAAGTTTGAATTACAGTATGATCTGAATCATTTGAAACGTATAGGATATAGGCTGCAATCCACAGTTTTGACCTAAAAAAATTATATATTTTCCTAAAAAATGTTAATTAGAACCACAATTGATTTTTTTTCAGCCATAAATCTCTCACAGAAGTGATGTAACAGATATTATACCAGGGTGAAGCTCCCCTAACTATACGTGAGTTTCAATTGATTTTGAACAGGAAGCATTGTTAGATGGGGGCCCAATTAACATCTCTAAACGGTTTAATACCGGGCTTGTCACAAAAAATCTTATAAAATAACAATTGAAAGCTGCATGTCCTTTTGTGTACTGCTATTCTGTTTTATTTAACTGATGCTTCCTACGGGCTTAATCGGTGTCTCCTTGAAACTGAACTGGCTGTCAGGTGACATGCCTGGCAACGGACTGTCTGAATCGAGCCAGTCCTCTGTGGTGGTCTCGGTAGTTCAGTTCCTCAGCCAGGCCGGTCCGCAGTATTCCAGGGAACTGCTGATGACAGCACAGCCAGCCTGGCTCATTGGCAGGACCTGGAAGGGCAAACCAGTTACTGAGGGTAGGGAGTCATCCCACTCAGCTACTGTTAATCTTGCAAGCCAAAACCCTAATGGATAAGATGATCGTAGCAGGACAAACAGCGGGAAAGCTTGCCGGAAAGCAATATCAATGGCAAGCTCGGCAGTTTTAGCTGGCTAGACTCCAGGGGTACCCCAACACACATTCTGGGGAGCCCAAGCCTTGGCCCTTGCCATCCTGTGCCTAATGCTTTCGGTAATTAGGTAAGCAGGATGTATCCCTCCAGGGAGAGAGTGCACATTGCATTCCAACAATCTATCTCTGGGACTTCCATGTGTAGGTGGGATGCATGGAAATCTTAGCTTGGTTTGGATACTCTAAATCATGGTGATGGGTTTCTGCATGTGTCAGACACCTGGTGGACCCCCCAAAAAAATTCCTATTTGTTGAAATTCTGGCTACAATTATGTGGATTCTTTGGAGATTCGCAATGGGGGAAATCCCACTTGGAGTCCAGATGTCAAAGATGCTATGTGTAATGCATACAGTATACAATATATACAGGATATTCTGTGAAGCACTTTGAGATGATAAGGTGCTGTACCAAATACAAGGATTATTGTTATTAATCCCGACCAGAATTTTAGCACAAGGCTTTTGGTGTAACTCATATCGTACTGACGATTCATGTCAAGTTTTGATATTTTTGTCCAAATTGCGAAACAAGGAATTCACCCAATGTACTAGTTAAAGATCATGTTACTATGTTTGATATAATTCTATTGTGATTTAATGTGTACAATAAATATATCCTACAATAAATTCAATAAATATTGAATGACCAATGTAACATATCGGGATTTCTCTCAGTAAACAATGTAACAAACACAACAATTTGCATTTATCTAGCGATCTTCATGCAGGATAACGTCTAGGAGTGCTAAAACTGAATGATTGAATTATTAGTTTCTCTGCTGGTTATTTGGTAAGTCTGTGTGAATTTTCTCTAACATGTATTTAATGTAGAAATAAATATTGAATCCAAAACTTGGAATGGCAGCATGAGACAAACTTCAACCAATGTCTAACACATATCTGAGTTAGTTATGAGACTCTGACAATAGCGAGGCACATTTGGGACCTTTCCTCCCATTGTTATTTCCTCCAAAAAATGAGACAATAAAATAGTTGTAGTTTCATATTAGAAACTAACAGACAGATGACAAGAATATTGTATTAAATGTGTCATATTTCTTATTAAGATCATCCTGCCCTCGAGGCTGCAGGAGACATTCTAGTGGAGGAAAGCAGCTGTGGGAGAACTGAACCGAAAAGATTGGACAAAATATATCATTAATAACTGTGAGCTGCAACCAAGAAATGGAATTGGCAGATAGAAAAACTAAAATATAAAAATGTGCAAGGGATACAAAAGCAATAAAGCAATGGTTGTTGATTTCTGACATTAAATCGTACAAATGCAGTTCTCAGCGTGATATGTAAGGTAAAATTGTGTGTGTGGCTTTCTGCACATGGTTGCTTCACTACCATTACCCTCAAGCCAAACACTCCAAACAAGATGTTAGTTTGTATTTCCAAACAGATTGACATGTTCTTCCCTGAAGATAACATGCAAGAATGAGTGAGGCAACATCTTTTTATATTGAAACTTGGAATTGCTAGTCAACTATGGGGATGAAAGCGAGGAGGAATGTTAAATAGGTAGCACCTGTGTATAGGTATGGTGATGGCATGAGTCTGTACTACTCGTCTAAGGGCTACCAACTGGGAAGCATCAAACCAGTGGTCGGTCTTGCATATGATTACCTCCAGATCATCATTTCGCCCTTGATTGGTGGTAGCTCACAATGATTTAGATTTTGGAACACACTACTGAGACATGTTGAATTGTACTTGAAATGAAACAAGAACCATTTTCACAAGGGTTTTTGTTTCTTCGTGAAGGAATAATTTTGAAGATATTTAGGGAACAATAATATATCTGTGTATTTACTATGGTGTAGAATTGAGGATAGGTTTTTTTGCTTAAAAATCATTAGCAACAATATAATGTTTTTATTGACAAGACAGTTTTCAATTTGTTGCTACAGTACGCAACAACAACAATAACAATAACAGATTGGATTTATATAGCGCCCTCCACGCCAGACGGCGTCTCAGAGCACTTGTGCTCATGAGACACATGCTCATGCTCAATGATAACAAATTACATTTATATAGAGCCTTTCACATCAGCAGGATGCCCAAGGTGCAGGTTGGGATCAGAGAGGGGTGGAGGGCAAGGGTGGTGGAGTGGGGAAGGTGACCAATGTCAATTAGGAAGGTCTTCAGATGGGCCTTGAAGAAGGCAAGGGAGAAATTAAAAATATTTAAATGGTTAAACATTTAATGCAAACTTGATATTATAACCATACAAAATAACAGTGTCAATGGCACAAATTATTTAAAATTGATAAAGTTTGAGTCTCAGAAGTATAATCCTGCTCCAGGGTATTAAACTATGTATTTGTGGCTATATTTGTTAAATACATCTGAATGTGAAATGTTTTGATTCAATGTTATGTTGTCTACCTGTATATTTTCATGACTTTTATCCCCTGAAAATAAACCTTGTTAATGGTGTTAGGTTATTTTTGCAGAATGGCGAGTGACAAATACATATCGAATATTGAGTCATAAGTAGGTAAAATATAAAAGTAGATACGGAACATGTTTATTTATGACAATTGTTAAACTGGTGACCCTGGCAACTTGTTTGATTCTTATTGTGTTTCCATGCCGCCCACAGCACAGAAACAGCTTTGGTCAAAGTGACAAATGACATTTTGTCCATCTGTGACCAGGGCTCCTCTGCCTCTCTTGTCCTCCTTGACCTCTCTGTTGCCTTCGATATCATTGACCACTCTATCCTCCTCCACCGTCTCTTCCCTTACCTCCACCTTCATGGTTCTGTCCTTGAATGGTTCAGATCCTACTCTCACACCGTCTCCACTTCATCTCCACAAACAGTTCTCCTCTGGACTATGCACCGTCTTGTGCGGCTTTCCTCAGGGCTCTGTCCTTGCTCCCCTCCTCTTCAATATCTATATGCTCCCTTTTGGTGACATAATCCGCAGACACGGGATCAATTTCCACATGGATGCGGATGACAACCAACTGTCTCTACACACCAGGACCACTGCTGTCCTGACAGAATGTCTGTTAGACATCAAGTCCTGGACGAGAGCTAACTTTCCACAGTTGACCTCGTTGGACGAGGCCCTCCTGATTTGCTCCCATCAACACCTCCATGCCTAAGGCGCTGACAGCATTATAATCCAAGAATGCACACTCCACCTCACTTAGCCAGTCTGGAAACTTGGCGTCTTGTTTGACCCTCAAATATCCTTTCTACCCCACGTCCGTGCCATGATTCGCTCTGCCTTTCCCCACCTCTGCAACATCACCCGGCTCCGCCACTGTCTCACACCACAGACCGCAGAGACCCTCATCCATGCTTGACTATGCAAACTCCCCAACTCCTCCCTCCATAGGCTGCAGATTATCCAGATTATCCTCTCCTGCACCAGGCTTCGTGACCCTATCACCCTCATCCTCTGTCTTACCATCATACAAAGATACAGTTCAAGATCCTGGTCCTCACCTTCAAAGCCCTCCATGGCCTTGCTCCCCCTACTATTGTGACTTCCAGGCTCCGATCTACTTTGTATTCCACCGCCTCGCTTGCCCCACCATTGGCGGGCAGGCCTTCAGCCACTCTGCCCCCACCCTCTGGAACTCTATCTCGCAGCCCCTTTATCTCGTCTACTCCCTTGCATGATTCAAGACACATCTCAAGACCCTCCTCTTCGACCGTACCCTCCCCGATCCCGATCACCACCTTGGTTCCAAAACACTGATTGTCCAGCACCTTGGGATATCCTCCCGACGTGAAAGGCGCTATACAAAGGTAATTTTATTTTTGACATAATTTTTTTTAGCCTGAATATTATGCACCGTGCCTATTTTAAATATGCAGTTTATTTGTAATTTACTGTCATTTCATTGCTTTTCATGATCCTCCTACATTGTATTCACTTCAGTCTGTAATTTTATAATCAATTACTGACAGTAAGTTATTTTTGAGTTAGTCAATAATATTATCACTGCTTGACTTTTACTTCATTCCCTGCTCCTTAACATTTAAAATTCTATCTCTCCTAGTTATATAAAGGTGGAATGCTTTAATTATACTTGAATACGTTACTGAAGTAATTTTGACAACTCCGAAGGAACAGGAGAAAAGACCGATGTTATCCCTCAAACTATGGCACTTATGCTTCTAATAATGGAAAATGCCAGCAGAGGAAATAAACCTTTATTGAATATACGAGTTTACCACTTCAGTGCTTGTAAATTTTATTATTAGTCAATCAATCATATAATAATCCTGCCTGAAAATCATAGCCTTTCAAACAATAAAGTATTTTTCTAATTTGCATAAAATCTTAAAATCTATGAAATGTATCATTCTTATGCTACAGTATCAGAACTTCAATATTTTATGAAATATTATATTTTGTCAAGTCATTTGCTTACAGAGGGGACATGATGAAGGACTGATGGGGTTTCAAAAATAGTTCCAGGTCAGTGCAAAAAAGTCAAAGCTGCTGTTTGAGCTTGTCCACGAAATTCTGAACTTTTAAAATTCAGTACTTTTAAAAAAGGTACGTGCCAAGACAATAAATCGCAGCAATGAAACCCACAAGCTGCTGCCTCGACGCCCTCCCCACCAATTTACTGGTCACCCAGCTCCCCCTCATCTGCCCACTACTGGCTGATGTTATCAACGAGTCCCTCTCCTCTGGAGCAGTCCCTGCCCCCCCTTAAAACATCACACCCCTCCTCAAAAAACCTTCCCTAGATCCCTCAAACCCTGGCCACTAAGGCCATATTTCAAACCTGCCTTTCCTCGAAAAAGTCCTAGAACACGTTGTTGCCAATCAACTCCACGCACACCTCTCGTCACACTCCCTCTTCGAACCCCTCCAGTCCAGTTTCCGCCCTGCCCACAGCACAGAGACTGCGCTTGTGAAAGTCACAAACGACATCCTCTCTATCTGTGACCAGGGCTCCTTGTCCTCCTGGACCTCTCTGCCATGTTCGACACAGTCGATCACACCATCCTCCCCCACCTCCCATGCCTTTCCTCCATCATCCACCTCAGTGGGACTGCACTCGACTGGTTCGAGTCCTAACTCACGAACCGCCAGCAGTACATCTGCACAAACAGCTTCTCCTCCCGCTCTCCTGCGGGGTACCCAAGGATCCATCCTTGGCCCCCTCCTCTTTCTGATCTACACGCTCCCTCTTGGGGATGTCATCCGCAGATATGGGGTACACTTCTACATGTATGTCGATGACACCCAACTCTATTTTTACACCTCACTTTGCGACCCCCAGTCCTCTGATGTTCTGTCAGCCTGCCTGTCAGATCTCAGGGGCTGGATGAACACAAATTTCCTTCAGTTGAATGTTGACAAGACGGAAGCCATACTCTTTGGCTCTCGTCAACGTCTAAAATCACACGGTTCTCACCTCCTCCACCTACCCTACCTCCCACTAAAACTCTCCAAAACCGTATGCAACCTAGGCATCAGGTTCGACCCCCAATTATCCTTCCTCCTCCACATCCGGTCCCTCACCAGCACCGCTTTCTTCCATGTCTGACGCATCGCCCGTCTCCGCCAATACCTCAATCCAAAAGCCGCTGAAACCTTGGTCCATGCCTTTGTCACTTCTCGGCTGGACTATTCAAATGCCCTCCTCGCCGATCTCCCCTCCACTACCATTCACAAAATCCAGGTCATACAAAACTCTGCCGCCCACATTCTTACCCACACCAAACTCCGCTCCCCGATTACCCCAGTCCTTGCCAGACTGCACTGGCTGCCTTTCCCAGAGAGGATCGACTTCAAGATCCTCACCCTTGTCTTCAAATCCTTCCACTCCTCTGCCTCCCCTATCTCTCTGACCTCCTCTCTCCTCACAATAGTGCTCGTTGCTTTCGTTCCACCAGGACTGGCCTCCTCCTGTCCTCCGATTCCTCCGCTCCACCCTTGGCGGCCGTGCCTTCAGCCACTATACCCCGAGGCTCTGGAACTCCCTTCCTCACTCCCTTCGCCTCGCCTCCTCCCTTCCTATTTTCAGATCTTGGCTGAAGATCTTTCTTTTCGACCGCACCTTTGGTTACCTTCCTCCCCCTCCCCCTGGCTCAGCCTTAGTATCCGTTACTGTGAAGCGCTGTGAGACTCCATCCAGTGTGGAGGGTGCTATATAAGTCCAAGTTGTTGTTGTTGTAGCAAAACTTCACTTATCCAGTAAGTGAGAGTTCAAGGTTTATCCTTTACATTGGTGACAACAGTTTTTTTTTACAATTCTGAAACAAGTTTCTAACACTCACTGTCCTACCATCTGGTCACACAGTAAAGATAAGGCAAAATAATTGTCCATTTCATGTTGCTCTAAGGTAATTATAATAATAATAATAATCTTTACATTTGATATAGCTCCTTATCAAGTTTTTAAGACATCTCAAAGCACTTCACAGAACATACTGGAAAGTGAATTGACTGTAAATTTTGTGGGCAAAACATGACAGCCAATTGTGCATAGCAGTGTCCTACAAACAGTTGTGGATTGAAGTGACCAATTTATAATTGTTTTTGAAGGAATTATTACCACCGAAAAATGATCCGCCAATAGTTTAAAAACTGGGTTCCTACTTACTTCTAGGTAAACAGAGGCATATGGAGAAAGGAAACTTGCCCAACGTTTCGCCCTGCTGGAAATCATTCGGCTGCCTCACACACATACAACCAATAGAGAATGCCTCAGAGAGACCAGGAGCAGGAACCATTCTAGCCAGGTTTCCCCTCTCTAATCCAGAGAAGCCCTGGACCAACTTATCCTCCCATGCAACCTCAGCTGAGACCAGAAGGGACTGCGTTAAAATCAGCACTCTCTTATGCCGATCTTTCAATGCGATTGCTGTTACCTTAATACAGTACAATAAAGTTTGAAAACTGCTAGAACACCAAAAGTTTTTATTATTAGTGTGCTAAATGGAAAATACCAAAGCTGGGTGTTTGTAGCCAACCTGAGAAATGTTCTGAAAAAAATGTTAAATGTTGTCTGCAGAAATAAACAATGGATTGCTGCCAGTCTCTAATATGAACCAAATTATAAAATTAGATAATAGAGTAAATTAGATTACTATGCTACTTATTGTCAGAGTAAAACCACCTAAAAATGAATCCTTTAAATATAAGTGAGGTCTCTCCCATCAACATGCAGTTTTCACAGACTCGTTCAGGGCAATTGCTTGACCAACAATAAGCCCTATGGTCTACCAGTTGTATTGACGGTCCAGCACGAATAAGTGAAATAGATGCAAAGATGTAAATATTCATGTGTTACATACAATGATTGCTCATTGCTTACACTTGAATGACATAGGTCAATTTTCCTTTGGGTTTTTGCACATGACCAATTTGCTCAAATGCCTCAAGTCCAAACAGATCATACAAATAAGGTATGCCACAAACTTAGCCTGCTTCAATCATAGTATTAGCCTGATAGTACTCTCAACTCTGGGCCAGAAGGTTTTGGGTACAAGCCTCAAATCAGAGCGTTAGTCCATGGTCCTGGTTGATACTCTAATGTAGCGCAGGTGGAGCACTGCATTATCAGAGGTGCCATCCTTTAGATGAGATTTAAATTAAGGTTTTGCCTGCCTGTTTAGATGGATTGCATATCAAATGTTATTATAGAATGATGATAATAATAGTCTTTGCTTTTGATATAGTACTTTATTACATCATCAAGATGTCTCAAAGTGCTTCATCGGATATACTGTAAAGTGGATTGATTGTGTATTTTGTGGCCAAATCATTATTAGTCAAGATAAGAAACAATAATAATTGGATCATTTATTGAGTTAGTGGCTGACTAAATGTTCTATCTGCCTCAAGAGCACCATCACTTGAGGGTAAGGTGATTCTTGGTTAAAGAGTGCACCTATTAGAATGGGTGATTGAAATGTATTTTGTCTATTGCCAAGCTGACTGTACAACAATAATCATTGGTATTTAATTACCGCCTTTCACATTGGGAGGATGTCCCAAGGTGCTGGACAGTCCAGGATTTGCACCTGAGCTGAGGGTTAGATTCAGAAGGGGTGGAGACCAATAGGTGGCGGAAATAACCAAAGGTGCAGTCAAAGAAGAAGGTCTTACTCTTGAGATGGACCTTAAAGGAGGCGAGGGAAGGAACAAAGTGGAGGTACTCCAGGATGGCGTTCTAGATAATGGAGGCAGATATGATAAAACTTGCCACCAATGGTGGGGTGTATAGGAACAACAACAACAAAAATATTACATTTGTATAGCACCTTTCATGTCGGGAGAATGTCCCAAATCGCTGGAAAATCAGTGTTTCAGACTCTGGATTGTTCAGGACCACATAGACGAACAAGTTATTTGGTTAGATTTTGTTGTCCTATAGAGGTTATAGCAGAGAAAACCTTATTACCAGAGGGAACCATACCTGGAGAAGAGTTACTTCTTTTGGTCAAAGTGCACTGAAATCGAGTATATTTCATGTGTATTAAAAGCATTTTTGCACTCCTGACTGTTGCCCTTCACTGAATGAATAAGGCTTTTAAAAAAACAGCAATCTGCACATCTAATTAATACATTTGTGCTCCTGTTCCTGTTACACTTCTTTTCCATTTAGGTCTTCCTACCCATAGGCAAAGAAATCCCTATTAACCTTCCATAGCCCCAAAATCCCAGAACACTGGTCCATCTAAATGAACAATAACCTACATAAAGCAATTGGAACAGAATATCTTGAAATGATTTCCAATACAGCAGAAAGTTTAATAAGATGAGACATAACCTTCCTTGGGAACTGGCATACTCTACAAATGAATAGAATGTGTTTCATTAATTGCCTTTTAATGATGTTGCCTTCAGAAATCTCTCTCTTTTAATATTGTATTGATGAGAAAAGAAAGCCTCATGTGTCAGTTTAACTAAGCGACAGTGACATATATCAAAGGAAGAACCTTGCTTATCAAATCCAAGGTTATTTAATTCCCTTTAAGGTATGATATCAGTGATTAAATAATTGTATTCCCACCAGGTTTTACAGAGCAGGCTGGATTTTCTTAGAGTTATACTTTCTGGACCAATAACAAAGCTCTAAGCTCACGGTAAATAACTTTGCTTTTCAAATGTTTTTAATGGGAACTAGTGGTGGGGCATTGATGCATTATCAGTTGTCAATTGTGGGTTTATGTCTGAGATCCTCCACTTGATCTCAGCTGTGCTGCTTTAGGAATGTACTGAGCAAATGCCAAGCTCTACCGATGGGGGAGGTAACATGAGATGGAAAGGTCACTGTCATACACCTCCCTGTGGCTGATTCAGAGTAGCACTGGCAGAGCTTTGAGACCAAAGTGCAATACAAGGATGACATACTACATGGTCACGACAAGCCATTTGTATCCCTGGAGGAATAAATAAAACTGCATTGAAAAATGATCCAGTTAAATGTATTCTGGGGATAAACTCCTCTTTTGATCTATTGAGTTAAGACAACAACTGATGTAACATTGGCCATAAGATTACAAATGCAAATCCTTCCATGTGCTGAGTTACCTGGTCTTCTCCAGGGTTAGGGAGGGATAAATCAATTGAGACTCGCATTCACAAATGCTAGTCAGAGAATCTTGAGGTAGCTGAAAGCATTGTCAAAGAATTACGTCTTTAGACAGATTTTGAAAAGGAGGCGGCAAAGCAGGGGCAAACGTACTGAAAGCCATTTTCTGCAGAAGGTGAGGTGCAGTTGGCATGGAGTATAAGGCAAGAGTTGGTGAAGAAGATGGAGTGGGATTGCAAGCGATCGCAAAAGAGTAAATATCTATTTAAAAAATGATGAAAGAAGAGATTTCTGGCCATTGAAGGTGTTGTCTCAATGACTTGAAGCAATGATCATATGAAAAGTGCACAGATCAAGAGATGTGTGTTTCTTCATGAAAAAAAAACTTCGTTATTTTTGTATTTTTCGAATACATTAGAATATACAGCACAGAAACAGGCCATTTGGCTCAACTGGTCTATGCCGGTGTTTATGCTCCGCATGAGCCTCCTCCTGTCCTTCCTCAACTAAGCCTTCAAGCATAACCTTCTATTTATTTCTCCCTCATGTACCTATCTAGCTTTCCCTTAAATACATCTATGCTATTTGCCTCAACAACTCCCTGTGGTAGTGGTTACACATTCCCACTACCTTCTGTGTGACGAAATTTCTTCTAACTTCTCTATTTGATCTATTTGTGACTATTTTATATTGATGGCCCCTGGTTTTGGTCTCCCCCACAAATGGAAACATCTTCCCTATGTCTACCCTATTAAAACTTTTCATAATTTTAAATACCTCTATCAGTTTACCTCTTACCCTCCTCTTTTCAAGAGAAAAGAGTCCAAGCATGTTCAGCTTTGTCTCTCATCTTCAATGTTCTCCTCTGCTCTCCTGTACACACTGACTCAAGCTATGGTTCATTTCCACAGTTCCACAGTGCCTTCTGCTTGTCCCTCGCACCCACCCACCACCCCACCATCGGAAGTCACTCTTTCAGCCACTATGCTCCAATGCTCTGGAACACTCTCCCTCAATCCCTCCGCCTTGCCTCCTCTCTCCCCCCTTTCAAGTCCCGCCTGAAAACTTTCCTCTTCGACTACCTCCCGTCTACCCCTGGCTCAGAGTCAGGCTTCGCCACTGTTAAGCGCTCTGAGATGCTACCCTGCGTGGAAGGCCTTATATAAGAGCAATTTGTGGTTGTTGTTACTAAAATAATATTTTTTTCTGTTAGCCTAGACTGTGTCCCAGACAGGGCTATGAAACACTTGGAAGCATCACAGCCAATGTCCTTATTCATTGATCATCAGCCAGTGGGAAATTATGTTTTTTGGTCACTTGAGTATGTAACACATTCAGAAATCCTTCATCATGCTTAAGAGTATCCAAACAAAACTACTAAGAATTCCACATATTCATGGAAAAAATCCTGCAGCTGGAATGGAATGCACACTCTTTTCCTGGCAGGACACACTTCCCAAAATTTCTTAGAGTCTATGTGCAGGTTTGTAAGAGTGAAGACTTAGGAAACCTACAGTATGCTTTGGGGTGGAGCAGGAATTTAACCAGTTAAAACAACACAGCTTGGCATTGGGAACACTGACTCACAACCTTCCTGCTCCTTATCCAGCAAAGACCATTTTTGCATTAAGGCTTTAGCTTTCACAGCTAACAGAAGCCGAGTGGGAAAAATGCTTGCCAGAGTGATTCGTCTGCTACTGAAAATCTTGCTGTTAAGTCATGTTGGCTAATGGATAGTTATCATCAACCATGCCTGGGAGTACAATAACAACAACAAAATTCCATTTATATAGTGCCTTTCACGTCAGGAGGATGCCCCAAGGCGCTGGACAGACAAAATTTCTGACCCGAGCTGGGGGTCAGGATAGGGGAGTGTGGAGGGCATCGGGGGGGAAGCAGGGTGATCGAAAGAAATATCCAAGAGAAAGGTTTTGAGACAGGTCTTGAAGGAGGCAAGCGAGGGGGCGAGGCGGTTGACTGTGGGACAGAGTTCCAGAGGGAGGGGGCAGAGTGGTAGAAGGTCCACCTGCCAATAGTGGGGCAAGCGAGGCGAGGGACGTGAAGCAGGCCGGAGCCCGCTGAGCGGAGGGAGTAGCAGGGTGGTAGGGATCCAGGAGGTCGCAGAGGGGAGCAAGTCCATGGAGGGCTTTGAAGGTGAGGACCAGGATCTTGAACTGTATCCTCTGTGTGATGGGAAGCCAGTGGAGTCAGGCGAGGATGGGGGTGATAGGGTCATGGTGCCTGGTGTGAGAGAGCACAAGGCCTGCAGAGTTCTGGATGATCTGCAGCCTATGGAGGGAGGAGTTTGGGAGGCTGACAAGCAAAAAGTTTGCATAGTGAAGCCGTGATGTAATGAAAGCGTGTATGAGGGTTTCGCCGGCCTGCGGTGTGAGACAGTGGCGGAACCAGGCGACGCTGCGGAGGTGGGGAAGGCAGAGCAGGTCATGGCACAGATGTGGGTTAGAAAGGATAGTTGAGGGTCAAACAAGACAACAGGCTTCTGGACTGGCTTAGTGAGGTGGAGTGTGCAACCATGGATGGTGATGCTGTCAGCGCCAGAGGTGTGGAGGTGTTGACGGGAGCCAATCAGGAGGGCTTCATTCAACGAGGTCAACTGTAGAAAGTTAGCTCTCATCCAGGACTTGATGTCTGACAGACATTCTGTCAGGGCAGCAGTGGTGGAGGCAGAGAAGTAGAGTAACAGATCTACATGGCTCAAGAACCACATTACCGAGACCTCCACAGAAGGTCAACTCGATTCTGATAATCCATTTCCAGATAGGTCACCTTGGATGCAACTCAGTCATTTCCCCCATGTACATGATATATATGTGTGTATATATATACATATAAGTATAGATGTAGATGTGGATATACAAACACATCTATGCACCACAATTACAAACTCAAATGTCAAAAGTACCAGAACAATATGGTACAACTCTCTAAGGTATTCACAGTTCATCATTATATAAGCACAACTATGAATCATAGCTCAGTGCTTATTTTTCTCAGATTGCAATTGTGAACGTATTATTCCAACACAATGAGTAATTTATAACCACAGTAAAAGGTCGCTCTCAATTCTGCTGATTATTGTTCTCATGTTGGTCCTAGTTTCTGTAGTTATAGACAATCTTTTGAACCTGACAAATAAGCTTCATCCTCCTGATCTTGAAGAAATCAGAAAGTTGGAATTACATTCAATTATTTGACAGCAAACTGTTTGGCATTTACCTAATCCTATTTCCAAGAAAAGAACATTGCCACATTTTGTTCCTTGATGTGTAAAGGTGTCCAGTTTGTGTAAAAGTAAGAGAAGCAGCATTAACAGAGATTAAATCTGTTGTTTAGTACTATTAATGCTAAGCACTTTACATATTAAACAGCTCCATGGGCCCAATCTTCCTCTTTTGATAACAGTTGTGAGATTGGACCTGTATAACAAGGAGTTTCCACCAATCTGAAGACAATATGTCCACATTTAATTTTCAATTTTCCTCATCCTTTCAAAATCCACCACAAGTGTTTTTCTGGAAAAAATGGGTTCTATTGAGTTTGATAAAGACTTATTTAAAATCATTGAGAAAGAATAGTTCTATCTTGTGCTTCAAGAAGGATCTCAATAAGCGATTGACATAGCGACATGACTTATACATCATTGGAAAGGTCTTGAAACTGCGAGCGACATGGGCATATTTGTTTTTGGGTATCTCCTATCGTTCTTGAGTTATTTTTAGTTTTGTTTTTTCTATTGCAGTTACACCTGGTGGCCGCTGAGTCAAAGTGGCATGTGTGGCATCCTGCATCATAGAGCACAGATATAGCCAAGCATTGGGAACAAAATAATAATAATAATAATCCTCGCACAGGAGTCCTTCCAATGAGTATGGATGAAGATGAAATGCTGTCTGTGTGTCTGTCTGTGTGTCAATCTACATTCCATAGTGGATCCTTTGGTTGCAAGCGTAGCTGCAATGGCTACAGCTAATATAAAATAAGTATATTGGATGCTTGGTCAGACCTAACATTAGTGAGGAGGACAAAGGCAACTAGTTAGGAAGAGAACATCAAATATATGAGTACAAAGTCTACAGTATATTTTTAAAGTAGAGAATAGTCATTATAAGGATCCTTACATTTGTTATAGTGCTTTTCACATTGAGAGAACGTTTCAAAGCACCTCATAAAATTTTACTTTAAAGTACAGTGAGTGTGTATCCTGTAAAAGAAAATGGTTTTGTGTAACCAGGAGTTTCTACCAGCAGGCAATCTGATCAGCTTTAACATCGTTTTCAAGTAGGAGAAGAGGTAGCACCCCTGAAATGCAGAGGTAACTATTCAGCCATGAAAGAAAAACAGGAACCGAGGAGGATTAAGCTCACTATAGAAATTGTGACAGAGCAAGCTGGTCATTAGACCAGAACTAGCAGTAAATTGTATGGGACCTCTGAGACACAGATAGGTAACATTGCAGCAGTCAGCAAACCTGCATAAAAGGAGTAAGGATGCATAAACTAGGAACATACACCTGAGATGAAACCAACAGTAGCTGCTGAGACAGCACCAATTTGTAGAGCATTACAACTCCTCTCCCCCCTTTCCACTAGAAAATGCTACAAAATAAATATTTCTTCAACTCCATAGGGTGTGAAAATGAATGACATGCAGGCACAGAGTTTGACAGGATATATTCTTTGCTTCATGCTTCTATGCTCTGGACTATAACTGATATTGAATTTTCCATTCACTTGCAGAGGTTGAGGAGATTAGTGAACACATGCTTTCTGTTTAGACTGTTCGAGCAGTAGTTGATGGGGTAAGTACTTTGAGTTGTTATATATGGTATTAACTAAAACATGGTGTAATATTGTGCGTTTAAGATGGGTTGAATGCATTAGCCACTCAGGTTCTTCATTGGATACAGTAACCCTTGCATTTGATATAGCACCTTATCACATTATCAAAATGGCTCAAAGCACTTCACAGGATTTTCTGTACATTGTAGTGACTATAAATTTGCAGGCAAATGCAGCAACCAATGTGTGTAGTGCAATGTTCCACAAACTCGTGGAGTCCTGTAGCTCAGTGGTTAGAGCACTCGCTTTGCAAGTGAGAGACCTGAGTTCAATTCCAGGCGGGGCGAAACCTTGAGCAAGTTTCCTTACTCCACACGCCTAATAATAATCCCTCCTAAAAAAAATAATAATAAATTGGTCATTTTCAATCTACGACTGTTTGTGGGACATTGCTGTGCGCAATTGGCTGCCGCGTTCGCCCACAAATATACAGTCAATTCACTTTACAGTGTGTTCTGTGAAGCGCTTTGGGACGTCCTCCCGACGTGAAAAGCGCTCTATCAAATGCAAGGATTATTATTATTATTATTATTATTATTAAACTGAATAGGGCCACTGAAAGTGGGTTCAGGAGAGAACATGACAAATAATGCTGCACAGGCTACAATTGTGCTAAATAAGTTTTTTGCATCAGTCTTTACCAAGGAGACTGGTAACCTATCTAATGTGAAAAGAGAATTCAAGGATATCACAGAGAAAAGTTGCAGCACTATTCATATCATTATGAGCATGGTTTCCAAACAGCTCTGTAATATTAAGGTAAATAGTCGTGGAGTCCTGTAGCTCAGTGGTTAGAGCACTCGCTTTGCAAGCGAGAGACCTGAGTTCAATTCCAGGCAGGGCAAAACCTTGGGCAAGTTTCCTTACTCCATATGCCTAATAATAATCCCTCCAAAAACCAAAAACAATAATAAAATTGGTCATTTTCAATCTACGACTGTTTGTGGGACATTGCTGTGCGCAATTGGCTGCCGCGTTCGCCCACAAATATACAGTCAATTCACTTCACAGTGTGTTCTGTGAAGCTCTTTGGGACGTCCTCCCGACGTGAAAAGCACTTTATCAAATGCAAGGATTATTATTATTATTATAAATAAATTTCAGGGGCCAGATAAATTGCATCTGAGGATCCTTAAGGAACTAAGGGAGGAAGTCACAGAACCCTGGGACAAATCTTTCAAAAATCACTGAATACTGGAGAGGTGTCGGGGGACTGAAGAAAGGCCGATGTTACTCTTATTTTTAAGAAAGGTAACAAAAGTGACCCAGGAAACAACAGACCAGTAAGTTTGGCATCCATTGTGGGTAAAATTATGGAGACTCTTATTAAGGATAAAATCATGGAGCATCAGATCAGAAATCAAATCATAAATGATAGCCAATATTAGTTCATGAACAGAAGATCTTGCCAATCTAATTACTATTTTTCTTTGTCGTGTGACAAGGGAGCTTGATAAGGGTAAGGCTGTGGATCTTTAAGGTATTTGATACAGTTCCTCTTGAGAGGCTGGTACTGAAAGTAAAGAAAGTGGGAATCAATGGAGGTATATTACAATGGATATGCAACTGGTACAGGGAATGTCATCAGACTGGGAAAATGTTACCATTGGAGTTCAACAAGGGTCTATTTTGGCACCTCTTTTGTTTAATATTTTTATAAATGATCTGGAACTAGGGGACGCAAGCACAGTGGTTAAGTTTGTAGATGCCACCAAGCTAACGAAGCTAGTAGATTGCGAAGCTGACCATTGCTTGTTCTAGCATTTCTTATGTTCTTATAAACTACCTTGAACAACAACAGCAACAACAAAATTACATTCATAGAGTTCCTTTCATGTCGGGAGGACTTCTCAATGTGCTTGATCATTCACCTTGAAGAGAATGATCAAATTTATCTTGGGACTGTTGACCAGGACATCAGGAGAAACTCTCTTCTCATTTTGAATAGTGTCAGAAGATCTTTAAAATTCATCTAAACAGACACATGGTTCTCAGATTGATGTCTCATCTGAAGGACAGCACCTCTGACAATACAGCACTCCAACAGCTTAGATCATAAATTTAAAGGCCCAATGTGTGGTTTGAACCGACACTCATTGCAATGTGAAAGTGCAACCAACTGAGCCAGGCTGGCACTTAATGTATAGTATGTGACCTCACCGTTTGAGTCATTGGGTTGATCTAGTTTACATGGTACTGATGCTATCCTTGATATCTAACAGCTTGCTTCACGTCATCTCAGGATCTTCTAAAATTTACCTCTACAATTTTATTAATAAATCTCATTGGAATACCTGAATTTAATCGCTTCATCCATAGTTGTGACTCACCCATGACTGACAATGTGTGTAGCTTTTCCTGGTGTTTTTCTATACATACACCAGTTTGTTGGACCTGCCTAAATTTACAGATTCTAAAATAAAAATCTCTTGGGATAGAAATAATCTGTGGATTTGTTTTAACTCAGTTACAGATTGTATCATGCCTTGGATCCAAAATAGCCAAGGCAATAGCTCACCTGCATAATGAAATAACATAACATGTTTTGTAAAGTAATCTGTCACATCTCTAATAAATGTTGGGAGTCCTGTAGCTCAGTGGTTAGAGCACTCGCTTTGCAAGCGAGAGACCTGAGTTCAATTCCAGACAGGGCAAAACCTTGGGCAAGTTTCCTTACTCCACACGCCTAATAATAATACCTCCAAAAACCAAAAACAATAATAAATTGGTCATTTTCAATCTACGACTGTTTGGGGGACATTGCTGTGCGCAATTGGCTGCCGCGTTCGCCCACAAATATACAGTCAATTCACTTTACAGTGTGTTCTGTGAAGCGCTTTGGGACGTCCTCCCGACGTGAAAAGTGCTATATCAAATGCAAGGATTATTATTATTATTATTAAATGTAAATAGGATTTTCAATTAGTTTCTTTTCCACCATAAGGACATTCCACTTTTGCTTTTTTCCTACTTACCATATTCAACAACAACGACTTGTACTTATATAGCGCCCTCCATGCAGGGTAGCATCTCAAAGTGCTTAACAGTGGCGGAGTGTGACTCCGAGCTGGATTGGTGAGGGGGAAATGAAAAGGAAAGCTTTCAGGCCTGACAAGAAAGAGGGGAGAGAGGGGGCAAAATAGAGGGATTAATGTAGAGTATTCCAGAGTTTCAGGGTGCAGGGCTGAAAGCAAGACTTCCAATGGTGAGCAGAGGGTGCGATGGGTAAGCAGGAGGCCGATGCTAGTCGAGCGGAGGTGCTAGGTGTTGGATTGGGGAGTGAGGAGGTTGGAGAGGTAGGGAGGTGCCAGGGAGTGGAGGGATTTGAACACGAGTATGAGGATCTTGAAGTCGATCCATTCAGTGATGGGGACCCAATGGAGCCTGGTCAGAACTGGTTAGATGTGGAAGCAGAGTTTGGTCTGAGTAAGTATGCAGGCGGCGGAGTTCTGAATAAGCTGGATTTTTTGAATAGTGGAGCTGGGGAGACCGGCGATGAGTGCATTTCAGTAATCCAGGTGGTAGGTGACAAATGCATGTACAAGGGTTTCGGCTGCATTTGTGGTAAGGTACTGTCAGAGGCGGGCAATGTGGCAGAAGTGGAGGAAGGGACCAGATGCCAGGGAGGAAGGACAGCTGGGGGTCAAACCGGACGCCTAGATTGCGCACTGATTTGGTGAATCTGAAAGGGAGCCCAGGGAATTGAAGGGTTTAGATCGACAGGAGTGAAGGCATTTATGGGAACCAAGGAGTATGGCTTCTGTCTTGTGCACATTCAGCTGCAAGGAAGTTTGCATTCATCCAGGCCGTGATGTCTGCCAGACAAGCTGACATCGTCGAACCTGAAGTCAATACTGGAGGAGGCAAAGTAGACTTGTGTGTCATCCGCATACATGTGGAAGTTTACCCCGTGTCTGCAGATGACAACACCAAGAGGGAGTATATAGATGAGGAAAGGAAGCGGGTCAAGGTTGGAGCCCTGGGGTACCCTGAAGGTGACCGGATGGTGGTGAGTGTAGAAACCATTTGCTGAGGTGAAGGGGAGGTGATTGATTAAGTAGGACTCGAACTATGCCAGTGTGGTCACACTAAGGTGGATGAGGGAGGAGAGGCGGTGGAGGAGGACGGAGTGGTCAACTGTGCTGAACGCAGTAAAGAAAGGAGCTAGCGGAGCCCGGCGAGGATGGGGCTGATAGAGTCACGGAGCTTAGTGCAGAAGAGGACACGAGCTGCAGAGTTCTGGAATGATCTGCAGCTTGCAGAGGAAAAAGTTGGGAAGGCCAACATGTAGGGAGTTGGCATAGTCGAGCCTAGATGTAATAAATGTAATATTCAGTAAGCTTCTTGCCTGGCTGGAGGAATATTGCACATTCTTAAGTCAACTGAAGTAATATGGGGGGTGTTGCAATCCTCTTTCCCCCATTGCCAAAACTGTATGTTACACCATCACAGGAAGAAAAGGTCTTAACATAAGATCATAGATCACTCATTTAGTGGGAGACAATGACTGATTGTCTCAGAGCTGAACTCTTGCAGGTCACCTTGGTGTGAATGGCGTTCACTGTAGGAGATGAACATTATATCACTAAATGCTTATGTGGGCACCCTTTACACTGTCTTGTCCCCAAGGGTAGCTTATTAAACCTACGGGCAAGGTACAAAGACCAAAGTGGAATATCAGGATGCACTGTAGCTTGATTTTTTGTACCTTTGGGATTCTGTCCCTCTCAAAATCAGCACAAAAAAGTAACAAGAAAGAAGGGGAAAAAAAACAATTTCAGTTGGTGAAGGCTTTTCAGAAGACAGTCATTCAAAACTGTGCAACTGCATCAACAAAGTAGTTATTAATGACAGGTCAGAGCTAGCGCCATTGAGTTTATCGATGGAGAAAAGTGATAAAGTACAAATAGCAGTGTTGAAAGGGAATGGTACTGGGAGCTTCCTGCATGAGAAAGGATGGTTGGAGCAGGATCGTAAATTAGGACATTATTGCAGATCTTCCTCTTCAATATTATGGCATGGTCTGAAAGCCAGGCAAATTTAATGTAATTTCCAGTTTACTGTAACTATTTACAGTATTTACAGTAACTAGTTACCCCTGCTTCAGTTACATTCCCATGAATAGTTACATCCCATAAATTAGTTTCTTTTAATTTATTATCCTTCATCGTTCCAGTGTTTCTTTGTTTAAAATGTAAAATACTGTACATTATTTAAGCTGTGTGGAGAGATTGAGTGGAAGATAATTTTAAAAATGTGGTGGCATTCAGGCTTAATTTTAATACTGAAATATAGGGTGAAAATGCAACATCACACCACAACAAAACTGTTATAATTGTGGTATTTTCCCCATATTCTCTTTAATACAACCAGATATGATTTTTACATTGGACATATATTTCACACTTTGGAATGTAACATTACAATATATATGAAATTATGAAAGTTGTTTTGCATTGTTTTGCAAGATATAAGATGACATTAGTTAAAAGTCTGCACTATTCATAGAGACAGTGCCAATTGGTGCCTGTGGCATCTGTCAGGAGAAGTAGTCAGCGCAGACCAAGGCTGATCAGCCTTAGAAATGTATCAGAATACGTCAGGAGCTTTAAAGGTTCAATGAGGCTTAAGCAAGTTAGCAGATAGTCTGAAAGAAGTTTGCCCGGGATTTGAAATAGGTTTCTAATGACTTTTCTTCAGTTTCGGCTTCACTTTCCAACACTTGGCATCAGAGATTTCAGCTTTCAAATTCAAATCAATGGTACAAGAGATTTGCAATGGAAAATGATTCACCACTTAATCCCCAGCAATGCCTTCTGTTATACATGGGGATTTATCAATAATAGAAGTGGTGCCAGTTTATGAGACATGAAATAAGATGTACAACTAAACCCCTGGAGCAATTGTGTTGATTTTTTTGTGTAAGGAACCCCAACTTCACTCACCAAAAATGCCATTTGTGTCGCTACATTTCTCTCAGCACAAGCAATTGCTTTCACTAGAAATTGACTTTTGAACTTTATGTTCTGAATTCCCCTTCTGTGATGTTGGTATTAGGTCATTACTTCTGATAATTCCACAGTTCTACCCCTTACAGCTGAATTCACTGAAATATTCACTGAATTGCTTTTAAAAACCCCAAATTAGACTTTATGGTATTTAAGCACCATAGATGTGTCTTCTCATTAAATACTTTACATAGAATTACATAGGTTGTTCAGCATTGAAACAAGCCATTTGTCTCATCTTATCAACTTGTCCATGCTGGTATTTATACTTCATATAAGCCTCTCCCTTCCTAATTCCCTCTCCCTTTCTCCCTCCATACTGTTCAATTCCCTTCTCCCTCATGTATTCTACATGAGAAAGACTATTTTACCCACCTCTCCACAGACCATGGAAAACAACAACAATAACAAAATTAAATTTGTATAGCGCCTTTCACGTCAGGAGGACGTCCCAAGGCACGGGACAGACAGAGTTATGGACCGAGCTTGGGTCGGGGTGGGAGAGGGTGGAGGGCAGGGAGGGAAGCAGGGAGATTGAAAGCACGGTCGAAGAGGAGTCTTGAGGTGGGTCTTGAAGGTGGTGAGGGAGGGGGCGAGATGGAGGGCCTGCGGGATGGAGTTCCAGAGGGTGGCTGCACAGTGGCGGAAGGTCCATCTGCCAATAGTGGGGTGAGCAAGACAGGGGACGTGAAGCAGACCAGAGCCCGCTGAGCGGAGGGAACGAACAGGATGGTAGGGGGTTTAGGAGGTCAGAGAGGTAGAGGGGAGCAAGACCGTGGAGGGCTTTGAAGATGAGGATCAGGATCTTGAACTGTATCCCTGTATCGTCTGTGTGATGGGAAGCCAGTGGAGTTGGGCAAGGATGTGGGTCATAAGGTCGCGGAGCCTAGTGCAGGAGAGGACACGGGCTGCAGAATTCTGGATGATCTGCAGCCTGTGGAGAAAGGAGTTGGGGAGTCCGACAAGCAGTGAGTTTGCATAGTCGAGCCTCAATGTAATGAAGGCTCGACCTCCCCCTGGCTTGGACCCGGGATCCGTTGTTGTGAAGCGCTCTGAGACGCCATCCGGCGTGGAGGGCGCTATATAAACCCAAGTTGCTGTTGTTGTTGAAGACATGTACGAGGGTTTCGACAGCCTGAGGTGTGAGACAGTGTCGGAGCCGGGCAACGTTGCAGAGGTGGGGGAAGGCAGAACGGGTTATGGCGCAGATGTGGGGTAGAAAGAATAGCTGAAGGTCAAACAAGACTCCAAGATTCCAGACTGGCTTAGCAAGGTGGAGTGCGCAACCATGGATGGTGATGCTGTCAGCGCCTGTGGTGAGGAGGCCCTGACGGGAGCCAACCAATAACAACAACAGCCTGCATTTATATAGCACTCTTCATGCGGGCTAACATCCCAGAGCGCTTCACAGTTGCAGAGTCTGACAACGAGCTAAGGGGAGAGGAACCAAGGAGGTGACCATAAGCCTGATCAAAAAGGAAGGTATTTTGGCAGGATTTGAAGGTAGGCAGGGGAGGCAAAGCGAAGGGATCGAGGGAGAGAGTTCCAGAGTTTCGGGGCATAGTTGCTGAAGGCATGGCCACCGATGGTAGAGCGGAGGGCACGAAGGGCAATTAGGAGGCCTACCCAGTCTTAGATGTCACTGACCCCACTCTATCTTCTGAAGGAAATAAATGAATACATAGATCACAAGATCACAAAGAGAGGTAATCACAGGTGAAGATGGCCATTTTGTCCATTTAATCTTGATCTTCCAGATCCCTGTTAGCCCAAAAGGTCAAAAGGTATTATAATAATAATCCTTGCATTTGATACAGTGCTTTCATGTCTTCTAGACATCTCAAAGCGCTTCGCAGAATATACTGTAAAGTGAATTGACTGTATATTTGTGGGCAAAACATGGCAGCCAATTGCGCACAGCTGTGTCCCACAAACAGTTGTAGATTGAAGTGATCAATTTATCATTTTTTTTCCTGAGGGATTATTATCAGGCGTGTGGAGTAAGGAAACTTGCCCAAGGTTTCACCCTGCCGGGAATCGAACACAGGTCTCTCGCTTGTGCGTTTAACCACTGAACTACAAGACACAATTGAAACCAAAAGAATATTCATCTCCATTCAATAAGTCTTGCCTCTTCCCCTTCGCAGACAACATTCAGTTCAACTAGCCCCAGAAATGATTGTCTCTCACAAAGAATTCATTCACTTCAGTCTTAACCTGGCTCTATATCCTCTAATGTAGTTTGCAGGCACATTCTTATTCATTTTTTCTTCAAGGGAATGAATTTACATCAGCTGCTTTTGTTTGAAGCCAATTACACGTTATCCAATTTTTTCCGGTGGGGGTGGGGGGAGGAGCGAATCTCTATTTTGTTTTGTTCTAAACAAATAAGCTGTTAACCAACATTCTGTCAGAGCAGTAAATGGTTATCAATAGCCTTGAGGTTACACAACCACTCTCTGAGACCAGTAACTACCATTGACTATTTTTTGACGACATTTTTCAGATGGTATGCTGTATCACATGTCACATTTTTTGCCTCGGGAAGTGATAGATACTGCAGTCTGGTAGATCATTTACTGCAGCTCCACGTTTCTGTTCAGAGAAGTGATATGACACTAGCTAAGTGTCCTGGGATCACCTCTCTCCAATTTTGGGTGTCTGCCACTTGAAATGCAAGTTGCCGGAAGATGGGAAACATTCTTAAAATTAAAAAAGGACATTACAATCTTTCACTCTTCAGAACAACTAGATTGACCTTTCTTTGGCAGATACTGGATGTTATAAATCCTGTCGATTAACACTTCGAGCTGTTCACCAAAGAGGACTATCAATTTAACAGCCTATATTCAGATTAGCAGTAAATTCTACTCCAATTTACCACCATGCATCATTGGCATCAGTTGAATTGCATGTCCTTAACCATGTCCAACACCTATGTGATTTCCCTTCCTCCACTCACCACTTAAGAGATTTTGCTCTGCACTGAAATAGCTCAAGCCAATTCATGTCCTGATGTCCAGAGGTCACAGAGTGCTGCAGATACATTTATCATCCCTGCCCACAAAATGACACTTTCCCATTCACAGTACTGCTATTACAAAGTCACAAACAGGAACATTTGTGCACTCAATGTGTTTAATGCTGAATAGCACTTGCTATCATTCTAGAAGGTCAAGTCCATGGATAAAGTGAAACAATGTGCATCGAGTTGAGCACCTTTAATAAAGTCCCGAAATATCCAAAATATAAATACAACATACATAAGTACAAATTTCATTTTCAGTGGAATGGAGTTCCAAAGGGTACGGGCAGAGTGGCTGAAGGCCTGACCTGCCGATGGTGAGGCAGGAGACATAGAGGAGGCCAGAGCCTGCTAAGCAGAGGAAGTGGACAGCTTGATAAGGGGTTAGCAGGTCACAGAGGTAGGAAGGGGTAAGGCCATGGGGGAGCTTGAATGTGAGGAGAGGGATTTGAACTCCTCTGAGGGATGGGGACCCAATGGAGCCAGGTGAACATGTGGGTGATGGGGTCACGGAGCCTCGTGCTGGAGAGGACATAAGCTGCAGAGTTCTGGATGATCTGCAGCTTGTGGAGGGAAGAGTTGGGAAGGCCGATAAGTAGGGCGTGGGCGTAGTTGAGCCTAGATGTGATGAATAAGTGGATGATGGTTTTGGTGGTCTGAGAAATGAGGCAATGGGAGAGCCAAGTGATGTTGCAGAGGTGGGGGAAGGCAGAGCAGGTCATGGCACTGATATGGGGGAGAAAGGATAGTTGAGAGTCAAATAAGGTGCCTAGGCACCTGACTGGCTCAGTGAGGTGCATCCTTGGATGGTGATGCTGCCAGTGCCTGAGGAGTGTAGGCATTGATGGGAGCCAATCAGGAGGGCCTTGGTCTTGTTGACGTTCAACTGTAGAAAGTTAGCTCTCACTCAGGATTTGAAGTCTGACAGACATTCAATCAGGACAGCAGTGGTCCTGGAGTCAAGGGTGGAGGCAGAGAGATAGAACTGGGTGTCATCTGCATACATGTGGAAGTTGACCCCATGTCTGCAGATGATGTCACCAAGAGGGAGCATATACAAGTTGAAGTGGAGGGGACCAAGGATAGAGCCATGAGGAACTGGACAAGACAGTGCGGGGGCTGGAGGAGAAGATATTTGTGGAGACAATGGAGACAGTGTGAGAGATAGGTTCCTAACTGACTCAATGAGGTGGAGAATCCATCCATGGATAGTAAGGCAGTCAGCGCCTGAGGTGTGGAGGCGCTGATGAAAGCCAAGCTGGAGGGTCTCAGACTTGTTGACATTCAACTGGAGAAATTTTGCTCTCATCCAGGACTTGATGTCTGCAGACTAATGTCTAAGGTAGCATCTGATATGGAAGAGAAAGAAAAGAATGTGTTTTTTGTTTTTGCAAGTTAACTGCATGTTTGAGATGTCAGATCAGCTGCTTAACTGATCTGACAGCTGTGGCAAAAGTTGTGGTGTTTGTATATATAACTTTAAATTGATCACTGACGGAAAACCTACCTTTGTTCATATCAGAGGACACTTATAAACACCATAATACAGATGAAAATTACTCTAAGTCAATTTAAAGGTTCTTTCCATAAACAATAATTGTGAAGTGCTTTTCATCCATGTTTGTGAAAACCACAGGGTGAAACTTTGAATCAAGAATTTTGTTTTTATTTCCAATGCTTAAAATCTGAAAGATCAAAAGGAAATTATGCAGTTGGCATTTTGAAAGCAGTAACTGTGCATTGAAACAGGAAATGAGGTTTTGGATAGAGAAACCTTAATCAAAACAGTTAAAAGTAAATTGATGCAGAAACAATATTCCTGGCAATTGGGTTCCACATTGATTTGGATGGTATTTTGTCCTAGAAAAGAACAGATGGTGTTTATTTTTTCATGTTAAAATATGTTTAAAAAACACACAGGTTATTTATTTTCAGTGGAAAGGCATTCTCCTGCCTAGATGCTCACTCCATTCAAATTCAGCAGGGTGGGATGATTGCACATCCATGTTGAATCTCTGCCCAGATAACCCTGCAAGCCAAAGGCCTAATGCGTAGGGTGGTGCAAGCTGGACAAACAGCAGGAAGCTTGTCAGTGTTCATAATGGTAGCCTCTATGGTTTAGCTGGTTAAACTCTAGTAGGATCCTGATGCATATTCAGGGCCCCCAAGCCTTGGCTTTTGTTAACCAATGGCTAAAATATCCAGGATTAGGTAAGCCTCTAGTCTCTACACTAATTCTTGCTGGAAAGTGGTGTATGTGTGAATACACATACTGATCCCAGACTCATATTCTCACCTGTATCAGGCTTCATCTCCTCAGAATTCACTGATTGACGATTACAGAAAGGATCAATTTCAAGACCCTCAGAGTTACTTACATATCAATTCTTGCTCTAGCACCTACCTACCTCTGATCTGCTTATTCCCCCTTCCAGCACCCATCCCCTTTATTCATCTGACTCCAGCCTTCCTTCACCTCCATAACATCGCCCGACTCCACCACTACCTCACCCCTCAGGCCGCTGAAATTCTTGTTCATGCCTTCATCACCTCCAGGCTCGACTATGCAAACGCCCTACTTGTCGGCCTTCCCAACTCCTCCCTCCACAGGCTGCAGATAATCCAGAACTCTGCAGCCTGTGTCCTCTCCCGGACCAAACTCTGTGATCCCATCTCTCCCACTCTCACCTAACTCCACTGACTCCCTATCCTTCAGAGGATCCAGTTCAAGATCCTGGTCCTCACTTACAAAGCCCTCCATGGCTTCACCCCAACCTACCTCTGTGACCTCCTAACTGCCTACCAATCCACCCATTCCCTCCGCTCAGCTGGCTCTGGCCTGCTCCACGTCCCCCAACCCACCCGCCTCACCATTGGTGGGAGAGCCTTCAGCCACTCTGCCTCCAACCTCTGGAATTCCAACCCCCAGTCACTCCACCTCTCCCCCTCCTTAGCCTCCTTCAAGTCCCACCTCAAGACCCTCATCTTTGACCATGCTATCGGCCAGCCCCCTTCCCCTCCCCTCCCTTACACCCCTAACCCCAGCTCAGGTCTGAAATGCTGTATTCTGTCCAGCGCCTTGGGACGTCCTCCCGATGTGAAAGGCGCTATACAAATTTAATCTTGTTGTTGTTCTGCATGTCCATCGTGTCCTCCACGCCATAATTGTTGGACTTGCCCTGAACCGCTGGAACTCTCTGCCTCAATCCCTCTACCTTGCTCCCTTATTGCCTGTTTATAGATTGCATCTGAAGACCTTCCTCTTTGACTGTGCCTATGGTCACCTCCCCCCTCTCCCAGGTTTGGCATCAATCTCCGCAATTGTTAAGCCCTCAAGATGCACCCGTGTGAGGAGAGCCATAATAAATGCAAATTATTGTTGAACATCAGATGAGGAAAGGATTAGGATTGGCTGTGATCCCTAATGAAGTATGCTCACAATGAAACAAAAACAGAAGTTACTGGGAACATTCAGCAGGTCAGGCAACATCTATGGAGAAAGGAAAGTAAGTCAGCGTTTCGGGTCCACAATTCTTCATCCTGTAGCTCAGTGATTAAAGTACTCACTTTGCAAGCGAGAGACCTGGATTCGATTCCCAGCAGGGCGAATCCTTGGGCAAGTTTCCTTATTCTGCACTCCTGATAATAATCCCTCAAGAAAAGAAAATAATAATAATAATAATTATAATAAATTGGTCACTTAAATCCACGACTGTTCATGGGACACTGCTGTGTGCAATTGGCTGCCACATTTCGCCCACAAATATACAGTCAATTCATTTTACAGTCTATTCTGTGAAGCTTTTTGAGACATCTAGAAGATGTGAAAAGCGCTATATCAAATGCAAGAATTATTATTATTATTATTCGTCAGAACTTCGTCATTCGTCAGTAGGTATTTTTTGTCAACGAAGACTGATAAAAATATAAGAATGAAATTGGCAGCAGTGAAGATAGGGCAGAAAGAGACTGTTATACTGTCACTCCAATTTGCTACATATCTTGTGAAATGCTTTTAGATGTCCTCCCAAAGTGAAAGCTATCAAAGCTATATCAATTGTCAGGATTATTCTAATTCTAAATTGATTAATGATATGATAAATAACAAAAAGATTACAGAAAGATGCAAGTAAACATAAACAGATTTACAGAAGGGATGGGTAGGTGCAGATAAAATTTAATATAGAGAAATGTGAAGTGACTCACACCAACCTTAGCACAATAGCTTGACCTGAAGCGACTGGTAGTCACCATTATTGTTGTTACGCTTGGAGTTTAAGTGCTGTTTTTGTTCAATCCGAGTTATTCACTGGTCAGACCACAATTCATAGTACTGTGATAACATGTTGCGCATTTTTTTACCCCTAAGTATATTAGCAGAACAATGCTGCAGTCATCCCTGAGGCTTTTGTTTATATGATAGCTGAACACTAGCCATGTTTCTGCCAATTATAGTTGGAGCCAGAAAGGTAACACTTTTTTTTAACAAAAAATGAATCATTGCAAGCTGAATTGAAAGTTTTGAATTACTATTGATCCCTGCTGATTTAAACATTCAACGTTTCCTGTCTCATTTTAGTTCCAGTTTCTCAGACCACTGTGTGTTACTGTTTTTTTATAGTTCCTCCTCTTTCACTTTGGTTTGCCTACATCACCTAGAGGTAACACACTTCGTAAAAGGTACTAAGAGGCTTCATAGCGTTATGTTCCATTTGCGCGAATCATTTTTAATGAATTAAAAAATTTAAATGGTCAATTGAAATGTGAATGACCAATTTTATTAAAATGGTTAAAAATTGAAAAAATTGAAATCGCCAGCATCATATTCCCCTGTCATCTGCAGGTAGGCTTTCAGCTATTCTCTGGAACTCCATCTTGGAGACCCTCCAATTTGCTTCCTCCGTCCTCTTGTTCAAGGCATGTCTTGAAATGTACCTCTTTGGCTATAGTTATGCTTCCTCTCAGCTGGCTCCGGCCCCCTCTTCTTTCCTTGTCCCCTCCGCTCCACCATCGGTGGCCATGCCTTCAGGCACTATGTCCCGAAACTCTGGAACTTTCTCTCTCAATCTCTCCATCTTGCTCCCTCCCTCCCAACTTTTGAATCCCACCTAAAGACCTTCTTTTTTGATCGTGCTTACAGACACTTCCCGTCCCCTCTCCCCCTGGCTTGGGGTCAGACTCCACCATGATCAAGTGCTCCAGGTGTCTGACACATGCGGAAACCCATCTTCATGCCCCAAAGTATCCAAACTAAACTGAGATTTCCAGGCATCCCACCTAAATATGTATATTTGAGAGATAGATTGTTGGAGTGGCATGCGCACCCTCTCCTTGGAGGGATGCATTCTGCTTTCCGGAATTCTGGAAAATATTAGGTGCAGGTTGGCAAGAGCCAAGGCTTAGGACCCCACAGTGTGCTGGAGTCTAACCAGCTAAAATCACGTAGCTTGCCATTAATATTTCTGTCTGGCAAGCTTTTCCGCTGCTTTGCTATCTACGACCACCCTACCCATTAGGGCTTTGTGCAGAGCTGAGGGTGATGATTCCCTGCCCAAAGTGACTGATCTACACTTTCAAGTCCTGCCAATGATCCAAGCTGACTGTGCTGTCATCAGCTGTGCTCTGGAATACTGCAGACCTGCCTGGATCAGGACCCAGTCTATCAAGACTGCCTCAGAGGACTGGCTTGATTCTGACATTCCGCTCTCAAATATATCACCTTGGAGCCAATTGAGCTGTGAATGACCAATTTTATTTGGGGATGGTTAACCCAACAGATAAACTTGCTTCTCTTTTCCTCCACCTCTGCTACATCACCCACCTCCGACCATGCCTCGCACCCAACACAGCTGAAATCCTTATCCACATGTTTGGCACCTCTCACTTTGATTTTTCCAATGCCTTCCATGTTGGTCTCCTCAGGTCCACTGCTCATGAAATCTAATTGATTGAGTTCTGATTCCCCAGTCATTGTCTGACTCCACTGCAAAGCGGACTGATTTGAAGATGCTCACACACATGTACAAATCACTTCTTCCATACCTCTTCAACACCCCAACCTCTACCCACTCCCTTCACTCAGCTGGCTCCAGCCTTTTGAGCCTCCCTTATCTCCTCAGCTCCAGCATCAGCGCCCCTGTTTTCAGCCACTAAGCTCCAGAACTCTGGAACTATCTGCCTCAATCTCTGCCTGGTGCCCTCTTTGCCTATCTTCAGATCACACCTGAACAGACAAATGGCACCATGATTTATTGTCTCATCCGAAGGCCGGCACCTGCAACAATACAGCCCACCCCCAGCATAGCATCGGAGTGTCAGCTTAGAGTGTAAGCACAAAGTCTTGAAGACCTCCTGACGTGAAAGGCACTATACAAAATTTATTTGTTGTTGTTGAAGTGGCGCTTGAATCCACACCTGCTAGATTACATCCATCTCTTTGAATCCTCTGCTTTATTTAAAAAGTTGTTAATATTGCTAACCTGGGATCAGAGCCTTGTTCTGAAAATGACTTTTAATTGAATAATTAAATAGCTGTCTAATTTTGTGCCTGCCAGTTCTCACTCAAAGAAAGAAATATGTTGTTGATTTGGAGCAACAAAATAAATGCAAACTCCACCCAGACTCCTTTACGAGATTCACACAATTAGCTTTGATGAAAAAGGCCTTTCAGCGTATTTGTTCTCATCCCTCCAGAACACCTACTCTCCTGCTTCCCATTATAGTATAGTTGCTTTTTTTAAAATGAGTTCAAACCACCCTACTTGGCAACCTGTTCTAATTGTTGATTACACTGAGTAAAGAAAAACATCCGTCACTCCAATACTATTTGTCTAACAGAATTCCTACCCCATCAGATCCTTAAAGTTTACCTGAACAGGCAGGCAGAAAGTTGTTTTTCCATCTTACCTGTAGAACATCATCTTCCACAATGCTATGTTCTCCCAATATTATACTAGCTTAGTATAAGACGTATAAGCTTAGACAATGAGCTCAAAGTCTTGCTGTGGGATTTAAACCCACATTCTGCTGACAACAACCAGAAGAAATTACAAAATGTCATCGGTGACTTTGACCAGGGCTTTTCTGTGCTGTGAAACTTGATTGAAAGAGTTCGTAGAGGGAGTGGCAGGAGAGGGAGGAGTGAAAAGCAACAACTCATTCCATGACCTTGGAAAAGAAAGGGAGGTTGGAGATGGAGCAATAATTGGAGACATTACAGCCCCATATACACTAACCCAGTTATGAGGCTGCTATCTCAGCCAAGCTGAGACCCACGGAAAAGCTTGTGCTGCGGACTATGTGGGGAATAGACCCATAACATTTGACAATATCAGTATCATCCATTCTGTGTAGACTCTAAAATTGAAGAACTGAAAGATGCCTAGCTAGTATAAAAATATTTTTTTTTTGAGGCAGCTGAATATCTTTTAATAACATTTTGCTCTCCTCGGCAAGTAATAAAATGCTGTGAAACAAAAGCCCATGATCCCTATGTCAAATTCCCAATGAGCAATACGATGATGTGCATCAAATCTATTAAAAGAACATTGGAGTATTAAAAAAAAATGAGATTCTATCCTCTGAATTGCAAACTCGATCTTTCCCAAGAAACCTGAGAAGATCTATCATTCTGTACTGCTGCTTTCAAATAACACAACATTGCAACCCTCTGTGGAATTGCTATTGACTTGACAGAGGACAGCAATTAATAACTGTAAGCAGCTATGGTGGCCAAAGGAAAAAGTTCATGCAAAGTGGAAAATTAAATGTCGAAAAGAACAAGCTGTTGATGGGAATTCAACTTTTATCTGAAAGGCTTACTTATCTGCATTTGGCTCCGTAGATTTATGGACTCATCCGTAGCTTTATGGACTCATCGCACCTGCAATTCCTAATGTGGTCACCAGTTGATTTCTATCTGGTGGACAGTAGAGTCTGAAATTTTACCAAGTCTTAGCCTAGTAAGTTTCTCAGTGCTCCAAAATGCTATCCTGCATGAAGGCATAATGTAAATGCAAGTTGTTGTTGATATTGTTGAAAGACCATTTTGTCTTAAAGTTATAAATGAGCATATTTGTAAAACAATTCTTAAATTTAGTCTTAAATTGGAAAACCTTTTCTGCATTTTTCTTAAAAAGAACTCAAATCCAAATTCCAATAAAGTTTAAATATTTTCCACAATTGTGCCCGAACTTCACTATCAAGACATAGTTTTACAGTAGTTTTAGAGGCTAAGACTAGGTGACATTTTGGGCCTCATACACTTCACAGAATGAGAATAAAACCAATCAAATCAATAGTTTTATTAACCAATTTCTTTTGATTAAAACATTTTCACTTGCTTTACTAGTTCTTTGGGAAGACTTATTCCCTAATAATATTCCATTGTTTTCATTAATGGAAATAAAAAATAACGAACGAGCAAAATTGACGTTGAGCTCTGTCAACAAGTCACAGTCAGACCTTGAGTCAGACCTTGAATGAAACCCTTGATGCACTGATCTTAGTTGAAGAGTAAATGAGGACCCTACATTGTATGATGAATACCAATGCCTTGGATAGCCACCCTGTGAAATCTTTCTCCATTGCTAAGTTAGTGTTGTAAATCATTACCGAGATTGTCAAGCTTCACAATGTTGATGATACTCATGATTATTCATCTGATTACTCATCATTCAGCAATTTATTTATCCACTCAAATTACGATATGGTTTATTAACATCCACTTACAATAAAAAACAAAATGCTTCATGATCCTTGCCCAATTTACCCCACCCATTGGTAGGCGAGCTTTTATCCATTCTTCCCCCACTCTCTGAAGCTCTCTGTACCCATCTCAAGACCCTTTTCAGTTCCCCCCCACCCTATACAGTTTGGGTGCTCAATCAGCTGTGTAAAGTGTTTTGAGATGTCCTGCCGATGTGAAAGGCGCTATATAAATATAAATTGTATTGTATACAGTATTGTATATAGACAGCATAGTGGTTGACTCTTGCATCTGAAGGCTGGTGCACCAATGAGGCAATGCAGTTTGTGTCATATCATATTTTTAAATTCATCTATTTTAGCACTGCTGCTGTAAACTGGTGTTTTTGCTAGGTGTGCGTTGTACTCACACTCAGTGTATCCTGACAAAAAGGAAAGGTACAGCAGCAACCAACTCCTTACTCATCTTGAGCAACCAGTGACCTCAAGCAGCCTGTTTTTCCATGTGTAAAAAAAACTGATAGAGAGAGAGAGAGAAGAGAGAGACTATGCAGGAGTTGTTCTATAGCCTGCTCGTTTTTCAGCCTTGAGAGAGGAGAATGTTATGGTAACAGACACAGATGGCTCCTGGAAGCAGGATGCGAGAGGGATGTTGATAAGGGATTTAAAAGATAAAACCAAGTTAAGGAACCAGCATGAAGTGGTCCTGAGCAGTTTCTTTGAAAATGCAAGACATCATCAGAGGCTGACATGAGATTACAGTATAAAAGTGGTGAACACAATAACATTAATAAGGAAAGCAAGACCCCGCTACTGAAGGAAAAAGATCATTCGTCAACATACCAGAAGAAGGATTTGACTCTTGTATCTGAACTATGCATATCAGTTGTATGTATAGTATAATAGCTTATCAATATCGTTTTGATTGACTAAAGGACTAACATCATTTTAAGAATCTGCTGGTCAATCTCATATTACATTGTGAGAAATTTATACTGTGCAATGCCAACTGTATCAGTATAACAAATCATTAATAGAGCTGCTATGAAGAGCAAGAATATCATTTTCCATGCAGTGACCTTCAATATAATGTGCTGCATTGCATGGCTTCTGCCATTTCATCAATCTGATTACAGCAAAACATAATTGTATCTGCAATTTCCATTACAATTTCAAGTATGCAACAAATTGAGCAATAGGAGGTTCTTATCATTATCTCACTGTGAATTCCTGACAAGTCAACACTTCAAATGAATGAATGGAAGGTTATACCAAATGGGTTGTTCACTTAATAGAAAGTGATTATGCAAGGAATGCACTTTGGGAGCAGGTAGCACCAATCGGCCCAGACATTAGATTCAAAGAACTGGCATTTTTATAGTGCTTTATCATTTCAAAACATCTCAAGGAGCTTTACAGTTAGAGATAAATTAAATTCCTTGCATTTTAGGAGGACAGTGTATTTTGTGGGTGAAAGCAGAAACAAATTTGCAAACAGCAATGTCCCACAAACAGTCATTAAGTGAAAGGTTAATCTTATTCGGGAGATTGTTGGTCAGAATGCCGGGAAAAACTCCCTTCTCTTTTCAAATAGTGCCAAGGGATCTTTAACATCCTTCTGATCAGTAGCCATGTTAGCCACAGCAGGAATAGTTCATTTTCTACAAACCACCCACTGCTAGGATTTACACAATGTGTATGATTTATGATTGGTCCTTCTTTCAGTGGACTACGTTTGTTTGAAATAATGCTTCCAGATCATTTACCATCTGGCCTGTGGAGTGATGCCATAAGGAGATTAGGTGGAACAATCCAGAAACAGAGCCGTTAGGTTTTTACTGCTTTTTAAACTGTTATATTTTTCATTTGAACATCTTATTGTGTGGCAGAAGCTATGCAAGAAGTTCAGTCAATTTTCAAATGCAAATATAGTATCACACAAACTGACAGGACAGGAATGCTACACAAACCATAGAGTATAACAAGATAGAATTTCCCGGATAAGACAGCGCAGGACTTATTACTGTATCCCCAACTCCTCCCCCAAAGGCTACAGATCATCCAGAACTCTGCAGCCCGTGTCCTTTCCCACACAGGCTCGGTGACCCTATCACGGGTTGGGGTGACCCTATCACCCCCATCCACACCAGATTCCACTGGCTTCCCATCACACAGAGATACAGTTTAAGATCTTGGTCCTCACCTTCAAAGCCCTCCATGGCCTCGCGCCCCCCTACCTCTGCAACTTCCTAACCCCCTGTCATCCTGTCCACTCCGTCTGCTCAGCAGGCTCCGGTCTGCTTCATGTTGCCCGCCTCGCTCGCCCCATCATTGGCGGGTGGGCCTTCTGCCACTTTGCTCTCAATGTCTGGAACTCCATCCCAAAGTCCCTCCACCTCACCCCCTCCCTTGCCTCCTTCAAGATCCATGTCAGGATCCTCCTCTTCGACCGTGTTTTTGATCACCCTCCTTCCTCCCCTGCCCTCCACCCTCTTCTATGCCTCTTTTATCTGTTCCTCCTCCAGTATCATTACAAATGCTCGCCATTGTCCACTCTCAAGGCAAACCTTATGCTATTACAGCTTGGATACTAGGGGTAATTAGCTTAAATTAATAAATGCAATCAGAGGATCTGCAAACATGAAAAGAAAAGAGAATATACTCCAAGCATTAGTTCAGTCCTCAGGAACTCCATGTAATCAGACTCCATGGACGCAATATGCTTCTGGATCCCCAGGTCTTAAAAAGTCATGTGCACCAAAGGCTACAAGCTATATTATGGAGTCCTATAGCTCAACGGTTATAGCACTCGCTTTGCAAGTGAGAGACCTGAGTTCAATTCCAGGCAGGGTGAAACCTTGGGCAAGTTTCCTTACTCCACACAGAGCCTAATAATAATCCCTCCAAAAAACAAAACAATAATAAATTGGTCATTTTCAATCTATGACTGTTTGTTGGATACTGCTGTGCGCAATTGACTGCCGCGTTTGCCCACAAATATACAGTCAATTCACTTTACAGTATATTCTGTGAAGTGCTTTGAGACGTCTAGAAGACGTGAAAATCGCTATATCAAATGCAAGAATTATTATTATTATTATTATCCCTTTAGGTTAGAAAGTAGAGACTTTCAAAGAAACCATAGAAATTTGCAGCACAAAAGAAGACCTTTCAGCCCATTGTGTCTGTGTTGGCTCCTGTGCTGTTTACCTGCACTTTGCCCATTCCCTTGTAGTTTACTCCTTTTTGGATATCTATCTAGTTCTCTTTTGAAAGTTAATGTTGATACTATCCCAACAACTGCTCCTGGTAGGGCATTCCATATCCTAAATCTCTGAGCATGAAAAGATTTCTCCTAACCTCCCCATTTGCTCGTTTGCTAACTATTTTAAATTGATGCTCTCCAGCCACTAACTCACTGACCAGTGGAAATAATTTCTCCCTATTGACTCTATCAAAACCCCTCATTATTTTAAAACCTCAACCTTCTTTGTCCAGCAGTAACAATCCCATTTTCTCCAGTCTCTTCTAATAAGGTAAACCACTGTTCCCCGGTATCATCCTAGTAAATCTCCGCTGTACCCTTTGCTATTTATCACATTTTCCTGTTTCTGGCCTGCAGTGAGTTGTTTTGCCTTCTCTGCCATAACAAACAACATGTTTGAAAGACTTCATGATAAGAGTCTTACAACGGAACTGCTTTTGCTGAAATAAAGAAGAACAAGGAAGAGCGGATCACATTGGAGTGCTAGTTCTAAGGACAATGAGCTCAAGCACCACATCAATCCACTGCTGAGGGAGAACTGCACTGTTGATGGCGCTGAACTTCAAATAAGACGTTATATCCGTCCTGTTTGCCTATTCAAATGGATATTAAAGATGCCATAATATTACTGGAAAAATGAATAAAATTTCTCTTGGTGTTCTGGCCAATGTTCCTGTGCAAAAAAATGATTATTAATTTCATGATTGTTTGTGGGATCTGGCTGGGTGAAATGTGATTGTATACTTGCTTATAAATACACAGTCATCACACTTGTCAGCAATTAGCTTTGAGATGTTTTGATATATCAATGCAATAATAATTATAAATTATGTTATTGCCTGACATTGTACAGTAATTTTATTTTTTGAGCAAAGTCTGATAAATGAATAACTGGTGAATTACAAAATGCTGCGGTTGCGATATTTTCTGCTTCTCTCAAGATCTTCATGAACCACATAAGTTAATAACCAGCCTGCAAACTTTTCTACTGCATCCTGCAAACTATTATTATTAGTAGTAGCAGCAGTAGTAGTATCATATAGTGATTCAATGAAAGAAAACAGAATACGACAAATTAAAAACAGATCTTCCCCCAAACTGACTGTGCTCAGAATGGGTGAATATGGATATTTTGTACTATATTTGGGTCAGGGATTCAATATAGAGAGTGGTTTGTGACATTGGAATCGGGGCTTAAATCAGAATTGTGCATAGAATTTACAGCACCAAATGAGCCATTCAGCCCAACTAGTGCACAATGGTGGTTATACTCCACACGAGCCCCGCCCTTCCTTTTCCCTCCTCTGTAGCTTCTCTCCCCTAAATAAAAGTAATAATAATTTATTCACTCAATTTATGACTGTTCGTGGGACACTGCTGTGCACAATTGGCTGCCACGTTTTGCCTGCAAAGTATACAGTCAATTCACAATATATTCTGTGAAGGACTTTGAGACAATGCAATATCAAATGCAAGGATTATTATTATTATTTTTCCTTTCCCTTCTTTCTCATGGATACAGTTATGCTTGAAACAGCTATATTTTAGCAGACAATTGTATTCTGACCTTATACAGGTTAAGGGTGCCGTAGCATGAGTTTATTACTTTCCATCCATTTTTACTAATGTTAGACTAAAGCAGAATGGCAATGCTTGGGCACGTAAAATGTGTTTGGAATACTCAACCATTGTTATTGAACTGTGTAATCTCTCCTCCACATATTACCATGCAAGATATTAAATACAGATTTTCCTTGAAATTAAAGCAGTCCCTATGTGTGATCAAATAAAAATGTAATATTTTAGTCATTCACACCAGTGTGTTGTACAATTCTAAAACAAACACCATTTACGCTTTATAAATTTTAATCAAAATTGTATTTTTACCTTTCCTTGCCAACTTCAAGGCATAATTATCATAAATTAAAGTATAGAGATTCTCTCATCATTTCAAGAATAAGGTTGGCAGATCACCTAATGCAAGAATGCTTCTTTAGATAGTAAAACCCACAAACCTGCAATCTTAATGTGACTTTTGTTTTGGTTAGCCAGGTGTCTGATTGATGCAGAAACTCATCACTTTGTTTAAGAGTATATCACTGTGCTTAGATAGACACATGAGGGAGAAGGGAATAGAAGAGTGTAGAAGAGAGTAAGGAGTGGGTGGAGACTCATGGAGAGTATTAACACTGTAATGGACTAATTGGCCGAATGGCCTGTTTCCATGCTATACAAGCTATGTAAATCTATGTAAATAATTTCCCACCTACATATGAAAATATCCCTGTGTCTAGAATGGAATGGCATTCGATCCCCAGGAATGCACACTACTTACTTAATTCAAGAAATACTAGATGCAAAAATTAATTGTGAGGGTTGGGAAGTCAGTGGACACGGGTGAGGATGGGAGTGATGCGGTCATGGAGCCTAGTGCGGGAGAGGACACGAGCTGCAGAGTTTTGGATGATCTGCAGCTTGTGGAGGGAAGAGTTGGGAAGGCCGATAACTAGGGTATTGACATAGTTGAGCCTGGTTGTAATGAAGGCATGTATGAGGGTTTCGGCGGCCTAAGTGGTGAGGCAGCAGCGGAGTCAAGCAATGTTGCAGAGGTGGAGAAAGGCAGAGCGTGTCATGGCATGGATGTGGGGGAGAAAGGACAGTTGAGGGTTGAACAAGATGCCTAGGTTCCTGACTGGCTTGGTGAGGTGGAGCGTGCATCTGTGGATGCTGTTGCTGCCAATGCCTGAGGTGCTGGCCTGAACCAATCAGGAGAATCTCAGTCTTGCTGACATTCAACTGTAGAAAATTGGCTCTCATTCAGGACTTGATGTCTGACAAGCAGTCTGTCAGGACATCAGTGGTCCTGGGGTTGAGGGTGGAGGCAGAGCGTTGGGTGTCATCCGCGTACATGTGGAAGTTGACCCCATGTCTGCGGATGATGTCACCTAGAAGGAGCATGTACAGGTTGAAGAGGAGAGGATTGAGGACAGAGTCCTGAGGAAAACCACATGAGACTGTGCGGGTGCTGGAGGAGAAGCCATTTGTGGAGACAAAGTTGAGCCAGTGGGAGAGATAGGATCTGAAACATTCAAGGACAGAACCTTGAAGGTTGAAGAGAGGGGAGAGGCGGTGGAGGAGGATAGAGTGGTCCACAGTATCAAAGGCAACAGAAAGTCGAGGAGGACGAGGAGACAGAGGAAGCCCTGGTCACAGATGGACAGACTTTCAGTTTTAAGAACAATAAAGATTATAAAAACATAAGAGAGATTTGGAGGCAGACTGCCCTTTTGATATCATCAAATGTACCTAGTGAAACAAGGCAGGAGATTTGTGCAGCACTGACAGACATCAGGGATTCGATCGGATCTGGGGAGGTTCCAACGAACTGGAAACAAGCAAATGTTGTTCCCATATTTAAGGCCAACAAAACTAAACTTGGCAACTGTAGATCCATTAGCCTGACCTCAATAATAGGAAACATTTTGGAGTCAATCATCAGAAAGGAAGTGGAAGATTGCCCACACAAAATAATCTAACATTTGACAGCCAACATGGGTCCAAGAAAGGATGGGTCTTGTCTGACCTATCTCGTAGACGTCTAGGAGATGACAAGCCAGAATGACTGTGGGAAACGATACAATGACTTCCAAAAGATTTTTGACAAAGTACCCCATGAGCGACTTCTCCACAAATTGTAACCACTGAGTATCAAGAGCAAGTCATGAACTTGGATCCAGAATTGTGTGAAGGGAAGGAAGCAGAGGTTCTTTGTTAGGGGAGCTGAATTATAATGGAGAGGGGTACTAAATAGGGCACTTGAATGTGTAATGGGATCCCTTTTGTTCTCTGTCCATGGTTCGCAGACCCAATGTAAGATTGTTAAATTTGCAGATCACACCAAGTTGGGGGGAACTGTGGAATAAGAGGAAGTAGTAAAGGTCCAACAAAGAGAACCTGATAGGGTCTGCACATTAGCTGATAACAGGCAAGTGAAGCTCAATACAGATAAATACAAGGTACAAATGGGATCCAAGAATAGGACACACAAGTACTCCAAGAATGGGATTGAACGTGTAAACACGGAAGCTGGAAAAGATCTAGGGGTATTAGTTGACTCATCTATGTCAAAACAATGTGCGACAGTAATAAATAAGTAAACAAAATGCTGGCCTATATTGCTAAATCAGTTGAGATCCCCAGACATTATTCTTAGGTTTTACTGAACTTTGGTCAGACCAAGCTTGAATACTGCATACAATTTTGGTCCTCGCAACATTAAGGAGCTGGCCAGTCCCAAGAGTCAATGCAGAGGAGAGCAACGAGGATGGTCATCAACGTTAGAGGAATGAGCTATGAGCAACAACTAGACAAGCTAGGACTCTTCTATCTTGAGAGAAGACAACTCAGAGGGGATCTTATAGAGGTGTACTGTAGAGTGGGTGTTCTAAAGAGGTGAGATTAGACGGACTGAAGGACCTTCTTCATCCAGATGAATCTTGTGTTCATGTGATCCTTCCAAAATACTAACCCATCTTCCCATTCTAGAGTATCAAGCTGTTTCTTAAATAAATCCAGAGTTTTGGCCTCGAGCACTCTTTCTAGTAACCCATCCCAGTGGTGAAATACTTTCATATGTCTTTCCTAAATTACCTTTCACAATCCTAGGCCTGTGTAACTCATCTAAGATATTGTGAGGAATGTGTGCAGATTTTCTAACGTAATAATATTTTAATTCAAATGATATGGATGGCTACTTGTACTCCATCAGGGAATTGAGCACAGAGAAGTCAAGTGAAGGACAGAACTGCAAGTTTAGTCTTTAATCTCCCTCCCTTCCCTCCTCCTGACCATATCCCCCCTGCTCGGGTCATGACCCAACTGTGCAGCGCCTTGGGACGTCCTCCTGACGTGAAAGGCGCTTTATAAATGGAATCTTGTTGTTGTTGTTGTTGTAATGGAAATGTTATCCTCACTCCTTGGGAAAGTGCAGCAGACTGCCCATTATCACTGTTTAGCTGTAGCATCAGTCACTGATTCAGCATTGCTTTCTTTATCCAGTCACTTGTAGATTTTAGAAACCCTTGCCCGGCTCGCATGGTGCACAGTTGAGAGTTCTGTTGCTCTCTAATACATTGGTTAAAGTATCTCGAGAGGCTATGCTGATTGCTCATGATCCGGGATGAAAACAATTGGAAGGCTGGCTATTGAAACACTGCTATAAAATCAGGAATGTGTGTTGGTTTCCGTGCTGCCCATAGAACAGAAACTGCCCTGGTCAAGGTCACCAATGACATCCTGACCATCTGCGACCAGGGCTCCCTCTGCCTCCTCGTCCTCCTCGACCTATCGGCAGCATTCAATACGGTCGACCACGCTATCCTCCTCCACCGCCTGTCCTCCCACCTCAATCTTCAAGGCCCTGTCCTTGAGTGGTTCAGGTCGTACCTCTCCCACCATCTTCACTTTGTTTCCACGAACGGCTTTTGCTCCAGCCCCCGCACTGTCTCATGCGGTGTCCCTCAGGGCTCTGTCCTCGGTCCCCTCCTCTTCACCCTCTATATGCTCCCCCTTGGTGACATCATCCACAGACATGGGGTTAACTTCCACATGTATGCGGATGACACCCAACTCTACCTTTCCTCCTCTACCCTCAACTCCACGACCACCGATGTCCTGACAGCTGCCTGTCTGACATTGAGTCCTGGACGAGAGACAACTTTCTTCAGCTCAACGTGCGTAAAACTGAGGCCCTCCTGATTGACTCGCATCAGCGCCTCCGCACCTCTGGCGCTGACAGCATCAGCATCCAAGGCTGCACTCTCCACCTCTCAAAGGTAGTCAGGAACCTCTGTGTTCTGTTCGACCCTGAACTGTCCTTTCTTCCTCATATCTGCGCCAAAACTGGCACCGCCTTCCATCACCTCCGGAACATCGCCAGACTACGGCACTACCTCACCCCTCACACTGCTGAAACTCTGGTCCATGCCTTTATCACCTCAAGGCTGGACTATGGGAACTCTCTCCTCGCCGGCCTTCCCGGCACTTCCCTCCACAAGCTGCAGGTCATTCAGAACTCTGCAGCTCGTGTACTGTCCCGCACCAGGCTTCGCGACCACATCACTCCCACCCTCGCTCACCTCCACTGGCTCCCCATCCCCCAGAGGATCGAATTCAAGATCCTCATCCTCACCTACAAGGCCATTCACGGCCTTGCTCCCTCCTACCTCTCCGACCTACTATCCCCCTACTTACCTGCCCGTACCCTCCGTTCCTCTGGCTCCGGTCTGCTCCACATCCCCCGCCCCAACCGCCCTACCATCGGTGGCTGGGCCTTCAGCCTCTCAGCCCCTAGGAATCTTGTTGTTGTTGTTGTTGTTGTTTTTAGCTATAGCTAATGTTAATGGGGTAAAATGTGTGGCATTTCTTAATAGATTCAATGTGAAAATGATCACTGGTGATATGAATTTTATTATGAAGTGCCACATATTTTATTCACTGTTTATTCACTTCATGGCACTTTGTGGGACACTGCTGTGCAATAATGCGCGTTAGCTTACAAATATTCAGTCACTGCACTTTACAGTAAATCCTGTGAAGTGCTTTGTGACATCCTCGCATTGTGAAAATCACTGTATCAAATGCAAGTTTTTTTATTTTTTTATTATTATGTGTTTTATTTTACAGGTTTGAGATCAGCCTACGGATGCTGTCAGAGAGTGCAAAGTCACTCAGCTACCTCAGGGGTGCTGATAGGCACTGCTGGACCATATGGAAAGTATGACACACTTCATAGCACAAGCATTAAACAGAATTTAAGAAAGTATTTCAGATTAAGATTGCACTCCATGGTGTTTACTGTAATTTATTATATGAGCGTTTTTTTTACTTTAATGGACGGTGAAATTTAACTTGCAGTAAAATTAATCAAAATAAAAGCCTCTCTCAATGCTTCGTTGAGCAAATGCACCATATGGTGTGAGACTCAGCGTGCAAACACAGAGCATCCCAGGTTTGATCAGTTGTCAGTGTTGATAATTGATCACAGTCAGGAGGTAAGAGTGGGGGGCAAGGTACAGTGGAGACAAATAATGATTTCAGCACGCCTGGCTAGCAACAGTGGTCCCACTGCTACTTGCTGTCAAGAATTGTGGGAAGTGGTGTGTATGCTGATTAATATTCGCTCAGCGAGCACCAGCCTGCGTTATGTTCACCACCCTATCCACCCCATTCTCAGCATGCAGGCTTTTAGTCATTCACAGAGCCCCGCTACTTCCTTCCTCCTTCCCCTCTTTTGAGCGTGCCTCAAAACTGTGCTTTCAGTGATTTTTTTCCCCTCCCCACCTCACTCAATTCCTATCCCCAACTTGGGTGCACATCCAGGAGGACCGTGAATGCACTTTGGGATGACGTCCCAAAATATAAATTTTAATGTGCTGTATTTTACTATAGTTACATTTCACCATCCATTAAAATAAACACAATATTAAGATCTACCTTTTTGACCACAGTTTTGGTCACCTTTGCTTTGTGCTCTGTAACTGCAGCATGGGCTCCCAGTCAGCTGTGTGAAGCACTTTGAGATATCTTCCCAATATGAAAGGCACTAAATAAATGTTAATTGCTATTCTGTTTTGTGTATCTGTGTGCAGATGTCAGGTGAGGACTGGGCTAAGATTAGCTAAGATGGTCTCCACAGCGAATAGGCTGTTGATCTTCACAGTACCATTCATGAAGACGCTTGCTAGGTCAGAACTTGGGACGGCCACTGATGGCTATGGAACCTATTGTGTCAAGTCACTTCTTCAAAATGGGAGAGGTAAAGAGGCAGTCAGAGGGCAAAAGGAAACAAAACTAACATGGAACTGCAGTTTCATGACCGAGCCTTGTGAAATTCAATATGCATTTAACACATCCAATCACTCTATAAGCTAACCTGGATTTTATTGGAACTCCTATCATTCACCACAGTGCTCTATTCCCTGTGTGGAAATGTGTGGTGGGCAAATGTACCTTTTGATATCACAGTTTTTCCTTAATTAGTGATGAGAGCTTTGCCACTTTCAACTTATCTGTTAAATAGCATATTGTGCCTGAGTTGCTTTATTCATTGGCCCAGAACCTCTGCTGTTATGACACATGGAATGACCCATGTGTCTTTCAGCAATCCTTTGCAGTCACTGGAGCAGGTATGGGGCTGGTCCTCTGAGATTTCTTTACACTGAGATACCTGAATAATCTAATAAACCATTCAGAGCTGACGCTGGTGCACTTCTTCTTTTCAGTGTCCCAGTACAACGAGCCCCATTTAAGACTATAACAACAAATTTACACCTTTCACATTGAAGGATGGCCCAAGGTGCTCAGACAGTACAGAATTTGCATCAGAGCTGAGGTAGGAGCCGAGGGTAGTGAGGGCCAAGGGAGAAGTGGGAGAAAGTTGACCATACTATAGGAACAGGAGTAAGCTATTTGGCCAGTTGAGTTTTTTTTAATTAAATGCAATTATTTTTAATTAAATTTCCCTGCATTCTCTCCATATTGTTTAATAATTTTGCTTATAAATTATCTCTCAACCTGTTTTTTGAGCAGCTTGAGGTTTTTTTGTATTTATGGCTTTCTGAGGCTTTCTGCTTCTATATTCTCACCCTCCTAGTTTCAGCTTGCTTCCTAAAACACTCTGCTGTGTAACACTCCCTAATTAACAGACCAGCTCCCCTCTCGACTCTCTACCCCCTCCTCGCTCCCTCCCTTCCCTCCCCTCACCCTGACCATTTCCCCCCTCCTCGCTCCCTCCCTTCCCTCCCCTCACCCTGACCATTTCCCCCCTGCTCGGGTCCTGACCCAACTGTACAGCACCTTGGGACGTCCTCCTGACGTGAAAGGCGCTCTATAAATGGAATCTTGTTGTTGTTCTTGATCATGTGACAACATTTAGAAATTAAAGCTGTCACACCATATATTGATTATTGATTAAAATGACACATCGGAGATTTCCATACATATGTAGAAGCATTTCCATACATATAAAGTACTCTCTGTAATCTGCATTGGTTTATACTTTTGAAAGAAGATGTCTCAGAGGGGACCTCATAGAGGTATATAACATTTTAAATGGGATTGAAAAGTAAATTCAGATCAATACTTTAGGGTGCACAAAGACAGTAGAACAAGAGGACATAGGTTTAGAGTTGCAAAGAGGTAATTCAGGACAGACACCAGAACGTTTACTTTAACCCAGTAAGTAATTAACAACTGAAAAAGGTGGTCATGATGAATGGTTGAGGCCAGGACATTGGATAACATTATTGGCCCTATATCAAATGGAAGAATTATTACATACATTTGCTATTTTATTATTATGAAGTTAATTTAAAGGTTTGAGGTGCCATAATTATTTTGGCACTATACCAACAATATTATACTTCAGAGACAATATAGTTTTGATATGAAGCTATGTTTAATGAAAACGCAAGTCAATGGAGACTTATCAAGCAAAAGCTTCTAACCTACTTAATGTTGCTACCCAACAGATGGTTTTGTTTTTATGTTCTTTACCCAGAAAGAATACATTCCCTTGAATTTCCTGTTGTCATGTTAAATAATTCCCTCCACAAGACTCTGCTGTGATTCAGGGTCATGACAAGAAAAACCTGGGAAATGGAGTTAAAACCAGATGACAAATATTTATTCATTTAAATTACTTTCCCTTTCTCATACCATGTGGCTTTGAATTGCCTCAAGGCTTGGCATTTGTTTCATGTAATCGGCACAACCAAAGACCAATGATATTTCAAAGCTTTTGTTCATATTATCCTGTCTGGATTTGTGAGATACAGGCATAAATTGGAGAAAAACACATTGGGATTCGAAATTGGCTGCGCATGTTCTCTGAGGTTCCAAACATCTCTCTAAAAAGGTCAAATCTAATCCATATCTGGTATTAGTCAGTTAATCCTTGGCTCCTTTTTACTGCCTCCATAGTGCATACTAATTCTAGTTTTTTTAATGTAGGTTTGTGTCTAATTGCTTTTCCTTTCCATTTTCTGGAGAACAAACCTTCAATAGGGCTGAGGTGAGGGGGATGACGGGTGAATCATAATCTGCTTCTATGACCTCTGCCTCTTCTGTGCTTGAGCCAGTTATTAAGGGGTGTATGAGGGGTGGCCACTGACAAGCCTTGCCTCGGATTCCTGTCTCCACATCATGTGGCACAATGTCTGGCCTGGGCTTGGATCTGCAATTTACTACCTTAGCTGAGGCCAAGAAGTTACAGGAATGTGGGAATTCAACTTGTGTGCAGCACTCTATGGCTCCAGACAATGGAACGCCTAACATGGTACACCATCAACTTGATTCATCATAATCTTGGAATCAAGTGGAGAACATTTCTAATTACAACAAATACTTTCACAGGAGCAGAAATTCCACCTGGCCTAGACCATGCAGATTTTAATTAATTTTGACTTTCAATCTTTGTTTTAAAGCATGTTTTCTGTAGTTCTTAAAGGAACCTATGGAAACCCAGTTTCAAAATTAGTAATTTCTCACTTCAGTGCTTTTGACAGTTGTCTGTCCTGACAGACTGCCTGTTGAACATCAAGTCCTGGATGAGGGCAAATTTCCTACAGATGAATGTGAACAAGACTGAGGACCTCCTGATTGGCTCGCGCCAGCGCCTCTGCACCCCAGGCTCTGGCAGCATCAACCTCCATGGTTGCACACTTCAAGTCACCAAACCAGTCAGGAACCTAGGTGTCTTGTTTGACCCTCAACTGTCTTTTCTCCCCCACACTTAAGCCATGACCGCTCTGCCTTCCCACACCTCCGTAACATCGCCCAATTCCGCCACTTCCTCACCCCTCAGGCCGCTGAAACTCTTGTTCATGCTTGTCAGCCTTCTCAACTCCTCCCTCCGCAGACTACGGATAATCCAGAACTCTGCAGCCCGTGTCCTCTCCTGCACCAAATTCTGTGACCCCATCTCCCCCACTCTCGCCCGACTCCACTGGCTCCCTATCCTTCAGAGGATCCAGTTCAAGATCCTGGTCCTCACATACAAAGCCCTCCATGGCCTCGCCCCACCCTACCTCTGCAACTTCCTAACCCTCTACCAACCCACCCGTTCCCTCCACTCAGCCGGCTCTGGCCTGCTCCTAGTCCCCTGACCCACCCGCCCCACCATTGGCGGGAGAGCCTTCAGCCACTCTGCCCCCAACCTCTGGAATTCCATCCCCCAGTCACTCCACCTCGCCTCCTCCTTAGCCTCCTTCAAGTCCCGCTTCAAGACCCTCCTCTTCGACCATGTCATCGGCCACCCCCCTTCCCCTCCCCTCCCTTCCCCTCCCGACCCCAGCTCGGGTCTAAAATGCTGTACACTGTCCAGCGCCTTGGGACGTCCTCCCGACGTGAAAGGCTCTACACAAATGTAATCTTGTTTTTGTTATTGTTGCCGATACTCAGTAGGACGCAACAATATTCTAAAATTGGTCATTCATTATATGGCTGTTGTGGGACAATGCTGAGTGCAAATTGGCTGCTGTGTTTGCCTACAAAATGCACCCTTAACAGTAAATTGGGTGAAGCACTTTGAGTCGTCCTTGAGATGTGAAAGGCACAATATCAAATGCAAGGATTATTATGAATGAATGCTGTTCTAGACATGCTCTCTGTGATTCTGGATTAGCAAAGACTTAAATATTGTTAAATTGGTAACAATGATAATGGCGCCAATTAATATCCTGTGAAACCTTATAATGTACAATCTCATGAAAAAAGTGGTAAGCACAGAGCATGATACTCGCCAAGCTGGGACCCCATTACCCATTATGAATCGTAGAATTATACAGCACAGAAGGAAGCCATTTGGCCCACGGTGTCTGTGTCAGCTCTTTGAAAAGAGCTTCCAATTCAATCCCACTCCCCCGCTCTCTCCCCATAGCCCTGCAAGCTTGTCCTCACTAAATAATAATCTACTTCTCTCTTAAAAGTTGTTATTGAATCGGCTTCCACCAACCTTTCAGGCAATGCATTCCAGATCCGAACAATTCGCTGTATGAAAACATGTCTCTTCAAATCCCGACTGTTTCTTTTAACAACTATTTTAAATTGGTGTCCTCAGGTTACCGACACCCGCCAGTGGAAATACTTTCTCCTAGTTCACCTTATCAAATCCCCTCATAATTTTGAAAACTTCTATTAAGTCTCCTCTTAGCCTTCTCTGCTCCAAGGAGAATTGTGGAGTCCTGTAGCTCAGTGGTTAGAGCACTCACCTTGCAAGCGAGACACCTGGGTTCAGTTCCAGGCAGGGCAAAACCTTGGGCAAGTTTCCTTTCTCCACATGCCTAATAATAATCCCTCCAAAACAAAAATAATAATAAATTGGTAATTTTCAATCTACGACTGTTTATGGGACACTGCTATGCGCAATTGGGACCTATATCATATGGATGGGTTGCACCTAAACAGGGCTGGGGCGAATGTGCTTGCAGACAGGCTATCTAATGCTGTTGGGGAGGGTTTAAACTAGTTTTGAGGGGGGAAGGGAATGCAAAAAACAAAGAGCTAGAAAATGGAGAAATAAAACAGAGGGGAAGCGCAGAACAGGTCAAGTCAGTTTTGGAGTGCATGTGCCTAACTGCACGGAGTTTAGCAAACAAGATTGGTGAGCTGCAGGCTCAAGTGGTCATAGGGGGATACGATGTAGTAGCAGTAACAGAGACTTGGTTCAAGCAAGGATAGGAATGGGAGCTGAATATTCCTGGCTACAATGTATTCAGGAGAGATAGGGAAGGAAAAAAAGGAGGGGGTGTGGCAATGTTAGTCAAAGATACGGTTATAGCGGTGGAAAGGGTCGAGGTGCTGGAGGGCTCCAAAACGGAATCTATTAGAGTTAAGGAACAAAAAAGGAGCTGTTACGCTGGTAGGTGTATACTATAGACCACCAAATAGCGGGAAGGAAATAGATGAGCAGATTTGCAAGCAGATCTAAGACAGATGCAAAGCCAATAGAGTCGTGATAATGGGAGACTTTAATTATCCCAACATAGACTGGCAAAACGACAGTGCAAAGGTCAAGGAGGGGGAAATATTCCTAAAACGCATACAGGACAACTTTCTTGATCAGTACGTTTCCAGCCCAACAAGGAAGGAACCAGTGCTGGATCTAGTTCTGGGGAGTGAAGTAGGACAAGTGGAGCAGGTTTCAGTGGGAGAGCATCGGGGTAATAGTGATCATAACATCATTAGATTCAAAGTGCATATGGAAAGAGACAAGGAACCATCTAAGGTAAAGATATTCAACTGGAAGAGGTTAAATTTCAATGAGTTAAAAAGAGACCTAGCCAAGGTGGACTGGAAAGAAAGATTGGCAGGTAAAACAAGTAAAGAGCAGTAGGAAGTCTTCAAGGATGAGATAGCTCGGGGACAAAATAAATACATTCCCACAAAAGGGAAAAGTAGGGCTTCCAAACCTCCGTGGATGCCGAAGGTAATTGTATCTAAAATGAAGCAGAAAAAGGAGGCGTATGACAAATGTCAAACCCAAGATACAGAAGACAACCAAATCGAATATAGGAAGTGCAGAAGAGGTTTGAAAAAGGAAATAAGAGGGGCAAAAAGATTATACGAAAAAAGGTTAGCGGGTAACATTAAAAGGAATTCTAAAATATTTTACAAACATATCAAGGAAAAAAGGCTAGTCAAAGGTAGGGTGGGACCAATTAAGGACCAAGGGGGAAATGAGTAATTTGCATCTGTCTTCATAAAAGAAGTGGATGCACCAAATGCCACAGTATCGGAGGAGAGGGTAGAGGAAATGGATAGGATAAGTATAAACAAACAGGAAATACTGAAAAGGTTGACTGCGCTGAAGGTAGATAAGTCGCCCGGTCCGGACGGAATGCAACCAAGGTTACTATGGGAGGCACGGGTACAAATAGCGAAGGCTTTGGCTACAATTTTTCAATCTTCATTGGACACAGAAGTGGTGCCAGAGGACTGGAGAGTGGCCAATGTGACTCCCCTGTACAAAAAGGGACAGAAGGACAAACCTGGGAACTACAGGCCAGTCAGCCTAACATCAGTAGTGGGGAAACTCCTGGAGACTATAATCCGAGACAGAATAAATCTTCACTTAGAAGAATATGGGTTAATTAGGGACAGCCAGCATGGATTTGTTAAAGGCAAATCTTGTCTAACAAATCTAATAGAATTTTTCGATGAGGTAACGGAAAGGGTGGATAAAGGTAGTGCAGTTGATATAGTTTATATGGACTTTCAAAAGGCATTTGACAAAATGCCACATGAAAGTCTTGTAAGAAAGATAGGAGCCCATGGTATAAAAGGGAGAGTGGCAGCATGGATCCAGAACTGGCTGGAAGACAGAAAGCAGAAAGTTGTGGTGAACGGCTGCTTTTCTGACTGGAGGGAAGTGTACAATGGCGTCCCCCAGGGATCGGTATTAGGACCACTGCTCTTCTTAATATACATAAATGATCTGGACTTGGGTATAGCAAGTACCATTTCCAAGTTTGCAGAAGACACAAAGTTAGGTGGGGTGGTAAACAGTAAGAAGGACAGGGGCCAACTGCAGGAAGACATAGACAGAATGGTAAAATGGGCAGACACATGGCAGATGAGTTTCAATGTAGAGAAATGCAAAGTAATGCATTCTGGTAGAAAGACTGAGGGGAGGCAATATAGGCTGGTAATACAATCTTAAGGGGGGTAAAAGAACAGAGAGACCTAGGGGTGTAGGTAAATGAATTCTTGAAGGTGGCAGGACAGGTAGATAAGGCTGTAAAAAGGACAAATGGGATTCTAGGCTTTATAAATAGGGGCATGGAGTACAAGAGTACAAGAGTACAAGAATCAGGAGGTTATGATTAACCTATATAAAACACTGGTTAGGCCTCAGTTAGAATACTGTGCCCAGTTCTGGGCGTTTTACATCCTTTCCTCAATGTCTTCAACCCTGGCACCAGAGAAGCAACATACCATGCAAGAGTCAAATCTTTGGTTGCAAATATGGCTGACTACTCCTTTCGCCATTGTTTCCTATTAACTATTATACAACTATTATATATTTACATATAACTGTTACATATTTTATAATTATGCACCTCTTTGCCCCTCTGCACAGAATTTCCACTTTCACCAAATTTGTTTACAGAATTCTCATTTTGTTCCACCTCACGCTGCCGGTTACTCTGCTCCTAGGGCTTGGTTCGTGGAAACATGATTTGGTGGTTTAAGCTCTATTGCTTCAACTTTCCAGTGCTAGTGCAACTTTTGGAAGTTTGAATTGTCTTTCAGATTTACATTAAAGATCCTACAACATTGAGGAGGGAGTCTCTTGGTTTTTCCCACTTTAATTAGTAATTTTTATGGCTCTTTGTGAGACCTTGCTGGCATAACTGGGTGCTCCATTTGCTTGCAAAGAAACAGTTACTACATTTGACAGTGATTACCAGTGAAGTGATGGTATAAAAGTGCGAGTTACTTCTTTTTATTTCCATCTCCAGTCTGTGGTGAGTTAGCTGGGGGCCCAAACATTTGCCCAGTACCAATCGGTTGGGGATGGGAGAAAAACAATTCAGGAATTGAGCTCCTGTTCACTGTACTGGAAACTGCACATAGGGGTATGATGATTCAGGGAAGGTTCAGGCTAGACTGTAACATTTACCCTGGAATATTGAACAGTTGTGTCCTCACTAACTAACAGCTTTGGCTCTCACAAAGGAAGAATGGCTATTTGATGCAGTACAGGTGGGAGAGAGGTGTATCTCATATCTGTGACACTATGAGATGAGAAGAAGGGAGGGTGGTAGAAAAAGAATAAAAGCAAAATGGTTTATAAGTCAAAGTTTGAATAAATTTCTATCTTATATTGTATTCAGCTCCTGCTATTTCTCAATTCCTAATCATCCCCTGGTTCTTTTCTCCTGGTTCTGCACAGAGAACATGCACACATCCATCTTATCGATCTCCTTCATGAGTTTAAGTACTTCCAGCATGCCGTCGATCTTCTTTCTTTGAATGAGAACAAATTGAGCTCTCGGAGCCTTTTCTCATAGCTCAATGATCTAAGGCTTGTAATCAGACGTGTCACACTGCTCAGCAGGCGTCACAACATTATAAGATCCACAAATGAGCTGGCAGATGTACTGATCTCTGTAAACATTTTTCAAAGTGATGCAGGAGCCCTGACACAAATTATACAATTCAGTGGTGGAAGATGTGAGGTACATTTACTCACTGCATTAAAGATATAATTAGTAAGCAATTAATTCTGGGCCTTTGATAACTGTACAGCTTAGTTCCCTGGAGCTTGACCTATTATCAGTAAGTTGACGCAATGCTTTTCATTATTTGCTCTCTCTCTCTCTGACCCTACACTTTGTTTTTCTTTCATTTTTCTCAAGGCAAAATTGGGAGACATTTTTATCAATGATAGTTTGATCATAGTTTGGAGTCCTGTAGCTCAGTGGTTAGAGCACTCGCCTCGCAAGCGAGAGAACTGGGTTCTATTCCTGGCAGGGTGACATGTTGGACAAGTTTCCTTACTCCAGCCGCCTCTGTTTACCTAGCAGTAAGTAGGAACCTGGTTGTTAGTCTTATGATGGATTACTTTTCTGGGGATAATAATCCCTCAAAAAAATAATAATAATTTGGTCACTCAATCCCGACTGTTTGTGGGACACTGATGTATGCAATTGGCTGCCGTGTTTTGCCCACAAAACAGTCAATTCACTTTACAGTATATTCTGTGAAGCGATTTGCAACATCTAGAAGATGTGAAAAGCACTATATCAATTGCAAGGATTATTATTATTAATAATAATATATGCAATATACTTAATATATCTTCATGGGCTTGCTGTATTTCTGCAACCCACTGCTTTCTTTTCTTTCTTTGTGCTTCTTTCCTTGATGCTGTAGTTTAGCACAATATAAACCAATAGCACATGGTTCAGAATTTACATTAAGCTCATGGTCTCAGGAAAACTCCAATCCCAATGAAATAAAAGCTTGATTTTTTCCTTCTGTGTATTCGAGGAAATTGAAAACATAAATAAAAACAGGGAACAACAACAACAACAACCACGGGCATCTTTTGGGGTAAAAATTCCATTCAGCATTTACACAGATCGTGTGCTCCGTGTGCTTTGGCAATGATGGCCATAATGGGTTTTCCCCTTATAGTCACATTAGCATCTTTACACTGGAAACAATTGTTACCCTTTTCATTCAATACTTTAATAATTAAATATTTTAGTTCTGCAGAAAATCATTTCTCAAGTAGATATACTGTGAAATATTAATTGATGACCCATCTTCCATTCACTCACAAAGATTAAGATATTCTATTAATGTAAAAGGAAATTATTCTATAAGAGCTGACTGAATGACAAGGAACTATAATTCACTGTCATGGCAACATTGCTTTTTTGACAAAATTACTGCTAATTATATTCGTCTCCTTTCACATGCTTTGTGGAATAATACACTTTTGAATGACTTAACTGACGTGATTGTTCTGCACTGCTAACTTAAATTATAATCTGCTTCCCTGCACAGTTGCTACAAACAGCTGTGAATTGTTACATTTCTTACGTTTTCTAAAAACCCTCACAATGTTAGAAACAATCAAATATACATAGAAGAGACTATACCATATTATGGAAGATGAGCATACAATATTTCTATATTTAAAATAACCTATAGAATATTCCGTATAAATCATTCTCCATGTGCTTTAGATTGCCCAAGCTGCATCTTGACTTTGGTGATGGGACAAGGGTACTGTGTTAATTTTGAAGGTTAGTATGAGGTTGATTGAAATTCCCAATCTTTCCAATCTGTACTAGTCAGCAGCTCTGAATGAAATTCACTCAGGTTATAGCCACAACACAAGGACCAACGCTGGACTTAAATTGCTCAGTCTACTGACTAATCATATTATCCCATTTTGAGGTTTTGGATTCCATCCAAACTGCACTTGAATTAGTTGTTCTGAAGAAGAAAGGATGACCAATAATGGGAGAAACTAGGGATATGGAACTAGTACCTGTTTTCAAATGATTTCTGGAGCTAGTGATGAACAATTTTTTTCTTCTTAACTCAGAAAGATACACAGCAAAATAAACAACTCTGAGAAGATGGTGTGCAAACGGGTATATGAATATAAATTCCCAGTGTTTATAAAACATACAACTTTACTGTCTTTTCCAATTCTTAAAATGAATCAGAATACATGTGGGGAATGGGAACTATAAAGCAAAGTATTGTTATCAAAATACTGTCACCAGATTACACAATATATAGCAGGGCTTTCAAAAACAGTGGTACTGTTAGTTTTTAAGGCAATATTGTATTTTTAGGGTATCTTTAGTGTTGAAGGCTATATTGTATTTTTAGGGTTTATTTGGAGAAAGGGAAATTGATCCCCCAGAATGGAAACAAATATTGATTATATTTGAAAATAGATTTTAAAAAAAGAAAACGACCTTAGAAGGCAAAAATTATCCTTATCATTTTTTCCCTAGGGTCCACTTCAATGAAATCTTTGGATTGCACTGTGAGAATGTGTTATATCAATAAACCTTTGCCGCTTTAATGATGGCAGATGGCATATTTGCAGAGATCAATCTACAAGAGAATTGGATAAGTTATACAATCTATTCAAAACATGTCTAGGTAGAAGCAATTTACAATTATTGATAAAATAAGAAAGCTCGAAATCAGTATCAGCAGGCAAGAAGCTCTAAACATGATAAAAAGGAAATATACTTTGGATCTTGAGATCCGCTGGGGAATAGAGAGCTAGTGGTGTCTGGCGAAGATGGGAGTGATGGGCTTAGTACTGGAAAGGGTATAATGTATAGTGCCTTGAGTGTCCCCTCAGGGAGAGAATGTGCATTCCTTTCCAGGCACGGCAATTTCCATGTGTAGGCGGCATACCTGGAACTCTCAAATACTCTTAAGCATGGTGATGATAGGTTTCCACAGGATCAGATGCCTGGCTGTCCAAATAAAATTCCTGGAAGCCACTCCTTAAATCCCTCTGATCCCATATTCCATCTTGCTCAAACTCCTATTCCATCTTTGTGAAGAGCCCTGAGATATTTTCTCTGTGTAAGGCAGTATGTAAATACAAGTTGTTGTGACTGCAGCTTGTCATAACTCTGTCCTTTGGGTTGCAGCAAAGTAAAATGTTTGCAGAAAACGAAGTTTCCAATATCTCAGTTGGCTGAAATTCTTTAGATTTAATGCTAAAAGTCGCACATGCACGGGGAGTTTAAACATTCTTGCATTCAGTTCTTCCAAAGCAATGTGAAAAAAAGTGTTTCATGCATTTTGCAGAATTTGTTCCATGGATCAGGCGCCTTGGACTGAATGATTGTAGTTGGTGCACAAACAACAACTTCAACAACTTGTACTTATATAGTGCTCTCCACTCAGGGTAGCATCTCAGAAAGCTTAGCAGTGGCAGAGCCTGATTCCGTGCCGAGTGAGGGGGTGGGGGTGGGGAGGTGACCATAAGCATGGACAAAAAAGGAAGGTTTTCAGGCAGGACTTGAAAAGGGGAGAGAGGGGTCAAGGCAAAGGGATTGAGGGAGAGTGTTCCAAAGTTTTGGGGCATAGTGGCTGAAAGCGTGACCTCCAATGGTTGAGCGGAGAGTGCGAGGGATGAGCAGGAGGCAGATGTCAGTCGAGCAGAGTCGCCGGGTGGTGGATTGGAGGTGAGGAGGTGGGAGAGGTAGGGAAGTGCCAGAGAGTGAAGCGATTTGAACACAAGTGTGAGAATCTTGAAGCCGATCTATTCGGTGATAAGGAGCCAGTGAAGCCTGGCCTGGTGAGATGTAGGTATGGAATTTGGTCCAGATAAGTATGCGGGCTAAGGTACAGGGGTAAGGAGGCGGGCAATGTGGCGGAGGTGGAGGAAGGGTTCCTGGTCAGGGACTGGATGTGGGGGAGGAAGGATAGTTGGGAATCGAACTGGATACCTAGATTGCACACTGGTTTTGGTGAATCTGAGGAAGAACTCAGGGAGGTTAAGGAGTTCAGATTGGCAAGAGTGAAGACGTTGCCGGGAGCCAAAGAGTATGGCTTCCGTCTTGTCCACATTCAGCTGCAGGAAGTTTGTACTCATCTCGGGCCAACAAACACTTCACATATGTTCTGAATATTTTCTGAAATATGCTTTTATAGAATACACACCACTCATTTTTCATGTGAAACTCTTTGCAGTGTCATTTCATAATATGTTGTAGGTGATTGCAGCAGCCAACTTATGCAGTGATGTTCCACAAATAGCCATCGAGTGAATTACCAATTTTATTTGTTGTACTATTTACATAACCTTCATTGTGAATAACAATCCTACACTCCCACCCTTTGCTTCCTATCTTTTCACCAACATTCTATGCTGCTACCTTTCCATTAATACCATGCACCCTAATTATTTTAACAAGGCTCCTATGTGGCATCTTATCAAATCCCTTCCGAAAATTCATATATACCACATCCACAGCTTTACCTTCATCTATTCTCTCAGTTATTTCATCAAAGATATCTGATAGATATGTCAAGCAAGACATGCCTTTAACACATTCATTAATTAACAATTGGAACAAGTTGCTGAGAAGGGTGGTTGAGGCCAGGACACCAGATTCATTTAAAAAGCAGTTTGATGCTGTGATGAGAGAATAGGTATTCCTTTTCAAAATGGTTTAGGCTGCATGTAGGGCATATGCCTCAAGGGAACAAAAGTAATTCTGCAAAATTGANTTTTTTTACATTAAATATGTTTCCACAGATTTAGGATGCCCTCGATCTCCGTTCCTTGGTAAATAATCAGCAGCTAAAACATATGATTTTCACACCAGTTGGCGGCTGAACAATGTAACAGATGATGTGATAATTTGCTCCTGGAGATGTTCCATTGAGTATTCTCCCTTCAACATTTTGTAGATAGTTCGTCTCAATGCAGTATGTTGCGGCTATAAAGCCATTCCCATGGTGCTTTTTAAATCTGCAACTGCATGGATCCCAGCATTTCAGAGGCAATTTGCAAAATTCTCTTTTAAGTTAACTTTTAAATTTGTTATGCCAATATTCTGGGTATTGGTTCTAAAATATCCCATTTGTGGGCCATCTCAATGACAAGCTGTTTTAGATCCAACTATTTACATGAAGTTAGGGAGTTCATCCATGCTCAAGAACAACAACAATAAATTGTATTTATATCTCGCCTTTCACATTGGGAGGACAGTCATCTAGTCTGGACCATCACTGGGATGAGGATTTCTCACAATATGATCATCGTCATTGGTGATAATGATCATGTTCAGTGTTGTATTTCTAACAACCACTTTCCTGGAAGAGGATGAACAGTACGGATAATAGTGTTGGTTTGTGCTCCAACACCAGCTGAACCAAACTCAGGAGAATGAAAGCAATGTTATCTGGTTACTTCATCAGAAAATCTACTGATGAATTGGGGGAACCTCAGACTGAAAATAAATCATGCTTCAATACCTGAAGCCTTTTGCCATTGGTTGGGTTTATGAGCAATGAGAAGCCTCATTGAAAAACATGCAGATGATCTTGGATTTAAGTCATCATTCTCTTCCTGGATTTCCTGGCACTGATTACTACAACAGATGAAAGCTGCACCAAACAATTGTTCGTTACATATTGTGTAATTGGGGAGTCATGGTCCTTTACACCAGGTGATAAAAAACATCTCAGCAATGACGTTTATTCGACCCCCCCCACCCAAGGATCTTCAAGTCATACATTCTTGTGAATGGTGTAGCATTAAACTAGCCTGATGGACATTATCAGGCTCATTGCATTCAAATCTCACAAAGCTTTTACACAACATACCCTGTGCGTAATATTCAAGGATTAAGTGTTTTTTTGGCTGTAGTAGCTTAGTTATATTTCCCACAATCACATTTTGAGGTACATACAGGAGCAATCATTCATTTAACTCGTGAAAGAAAATATGATATTGGATATGATCATTTATCACTTTACTCAATAGTGCAGCCTAAACTTGTTCTTAACTATCAACAGCCTGTCCTTAACCACTGTCAGCTTGTTCTTAAACATCAACGGCCTGTTCTGAACTCCAGACAGCTTGTTCTGAACTATCGACAACCCGTTCTGCAATATAGACAGCCTGTTCTGAACTGTTAACAGGTTTGGAGTTTAGCACAATGTCTGAAGATTTCAGTGCTGTGCTTGTTGTTTCTGATCATTACATTTCAGTCCAGCTAGAAATTAGATACTGGATTGACTCATTCAGTGTCTTGTGAAACAGCTCTCAAACTCATCTCGAGCTAGAAAAAACGAATCAGGAGCACTGCTGAGTGGGAAGTAAAAAATGTGGCAAAAAGCTTCTCTTGTGCCAAAGCTGGGAATGCTGATGGTGGTGTTGGGGGTTATTGGTTCTTCACTCCAAAATCAGTTAAATTCATTTGGATCATGGTACTGTGATACTTATAGCCAGTCATAATTATCACATTGAACATTGGATTTTTCACTCCGCTGTTCGTTCTCAGATACCAGCAGGCACTTTGGAAACATTGATTTCCAAATGTGTTGGACGGTGCAGAAGGTGATCAAACTAATCCACACAGTGATTCTGCTTGTCAGTAGATAACTCCTCCATATTGTGATTCATTAATCCAGATATATCTTACAAGCAAGTTTCATGCTCTGAACTCTGTCTCAGATTCACCTGGTAATTTTGGATGGTTAGAATCTTTTTAAAAATATATATATGTTTGCTGTATTTTAAGCAGTACTAGAAAATTGAGCCAGGCCTTTCCTTTCATCTAAATATTTCACAGTTTTTTTCTGCAATGAGCAGTGACTGTGTATTTGCAGAGTATGCAGCTGACTTGCATCACAATGCAGCACAAACCCAGGACTGCATTGGAGTGTCAACTTAGACTATGTGAGTTCCAAGTCCCCAATGTGGGGCTTGAACCCACAACCTTCTGAATCAGAGGCAAGGATGATACCAACTGAGCCAGATTGACACAGAGGACTTGGAACTGAGAGCAATAATCCGAGCTCCAATTCTTGAGGGTCACATCAGAGAAATGCTATTTATAATATTTTTGTGAATCTCGCAACTTAAACCGCATGGTTTTTACAATTTTGCAGTGCACCTTAGGAATTTTAAGCTTCTCGAAAAATATTCACACATCTGTTCTGCCGGCCTACTACAAAGAAATATGAACGCAATATCCTGGTCCCTTTCTTTACATTCTGCAGTTTCTTCCAGGCCTTCTGCTAAGCTGTTTGAGTAGTTGAGACAGCACTGATGTTATGCATGATACACAGATTCCCGCTGTGACTAAATGTTGGAGACTGTCCTTGCCCATCAAAAGTCTCCTGGCTTCTCCTCTGCCATTGCTTCCAGTACCACTCACAACACACCAGGAAGCTGTTCTCTTTTTTGAACCAACACGACACAAATTTATACACTCCACATCTGAATTAATGTACTATTCTCCTTTTATAGCTTTAATTCTATCAATAATATTCTTTGTCTGTATGAAATACTCAGCATTCAAGGTGCCCTCTTGTCAACTGCTTAGGTTTTGTTCTTGGGAATGAAATGTCTATTTCAGTATTTTCAGGAATAATTATTTGGGCTTAGTTACTTTAATCCCTGACACATATTGAATTTATAAGTAAAATAGTCTTCATATATTGATGTTAAACATACATAGCAACCATTTATTTTGATTAAAATAACACATCCAGAAACATTTTGGTTGACCTCGGCTCGGTTACTCATGTGATTCATCTTTAACTGATGGCTGTGAGCAAAGGGCATCAGTTAAAGGCAGGTCTATTGAAGCTCTGTTGGACTGGGCATACGTATCACCCACTTGAAAGCAGAGTGAGATTCCAAGTGCATGTCTTTTGTTTGAGTGAAAAATGCAACACTTATATAGTGCCTCTCACACAGGGTAGTGTCCCAGAGTGCTTGACAGTGGCGGAGCACAACACTGAGCATGAGGAGTGGGGAGGCGACCGTAGGCATGGTTGAAGAGAAGAGCAACCTGAAAATGAAGAAAGAGGGGCGAGGTGGAGGGATAGAGGAAGATTGTTCCAGAGTTTCGGGGTGTAGTGATTCAAAGTGCGGCCACAGATGGTGGAATGGAGGGCACAAGGAACATGCAAGAAGCCAGAGCCAGTCGAGTGGAGGCAGCGGGTAGTGGGTAGAGGAGTAAGCAGGTTAGAGAGGTAGGGCATGAAGGGATTTGAAAACGAGTGTGATGATCTTGCAATCGATCCGTTCGGCGATAGGGAGCCAGTTTATGGTGAATCAAATGAGTCCATCAATTACTTTAATGGCAGTATTAAGTCATTCATGGTCATGCTAGAGACGATCGAATTGCACTATTAATTACGGTAACATAATAATTGGGAAATAACCTCAACTCCACTGGAACCCCATGCAGTGAGCAAATAGAAACCAATCACCTTAGGCTTTCAAAAGATCATTGGAGAGATATTCTGACTGATAGGTATTGAGGCCCTTAAGACAGTAATACCAAATTAAATTCCTTGACCTACCGCCATTGCATTGTTTTCAAGTACTTGATTCATGCTTTACTGTCAAGCAGAGCTATAATAGACCTAGCAGCCATCAGTTTGTAGGGAATCAAATGAGTCCAGGCTTTACATTTTTTTGAACAAAAACTGAGGAGCCAATAAAGAGTTCACCTTGAATGCACTGAATTTCACACTGGTAAAATGCTCCTTCTGTGTTTATAAATGTTTGATACTTAAAATACAATAGTATCACTTGCCACTTCCATTAGGTATTTTCATCTGTTTTCACGTGTATGATTCATATGCACAGTCAAACAGAACTTCAAGTGCTTTAAGAGATGTCCTTTATGTCACCCTGACTCAATTGGTAGCTCTCTCGCCTCTGAGACAGAAGTTTGTGGGTTCAAGCCTCATGTCAGGATTAGAAATCCATATAATCTATGCTGACACCGCAGTGCAGTACTAGGAGTTCGCTGCATTGCAGATGCGCCATCCTTCAGATGAGACATTAAACCGAGACCCTGTCCTCCTGTTCAGAGTGATGTTAAAGATCACTTGCTGCTATTGAAAAACAGAAGGGAATTTCTACTGGAGTCGTGGCCAACAAATCCTCCAGATAAGTTTGGTGACACATTTGATGACTGTTTGCTGGATATTGCTGTGAGCAAATTAGCTAGCAAATTTGCATACAAATACAGTTACTACACTTCATAATAAATCCGGTGAAGGGTTTTGTGACATTTCAACCATGTGGAAAGGCACTATATCAAAATGGAAATCCAAGCATTGCGATTATTTATTATTATTTTATTAGTGAGATGTAATTTGAGGGTTGTGCTAACCATGTGTAAAAACATGTATAGAAAGGGAATTACAGGTGTTCTTATTCATGGAATTAACAACCAATTGATCTGTAGTCCTATTTGTTAATTATTAATGGTTCAATTAAGGGTATCTATAATTCCCTTTTGACACACGTTTACAAATGGCTAGCACAAAACACAAATTACACCCCAGTGTATGCAGTTCCCAGTTGTATTCGCATTTCAGGTTATGATATTTACTTCTCATTAAATACTGTTCCTGTGATTTCATTATGCAGTGGTACCCTTTGAACTGTTCTGTCAGTTACCAGCTTCTTTGTGTCTCTGGTTTCAGATTTTTGCAAGAAATTAATGGGAGGAGGCAGGAGTTTGATATTCGGTGTGACACCACATTGCCCCCCCCAACCCCCAAATCGTAGGACATTGGCATGGGTTTAGTTGTTGTGTTGAAATTCTTTCAGACTTGCCAGACAAAAAACAACTGTGAAATAATTTTCGACAGCTTTTGTTTTTTTTCCACTTACTTGAATTTTCTTTGTTGTAAACGATGAAGTATCCTCTCAGAGCAAAAATGTACAGTAGTGTTTCATAATTCAGATCAGACTCTTCAATGGCAAGTACTTGCATTAGGAAAGAAGACTGGCAGCCTTACACTAATACAGCATGTAATTGTTAGATTTGGAAAAATTGCAGTGCAATGCCAAGATTTCAAGGAGACAAATACATGTCCTCTTGTTGTATTTCACAGTGGCATTGCAAATCATGGGTTGTCATGTTGAGACATCTCTTTGCAGCTTACTTAAGTTAGATATTCTCAGGCACTGAACCTACAGAGTGGTCAAACAATGTAAGCAATACCATTCTGCCTCAGACATTAGTGGGGCTGGTAAAGTAGGTGATTATCTATAATCTTTCTATCACTCAAGATGCACTACATTTTAAACTCTCAAAAGTGCAAAGCTCTTTCCAGACAAAAATTCAGGTCTCAAAACTTTGCGCACATCATTGACCTTCATTTGTAACATGCACTTTAATTAATTTCTATTTTGTTTCCTGTTCTTCAATTCTTCAGTCTGAATCATGACCTTTTCCGTCCATTGCTGGTAAATCCAAGCATGCAGATGAGAACTAAGTGAATATTATTTCATTCTCGATTCTCATTGTTACTGGAAACTGGATGGATTTTCATTCATGTGATATTCGGATATTTGCCAGTGGACAGCTTCAGCCATCTGTAGTATATTGTGAATAAACATATCTGGACTACACAGATAAGCAAAGCACAGCGAAGTAACTTGGAGTCACTTTTGAGTCTATTTTCCATTTTGCAAAACTCATTTTATATCACACTAGACTTGATTTATTGCATACGATTACATCATATTTAGCCCAATGTTCAATTTAATTATAGCATTAGGTGGCTGACACTGTAGAAGTCCATAGTAATATGATGGAATAAATTATAGCTGACAAAAGAGGGTTTCTCCAATTTAAATATCACCTGAGATATTAATTTTTGGTAACCAATTCTACCAGTAAAATAAATATATCAATTTGAAAGGAAGTAAATTCATTTGAAATTCCTGTTATGTTCCATGTTCTGTTTTCTCTTTGTCCCCAAGAGCTTGGCATCATGACTAGCAATTTGCATCCAGCCTTACCTTTTTGTTACAGTATCAGCTTCTTTCAATTGGTAAATAATGATTTTTGCACTTGATACACTGCCTTTGAATGTAATGTCTCATAATGCTTCTCAGGGAATTGCTGTAAAGTGTAGTGACAGGCAGCTAGAAATTCGTGCAATTCTATCAACAAAACAATTCAAAAGTAATATTCGTAGAGTTGGCAGGAAGATTTAAAACTGCAAGCACTAGGAAATGTTTCGTTAAAATACGTGTAGATATATATATGATATATATTTAACATATATATCAAAGAATCTTTTTTGGCGTAAAATATCAAAATAATCCAGGGAAGATTTCACCTGAAGTAGATCAATGCAAAAATTCTGTGCATTTTGCACACTTTTCCCTCCCCTTCCAGTGATGTACAAATGTGACCCGTAGAAGTAGTCATATTCAAGCAAACACTTCACCGGTGAACCAACAGGACAAACATTAGGACAAACATTTGATAATGTTTTCCATTTCTGCCAATTTTTCCCTGTAGACTATGGTATTTTAGGCCCATCAATGGCCAGGCTGAACCGAGATTTGAATGGACAACAACAAAAGCAAATTATATTTGTATTGCGCCTTTAAGCGCGAACCGTGCTCTTTCTGGCATCTAACATCAAGCAGCACATTAAAGGTCCCTTGATTTAATGTGCAGCTTGAATAGATTCAATTGTAAGATTAGTCACTCACTTGATGGCTGTTTGTAGGAAAATGCTGTGCACAAATTGACTGTCTTGTTCACCCACAAAATACGATGTCTTACAACATGACATCTTATGCAAGAATTACTGTTCCTATTATTTATTGGACAACAGCCATATAAAAAAAATTATTTTGTCTTACAAAATTCTGATAATAACTTTTAACATTAGTTTTGACAAAACTCCCACAGATAAGGGTTCATTTGATTTTTATGATTCATCAAGCAGAAGCTGTCGGCTGACATTTCAAAATATTGAGATGTCATCACCAAACACAGGGTAAACTTCCACATGTATGTGGATGACACACAAATCTACACAGGTCACTGCGAGGGTTGATGAGGGAAATGCGGTGGACGTTATTTACATGGATTTCAAAAAGGCTTTTGACACAGTACCGCATAAGAGATTAATAAAAAAATTAGAGGCCCACGGTATTAAGGGGACAGTGGCAGTTTGGGTTAAGAACTGGCTGAGTGACAGAAAGCAGAGGGTGGTGGTTAATGGGGGTTTCTCCAAATGGTAGGAGGTGTGCAGCGGTGTCCCCCAGGGATCGGTATTGGGACCACTGCTCTTTCTAATATATATTAATGATCTGGACTTGGGCATAGAGAGCACTATTTCCAAGTTTGCAGATGATACAAAGTTAGGTAGGGTAGTAAATAGTGAGGAGGACTGTAACCAACTGCAAGCAGACATACACAGAATGGTGGAATGGGCTGACATGTGGCAGATGGATTTCAATGTGAATAAGTGTGAGGTGATACACTTAGGTAGGAAAAATGATAGGAGGCAATATACACTTGATAACTCAATCTTAAGGGTGTTGAACGTACAGCGAGATCTGGGTGTTCAAGTAAGCGAATCATTAAAGGTAGCGGAGCAGGTAGATAAGGCAGTAAAAAAGGCATTTGGTGTACTGAGCTTTATTAGTAGGGGCATAGAGTATAAGAGTAGGGAGGTTATTGTTAATCTATACAAAACACTGGTTAGGCCTCAGCTGGAGTACTGCGTCCAGTTCTGGGCACCTTACTTCAGGAAGGACATTAAGGCACTGGAAAGGGTGCAGAGGAGATTCACGAGAATGATACCAGGAATGGGGAACCTTAGCTATGAGGACAGGCTGGAGAAGTTAGGACTTTTCCCTTTAGAGCAGAGAAGGTTACGCGGGGACCTGATAGAGGTCTTCAAGATCATGAAAGGTTTCGACAGGCTAGATAAGGAAAAGTTGTTTCCGCTGGTAGGTGTGTCTGTGACCCATGGTCACAGTCTTAAGATATCTACCAAAAGAAGCAGAGGGGAGGTTAGAAGAAATTTTTTCACTCAGTGAGTTGTTCGAATTTGGAATGATCTGCCTGAAAGGGCAGTGAAGTCCGATTCGATAACAGCTTTTAAGAGAGAACTGGATAGGTATCTGGGGAAGACGGGTTTGCAGGGTTATGGGGAGAAAGCTGGTGATTGGGGTTAGTGAAAGTGACTTGCTCTGTCAAAGAGCCGGCACAGACTCAATGGGCTGAATGGCCTCTTTCTGTGCCATAACATTCTATGAATCTACTTTGCCTCCTCCAGTACCAACTCCAGGCCCGCCAATGTTCTATCAGCTTGTCTGGCAGACATCAAGGCCTGGTTGAATGTAAACTTCCTGCAGCTGAATATGGACAAGACGGAAGCCGTACTTCTTGGCTCCCGCCAACGTCTTCACTCCTGTGGATCTAAACTCCTTGGGCTCTCCCTCAGACTCACTGAACCAATGCCAACCTAGGCGTCCAGTTCAACCCCCAATTGTCGTTGCTCCTCCGCATCCCAACCCTGATCAGGACCGCCTTCTCCACCTCCACCTCCACCTCATATCTTGCCTCCAATCGTTCCTTACCCCAAATGCAGCTGAAACCCTCGTGCATGTGTTTACCACTTCCCGCTTGGATTACTCAAACGCACTCCTCGCCGGTCTCCCCAGCTCCACCATTCAAAACATCCAGCTCATTCAAAACTCTGCCACCCACATACTGACCCAGACCAAACTCCGTACTCACATCCTACCAGTTCTGGCCAGGCTCCACTGGCTCCCCATCACCGACAGATCAACTTCAAGATCTCACACTCGTGTTCAAATCCCTTCACTCGCTGGCACCTCCATACCTCTCCAACCTCCTCACTCCCCAATCCACCACCCAGCACCTCTGCCTCTGCCTTTGCTCGACTGGCACCGGCCTCCTGCTTGTCCCTCGCACCCTCCGTCCTACCATCGGAGGTCGCACTTTCAGCCACTACGTCCTGAAACTCTGGAACGAAACACTCCCTCAATCCCTCCGCCTTGCCCCCTGTCTCCCCTCTTTCAAGTCCCGCCTGAAAACTTCCTCTATCACCACGGCTCAGAATCAGGCTCCGCCACTGTTAAGCGCCCTGAGACGCTACCCTGCATGGAAGGTTCTATATAAGTGCAAGTTGTTGTTTTTGTTATTATGTTTGTTTTCCCGTTTGAAGAAAAGGCAAATCAATAGAACAGCTTAACACAACAGTAGATAAAATATAGCTTAGCACTTAGCACAGTTCTAGATAGTTCACAGAACATTGCCTAGAACTAAAGATACTATCATTATATCATATTATCCAACTGGCATCTTATTTGAAATCCTGCAAACAGATATGAATGTGGCTAGTTATCTGATAAGAACCAGATTCTGAATGTATAACATATTTTGAGAACAGTGTCAAATTATCTGCAATAATAATCCTTGATATAGTGCCTTATCACGTTGTTGTGACATCCCAAAGCAATTCGCAGAATATATTGTAAAGTGGATTGACTGTGTATTTTGTGGTCGAAATCCACATCTGTAGGTAGGTACTGTGATGAAACTGTAGTGTTATTTATCTATGAAAAGTGCAAAAGGCTTCTGAAAGGTGTTTACTTGCTTGCTTGAATTGCTCAATAATCAAATGTCAAGTAATGATATATCGTTTAATGTTTCCTGCAAACAACAAAACCTCTGATACAATAGTCCTCTGCCACTTTTGTACCATACAATAGGATCTGGGGTTCAAACTCCCACCTTCCTGACCAAAAGGCGAGCTGTCCATCACTTCATTATTAATGTGAAAGGTGCCTGTGACATACACTGTTAATTTAAGGTACACTGACAGCAGCATCCTGACCTCACTTTGAGGTATCAAGATTGACCTTTGGATTTCAGTCTCACATTTATCATTTGGGTATTGTTTTTCAAAGTCTAGATTCTATGGATTCTTCCTTTAAAACAAAACCTGTTGCAATGACAGGTCCTGGGTCCCATTTAGCAAAGTGCAGACTCTGGTAGATCATAAAATCTCCTTGATCATATTAGGAACAGCAGATGGCAGCCAAGAAAGGAACGAGCAAATAGGAGAAAAAGGAAATGCTCTTACCAGAGTACAGACAATAAAAGAAAGGACTAAATTGTACACCTTTGGTAAAGCTGGATATACTGCAATCATTATCTCCCTGGGAATTCTAACACTAAGGTAATTCAAATTAATTAATTGGTTAAATCCTACTTAACCAATCACTTCCACTTCATCTCAGCAAATCGTTTCTCATTCCCCCGACCGGGTCACCTACGGGGTACCGCAGGGCTCCATCCTTGGCGCCCTTCTTTTCCTCATCTATGTGCTCCTTCTTGGCAATGTCATCCGCAGACACGGGGTAAACTTCCACATATATGTGGATGACACCAAAATCTACTTTGCCTCCTCCAGCTGCGAATCTAGGTCCGCCGATGTCCTCTCAGCTTGTCTGGCAGACATCAGCGCCTGGATGAGTGCAAACTTCCTGCAGCTGAATAGGGACAAGACAGAAGCCATACTCCTTGGCTCCCATCAACGTCTTCACTGCTGCAGATCTAAACTCCAGAACCTCCCTGGGCTCTCCCTCAGACTCACTGAACCAATGCGCAATCTAGGCATCTGTTTCATCTCCCAGCTGTCCTTCCTCCCCCACATCTGGTCCCTGACCAGGACCACCTTCCTCCACCTCCGCCACATTGCCCACCTCTGACCGTACCTTACCCCAAATGCAGTTGAATCCTCGTTAATGCATTTGCCACCTCTCACTGGATTACTCAAACATACTCCTCGCTGGTCTCCGCAGCTCCATTATTCAAAAAATCCAGACTAAACTCCATACCCCCATCTCACCAGTTCTGGCCAGGCTCCACTGGTTCCCCATCACTGAATGGATCAACTTCAAAATCGTCACACTCGGCTTCAAATCGCTTCATTCCCTGGCACCTCCCTACCTCTCCGACCTCCTCACCAATCCATCTCCCGATGTCTCTACTCAACTGGCACCGGCCTCCTGCTAATCCCGTGCGCCCTCCACTCCACGAACATTGGAGGTCACGCATTCAGCCGCTATGCCCCGAAACTCCTGAAATTCACAAACTTGTTTTAATGCCGTTGAAAGAATCCCAAATTGTCTGTAAAACCAAAGTGTGGATTAAAAATTAGTAGCAAATCTGGGCCCATAATCAAGTGTTTGAGATGCTTAAACTCATAATAAGTAGCATTGTTGAAAAGATCCTGGTTGGATCCTGGTGCCAATGAGTAGTGCTGTTGATCGCATCATTCTAAACAATTTTCAACTGTTGTTATGATCTTCAGTCTCCCAGGTTTACACCTCTGTCAAAAAAAAGTAAATTGTAAATAATGTTAATGCAAGATTGCCCATTGACTGGGCAGTGCACTGTCCGCACCTTTTACTTTTTTTGTTTGATTTTACTGTGCGTATTGGTGAAAGTTGATAAAATCGGTGTATAGTGAAGCTTTCATATGCACAAGAGAAAGAGGGGAATATGAGGGGTGGGAGTTTGTCTGGAGTACAAACACTGGCTTGAACTTGTAAGGGTTAATTAAATTTGTGAGCCTGCGGTGAAGTAAGGACACTACTTCTTCAATCAATTGATATTTATTAATACAAATTAGTAAAGAAACGCATATTAAAGTTATTTGCTTCATCAAATAAAATTAATGCTTATGACAAGTTAGTAAAGTTCACCAAAATGGGTTGATCGGATCAATACAGTGGCTTTGATGTCGGATTTGGCTTGTTAACGTGCATCAATCAACATTGTTTGTAGTATATCCTTTTCTTTTCTTGAAATTATTTACGACTCGATACTCCATTTCCAAAACTCAGCTCCATTTCCAAAAACTCATCTCCGTTCCCAAACTTAGTTCTTCTCCTTTTCTTGAGACACATTGACATCTGGCATTCAGCCCCACAAAAAAGCATATTTTGGTCAATCATCTCCTCCTGTTACCAATACCCAATAATTGTCAACATCCTCTCAACTTCATCAATATTCCAACAGTTTGTTTTAAACAAGTCTGAAAAGTCTGAGAAAGTCCATATTGTAGCCAACAACAATGTCTTATCAACAATGATGTTGAAACTTTGTGTTCTGTAAACATGCTTTCACTGTTCACAGCTGCAGTTTATGTGAAGGAAAAAGGCCATGAGCCTTGCGATTTTCTTTGGTCATCCCTTTAGTCAGAATTCTGGGATTGCTTACAAACTGGATCAAATAGCCTGTTTCCGTTTCATATTGCTCCAGGTAACTTTATGTAGCTTCATGTCTACTGCCCTCTTTACTGGGCTGGTCATTTATAATTTTAGACATTTACCAGTTACTGGTCCTTACCAGATAAGGACATTTAATGAAGAGCACTGCAATTCAGAAAGTATTTTTCAATTAGCATTAACCCCAATATGAGTTCCATTATAAAGACAAATTGAGGTCAGATTTGCTTCAGTCGATGCTTTGAATGAATAATGAAATACAATATCCCCATTCTAACTTTATGTTACAATGTGAGCTCCATTAATGTGGAGATAAAGCGATGGGGAAATGTTGCATTTTCTACAGGGATTCTGGCCCTCTATCTTTTTACTATTACTTTGCTCACAAATACAACTGCATCAGAGCACTGCTTATGGGCACCGACAAGTGTTGCAGCCATTCAATTTGTTAGGTAGTCCTTAAATTAATGCACGCTGGATTTGCATCCACATTTTGTGAGCAGTGCTTTTCAGTTACACCATTGAGAATTTATAAGCTCTGCAAGAAATTAAGTATATAGATTGCAATAAATGTAAGAAATCCACAGAAGGTCAATCAAGCAGCTGAAAGAAAATATACATTAATGTTTCGGGTACAACTATTCAATAGGACTATCAAAAAGATTTTTGAGTATTTCCAGTGTTTTAGTTAAAGAATTTTCAGCATATGCCATTGTTCATTTTATCTAATCCATAGATTGCATCAAGGTATTGGAATCATACTGTCCTTCAGTCTCTTCCCCACCCTTGTAATCTTAAATAACATTAAAACATCAATGTTAATGGAGGAGGCTGTGAAGTATAGAGATACAGTGGTCTGAATCACTAACTATTCTTACAAAAGTGAGAAAAGAAATAAAAGACTGCAGGAAAAAGTCATGCTCTGTTGCAGGCGTTTAATTGTTCTTTGTACGGCTGAATGATTCACAACCCGATTTTATTCAATTTTTTTTTGTTTCTCACTGGACCAAACGTGGATCTTGTCAAGATCTGCTCAGTCATAATTTGCAATCTATTACTAATAAAATATCTGAATAACCCAAATGTATTCTTAATTAATGCTTAAGCTTGGAATTAATGTGAAACCATTGAGTCGTACTTTTTGAACTGTAACCACATTTGTTAAAAAATGAGATACATGTTCAGGCAGGTTTTGAAGGTGGTGAGGGAGGGGGCAAGGCAGAGAGACTCTGAGATGGAGTTCCAGAGATTCAGGGAAGAATAGCTGAAAGTTTGCCTCCCAAGGGGGAGCAGGGCAAGTGGGATATACTGAAACACAGCAGTATTGAACTTGGCTTAGTTGGCATTTTCATCCCTGGGTCAGAAGGTTGCGAGTTCAAGCCCTACATCAGGGCTTTTTAACTCACAGACCAGATGGACAATCCAATGCACTAATGGGAAAGTGCTGAATTGTCAGAAGTGCAGTGCATCAGGTAGATGTTAAATCAAGGTTCCATTTTCTCTTCCATTTTAAAGATCCCATGACATTTTAAAAATTAAGGGATTTTATCCTGGTGCACTGGCCAATAGCCCTTTAGATTAATTCTGATTTTGCTCTGCTCAAAATGACTGTCACCTTTGCCTACAAATACATAGACATTACACTTACAGTAATTACCTTAGAGACGTTTGACGTCATAGGTAATATATCAAATGCAAGAATTAATATAACACTATTATCAAAAAATGTGGAATGAGATAATTCATAGGCAGCAATTTCACCAGTACCTATCTGCTCACCAGTACTAATAGAAAAAAAGCATGTTAGTCTGTCAAATTTCAATGTCAGATCCTTTCTGGCACAAATGATGTACATCCAGAACCAGAAAAGTTTTATCAACAATTCATTTAATTATTTTATGAAATATAGGAAAGAAATTACAATATAAAATGCATCCACAAACCTTGGTGATATATTTTAATTCATAATGCACCAATACTAATGATTTTTTTTATGCCTGGCTGCTATTTCTAATTTGTGTGACATGTTTAATGCATCACATTGTATTTCAGCAGTGTTCTGAATGTGTATTAGCCAAAAGTTTTCAATTGCAAAAGTTCCATATTAAAAATGTAGTTTACAAGCTGGCAAAAGCCAAACGACCTTGAACAGAGTTATATTAATGAAAGGAACCAATAACAAAACTGTAACACACTTGACAGAAAATGTTAAGCACTGCACATTGACAGCCAAACTGGCAACACGACAGACTTGCAATGTCTAAACAAAATGGGAGTGACTAAAAAACCCTTAATGAAATAACTATGAATTTAAAGGGGACAATTTTAAAACATTTCTTAATGAATTTCTTAAATAAGTAATCGGAATTGGGACTCCTTCCAGTAACTAGAATTACGCTTTGCGTCACCAGAATCCCACACCAAAGTAGATCCATTTAACATAACATAACATGTAGGAGCAGGAGTAGGCCATTCAGCCCTTCGAGCCTGCCCCGCCATTCAATCATGGCTGATCTTCTAATCTAACCAGCTAATAACCTAACCCTGCCTTATCCCCGTATCCCTTAATCCCTTTTGCAATAAGAAATCTATCTATCTCAGTCTTGAATATGTTCAAGGACTGAGCGTCAACAGCCCTTTGGGGTAGTGAGTTCCATACATTCATCACGGTTTGAGTGAAGAAGTTCTTCCTCAACTCAGTGCGAATGGGCTGGCCTCTGATTTTAAGGTTGTGACCCCTGGTTTTAGTTTCTCCAACCAGGGGAAACAATCTCCCACTATCTACTCTATCACACCCTTTGATGATCTTATAGGTTTCTATAAGATCCCCTCTAATTCTTCTATATTCTAGAGAATATAGGCCCAGATTGGTCAGCCTATCCGCGTAACTCATCCTCTTCATCCCTGGTACTAACCTAGTAAATCTACGCTGAACCCCCTCCAAGGTAAGTACATCCTTCCTTAAATGAGGAGACCAAAACTGGATGCAGTATTCCAGGTGTGGTCTCACCAGGGCCCTATACAGTTGCAGCAAGACTTCCCTACTCTTATACTCTAATCCTTTCATAATGAATGCTAACATACCGTTCGCCTTCCTAATTGCTGCTGCACCTGCAGACTAACTTTCTGTGATTGGTGTACAAGGACACCCAAGTCCCTCTGGACGCTAACACATTCCAATCTCTCCCCTTCTAAAAAATAACCCGCTCTACTGTTTTTGCTACCTAGGTGGATGACTTCGCACTTCCCTACATTATACTTCATCTGCCACCTACCTGCCCAATCACCTAACCTATCTATGTTGTGCTGCAATTTTTTAATGTCATCTTCTGTGTTGACACTTCCTCCTAGTTTTGTGTCATCCGTGAATTTAGATATATTAACTTCAATGTCCTCATCTAGACCGTTGATGTAGATGGTAAATAGCTGAGGCCCAAGGACTGATCCTTGTGGCACTCCATTAGTCACATCCCGCCAATCTGAAAAGAACCCTTTATCCCTACTCTTGATTTCCTACCCGTTAACCATTCCCCAATCCACGTTAATATGCTCCTCCCAATTCCATGGGCCCCTATCTTTTGGACTAACCTGTTATGTGGCACCTTATCGAATGCCTTCTGGAAGTCCAAATAGACCACATCCACTGATTCACCCTTATCTTGTTTACTCGAAATATCCTCAAAAAATTCTATGAGATTTGTCAAACATGACTTCCCTTTTGTAAAGCCATGTTGACTTGGCCTAATTATATTGTGCTCCCCTAAATACCGCACTACCACATCCTTAATCAACAATTCTAAAATTTTTCCTATCACTGATGTGAGACTAAATGGCCTATAGTTCCCCATCTTTTCCTTTCCACCTTTTTTAAATAGTGGTGTGACATTTGCGATCTTCCAATCCATGGGGACTGTTCCAGAATCCAAGGAATTTTGGAAGATCAGACATAAGGCCTCCACTATCTCATAAGCTACCTCTTTTAAAATTCTGGGATGCAAGCCATCCGAACCAGGCATTTGTCATTTTTTAGTGCTAACAGTTTCCCTAGCACCAATTCTCTACTAAAGAAAAGTTGCTCCCTGTCCTTATCCCCTTGGTGCATCTCTATTGTTGGCAGACTTGTTGGGTCTTCTAGGGTGAAGACAGATGCAAAGTATCCATTTAGGGACTCTGCCATGTCCTTATCCCCCATGACAACTTCTCCCATCTCTGACTGAAGTGGACCTACATTTACCCTCACTAGCCTATTCCTCTTAAAATATTTGTAAAAACTTTTACAATCTGACTTAATGTTCCTAGCCATCTTACCCTCATACTCCTTTTTCTCGCTTTTAATGAGTTTTTTAGGTTTTTTTTGTTTGGAATGACGTTCCCATGTGTTGGCATCACAGACTTCCGGATTTCTTCATTAAGTAATGTGTAAAGTTTCATTGCAAAGTTGACTGTTTCATAGGTAAGTAAACTAAAATGCAAAGTGTAACTTGCATCATTGTATCACTTGACAAAATATAGAGAAGAATACTGATACCAAATGAAGTATTTCTTTATAATATTTAAAATGAATAACATAATATTTAATACTTTATGAGTGCAGGGCTTAATGAAAAGATAAAGAAATTTGGTTGACAGAATATAATAACTGTAATCTCCAGATTGGAAGGTTTGAGCTACCCTACATTAACTAAAAGTTTGTTGTTGCTCTTTCCATTGAAACAAAGGATGAACCTTATTGCTCTTGTCTCTAAGGCCTGGTCAGCTAACTTTTGTTATGGCAACTTCTTTTGCATTAGTCTTTGATCATAGCCATAATATTGGCATATGTTAAAAATGCTAGAGAGCATCCTACTTCTCCATCCACCCCCTCCACTCAGCTGGCTCCAACCTCCTGCATGTCCCTCATCCCTCCCACCCACCACCCCAACATCGGTGATCGTGAAATGTTGGCCAAACTTTCTTATTCCACATGCTCCCGTTTACCTTGCAGTAAGTAGGAACCCGGTTGTTAGTTGATTGGCGGATCGCTTTTCCGGGGATAATAATCCTAAAAAAAAAATGTGGTCGCTCAATCTACGACTGTTTGTGGGACATTGCTGTGCGCAATTGGCTGCCTCATTTCACTCACAAATATGCAGTCAATTCACTTTACAGTATATTCTGTGAAGCACTTTGAGACGTCTCGAAGATGTGAAAAGGGCTATATCAAATGCAAAGATTATTATTATTATTATTATTATTATTATTATTATTATTATTATTATTATTATTATTATTATTATTATCGTGCTTCAGCCACTAAGTCCTGAAACAACGGAACTCTCTGATGAATCACTCCACCTTACCCCCTCCTTGCTCATCTTCAGATCACACCTGAAGACTTTCCTCTTTGGCTGTGCCTACAATTACACTCCTCCCAGCTTGGTGTCAAGCTTTGCCGCTGTTGACGTACGAAGGGTGCTTTATAAACGCAAGTTGTTATTGGTGGTCGTGAGTGGAAATAAATTCTAAGTGGTTTCACTGGACAAATCACAACCCACCTATGCCTGCATCAAGTGTCAGTGCTTGTCTGAAATTTGCTGTAAGTTTTGTTCCTTGCAGGTTATACCAGATAATACTAAAAATAATCCTTGCATTTGATACAGTGCCTTATCACGTCTTCGAGACGTCTCAAAATCGGTCACCAGAATATACTATAAAGTGAACTGACTGTATATTTTGTGGGAGAAGCGTGGCAGCCAATTGCACACAGCAGTGTCCCACAAACAGTCGCGGGTTGAGTGACCAATTTATTATTTTTTCGGAAGGAATTATTACCCCGGAAAAGTGATCCGAGAATTGATTAACAACTGGGTTCCTACTTACTACTAGATAAACAGAGGCATGTGGAGTAAGGAAACTTGCCCAATGTTTCTTCCTGCCTGGGAATCGAACCCAGGTCTCTCGCTTGCGAGGCATTCCTCTCTGATCATCACCTCACAGTGCTCACTCTGAGGAGTCAGAGCATGTGAAATAAATGTATCCTTTGTTCAGTTAATAGGCCACCAAGATATGGTTTTATACTTCAGTGAAGCCTACAGATTGTGTCATTCACAAACACCAGTGATCATCCATCCAAGCTCATTGTGAGCAAACACAAGCTTCACCTCTGAAGGATTCTGCAAAGCACCAAGGGAAAAGCATCAGTTTTTCATTTGGAACCAGGTTTCTTTCAAATACCATCCCCCCTTTATATCAGAGCAGTAGTAGTATACCATTGAATTTGTCTGTTCTTAACGACTCAAATTCTATTCCTGAAATGCTGCATTGAAGTGCACCTCCCAATCGGTGTGGGAAAAAACTGTATGGTTGAAGCAAATAACAGTTTTATTAGCATTTCTTCATCCATATCCCACAATAACATTTCCAGAATTATCGGTCTGTTTTAAGTATTTTTATAAGCAAATGTTTTTCATGAGTCTGCCCTTTGTTTCATTCAGCTTTAGTGATTTTTAACGCGGATAGTAATTAACCTTACATTTAGTGTAGTGCCTTTCATGTTGAGAGGACAGCTCAAAGCACTTCACAGTTTACACTGCAACATGGAGTGACTGTGTATCTGTAACCTTGAAGTAGAGTGCCCAAGACTTAATGCAGGTCAGTTTGAATTCAGCTACAAACCCACTCAATGTGAAGTTGGTTGAAAGTGCTATTCCCTTCTTCCATTTCAATATCGATCTGTAAATGTGGCTCCCTGCCAATTGAATGTGTCATCTTTATTAATATGTTATCATTTGAAAGAAATAAGTAGAGCCCTTCTAGGAAAGTTAGTTTATTTTTCCTCAGCCCAATTGCATCTTTGGGCTGCCCATTGTGATCTAATTTGATTTCTTCTACCCACTACGTACCGTACCTTTGCACGCGTTCAATGTTCAGGTGCAACCGGCACCGTTGTTTGCATCTAGGAACTGGCATTTTTCTTTTCAATCTGGCACAAATACTTGAGTCAATTGACTACCATACGTTCAACGTTGTTAATTGCTCTCATTCCTCAAACAATTCTCAAATTCCACATTTCTTCAGTTAAAAATATTCTTCCATGATATTGTGCAAGAAATTGGAATTGTTATGACCTTGGGCAAAAGTAGCAAAGGTCACCACTCATGGTAGCATCTCAGAGCGCTTAATAGTGGTGGAGGGGGGAGGTGACCATAGGCATAGTCAAAGAGGAAGGTTATTTGTGCTGCTACATTTGCCCACAAAAACACACAGTCCACTCTACAGTCATCCTTCAAAGTACTTTGAGACAACCTCATAGCATGAAAAGGACTATACCAAATGTAAGGATTATTATTATTATGATAATGATAAATTGAGGCAAGTCTCTTGAATATTTAGATTTATGGTGAACAATATTTTTGTGCTTAACAATTGGAGTGCATTAATATAGTGGAGGGAACATTGACAAGGCCAGAGATGTGGCCAGGTTTCTCTGCCAGCTGCCATCATTCATAACAGAATGAGGACCAATTTGTAGATTATTTTTCACAGAATTCCTTATTAAGATTCACTTTTCAGTTTCTACTAATTGGCTCTGTAAGTAGATTGTATCATGATGGAGTCAGTGATTCTGGAAGGAAGCTCTTATGATAATAATCCGTGATTTTGATATAGCACCTTATCACGCTGTCGAAACATCTCAAACCACTTCACAGGATATTACTGTCAAGTGTAGTGACTAGAGGGTTGCAATCCCGGTGCTCTGAATTCTGGGATTTCAGGATTTTAACACTGGTGAAGTGCAGACACTCTTACCTAATCTTTGCCTCCACGATTCAGTCATTGGTTTTCTTGCTTGAACAGTCACACATGCTCACGTCATGCTGGAAACCCAGGTTATGTCCAGTTGTTGCACATTGTGAGAATCCCACCGTGGCTAAGACAAGGTTTAATATTCTAACTGATCTGATGTGGGAGCTTATAGCCACGTGGCTTTATTAAGTGCCACTACATATCTTTTGTGGGAATCAATGGAGAAGAGCTACCAGGGTTTTGCTCTCTATCATGTGAGAGGATATGGGGATTGGGCTACTATAAGGCAATCAGGCTGCAGAGCTGTTTCACTCAATAACAGTGTTTGAAATGAGGGAAACCGAACCTCTCTTGTACTTAAAAATTTGGAGAAACCACGACCATATCCTTGGCTGTCCTTCAGCCCAGAGGAATCTGGTAACATGTTTATCAAGGTCGGTCCCCAAATTTCTGTGTCAGGACATGGATGGATGCAAACATTTTAGTGTCCCCAGAAACCATTTACTGGAGCATTGAACTAGGAAATTATTCAAATTGAGTCCCAGAGAATGCAGCATCCTTAAAACACAATCCAAAGTCAAATTTCTATTTTATGTTCTGTTACTGTCTGAATTCATCATGTACCTGAATATATTAACTTTTAGAAACTTCACTGAATTGGCCTAACTGTCCCATCACTCTCTTGGTCCAAACTGATGGGAATGATAGGCAAAAAATACAGAAACATACCGTACAACTGTGCTCCAAACATCTGAGGGAAAGACTGTCACTTGCCCTGACTATTTTTGTTCTTCCGTGGCCACCTCAATCCTCTTACGTTGTAGAATAAATATACAGTATTGAGACATGCTAATAAGTGAAGCTGAAAATAGTATAGACTGTTTCATGTGCCAGCAGGAACACAGATGCCAGACTCATCTGAGAGGGCCAATAGATGTTAAAGCAGCATGTGTGTCACATTGAAGTTGACCTAAATCTATGCCACTGTCACTTTGCAGTACTGTATTTGGGATGTGTTTAAAAGCAAATGAATAAAGTTAGAGCTCTCTCATCACAAGGATAACTTCATTGCAATAGCAGTATGATACACTTAAATTCTGTTTTATCCATGTATAGATTGTATCCTTATATTCGTTTTCTGCATTCATTTTCTGTGACATTTGAACGTGTTGAGATGTCTGCAGGATGCACTAACACAGAACATTCCTGGTGTAATTGTCCACTTCGGCTGCCCACAACATTGTGGCTGTGAAATGTTCTGGATACAATACTGAATGCCTACTCCAGCCATCTACCCATACAGAATTCTTACTGCGAGCAAGCACATTTATCTTAATGCACGTGATTTCTCTTCTCTCAGTGGAATCTAGTGATCTGCAGTCCCATAAACATTGCACGCTGCTTTCATTAAAATGATGTGAACTGCAAGTGGCTCCATATAGTTTAAATGAAGGCCGCTTTTCAGTCTGTGTGTCATAATAGGCATCAGATTTAAAGGCTCAATTTTAATTTTAAGTTGCATGCAGATGTCTTACATGATTAGTCTTGATTTTATAAACTCATCAAATAGAATCGTGAACAGGCTAAAGCTGGAACATTTTGACTTTACGAGGAATTATTAACTGCAGTGCTGCTTTTGTTGTGATGGTTTCCTTTCTGCCTGAATGCAGTTAAGTCATGTAGCAGTTTGGGCATTTCAGCATCAAATCTTTCAAACATCTCTGACTTTAGCACACACATGATCAAATAAATTTAGTGGAGATGTGAATATCTCAGACAGCAGCCCCGAGCAATACAAACGATGCAGGAGAGAGTGTTCATGCTTCAAGTCCAAATTGCGTTTGTTTTCCAAGAAGTGCTTAAGCACATGTGATTTGGACCCGCTGTGGCTGCAAACTTGTTTCTTTTCCTCGTGATAATTATCAACAATAACAACAATTTGCATTTATAAACTGCCTTTCATAAGAGTAACATCTTGGAATACTTACCAAAGCCATAGTTTGATCCATCACATCACACACCACGAGTTCTTCCCCCCCACCTCCCTTTTTCCATTAGTATTGTATTTGAATATTTTATTGCACTGCTTTGCTGTATGATTACTATATATAATAGATTGTAGCTAAAGATGAATGAATCACAAAGGTCTAGTATCAATTAACAATTAACAATGGGAAGGTAAATTCTTCCAAAGCATAATCTTGGAAAAAAAAACAACAGAATATACACTCAATCATATATTTCATGCAAACTGTCTATACACTGAGCAGTATTATCCTCTCCTGTCTCAGACCTAATGCTTGGTCGTGCCTTCCACTTTAACTTCTGAACTGCACAAAAAGAGTTGACCACCAAAAGTTGTGTTTTTTCCTATCAGTTGGCATAAAATTACTGTGGTAATAATAATAATAATAATCCTTGCATTTGATATAGCACCTTATCACGTCGTTGAAACTTCTCAATGCACTTCCCAGGACATATTCTAAAGTGGTTTGATTGTAACTTGTGGGCAAAATGCAGCAACCAATTGCACACAGTAGTGTCCAACAAATCGTCATGGATTGGACAAAATTATTATCTTTATTGAATGGATTAATACCTTCAGAAAGCAATAACAATCTTTAGAATTTGGAGGAAAAAGGTTGCGCTGTTTATTGATTGACATCAAACATGGATTCAGATGGGACCTGTTCCCCAGCATTGCTTGACTTGGCAATGTGGCTGAGCACTGAACCTTAATCTAAGGTCAGAAAAAAACATTTGGGTTAAAAGACCAACAGGGAAGTGGAGGTGGATATAGACATGGTCGAAGTAGTGGGTTTTAACACTGGATTTAAAGATGGATAGAGAGAGGGCGAAATGGAAGGTAATAAGCAAGGAATTAGTGGTAGGAGTGGAATGAAGCAAGGACAGTTTTTCACTTTGATTACGGGAACTCCCTCCTCATCGGCCTTCCGAACTCTTCCCTTCACAAGCTGCAGATCATCCAAACCTCTGCAGCTCGTATATACTCACGCACCAGGCTCCGCGACCCCATCACTCCCACCCTCGCCCGACTCCATTGGCTCCCCATTCCCCAGAGGATCGAGTTCAAGATCCTTGTCCTCATCTTTAAGGCCATCCATGGCCTTGCCCCCTCCTACCTCTCTGACCTGCTGACTCCTTGTCAACCTGCCTGCTCTCTCCGTTCAGCGGACTCCGGCCCTGCTCCATGTCTCCCGCCCGATCCACCCTACCATCGGTGGCCGGGCTTTCAGCCTCTCTGCTCCCACAATCTGGAACTCCATCCCACGGTCCCTTCGCCTCGCTTCCTCTCTTGCATCCTGCAAGGCCGGTCTCAAGACCCTTCTGTTCAACCGTGCCTTTGGTCTCCCTCCCACCTCTCTGCTTTCCCTCCTCCCTACACCAATCCTCCCACATGCTCAGGCCGCAAAGGCTGACTGTTCAGCGCTTTGGGATGTCCTCCCGACATGAAAGGCGCTCTATAAATGTAATTTTGTTGCTGTTGTTCAGGCTGCACACATCAAGATCTGTGTTGAGATGGCTCAAAGTCACTTTGCATTAGCACCTCTTTCTTCCAACAAACAAATGAAGGTTGGTGGGTTCAACCCAAAATGCATCTCTGCCAACCCGCTGCGCTAACTGGTCTTCTCCAAATCCATATTGAAACTTTGTAGAAAATAATTTCTTTAGAAGATAGAAAATATGGAACTTTGATACTTTCAGAGTAACAAGGATTGAATGTGGATATTGCAACTATACTGATAATTGAGGGGGGATTCCTCTATCATCGGTACATTTATTGACTTGGTGGGTGAGTCCCTATGATTCTTCATAAGTTAGTAACTTTACTGACTCTGGAGTGTGGGCTTACTTTCTCCAGTGGAAAATAAGATAGGCGTGATCACTGATGTTAGTAAATTTACCAACTATAGGAAATTTACTTATTCGTGTGTTTCTTCCTGCAAACGTACCTGTTAAATTATAGCTATGTGAAAATGCTGTCAATCTGAACTTCAGGCTGGACAGATTTTCTGTTGATCGCAATAGCATAAATCTGTCATTAACATTATTTTATATTTCTCCAGTGCCCTATAACACTAAAATCAGTGAATTACATTTCACTGAATTCATTTTTTGGATCATTTACGTGCCAGTGTCATTGTACCAAAGGAGTAATAAAGGAATAATGGTGGCTTGAAAAACAAGCCAACAGACAGAAAGAATTATCTTCCTGGTAAATTGATGATTCCTGTACGTTAGCTTGAGCAAAGAAATGTATCCTCATACTGGCATCAATTTTGCAGTAAATTTTTAATAGATTTCTTGATTAAGATGTCTAAAAAGATTAAGATTAAAAATTTTATAAAGAAATCTATTAAGAATGAAAAAGTCGGTGACCCCCACTTATGAGAATGCCACTCCAAAGCAACTCATTTTCAGAATGAAGGTAATCCTCAAATTGGAGTGATGTGAATGACATCCTTGCAATTGCCAGAAGAAGTCTCCTTGTGGATTCTTTAAGTCCATTAAGGATTCTTTAAGAAACCATTGAGGAATAATCCAAAATTGAGTCCACATTATTTAAAGACATATTTTAAGCCTGTTCAAATAGTGTAAACTGATACTCGAATGCAGTGCTACATTTTCAAAGGTGTCATCCTTTGGATGAGATGTTAAGCTGTTCAGGTGTACCTTAAGCGACTGTTCAAAAAGAGAAGGGAGTTTCTCCTGGTGTCCTGACTGACAATCCCTAAATTTAATTTATCATTCATTTCTTGGGGCTGTTTGTGTGAGATTGATGTGTGCAAATTAGCTGTTGCAATAGCCTAAAATTATAAAGTCGCTGTACTTTACAATATATTCTGGGAAGCACTTTGGGACATCCTGGTGCCTTTCATACTGCTGCATATTGCTTTAAGTCTAAATTAGCAATTGGACATTGCCAATGAGAAGCAAGCAAGAAGGATAAAAGGATTCTGGGAAAGGCACTGCCTCTAGTGTTGAAGGATACTATTCAAATAAACTCTGCTGAGTCTAAACTGTGTTGTGGAGAATGCCTCAAAGCATTTTACAGGATTCTTTGTGAAGTGTAGGGATTGTGTATTTTTATTGGCAAATGTAGCAGCCAATTTCCAGACAGTCATGTCCTACAAACTGCTATGATGTGAATGTTCAATTTTATCTGGGGTTTTGTGGCCAGGACACCAAGATAAACTCCCTTCTTTTATCAAGTAGTAACGTGGGATCTTTAACATCCATCTAAACAAGGAGGCAGGACTTTGGTTATCTGAAACCTACCTGAAGGATTTTTGACCTCCCACATACTCTACTGGAGTACTGGACTGTGGAGTTTGAACCTACAATATAAAATATTCTGACTCAGAGGCAAGATTCCATCAATAGAGCTAGCCTGACATCGCAATATGAGGCTTTAGGGAGAAATAGATGGCCACAAACCAGCGTGTTGTACATCCCCCAACATTGAGGGGATGTGGAGAAAATTGACCAATTTAGAGTGGGATGAATTGTTAGTTGATAAATTGACAGGTGAACAGTGGGAGTTAATCAAAACTATAATTGATGGGTTACGAATAAAGATCCTAAATCAAAAAAGCATGTCTGGGAGGAAGCAACTCTGATTTATAGGAATGGTTGGACAGCTAAACAGAAAAAGGAGTAAGAGGGAGGGAAAGTGGAAATAAAAAGGATTGAAAAAGTTACAGAACACAACAAAAGGAAGTAGAGAAAGTAATGACAGCAAAGATACGTGCAAAAAATATATAGGAGATGGTATCAAGGGAAATAAAAGTTTTTATAAGTGCATCAGTGAAAAGAAGTTACAAAATGAGATATTCAACTATAAATATGCAATCACTACACCTATCAGTAAATGCTGTGAAATGCTTTGACATGTTTCAATGACTTGATACGATGCTATATCAACTGCAAAGATTAGGATTATATTGAATTATCTCACATTATAATCACTATTTCCAAAATATTCCCTTATCAGCAGACTGATTCTGATTCATTGGTCATAACTAAATTGAATATTGTCTGCTCGCTTGTTGGATTTAAGACCTTTGCTGGATGAAATTGCCTTGAATGCATTGAATGAATCAATTTCCTTCTCTGCTCGTGCTACGATTGCTTTCCCAATCTGAAATAAAGTTCAAATCTTCTATTATGACCACTTATTTTTCTTGCAGACTTGCTCAATCTGTAATGCCAGCAAATAACAGTATTTTCTTTGTTCTCATACTATCTTCAATTCGGCAGCTACACTGGCCAAACATTTTTCACTAAAACTACTGCTCGCTCTGATGATGAAACAGTTTTGGTGCAATCTGTTGATTGGAAAGGAAGCACTAAAGTCATTACACTCCTGAGCTGTGCAGAGGTTACTATTAGGCAGCACTGAAAAGGAACATTCTTCTCTTTTAGTACTAAAGTTCAGGATCACTGATCCTGGGAGAAATCCATTAGTATTGCAATGTACTGTAAGTGACCTTCAAAGTATAACAAGAGCTACCAAGGATTTGTGTATTCAGGGCATCATTCAACCTTTCTGAGGTACAAAGCAAACATACTGAATAAGTTCACAGTTCCTTGTTTCCAGATTATCGACTAATGGGAGAGGAATGTAAAAAATTCTTTTGTTTTAAATTTTTCATACAGTTGTACTGCTTAAGGATATTTTACAGGCACATTACAATGGCTATCCTGGTGATAGATCATGTACTGCTTAATGCCAAAGCTGTTCCTTCCTGTTGTTTTGATGGATTTGTATATCTCAGTCCTTGTTAAGCCTTTACTGTAAGGAAACAGTGAAGGGCAGAAGTCAATACAGAATCCAAACATCTTTTCTGCAAAACTCACAACTGAGAACAAATAATAATCAACAAATAATATCCAGAACTCTGCAAGCCTTTTTCCTTTCCTGCACCAGGCTCCGCAACCCTGTCACTCTTCCCATCAATTAAGGATGAAAATAACTTTTACGTTCCACATACAAAAAGGAACAATCAAATGTAGATCCCATCAAGTGATGTGTACAAGTGGTGTGTATCATATCAAGTGCCTTCACTGCAGTTTATTCTGACCATGTTGTACATTATTCACATAATGTTTTTTTATTGAAAGATGTAAGGAAATATGTATTTTATAGAAAATGTATTTTACTCATATTGTAAAACATATTGTTCTTTAGATACTAGAAAAATCTTTGAAGGAGATCAGTATTATTGTTCCTGGCATCTTTAATAGGTTGGAAGGTTGTTTAATATTTTTGTTCCAATAATTTATTAATGTCATTATTTCATTATAATAATAATCCTTGCATTTAATATGCTACATATAATGTTTTAATATTTATTTTCCACCTTCTCATGACATGATCTGATTCCACAGGCACTGGTTGCCCTCAGGTATCAATCTAAATTGACTATTGTTATTATGTGTGACCTGGCAGTGTCAGCAGGCCACTTGACTGTAAAGGATATCATAGCCAAGCCTGAGCTCTCTGGATCCAGATGCCATACATGCACACTACTAATAGATGGTGCTGAAAAGGAATCTGACTCATTTTAACCTCGCTAATACCGGGAAGGCCAGAGATAATTTGCCTCACCAAGCAGCCCCTGCTGAGACCAGCAAACTCGTCAAGGACCAGTACAGCTAGTAATAAATAATCCAAATTTATCAAGAGTTGCAGCAAAAACAGAAATACTCCAGAAGGGAACATGATTGACATGCCCAAGTAACCATCCAAAATGACTACAACATTAACGCCATTACACAAACTCTTACACATAACCAGTGATGGGCTTGTGCTATTACAATGTTTAATACAATGTTATAATAAACAACAGGAATAATAATCCTTACATTTGCTATAGCGTTTATCACGCCAAGAGGACATCCCAAACACTTCACAGGAATTAATGCAAAATGGAGTGAGATTACATTGATGTATTTGTAGATGAACATGGCAGCCCAATTGTGCAAAACAACAACACAATGCCCCACAAACAGCCATGAAACCAATGACCAGGTTTATCTGAGGGATTGTTGGCCAGAACACTGTGAGAAACTCCCTTCACTTTTCGAGTAGCGCCGTTGGGTCCACCTGAACAGGCAGACAGGATCTCGATTTAACATGTCCGGAAGCATGGTATTTCCGACAATGGAACATGCCCCCAGCATTGCATTGGAGTGTCAGTCTAGACTATTGTCATTATTGCAAACTATTATCTGGAATGGGCTGCTTCAGGAAATCTGCTTTAGAGTCACTATTCTGGCTGAGAGGATTTCTGCTGCAGCAATAAGTGTTACAGCATGGTTTACAGGTGGGTACCCAAGTGGTCAAATCAATTTTTAATAAATGATTGTTTATATGGCAGCTGTTGTGCAAACCTGGTAAAATGGACATTTGCTTCTTTAAACCAGTGCACCGCTAGTTAATAACATTCAGATTTGATGCACTGGGCTAAGGAAATGCCTTTGAGAGAGCTTAGCTGAAGTTCACAACCATTTCACATTATGACAATATTGCTGCAGCATCTTTTAATGACTTCCTTGAGCACAGTGGAGTGCTCAGTCTAGTGATAAAGGAACTTATATTTTGCCAATTCGTGACATTTATTAATGCTCGGGGCTGTGTACAGTGAATGAACGTGCCAGCAAATGAAAACTGAAATTCAGCCCAACAAAGAACTTTAGGAGATTAAAAAAGTAGTGCGCCGTATGTTTATTTCTAATACTCTTGATACCAACAACATTAGATCAGTTATAAGGGACTCACTTGATTCTGTCGGTTAGTATTTACAGCTGCTTAACATTGTCACTGAATGAAATGTGAAAAGCTTGATACTGTTATTCCTCACCTTACTGAGTTTTTATACAACATAAAATTGATTGTTCACTTCATGACTGTTCGTATGACATTGCTGCATGCAAATTGACTACTGCGTTTGCCTACAAATACATAGTAACTGCACTTCACAGTAATATACTGTGTAGCACATTGAGAGGTCCAGATGAACGCATAGGTACTATAACAAATGCCAGAATTATCATTATTATTAAAAACAATGAAGAACTGTGGAATTTACAAACCTGCAGTGGCTGAACCACTTTTAGCGCATGGTTGAAAATACAGGATTTGTATATTCATAAATGACAATTGCAATGAACAATTTGCTTTTGGCAGTTTTCTCAGCTGACATCATGCAAAATGCCAGTTACGAAATAGCCTTTGCCAATGTTTTGTATCACAATTTTTGTTACTTCTTGGGTTATTTTCCATTCATTTGTTCTACATATGCACAAAATGTCAACCGTCACCAACGAACTCATATGCACAACAATTCGTACATAACGCTTCTGGTACAGTTAGCAGAGGGAGGGAACTGCACACGTTATCAAAACAACTTTGTTCTCAGTCTTTTTTTCCATTTCTGCGCTCTTATTTAGGTAGCAGAATTTGGGAGAAAAATAATTAAAACTTTTGGCGCTGCCATTTATTAGATGGGAGTGACAGCAGCTGCCTGCGATGGCGGGAGAGGAGATTCACAACTTCTTATCTCTTTGGAGCACAGATAAGTGGAGTTTTCCTTGTTACTGACCTAACTCCAAGGTGACAGGCTTGACAATGAAATGTCAGCATCGAGTCAACCCTCAGTGGCGGCCTTGAGAGTCCAGTTGCTGAGCCAGCCAGGTCCTCAGTTTTCCAGGGCATTGCTGATGACAGTCCAGCCAGCCTGACTCATCAACAGGACTTGGAAAGGCAGACCAGTCACTGTGGGCAATGATTTTTCCTACTCAGCTCCTGCTGACCGAGCAAGCCAAAGGCAGTGGGAAGTTTAGCATACAGTGCTCTCAATGATATTTGTGGTAAATTACCTGTTTAAACTCCAGCAGTATCTAATGGACAATCGGAAGTCCTCCTGCCAACCTTTCCCTTTTGCCAATCTTTGCCTCTTGGCAACCTGTGCCTAATATTTCCTGGAATTAGGTATGCAGGGTGTGTCTCTCTAAGGAGAGAGTACGCATTCCATTCCAGACACGGAGACATTTTCATGTGTAGGTGGCCTCCATATGTGGAACTGTTAGTCTGGTTTGAATTCTCGTAAGCATGACAATGGGTTTCCGCTTGTGACATATACCTGTCTGACCACATAAAATCCAAGAGTACCACTCAAAGTTAGCGACATTTTCTTTATTACAGGTTAGCCCACAATAGAGAGTCAAATCACCACTGGATCTGTGTTGTAATCCAGCCATGGGTCCTGCTTCATTTTAATGAGTCCAAAGACTCAGCAGAATGAAATTGACCTTTGAAATCTCATGTCAAACCATGAACGGAAGCAGTTCAGAATTAATTTTGAAACAAAAATCAGAACTGCCAGAAAACCATAGTAGGTGAATTAGCATGTGAAAAAGAAAAAAAAACAGGTTAACAATTTGGCATGCCTCTGTCTTTCTCTTTCAGATGCTGATTGATCTGTGTTTCTGTTTCGTTTTCAGATTCTCAGAAAAAATACATTTACTTTGCCTGTGGAAATCAAAAGCTTTGGATAAAGCAAAGCTTTTTTTTGTGAACTTTCATGAGGTTTCCGGTTTCTTCACACCAGGGCACTCCTTATCAAAAGGTTTGAAAGATCTCATGAGGTGCTGACGAGAAGTGACTGAACAATTTCATCAACGTTATATGGAATGTTATTCATGGTCCCAGAAAATGAGTTGATCAGGTCAGGATATTGTTGGGAGAAAGAAACTGTCAATCCAAGCACAGCACAAAGCAATATTGAATTCACTGCCTACATCGAGAACCAGGGAATCAAATTAAATAAAAACAGTTAAATATAATATTAGTACTCACTGAAAGACACAGTTAAAGTATTGACTGTCATTCACTGCCAAAGTAAATTAAATATCTATAAATGATCCCCAGTACATTCCAAAGTCAATCCATAATTAATATGTACAATGAATATTTAAAAGACAACAAAACACATAAAAAATTTACATTAAAAAATCCAACATTCTTGCTAGAATTCAGAGAGTATAAGATTAGCAGTTTAGCATTTTTTAAGAAAAAGATAATTCCTATTTCAGTAAATCCACCATGCTCTGTAATGCTTCTGCCTCCAAAATAGTGCTTATTGTAGCATAGCTCTTCATTTAGATGCAATCTAGAACTAATTTGTCAGTGTTGTTAGTTTGCCAAAAAAGAATTATAGAGAGGGGTTACTAGGTTTCACAACTGAGCCACCCTGAGATGTCCTAAATGGAATCACTCTTTCCTCTGGGTCCACAGATTATGGATAAAAGTCTCATTGTCCTGCACAACAATCCTCCACATTAACTTGGGTTTGATTCCCGGCAGGGCGAAACATTGGGCAAATTTCCTTACTCCACATGCCTGATAATATTCCCTCAAGAAAAAAAATTATAAAATTGGTCACTTCAATCCATGACTGTTTGTGGGACATTGCTGTGCGCAATTGGCTACCGCATTTCGCCCACAAATATAGTCAATTCACTTTACAGTATATTCTGTGAAGCGCTTTGAGACGTCTAGAATTTATATCAAATGCAAGCAAATGCATTTGCTATATCAGATGCAAGGATTATTATTATTATGACTGTTTGTATGACTTTGCTGTGCACAAAATAGCTGCCACATTTTGCCTCCAAAATACAATCATTGCACATTAGCAGTAAGTACAGTAATTGTTTTGCCCACAAAATACAGTCAATCCACTTTACTGTATAGCATTTCGCCCACAAATATGCAGTCAATTCACTATACAGTACATTCTGTGAAGCACTTTGAGATGCCTAGAAGACATGAAAAGAGCTATATCAAATGCAAGGATTATTATTATTATTATCCTGTGAAGTGCTTTGAGATGTCTCAGGAACAATGCAAGTTCTTCCTTGTAATATAACCATGTACTGCATAATTCGTGCCTATAACAAAATATGCAATTCAGATCTCATTCAACAATATCTTGCAGACTGCAAAGTTACATGTTTATTAAAATTAGTAAAACAAATTAATTTGATCTGCTCATGAAAACAGATTAATTAAAAAATGTATTAATAATCTTCTACACTCAATCCACGCTATTTGTTGGATACTGCTGTGAGCAATTGGCTGCCACGTTTTACCCACAATATATGCAGTCAATCCACTTTACAATATATTCTGTGAATTGCTTTGAGACATCTCAACAACATAATATATCAAATGTAAGGATTATTATTATATAAATATTGTATTAAACTGTTACGAAAAATCATTCATTATGACAATCTGAGATAATATTTCCTTGGAATTATACATTCTGCTGTCATTATTATTGATTTTGCACTAAGGCAGAACATTTGTACTATAATAAGTGCTTTGAGACAACAACAAATTACAATTATATAGTGCATTTCACATCAGGAGGACATCCCAAAGCGCTGGACAATGTCTCAACAACATGATAAACTGCTATATCAAATGCAAGGATAATTATTATTATGATAATCCCACCATCAGAAGATAAAGTGTTGCAAGAATCATTTGCACATTCCAGCAAACGTGTTGTGCAATTGAATATTTGAATTTAAATTAAGCTGCTACAGTTGGCATAATTGAATGAAAAATTACATCTGAACCAAGCCAATATACTAAGAAGCAGAATAGATGTTATTTTGGCAACACAAAGAACTCGCTTCAAGGATTATCCTGGCTCAGTTGGTAGCATTCTGCCTCTGAGTCAGAAGACTGTGAGTTCAAGCTCAATGTCAGGTCTTTGAACTCACAGTCCAGGCTGACACTTGAGTGCAGTGTTGGGGAAGTACTGCATTGCCGGATCTGGTGTTCTTCAGATGAGACATTAAATTCAAGAAGTGAAAGGATTTTCTACCAGTGTCTTGGTCAACAATTCCCCAGATAAATTTGATCAATCATTTCATTGCTTGTTTAATAATAATCCTTGCATTTGATATAGCGCTTTTCACGTCGGGAGGACGTCCCAAAGCGCTTCACAGAACACACTGTAAAGTGAATTGACTGTATATTTGTGGGCGAACGCGGCAGCCAATTGCGCACAGCAGTGTCCCACAAACAGTCGTAGATTGAAAATGACCAATTTATTATTGTTTTTGGTTTTGGAGGGATTATTATTAGACGTGTGGAGTAAGGAAACTTGCCCAAGGTTTCGCCCTGACCTGCCTGGAATTGAACTCAGGTCTCTCGCTTACAAAGCGAGTGCTCTAACCACTGAGCTACAGGACTCCACGTTTGTAGGACATTGCTGTCCACAAATTGGCTGCTGGACTCCCCTACAAAATACAGTCACAACATTCCACAGTAAATCCTGTGAGGCACTTTGAGATGTCCTCCTGACCTGAAATATCAAATTCAAGGACTGTTATTATTATTATTGGATTATTCAAACACAGTTCTCTAGAACACTCTTACTGCTCACAATTTGTGGAGTGTCATTTTTCCTCCAACGCTCTCAGTTGAATTGAAAAGTGAACTTTCTCATTCCTTTATGTTTCTGTTCCCATACCAGGCAAACAAGCTGAATGTGCATCTACTTTCTATCCAGAACTACCATGTCTCTCGTAAGCTAATTAAAAACAATAATCCTTGCATTTGGTATATCACCTTACCACATGGTTGAGATGTCTCAAAGCATATCACAGAATATATTATAAACTGGATTGATTGTATATTTTGTGGGCAAAACATGGCAGCCAATTGCATACAGCAGTAAAGTGTGCACAGCAGTGAAGCAGTGGCTTCGAAGTTAAGACTGAACTTAACAACAACAACAGCAACAACAGTACTGCTGTCTGATCACTGGCCAAGTACAAGCTTGAGATTTCTAAATCTTAACGATATGTGAGTAACCTGATGGTAAGCTTTACATAAGATGTGCAGTCTGAAAACAAATGTACTTATGGAAAGGTGATTTCAATGCTGGTGAATGCTGGGTTTTGGTCAGCCGGGTGTTTTGATACATGCAGAAACCCATCACTGTGTTTAACAGTATCCACAACACTATCCACACCATGCATGCCACCTGCACACAAACATTTACATATTTGGAATGGATAAGGCATACGCTCTCCAGAGGGATGTGTCCTACTTACATAATTCAGAAATATAGATATAATAATGTTATAATAATAATAATCCTTGGATTTGATACAGTGCCTTTCACATGATTGAGATGTCTCAAAGTGCTTCACAAGATATTGTAGATTGACTGCGAACGAGTGTTAAGGACGTCCTCCCAATGTGAAATTGTAATGTATTAAGTAGTGCAGGTTGGCAAGAGCCATGACATGTGGACCTTAGAGTATGCGTTGGGGAATACTGCTAGAGTTTAACCAAGTAAACCCACATAGCTTGCCATTAAGAGTATTGTCTGGCAAGCTACCTGCTACTTGTCCAGCTAAGACCACCCTACTTGTTAGGGCTTTGCCTTGCAGAGTTAACAGGAAATAAATAGGATGAGCCTCTGTCCTCGGTGACTGTTCTGCCTTCAAGTCTTACTGATGAGTGAGGGAATGGTTTATCACTAGCAGTTTCCTGAAAAACTGCAGACCCACCTGACTCAGGAACTAGACTACAGAGAACACGACAGATAATAGATTCGGTTCTGACATTCTGTTGCAAACCATGAATATTATAGACACCTTGAGATGGTGATTTCAGTGCTAGGGAATATTAAAGATAGAAATTTACAAAAAAGCTGTTTTGCGAAAGGAGGCAGTAAAAAATGTACACGTTTGCATTGTTCTCTGTAAAAAAATGTTCACAGCATGCCATGGAAAGAAAAAAATATACTATTTCCAAACAAAAACATTTAAAATGTTTTAATTGCCGTATTTTTCTGATGCTTTATATTTGTTACTTCAAAGAACATTTTTTGCAAGAAAAGCAATTTGAAATTCTTGAGTATCTTTGAAAAAGATAGTCAGAAAACATCAATTCTGGCGTAAAGGAAGCACTCTCTGGAGTAATGGTGTCCTTTTTGACACTGATGGTTTTATTTAAAGTAAATGTGTCTGTGTTGGGGACATGGATTTAGTGTTTCATCAATCTGTGGAAATTACAATTGTCAGGCATAATAGGCAAGGCAATTGGTTCAAGAGAAATGCCTCTTCAGTCAAAACTAGGTATTATTTGAAACTAAATGTGTGCATGAAGCAATTTAATATTTAAAAGCCAACAAAAGAACATGATTATAAAAAGACTGATTGCTTAATCTTCTTTCTTTTTGGTTGTGCGTGGTGAAGTTTGATATAGTGGTCAGTCTAAACTGACAAGAAGAAAATCATAATGTCTCAGAGGTTTTTTTTCGAATCATGCCATGAGATATTTAACAAGCAGCCAGGTCCTTGGTTTAACATCTCATCTGAAGGATGACACTTCCAATGCTCCCCAGAACGGTATATGAGTGTCACTTTAACTTAGCAAGTAATATATATAAGTAATATATATGGAGATAGCACAGTAGAAATGGACTTGTCATAAACATCAGCAACTTTCTTAATTTTGCTCAAAAACTAAATAAAAATAAGTGCCAACTAGAGGGATAATAATCTTAATAACCTGAATGCATATAGATTGATAAAACAAATATCACAAAGTGCTATAAAAAATAAAATTAATTGTATATTAAGTGAATGTTGTTGTTGAGGCAAATGCAGTAGTAAATCTGTATCTGCAAAATCCCATAAACAACCACGAGATGAGTAACCAATTAGTTTGAGTTTGAGAGTGCTATCAACTGAGTCAGGTGTCAGCGTAGCTGAGTTGGCAACAGTTGGTAACACTCTTGCTTCTGAATCAGAAGAGTTAAGGCTTTGAACTCATAAGCTGGGATGACACTTCTATACAGTGTTGGGGAGCGTTGTTGGAGGTGTCATCCTTCAGATAAGATGTTAAACCAAGGACCTGGTTGCTTATTCAGGAGGACATTACACATCTCAGGGCACAAATCAAAAAAATTCCTCAAGACATTATTTACATACAGGGTGCTATGTATATGCTTGTTATTAAAAACGGAGTTTTGGCTTGGCTTATCTGTATGAATTGTATTATCACCTAAGTCGTACATCCACCCGAATCCATTTCAATTTCTTTAAAATCCAGAAATCAATATGCACAAGTCGTATTAACCGTAACTCATAATGCCACTACTGCATTTATCGGTTGCCGGGTCAAAACTTTGTTTCCCATGGCCTGCCTCAAATGGAAAACCGCACATATGCACCCCAATGCTTTACACGCCCTCCCAGGGTCATAACATCAACTCATCACACACCACAGTTGGTGGCGGGGAGGGGGTGGGGGTAAAGAGCGTCAGGTGACAGTTGCTTTCGCTCCACCGGGTCTGGCCTCCTCCTTGTCACCCAAATCCTCCGCTCGAGGAGGCTGGGAATTCCTGATCATGTGGAGAGCGAAGGGGACCCATCACTGCCTTGCGCACTTACTGGCTGCAATGCTGAAGGATCGCATACGCAGTACAGAACAGTGAACAAGCACCGAAGATGAGGTTTTGAGCAGCCATTATGGAATCAGGCAGTGCAGGTACCCCAATTAAATGCAAATTAAAGTTTATATTCTATTAAAACAGTTGTGTTTTGAAACCTATTTGGCCATTTTTTGTGCAGTACATGTTTTCTGCACATGAGGTACAGTACTGTGCGGTACTGTATATGGAAAGAATGGGCTGCCATAGGTTTAATATGGCTGGACTATTCAAATGCCCTCCTCGCCAGTGTCCCTTCCACTACCATTCACAAGATCCTTCAAAACTCTGCCGCCTGCATTCTTACCTGCACCAAACTGGAGTCTTCGACTTCGTGGAGTCCTGTAGCTCAGTGGTTAGAGCACTCGCTTTGCAAGCGAGAGACCTGAGTTCAATTCCAGGCAGGGCGAAACCTTGGGCAAGTTTCCTTACTCCACATGCCTAATAATAATCCCTCCAAAACCAAAAACAATAATAAAATTGGTCATTTTCAATCTACAACTGTTTGTGGGACATTGCTGTGCGCAATTGGCTGCCGCGTTCGCCCACAAATATATAGTCAATTCACTTTACAGTGTGTTCTGTGAAGCGCTTTGGGACGTTCTCCCGACGTGAAAAGCGCTATATCAAATGCAAGGATTATTTTAGTATTATAAACTCCACTCCCCGATAACCCCATTCCTTGCCAGACTGCACTGGCTGCCTGTCCCAGAGAGGATCGACTTCAAGATCCTCACCCTTGTCTTCAAATCCCTCCACTCCTCTGCACCCCCCTACCTCTCTCTCCCCACAACAATGCCCGTTGCTTTCGCTCCACCTGGTCTGGCCTCCTCCTTATCCCCCAAATCCTCCGCTTGATCATCGGCAGCCGTGCCTTCAGCCACTATGCCCCGAGGCTTCCTCACTCCCTTCACCTTGCTAATGCTCTTCCTATTTTCAGGTCTCAGATGAAGACCTTCCTTTTTGACCGCGCCTTTGGACACCTTCCTCCCCTCCCCCTGGCTCGGTCCTGGGATCCTAAGTTGTAAAGCGCTCTGAGATGCTGTCCGGCGTGGAGGGCGCTATATAAATCCAAGTTGTTGTTGTAATATGCATGGGTTAATCATGGTATAGAAACCTTGCCTTAATGTCACCAGCAAGTACAGTACAGTACTTGTGTACTTGTTATGTGTTACACATACAGGGTGACCAAAACGTCATGACACCATTACAATGTCTAATAAATCTTAAAGAAATTATGATTTTTTTTAGATAATGCGTAGATATCACAACTTTTGGTCACCCTGTATAAATCCAACTTATACATAACTTTACATAAATCATACATAATACAAGTTATGCAAGTTTACCATAGCTCATAAATGGTCCCAACTAATATGACTTATGTTTTACTGTATTCACTATGTAGCTGTTTGCAGATCATTGCTGTGTGCATGTTGACTGCCATTTTTGCCTGCAAAACACACAGTCGCTACTTTACAGCAAATCATGTGAAATACTTTGAGATGGTCTCTCAACCTGAAAACAAACCTTGCATAGCAATCACAAGGATGATTATTATATAAAAAAAGAGCAAAGCAAGCAACCTGCTAACTGGAAGCCTGGCTTCTCAGAAGGGTATTGTGAAGGTGAGGGGGTTTCCACCTCCACCACACTCGGGGACCAGTCAATATATTAAGTATTATGAGGTTATTAAATTGACACATTGTGTTAATTAATAATTATCATTGCATTTGATTTAGTGCCTTATAGTGGTATCGAGATGTCTCAAAGTGCTTCACAAGATTTTACTTTCAAGTGTCATGACTGTATATTTGTGGGTGAACATAACAGCCAATTTGCACACCACAATGTCCCACAAATAGCCATGAGTGATGGACAATTTGGGGGATTGTTGACAGAACACCATGAGAAACTCCCTTCTCTTTTTGAGAGTGCCATGGGATCTTTAACATCCACTTCAACGAGTTTTAACATCTCATCCAAAGGACAGCACCCCTGATCATGCAGAAAACCCTCAAAAATGGCAGCCCAGAATGTGAGTTCAAATTCTTAATGTTGAGACTTGTACCCACAACCTTCTGACTCAGAGGTGAGAGACAGGGAAAAGAGAGTTGTCTTAGACTAAAAGCACGTTCAATGGGTCAAGTAACCTATTCTTGTTCCTATGTTCCTAACTACTGGTGTCTTCATTTTATATGATTATTTAATGTGATTGAATTTAAATGCAGTGTCTTATGCCAAGGTAAGAATCTTTCAGTAATAATAATGTGCATTTTGTGGGTGAAAATGCAGCCAATGTCCTACGAACAGTCAAGAAATGAATGATCAATTTTATCTGGAGATTGTTGTTCAGGTTCCTGGGAGAAATACCCTCCTCTTTTCATATCGTGCCACGGGATCTTAAATGATAAATGAACTCGATAACTTTCAACTCTATTTTGTGCTGATTGTGTTATCACTCAATGTCTTGAAGAATGTACACTTAGAGCAGAGAGAACAGGGCGAAACATCTGGATTTTTCAAGAAAAGGTCAGAAAACCTACCAACAATGAATGAATTTTTGTTTCACTCTGATATTTCAAAGCTTTTGCTCTCACACTGAGGGATTGAACAACACAAATAAGTAATAAGCCAAGTCTACATCAGCAGCATGTCAAGAAATCAATCAATAACTGTGGCTTCTTCTCAACAATGGTGTGAGAGAATATGCCATATCCCCAGGATTGCAGTTTGTCAAAAACACACATCTTGTTCTCAAAAGGTTGTGAGTAGTGGAAAATTATAATTGTTTTGTCCACATCCAAATGTTCAACAAGCCCAATGAAAATCCAAAGTCAACTGGTGTAAAGTTCCAGGTTTCCTAATTATTTAAATCTGATACGAGAAACCTTTTACAACTGAGATTGAGAAAGCTGGGAATCATGAGAGTGGACTATTTTTTTTCCCTTCACAAATCTGCTTCATTTCAACTCAGAGACAATTGACTTCATGCATCATGAATTACATATCTTTGTTGGTTGTGTTTATTACAGCTGGATCCACCATCAGAGTGATAGTTTGTGCATGACATCAGAAAGGGTAACAATAGGTTTTATGTCTGTCTGGGGATTTTGTATGCAAAAATACTTCCTTAATCAAAGAAATCTTTAATTATGTTTCTCATCTACCTTTCACCGTGCAGAGGATTTGCAAGTTGATTCAGTTCGCAGCTGAACAGAAATTGGTTCCAGTATTAGCCTACTAATACTTCACTTCACTTGATAGTAAATACTTGTTAAGTGTGTTCTGACAGTGTAGGCATTATAACTTATGTCAAAGATTATTAATACAAGAAACTCCTAATAATTCGACCCTGCCTTAACTTGTAATTACCACTTAAGTCATCATGCTGTCAAATTTTGGACACATTTAGTTATATATTTATACTTATGTCAAATTCGCCACTCTAGATAACTCGTCACTTTTCCCATGGGGTGATGAGCTATCAGGAGTTTATTGTATTTTGAATTCCTACTCAAAGGTGTGTGCATGTCAAGTAGAACAGGTCTGACTTCTGAAAGCCATTGCTTCTTCCCCATTCTAATTAAATCAGACAGAGGCTAAATCTTGGCACACAAGCAAGAATAATAAGAATCATAAGAATAATCCTTGCATTTGTTAAAGTACCTTATCACATTGTTGAGACATCTCAAAGCGCTTCACAAAATACACTGTAAATAATAATAATAATAATAATAATTCTTGCATTTGATATAGCGCTTTTCACGTCGGGAGGACGTCCCAAAGCGCTTCACAGAATATACTGTAAAGTGAGTTGACTGTATATTTGTGGGCGAACGCGGCAGCCAATTGCGCACAGCAATGTCCCACAAACAGTCATAGATTGAAAATGACCAATTTAATTATTGTTTTTGTTTTTTGGAGGGATTATTATTAGGCGTGTGGAGTAAGGAAACTTGCCCAAGGTTTCGCCCTCTGCCTGGAATTGAACTCAGGTCTCTCGCTTGCAAAGCGAGTGCTCTAACCACTGAGCTACAGGACTCCAGAAAGTGGATTGATTGTGTATTTTGTAGGCGAAACTGAGCAAAATCACTTGAATGAGGTATCAGAAGCTAACTGATGCTTGTGGAACCATATAAATAATAATAAGCATTTGATATAGCCCCTTATCACATCTTGAGATGTCTCATAGCGCTTCACAGAATATACTGTAAAGTGAATTGGCTATATATTTGTGGGCGAAATGCTTTCTCCCAACCTTTGTATTATTTCTCTTGAAATGTTTATTCAGCACCCTTTTAAAGGTTGATTAATCTCACCCGCCAATCCATCTTCCCAAAAGATTCCCTTGATATGCTTATCTTAGCAGTTGTCAGCCAAGCTCATTTGTTTTTTTTTGGTCAGCCGGATTTCTGGTATGCGCGTAAACACATCGTCATGCTTAAGAGTATCCAAATCAAACAAAGTTCCATACATCCACCTGCACATAAAAATTCCAGAGATGTTCACTGGAATGCAATGGAATTGCAGGATGCAATCCCTGGAGGGATGGATTCTGTTTACCTAATTCAAGGTTGGCAAGAGCCAAGGCTTCAGGACCCTAGAGTTTGCTTTGGGTTACTGCTAGATTCTAACCAGCAAAAACCGCATAGCTTGCCATTGAAGACACTGCCCGGCAAGCTTTCCCACTGCTTGTCCAGCTTCGACTAATCTACCCATTAGAGCTTCTGTGACCTCCTAACCCCCTACTTACCTGGGGAGTGGGGAAAATTGAAAGGGAACATAGAAGAAGAAAATCTAAGCAATACTGCATGCCAGTTTAGAGAAAAATGTTGCTTCACAATATCCTAATCTCACATCATATTCAAACTCATTGCCTCATAGCCAAATGCTATCAGTTATTGGTTGTGCTGTTAAATGTAACACTTTTGTAAAACTTGTAAGAAATGCTCCACTTCACACAAGGGTACTGTCTGTCTGTCAGTCAAAGCGATATGTCTAGCAGCTGTGGAACAACACACAAGCTCACCAGCAGTTGCAGGAAACAAACTTTGCCATCTGTACGAAGCAGATTGGCAACCTGAAGAAAGAAATTAACAAAAAAAGAGAGCGATGGCAAACAAGAGAGTACAAAAAAACAGAGACATCTATGACCCTCTGGCCAACAATCCTCCAGATAATATTGATCATTCGCTGTATCCTTGCCAGCTTCAGATTGTAGCTTGCATTTAAGAAAGTCACAGTGATTGTAAAATTATTCCATTACAATATTTAATGGAACAGTAAACTTTCCAGTTGCATTGAATTTAAATCTGAACTTGGAATGTTTAAAAATAAGTTTTGATATTTGTCAACTAAGCCAGGCTGGTACCACTCTCACATCTGAGTCAGAAGGTCATGGGTTCAAGCTATCCAGGTTGATATTACTTTGCAGTGCTTGGGGTGTTCTGTATTGTCAGAGATGTCATCCTATGGATGAGATATTAAACCAAGGCCCCGGCTGCCTGTTCAGCTGGACTTTGATAGATCCCATGCCTCTATTTGAAAAGCGAAGGTAGTTTTTCCCGCTATCCTGGTCAACAATTCCTCAAATAAAATTGTTTGTTCGCTTCATGGCTGTTTGTGGACATTGCTGTATGCAAATTGTCTGGCAAGTTTGCCTACAAATACACAGTCACAATTCTAATAGTAAAATCTTGTGAAGTGCTTTGAGACATCTCCATGACATGATAAGGCACTATAATCAAATCAAGAATAATTATAAGTAGAATCTAAATGTTTGGCAACCAAACATCATAATTTCTTGGCCCATAATATGTCACTCACAGGTTAAAAAATAACATGAATGTTTAATATCAATATAATGATGTGGTACGCAGCATTCTCAAGAGTAAGGCTAACATGAATGCCATTGATTTTTGGTAATTAGGAGTTACTTTCCAGGGTGAAGTCTGAACAAGCCAATGGCCAAACTCAACTGCATTGACTGAAAGTCATTGGCTCAGTAACACATCTGTACAAAGTAGACAAATTAATGTGAGCAGATTAATCCTTCTAGAAATGTGTAAGATTGAGGCTTAATCCTGCAATTTAATTGATTGGTGCAGTTATCTGCTCAGTAAAATTTTATTGGCCATTGATGAGTGAACAAGCTAAATTGAGAAGTGAAGGTTTTGATTCCCTTCGACCTCTCCCCCACCACCACTCCAATTTTACCCTCTTTCCCAGAGAACAGTGGCTTATGCTAGGGGTTATGGTTCTGCAGGCACTCACGGCTCTCAGGACTCAGATTCAAGTAGTCATTCTAATTACATGAACTAAAAACTGTAGTCAGTATTCATAGGTTAGTTATCCACGAGGGAATATTGCAACTGAGCCTAATCTTAGCTTTCCCTGACCTAATACATACATGCATTGGATAACAAACAGGAGCCTAGTGTTTCCCCTTCACTACCTCAGGCTATTTGAAGCTAATTCAAGTTGCTATTCTCCACCACTCGTCTCTACCCATGACAACTGAGTTTAACAAGCTCAGGGCCAGCCAATAGGCCTGGGACATTCTTGGTCTGTATGGATCTGTATCATCTCACATAGTTAATAAACACTGTCATAGATTTCCTGTCAGAGTTTAGATTATTATAGTAATAATAATTATTAAAATTAAAAAATCCTTGCATTTGATATAGTAACTTATCACATCATTGAGAAGTCTCAAAGCACTTCACTGAATATACTGTAAAGTGAATTGACTCAGTATTTTGTGGGCAAATCATGGCAGCTAATTGCTCACAGCAGTGTCCCACAAACAGCCAAGGATTGATTAACCACATTTCATTATTTTGTGTGGAATTCCTTCCTCCGGAAAGCGATCCACCAATCGACTAACAACTTATTCTTACTTACTGTTAGGTAAACAGGCGTGTGGAGTAAAGAAATTTGCCTAAGTTTTCACCCCACCTGGAATTGAACCCAGGTCCTCTCGTTTGCAAGGCGAGCGTGCTAACCAATACGCCTTGGAACTCCTATATATAACAACAACAACAACAAGATTCCATTTATAAAGCGCCTTTCACGTCAGGAGGACGTCCCATATAAACTATAAATATGCAAAAAGAGAGAAGCTTACGACACTACTTACAAATGGGAAGTGTGTTGGTGGGAGCGGAAATCTCCTTCTGTTTCAGGGCCGGAAAGTGGAATTAATAAAAAACATTTAAACTTTTGGGCTGAATGACCTCCTTCAGCACCCAGCACCCCTGCGTCTCCAAGTCCCTTGAAGGTACATTCCAAGGTGCGTTGTGAAACTTTTGGTTCATTTGAGGGTAAGGGGCAGAGCAGGAGGAGCAGGGACGGCTGGGAGCGCTGGAGCAGGCGTGGGATGACAAACGAGTGATATATATGATTAATGACTACCAGACACAATAACCTGAGTATTAATCCCAGTATCAACCTCAGCCTCAAACCTCTAACTAACCTTGAAGCTCAAAGACAAAATGGAGAAGCAGCAGAAGGGTCTTTTCATGCCCTCCCTCCCCTCATCGGGTTTGAAATTCAGAAGAGATAGCTGAGGATCAGATCCTGATGATCCAAAATCAAAGGCCAACAAAAAGGTCAGGATGTGTAATAGGACAACCAAGACGTTTGAACATGTTGATCCACTAACAAGCAGAGAAACTGGTACATCCTCCTGAGCCTTTGAATCACAGAAAGTGACAACAGCTTCTCTCTCTCTCTCCTTATACAACTTTCAAAATAGAAAACCCTGGATGGATCAAAATACTTTTTTTTCTGGGGATTTTTTGGTCAGGACATCAGGAGAAAACTTCTTTCTCTTTTCAAATAGTGCCATGAGATCTTTAGCATCCACTTGATCAGGCAGAACATCAATGTAATATCTCATCTGAAAGAAGGTATTTCCAAAACAGCATTTCCAAACCACCCCCAGCATCACACATTGGAATGCCAGCCTAGACTATCAGCTCAAAGTTTCAATTTGGGGCTTGAACCCACAACCTTGTGACTCAGAAGTGTTGTCAACTAAGCCAGGATGACACATTTCTAATGCAGAGGAAGGTGGCTGAAGGCACAGTCCAAGCAAAAGTTGGTGTCCATTGCGAACCCCAGGTAACACAAAGAATCAACAATTGGGACTGATGCCCCTTGTATCGTCCAACCAATTGCCTCCATTGTCTTCCCTTGAGCTGTGCATAACCATGATTCCGCACTTGGAATGACATCCACCACCACTGGTTGGCCCAGATGGGAGTGCAGCGCAGAAACTCCCTGCGTGAGTCCACCAGTAGCACAATATCATTTGCAAACAGAAGTGGTGCAATCAGGCCAGAAGTCTTTCTTCAATAGGGAACCAGTGGATCCAACCAACCACTGGGATGCTGGGGGTACGGAGATGGTGTAGGTGAGGATACTAGCAGCAGAGCTTGAATTTATTGAGTTTTATGAATGATGTTTATGAACAACTATTGAATATGCATGCAACGATGCCTATTTTCATCTAGTAGGTAATATAACACCACACACTCCACAAGGAAAGTGGATTGCCTCTTTGCAAATCCAGCCATTGTAACATTTTGACGTGAGCATTTTTGTACAGTTAATTCAAGGCCTCATTTTTATTTTTATTATGGCTCTCCTCACCCAAAAAAATATTTTACCGATCGAGGGGACTAGGCCAGAGATTTTCTTTATTGGGGCATTTCCTTCGTCAAAATTACTGTGTCTATGTCTGGGATGGGAGCGGGGGGAATTATTATATGAAACACCGCAAACTTCACTCCATTATTTACACAAATGCAGACATACTCGTTCAGACACTATTGCAATACTCTTTGATACAAACAGAATGCTATCTGTCCGTGAACTATAATTGTTGCATGTGCGCAATGGCATTCTCGTGCAATTTATTACAAGTCTTATCTGAATAATACCCAAGCTATTATGAGAGTTTTCTCTCATCCAACAATTTCACAAACCAAGAATTGACTTCTTTCAAGTTCCTCTCCCCCACCCCCCTCCCTCAGCAGGTTCATTACACCCCCTCCCATCATGAATAATGAGTTGTTTGGTGGGCTGCGGGGTGCACCACCTATTGTCCTCTGCCCCCAACAGTTATGCACCATTCTTCCTTTGAACATAGACAAAGTAATGATTAAACATATTGATTCAGCCCCAAGGAAACCCTTCCTGGAATACATTGACTCGCCCACCTGACAGCTTCATTGATATTTGCATAACCTTTTGATTTTCTCACAGAAAGCATTTAGAAATGTCAGGTGCTCATGCAGTTTCATTAGTTTTTCATTAAAAAAAACAGGCTTTGCTCCGCTCCTACTTAGAATCCTAGAATTATTGAATTTTTCAGCACAGAAGGGGACCATTTCACCTGTCAAACCTGCTCTCTCCGCCTTTCCTTTTTCCCTTTGTCTTTTGTTATTTTTCTTCTCAGATGTTTGTTTAACAATAAAGCAGTGTTGGGCCTTTTCTTGCTTGATTGTACTATTTTCTTGCTATCAAAATGTGGGTCTAAGTTATAGTATTTCTTAACTTCTTTCTTAATTCTTTACAATTCCCACCAGGAACAACAATTTGGATTTATATAGTACTTTTCACACAGCAAACCATCTCACAAGATATGGAGTCTTGTAGCTCAATGGTTAGAGCACTCGCTTTGCAAGTGAGAGACCTGAGTTCAATTCCAGGCAGGGCGAAACCTTGGGCAAGTTTCCTTACTCCACACGTCTGATAATAATCCCTCCAAAAAAACAAAAACAATAATAAATTGGTCATTTTCAACCCATGACTGTTTGTGGGACATTGCTGTGCGCAATTGGCTGCCGCGTACGCCCACAAATATACAGTCAATTCACTTTACAGTATATTCTGTGAAGCGCTTTGGGATATCTAGAAGACGTGAAAAGCGCTATATCAAATGCAAGGATTATTATTATTATTATTATTAAGATTTGTTTCAATGAAGGGCCCTTTTGGTCCTTCTAGTACATTCACCCTACCATCCTCGATCACAGCATCAAGCTGCTTTATAAATGAATTCAGTGTTCTGGCATTAGGCACTTTTCCTGGCAACCTATTCCAGTCGTTGATTACCCTCTGCATAAAGTGAAACTTCCTGTTATTTCATAAAAATACTCCACACAATCTATTATTATGTCCTTTTGATCTCTTGTCTTGGTACAGCCTAAAGTGTTGATCTGGCTTTACTTTCTCAATTCTATTTAAAATTTTCTACACTTCTATGAGGTCCCCTCTGAGTCAGTGGGATCCTGCAGCTCAGTGGTTAGAGCACTCGCTTTGCAAGCGAAAGTCCTGGGTTTGATTCCCAGCAAGGTGAAACCCTGGCCAAGTTGCCTTACTCCACACGCCTAATAATAATCCCTCAAAAAAAAAAATTGGTCATTTCAATCCACGACTGTTTGGGGACACTGCTGTATGCAATTGGCTGCTGCATTTCACCTACAACTATACAATCAATTCACTTTACAGTCTATTCTGTGAAGCGCTTTGAGAAGTCTAGGAGACGTGAAATGCACTATATCAAATGCAAGGATTATTATTATTATCTTCTTTCAAGACTGACAAGCCCTATCTTGTCTAATAGTTGCTCATAGCTCATTCCTTTGACACCAGGGACCATCCTCATTGCTCTTCCAAAGCTCTTTACAGAACCTGAACTGAGTGGGAGATATAGGGAGTAAGAGGAAGGTGACCGAAGCCACAGTGAGAGGAATAGATTTTAGATGGTATTTGAAAACAGGGAAGAATCAGTGCAAGGCAAATAGATTTAGGGAGAAAGGGAGGGCAACCTGGGAGAACTCCATCTCTAGAGCAGTTTGCATCAGATTGTTATTTAAAGTATCCTGCTAGGTAATACTGCAAATTAGATACCATTGTTTCCCAGGGAACAGCTTGAAGGGCAGAAGCTCAAAATTGATCTTGGCAGCTGACAGCCACGGAAATCAACATGATCGGAAGATATGCAATTCCTGGATTTGTTCTCAGCAACAGAGCAGCAATTTAGCACATTTCAGGCAAACATACGCACCAGGTGGCTTTAAGTACCCACGGAACTATCATTCACATCTTATTATCACATCCTTCCCTTTTGCCTTTCAATGGAATCACAGACCTACTGGTGTTTCAGCTCAAGCTTCATGAGCACTTACTTAGCTGTATTCAGAATACTTCCTGCAGCATAAGTTCCATTTGATGATAATTGGCTGCAACGTGTGAAAGTGAAAAGCTTTCTAAATGCTCCCATTTCTCCTATATTAATTTCTCTGAAACTTGTAGACTTAAGCGATTCTCAAAGTAATACGAACATACAGATCTTCATCCAGAAATTGGAGTTTGAAAACTCCTGAAGTTCTTCTGATGAGACAACAAACGGAGGTCCCATCTGCTGGATGTTAAAGATTCCAAAGCACAACTTGAAAAGAGAAGAGAGTATCTCCTGGTGTCCAGGACAACAGTCACCTATATAAATTGCTCACTCACTGCATGACTGTTTGGGGGACGTTGGTGTGGGCTGCCGTGCATATCCACAAAATATACAGTCAAAGGACTTTACAGCTTATTCTGTGAAGTACTTTGTGATGTCTCAAAGACATGATAAGACACTATAATAATAAACCTTGCATTTGATTTAATGCATTATCATGTTGTTGAGATGTCTCAAAGCACGTCACAGAATATACTGTAAAATGTAGTGACTGTGTCTTTTGTGGGTGAAACGCTCAGCCAATTGCGCATAGCAGCGTTCCACAAACAGCCGTGGATTGATTGACCACATTTTTATTGTTATTTTGAAGGGATTATTTCCTCCAGAGATAGTTACGCCAGTCGACTAACAAGCAGGTTCCTACTTACTGCTATTTAAGCAGAGGCGTGTGTGTGGGATAAGGAAACTTGTCTAAGGTTTCGCCTCGCCTATCATAATGCAATTATTATTATTACATCCATCTCGCCGATGTGATCAATATGACGATTATTATAAAAACTAAAAACCTCTTAAAGTTTAGTGAATGAAACTACTAATTTTATATATTATAGAAATATTATAACCTGACCGATCATGTTAAATTTAGAATTTACGTGCTTTGACCTCCCGATGTAAGAGACACTTTATAAATATAAATTGTATAATTGTGGGTAAATGGTATAACCAGAAAAGAAGAAAGCGCCTGAATGTTGCTGGTTACTCAGAGAGTCAGGGGCTTGGCTTCACACACTAAATAATTCAAATTACATTTCAAGAAATGAACATACTGCTGTTTTCCTTTTTTCTTTTTCAGATAATAATATTTGTTACTTTTGATATAGCACCTTTCACATCAGGAGAATGTCTCAAGGCACATCACAAGATTCAGTGTAAAGTGTAGCGAATTTTTGCCAGACAATTTCGCACACAACAGTTTTTGCAACAAACAACTATGAAGTGAATGACCAATTTTTATATGGGGGATTGTGGACCAGGACACAGGGACATATCCCTTCTGTTTTCAAATAGTACCATGGAATCATTGATGTCAGACAGGACCTTCGACAATGCAGCACACGCTCAATGGTGCATTGGAATGTCAGCTTAGACTATGAGAACAAAATCTTAACCGTAGGGCTTGAACCCACAATCAGCTCACTCTGAGGCAGGATTTGCTACCAACTGACCCAGGCTGATATGATGCTTGGGAAGTGTGTGCTGAGGGTGGAAATTCCTGTATTCCAGGCTTTAAGGCCAGTGAACTGGCAGTGCTCAGCAGTCACCGCTTTCTGTAAGGTCCAGAGTATGCGTTCCTGTGTGTCACCTCAGGTGAAGCCTTGTGAAAGCAATTCATTATGGTCAAAGTGTAGCTTACTGAATGTCACTAATACAAAGGCTTTACAAAATATAACAAAGATGCAGTATACGGGATGGAATTAATTCAACCACATCTGTTGTACTTGGAGATTGACTGCACAGATGCACAAAAGCTTTCAGTCTCTAATAGGATCAAAGCCAGCAGAATTCACTTGTAAATATATATTAAGCAGCTTGCAGTACCAGACCCCATTTGAAAATTGTTTCTGGAAACAGAACAAAAAGGCATTATTGTCCAGCCAGTTGGGCTCAGATGATTGTTGTCTCTTTCTTTCTCTCACTCTATCTTTGTTACTTATCTAAAGTCGCACCCCACCACGGGATTCAATGTGAAATTGCTGCATTGAAGGAGAGATGCCTCAACATTCAATAAAATATTGAATCTCAAACAAGGAAGACGCACACTGTTAATTATAATGACTGTTGCTTCATTTCTAAGAAGCTGTTGATAATGATGGTTTCACCCCACTGGTTTTACTTCAGCCTTAGCTGCCAGTGGTATAAAAGCAGCACATTAGCTTTATCTGAAACAATCTGAGGCTTTCAGAAAAATGCTTCTTTGCAAGTCTTTTCTTTTTGGTCAGCCTTGTATCTTACAACGTGCAAAAACTGCTTAAGCTTAAGAGTATCAAAAGCAGACTTGGAGATCTACATACGCTACCTATGAATGGAAAATGAATAAATGCTTCCTGGCCTCTGTTCTGACTGTCTTGGTTGTGATTTTAAGGCTATACCTCCTTGTAATGGATATAATATAACCCCAGACTATTCAGTCATAGCTAAACCCCTTTAGCTATGATTAGGCAGCATGGGGCTAAGCCTAAACCTGTATTTAAGAATTTGACAAATTCTGGACATTCTGAAGTGACATATAAATGGTGTAAATCTTGACCCAGGTGGAATTTCTCTCTCTGGACACCAATGCTGGATTCCTTCCATGGTGAGTTCCTCCCCAGCGATATGTTTACTGGAAGAGAGACAGATAGACAGGCGGGGTGGGGGGACGATTGGCCCAAAGAAAGAAAGAAAGAAGGAAGGAAGGAAGGAAGGAAGGAAGGAAGGAAGGAAGGAAGGAAGGAAGGAAGGAAGGAAAGATTTTTGTTTCTTTAGTGCTCTTGGTATAATCAGGTTTACAGGGACTGTTTTAAAACAGAAAGAAAAAATTGCATTGTTACATTTACTATTTCACCATTCAATCAGGTGTTAAATCAAGGTCCCATCTGTCTGTCTAGTTGGACGTTAAAGATCTCATGGCACTATTCAAAAAGAAGAAGGCAGTATCCTAGCCAACAATTTCTCAAAAAATAATATTGGTCACTCATTCCATGGCTGTTTGTGGGACATTGCCGCGTACAAATTAGCAGCTGCTGTATTCGCTCACAAAATAGGCACTGTCATGCCACTTTACAGTATATCCTGTGAAGCATGTGAGATATCTTGATGACGTGTTAAGGCTCTATATCAAATGCAAAGATAATTTATTTCAAAGCACTGCACTGTAATTACCACATACTGATTTTTTTATAATGCCAAATGCAGCAGCCATTTTACGTACATCAAATAATAAGCCTCCATTTAATATAGTGTTTCAAAGAATGTCAGAGACTTTTTGAATTGACTATTGTGTTCAATTCGCTATTGTGTACAATTGGCTATTGTGTTTGCCTACAAATGTATTTGTAGGCGAACACAATAGCCAATTTGCACACAGCCAGTGCTCAAAACAGCCATGAAGTGAATGATCAAATTTTTTATCTGGGGATTGTTTGCCAGGACACAGGTGAAACTCCCTTCTCTTATTAAATAATGCCATATGATCTTGAAAGTCCACCTAAACTGATAAGACTTCAATTTAAAGTCTCCTCTGAAAATGTCACTTCCAACAATGCAGGACTGCAATGGAATGTTAGCTTAGACATTTAAATTCCCAGCTTGAGACTTCAACCCACAATCTTCTGACTCAGAGAAAAGAGGATTACCAGCTGAGTTGGGCTGACATCTACAATTCAGCATACAGTGAGCTCTTAGTTTCAATGGGGTATATGCGTAATAAAGACTGACATTTCCTACAGAAAGGCCAAGAAAGTCACAGGAAATTTTACTTGCTCTGGCAACATTAGGGCAAGGTTGTCTCTTAATAGCATTTCCTTATTTTTTGTCATTAAAGCACATGGAACAGCAAGTATGTTGAAGGCCACATGTGGGGAAGGAGTGAACCACGTAAGCTGTATTATCTATATTATAAACACTACTGGTTTAAGCAATATGCAGTATCTTGATACAGTAAGACACTATATAAAGGTTAATCCCTCATTTATTGAGCTGTTATAGCATTGAAAATGTAGCATTTCTGATGGTCTTAACATTAAGTTTTTTTCTTAAATAATGTGCAGATGTTTGGAAAATTCTTAACAATAGCAACAAATTAAATTTACCCTAGCATCTTTCGCGTTGGAAGAATATCCCAAGGACCTGAAAATTCAGTCTGAATTCGGAAGCCGATCTTAATAATAATAATAATCCTTACATTTGATATAGCGCTTTTCAACATCTTCTAGACGTCTCAAAGCGCTTCACAGAATATACTGTAAAGTGAATTGACCGTACATTTATGGGCAAAACGCGGCAGCCAATTGCGCACAGCAGTGTCCCACAAACAGTCGTGGATTGAAAATGACCAATTTATTTATTTTTTGCTTTGGAGGGATTATTATTAGGCGTGTGGAGTAAGGAAACTTGTCCAGGGTTTCACCCTCAGCAATTCTTAAAAATTATTGTTGATTGTTAAATTTTAACAGGTCCGAGATGCTACCCTGCATGAAGAACAGTATATAAATGCAAGTTGTTGTTGCAAATCAACAATAAGTTGGCATTTATTAAAGATACTTACTGGAAATATAAAAGTAAAGGTTAGAAATATTTTGTTTTACACAAAAGGTTATCAGGATATTGAAGGTGCCATAAAAAGTAACTAAAGAAGCTGGATTAAGTTTGATATTTTAGAGGGATAAAATATTGGAACATAAAAGGATTTGGGGAAGAGCAGTGAAATGGAACCAGAGTTGATAGCTTAAAAGAGGAATATGGAAGAAGCACAATCGGCTAAATGATCCTATAAGTTCAACTGATTTGCAATTTTTTTCAGTGGATTATTTCAACAGCTATTTTCAGGCCACCAAACATATTAGCTGCGTTTTTCAGCTCACTGAAATCTCTGAGCCACACACAAAATATTTTATCTGGATGCATGCTGATGTTAAACAGCAAGCAGCTGAATCTCCTGACCTCTACGTATATAATGACATGTGGATCCGTAGGAAGCTAACAGAGTGCTGTATCATAAAGTTAATATCACGTCTTCAAGACGTCTCAAAGCGCTTCACAGAATCTACTGTAAAGTGACTGTATATTTTCTGGGGAAAACAATGTAGCCATCAGTCTCTAAAATGATAAGTCCTCCCCAAAAAAATACCAATACCACCAAAAGTACATAGTAGGGTCTAAACTGTGGCTGGCAATAATAGCACAATATGCATTTTAGAATCTAGTGTTTCATGAATAGGGATTATGGTATCAAACAAATTGTTTTTTGTAAAGTCTAGTTATGTTTGAAGTAACAAAGGATCTTAATTATCAACTCTTTCCCCTCCACAGCCCATGACCAAATTCTGCTGTTTGCAAGTAGAATAGCTGGTCCAATCATTCACGTATTTGTGCACATTTGTGTTCAAGTTTGAGTGTATGTAGTGAAGTGGGGGTTTATATATTTGTATATGTGTGTATTACAGGTTCTGTTCACCAGTAAATGAGAAGATGAGTAGAAATCCTGTAGCTCAGTGGTTAGAGCACTCGCCTTGCAAGCAAGAGACCTAGGTTCGATTCCCGGCAGGGCGAAACCTTGGGCAAGTTTCCTTACTCCACATGCCTGATAATAATCCCTCAAGAAAAAAAAACAATAATAAAAAAATCAGTCACTTCTATCCACTACTGTTTGTGAGACACTGCTGTGCGCAAGTGGTACCACGTTTTGCTCACAAATATACGGTCAATTCACTTTCCAGTATATTCTGTGAAGTGCTTTGAGACGTCTAGAAGACGTGAAAAAGCACTATATCAAATGCAAGGATTATAACAATGTGTCAGTGGGCTTGCCCAGCACAGCTGGAACATTGCTTAGGGTAGGCAACAACAACAACAACAACAACAAGATTCCATTTATAAAGCGCCTTTCACGTCAGGAGGACGTCCCAAGGCGCTGCACAGTTGGGTCATGACCCGAGCAGGGGGGAAATGGTCAGGGTGAGGGGAGGGAAGGGAGGGAGCGAGGAGGGGGAAATGGTCAGGGTGAGGGGAGGGAAGGGAGGGAGCGAGGAGGGGGGAAATGGTCAGGGTGAGGGGAGGGAAGGGAGGGAGGAGGGGGAAGAGAGTCGAGAGGGGAGCTGAAGGCTCGGTCAAAGAGAAAAAGACATTCCAGCTTCATAAATACGTGAATGAACAGATAATGAACATTGTATTGTATTTCAACCTAACAGAATATAATGCCATAAATCAACTGTAAATATTTTGATGGATTTTGGATCGACAGAGTGAAAGCAACTTCGACATGCATTATTTACCACCAAACCAATCTTTGTTTACCATTATCTTCAAATGTTTGCACAGACGGATAGCATGTCCACAATCAGGGAAGATTAGAGAAGTCAGAAGAAAAGATTGAAGATATAAAATCTTTTTGTCACAGCACATTACTCATTCTGGGATAATATTTTATTTATTATATTTGTGAAAAATCACCAGCTACTTCATCTGAGTAGCTGACAATTTTTCACACCTTGTAAATAAAGCATTGCTGATGCAATCACTCAGTCATTCTCTCAAACCTTGGTAGTTTCAACTTTCTGCATTTTTGATTCCAATCCTTCACTGATTAACTATCCAGACCACTCCAAAACCTATGGCTTTCTCATTCCTCAGCCAAGTATACTTTCTACTTTCAGGCTGCAGCTTAAAGGGAACACCAGGTCCTTTTCTCCACCACCAACCACCTCCACTGCCCACTTTCCCACACCCTCTGTGTCCTCAACTTCAATACCAAATATGTGGAGGGTCCATCCACCCATCCCTCTTCTCCCTCATGCACTTTCATGGACCCATCACTTTCCCCCTTGACCCCAATACCCACCAGCTCCTGTACACCCAGCTGTCATTCTCCTAGTAGCTAACATCATCATCTTCTCCCTTTCCCCTAACTTGGCGTCTGTCCACCGCTTTCAAGGTTGAACCCACAGCTTTCTGACTCTGAGGCGAGAGTGCTATCATTGAGCCAGGTTGACACACATGAGGATAAAAGGATAGAAAATCTACTATCTGGCATCTTGGTCAATCAAAATATGTAACAATTTGGAGAGTAAGCTAAAGTGAAGACAATTGTATAACATCTGAAATTTGTGTGAGGATTTCAAGCACATTTTTTCAGGATACATCAGTTATGTCCAATCCATGCAAATGGCCTTCATTATCTTTGATTTTTCAGCACTTTTGTTACACATCCAAAATGATGTTATTTTGAGAGGGAACTAAACAAGGTCTATTTACAGCTTCTTGGAAGTATGTGGTGGTGACAAATGGGGGATAGTACAGAACTATTTCAGAATTTAAACATTTACCAACTTTTTCAAAATGAGAAGTGGTGATAATTAACTTGGAATGACATTTCACCCATTTCTTCTGATTTTTTCTCCAGTCATATTGTCACACATTCTACCCCCAAGCCCTTCGCCTTCTTTAGCGCACTCATAATAGGGAAAACCATGTATCTCTCTTGACAATATTTCTTCCTGATGTGAAAGGCGCTATATAAATAAACAGTCATAATCTATATTAACGTTTTGGCATTAAAATGTTTGTGCCACCCATCTTTCAGACCCCTTAATGACAGCTATGTTCACGGAACGGAATTTCCACCCTAAACAATGTTAACTGGAGGAGTGCTGAGCTAGTGTTATGAGTAGTTTTTTCTTCAGAGGTTTTTGTTGCATTATATTGTGCTATTTCATCCACTGAGAGAGCAATCGGTAATCCATTTTGGATTTTGCTGAACCTATCTCCATTAATGTATTCCCTGACTGTCACTCAGTTGAACCTTATGGATTGCATGTCACTTAGCTTAATGCAATAAATGTCACTTGTCTTAATATAATATATAAAAGCATTCTTCATGTTCCCATTCTATCCTCAATCTTGGAGTGGCAACATCACAAAGTGCTAACAATAACAAAGAAACTAAAATCTCCTTGTAGCAAATGAGTGAAAATTGTGATGTTCGTTAACCAATTTGATGTGATAATTTCATTGATTCTGTAATAAGTATGGTCATTGGCTATCTATTGTTAAAGCCTGGCCATCAGGGTGCTATCCCTTTACCTCCTCTTCCCAGCGCCAACCTTGGCACCAAAACCAGTCTCTAAATTTCAGCATTGCCATTTTGTAAAACAGACTTGATTAAATTTGAGTTAAGTCAGTATCCCATAATAAGGCAGCCAAGCCTGCAAAAACTTTTGCGCACAAAAAACACATTCAATAACTTTACAGTATATCCTGTGAAGCGCTTTGTGACATCTGGACAACAACAATAAAATTACAACAACAAAATTACATTTGTATAGCGCCTTTCACATCAGGAGGACGTCCCAAGGCGCTGGACAGACAGAGTTACGGACCCGAGCTGAGGGTCGGGGTGGGGGAGGGGGAAGGGCGAGGTGAAGCAAGGAGATCGAAAGCACAGTTGAAGAGGAGGGTTTTGAAGTGGGTCTTGAAGGTGGCGAGGGAGGGGCTGAGACGGAGGGATTGCGGGATGGAGTTCCAGAGAGTGGGTGCAGAGTGGCGGAAGGCCCGCCTGCTGATAGTGGGGTGAGCAAGGCGGGGGACATGAAGCAGGCCGGAGCAAGACCGTGGAGGGCTTTGAAGGTGAGGACCAGGATATTAAACTGTATCCTCTGTGTGATGGGAAGCCAGTGGAGTTGGGCAAGGATTGAGGTGATAGGGTCGCAGAGCCTCGTGCGGGAGAGGACACGGGCTGCAGCGTTCTGGATGACATGATAAATGGAAGAATTATTATTATAAACAGTGACAGCACCAAATTATTTCTGTCCCCGTTGTGCTGAAGGCAGGGAGGAGGAATGCGTGCATGTCCACAGCTGATAATTGTAATGTTTCTCAATAGATTCAATGCACGTTGAATGCACATTGTTTTAGTGACCTTAAACCTAACAGCCATACAGTAGCACAGGTGTGTGGTTAAGTGAATAAATACATGGGTGCAACAGCAGAGTTTAGTATTTGCTTGACTTAACGTCCCAAACTGAGTTACCTCTTGTGCGAGAGCAAAAATGGCACCCTCAGAAACAACAAGCATCAAAGGCCAGTATACAGTTGTAAACTATAATGGTCAGATCTGCAGAGATTCAGCAACTGCACAGGGATACTTGGATCAAGTGCATCAATCTCCCTTTTGTTTGTTATGCCTCTGAGATAAGATTGAGTCAGTCTCCACCTATAATTAGTTCACTGTGATACTGCTGTGAACCACTGTTTTCAAAGAGCAGGAAGAGAAGTTAATCATAGAAATGTGCATCTGACAATCGATGTGTTAGATAATTGTTAGCAACAAATTATCTTCAGCAATTTCAATCTTAGAACATTTTAAAAGGAGCATATTCCTCCTTTCTCAGTTATTGGAGAGAATAAACTCCATTGTATTCCAAGTGCTTTAGACTAGGTGCAAAGTGCAACAAACTAATAACTCAGCTTTCAAACCCTGTTATTGAAAATGAATTGTAGAAATTCTTTGAAGTGTGGCGTACAAAAATAAACAAATGGAGAGGTATTTATGTTGGGATCGTTGATACTGTCAGGGAGATAGTGTCAAACTAGCTCAGGTGGTAGGATTCTCACCAGCATAGTGCTGGGAGGCCGCCACATTGTTGGAGGTTCTGCCCTTCAGTCAGGTGAGACATTAAACCGAGATCCCAACCATTCATTCAGGTGAGTGGCAAAATCCTATTGCACTATTCAAAAAGAAAAGAGATTTTCTCCCAATATACTGGTCAAGAAGCGACCAGACAAAAATGGTCAATCACTTCAGTTGGCAGTTTGTGAGATACTGCTTGCCAGCAAAATTAGCTGCAGCATCTGCTTATGAAATACACAGTCACTACACTTTACAATATATCCTGTGAAATGCTTTCAGACATCCTACCGACATGAAACACAACGTCAAATGCAACAAATTTATTGTCATTGAGTATATACCGCTGTTTAAAATGGAGTATAGGAAACAAGATTAATCTACAGTGGGACATACATTTCAGCATATTGTTGATTCACTGCACCTTGTGACAGCAAAATAAGTTGTTAATCATTGTCTGCTATCAGGTACAGTGGATTTTTTTGGTAATGTTGTAATTCAATAAAAGAAAATAATTCTCCATTATATATGGAAGCTAACTATTACACCAAACAATAATTCTTCTCACGATTGCAAGTTGTCAGCTCCTCTAATTCCTGATGTGTAAATGCAACCACCCAATACAGCATCAAGCCACACACATTGCTGCAAGTTTGAATTATGTATTGATTTAACTGATTTTAGCTAAAGCAGTAAATCTGGTGGTACAATATTCCTCGGCACACCTGCACTAGGGACAGGAAAACAAGGCTCTCACTCGGAATAGCTACTCAACTACCCGGAAAGTTCATGCGTGTGAGGGCTGGGTGAGAATAATAATAATAATCTTTGCATTTGATATAGAGCCTTATCACGTCATTGAGACATCTCAAGCGGTTCAGAAAATAGTTACTGTGTGTTTTGTGGGCAAAAAACAACAGCCAATTGCGCACAGAACACTGTCAAATACAGCTGGGTTCAGCACAATGTCAAACAGTTTGCCACCACTCACTGCCAGGGTTCATAAATGATATCCTGATGTAGAATCATGTTCAAGTGAATATTAAAGATCCTATGGAACTAATTTGAAGAAGAGTGGGAGCATTACCAATAACCTTCCTCCACTGAAAATCTCATTGCTGTTAAGGGGCTATTATTGATGCAGATTAGCTGTTACATTTCCTACATAACAGTAATCACTACACTTCAAAGTAACTTATTTGTTCAACCATTTTGAGGTATTTCAATGTGACAAGGATCTATATTACATAGTATTAACTATTATTCAAATCTTGCTTCGAGTTTCAATACTTGGAATATATCTATTTTCTCAATAGATATTCTAGAAAAAGGCTCAGTAGACTGAAGGTTCCTATATGTTATTTCTTCAGTTGCTATGTGTAGTGAACATTTTGGTTGAATTTACACTAAGTAATCCCGTTCTGTGGCATATTGGTTAGACCACTCACCTCGCATGTGTGAGGACCCGGGTTCAATTCCTGGGCAGGTCAAAACCATAAACAAGTTTCCTTACTCCACAAACCTCTATTTACTTAGCAGTAAGTAATAAGCCAGTTGTTAGTCGATTGGCAGATTGCTTTTCCAGGGGTAATGGCCCCTTTAAATAAATAAATAAATAAATAAATAAATAAATAAATAAACAAACAAACAAACAGACAGACAGACAGACAGACAGACAGACAGACAGACAGACAGATAGATAGATAGATAGATAGATAAACAGACAGACAGACAGACAGACAAATATATTGATTAATTGATTAATTGATTCATTGATTGGTCACTCAATCCATGACTGTTTGTGGGACACCATTGTGCGCAATTGGCTGCTGCATTTTGTCCACAAAATATAGTCAATTCACTTTACAGTATATTCTGTGAAGCACTTTGAGACATCTCAACAACATGATAAAGCACTATATGAAAAGCAAGGATTATTATTACTATCATTATTAAAATACACATATACAGATTTGCCACATATATATTTTGAAGCAGAATAACCCCCAATGCGAGTTAATGGGGTCCTATATTAATCAATCTCTGTGAACTCATTCTGAATATTGATTCCAGCTCCCCTCAAAAGCTGAGCCCTTGAGCAGTGCCCTCCATCATTCTAATTTATTGATTCAAACTCATTCCTATACTGTCTGTTGTTATAATTCTCCTATACCCAGTGTGCTTCATCTTTTAAATCAAGTCTAATTCCATTATTGAGTTGTTCTGGCTTGATTGTTTCAGTCAGTGATTTCTGAAGGTTATTTGCAGCCTCATATCTATTCATAATCCAGGTGTTGTGTAACGTGTTACTTTGTATAGTTTGTGTATATGAGCTGAAAAAAGCTGCGTTTCATAATAGATTTGAATGAATGCAAGATTTAAATATGTATCAACCAATATTTGCATAAATTGATGTTTGATGCGGTAATTCTCACAATGAATCTGTTACCACACATCATATTTTTCATCTCTAGGTTTCTTCCATAAGAGTTAGATATTAGCCTGGTTTTGTTGGAAGCACTCTCCCTCTGAGTCAGAGAGTTGTGGGTTCAAGCACCACACTGCAGTACAGTGTTGTGGTGTACTGCACTGTTAGCGGTGCCAGCCTGGGATGTTAAACTGAGGTCTCATCTGCCCATTCACGTGGACATTAAAGATCCCATGGCAGTACTCTAAAAGAGAAGGGAGTTTCTCCCAGTGTCCTAGCCAACAATCGCCCCTCTACACTGCCAACTGGTAGAACCATTGTTCATTGAGAAGGGTTGTGTTTCCAAGCTGTGGGCAGGAACATGATAGCAATCCTCTCATACATTTCATGCTGAGCTGTGCTGCCCACCAGGAAATGCTCAGAGAGTACCTGGTACCTGCCATCCACCCAGTGAAGGGCTCAAACCCGTGCTTTGGATATAAAATGACCAACTAGTGACTGTCCACATTGAGGGGAGGTAATCGGGGTTTCCTGGTGCTGAACTGGCTCCAAGGTGACTTGGAATCAAGACAACCCTCTGTGGCGGTCTCGGTTGTCTGGTTTCTGAGCCAGGCGGGTCTGCAGTATTCCTGGGCACTGCTGATGACAGCACAGCCAGCCTGGCTCATTGCAGGAATGGGAAGGGCAGACCATCTACAGTGAGCAGGGAGTCATTCCATTAAACAACAACAACAAAGCCTTGCATTTATATCACGTCAAACTGAGTCTCAGAAAGCTTAGATCCTGTTAACCCTGCTCAGCTCCTGTTAACCCTGCAAGCCAAAGCCCTAATGGATAGTTGGTCCTTGTTGGTCATAATTGGACAAGCAGCGGTTTTAGATGCTTAGACTCCAGCAGTACCCCAAACACACTCTGATATTGGAGAAGCAAGATGTGTCCCTCCAGTGAGAATGCAATTTCCATGCCAATAAATATCTCGGGAATTTCCATGTATATGGGGAATGGATGCAATTCTCAGTTTAATTTGGATACTCTTAAGCATGGTGAGGGTTTCCGCATGTGTCAGACATCTGGCTGACCAAAAAAAACAATTCCCCCCCAGATAAAATAATTTTTTACTTCATGACTGTTTGTGTGGCATTGCTGTGTACAAATTGTCATCCCTGTTTGTCTACAAATACACAGTCACTAGACTTTACAATGAATCCTGCAATGTGCTTTGAGAGGTCCTCCTGACATAAGGCAAGGATTTTTATTTATTATTTATTTATAAATAACTGGCTATATAATGTTTCTGTAATTCACTGTTCAAAGTTGGCCAGTTTTATTTGAGCAGAGTTCCATTTGGATTCTGGGATGAAATCTGTGGCATTTCATAAAACTATGTGATAAAAATCATGTTCTTTGAGGTTCAACTACAAGGCCACAAAGCATCAGAAAAACTGAAGCAGACCCCCATAAATGTATGTGTCTTTGACACAGATTTTGTTAGCAAAATATAGTTTAATTAAAAAATATTTTGGCAGATGTTCCAAGTAGTAACATGAATTTCCAATGTTATATTCAGAGAAGGAACATATGGAGTCCTGTAGCTCAGTGGTTAGAGCACTCGCTTTGCAAGTGAGAGACCTGAGTTCAATTCCAGGCAGGGCGAAACCTTGGGCAAGTTTCCTTACTCCACACGCCTAATAATAATCCCTCCAAAAACAAAAAACAATAATAAATTGGTCATTTTCAATCTACGACTGTTTGTGGGACATTGCTATGCGCAATTGGCTGCCGCGTTCGCCCACAAATATACAGTCAATTCACTTTGCAGTGTGTTCTGTGAAGCGCTTTGGGACGTCCTCTCGACGTGAAAAGCGCTATATCAAATGCAAGGATTATTATTATTATTATTATTATTATAAACTGAGGTAAATTCACCTGAATCCTCAGATTGTATTCCTACCATGCACATTGCTGGCAGATGGCCACTAAATTCTGCATTAACAATAACAGAATTGCATTGTCTTTTACCTATTGATTTTGCAAGAAAAAAATCAGTGATCGATAAAGCGATTATTTAGAAGCTAATAATAATCTTTGTAATTGATATAGCTCCTGAACACCTTGTCGAGACATCTCAAAGTGCTTCACAGGATATACTGTAAAGTGTGGTTGATTGTGTATTTTGTGGGCAGCCAGTTTGCACTCAGCCTAGTGTCCTAAGATAGATTTATGTTTTAATTGAATGGAAGTTAAAATATTATTTATTTTCTTGTCACTAAGTATGTTTGGTGGGTTTCTCAGATAGGCACACCTTTTTGCTAACTTGTTGGAGGGGGGAATATATTTGGTGCTCATGGCACATCTATGATAATTTTCCTGGAACATGTTATTAATGCAAACATCTGGAAGGTTAAAAAGCTCCAAATGGCCGAATAAATAGGTTTTTAGAAAATTAATTTTAGCTGAAGGAAATAAGGACTCCTACAGGTCTGTGGTTGCCAAGATCTTTGTTGTGTTATATTGGGGATGAGAGAACTTAAATAATTATGGCCAGCAGCATTTTAAATGTTACCAGCTTCTGAAACATCTCTGGAAATACTCGGAATTTCACCCAGTGAAAGGAGAACACTGCCTCCTTATATCATGGTTAAGCATGGGTTTCAAACACTTGTGCTTTAAAACCCAGCCTGACAGGTTAAATCAACAAGATTTATTTCAAACCTACAAAACCTCAAATGTACTGCCTGTTTCTTCAGCTTGTCTTTAACCTCAGATTTATATTTGCTTTGTTCCACATTATTTCTAATTAATGTTAAAAGGGGAATGGTTGGCTTTAGTAGAGAATTAAAGGCTTTGCCATCTGCTCCTTGAATTGGAAGTGTACCTTTCAACTTCACAGCCATCTAGAATTAGTCAGAGTGATCTTTCATGTCATGCTTGTAAAGGGTTTAGGCTCAGTGGTGAAATTCAGTACGTGATCTCTGATCTAGTGCCGGCTGCTTTTAAGAACATCCAGGTTTGCCTTCCATACCTCCACTCACAGAGTTGGTGACCGGATCACAGAGCATTGATCTATTTAGTGGCAGCAAAAGTATCAGATTGTGATTTTGTGTGTATCAATGACAAATAGTACTAGAAAAAAAATAAGTACTATGGCCCAAGAATAAAAACACAGGAAGAAAAGAAGTGAAAGGAAAAAGGCATCAACAATTAAATGGACTAGAGCTGGGTATTGGTATGAAACAAATGTGACATCCCAACTACCATGAGGTACAAAATTGACCGTATTAAATTACTGACCTCCCCCTACAATCACAACAACCCTTAAGCATTCAATACATTTGCTTAAAAAGTAGTTACCTGTGACACATCTTGAGATGTTTCACCCACAAAATACACATAGTCACACCACTGTAAAGTGATTTGAAACATCTCGCTTGCATGATAAATCAATGTATCAAATGTAAGGATTATTATCATTATATATTTCATAATAATGAAATGCTATAAAACTGCAGGCATTTGTTTATTTCTGTCGATTATATATGTTGCTAGGTTTAAACCTGAATTTTAAGCATTCTGCTCAACTCTATCTACAACAACAATTTATATTTATATTGTGCTCGTCACATCAGCAGGATTTGTCAAAATGCTTCACAGACCAACCTGAGATGGAGGCAGCTGAGGTAAGTCAGAAGTTGAAAGTTGAAAAGAAAGGTAGTAAAGAAGAATTTAAAGGTGGGGAGGTGGAGATGAGATGGTGAGATTCCGGGATGCAGTTCCAGAGACTGGGGGAAAATGGTTGAAAACTTGTCCTTTGATGATGGGGCTGGTTAAGCAGGAGACATGCAATCCCAGATGTAGGGGTTGAAGAACAGTTTGGGGTCGAACAAGTCCCTGGGATTTCACATCAGATCAGGGAGGTGGAGTGACCATCCATGCAGATCAATGAGATCAGATGTGAGATTAGAAGGTGCCGTCAGGTGCCAAGCAGGAGAGCCCTAATCTTGTTGGTATTTAGCTGTAGAAAGTATTATTTTAATGCAGCTAAATAACCTAAATGATTTCACAGCAGTAATTGCACAAATCATCTATTGCTTGCAGAGAGAAAACATGAAGCATGAGGGCATGATAAATAGGTGTGCATTGCCCGAGGCAATGCCAAAGGAAAATGATCTGAGCATGATATAATTCAGTAAAAGTATCTCGTCAGTATGAGACTTATTAACAAGGTTAATCAAGTGCTTCATGTATCTCAAGGGCATTTAATAATAACAATAATAATAATCCTTGCATTTGATATAGCGCTTTTCATGTCTTCTAGACATCTCAAAGCGCTTCACAGAATATACTGTAAAGTGAATTGACTGTATATTTATGGGCGAAACGCAGCAGCCTATTGCGCACAGCAGTGTCCCACAAACAGTCGTGGATTGAGTAACCAAATTGTTATTGCTTTTTTTTCTTGAGGGATTATTATCAGGCACGTAGAGTAAGGAAACTTGCCCAAGGTTTCAACCTGCCGGGAATCGAACCCAGGTCTCTCGCTTGCAAGGCTAGTGCTCCAACCACTGAGCTAGAGGACTCCATTTGACTGTAAATTAAAACGAATAGATGTTTATCAACACAACAACAACTTACACTTATATTTCCCCCTCTTTCAAGTCCCGCCTGAAAACTCTCCTGTTCGACCGTGCTTACGGCCACCTTCCCCTCCCCACCGGCTCGGAGGCAGGCTCTACCACCGTTAAGCACTCTGAGATGCTACCCTACGTGGAGGGCACTATATAAGTGCAAGTTGTTGTTATATAGAAGGGGAAAGGCAGAGGGATTGATGTAGAGTGTTCCACAGTTTCAGGGCACAACCTCCAATGGTGGAGCAGAGGGTGCGAGGGATGATCAGGATGCAGGTGCCAGTCGAGCAGAGGCACCGGGTGGTGGATTGGGGTGTGAGGAAGTCAGAGAGGTAGGGAGATGCCAGAGAGTGAATGGATTTGAACACGAGTCTGAGGATCTTGAAGTCGAAACTCTGCGTTCACTAGTTCCCTGATAATGCCACACTGATCTGCAGTTTTTATCTGCAATGGGGACAAATTGGCAAAGATGAATTCCAGATTTATTACAAAGTGGTTGGAAGCATAGGCAGCAGGTGAAAATATTCTGGGGTTTGGGGATTGAGTAAAAATTAAAAATTCGGTCTCCTTAAAGACAGGTGAGCCATTGGCTTGACTGGCAGTTCGGTTGGCCAAGCAGAGGTGAGCGCACCCCAATGAGCAGCCCTGGACTGGAAGTGGCCAGGGGCAAGAGGGGGCTCATGGGTGCCACTGGATTGGGGCTGCTCGGAGTACTGGTTGTGATCCTCCTCAGGGCTTTCCCCTCCTAGCTCCACTTAAAGAGGTAAAGGGTAGATAGGCAGGAGGGGAGAGGGTGAGTCCCCTTTAGCTCTAGCACCTATGGTTGGAGGGGTCACAGAATTTCACTTAGTTTATTGACAAAAAGAAGATCGAGAGAGGATATGTTTCAGCCCATCGCGTCGGTGCCAGCTCCTTTAAGAGCAACACTTTCAGTCCCATTTCCCTGCCCTTCCCCCATAACCCTGTGGTTGACTCCTTTTAAGGTATTTATCCAGCTCCCTTTTGAAAGCAAATATGGATTCCTCTTTTGCAAGAGAACGTGAAGTAGATTCAAGTCAAAAGCAGTCTATCCAATAGAACCATAGACATTTAGTACAGAAGAACATACATATTTGGTCCATCATGTCTGTGTTGGCAGAATGTCTCATCTGAAGGATGTGTCTCCAATCATGCGGCATTCCTCAATATTGCATTGGAGTGTCACTAGTCTTACGCGATCAAGTCCTGACATGGGGCTTGAACTGACAACCTTTTGACCAATAATAATAATAATAATCCTTGCATTTGATATAGCGCTTTTCACGTCAGGTGGACGTCCCAAAGCGCTTCACAGAACACACTGTAAAGTGAATTGACTGTATATTTGTGGGCGAACGCGGCAGCCAATTGCGCACAGCAATGTCCCACAAACAGTCGTAGATTGAAAATGACCAATTTATTATTGTTTTCGGTTTTGGAGGGATTATTATTAGGTGTGTGGAGTAAGGAAACTTGCCCAAGGTTTCGCCCTGCCTGGAATTGAACTCAGGTCTCTCGCTTGCAAAGCGAGTGCTCTAACCACTGAGCTGCAGGACTCCACAAAGAGCCAAGCTGACGCTTATATATAGCATAAAATCTAATTATTGAATTAAAATCAGTGTATTTCCCACGATAGTACATTCATGGGAAAAATCAGCATAAAAAGTGGCTTACATAAACAATGGCCATTGTTAAATTGGGCACAAGGCTGCTCTCAAAAGTCATGATGTGTGTATGGAGTTCTTATTTCAAGCATCTCTTGCTAACAGCACAAGTTTTATTCCTGTAAATCCCGCAAAGATGCATGATTTATATCTATTTTGCATGTTAGGCAAAGCACATTTTGATCAAATTAGTCTCCTAAACCCCAGCCAAAACTCGGTGCATTTTTATTTTGCAAAGGGCTGTTTATCTTACACCTTGCTACAATTATTTTGTTCCCATTCTGTACCATTCTTTTGGCATCAATCGCATGAAATAATCATGCTGAGTACTGTTAACACATTGGGGAAAACAGGCAAGCAAACAATTTTCAAAATAATGCTGATTCTTGAATAACCTTGAATAAACCCAAACGGTTATGAATGTTACTGGAAAGAATTTGCTGTTGTCACATTCTGCAACAGCTGAGCACAGAATTCCATCCATAATTAAAACTAGATTAACAGCAAAATTAAAATATTTCACTTGTTGGCACTGGCTTAAGCAGAAAACAAAATTCAATAAATGTGCTGCTGTCTCCAAAGTCCAATCAATCTTCATTTGATTGTTGTGTTTTCACTCACAGCACCATTGCTACAAATAAAACTGCTGACAGTGAAAGCATAATCCATTCTTTACTAAGGTTAGTTTTTTAAACAATTACCTGACATGACATAAAAAAGCAGAAAGCCGTCAATTCTCACCGTCAGCGTAATTCTGCAGAATGCCCTCGTCTATTGTTTGATTATTAATACAGAGAAAATGATATTATCCTCAAGACTATAAGATATGATTCCCCTTGACTGAGTAACACCATTTCAAAGATCTACTGTGCTCATTTCATATTTAATTCCTTTTTATAGTATTTCATTAAGGATATCACCATGGGGTTTGGGTCGCACTGTGAGTTATTTCCAGACTCAAACGTCCTTTTTCGCCTCATGAGAATTTTAAAAAATAGGAATTTCTAAATATTTTTGCTCCAAACGAAAGAAGAAAACATTTTCTTATTTTAGAAAGCAGGACCCGAATCAAATGTCTTTGAGAGTTGCAGCCGATTTACAAATAGCTCACCTCTCACCACCATCGCTGAATGCAAAGTGATATATTATATATATAGAAATTCAATCTTCCCCTCACACCAATATAATAAAGAGCTGGATGTAATAAGAATCTACTATGCCAAATCCATGTTGGATATCACAAACATTTAAAACAAGAGATTCAGAATGGGGGGAGGTGGGGGACAAAAATCAATCCAATCAATACTTTGGCACAACTCAAAATAATAAATTCATTGTAATTAATGGATTACCAATTCAGTGAAGAATAATCAATCATTAGTTATGATTCAAATTTCAGCAAATGTGACACACTTGTATAGTTCTATTTGGCCTTTGAAGAAAAATTTTGAAATACACACTTGACTCTGCATAAACACCCAATTAATCCGAACCAAACGCAATTTTCTGCATCCAGAACTGTTTTATAAACCACCACAATTTTGCAACAGAATTGCGCAGATTGCAAAGCCTTACTTTCAAGCATGTTTCAGAACAAATCTGCTCTAATAAACATACTTGTTTCCAACTAGGCAATGACTAAATTACAAAAGAAAGTTCCATTCTACATTGGATGTATTCAATAAAAGCACTAAAGTACATTAGGCAGTAGTGGGTTCCATCAGTCCTCATTTGTTTCCTGTAATTAAATTTGTTGCCAAGTATTATATATGACTTGATGTTTTATTGTGTAGTGGGTACTTCATCTTATATTGCGTTAAAAAAATGAATGTCAGGAACAATCTGCTGGGGCAAATTTTTTTTTTACCCACAGCATAAAATTGCTGAGTGCCTCAGCTTGGCTTGGCTGTGCTACATTGTTTGCCAAGTCACTTGTCATTCTTCTTTATATTCAATTAAGCCAGGTATCCTGCACGATGGACACTTTCATTTCTCAGACTTCCTAAGTGCAATCTGCCTTTTCGATAAAGCCTTTTTATTGCTGAGTGCATTGCTAAATCTGAAGCCCTCAAGATCATATTGAGAAAAGAGACAAGGTAGAATGGTAACATTACTCAGATTGAGGGGATGGGCAGTCAATGTGAAGGCACCACCAAACTGAAAATTATATAAATACAGTCACTACACTTCCCAGTAAAATGCTGCTAAGTGCTTTGACTTACGTGATAAGATGCTATATAAAATGCAAGGATTTATATTATTTCATTATTGTTATACAATACAATTTACATTTAAATTGCATTTACATTTGTCTTTCAGGTAGGAAGGCTTCTTTTAGACTTGAACCAGAGGGGAGATGGAGCTAGTCAGTGGGATTCAGTGAGCAATGTTAATATTGCCAATGTTAATATTATTAGATACAGCAAGATAAGCATAATTCAGACTTCCTAAATATATAATACAATACAAAATTACATTTGTATAGCGCCTTTCACGTCGGAAGGACATCCCAAGGCACTGGACAGTCAGGGATTTGGACCCGAGCAGAGGGTCGGGATCAGGAAGGGTGGAGGGCAGGGAAGGAAGAAGGATGGCCGAAGAGGAGAGTTTTGAGACGCGCCTTGAAGGAGACAAGAGAGGAAGCAAGTCGAAGGGAATGTGGGATGTTCCAAAGGGTGGGGGCAGAAAGGCTGAAGGCCCGACTGCCAAAGGTGGGGCAGTCCAGACAGGGATGTGGAGCAGGCCACAGCTTGCTGAGCGGAGGGTGTGGACAGGTTGATATGGGGTCAGTAGGTCGCAGAGGTAGGAAGGAGCAAGACCTTGGAGGGCCTTGAAGGCGAGGACAAAGATTTTGAATTCTGTCCTCTGAGAGATGGGGAGCCAGTGGAGCTGGGCGAGGGTGGAGGTGATGGGGTCACGGAGCCTAGTGCAGGAGAGGACACGAGCTGCGGAGTTCTGGATGATCTGCAGCTTGTGGAGGGTAGAGTTGGGAAGGCTAATAAGTAGGAAGTTGGCATAGTCGAGCCTAAATGTGATGCATGCGTGGATGAAGGTCTAATATAACTGTTGTGCAGAACTTCCTCAAAAGAGAATGCTTCCTATTCTTAGAAAATAGAAGCAAATTAGCAGCTCCTCCAATTGTCTTGTCCTGGTGAGTAAATGCATTGCCCAGTGCAATACTAAGGAGTTAATCTCTGGCAGTGAAGTTGTTGAGGATACTACGATTAACCTCATTGCCAAGTTAGGTGAGAGCAACCAGTGCCCATGAAGCTGCACCCTGTAGAACAGGAATCAAACATCTTCAAGTGGAAATAATATACAAATGATTCCATGTATATATAAATAACTATGTACACTAATAATTATACACATTAATCTCAAAAATGTCTACAACAACAACTTGTATATATATTGCACCCTTCATGCAGGATAGCATCTTAGGGCGCCATACAGTGGTGATTTGATACCAAGCAAGGGAGAAGGTATCATAGACACAGTTGAAGAGGTAGGTCTTCAGGTTAGATTTATAAACAAATAAAGATGCAACCAGGGAGAACCGGGTGGTTCTGTGAAAACACAGCAGTTGGATTCAGAAGGTTTGAATTGTGCTAGTCTTTCTTTCTTCATTTGAAACTTTGCAATATTTAGACTTCCATGTTAGAAAGTAGCTGCAGTCACCGAAAGGTTAATGTTTGTCACCCAGGTATATGTTGCCATAGGCACTTATTCAGCAGCTATTTTTATTCCAATCCTGCCGATTCTGTGCTTAACATTGTTAAATGTAGCTAGCAAGCACCCAATCTGTTCAAGTGTACAACGGGAATTGAAATATCTGAACTGGACGGTTATTCATGTACAACCAATTAAAACTCTAAAAGGCAAGTGAAAGATTTCTCCCAACCATAATCTATGCTTTCAAAATGGTATTCATGAACACAACCTTGTGCCAAAGCTGGAAGTCTCTCTTCAAATTCTAGACTGTTAAATAGTGTTTAAGATCTCTGATTACCATAATGAAATCTTCTTAAATTACTTGCTGGAATGGATCCTGTTCTCCTTGCATAGTAACACATAAATAAAGCATTCATATGAATTATCACTTTACCATTGAGTACACATGAATTGAAATGTAAATTTATATTTAGCTTTGCCAGCCAGGTATTTAAATTAAAATTCTGTGATGTATTCTTTTTAGTTTCTTTTTTCTTATATGAATGGCTAGTCACCTCATAACATGCTGTAAGACTAACAATTTGAGGGATTCAACTAGCCTAGGCATTTAACTTTCCACACAATTCTTTCAGTATATTTATCCAGGACCAAGGTTTTAAGAAGATAGCCTAAAAAAGCAGCTGGCCATAAGATCAAGCAACTGAATAACAGCTGTTTTGCATTGCAAAATACCAAGTCAACTTTTCTTGAAAGGTTAATCATTTTTAAATTGCTGTTTAATTCTCTACGGAAGTGTTAATGCCTCTTAACCGCTTTCCTCCATTGACTAGTGGCTGCCCAGTGTAATCATGGTTTCTTTGCTCCACCTGCAAGCTGGCTTATGTCTCATTATAAATCCAAATCCCACCAGCATATGATGGCTGAGAGGCAGAGAGATGGAGAGGCAGCACCTGCTCTTTGCCTTTGCCTGAAAAGTGCAGGAAGGCACAATGACATGAATAATTTTGCTTCCTTTATTCTAATCAAGTTGTAATATATTATGGTATAATAGGTATACATTATACATGCACCTTCCAGTGAATTGGGTAAGTCAAGTCACCTCTACCACGCTGCATTGAGTTGCCTTTTCTGGTCTCCAAATTAATCTCTTGCTTAAATGTGATTTCAGAGCCATTTTAACCATGCACTCCCAGGGTTGTGCCAGGGCCTGAGCATCCACTCCCAGCTTATCTCTAGGGGTGGGGGCAGGAGTGAAGTAATATATGCACTGTTTCTCATAGGAATCCTTAATAAGTAAACAGAGTGGGGGACTCTTGAGTAACCACAGCACATCATGGGTACAGTGTCCTTATTAGGGAATTATATATAATAACTGTAAATACTTTTACTTGAAAGAACCCTGTCAAATTCCTTTTCTTAAAATTGCAAAACCACAGGACATATGCTATACATTTGAATTATCATTACAAAGTAAATATTTATGGTCTATCAATGGAGAAACAGTTCTCAGATGTCTATCGACAATTATGGGATAGGGTATAATTCCATTGTGAGATCTGCAAACATGTTTTCCATTTCAAAATGTTCCACAGGCAACAACAACAATTTGCATTTATATAGTGCCTTTCACGCACAGCAGCATCTCGGAGTGCTTGAGAGTGGCAGAGCTTGTCGCCAAGCTGGGGGAGGGGGGAGGAGGTGACCAAAAGCATGGTCAAAGAGGAAGGTCTTTGGTTGTGCTTTACAAGAGGGGAAGGAGGGGGCAAGGCGGAGGGATTTGGGGAGAGAGTTCAAAAGCTTTGGGGCATAGTGGCTGAAAATGTGGCCACCAATGGTGGAGCGGAAGGGAGGAGGGATAAGTAGAGCCAGCCGAACGGATGCAGCAGCCAGTGGAAAGGGGGTGAAAGCAGATCAGCAAGATAGGGAGGTAGAGTGTGAGGAGATTTGTAGATGAGTGATAGGATTTTGAAATCAATCCATTCTGTCATAGGGAGCTTGTGAAGCCTGGCAATGACTGGTATGATGGTGACAGAGTTTAGTGTGGGTGACACTACAGGTTGCTGAGCTTTGAATCAATTGTAGTTTGTGGATAGTGGAACTACAGTGAGGAAGGCATTTGAGTAGTCTAGGCAGGAGGTGACAAAGGTGTGGACAAAGGCAGTACTCTGGCTCACCAAGCCTTGGCTCTTGCCAGCCTCCAGAATTAGGTAAGAACATTCCATTCCAGACACAAAAATTTCCAACTGTACGTGGTATACCAAAGGCACGGTCAAAGAGGAAGGTCTTGAGACAACTCTTGAAGGAGGCAAGAGAGGGGAAATAGTGGAGAGGATCTGGGATGGAGTTCCAGAGAGTGAGTGCGGGAAGGCTGAAGGCCCGACCACCAATGGTGCGGCTGGCAATGAGGGGAACATGGAGCAGGCCAGTGCCCGCGAGAGAGAAGGTTGGTAAGTAAGTCTCAGAGGTAGGGAGGAGCAAAACCGTGGAGGGCTTTGAAAGTAAGAACGAGAATCTTAAATTTGATCCTCTGGGGAATAGGGAGCTAGTGGAGCTGGGCTTGGTGTAGAAGAAAGACATAAGCTACAGAATTCTGAATAATCTGGAGGGTTTGTGGAGGGAAGAGTTTGGAAGTCGGTGAGCAGGGAGTTAGTATAGTGAAGCCTGGATATGATGAACAACACGGATTCCTGAGAAACTCTGCAAGTCATTAGCCTCTCCGTGGAACTATTTCTATTTATTATCAACTTTCTAAAACAGCTTTCAATCCAGGTAGATAATTTGCCTTTAGCTTCTCCCATCTGAGATTTCATCAAATTATTTCTGAAAATCTAAGTAAATGATATACACTGGGCAACTCTAATCATCAGTTTAGGGACCATATCAAAAATTCAAGCGAATTTGTTAATTAATATCCTTTCATTAAAAAAAAATGTTCTCTTCTTATAGTTTATTGCTGTGTGCAAACTGGCTGTTGCATTCACCCACAGAATTACAGTTACTTCCTTTTACAATATATCATGTGAAGCATTTTCTAGACATCCCCCTAGCATGAAAGCCGCTATATCAAATGCTTGGGTCATTATTATGATCATTTTTATGTTCTCTTTGTTTGAGCACCACTGGCATGTCATGTGATGCTCTGTTGCACCTAGAGGTAATGCATATACACTCTATTCTAAATCATAGAAACTACACTGAGAAGGCCCCTGTGGCAGAGTGCAGTTTCAGCTTGAAACATCAATAAATACTGCTAGGCTTCAAAATAGAAAAACAGTGAATGTGAAGAGTCAGTCAGATTCCTTGCTGCCCAAGACCAGAGCAAATAACTATTCCAACCAGCCCGGCCTTAGGAGAATTGCCTACACGGAAACTGCATTCAATAATAATAATCCTTGCATTTTATATAGTGCCTTATCACATCTTCGCGACGTCTCAAAGTGCTTCACAGAATATACTGTAAAGTGAATTGATCATATATTTTTGTGGGCGAAACACTGCAGCCAATTGCACCCAGCAGTGCCCCACAAACAGTCGTGGATTGAGTGACCAAATTATTATTTTTTTTTAGGGTATTATTACCACCGGAAAAGTGATCCGCCAATTTACTAGCAACCGGGTTCCTACTTACTGCCAGGTAAACAGAGGCATGTGGAATAAGGAAACTTGCCCAAAGTTTCGCTCTTGTTTGCGAGACAAGTGCTACAGACACTGAGCTACAGGACTCCATTAATATAAGATAGGCATGCATCCCTCTGCTGTCTAAGGAGTCTCGCATGTTTCAATTGTGACTTTAGATTTGCACTTTCTCAAGTGACCAAATAGCTCAAAGCAATGCTTCTTGTGGGTTAGGAACAGGTGTAATGTCACTGTCGCTCTCAGTGAATCAACATCTGTTGTTCAGGCCAACAATACCCAAGATAAAATTAGCATTCATTTATTATTAATAATAATAAACCTTGCTTTTGACATAGCGACTTATCACATTGTTGAGATGTCTCAAAATGCTTCACAAGGCTTATTGGGAAGAGCAGTGACTGCATATTTATGGGCTTATGTGATAGACAATTTGCACACAGCAATGTCTCACAAACAGCCATGAAATGAATGATCAATTTAGCTGGGGGATTGAGGCCAGGACATTGGTAGAGACTTCCTTCTCTTCAGGAATAGTGTTGTGGGATCTTTAATGTCCACCTTAACAGGTAAACTCAGTTTAACATCTCAGCCGAAGGATGGTACCTCCAATAATGCAGCGCTTCCCTAATATTGGGTGTCAGCTGAGACTGTGAATTCACAGCATCAATGTAGCCAGGCTGGCACTTCATGGCTGTTTGTTGAACATTACTGTATGCAAATTTACTGCCATTATTCAACAACAAAATCATTACACTTTGCAGTAAAATCCAAAGTCAATAAAAAAAAAGTCAAGCATTTCGCCTTGTCTCATATCCCAAACAGATAAACAATTGAACTGACAAGAAAAATGGAATTTCTTGGGATATACATTTTAATATGGAATAGTGGATATCCAAAACTCCCATTTTTAGGGCCTGAATCCTTGCTTGACGGTATATTTACTGTCACAGTGAGATTAGAATTGAAAGAATCTCTCTTAAGGTGACAGACCCATAGTTGGTCACTTTGATCAATTTTCTGACCAGCTGTGAATAGACAGAGCATCTGCACCAAGTCTAATCAATTTAGCACTGACTGGAGAATCATTTGCTCAGTGATTCATAGATAAAGTGTTGAAGGGATTAGGAGAATGAAATTTCTGTCTTCCCCCAGTGTTTTATTAATGTAGCTTTTGGTTTGCATTCTTTAAACCTGTTCACTTTATCTTTCTGTTTCCCTATGGGAGGTTGCAACATTTCTGCTTAATATGACAGAACAAGCTGCTTCCTGCTGCTGATATGGTATTTGTTGAGACATTAATAAAGGGCAACATAAATTACAATATCTGTTACATGAAAACCCTTCAGGCACTGACCTTAGCAGCACTGTTTATATTCTATAACTATTTTGTATGTACACAAAGTGCTGAAATAGAAAATTATCCAGTAGAGTGATACAGAATTATGCACCACTGAAGTATTAATTTAATTTTAAATTACTTCCAACCCACACTCATGTCATCCATGCTGTTATTCACACTTTCCCCAATAAGTTCAGGGATCCATGATAGCCCCTTGTGTCTAGGAGAGAGGGAAGTCAAGTGGATTACTGTGTTTATGTATTTATTTCTCAATAGTAGCACACAATGCACTGGTAAATACTGTTCAGTGGTACAGCAACTTGAATGGAATCCTGTTCTTTAAGTGTTCAGTTTCTATTGCTGTTTAACAGTATTGCGTTTATTGAAGTGTCTCACGTCACCTCATAATTCAAAAGGCTTGCATTGAGCAGGAAATATTGAAGGGTGTTTTCTTTATTTATTCAGAGTAGAATTTTGATATTCTAAAAAATATTCAAAAAGAAAAAGGAAATGTTCCAAGGCACAAGGTGGTGGAAATATTTTCTTCTTTCCAGCTGAGAGGCAGGAAACAGGGCTGCTTCCTCATTAAATCCTCAGTCTTGCTGAGCACATGCTATTTTTGACTGTACCCACTTGTCACATTGCCAGTCAAAGTTTGCAAATCTGTCGTTCGTCGCTCCTTACATTTTAATGACAGTTAAAGACGTTGCTGATTCTGCTGTCATAATAATAATCCTTGTATTTCACGTCGGGAGGACGCCCCAAGGCACTGGACAGAGTACAGCATTTCAGACCTGAGCTGGGGTTGGGGGGGAGAGGGGAGGTGAAGGGGGGTGCCGATGACATGGTCGAAGAAGAGGATCTTGAGGTGGGACTTTAAGGAGGGGGCAAGGCGCAGCAATTGGGGAATGGAAATCCAGAGGTTGGGGGCAGAGTGGCTGAAGGCTCTCCCGCCAATGGTGGGGCGGGGGACGTGGAGCAGGCCAGAGCCGGCTGAGCGGAGGGAACGGGTGGGTTGGTAAGGGGTTAGGAGGTCGCAGAGGTAGGGTGGTGCAAGGCCATGGAGGGCTTTGTATGTGAAGACCAGGATCTTGAACTGGATCCTCTGAAGGATAGAGAGCCAGTGGAGTTGGGCGAGAATGGGGGAGATGGGGTCATAGTGTTAGGTGCGGGAGAGGACACCGGCTGCAGAGTTCTTGATTATCTGCAGCCTGTGGAGGGAGGAGTTGGGAAGGCCGAGAAGTAGGGCGTTTCCATAGTTGGGCCTGGAGGTGATGAAGGCATGAACAAGAGTTTCAGGGCCTGAGGGGTGAGGTAGTGGCGGAGTCGGGCAATGTTACGGAGGTGAGAGAAGGCAGAGCGGGTCATGGATTGAATGTGGGGGAGAAAACAGAGTAGAGGATCGAACAAGACACCTAGGTTCCTGACTGGCTCGGTGAGTTGTAGTGTGCAACCATGGAGGTTGATGCTACCAGAGCCTGAGGTGCAGAGGCGCTGGCGTGAGCCAATCAGGAGGGCCTCAGTCTTGTTCACATTCAACTGTAGGAAGTGTGCCCTCATTTGCCCAGGACTTGATGTCCGACCGGCAGTCTGTCAGGACAGCAGTGGTCCTGGAGTTGAGGGTGGAGGCAGAATATACTGTAAAGTGAATAGTTATATAGACACTGTCATAGATTTTCTGTTAGAGTTTGGATTATAATAATAATTATAATCCTTTTATTTGATATAGTGCCTTATCACTGAGCACTTCACTTAATATATTGTAAAGTGAATTGAATGTATCTTTTGTGGTGAAACGCAGCAGCCAATTGCGCACAGCAGTGTTCCACAAACAGCCATGGATTGAAGTGACCAATTTATTATTATTTTTGAAGGAATTATTCCTCTGGAAAAGCAATCTGTTCCTGAAGCAGTTATGACTGCAGTACTGAGGAGTAACAACTGGGTTCCTACTTACTGCTAGGTAAACAGAGGCATCCAGAGTAAGAAAACTTGCCTGATGTTTCGCCCTGCCCAGGAATCAAACCCAGCTCTCACTTGTGAGGCAAGTGCTCTAACCACTGAGCTACAGGACTCCTCAGTCCTGCAGTCATCCCTGCTTCAGGAACATGAAACTCGGATTATTGATATTTAGTGAAATACGGAGACATATTCCTAGTAGGTTTGCTTTATTTTTCTTAGCATGCAAATTTAAATAAGGTTCATATCATCCAGAGTTTGTATGATATCAACCGGAACTGGCTGATTCTTTTCATGACCTGTGGAAAATCACCTGGATACCCCAGCTGAAAATGTCAGGTGTCAGGCTGGCTTAGTTGGTATCACATTTGCTTCTGAGTCAGAAGGTTATACGTTCAAGCCTCCCATCAGGACTTTAAGCTCACAAACTAGGCTGGCATTCCATTGCAATGTTGGGGGAGCACTGCTTCATCAAAGCTGCTGTCGTTCAAATGGAGACTTTAAACCGAGGCCCAGTCTGTCTGTTCAGGTGGATGTGAAAGATCCCATGGCACTATTCAAAAACAGAAGGGAGTTTCTCCTCACGGCAAACAATCCCCCAGATAAAATTGGTCATTCACTTTGTGGCTATTTGTGGGATACTGCTGTGTGCAAATTGGCTGATGTGTTCATCTACAAAACACACAGTCACTGCACTTTACAATAAATCCTGCTTTCAGAAATCCCCTGATGTGAAAGGTGCTATAACAAATACAATATTATTATAAAAACAACTTGCAAATTAAGATTGAATTTAAGAATAATACCAAACTTTTAAAAATTAAGGCTGTGATCATAAGAAATTTCATGTCTTAGAAGAGGGGACAACTCCCTGGTTGATTTCCCCTCTCTATTCTGGGACATTGATCAGTAAAATTGTTTATTGTCTGAGCAAGTCTCTCCAGAGCTTTCTGTTGCATGTAGAAAACTATCAAAATGGTTAAAATATTCTGAAGGCAGAAAAAGTTGTTTTAGAACAAATTGGCTGACATGTTCCCCTCAAAATACATGGCACTAACGTTACATTAAATCCTGTGAAGCTCTTAGAGACATCCTCCCGATGTGAAAAGCACTATATTGAATGCAAGGGTTATTATTAATGAATCCATGAATCCAGGAACTAGAATACATTCTATACATTCTCATGTTTCATGAACAAAGCAACAACACAATGAGATAAATCTTGAGCAGGGAGCCCAGCAGCATGAGGAGGGAACTGAGTGAGGTAGAACAGAGTGAGAATTCTTCATTAAGGAATGGCAGACATACTGAATGGATACTTTGCATCTGTCTTCACAAAAGAAGAGGATGCAGCCAATGTCACAGTATTGGAGGAGAGAGTAGAGAAATTGGATAAGATAAGAATAAACCGAGAGGAGGTACTAAAAGGGTTATCGGTGCTCAAGGTAGATAAGTCACCCGGTCCGGACGGGATGCATCCTATGTTACTGAGAGAAGTAAGGGTAGAAATAATGGAGGCTCTGGCCACAATCTTTCAATCCTCCTTAGACACAGGGGTGGTGCAGAGGACTGGAGGGTTGGAAATGTTACTCCCCTGTACAAAAAGGGGCGGAAGGATAAATGTGGGAACTGTAGGCCAGTCAGCCTAACGTCAGTATTGGGGAAAATTAAGTGGAGACTATAAGTTGAGTGGCCATTTATCTGAGACTAAGGCCACTTAAGTGGAGACCTGGGAGAAAATAAATTTTCATTTAGAAAAATATGAGTTAATAGAGGACAGCCAACACTGACTTGTTAAAGGAAAATCATGTCTAACAAATCTGACAGGCTTTTTTGATGAAGTAACGGAGAGGGTGGATGAAGTTAGTGCAGTTGATGTAGTTTATATGAATTTTCAAAAGACGCTTGATAAAGTACCACATAAGATAATTGTAAGCAAAATAGAAGCCCACGATATTAAAGAGACAGAGGCAGCATGGATACAGAACTGACTGGAAGACAGAAAGCAGAGAGTGGTGGTGAACAGTTGTTTTTCTGATTGGAGGGAAGTGTGCAGCGGTGTCCCCGAGGGGTCAGTATTGGGACTACTGCTGTTTTTGATCTATATAAATGACCTGGAGTTGGGTATAAGGAATACAATTTCCACATTTGCAGATGATACTAAGCTAGGAAAAGTAGTAAACAGTGAGGAGGATAGTAACAGATTACAAGAGAACATAGACAGACTGATAGAATGGGCAGATATGTGGCAGATGAAGTTTAATGTGGATAAATACGAAGTATTGTATTTTGGGAAAGGAAATATAAGCTGATGGTACAATCTTAAAGGGGGTGAAGGAACAGAGAAACCTGGGGGTTCATATAAATAAATCTTTCAAGTTGGCAGGAGAGGTAGATGAAGCTGTTAAAAAAGCATATGGGATACTAGGCTTTATAAATAGGGCATAGAATACAAAAATCAGGAAGTTATAATGACTCTGTACAAAACACTGGTTAGGCCTCAGCTAGAGTACTGTGTTCAGTTCTGGGCATCACACTTTAGGAAGGATGTCAAGGCATTGGAGGGGGTACAAAGGAGATTTACCAGGATGGAACCAGGAATGAGGACTTCAGTTATGAGGGGATGCTGGAGAAACTAGGATTATTCTCCTTGGAGCAGAGAAGGTTAAGAGGAGGCTTAATAGAAGCTTTCAAAATTATGAGCGAATTTGATAGGGTGAGCAAGGAGAAATTATTTCCACTGGTGTGTGGGTCGGTAACCCGAGGACATCAATTTAAAATAGTTGTTAAATAATAATAATAATATAGCACCTTGTCACTTCTTCGAGATGTCTCAAAGCACTTTGCAGAATATGCTGTAAAGTCAATTGACTGTATTTTGTGGGCAAAATGCGGCAGCCAATTGTGCACAACAGCATCCCACAAACAGTCGTGGATTGAAGTAACCAATTTATTTTAAGGAATTAATATCCCTGGAAAAGTGATCCGCCAATCAACTAACAACAGGGTTCCTGCTTACTGCTAGGTAAACAGAGTTATGTGGAGTAAGGAAACTTGCCCAACATTTTGCCCTGCTGGGAATCGAACCCAGGTCTCTTGCTTGTGAGGCGAGTGCTTTAGCCACTGAGCTACAGGACTCCACAAAAGAAACAGAGGGGAGGTGAGGATCATTTTTTTATCACACAGCGAGTGTTCGGATCTGGAATTTATTGTCTGAAAGTGTGGTGGAACCCAATTAGATAACAACTTTTAAGAGAGAAGTAGATAATTATTTGGGGAACACAAGTTTGCAGGGTTAAGGGGAGATTGCGGGGGAGTGAGATTGACTTGGATAGCTCTTTTCAAAGAGCCGACACAGACAAGATGGGCCAAATTGACTCCTTCTGTGCTGTATAGTCCTATGATTCTATGAACTTGGTCATTCAATTTACAATTGGTTGTGGGACACTGTTGTGTGAAATTGGCTGCTGTGTTTTGCCCACAAAATATACAGTCAATTCACTTTACAGTATATTCTGTGAAGCGCTTTGAGACATCTCAAAGACGTGATAAGGTGCTATATCAAATGCTAGGATTATTATTATGGTTCCACAAGCATCAGTTAGCTTCTGATACCTTATTCAAGTGATTTGGCTCAGTTTCACCTACAAAATACAGGCAATCACTTTACAGTGTTTTCTGTGAAGCACTTTGAGATGTCTCAACAATAGGATTGATTTGGATAGCTCTTTTCAAAGAGTTGGCACAGACTACAAAACGTCCGCTCCCTCTGTAACAAGGCCCTGGTCATCAACGATCTCATCCTTAATGAGAGTGTTGACATCATGGCCTTAACAGAAACCTGGCTCACCCCAGGCGACACCTTCGCCCTCAAGGAGGCCACACCACCCGGCTACACCGCCCACCACATCCCTCGCCCCAACTCCCTTGTCTCAAGGACACCACGTGCCCTATCCCCCTACTCCTCTGGCTCTTTCCCCTCGTTCGAGCACCTCACCCTCTCCCACCCCTCCCTCCTCTCACTCAAAACCCTCCTCCTCTACCGGACCCCAAAACCTCTCCCACCTTCATCTCCGATATTTCGACACTTCTTACATCTCTCTGCCTCTGTTCTGATCGCCTCATCATCCTGGGCGACTACAACCTGCAATTCACCCCCTCCTGCTCCATCTCCTCAGACTTCTCTTCCCTGCTCTCCTCGCTCAACCTCTCCCTCCACATCAACTCCCCCACTCACAGTCGCGGCCACCCACTCGACTTGGTGATCACCCGGGGCCTCAATGTCACTATCACCGACAAGGCCGTCTCCGATCACCACTTCATCTCCTTCACCACCTCCACCCCCTCCCCACCTCCACCAGAACCACCACCATCTTTTACCGCCCCTGGAAGAAGTTACCCTCACAATCCCTAACCGCTGCCTTGGAGTCCTCTGAACTCCTCTCCCTCTGGCCTTCAACCCTCACTGACTCTCTTCTCCTCTCACCCTCCTCCACAACACCCTCTCCTCCACACTCGACACTCTTGCCCCCATCACCTCCTGTACTGTCTCCTACTCTCGCTCCTCCCCCTGGTTCACCACCCACCTCCGCTCACTGAAGAGCCAGGTGCGGGCCACTGAAAGCACCTGCATCAAATCTGGCCTAACGGCCCACCGACAAATCTGGCTGGATCTCCTCAAAATCTACCGCTCCACTCTAGCCTCGGCCAAGTTGTCCTTCTACTCCAGGATAATCCTGGAGGTGAAGAACAACTCCAGGCTTCTGTTTTCTACCACATCCTGACTCCTCCGTCCCCCCCGCCACCCGCGCAGGTCATCTCCTCCAACCTTCACTGTGAGGAGATGCTGGATTTCCTTCAATCCAAAATCAAGGGAATCCACTCCGCGGTCACTTCCTTAACTCCCAGCTCCACCTCCTTGCCCCACATATCACAGACATCGTCAACCTGTCCCTCTCCTCTGGCTCTGTTCCCATTCCCTTAAAAACTGCCACCATCACTCCCACCTTGAAAAAACCCTCCTTTGATGCGTCGCAGCTATCAAGCTACCGGCCCATCTCCAACCTCCCCTTCCTGTCCAAGGTCCTTGAACGAGTTGTCGCCTCCCAGTTGCGCTCTTTCCTCTCCACCCATTGATTATTCGAACCCCTTCAGTCGGGTTTCCGTGCTGCCCATAGCACAGAAACTGCCCTGGCTTTACCTCCAGCCCCCACACTGTCTCGTGCGGTGTCACTCAGGGCTCTGTCCTCGGTCCCCTCCTCTTCACCCTCTATATGCTCCCCCTTGGTGACATCATCCGCAGACATGGGGTTAACTTCCACATGTATGCGGATGACACCCAACTCTACCTTTCCTCCTCTACCCTCAACTCCACGACCCCCGATGTCCTGACAGCTGCCTGTCCGACATCGAGTCCTGGACGAGAGACAACTTTCTTCAGCTCAACGTGCGCAAAACTGAGGCCCTCCTGATTGGCTCTCGTCAGCGCCTCCGCACCTCAGGCGCTGACAGCATCAGCATCCAAGGCTGCACTCTCCACCTCTCAAAGCCAATCAGGAACCTCGGTGTTCTGTTCGACCCTGAGCTGTCCTTTCTCCCCCATATCCGCACCACAACTGGCACCGCCTTCCATCACCTCCGGAATGTCGCCAGACTACGGCACTACCTCACCCCTCACGCTGCTGAAACTCTGGTCCACGCCTTTATCACCTCAAGGCTGGACTATGGGAACTCTCTCCTCGCCGGCCTTCCCGCCACCTCCCTCCACAAGCTGCAGGTCATTCAGAACTCTGCAGCTCGTGTACTGTCCCGCACCAGGCTTCGCGACCACATCACTCCCACCCTCGCTCGCCTCCACTGGCTCCCCATCCCCCAGAGGATCGAATTCAAGATCCTCATCCTCACCTACAAGGCCATTCACGGCCTTGCTCCCTCCTAACTCTCCAACCTACTATCCCCCTACTTACCTGCCCGTACCCTCCGTTCCTCTGGCTCCAGTCTGCTCCACATCCCCCACCCCACCATCATTGCTGGGCCTTCAGCCTCTCAGCCCCGAGGCTCTGGAACTCTATCCCCCAGTGCCTTCGCCTTGCTTCCTCCCTTTCCTCCTTCAAGGCCGGTCTCAAGACCTTTCTTTTTGACTGTGCCTTCAGCTCCCCTCTCAACTCTCTACCCCCTACTCGCTCCCCCTTCCCCTCCTCACCATTTCCCCCCTGCTCGGGTCCTGACCCAACTGTACAGTGCCTTGGGACGTTCTCCCGACGTGAAAGGCGCTCTATAAATGGAATCTTGATGTTGTTGTTGTTGAAAGTCATTTACAAAATACCTGAATAAATCCATAGATGTATTAAGCATCCACTTTGTGAGTATATTTTGAAGCCTGACAAATATGACATATTGATATTGGTGCTCGATTATTCTTCCAGATATTTTTAATGAGTTAAGCATATAACAAATATATCTACCCCTGGCACGTCTATTCTCCAGTGATGCCATCTCTCACTTTGATGAACATGCAACTCAACATTTTATTTTTAAACACAGAGAGGTTACACAGTGAAAGAAAAAGATAGAACATACACATGCAAAGGATACATTATTAAACTGTTCTGGGATTTGTCAGCCTCTTGCTGTTCAGATGAATAATAAAAACACACGTTAATGGGCTGAGATTTCATCATAAAGAATTTCAACCAAGACTAAGGCCACTTTTGTTCACACTCAAACTGAAAACATCATTATTTTACCTTACTGTGACGAGTTTTTTTTGCATTAAATAAAAAACCTTTGAAAGAATCAGAATATTTGTGATTTATTCGCAGACAAAACCCACTTTAAGCTGAAAGCACTGTTAAGCAGAATGAACTATGGTCATGCAAAGCTCTGGCAAAGTGAGGACTGCTTATTGAGTGGAGTTGACAACAGCTCCTAGAAAACTGTTGAGATTATTAAATTATTAATGTTTTGAACTCAAACGAATAGTGAACACTGGCTTGTAAACTAACCTACATTATTAGTTAAAATAATTACATTTTTCCCATGATCCATTATTAACAAAGTATCAAAATAACAAAACATTTGTGTTGCTTTCCAATATGTATATTTTTTGTTGATACTTCGTTCTTTCAAAAAAAAACACATCTTACAAAAGAAATAAACAAAGCACCACATAAAGTGCAAGTAAGCATTGATCTCAACTTTGCCAGAGTTGCATGGAAAAAGTACTGGTGAAATTGAAGTGACATTTTTATTCATCTCAGGAAGACTATTGGATATATTTCTATTTCCCCATATTAATGTCATCCATCATCTATCATTCAATAAACTGACACATTTACTACAGTACTGTACTCTAGACAATATCCCCACCGTGGATTCAGCGAACTTGCTTTGGGAGGGGTGGGGAGAGGAGGACCATCCAGCATTCATATTCCTGATCGCTATCGCTAGTGATTCCCCTAATGGAAAGTATAAGTGTGTGGGCATTGGGTGAAAACAGAATAACACTAAGCAATAACTTTTCCATGAGAAAAAGTACCGCACCAGCTACAAAATGGCCTGCAGCAAGTCACGTGTTTTGCATTTTTATTTTAGTCTAGTTAATTTAGCTACACAAGCAGTGGAAAAATTGCCAGGCAGTGCTCTCAATGGCAAAGTATGAGGGTTTAGCTGGTTAAACGCCAGCAGTACCACAATGCACACACTGGGGTGAGACCCAAGACTTGGCTCTCACCACCCTGTGGCCTAATACTCTCTGGATTAGGTAAGTAAGTTGTGTGTCTCCATTGAGAGAGTGCACTTTCATTCTAGACGCAGGAGAATTTCCATGTGTATGCCTTGCAGAACTCTCAGTGTGGTTTGGATATTCATAAGCAGAGTGTTTGGTTTCCACATCTGTCAGATATAACCCTTAGTTATAACACTTAATTCTCTTACAGAACTCGTAGTTATATTGCCTCCTAAATGAAAAATATAAAATCAAATATTCTCACATTCCAATGGAGTAAATTAGATGTAAAATAATCACTTGTACAACATCTATTTAGAGTCACAAAGTAATTGCCTTGCACTTTTGTGTGTCCATTTTGTTTTAGAATAGCTATGTAGTGTGTAATTGGTGTGTAAAATGGATTTTGACAATCTGTGGGCCTTTGTGTGTTTCCTGTGCTATTTTCGTTTGATGAAATGCTAGTTTTCCAAGTAGCATTGGCTCTTAGCTCTTCTGCCATCAGATCCATCCACTTAATTGTCAATTATATTCTCCAGTGTAATAATTCCCCACCATCATCTCTAAATTAATAGCTGTGGGCGTTCTGTTTCAGATTATCTTCACCTCATTAATTTGCAGCAAGCTTTCCCTTCTGATTTCAAGTCAAGAGATTCACCTTATCATCACAGAATGTCACGCCCTTATATTTTCAGACCACAATATTCCCCCATTTAATTGTGTATTGTTGCTGCTCAACATATTTGAGGAATTCAACATCATTCATTGTTCAACAAGAATCTAATGTGTTTCCTGGGGTCTTTGGGAAGATTATCAACTGCTGTACCAGCATCTTTAGAGCATAACTAACAGAAACCTCTTGTTTTGTTTGCAAATCCACTTTCCTGCATTCAAATTATCCTCCTCTCTGATTCACTTAGCCTTTGACATTTGAAATCAAGTTCTTGTTCCTTATGAGTTGTCATTTTGTTGTAAGATATCACTGTAACATTGGCTCCTGTCAATCTTCTAGTTAATGGGTGAATGCACAGACTGATCATGAAGCTAATGTACCCCAACAACTTCTGTAAGAAAGATAGCCACACATTATCATCAACTTGTTTATTTTGGAACCAACTGTTATTTAGGCTCACTAGTTCAGCTTTCCCTCTACACAACAACGTCACCCACCTCCACCACTACCTCTCATCCCTTCATCACATCCAGTTCTTGGGAAAAATAACAGAACGTCTGGGCGGAGAATTCAGCAAAGATTTATCCTTTGTACCCTTGCTTGTGGAGGAAAATCTGTCTAAGTCTAAGACAGGGCAAGGAAATTCCAAGAGTGCTAGATTCCAATGGCCTAATTCGCTGAACTCCCCAGTACCTCCCTACATAAGCTACAGACGATCCAGAACTGTGCCACCCATGCCCCCACCCCTCACCAACTCCCCCGACACAAACACCAGGCTTAGCTCCACTGAGAATCTTGTAGAAGCGAATAATGCAGCACCCAGTGAAATATAGATTTATAAGAGGGATTCAGCGTGACTTTATTGAAGGGAATGGGTATGTGGCAAATCAGGGAGAAATAACAGGACATCTGGATGGAGAAATCAGCAAAAATGTATCCTTCATATATACACTTGCTTGTAGAGAAAACTTTGTCTAAGTTGCAGTGGAATGTCTAAGACAAGGAAAAGGAAATTCCAAGAATGCTAGATTTTAGCAACATTTTTGACATCGTGTTGCTACAAAGGAAATTGGTCCACACAGTTAAAAGACAGCATTTAAGACAGCAGTTAAAGTGGATTGCAATTGGCTAGATGATAAGAATCAACAGCACATGAAGCAGCATCAGCATGGAAGGAAGCAACTTGCTGGATTCCTCAGGGACGAGTGCTATGGCCAAAGCTATTATCTTACAAAATGCTTTACCCTCCATGTCTTCTTCTCTTTGCTGACTTTTGGAAAAAGCAGTGAGCAATTTTGAAAAAATTTTAAAACTGTTTTGATCTTAGCAAATTTAATTCCAGAATTATCACAGATACAGTATACAAATGTAGCACATTACACCCAGATGTTTAATATGATCCAAAAATCCAGAACGAGGATAGGGCTCAATCTCTGATGAGGGAAAGTGAACAGACATTTAATTATTTTTTACAGACAATGGTAAAAAGACAGGACAGCATTGGAAAGCATCAGAATTAAACTATGACAGCAAATTCAGGAGGGAACTAGATAGCAATTTGGTGAAGAAATTAATTTAGAAGCATGAGATACAGAATAGAGTGGGTGATTTTTTAAAGTTTAGGTTTTTACATTAAAACTAGCCAGATGAACTGCAGTGATCTTTTGTAGTTCTGTGCAATCCTATTTTTCCAAGTCGGACAAATGAATGCATAAATTATTAAGTGTTGTGCCCTAGGATCCATGGGAACATCTGGTCTGTGATATTTGGCAGCCTTTTTGTGGTTCCATTTACAACAGTAATGAACTACTCTGGACCCTCTGATTGATAGTCTTTGGCATATTATTGTTCAAAGCTTGGTTTATATAATAACTGTATTAAAGTAGATGATGTCACCCCATACATCCTATAGGAAGGATTGTGGTATACACAGAGAGCTATAGTGAATAGCCAGTGAACATAACCATGTTTGTCATAAATCTAGGACAATCTAGGGCTAATGTGACCATATAATCGATTCAGTAAGTGGATATTGATCCAGGCTTAATTCTGGTTCAAGTATAGAATTACGGTGTACCAAAGCCACCATGTATCACTGACTTTTATCATGCTGAATTCCTAATACACAAATACATTTTCCCTACAGTCTTCATTTTTGAAACAAACTCTATACAACAAAAATTATAGTTAACCCATGCCACATTGCAAAGAGAAACAGAAGCTGATTTCTGATGTGCTGCCGCTTTGGTATAAAATGAAGTGCTTTCTGTTGTTTTCATCCAGATCGATTGCTGAGTGACTGATTAAATGGGCTGTGGCACAGAGACGTGCAAATTGGATACTTTCATCTGAAACTTATACAGTCCCCAATCCAAGCAGAACATGTATTGGCAAAGCAGTTATGTGTTTATCGCAAATCAACTGTACTTCAGCTGGCAACTGACCTTCCAACATCCCTCAGCTATGTTGCTGCGAAGAAGTGCTTGGATCTAAGAATTGCACATTTTATGCCCCTCCAGTGCTTTCTATTGTTTTGATCATTAAAAATATTCCCTTTCATATCTATTTTTGTTGCCACCATTATTTCTTCAGCAGAATAAGAAGTAGAATGGCTGAAGCCCAAATGTCTTTCTCGTCGGTACCTCCTTCCTATAGGATGTATGGGGTGACATCTTCTACTTTCTGGAAAGAATTGTCCTTGTAAATTCTCACCCTTAAAGCAACCCATCTTTAAAGGGATGGTGATGGTGAACTAATGATGTACAAGTCGTCCTATTAACGTGAAAAGCCGGCCGGTGAATGAGATCTGTCAGCGTGCAATGTAAAGGGTCCACATTGCAACCGTGTTATAAATGAATTTGTGAAGTGCAGTATAACAACTTCTTTGATAACGTATTACAAATCATTTTCCTGTTTTGATGTATAATACAAAGGTGTAATTATATAATTACGGTGGAGCGTCACTTTAATGCGATGTATGGCATCCATAAAATCCCAAACTACTACTGTGAGGAGTGATAGTGGGTTTGACTGCACTTGGTGTCACTGGTCCCCACACTCTCTGCAAAGAAAGGAAGGAAGGAGAGTTTAGTCAGAGTAGAGAAATCATTCTGAAAGTTATTAAACTGCATTTTAACCACTGTCAGATTATGTTCTTAAATATGGTTCCAACAGTCCAAAAAAAGAAAAGAACATTTGTGTGCTATCCAAATTTTATGACAAAATATAACAACTTAATATCTATTATGAATGATCTTTTAGAAGTCTGGAAAAAAAGGTTAATCTAGTAATAACATTAACAAATAAAGTCCCATTAAATACAGCAGGTTGCTTTCAGTCTTATTTGAGTATTTACTTTAGGCAGGCATTCACTGTAAGTAATAATATTACTGAATTATAGATATGCTTGAGACAGATTTTCTGTTGATGCAGGTTCAACACAGCATCACTATTTGCCACACCAAGTTATTGTTTATTGTAACTTAAACTGAAAATGCTGTTAATTTAATATAGAAAGCTCAGAAGACTGTGTATAATTACAATACATGTATTGTTTTCTAACATGTAAAAAATTAATAGACTGTAAAGTACTGAAGCAAGTCATTTGGCCCAACTAGTCCATGCCAGTGTTTATACTCCACGTGAGCCTCCATCCCTCCTAATTCCCTCTCTCTATTTACCTCCCATATGCCTCTCTTCTCCCTCATTGGTGCATTGAATTTCGTTTTAAATGCATTCATGTTTTCCACGTTAACTGCAGGTTCTGATAGTGAGTTCCTCATTCTCTCCACCCTCTGTGTTAAAAAATTGTTTAGATTTGAAAATTTAGATCTGCTGGTGGTCATCCTATATTTATGATGAGAGTTGAAGGTTAAAAATGATTAAGGTGAAAAATTAGATATGCATAACAATAATAACTTGCATTTATATAGTGCCCTTCACTCAGGGTAGTGTCTCAGAGTGGTGGACATTCACCAAGGGAGAAGGGAAAGTAACTATAGTCGCGGTCTAAGAGGTAGGGAGGGACAGGAATTTAAAGATGAAGACACACACATCACATTTATACAATGTGATAATTATTAGCAGTGCAAACTTATCACATGTTGCATTTTTCATTCCATTCATGTGAAATCCAGGAAATAAAAGACACTCCAAAGGATGCTTAATGCCATTTTGTACATCTGCGACCCAGGGCTCTCTCTGCCTCCTCTTCCTCCTTGAGTGGTTAGAGCACTCGCCTTGCAAGCGAGAGACTTGGGTTCTATTCCGGCAGGGTGAAATGTTGGCCAAGTTTCCTTACACCACACACCTCTGTTTACCTAGCAGTAAGTAGGAACCCAGTTGTTAGTTGATTGGCAGATCGCATTTCTGGGAATACCAATCCTTAAAAGAAGAAGAAGAATTTGGCCACTCAATTAATGACTGTGGGACACTGCTGTGCGCAATTGGCTGCCACGTTTCGCCAACAAATGCACAGTCAATTCACTTTACAATATATTCTGTAAAGCACTTTGAGACGGCTCAGCGCCTTGGGACATCCTCCCAACGTAAAAGGCATTATATATATGTAATTATGTTGATGTTGTTGTTGTTGTCTCAAAGACGTGAAAAGCGCTAAATTAAATGCAAGGATTATTATTATTTTATTATATGCTCCCTCTTGGTGGCATCATCAGTCCGGAATCTTGGCACCTTGTTTGACCCTCAACTATCCTTTCTACCCCACATCCATGCCATGAACCCCTCTGCCTTTCCCCACCTCCGCAAACTCGGCCGGCTCCGCCACTGCCTCACATTGCAGCCTCAGAGACCCTCATACATGCATTCATAACATCCAGGCTCAACTACACAAAGTCCCTGCTTGTCAGCCTCCCCAACTCCTCCCTCCAAAGGCTGCAGATCATCCAGAATTCTGCAGCCCGTGTCCTCTCCCACACCAGGCTCCCCGACCCTACCACCCCTATTCTCGCCCGACTCCACTGGCTTCCCATCACACACAGAATACATTTCAAGATCCTGGGTCTCACTTTCAAAGACCTCTTGGCCTTGCTTTCCCCCACCTCTACGACCTCCTAACCACCTACCAACCTGTCTGCACCCTCTGCTCAGCAGGCTCTGGCCTGCTTCACGTCCCCCACCTCGCTTGCCCACCATTGGCAAGCGGGCCTTCAACCTCTCTGCCCTTAACCCTGGAATTCCACCCTCTCCATACTCTTTGGCTCTTATCAACAACAACAACAACAACAAGATTCCATTTATAAAGCGCCTTTCACGTCAGGAGGACGTCCCAAGGCGCTGCACAGTTGGGTCATGACCCGAGCAGGGGGGAAATGGTCAGGGGAGGGGAGGGAAGGGAGGGAGCGAGGAGGGGGAAATGGTCAGGGTGAGGGGAGGGAAGGGAGGGAGCAAGGAGGGGGGAAATGGTCAGGGTGAGGGGAGGGAAGGGAGGGAGCGAAGAGGGGGAAGAGAGTCGAGAGGGGAGCTGAAGGCACGGTCAAAGAGAAAGGTTTTGAGACCGGCCTTGAAGGAGGAAAGGGAGGAAGCAAGGCGAAGGCACTGGGGGATGGAGTTCCAGAGCCTGGGGGCTGAGAGGCTGAAGGCCCGACCACCGATGGTAGGGCGGTTGGGGCGGGGGACGTGGAGCAGACCGGAGCCAGAGGAACGGAGGGTACGGGCAGGTAGGTAGGGGGATAGTAAGTTGGAGAGGTAGGAGGGAGCAAGGCCATGAATGGCCTTGTAGGTGAGGATGAGGATCTTGAAATCAACGTCTAAAATCATACGGTTCTCACCTCCTGCATCTACCCGACCTCCCCCTAAACCTCTCCGAACCCGTATGCAAACTAGGCATCAGGTTCGACCCACAATTATCCTTCCTTCCCCACATCCAGTCCCTCACCAGCACCGTTTTCGTCCACCTCCGACATATCGCCCGTCTCCGCCAATACCTCACTCCAAAAGCCGCTGAAACCCTGGTCCATGCCTTTGTCACCTCTCGGTTGGACTATTCAAATGCCCTCCTCGCCTGTCTCCCCTCCACTACCATCCATAAAATTCAGGACATACAAAACTCTACCGCCCGCATTCTTACCCGCACCAAACTCCGCTCCCCAAATACCCCAGTACTTGCCAGACTGCACTGGCTGCCTATCCCAGAGAGGAACGTCCAAGATCCTCACCTTTGTCTTCAAATCCCTCCACTCCTCTGCACCCCCCTACCTCTCTGACCTCTCTCCTCAAAACAGTGCCCGTTGCCTTCGTTCCACCGGGTCTGGCCTCCTCCTTGTCCCCCGAGTCCTCCGCTCCACCTTTGGTGGCCGTGCCTTCAGCCTCTATGCCCCGAGGCTCTGGAACTCTCTTCCTCATTCCCTTCACCTCGCCTCCTCTCTTCCTATTTTCAGGTCTCGGCTGAAGACCTTTCCTTTGGACCACGCCTTTGGTCACTTTCCTCCCCCTCCCCGGCCCCGGAATCCATCACTGTGAAGCGCTCTGAGACGCTGTCTGGCATAGAGGGCGCTACATAAATCCAAGTTGTTGTTATTGTTGTTGGAACTCCATCTCACAGTCCCTTCACCTAGCCCGCTCCCCTGCCTCCTTCAAGACCCATCTCAAGACCCTACTCTTCAACCGTGCCTTCGGTCACCCTCATTCACCCTCTGCCCTCCACCCTCCCTGATCCTGACCCTCAGCACAGGTCCAAAACACAAATTGTCCAGTGCCTTGGGACGTCCTCCACTAATAATAATAATAATAATCCTTGCATTTGATATAGCGCTTTTCACGTCGGGAGGACGTCCCAAAGCGCTTCACAGAATATACTGTAAAGTGAATTGACTGTATATTTGAGGGCGAACGCGGCAGCCAATTGCGCACAGCAATGTCCCACAAACAGTCGTAGATTGAAAATGACCAATTTATTATTGTTTTGGGTTTTGGAGGGATTATTATTAGGCTCTGTGTGGAGTAAGGAAACTTGCCCAAGGTTTCGCCCTGCCTGGAAATGAACTCAGGTCTCTCGCTTGCAAAGCGAGTGCTCTAACCACTGAGCTACAGGACTCCTGACATGAAATGCGCTATACAAATGTAATTTTGTTGTTGTAATATAAAGCAATAAATAAGTGTACATTTCAGAACTATTTTGAGTATTCTTTTGGGCATGGGAATGTTTTACCCTGTTTGTCATTGTAATCTCCTTTTTAATTGACATACAATACAAATGGGTGAAAGAGAAACGTGCACATTCCGAATGCGAAGCTTATTAACATTTTGTCTTCAAAATCAATTCTGGTTTTATTTCTGTCACCTCAATGAATTATTTCAGGCATCAGAGCCTTCATGCTGACAATCTCTCAATCAATCTTTCAGGATGTGGTGATGCAGTTTTGCTATCAACAGTACAGATAAATTACCCACAGCAGACATGCAGGACCTGCTCAGTAATTTTCAGTCAACACCAACCTGAATACATGTAAAACATATCCTGCGGCTATTTATGACAGGTCAATACTAGTGAACTTCAAACCAGTTGTGTTCTGATAAAATTATTACATCAAGAACAAGAAAGTAAATCAATTCCATATCAATTGTGAACCCATACCTGGTTACACTGCAAGCCAAATTTCACCACAAGCTGAAAATATATACATATATTGTCAGCCAAATGGCCAACACATATGGAAACACATCACAACGTTTAAGAATATTCAAACCAGATTTATAATCCCACACATCTGTGCCACCTACACATAGAAGGTTCCCGTGGAATTAAATACACACACTTTCCTGGGGGAGGGATGGGATGCACCCTGCTTACCTGATTCTGGAGTGTATTAGGCGTAGATTGGTAAGAGCCAAGGCTTGGGCCCCAGATTGTGTGTTGGGGTACTGTGGGAGATTTACCAGCTAAATTGCAAAGTTTGCCATTCAGAGCAATGTCTGGCAAGCTTTCTGGTGCTTGTCCAGCTAGGACTGATCTCCGTTTAGCGTATTTAGGTTAAAGGAGCTGAGTGGGAAAAGTCCCTGCTCAAAGTGACTGGTCTGCCCCTACTGCTGATGAATCAGGCTGGCTGGTCTGGAACTGCAATGCCCTGTAATACTGCAGACTCGCTTAAGTCAGGAACTAGGCCACTGAGACCATCATAGAGGATTGACTCAATTCTGACATTCCGTTGCCAAACACATCACCTTGGAGCCAGGGCACCCCCAAACACTTACCTCCCCCAAGGAGGATAGTATAAAAGCACATCAAGGTTGCAACTCTGCTAAGATTTATGTGAATTCTCCTCTCTCAATATTCTGCATTCAGACCTATGAGATTCGTAATCCATGGAGAAACTTTGTCCCAATACTGACTGCTCGGCACTGAAAAGGTATTTTCCATTGCAGAACCGTTTCTGTTATAAGAGTTTATAATATGTGTGTTCCTCTATATGAATCTGTCTCAGATGCTAAAAATAAAGAAAATGCCAGTACTCCACATGTATTTGTTTTGTCAGCTGCAGAAAGCATATTCACTGGTTCTCTAACATCAAAAGTCTGTTGTCAAAGGCCTCTATTCATTGATTAAGATTAAGGAGATTTACGAATTTAGCTATTTACAGAACACTAATTTTCAAGGCTGTAGTACTTGTAAAACAGATTATATGAGTGAAAGCAACATTGTACATGGCCTTAGACTTTTATGGTGTCAAATAAGAATGGTATGGGTTTGGGGAGGCAAACGTGATAATAATCATGTTCCTCAGACTTCATAGAGGCAGCAGCAGTTTCTTTTATTTCAGTATCGCTTTTGTGAGTCATTTGGCCAATCACCACAATGAACACAACAGATATAAAAATGTAACAAACAATAATACACCCCATTTCCTTATTTACAGCGACATGCAGGTTTAATAATCAGAGGCCTTCGATCTCAACAGGACAAGAATTAAACGATCCTCAAAAAACCCACCCTCGATCCCTCTAATCTCTCACACTATCATCCCATCTCCAACCTACCCTTCCTTGCCAAAGTACTGGAATGCATTGTTGCAGGTGACGTTCAGTCACACCTCTCCCTCCACTCTCTCCTCGAGCCCCTGCAGTCTGGTTTTCGCCCTGCCCACAGCACAGAGACAGAGTTTGTCAAAGTCACAAATGACATTCTCTCTATCTGTGACCAGTGCTCTGACATTCTCTCTATCTCTGCCTCCTCGTCCTCTTGGATCTTTCTGCCTTGTTCGACACAGTCGACAACGCCATCCTCCTCCACCGCCTCTCCTCCCTCATCCATCTTAGTGGGACAGGACTTGCATGGTTCTAGTTCTGCAACAACAACAACAAAATTACATTTGTATAGCGCTTTTCACATCGGGAGGACATCCCAAGGTGCTGGACAGACAGTGTTTAATCCCTCTATTTCATTTCAGCAAATGGTTTCTCCGCCCGCCCCCACCCGATCACTTGCGGGGAACCCCAGGGCTCCATCTTTGGCCTCCTACTTTTCCTAATCCATATGCTGCCTCTGGGCGATGTCATCTGCAGACACGGGGTAAACTTCCATATGTATGCGGATGACACACAAATCTACTTTGCTCCTCCAGTACTATCTCTGGGTCCACCGATGTTCTATCAGCTTGTCTGGCAGACATCAGGGCCTGAATGAGTGCAAACTTCCTGCAGCTGAATGTGGACAAGATGGAAACCATACTCCTTGGCTCCCATCAACGTCTTCACTCCTGGGGATTTGAACTCCTGAACCTCCCTGGGTTCTCCCTCCTACTCACCGATCCAGTGCGCAATCTAGGTATCCGGTTCAACCCCTAGCTGTCCTTCTTCCTCCACATCCAGTCCCTGACCAGGACCACCTCTTCCACCTCTGCCACATTGCCCGCCTCCGACCGTTTCTTACCCCAAATGCAGCCGAAACCCTCGTGCATGCGTTTGTCACCTCCCACCTGGATTACTCAAATGCATTCCTCACCTGTCTCCCCAGTTCCACTATTCAAAAGATCCAGGTCATTCAGAACTCTGCCACCCACATACTGATCCAGACCAAACTCCGTACCCACATCTCACCAGTTCTGGCCAGGCTCCACTAGTTCCCCATCACTGAACAGATCGACTTCAAGATCCTAACAATTGTGTTCAAATCCTTTCACTCTCTGGCACATCCCTACCTCTCCGACCTCCTCACTCCCTAATCCACCACCCAGAGTCTTCACACGACTGGCTCTGGCCTTCTGCTCATCCCTCGCACCCTCCACCATCAGAGGTCACACTTTCACCCACTACGCCCCGAAACTCTGGAACACTCTCCCTCAATCACTCCGCCTTGCCCCTTCTTGCCCCTTTTTCAAGTCCCACCTGAAAACATTCCTTTTCTATCGTGCTTACGGTCATCTCCCCACCACCATGCCCCCTGACTCGGAGTCAGGCTCCACCACTGTTACGCGATCTGAGACACTAACCTGAGTGGAGGGCGCTATATGAGTGCAAGTTGTTGATGTTATAGTTGTAGTCTGGCTTTTCTTCCTGGGATGCTATGCCATGAATGCCCTGCAGTACTCTGCTCAAAGGTCATCATTCATGTTTGAGCCTTGTCCAGGAAGCATCACGGGCGAATTGTTCTTGACTTAAGGAAGATGCTTTATGGGAATGTACACTATCGCTAAGCTTTGCCAGCATGAAACATATATTTGTAATCACTTTAACTGTGTAAATTGATGACATTTTGTTAAGTGACTATTATGCTGTTGTATTGCTATGTATTTTGCCTACAATGGAAAATTATTGAAACTTTAGTGAAGTTGTGCTGATGATTGTAACTTGTTTACTTGCTAGATATAATAATAATAGTCCTGGCATTTGATATAGGGCCTTATCATGTCTTCCAGAAGTCTCAAAGCTCTTCACGGGTTATACTGTAAAGTGAATTGACTGCATATTTTGTTGGTAAAATGCGGCAGCCAATTGCACACAGTAGTGTCCCACAAACAGTCGTGGATTGAGTGATCAAATTATTATTATTACTATATTTTGGGGGAAAGCGATTATTACCCCCGGAAAAATTATCTGCCAATCGACTAACAACCGGTTTCCTACTTACGGCTAGGTAAACAGAGGCGTGTGGAGTAAGGAAACTTGGCCAACATTTCACCCTGCCGGGAATCAAACAGAATTCTTCTGTTCTCTGTATTGGTAACCATACCTTTCAGTAATTCATACTGTCAATAAAATGTTTGTAACAAACCCTCTGTGAGCCTGGTTATGTCACGTTCAAATCCACCGATGATTTAATTCAACAGCAGTGAACGTCGACAGACAACACAGACTGCAGAAGGCGTCACAGCTGAGCCTGACCTCTCCCCACCCTGACGTGAACACAACCAGTAAAGGGTGCTGAAGAAAGACCAGAAGCAGGAACTCCCTTCCTGGTTTCCCCATCGCTAAACCTGGGAAAGCAGGGGCCAATTCAGCATTCCCATTACAAGCGCTGGCTTAGACCAGCAAACTCAGCACTGCCTGGGATTCGAACCAGCGAACTCCTGATCCATGTGCTGAAGCTCCATCCACTACACCATTAGGCTTTCCCAAATCTAATTCTTCTTGGCATATAATGAATAATCCAGCATTGTTGTATTGTTATAATAATTCTTCTCCAGTGCAGCATATGGAACACTCAAGTATGAAAGCACTGGAAAAATGTCCATATGCATATCCACCTATGCAAATAACAATTGCTTGACTGGCTAAAGCAGTATCTGATCCTGAGACTTGTCGCATTGCTAATAAAAGACTGTTGGTAGCAAAGCTAAGACTTGTACTAAAGCTGTTTATTTGTGTGCTGAATACTGATACTGTGCATTCAAATGGAGATACAAATGCCTAAAATGAATTCTATCATCAATCAAAGGAAGGTCTGGCCATGCAGTAACTATGCTGTTGCTACTCAATGAACTTGCTGATCTTCAAAGTGTCACTTTGCGAAAAACCAAATAATAAGAATTTCAGCATCTTAGCTATTAATGACCCACTAAAGATGATATGTTCACAATGCACAAGTGAAATGTTTATTCAGATTTTAAGATCTTTTTAACAACCTTACGTATAGAAGATTATGATCTCACTGAGCAGCCCAAAGGGAGCAGTTTGATTTTTTGCATGTTTAATGTAATGGTATTGATTGTACTTCTCTCCTTAAAAGTTAGTGGAAAATCTATACTGAAGCTGTGTGTACAGGGTAGCTTCTCTTGAACATCCCCTTAGAATGCAACATAGATATTTTTAAGTATTTCCATTTTTAGGGGTTACCCAGGTGTCTGACACAGCAGAAACCCACCACCATTCTTGAGAGTATTCAAACCAAACTGAAAGTTTCATGCATCATGTCTGTACATGGAAAGTCTTGAGATATATATCGGAACGGAATGCACACTCTCACCCTGGAGTTATGCATCATGCTTACTTAATTCAAGAGAGTATTACGTGCAGGTTGTCGAGAGCCAAGATTTGGGAACCCCAGAGTGTGCAATGGCGTATTACTGGAGTCTAACCAGTTAAAACTGCATAGTTTACCATTGAAAGTACTGCCTGACAAGCTTTCCTGTTGCTTGACTAGCTAGGATCAGCCCACCCATTGGATTTTGGTTTGCAGGGTCAACAGGAGCTGAGTGGGAAGAATCCCTGCCCCCAGTGACTGCTCTGCCTTTCTAAGTACTACCGATGAGCCAGGCTGACTGTACTGTCATCAGCAGTGACCTGGAATACAACTGAGATGCCTATCTCTGGAACTGAACTTGTTTGATTCCCAGGCAGGGTGACACCTTAGGTAAGTTTCCTCACTCCACATTTTAAGTTGACTAGTGGATCACTTTCCAGGGGTAATAATCCCTTCAGAAAAAACAATAATAATTTGGTCACTCAATCCACAACTGTTTGTGGGACACTCCTGTGCCTAATTGGCCGTCGCAATTTGTCACAAAATATACAGTCAATTCACTTGTCAGTATATTTTGTGAAGCGCTTTGAGATGTCTCAACAAAGTACTAAGGTGCTATATCAAATGCAAGGATTATTATTATGTCACCTTGGAGCCAGTTAGTACCAAGAAGACCCTGCTTATCTCCCTCTCAAGGAGGATAGAGTCAGTAAATATTTACAGTCAACTTCTTTTCACTTTAATGATTTCACCACACAGGTCCAGTCTTCCTTAAAAAGTGAGGGGGTGTCGATCAATTACAATAAAATTGTAGTCGTCTCCAGGTTAAATACAGTAGATTTCTGAGGCCACCTGAAAGGAATCACCGTTGATCATACATTGAATATTGAATATTTTAGACCCAGGCTAGCTCATGAATCTAAAGGGGGTTGCCCTCAATGTCTTCAACCTAAGTGAATATTCCTTTCATATGGCCCAGAGCTGCTGCTAAAGAAAGTAAAAGGCTGTTGCTTTCCTTGCTGAACATGTATCCAAATGGATCACTTAAATCATACTCATCAGCTAGTTGCCTTGCAAATGCAGAATTTAACACGACTGCATAAAGTGCATTGTGAATCAGGACGGAGCTAACACCAATCCCACTGGAACCACACTGCTAAGACAACAACAACAACAACTTGGATTTATATAGCGCCCTCCATGCCGGACTCCATGCCAGAGCACTTTACAGTTTAGGATCCGGGGACGGAGCCAGGGGGAGGGGTGGGAAGATGACCAAAGGCGTGGTCGAAAAGAAAAGTCTTCAGCAGAGACCTGAAAATGGGAAGGGAGGGGGCGAGACAAAGGGAGTGAGGAAGGCAGTTCCAGAGCCTCGGGGCATAGTGGTGAAGGCACGACCACTGAGGGTGGAGCGGAGGACTCGGGGGACAAGGAGGAGGCCAGACCCAGAGGAACAAAGGCAACGGGTACTGTGCTGAGGAGAGAGGAGGTCAGAGAGGTAGGAGTGTGCAGAGGAGTGCAGGGTCTTGAATACGAGGGTGAGGATCTCGAAGTCGATCCTCTCTGGGATAGGCAGCCAGTGCAGTCTGGCAAGGACTGGGGTGATCGGGGAGCAGAGTTTCGTGCAGGTGAGAATGCGGGCGGCAGAGTTTTGAATGAGTTGGATTTTATGGATGGTAGTGGATGCGAGACCTGCGAGGAGGGCGACGAATAGACCAGCCAGGATGTGACAAAGGCATGGACCAGTGTTTCAGCAGCTTTTGGGGAGAGGTATTGGCGGAGACGGGCGATGCATTGGAGGTGAAAGAAAGCGGTGCTGGTGAGGGACCGGATGTGGGGGAGGAAGGATAATTGGGGGTCAAACCTAACCCTAGGTTACGTATGGGTTCGGAGAGTTTTAGGGGGAGGTCGGGTAGGTGGAGGAGGTGAGAACCATAAGATTTTAGACGTTGACGAGAGCCGAAGAGTATGGCTTCCGTCTTGTCAACATTCAGCTGAAGGAAGTTTGCACTCATCCAGCTCCTGAGATCTGACAGGCCGGCTGACAGAATATCAGGGGACTGGGGGTTGCAAAGAGAGGTGAAAAAGTAGAGTTGGGTGTCATACAGGTGGAAATGTACCCCATGTATGCGGTTGACATCCCCAAGAAGGAGATGTAGATCAGAAAGAGGAGGGGGCCAAGGACGGATCCTTGGGGTACCCCACGACCGGGTGAGATTGGAAGAAGTTGCCGTTTATGCAGATGTACTGCTGGCGGTTTGTGAGGTAGGATCGAACCAGGCGAGTGCGGTCCCACTGAGGTGAATGACGGAGGAAAGGCGGTGGAGGAGGATGGCGTGATCGACTGTTTTGAACGCAGTGGAGAGGTCCAGGAGGACAAGGAGGCAGAGGGAGCCCTGGTCACAGATAGAGAGGATGTCATTTGTGACTTTCACAAGCGCAGTCTCTGTTCTGTGGGCAGAGTGGAAACCGGACTGGAGGGGTTCGAAGAGGGAGTGGGAGGAGAGGTGTGCGCGAAGTTGGTTTGCAACAATGCGTTCTAGAACTTTTGAGAAGAAAGGCAGGTTACAAATATGGCGGTAGTGGCTTGAGGGTTTGAGGGATCTAGGGAGGGTTTTTTCAGTAGGGGGGTGATGACAGTAGTTTTGAGGGAGGCAGGGACTGATCCGGAGAAGAGGGACTGGTTGATAATGTCAGCCAGTAGTGGGCAGAGGAGGGGGAGCTGGGTGACCAGTAAGTTAGTGGGGAGGAGATCGAGGCAGCAGGTGGTGGGTTTCATGGAGGTGATGGTAGGTGAGAGGGAGGAGGGAGGGATAGGGAGGAAAGAGTGTAGAAAGGGGGTGGTGATAGGAGCAGATGATGAGGAGGGTGAGGGGGACAGAGAGGACGTGGTGGTGGGTGACAAGAGGCAGGTGGCTGAGGCTGCCGGGCGGATGTTCAGTATTTTAGTTGAAAAGAAGTCCATGACCTCCTCGCACTTGGCATTTGATGTGAAGATTGAGGAGGCCTGAGGGGGGGCACAGAGGAGGTAGTGGGTGGTGGAATAAAGGATTTTAGGATTATTTTTGGCCTCCAAGATGATGTTGGAGTAGAAGACCATTTTTGCGCGTGTCAAAGAACGGTGGTAGGTTTTAGATGCTCGAGCCACAGTTGGCAGTGAACTGTCAGGCCAATTTTCTGCCATCTGCGCGCGAGCAGACGGGTTTGGGTTTTTGGTGGTGGAGATGGTTGTTGTATCAGGGGGATCGGGTGGGTTTGGTGTTGATCCTGGATTTTAGGGGGACGATGGAGTTGAAAGTGGAAGAGAGGCGATCATGGAGCAGCTGGACAGGGTCTCAGGGGGTAGTCTTTTCCAAGGGCAGTAGAAGACCACATTGAGCAGCACTTTGATTTGTTCTCTCCAGCAATATATTCCGTGGTGTGAATCAATGTGTTACTTCCCCAGAAACCACTTTGAAGCTTTTGAGTGATCCAAAGAAAAACCTAGAAATATTCATGGCAGTGATTTTTTTTCGAATCCTTTGTTCCAAAGTTGGTTGCAACATCAGCTCTACTAAGATGAAAAACCTAAAACTTTGAAATTATAAAATCAGATCATAATTTTTAACAGCTCTCAGATGAGTTGAAAACCATGAATAATTAGGATTCCAGTACCTTTGCTGAATATGTTGAATGAATAAACACTGCCTCTGGCCAGTTAGCCACATTTAGTCAGGCAGAGTCCGGCAAAGGTGGACAAAGGTGTTCTGTGACAGAAAGGCTTACAAAAAAACTCTCCCAGATAAAAATGATTAGTCATTTCATGTTTTTTTTTAAATCTTGCTGCGTGCAAATTGGCTGCCAAGTTTGCCTACAAAATACACATTTGTGAAAATTTACAGTAAGTCCTGTGAAGTACTTGAAATGTTTCAATGACCTGATAAAGCACTATATCAAATGCAAGGATTATTATTATTAATGGACCAGCTGTTTCAACTTGGGGTTTATTCTTTTGAGCTGAGGAAGGTAAGTCCTTGGGACGTCCTCCCGACGTGAAAGGTGCTCCATAAATGTAATTTTGTTGTTGTTTTGTTGTAAGGAGTGATATGATTGAACTGTACAGTGAAGCAGGGAATTAGTGATGCCTTTTCATTTTGGTACTGGGTCCAAAACAAAAGTACATCAACTTAGAATTAGAGATAAGCAGGTGAAAAGTGAAATCATAAAAAATAATTCACACCATGAGTTTGCAAAGGTGGAATGCACTATTCCAGAAACTGAAGATGCAGAATCAATTGGAATGTTTGAAAGAGAGATAGATGGATGGATACTTAGAAAAGAAAAGGGTGTTAAGAGATATAGAGAAAAGGCAAGGAAATAGAATGAAAAAATATTAATGATCTAAAAAAGTGGTGGGATTGGCTCAATGAGTCAAATGGCCTTCTCATGTTCCTATGTTCTTACCCTGCCTGGTATCTATACCCTGAAGATATAATTAGACATTTACTTACAACACAATATGGGGCAGAAACAACAAGATTGGAACAGGTTGTTGGAAAGGGTGAATGAAACAAGGACACTAGAGTCATTTGAAAAAGAGCTTGATGCTGTAATGGAAAGACAGTACAATGGTATTCTAGAAGGATAATAATGACATGAAGGATATTATGTGTAGTGTAGTGACTGCATGTTTTATAGGGAAAAAGATGAAATCAAGTGGGCTGAAGGGCCTTCTTCATCCAAGCCATTCTTCTGATCTTGTAAAGACAAGTGCCTTGGGATATCCTCCTGACCTGAAAGGCAGTATATAAATTTGTACAAAAAAAATTGTATTATAAAAGTTCATACAGAAACAAATAGTTTACTCCTAAACAAGAATCACAGAATTATAGAATCTTACATCACAGAAGGAGGCTATTTGGCCAATCAAGCCTGTGCCGGTTCTTTAAAGAGTTATCCAACTAATTCCATTCCCTCTACAATTTTTAACCTATAGCTCTACAATATTTTCCTTTTCAAATACCTATCCAATTTCCTCTTGAAAGCTACTATTGAATCTGCTTCCACAACAACAACAACAACAAGATTACACTTATATAGCGCCTTTCACGTCAGGAGGAAGTCCCAAGGCGCTGGATTGTATATAGCATTTCAGACCCGAGCTGGTGTCGGGGGGGGGGAGAAGGGAGAGGAGGGGAAGGGGGGTGACCGATGGCATAATAATAATAATCTTTGCATTTGATTTAGCGCTTTTCATGTCAGGAGGACATCCCAAAGCGCTTCACAGAACACATTGTAAAGTGAATTGACTGTATATTTGTGGGCGAACGCAGCAGCCAATTGCGCACAGCAATGTCCCACAAACAGTCGTAGATTGAAAATGACCAATTTTTTTTTTTTTGGATGGATTATTATTAGGCGTGTGGAGTAAGGAAACTTGCCCAAGGTTTCGCCCTGCCTGGAATTGAACTCAGGTCTCTCGCTTGCAAAGTGAGTGATCTAACCACTGAGCTACAGGACTCCAATGGTCGAAGAGGAGGGTTTTGAGGCAGGACTTGAAGGACGCTAAGGAGGGTGTGAGGCGGAGTGATTGGGGGATGGAATTCCAGAGGTTGGGTGTAGAGTGGCTGAAGGCTCTCCCGCCAATGATGGGGCAGGTGGGTCGGACAGATGTTCTAGCAGGCAACATCCTGACCTGAGCAACATATCGATCTCACCATTGACAAATTTGATGCAACTTTTGGGTTTGAGAATCCAAAAAATCCTGTTCAGAATCTGAAATTCAAGATTGCATTTTATTTTGTGTGTCAAAGCCCACCTCACATATCAGAACAGTCTTATCAGAATGGGTTTTGCAGACTTGCCAGATAGATAAGTAATAGAACTATCGAAAAGATAGGTTCTAGGAATTTTTTGCAAGCAAGGAGAGTTAAATAACAAGGTCAAATGGAGCATTGAGGAAGTCATGGAAAACCCTGCAATCAAGTGTGGTAGTAAAAAGGTAGAATTAGCTGAAATGTTGTTCACAAATAATATGTCCAAGTGACAGTATGCAAATGATCAAGGGTAGAAACATCAGGTACATTGGAGATGACCATTTAGATGGCCCCATAGCTCCAAATTGCTTGTACCCCACTCCTCTACCTGTCTCAGCCTTTCTGCCCTCACCCTATGGAACTCGATCCCACAATCCCTTCGCCTCACTCCCTCCCTCGCCTCCTTCAAGGTGCATCTCAAAACCTCCTCTTCGACCGAGCCTTCAGCCATTGTCCTACCCTCCCTGCCATCCACCCTCCCCGATCCTGATGCCCAGTTTGGGTCCAAATCCCTGACTGTTCAATGCCTTGGGACATCTTCTTGATGTAAAAGGCACTATACAAATGTAATTTTGTATTGTATTGTGTCTCCTCCACTCAGCTGGCTCTGGCCTCCTACATGTCCCTCATCCTTTTCGCTATACTTCAGCGGCCATGCGTTCAGTCCATTATGCCCTGAAATTATGGAACTCTCTGTCTCAATTCCTCCATCTCACTCCCTCCTTGCCTGTCTTCAGGTCACACCTGAAGACTTTCCTCTTTGACTGTGCCTCTGGTTCCTCCCCTCTCTCCCTGGTTCAGTGTCAAGCTCAGCTACTGTTAAGCCCTCTGAGACTCTACCCTGTGCTATATAAATGCAAATTGTTGTTGTTGTTGATGTGCACAAAGAAAAGTATGGAGAAGATGCAGCAATGCCCTAACCACTGGAACTAGTTGCCTCTAACATTCCACTTCATCCTCTTTCTATCTGTCTATTAAATTCCATCTCAAAACCTACCTTTTCAACTGCACCTAAGGTCACCATGCCCCCCTTGCTTGGCATTCAACCCTGTTACTGTAAAGTACTCTGAGACATTATCCAATTTGAAAGGCACTATACAAATGCAAGTTGGTTTTGTTATAATGGTAGGCCTGGTACATATAGGCCTGGAATGAGAGGACAATGCCAAGGAGGTGGTGCACTTTGGGGAGGCAATAGACGGGATTTGGTGTAGTCAACAGTCTCAAAAGCTTTGAAGAGGTTGAGTAGGATGAGGGAGAAATAAAAGGTGACTTTGAGTAGAGCAGTCTGAATGTGTGAGCACAGATATTACATTCAGCTTCTCCATTAAGTCAGTTTTATTTGATTCACTTATCTCTCCATTTTGTTCACTTCATAGGAATGAGAATTAAACAATTAACCACTTATCTTCTCCATGCCCTCACATAAAAGTGTTTTAGAATCAGTTCAGTATATTTACCTTAGCTAATTTGAACATGCTGCAGAATGAAGTGCATGGTGAGATAATCTTTCACTTTAGATCTGGAAGAATGCCACAAGAAGTCATTTATCATTAATCATATACAACTGGCTACAAATCTTATTCGCAAAGCTGGACTCCTTACACATCAATCTAATTGAAATATTTTTAATCATGAAATGATAGAACCAATTCAAGGACTCCAAAAAATCAGGCCACATATAAAGCCTATAATGTAAAGTAAATAATTTAACTGAATCTTGTAATTGTTTAGCTTTAATTTCCTTTCCGCCAGAGCTTTGAGCTTGTTTTTGTCTCCTGTCACTGTCTCTCTCCCACTCACTATTACCATTTTGAGTTGTTTGGTGCCTTCAGCTCTGCCAACGCACCAGTTACAGTTCCCAGAGGCAGATGATCCTTATCCCTGGATGTAGGAATCTTTCTATTCTTACTTTTTGCCTTTGCACAATTGACTCAAGGAATTAACAAAAGTAATCATATTCCTTCCATTCTTTATAGAGCCTTATAATGTCATCAAAATACTGTATCTCAAAATGTTTCACAGGATTTGTTTTAAGATACAGTGCCTGTGCATTTTGTGAATGAATGCAGCAGTAAATTTGAGCGCAGGCTGTCCCAAAAATGGCCAGGAAGTGAATTTTATCAGGCCAGGATACCAAGAGAAATTTGCTTCTCTTTTGAACAGTGCCATTGTATCTCTAACATCCAGTTGAACAGGCAGACAGGACCTCAGTTTAATGTTTCATCGTAAGGACAGAATCTCCAAAATGTCTCATTCTAAGGCAGCACAATTCCAGCACTGAATGAGAATGTCAGCCTGGACTGATTCACAGTCCGACATGGGGCTTCAACCTATAAACTTCTGCCTCACCTATAACACTGAGAACATTGCAAAGCACTTAACAGAGTTTATTTGTAGTCCCACATGAAAGTTAATGACGACTTTGGAGTTGAAATTCTGATAGCCAAACATTCAACTGAAGAAAGTTAAGAGTACATCCACCTGAATACACCTCAGTATAACATCTCAGCTAAACGATGGCACCTCTGGCAGTGCAGAGCTTCTCTGTATAGTAATGGAGTGTCAGCCTATACTATGAGCGCAAACTCCCATCCTTGCGTCTTGAATCAACAATCCTCTGACCCATGGACACATTGCTACCAACTGAGCCAGGCAAAATTGTATAATTTAATTTTAAAAAATTCAAAATTGTTTAAAAAAACCCTCCTGAAAGCTAACAAGGGCCATTGATTTGTCGTTTTGAACTTTTGTTAAGACTTTTCAGTCCTTTATTGTGGCCGATTAAAGACCAATAAACAAAATGCCAGACTCCATGACAAACCAGAATTTCATTATATCTCTTGCAGTCTGTCATTCTTCAATTATGGTTAAAATAAAGTAAAAATCAAATAAATTAAATATACATCATCCACAACAAACACTGCACAGGGACGTCAAATAGTGATTCTGTTACTGCAAATGTGTTCATTCAAAAATAATAGCTTCAGAATGTTCAAGAAGAACTGTCAATAAGACCCTACATCTCCTTACCTGCAGTGACTGGTCTGCTGCTGATGACTGGTGAGGCGTGTGAGCTTGACAACTTGATAATGCAGTGTTTTAATTGCTTCAACAAACATACAAACGCACAAATAAAATTGGTCATTTGCTTCATGGCTATTGGTGGGCCATTTCTATGTGCAAATTGGCTGCCTCATTCGCCTACAAAAATACATAGTCACTACACTTTACAGTGAATACTGTGAAGTGCTTTCAGACATTCTTCTGATCTAAAATGCATTATATCAAATGCAATAATTCACATGATTAGTTTTAAAAAGTACTTTAGAATGTTCAGAGGACCATGGGGATGGGAGTCAGAGCTCACTATGATTCCTATCTATTTACACCCCACACACATTGACGACTGCTCGTATAGAATATTTGACATATCCGTTAACAGGCAGTCCAAGGTTAAATCCATGAGCCAGAAGTCCACTTAATTGGAAACCTTCATGAATGAGCAACAGCTACTCCCAGATCTTTGTCTTTCTCTGGCTGTGCTAATTGATACATTATACACATTGTTCCAATGGGCATTACCTGGGTCACTCAATAGCATGTCATCCTTAGATCCTTCAAAGTCCTCCAATTATCCTTACCATGCGCTTACTATGAATATATTTATAAAGCCTTTCACATTATGTTAGATTCCCCCCTGCAATCTCTTTAATCTTTCCTGTTCAATTGAATATCCTTTTAAGCACATTCTTATACTCATCACTGTTCTCTCCATAGGTTTATGCTTTGCTCTTACTGCTCTAAGACAACTTTGAAATCTTTCATGAAGCTTACTAACTCCAGCTCTGATCCAAACACTTTTTACACTTTTTGCAGTGCTGTAGCTCATTGGTTAGACCACTTGTTTTGCAAGCGAGACACCTGGGTTCAATTCCCGGCAGGGTGAAACCTTAGGCAAGTTTCCTTACTCCACACGTCTAATAATAATCCCTCCAAAACCAAAAACAATAACAAATTGGTAATTTTCAATCCACGACTGTTTGTGGGACACTGCTGTGCGCAATTGGCTGCCGCATTTCCCCCACAAATATACGGTCAATTCACTTTACAGCATATTCTGTGAAGCACTTTGAGAAGTCTAGAAGATGCTATATCGAATGTAAGGATTATTATTATTTTTAATGTGTCTCCTCAGATATGCCAGCTTCAAGAGTTCTTATCTAATGGCCTTTAACAACAACAACAACAACAACAGATTGCATTTATATAGCGCCTTTCACTCGGAAGGATGTCCAATAAATTATTGACAAGATAAATTGACCGTTTTTATCCCTTTTCATGAAAGATCTTGAATGCCATAATCTTTGGAGCAGTAGTGCTGAGCAGGGCTAAATGCAGTCCTTTAGCATCATCTAGCTTTCCGCCCATTTAAACATGCCTACATTCTGTCTTAAATTGGCAGAGACAGGTATATTAGGCCCAATGTTCTGTTATGTATTAACCATCTTGTGCTCAAAACTAAGCTTTGAACATGCAAGAATAAAATAAGTTGCTCTGCCCAAAAATGGAATTTGCAGATTTAAATTGAGGTAAAGAGCAGCCCCAGACCTGATGTCAATGCTAAAAGCATTGCTAAGTGCCTCGCATTAAAATCGATTTTATTTATAAACTTCATCGGAGTTTATACGACCAACTTTTACATTATGGGTTTGCTGATGTTTGAGGAACTGACATCAGGAACAAGATTGGGTAGAGTGCTTCAAGCTGGGCACTGGGAGGAGTGATTCTTCCCACGCAGCTCCTGTCAACCCCAGAAGCCAAAGTCCTAACAGATATGGTGCTTGGCCCAGGCTGGACAAACAGTGGGAAGCTTGCTCTCAAGCTCTCAGTGCTCTCAATGGCAAGCTATATGCTTTTAGCTGGTTAAACTCCAGCAGTACCCTCACAAACACTCTGGCTAATTCAATGCCCTTAAGTTAAGTTCTCACAGTCTAAATTAAACAGCCTCCTAACATCTATGAAATCAATATCAATCAGGTTCATGTCTTTTTTTTTAGATTTTTTTCTAATGAGAAGTTTAGTTCTCAGCATTTCACCTTATCACTTATAGAGTTAGAGTAGACTTACACACCAGTGCAGTAATTGGGAGTGTCACAATGTTGGAGGTTCCATCCTTTCAATAAGACAGAAAACCAAGGTTAAGTTCAAGCTGAAAGTTCTCAGAAAACTATTTGAAAAGACAAGAATTTTTTCCAGTATCATGGCCAAACATACTCCAGATAAATTGGCAATTCACTGCATGGCTATTTGTGGAACCTTGGCCTGCACAACTTGGCTGTCACATTTGCCTACAAAAAAATACACTGCAATTACATTTTACAGTCATTATCTATTAAGGATTTTGAAACCTTTTAACATTATACATGCCACATCAAATTCTAAGAATATTATATTATTCTAAATCCCAGAGTCATCCTAGTTTCTCTTCAAAACATCGATAATAATCCTTGCATTTGGTGTAGTCCCTTTCATATCAGGAGGACATTTCAAAGGTATTCTAAAATGTAGTGAATGTGAACTTTGTAGGCAAATGCAACAGCCTGTTTGCACACAGCTATATCTCACAAACAACCTGCGAAAAAACTAACCAATTTTATTTGGGGCATTGTTGGCCAAGGGGCTAAAGTCCTTTAGAAAGTAGGTGTGTACAAAATTATACCTAATTGGTTAAAATTTGAGGTCCATTTAATATTTCAAATATGAATTGAGCCAGAAGCCATAAACACACCTGAAGTAAATTTTCATTCGTAAAGTCAGTGAAGTTAACGTTGCTGAACTTCCATCTTCCATAGCTTACAACTGCTGGTTAGTGGGATTCTGACTTCTTTATTTTTTGTCTAAGCGATCCACAAGCCAGACGTTCAATACTGAAAAGCCAGGATTGATTGGAAACCTTTAGTGAATGATCAGTTGCCACTCCCAGATACTTGTGTTTCTCTACTAATGGATATTTCTATTCAATACACATTTACTGTTTCCTTTTTCAATAAGCATTATCTTGCATTTATCGATCTTGTAATTATCTCCCACACCAGATGGATGAATATATTAGCAGCCATTATTTAGCAAAAGATTGCTAAGGGTTTTAATTATTATATAAAAATTGGGTTGCCTGATGCTTACTTCATATCATATAATAGTCAACATTCAGTTTGCATATCACTGAATAGTGTTTGGCACCAGCCTTCTTTATTAGTAGCGCAATGGTAATGAAATCCTTCCATTGTATATAAATGGAATCTTGTTGTTGTTGTTGTTGTTGTATAATATATTTCACTCTTTAGGTGAAAGATTTGAACATTTTACATGTTGTCTGAGCGGATAACTGAATGACCTTCCAGGAAGCAGATAAGGATCTCCTGGCAGGTAAATGTGTGAGCTCATGTAGTTAATTGTGGTTGCATTAGTTACATTGATCTAAAACTTGCTGGTGTAAACTGGTGGCTGGCTAAATATGTGTAGGATTTCTAAAGGCTGGAAGTGCATTTGTGGGTGAAAAAGGGAATTCTTAATTAAGAAAAGATTGCAATGAGGCAACAGCAAATGAGGCACAATTTTTTCCCCCCAAATCCTTTCAAAGAATTGTGTGTACTTTTAACAGTTAACAGAATATTTGATCGTTCATGTTTTCAATGGTATGCTGGAATTAAAATATGAGACTATTACAAACCATTCTTAAAATGCACTAAATAATTCATCACACTACAGATGCATGATTATTTTGCTTCCCTTCCAATTTATTTTTCAAATCTGAAAATCTAAAGCAGTGTTTTTAAATATTAAAAACACTTTGCACACTATTGCATTAAGCCTTCGGTTGGAATTTTCCTCTAGTTCATAATTAATCCTGGATCTTGCAACAAGAAGGACATTTTGCTTTCAAAGGGGAACTAAGATGAGTTCTCATTGGCTGCTGCCCCAGGAACCTGTGTATAGGCAGGCTGGTTTTACAAGATGCTAACGTGATCTTTAGAGACTTATAAAATCTAAAACCTTAACACCAGGAACCAGATTGGATACTTACCTAATTTGGGTTAACAAAACCAGAATAAATGTATTCATTTGTTTTAAGGTTGTTTAATTAGAATGAGAAAGCGGGGTTGTGTGAGGAAACTACAACAGACATAAATGATTTGCTCCGCAGCACAGGTGGAGTGTTCACAATGTATTTGCAATAATGATTGCAGGTTAAAATGGCAAATCTGGCCTTTAAATATCAATCATGTCATACATCACATAGGTGAAGTGAACTCCCAACAAAAGGTCTTTTCTTTATATTCGACTTCTAACTTAGCCATGGGTGTGATAGGTTTCCAGTTCATATCCATGCTGTCACTGGTGCCGTAGAGCTCCACCTCAATAGAAAGCAGATTTCTACCCCTACCAAGCCAGGGAATGACCTTCTGCTGTATAATCTCTGAGCACATAGAAATGATCCCATTACTCATATGCACTGTCTCTCAGCTGAAAGAGGAAGCAGAAAGCAACAATATGACCTAAGGAAAGGATAAATTCTGAAACTAATTGTGAAACTTAAAATTGATTCTGCATGATTTCTAAATACATATTGTCAAATTCAATACCCCAAACAATCCCATCTGACTGAAGCTACTTCAGGGTCATTTCACGCTATTTCCCTGATTGCCATATTCTGCTGAAGCCGTTGTTTTAAAAATGGCAAGCTTCCACAATAGTTATTATTATTTAACTGCCCTTCCATCTATAAAACTGCAGAATTTGTAGTCCTGCAGCTGTAATGCTGAAGTGGTAGACTTGCAATATGCCTCCCTGCAAATGTGTTTCCCAATAGTTGCGAGCCAAAATCATTTTACGGACTTATTTTATTTTACATTCAATTATTTTCAGTGGTACAGAGCATGAACAACCTTTGTGCGACAAGGGCTAAAAATAACTCCAAAGTCTGAATTTTTGTCATCCTTTCGGGATAATATTAGCCTGTGACTGCACTTAAAAAGTTATTTTTGGACACTAAGCTCTGCGCATATTGCATAATGAGCATCTCTCAACCCACAGGGCTGTAATTCTGCCCATCATAATTCAGTGTGAGTGCGTACATCCACAATACACACAGTCACTGCACTTTACAATGTATTCTCTGAAAAGCTTTGGGATGTCCTCCTGAGCAGCTTTCAGGAGCTTAGCATTAATGCTGTTCACCTGCTGTCTTACCATTAGTGGAGTCCACCTTCGCTTAACAATTGGTCATTAACACCATCAGTCTGTTCCACACCTCCTGCCAGCTCTTCCAACCACCTTGCAGATGATTCTCTGCTATGGCCTGTTGGGTCAGACACCAACTCTTCATAATGCTCCCTCCAGATCCCCAAGAATATGCCCACGGGTCTGTTGTAGAACACTGGACTTGTCCAACACAGGCACTGCCCACAAAGGGGATCCTCTGGCAATGACCAATGGCAGACTTCAGCCAGAGGAAGAAAGATTTGGGATAATTCTTGTGTAGTTGGCTCTGATCGTTGACCAGGACTTACTGACAGTGGTTCTGCTTCATTTCTCCACTAACCTACCCGGCTTTGTGCCATGCTTGGTTGTAAGTTGCTGCAGTTTTAGCTTGCTCCGAGGAAGCTTGTAAACCTGCTTTAAAGACTCTGCTTTCACCTAATAGCTCTTCCCTTTGTGGTTACCTTGACAGGGTCCCACTTTCGGGATGTGTGCCCTGCTGGCTGTAGCTTCAGCTTCCGTATGACCTCAGCTGCAGAAGCAAGAAGGTTCTAGGCTTTGCCATCAATCATCAAGACAGCCCTCACACAGAATGGCTCCCAGGCTTCATAGTCAGCAATATCCCTTGTATGGTTGAGTACATGGGCATGATTATTCGTAGCACAAGGCACACCAATAGCTCCAACCTAACATTCACTCCATATTGCCTGGTCAGCACCCTGTCCTAAAAGTTTAAGGCTGCCTTTATGACACAGAAGATGACCGTCCAGTGGTCAGAGATTTCCCAATGACTCCGAGCAATGTAATCGAGGAGCATAGGACTTGCTAAACCACTCCCTACCACCTAACCAATTGCTGTTCCATTCTGCACTCCACACCAATGCCATTTGTGAACCTCAGAACAGGAGTGGAGAGCACTGCTATCAAAGTTTGAAGTTCCAGTTTTGACATGTTCCAGTCTCCCATAAGGAGCAATGGACAGGTAGAAAACCATTGTCCGAGGCCATTTAGCTAGGTACCCATGGCTTTCAGGATCCACTGGTGTTCAGCACCAACTAGCTTCTGAGGATTGTACACTGATCCCACAAGCCACAGTGTAGATCCTCATATGAATATCTTCACCCAGACATGGATCGCCGAGCATATTTCAACTTCCACTGTTAGCAGGTCCTGGTCAAAGATCAGAACCATTCATCTTTGGGTCCATAGGTCCTTCAATTACCTGGTACTCATAAAAACACAGGCAACAATTATTCACCATCCCACATGTTTTCTGTAGAGCAAGAACATGAATCCTTTCTTGGGAAAGGAAAGGCTGATCTCAGAATTTCTATCTCCCAAGGAATTGATATTTCAAGTGGCAAAGGACACCAAGCCTCTGAAAGATTTCCTTATGCTTCTGATGTGGTGAGACCGACAAGGCATGTTGAGGATTTTGGCCAGTTCAGCATTCAGCTGGGGGCACATATCACCTACTCTTGCTTCCTACGGCCTGAAGTGTGTCAAGAATACCATCTTCCATCCTCTCCTGAACCCCAATCTCGAACCAAATCTTCAAAGTTCTTCAAAGCACTTCACAGGAATAGCGACAAAAGTAGTAACTCTATTTGTTGGTGAGCGCGGCAGCCATTTTGCGCTCAGCAAAAGTTACCCTTTAGAGCACCAAACAACTATATCCCTGGGCTAAAATGTTTGGCAAAGTTTAAATTCACTTATCATGATGCTAAACTTATTTACAGTGATATTTTATTCAATATTCATCCGAATCTTGAGCAGATCTGATCTACCTTGACATCCCACAGAATATTAAATAAATCAGCTATCTTGTGGTCTGTCTGAGATTAATGTTATTCAAGATAACACAATGCAGGTGTTTCGAATCTTACATGATACCAATTTAGACATATTCCATAAAGGTACTCAAGTGCACCTTGTGTATCAATTAATCCCAGAAATGTGGAGCAGGGCCACGTTCAAGAGACATCCACTCATACAAAGTCCTGAGGCCTACTCCAAACTATCCAAAATTCTGTACATGTGTCAGTTTTCAGTTGAGAAAATGAGAACTCAATGCTGTACAATTGGTTCTATCTGCAACACTTTGCAATTAAATATTAAAACACAGTTCATTCCTACCAATAGAAAAAAATCAAAATAGACATTTGAGTACAGTATAGCTCTCCGATTTTGATACTGAGACAGCGTGAAGTGAGTGGCAGTTGACTTTGTACATTGCTGGATGGAGTAAAATTCACCGTGTAAGCAGGAGGATAAAGAATGTGCATGGTTGTAATTCTACAGGTAAATTTGAGGAAGCTGGATAGATACACAATGGAGGAAGACAGATGTGAGACAGAGCAATGTCTGGTACTGTATTTTTCTACTTTGATCCTGGGTAACAATGTTGTAATGGCCCCTTTCCCGTCCTATCAATTCATATAATACTATTGCAATGCACCTGGATATAACATTTCTTGAATTAATAGGGTAACATTAATATTCTTTCATAACACATTTAATGTGATAATCATATGATAATCATCACATCAAATGTGTTTTGAAACAATATTAATTCCCCCCCTTATTTTAAGAAATGTCGTAAATTAGTAGTCTCTTCCACTTTTATCTCCAGACTCAATATCCCCCAAATTATTAGTGTTGAGATTGTCCAATAAGAAACTCAATGTAAAAAGTCAATCAGAAATTCTACGGAGATTGATTATTTGGTTCTAAATCTAAGAAACTCGCATTCCCATAAGATTTAGGCTTCTTTTTAAGTGAAGAAAATATACATTATCCAATCTACTCTTTAACATTGTCCGCAGTATTCTTAAAATCTTATATGCAGTTTAATTTTGCGATAATTCTTAAAAGATTTCTTAATTTAGAAATCAGGAAGCCTATGACACCAATTTGTATTGATTTAATAGCAGAGAAATCCATTAAGAAATGTCACAAAATTCACACTGAGGAAATCTGAGACGTGCATTTTTTTTAGCAAACTCTGAAGATACTTTAAATATCGACACATATTGTGAATATCATTTGACTTAGCTTGATAATCTTTAATATTTCTATTTATAGATAATTTCACCTTTTTAAATCTGCACCACTAGCAGTAACGTTTCTGGCCAAGTATGCGATGATCATTGAATACAAATGGTATTCATTGGTATCCCAATAGTGTAGCTCTGCATTTGATCAAAAGTGTACTTTGGGCAATCAAGATAGGGTTATTGGATTCATATAACAAAGTCAGCACCATGTCAATGATTTACAACTACAGATGTGTAAGGTGTTTGCTTCACCACTGTTTATTTGTAGCAGAATTTGCTTTCTCAGCATGGGTTGAAAAGTGAATACCCTCATTGGCAACCATATCAATCACTTTGATCGCATGCCAATTTGTCTTTAACTGCAGACGGGTAAGATTTGAAAACATGGCATTACTGCGAAAAAGTAGTTTTTCAAAGTCTGCCTGCAAACATATTACCATTCAGAAATGATTCACTAGAACAAGCATTAGCTCTCAAATCTTTCACAAAATAGTCTTCATAAATTGCAGGTTTGCATGAAATTAAAATCAACAGATATGAATGGACTTCTAGGTTTTCTGCTGAGTTCAAGATTTTTCTGAGTCATTTCCACCTGACAGTGCAACAGAATATCCATATGCATGAAAATATGGATTAAGTGAGGGCCAGATAATATTTTGTTGTCAAACCTTGCAATTTATGGCATCTCCTATAATATTGCGACCAGAGTTAAAAGTTACTTTTTAAACTTAGAGTAAAGGGAATGTATGCTCAGAACATGTCGACAAACGAAAGGCTAAAATAGCCTGATCAGCAGAGAAGCAGAGATCGAAACAGTCAATAGTTAGAAAATTACCTTGATATATCTTCACAAGATCACAATTAAGGTTTGGGTGAAGAAAACTGTTTGGACCATTTGAACTCTTCCTTCCATGATACCATCTTCTCATTAACAGCATCAACTTATTTCTAAAATGAATCCATTGTCTTTGTCTTATCCATTCTTTCTGGTAACTAGTTCCAGCTGTTTACCCTCTGCACAAATAGATAGTTCTAGATATCTGTCTAAAAACTGACCTTCACAACCATGACCCTCTAATCTCTTGACCTACTGTCTCGGTGTTCCTAAAAGGATTGACTTTCTCTGTCCCATTTAGCATCTTATATAGTTTTAAGAGGTCTCCTCTGAGAATAATGTAGCTATGAATTCTCTTTCTAAGGCTGAAGAGCCCTAGCACACCTAACATTCCTTGTAGCTCATTCCTCTAACACTGAGGATCAACCTGGTTGCTGTCTTCCACAGTGCCTCCTCAATTTGGGAAAACTCTTAAAATTATATCATTCGCAATCAAATTTACTAACAAAGAGAAGTAAATCAAGGTACTGAAGACCAGCAGTGTTTGGCTTTGTGAATTTCTGTCGGACATTTCCAGTCTTTTCTCAGCCAATAAATCATCCTAAAGTAAAACACCAGATGTGATTTGTGAATCCTATAATTTCAGCACATCAGAACTATTAGAGCAGGGACTTTAAGTTTGAGAATAGTGTAGTCTCAACTCCAAAATGTACTGAATGATGTATTCTCTCTCTTTATATCGGCCAGATATTTGACGCATGTAAATCCATTGCAAGGCATGAGTTTCCAACCAAACTAATTATGGTTGCCATTCATCTGGTAGAGAATGCACATCATCTCCCCAGAGGGATCCTCCTGTTTACCTAATCCCATAAAGTTTAGGTGCAGGTTCACCAGAACCAAGACAAGGGGACCTCAGAATATGGACTGGGGTATTGCTAGAGTTTAACCAGCTACAACCGACGTGCAGCTTCTATGGTTTTCTTGCACTTACTAAAGAAAAATTGTGTGTCAGCCTTGCTCAGTTGGTAACACTCTCACCTCTGTATCAGAAAGTTGTAGGTTCAAGCCTCACATCAGGTCTTTGAACCCATATAATCTAGGCTGATACTCCAATGTGGTGCTGAGGCTGTACTGTATTGTCTGAGATGCCATCTTTCAGATTAAACGTTAAACCAAGATCTTGTCTACCTGTTCAGGTGGACGTTAAAGATCCAATGGCACTATTTGAAAAGAGTTCCAACAATCCTTTGTGCATATTGGCTGCCACGTTCGCCCACATAATATATCCAGTCACATCACTTTACAGTATATTTTGCGAAGCACTTTGAGACTTCTCAATGAATGATTTCATGAGATACTATATCAAATGCAAGAATCATTATTGTTATTATAAAAATAGTACCTAATGTAAAAGCGAGGGAAGGAAAAAGTTACATAAGTCACACAAAATAAATGCTGCAAAAATCAAACTGAAAGCAAATAGCCATTTTTAAAAATGATTCTTTGATGCTCTTTTTTGGAATGGTATCTCTGCTGGAAGCAATACATCACATACCAGTTCTAGAACCAGTGCATCACATTTCCAGTGTTAGAAAAACAAATCATTAATAAATCAACTCCACTGATTCACAATTCACTGTAGTTCTGGAGGAAAGGGAGAAAAATTCACCTCTGTTCTGCCAAAATGTTATTATGTTGATAAATCTTTCTCCTGGGACTGCACTTGCTCACAAAGTAAGAAGGAAGTGGGCTTGAAAATGTGCCTCATTGGCAGTCACAGCCACTCACCCAGCAATTTCAATTCAAGAACACCTGAGCAATTTTGTCAAATTTCATGGCTCACACTCAGCTTTCCACAGACCGTTTGTGTCCCAGGTTATCACAAATATAGTTGTTTGGGTTTTGTATCAGAGTATTTCACTAATCCACACATTTGGCTTAATTTACAATCTGAGAATCAGCATGAGAGACAGTCACAATGCCCAGGATTAGGCCTCTGGTCTGAGAACCTACAAGCCACCATCTCTTTGGTCTCTGTTTTGATTTATTAATGTTTAATTTCATGCCTGCATAAACCTGCTTTGTATCTTCAAATGCCTTGACACAAACATTTTATTAGACATTGTGGGAATAGTGTTCTGCTAAATATACTCATGAGCTGTATTGATTTCACAAGAGGGATATGGAGAACTGACATTTGGGTTTTCAGAGCCTGAGAATATAGCAGTTAGTAGATGCTTCAATTATTTGAGCGTTTTTTGTGTGACATGAACAGTATCCTAAGTTATTATAAATTAATGTAGGATTTAAGAGTTAAATATATTTACAGATATATTATATGTATGGACACAGTGTTTCATGTATTATGTAAAATAACAGAAAGCATGGGATTGCATAGATCTTTATCCTGTACATGTTAGGAGTCTCTCTCCCCATATATATCAAGTCTCACTGCCTCCAGGCGTTTCTTTGTCTGTTTCAGCTCAAAAACAGTCGTGGATAATATTTCGAAAAACAATTAAAGGCAGATACAGATGGTACCACAGATGCCAGTAATGAAAGGTGTGGGCTGGTTGCAATTCTGTTTTCAGTTTGCTGCCAAGTGATTAATAGATGTAGAAAGGCTTGCGGCTATATGGTGCTACATTTATACCGCTGGCATCAAACCAACTTCACTTCCAGCAGTGGAATGATGTGCAGCACAAAGTCTGAGTTGGCTCTTCAATGCAAGTATTCATTGAAAACCTCCTCCTGATTTCCAAGTTCCAGACACAGGTAGTTTAGCACGTAAGAAAAACACTTCTTTAGTGACATTTAATAATATCCCCTTGAAGGCTAAAAAAATAGTCCCTGCATTTGATGAAGCACAGTTTTGACTGTTTTGTGGCTGTTTTTGGCCAATACAGAAGCCAATTCCAAGCAGGGTGAAACCTTGGGTAAGTTTCCTTACTCCTGATAATAATCCCGCAAGAAAAGAAAATAGTAAATTGGTCACTTTAAACCATGACTGTTTGTGGGACACTGCTGTGTGCAATTGTCTGCCTCATTTCACCCACAAATATACAGTCAATTTACTTTACAGTATATTCTGTGAAGCGCTTTGAGATGTCTAGAAGATGTGAAAAGGACTATATCGAATGCAAGGATTATTATTATTATTATAATTTGCACACAGAAATGTTGCACAAACAACCATAACGTAAAAGACCAATTTTATCCTCGTGGTTTTTATCTGGGAGACATGGAGAAACTTCCTTCTCTTTTCAAATAGAGCCATGTAGCATTTAAAGTCCACCGGAACTGGCAGATGGGCCTCAGTTCAATGTTGCATCTAAAGGACAGCACCTTCAACAATGCAGCACTCTCAAATATTGCACTGGAGTGTCAGCCCAGACAATAAACTCAATGTCCCAAAGTCCTGATGTGGGGTTTGATTTTTGCTTGAATTTTTTGGGATGTGTAGCAAAACTCTAAAGAATAATAGACTATGAAGGAGAAAAGCCCATGTAAATTAACCCCAGCCCCTCTGCAGCAACGGGTTACTGTATCTAAATGTGGCATATCATAGGGAAACCAATTGAAAAGGTTGGCTTCCTGTAATATTGTTTTCCCTGTTAGCCTGAATAATGGCAGATTGCAGGGAGCAGGAATTTCCAAAATGACAGACATGAGACCTGGCGGTATGGAGGCACAGCGCTGAGCTGGGCTGATTGACTGATCACTTATAACCTGCGTAAGGTTAAGAATGAAATTTGTGTTGTTCCTTGTGCTTATAATAATAATAATGCACGCATTTGATATAATGTCTTTCATACAGTGGGGCAAATCCCAAAACATTAACACATTGTGAAATCCAACAAACTCTACTCTATCATCAGACCTTCATATGCTGACAGAACGGGCTGTAAAAGTCCGAAATTATGGTCATATATATGTTTTTCTTCAGCATGTTGTGATTCTCCATTTCAGATCCTAATCTCCATAACTTTTCAGATGCAGGCTTAGAAGTGAGGACATTAAAAAGTCTGAAGAAAAGGCAGGGAAATGGAGTTGAAAGATTTGCCGCCATCAAGACAAACAAGGTATCAGTTTTTCCCTTAATTGAGTCCCTTTACCTGAATGTAACAAATCACTGAGAATGGGTAAAATGTACTGTACGGACCATTAGAAAATGTAAGAATCAGCCCCTGCTTGAGTCCCAACAATTAACTGCCCACAGAGTAAGCGCATTTTAACTCTGTACTACCAAGATCTGTTCTTCATAGAAGAAGATAAGTCATTCAATTTCAACTGTTATTTCAGAGTCTGCAACACCTGTTCTGTTTGTTCTGTGAAAGCCTGTCCATCTTATTTTCACTATGCTAAAAATTAAGCTGCTTAGAAGTGAGGACATTAAAAAGTCTGAAGAAAAGGCAGGGAAATGGAGTTGAAAGATTTGCCGCCATCAAATTAAATGGCAGAAAAGGCTCGATAGTTTGAATGGTCAACTCCTGTCCCTATGTTCTCTGATTAATTAGCAGAGTTAATGTTAAACTGTTAGACACAACACCACGCTTCAAAGCAGTATAACAAATTTAAATCTAAATTTAGTAATGGTGGGCTGATAATGAAGTTAGTGCAATAGGAAGTATGATGCGCCAGTTGACAGTAAATTTGACAGTAAAGTTGACAGTTATTTTTCGGGAGGAAGCTTCTAATTGTATGTGTAATTTGCAAGGATGGATGATGACCATTGGATTTAGGTCTCAGAGGGATTATTCTCCATTTTGTCAGTATATTTGCTGACCTTTGGTGGTGAACGGGTATTAAACTCTGTAAGGGTATCTATCTTTGGCAGTGCGTGCTTTGGGAGGAAATCCTATTATAAGTGCACACAAGCCAAAGGTCAGGGAATTTATCAACTGTCAGAGAACAACTTCCCAGTGAAACTATTACGGAAAGTTAAAGGTTTGAAGATGCAGAGAGAGTCTGAAGAAAAACAGTCTAGAGTGACTAAGCTGCAGAAATATTTTCACAGCTACAGGGATAAAATAAGAACAAAGATGTGTCTGTTTAAATTGGACTGTGACTGCCTTATTGAGCAGTGTAGGCTTAGAGTACCTCATCACTGAGTTTGTTCCTTCTGGAACACACTGTCCCTGTTATTGCTTCTGCCCCTCTTGAACTGCTATTAAGTGGTAAAATGACAGGATGTTACAAAAGCCAATAAAAAGGTAGTGAGATAATATAGAACTTTAATTCGTACTATCAATAAATTATTTACTTATCACTGAATCTCCAGGCCTGTTGAGACTGACTGTTTAGTTTTGTCCATGAGCAGAGGAAAGAAATCAAGTTCTAATGGTTAGTATAATAATAATAATCCTTACATTTGATGATGCGCCTTTTCAAGTCTTTGAGATGTCTCAAAGAGCTTCACAGAATATATTGTAAAATGAATTGACTGCATATTGTGTGGGCAAAATGTGGCAGACAAACCAGTGTCCCACACACAGACTTGGATTGAGTGACCAAATTATTATTATCCTCCCTGGAAAAGCGATCCGCCAATCGACTAACAACCATGTTCCTATTTACTGCTTGGTAAAAGAGGTGTGTGGAGTAAGGAAACTTGTCTAACATTTCACCCTGCCCAGGAATTGAACCCAGGTCATCTCAATTGTGAGGTGAGTGCTCTAACCAATAGAGGGAGGTGTAGTTGTAGGTAACAATATCATTCATCTTTCTAGTATTTCCCTCCTCTCAAAGCCACTTGTTTTTTAAATCTTAAAGGTCGGACATTTTTTATTCAATCAAGCTGAGATAATAGCCCTGCAGTGTTGTAAGTCAGGACTGCTCCACAAGATAGGCGCAATCCAGTTTAAACTGAAAATTCTTTGCTCTTGTAATTGCTCGGTCTCCAGGTCTTTTTTCACTCTAGAAACTTTTCAGAGATTGGATTGATGTCCTGTTTATGTGCTAATCTTATTTCTCTGAGACCAGGAGCTTCAGTCATGGGGAGACTTCACAAGGAGGACTTCACTTCTCACCAGGATTGAGAAAGTACTTCATGTCTAACATTTACAGTAATCAATTATTAAAAATGTTTCAGTTCACATATTGGATGAATTTTGCAATATTTCTTAATTGAGAAACCCAAGAGGAGAGTAGGCCATGCATAATATATACACCATGGCTAAAGGGAATCCCACCCCAGGTGTGTCAGACACTTATCTAACCAAAAACAAAGATGTGGTACAGATATGATGGGTCAAAAGGCCAAATTCTGTGTAGAAAATGTTCATATTTATATGGGTTTAAGAGGCTGTACAGTAGCCATTAGTGGCAGAGATCTTTCTGGAAGCTCTTCAGTGCTATGACCAGAATCAGTCAGGATGTTTGAAAATATTCCTGGAAACACTGCTGTGTGTAAACAGCTTCACTATTTTCTGGTGTTCCTCATTGAAGGAGATCTAGATTCCACTACGGGACATGTATCAATCCCCTCTTGTTTGTAGTTTATCATTTTATCCCCAGGCTGTGTGTGAACTGAGCTGATATGAACTCCTTTTCAGCAGAAGGATCACTAACACTACTTGTCCTTCATTGGCACATCCACAAGTCCACTTCCAACAAAGGCTGTTAAAATGAAGCAGACAGCAATCAGAAGTGAGGATGAAACAAATATGTATGCCCTGGCAGAAGCCTGCTAAATCAGCACAGAATAGGGATGAAATCTGCAATTTTCCTAGTACATATCGTTCAATGCCATATTGGAGCCATTTTGAAAAAAAATAACATTTATTTTCTTTGGCTTTGCTTACTGCCGATGGAATTTAATGTTGACGTCTTCCTTGAGTAAGGACAGAAAGTCAGTCTGTTTGGTGTAAAAGGGTGAAGAAACAAGATTAGGCTAGGATCCAGCCTCCAGCTAGTCATAGCTTTGATGGTCGCACTGGCACAGAAATAATAAATCAGGCAGCAGTTCAGTATTGAGAATGCTTGATGCTGACATGGGGTTGAAATAGCACTTGAATGGCAATCCTGCCAGAAAAAGCACCTCATGATATAAACTGAGTTTTCTGTAGGGAACTGCCTTCATGTCATGACAACTTGTGAGACTTTGGCTCCAGTGGAGACCTTGGATCAGAGCTAAGGTCTTGCATACCTTGAACTGTGGTTGAGGCAGAATACGTATTAGCTTTTAAGACAAAATTAGATAAATACATAAGGGAGAAGCGAATTGAGAGGCGTGTATATGCAGTACAAACTTACATTTGTTTAGCACCATTCACATCGGGATGACATTCCAAAGAATGTAACAGTATTGACTGGACACCTAAGCTGGAGGTGGGATCTAACTAAGGGCACGGAGGTGGAAATGGAGAGGGGAAAGATGATTGAAAGCGCAGTCAAAGAGGCAGATCCGCGTAATTTTATCTTGAAGAATCAAAAAGTGTATGGGTAAAATACAGGAGAATAGGACTAGACAAATAGCTTTTTTGGAGTCCATACAAATACCATACAATGCCTCCTTCTGTGCATAAATGTTTATGGTTGTATGGGCTTATAATTATCCTAATAATCTTTGCATTTGATATAGCGCCTTATCACATCGTCGAGACATCTCAATGAGTTCACAGAATAAACTGTAAAGTAAATTTATTGTTTATTTTGTGGGCTAATGTGATATATAAAGGTTTTCTTGCAGGAAATGGAACTTAAATTGTGCGAAACTTTTTCTGCCAGTTTCTACTGTTCAAGTGTTTTAAACCCCAACCCCACTGGGGTCTAAGGTGAACAGACAAATTGCATTCAATATGACTCCAAAGTCAAAGTCCAAAAAGTGATCAGTGATCAGTAATTAATGCAACAAATCTGGTTTGAGAATATTGCAGATTAGACCCTTTTACTATGTAAGAGAAAAAAAAGTTTGATTAGTTTTGAAACACAGACATTCCACAACTTTCAGTGAAGATTTATTGAAATACCAAAGAAGCAATCAGTTCTGATACATTTCCTAGAAAACTAAGTACAATATATACCATCCTACAGATGAGATGTTAAACTGAGGTCCTGTCTGCCTGGCATGTGGTCATTAAAGATCCCATGACAGTATTCAAAAAGGGAAGGGAGTTTTTCCCAATGTCCTGGTCAACAATACCCCGGATAAAATTGGCTGTTCACTTCAAAGTGTGGCATATTGCTGTGTGCAAAAAGTTACCTTAATAAGGTATTCACATCGCAGTCTTTCCTTTTAGTAACTGGAAATTATCAGCTGACAAGGACTCTATTCCTTACCTGATCAACCTTTGGAGCACAGTTCAACAGGATGACAAGAATTCTAATAGAATTCCCTCTAAAGAATTCCTTTAAAAAATTCCAAATTACATCCTACTGCCTTCTGAAAAAAAGGTATCAGTAAATCTTTGTGGGGAGAGAAAGCAGAGCCATAGGATGTGTTGTTTCAGTTTAATCATGCTGACGTTGTGTGTGTGTCATGCAATGATTCATTTTGAAACCAGAAGCCATTTTGCTGGCTACTTTCCAATGAATAGATTGGCTCCTTTGAAGTGTTGATCTGTGACAAGGGCATGAAAACCAAAGTCTTGTTTCTCTACGGTGATCTTCAGTATTGTGTCATTGACAAAATGCTCACAGACTGCAACCTGATAGCTTTGTATTCTCGATGAAGACAGTTAAGCCAAATCACTAGGTTTCTCTAAAAATAAATTGTTTTACTAGAATCTGTTTGATGTTCCAATTAAAAGATGACAAATAATAATCACACATTCAAATTGCAAGTAATAGTTATAAAGAGGTGCCGCTTAACAAACATATAATTTAGTTGAATGCTGTTCAGCCGTGGATAATCACATTTATAACTAATTTCATTTCTTTTAAATGTTTGCTGTACAGGGTACTTGCTTTGTAAGGGTGGTGCGTGAAGCTATCTCCAGACATGCTCTCCAGCTACTGAGGAAGTAAACCTTGGAGGTGTTTGGTTTGCTTCACTTTAAAGGTTTGCAGGGCATTGTGTCAGACTGAATTCACAGCTCAGTATAAGGTGGAATGTTATGCTGCTTATCCAACAGTAACAGGCATTGTAACAGCTTGGATGGCTTCTAGGGAGTTGCAGTTGGACAGCAGATGTTTCCTGCTGTAATGGAATCATGTAGATTTAACATGTTTACCTATCAGTCTGGGAGGAGTGTGGATAGGGGGTAAGAAACCTACAGTGGGGTATAAATAGTTGTAAACAAAATCAAAGCATTGTAAACATAACTTGGTTTTTGCACTTAATGCTATATTTAGCTTCCAAGTTCTTCTTAAGTAGTCCAATGTTCCTGGTGCCTAAAATTCTGCTGGTTTGCTTTGCGGGGCGGAATCCTAAGCATCGAAAACAACATGAAGTTAGCTACGTGTACAGGAGCTCACACAAGTGCAGTTGTTCTCAAGTTACAATGATTTATTTTCTGGTTGTAGATCCCAGATTACCAAAAAAAGATTAAATAGGCCTGCAATACTGGCCTCTCTGATTGGACTGATAGTTTAGATCACTCACCTCTCCAGCAAACATGGATCTAATGGAAGTCATTTATAACCTGTGGCTGATTAGGTTGCTTCTGGATGTAATAATTCCTCAGGAATTGGTAACAATCATCTTTGCAAGTCACAGTGCACCTTGAAAGCTGCCGTCCGGATCAGCCGTGAAAGCAAAACTGTGCAAAAAGATTCTCTCTGCTCCATGAACTTAATGCAACCTATATTTTTCTGAACTCATCTCAGGATATACAGGGTAATAGTTATAATTGTTACATTTAATATGTAGCGTTTTTCACATCAGGAGGAAACCTCAAAGCAGTACTGATTATATGTACAGGTTAGAAGACATGAAAAGCGCTATATCAAATGCAAGGATTATTATATATGTTATATCCTGTTTACGAGTCCTGTAGCTCAGTGGTTAGAGAACCTGCCTCACAAGCGAGAGACCCGGGTTCCATTCCCAGCAGAGCGAAACCTTGGGCAAGTTTCCTTACTCCACACGCCTGATGATAATCCCTTAAGAAAAAAAAAGAAAAAATAATACTTTGGTCACTCAATCCAAGACTGTTTGTGAGACACTGCTGTGCGCAATTGGCTGCCGCGTTTCATCCACAAATATACAGTCAATTCACTTTACAGTATATTCTGTGAAGCGCTTTGAGACATCTAGAAGACGTGAAAAGCGCTATACCAAATGCAAGGATTATCATTATTACTATATTGTAAAGTGTGGTGACTGTCTATTTTGCAGTGGCAAGGATATAGGCAATACCAACAGGGCCAGCATTTAATGTCCATCCCCGATTGCCCTGAGAAAGTGATGATGTGCCTGCTCTTTATACCGCTGTAGTTTGATGTCAGCTTGGCTCAAATGCTAATACTCTAGCCTCTGAGTCAGAAGGTTGTGGATTCAAGCCCCACTTTGGGATATAGTTGCCACTCCATTGTAGTGCTGGAGGAGCGCTGCATTGCTGGAGGTGTCATATTTCAGAAGAGACATTAAACTGAGGTACTGTCTGCATGTTTAGGTGTAATGTAAGACTTTCTCCCAGTGACATGGCCAACAATTCTCCATATAAAATTGGCCATTGACTTCATGGCTGCTTGTGGGATGTTGATGTGCACAAAATTGGCTGCTGCATTTTTGTACAAAATATACAATCACTATACTTTATGATAAAAATCCTGTGAAACGTTTTGAAACATTTTGATGACATGATAAAAGCACTATATCAAATGCAAGGATTAAAGTGTTGTATCAAATGCAGTGATTATTATTAAGTTATTGTGCTGATAGTGTTTCCATGATGGAAATACAACGTACAGATTTAACAACAAAAGCAATCCAAATGATGCAGCAGGACCCCAATATAAGGTCTATAATATGCTCCTTCTGTATAAACAACTTTTGACATATGCATTGTTACTGAATTGCTTTCATAAATCACACAGATGTTCAACAAGAGACAAGATTGCAAAAGGTGCATTAGAGTATCTAAAGCTGCAGAAAATCAGTTATTCTCCCATTCAGTTACACAATAAATAGAACAATAACAAAATAACCAATATCAAGTAAATTGTTTAACAGCATTCAGAGACTTAAAACAGCCATCTGTTTAAGGCTATAAATTGAAGTGAGTCAGAAATTGTGATGCAGATACCACCTTAAGCAATATCCTACACATGTATGTTTTCAGCGCATTTTTGATGGGGAACTACACAATAATCTGCTAGTGACCAATAATAATAAAGATAATCCTTCCATTTAATATAGTGTTTCATGACATCATTGAGACGTCTCAAAGCGCTTCAAAGAATATATTCTAAAGTGAATTGACTGTGTGTTTTGTGGGGGAAATGCGGCAGCTGATTGCGCACAGCAGTGACCCACAAGCATTGTGGATTGAGCAACCAAATTTTGTTTTGTATTTTGGAGGGTTTATTACCCCCAGAAAGTGATCTGCCAATCACCTAACAACTTGCCTAAGCCTTCGTGCCTCCTGGGAATCAAACTCAAGTCCGAAGCAAGCGAGCTAACCACTATGCTTTGGAGTCCTGTAGCTCAGTAGTTAGAGCACTCGCTTTGCAAGTGAGTTGAGTTCAAATCCAGGCAGGGCGAAACCTTGGGCGAGTTTACTTACTCCACACGCCTAATAATAATCCCTCCAAAAAACAAAACAATAATAAATTGGTCATTTTCAATCTACGACTGTTTGTGGGACATTGCTGTGCGCAATTGGCTGCCGCGTTCGCCCACAAATATACAGTCAATTCACTTTACAGTGTGTTCTGTGAAGCGCTTTGGGACATCCTCCCAACGTGAAAAGCGCTATATCAAATGCAAGGATTATTATTATTATTATTATTATTATGCTACAGGACTCCACTCTCAACAGATCTGCCCATCATCACAGTCAAACCTAAAATTGCTCATGGTCTTAATATTCAAGCCACTATCTTAATTTTAAATATTTTAAATTTGGAATCCTTTTTTTCTGCAGCTCTTTATGGGTACCCCAAAAATCTAGCTTCCAAATTAAAGGAAAGTAGAGCAAGAAACTAGAAAGCGAGTGATCCTATCTAGCTGCAAATCTGGTGGTATCTTTTTAGCACATTCCTCCCATTCAGTCTTGTCCCATTGGCTTTCAGAGGTTTCTTCTATTATTTGTGAGGACAATATTTTTCTGAAAGTTAAGCAAAGGAGTATCCTTGCCAGGCAGGTCTGCAGTAATCCAAGGCATCATTCATACTGATGGTACAGTTACGCCCTTGCAAGCCATCCAAACATTAGGGTAGCACTGAATGGACAAATACTGTGAACTTAGTATTCACAGTGCCTTGCACTATAAATGGCAATGTTACCATTCCAGTCAGTCTGCTTCCCTCCCACAGAAAAAATAACAGTGTTTAAAAAAATGGGTATCCATTGACTTGCCACCCATTTTTGGGATGTCAGTCACCCCCATTGGCTACATATTTCATGAAGCTGAAACACAGTGTCTTGACTCAAACATTTTGAACCTGGAAGTTTCTCATGGATAATTCATTTCCCCGCCTGAATGTTAATCTTCCAAAACTGGAAAGGTGCTCCTCTGTGTTTCATGAGATAATAATGCCATTTCTATCAGCCTGGCAGATAGGCTTAGCGCAGCAAACACACAACAAACAAACAAAATGACATTTAGAGAGCGCCTTTCACATCGGGAGGATGTCCCAAAGCGCTGTAGTCAGGTGTCGGGGCCCGAGCATAGGGGAGGCGTGGTGTAGGGGTGAGGAAGGCAGAGAGGTGGGAGGGAGACCAAAGGCACGGTCGAAGAGAAAGGTCTTGAGACCGGCCTTGAAGGAGGCAAAGGAAGAAGCGAGGCGAAGGGATCGTGATATGGAGTTCCAGAGTGTGGGGCAGAGAGGCTGAAAGCCCGGCCACCGATGGTAGGATGGGTCGGTTGGGAGACATGGAGCAGCCCGGAGCCTGATGAACGAAGGGAGCGGGCAGGTTGGTAGGGAGTCAGCAGGTCAGAGAGGTAGGAGGGCGCAAGGGCATGGATGGCCTTAAAGGTGAGGACGAGGATCTTGAACTCGATCCTCTAGATCTTTACAATCTTTACAGCACTTTACAATCTTGAAATCCTCAGCTCAGAGACCTATCAAACAGCCGATAGAACTACGATGTGCCAAAGTCTGTGATCTCACAATATACTGGCTGATAAAAACGTCAGAACCTAAGGATTCATGTATCCTTAGGAAGCCAACAAGCTTCATGAAATATGTAGAGTCATGCTCTCTGGTCAGGCTCATTCGGTTTGTTACGGTTCCGATTATAGGCTTAAAATCTTTCATTACCTTAAGATGTTAGGATCATTGTTTTAAAATTTAAGAATGTGCAGAGGTTTGGAAAATGTTGAAGTTTGTTCCTAGTATGGAGGTTAATTGTCTACAAATCTGGGGTCCCCAACTCTCCAAAAACAATGACATTTCTTAGCTTTCAATGTTTTTTTTCACGAGAAGCCCCAAAGAGTCTTCAAATGGATTTAAGCTTTGAGAAATACTGTAATAATATTAATTACAGTGCTAAAATCAGTTTGTGAACATGAAGATTTTAAACTACCAAAATCAATGCTTGTCACCTAACTGTTTCTTTTCGAAAACAAAGTTGTTTCATTGCAGTGAATAGCAGGAATAATTCAGCAGATAGTATTCATAAAACAAGAATTCAGGGTAACGTTTGTGATGTTCAACAACTCCTTTTAACACACCCTTGTAATATCTATGATGTAATATTCAGCACCACAGACTTGTGCTTTATTATCCCTGGTGTAGACCCGCACCACTTCCCAGGGCAACTCTGCCAAGCGTCAGCCAGGTTTAGTTAGTGGCATTCTTGCCTCTGTGTCAAACGTTTTGTGTGCAAGCCCCATGTTGGGCTGACATTGCAATGCAGTGCTGAGGATGAGCTGTAATGTTGGAGGTGCTATCCTTTAGAGGAGACATTAAACCAAGTCTAGTTTGCCTGTTCAGGTGGACATTAAGATTCCTTGGCACTATTCAAAAAAGAGAAGGGAGTTTCTCCTGGTGTCCTGGTCAATATTCTCCAAGATAAACCCGGTCATTCATTGTTTGTTTGTGGGACATTGCTGTGGGCAAATTGGTTGTCATGTTCACCTACAAAATACACAACCAGTGCACTGTACATAAATCTTGTGAAGCGCATTGAGATGACCTCCCAATGTGAAAGGTACTATATCAAATGTATGAAATTTTTATTTTAAATTTCCCTCCGCATATTCGCCATTTCATCTGTCAACCAGATAGATAGAACAGTAATAAAACTAGTTCAGGAACCTACCTTTATTTGGATAGTTTCCTTATCTGTCCTGTTGAAATTGCTAATAGACCCCAAAAATCTTTTAATTCTGGAATTTCTTCAGATTTGTAGGGGGTGGGGTGGGGTGGTAGGGTTTGGAGCATCAGAAATAATAAGAAACTTCACTGTGTAATATGTTCCTTGTGATTTATGTTAAAATGCTGCAAACTGTGCCCATTCAATTCAAAATGTTTCCCTCAATGTTTGTGCAGTATTAGGTGTGCACTGAGAGAATTTTCTGGAATTCCAGTCAAAAATCGTCGTTTTTCTTTTATAAATCATAGAATTTTTGAAATGATACCTTCAGATACGGCATGTCAGTTCTGAGAAATGGAACGCTTATTACATTTGGCATTCACAAGATTACAAGAGAACTATGAGTAAAGAAGGCACTTCAGCCCATTTGATCTCATCTTTCCTGAATGTACACCCCATTTTATTCCCATTACAGCTTCAAGCTATTTCTTAAATAGATCCAGCATCCTGGCCTCCACCAGTGCAGTTAAATATAATATGAATCTTTCTTCATGTTGCGCAACAATAGATCTACACTACAACCTCGGTGCAAAGTGCAGCATATCAAATTCTGAGCTGTCCTTATGATCGCTCTGAGTAAGATTGCCAATTCAGTGCCAATTTATACTGAGTTATGGGAGGTTTTGGTATTGTGGGACCAGGAAGAACTGGGTTCAGGTGCTCATGTGAGATGTTTACAGCCAGCTGATGCATTCACGCTTGAGCCTCAGATCTCAGAACTACCCAGCCTCTGCTTCTGCCTATGCTTGTGCCTCTTCTGTTGTGCGAAGTGCTTCAGTTCTTTCCCCCCCACCACCCCCGATGTGAAAGGCGTTGCAAAAATGTAAATTGTTGTTGTTATGCACTGCATACAGTGGCTGCATAATAAAGCTTTGCACACTTTGCCTTGCTATATAAGACACATTGAGGAAACTGAGAGATGCTGATTTAAATAAGCAAGAACAAGTGAGAAACAGCTGCAAGGTCTCAGGCAATATGAAGCAGAACAGAGTCAAAATGTTAACTTGAAATTCCCTTGGATACATCTCACTAAACAGCTGGCTGACATTAGGAAGTCTCTGCCTATGTGTCCCATCTTATAGTATTTATCTTCCTCCTCCCTTTAGATTTCCATAATAAACCTGGACTTACTGCACTCTGACTCATGATCCACCTTAATTTCAAGCAGTTCTTGTTAGCAAATTCCTTCAGAACTTAGGGATTCTGTCTCACTCGGACAAAACTAAATAATGTGCTTACTTGCTGGCTCGACCAGTTTCATACCATTTTTTCAAAGATTTTTTTTAGCCATTATTCAAATGAAGCATTTTTCATGCCACGTGTGACAAGAACACAACTACTAGAATCTAGGCTGAGAGAGTGTAAAAGAAAAAAAACAACACATGATCTCGGTAGACCAGAAATTATTACAGGAAATATAAATATTTTTAGATGGCATGGGGGGAGCCGATGAGCCAGGTAAAATCATTTATCTGCATCAGGCACCAAGCAATATAAACTAGAAGGTTGAAAATTCAATGTGAGGGCATCAGTTGGGGAGCTACATTTGGTCTGAGTTTAGTAGAGGTAAAAATAGACATTATTATATAGTGAATGCTGGAATAGGGTTATGCATCAATATCGGGTAAACACAGGATTTGCACTCAAATCTGGTGCCTACATAGTCCAGACACCAATATTGCTACTTAGATAGAATACCAGAAGGCAGATGTTTGTCAGCACCTTAAGAGAGCAATACTGTGCCAAAAAAAACAGATATCAATGACTCTTCTTCCTGCTTACCCCAACAAAATTATAACTATTCCCTTTCCAGTCTAACCAGCTAAAACCGCATAGCTTGCCAGTGATATTGATGTCCGGCAAGCTTTCCCACTGCTTGTCCAACTAGGACCACCCTACCCATTAAGGCTTTGGCTGGCAGGAGCTGAGTGGAATGTCTCTCTGCCCTCAGTGACTGGTCTGTTGTTCCAGGTCCTGCCGATGAGCCAGGCTGGCTGTGCTGTCATCAGCAGTGCCCTGGAATACTGCAGACCCACCTGGCTCAAGTACCAGACTACCAAGACTGCCAAAAAGGGCTGGCTTGATTCTGACATTCCATTACCAGGCATGTCACCTTGGAGCTAGTTCAGCTAAGGAGGCCCCTCTTACCTCGCCTCAAGGAGGACAGTCGTTCAACAAGCGCGGGTTTGTTGAAACTCATCCTATCCCTGAAACCCAACACCTGCTCCCTTGACCCCATCCTCACTCCACTCCTTATCTCCCACCTCCTTGCCCCACATATCACAGACATCGTCAACCTGTCCCTCTCCTCTGGCTCTGTCCCCATTCCCTTAAAAACTGCCACCATCACTCCCACCTTGAAAAACTCCTTCCTTGATGCGTCGCAGCTATCAAGCTACCGGCCCATCTCCAATCTCCCCTTCCTGTCCAAGGTCCTGGAACGAGTTGTCACCTCCCAGCTGCGCTCTTTCCTCTCCACCAATTCATTATTCGAACCCCTTCAGTCGGGTTTCCATGCTGCCCATAGCATAGAAACTGCCCTGGTCAAGGTCACCAATGACATCTTGACCATCTGTGACCAGGACTCCCTCTGCCTCCTCGTCCTCCTCGACCTATCGGCAGCATTCGATACGGTCGGCCATGCTATCCTCCTCCACCGCTTCTCCTCCCACCTCAACCTTCAAGGCCCTGTCCTTGAGTGGTTCAGGTCGTACCTCTCCCACCGTCTTCACTTTGTTTCCACGAATGGCTTTTCCTCCAGCCCCCGCACTGTCTCATGCGGTGTCCCTCAGGGCTCTGTCCTCGGTCCCCTCCTCTTCACCCTCTATATGCTCCCCCTGGTGACATCATCCGCAGACATGGGGTTAACTTCCACATGTATGCGGATGACACCCAACTCTACCTTTCCTCCTCTACCCTCAACTCCACGACCACCGATGTCCTGACAGTCTGCCTGTCTGACATCGAGTCTTGGACGAGAGACAACTTTCTTCAGCTCAACGTGCGTAAAACTGAGGCCCTCCTTATTGGCTCGCGTCAGCGCCTCCGCACCTCAGGCGCTGACACCATCAGCATCCAAGGCTGCACTCTCCACCTCTCAAAGCTAATCAGGAACCTCTGTGTTCTGTTCGACCCTGAGCTGTCCTTTCTCCCTCATATCCACACCACAACTGGCACTGCCTTCCATCACCTCCCGAATATCGCCAGACTACGGCACTACCTCACCCCTCACGCTGCTGAAACTCTGGCCCACGCCTTTATCACCTATGGGAACTCTCTCCTCGCCGGCCTTCCCGGCACCTCCCTCCACAAGCTGCAGGTCATTCAGAACTCTGCAGCTCATGTGCTGTCCCGCACCGGGCTTCGCGACCACATCACTCCCACCCTCGCTCGCCTCCACTGGCTCCCCATCCCCCAGAGGATCAAGATCCTCATCCTCACCTACAAGGCCATTCACGGCCTTGCTCCCTCCTACCTCTCCGACCCCCTACCCCCTCCTCGCTCCCTCCATTCCCTCCCCTCACCCTGACCATTTCCCCCCTGCTCGGGTCCTGACCCAATCTGTGCAGCGCCTTGGAGACGTCCTCCCGACGTGAAAGGCGCTCTATAAATGGAATCTTGTTGTTGTTGTTTGAGCCCTCACTATGTGGATGGTAGGTACAAGCAACTCCCTGCAGGATTCCTGGTGGGCAACACAGCTCAGCATGAAATGGGTGATGGCACTGCCTCTGTCTTCCTGTCCGCAGCTTGGGCACACATCCTTTCACATTGAGCAATATTTCCATCAGTAGGAGATGCAGAGTTTAAGCAACAACTGCTTGCCTCACTGCAGGCCAATCAAGGTGGATTCCAGGCGCTGGATGTATAAATGTGTGTTCACGAACTCAGACTCCAGGTAACGCCTTCCAGCAGCTATCGCATCAAGCCTCAGAGTTCCCTAATCAGCTATCTGGCAGCCATTTGCCTTCAGGGTGGTGGGCGGACCTTTACACAGAGTTTGTGATGTGCCAGCCAGCTTGAGATTCTTGAGGTCCAAGTCAATAATAACAATACTGATAAGAGTCAACAATTGGGACTGATGCCCCTTGTATCTTCAAATCAATTCCCTCAATGTCTTCCAAAACAAACAAGAAACAGACCTTAGAAACTATATCAATGACTCAGGAGAAATCTTTTACTCAAATATTCTGGTTAAAACCCAGATATAGGATCAAGCCCTCCATCCAGGCTCTCACGCACTCAGTTTCCCACCCCTCCACAACATTGCCCACCTCTGCCTTTACCTCTCCCCCTGGGCTGCCAAGACTCTCACCGAAGCTTTTGTCATATCCAGGCTTGCTTATTCCAACATACGGCTTGCTAAACTCTTCGGATTCGGGTTCTCCCTATACAAGCTGCAGACCATCTAGAGTTCTGCAGCCCATGTCCTCTACCACACAACACATTATGAACCTATCTTCTCTGTCCTTTTGCAGCTCTCCTGGCTCACCATCCCCCACTGGATTTAATTAAAGTCACTTGTCCTGACAGTCAAAATCCCTCTAAACTCTCACCCACCCTATCTGTGTGACCATCTCAACCTTACCTCCCCTGCTGCTCCCTCCACTCAGCTAACACTGTCCCCCTACCTGATCCACCTGACATGTAATGGGTGAGCTTTCAGCTTTCATGAAGTGAATGACCAATTTTTTTCTCCTCTGGGGATTTGTCAGCCACAACACCAGGAGAAACTCCGTGATCTTCCTCCAACTGGCTTTAAATTTCTTTTGGTCTAGAAGTAATTTTCAATTTATTCCTTCACCGTATCATAACTGTCTTTCAGAATCCTGTCCAGCAATTTACTCCTTGTATGAATTTTATATACCCCATCTGTTTACACTCTATGGATTTATTCTCCATGGTCAGTCAGTGAATGTCACCCCAGGCAAACACAGTCAGCTAGCAGACACCTCTGAATCCTGCGAGGCCTCCTCTCTGACAGTCCAGCATGAATCTTTGATAGAATAAATTAAGTGTTTATCATTCAGTAAAAGGTTTTAAACAAGGAGTCTTAATTCATAATTCAGGGTAGGAAAGTAATACTGATAGCTTTCAGAAAGGGAACACATGAGAATGGCAAACAGAATACAACATTTTTTTAAAAAAAGATGGCAACCTGGTAAAAGAAAAATTGAGAAACATAGATCAGAATATATAGAATAAATTAATACAGAAAATACAAGACATAAAGAATAGGAAAAACAAAACTGAGATAAACTGTTTATTTATAACTGATTATTCTTGAACTTTACCATAATTGGACTTCATTCAAATATGACCCATTGAGCAAAGTGTTAAAACGCTAATATCTCAAGAGCAAGCTAATACATATTTACCTGCTTACTTACGTGCTCATATTTTGCCAAACAGCCATTAATATCGATCTCTCTACTTACATATCAATATTGCTATAACATTCTAAGAGATGGGCAATACTGTAGCTATTCAATGTCGGAAGCTTTAAACTGAGAATCCATCTGCCTGTTCAGATGGATGTTAAAGATCCCTAGTTACTCTTTGAACAGAAAAGGGAGTTTATCCTGGTGTCCAGCCAACAATCTGTCAGATAAAAAAATGTCATTTACTTCATGGCTGTTTATGGGACATTGTTATGCATAAATTAGCTGTAGCAATCACCTACAAAATACACAATCACAGAAATTTACAATAAATCTATGAAGTGCTGATAATATGCTACATCAAATGCAAGGATTATTATTATTACTATCAATAATCAAAAAATACAGCACATTCAAATACCCATATATTGTACACTAATTTCATGAAATCTGCAATTTATTCCTTAAGTCATAAAATATTAATAAAGGTACTCTGGAAGACTATAGTTCCCATTTTCATTAATATTGTACCCAGTAAGTGAATATTTGAATAGCTTTGCTATACACATTGAATTTATTAGTGTAGAAATGTGGCAACCCAAGTTCACAATGAACTCAATGAACTGTTTGGGCTTAGATATTCTTGAAAGAATCTCACCTCAAACAGTAATTAATTAGCATCCAACTGAGGAGAAGAAACATATACTGGTTTGAATGATGTGACTCAAAGATTGATACCAGTACTTTTTTTGCTGCTGAATGGGATATGGTATTTGTTGATTTATTTGTTTCCCCTGGAGAAATCTTTTCCAGTCAGTTATACAAGAAAAATATCCATAAATAGTGAACCGCCTCGTACTGTACTGCTTTGCTTGGCTAAGTCCAATTTGATCACCTCCTTTTTGGGTTCTAATGTACACAATATTTTTCCAAACAATGATTTTCAGTTGTTGGAACGATATGTCTGGGTTTTAAGTACAACAAACAGAAAAGCCAAAAATGTACAATATGTCCAGTGACTAACACCCTAAACTTCTGGCAAGAAATCTAAAAGGAAAAAGACATTCCCAGATCATAGCCAAGTCTTTGCTGGAAGCTTTGTGTGTGTTTCTATGGAAACCATAAAAATCATTCAAATTGACTGATAAATAATTTACCACTCTTTACAGTTCTAAAGGCTCAGTCATTTCTCTGTAACACTGGATTGACTGAGCTGCCTATCTACAGAGAATCCATGACCTGGGCTAATTCCCTGTCCATACTACAGAAAACCACATACATTTCCAGACCCTTATAAATACACAATTATTCTAAAATAACCTTCACATCTTGCAGAATTAGATATGGCAACTGATGGATCTTGATAAAAATAAATCTGAATTGCTTTAGCATTACATATATGTGAAATATTTTGAATATATATTTTTCTCTCATCTTCTGTTCAGCTGGTTTCACCAGGTCAAGTCCCACCTCCAATCAGAAGCACAGCTATATAACCTATTGATGTAAAATACTGTATATGGTTGCGGTGCAGGAGTAAAAGGCACTTTGGTATGTGATATGAGTGTTTAGAATGTCTTTAGAGGCTGTTTAGGACGGTAGCAAGTTGAGCAGAAGGTCAATGAGGGAGGTAAGGGTAAGCGGCAGAGAGCCATAAAACTATAGAACCACAGAAATGTATAGCACAGAAAAAGGGCATTCGGTCTGTCATGTCTTCAGACTCTTTCAAAGAGTAATCATTTCCTTCCCAGTTACCTGTCCTTTCTTCATTCACCTGATTCAATATGACAAGGGGGGAGGGCTTGAGAACTTTTGAGAGAATGGAAAGGATATGTTTTCCAATGATGGTAACAGATTTGGTGGCAGGGAGGTGAGATGAGAGAGGTAAGGGATATTAAGAACTGGTCAGAGAAGGCATTTTCAGATGTTGACGATGAAGAGGCCTTGGTAATGATCAAGTCAAGGGTGCGCCCATGGATGTGGATGAGGGAGTTGATGTGGAGGGAGAGTTTCAGGGAGGAGAGGAAGGTGGAAAAATCAGCAGAAATTGGGCAGGGAGGGGTAAAATAGGTATTGAAATTTATTGAAATTCCTAAGATAAGGAGTTTGACTGTAATATTCCATGTAGCTACATAGGCAGCAATGATCATCTTAACAGTGGAGAAAAAACTCATGAGCAAGATACAATCATGTGGTGTACTTGACACTGATTCCAGAATAGAAGGGGTGAAAAAAGAATATTGGAGAAGTGGAACTAGGGCAAAGTATTTCTGTTGCTTGCTTTCTATTGTCTGACAGTTTTCACTAAGTTCTGGATTTAATTTCTTATCATTGCTTAAAGAATTAAATAAGATTGCATTGTTCAATCAAAATGATAGATAGAAAGTAGAATTGCACCGATTTTACGAGTGCGTAATTAGGCACTCTCTTTAAGCTCCTCATTATAGCCCAAGCAGGTGTCTTTTGACTCTAAATTGGAATTAAACTTCAAACTGTGTTTTAAATAGATTTGGACTGAACAATTGAAGGTGCAAACACAGCACTTGTGCAACAGCTTTTTCCACGCATTGTGTATGCTTTATATTGTACCATAATTTAATTCCACATGTCAATCCATTTTAACACTTATGACTGAAGTCTCTCGGCTTTGTAGGGTATATATTCAACCTATATGGCAAGCCATATAATCAGTGATCCATATAATGCTGTATATGGTGATCATGCAGTGCACTTGTCAATACTGCCCTCTTCAGTTCAAATCATGTTTAGCACCACAGAATCCAACTCTAGGGAATTGCTTGTATCAACATATTGTTTATCAGCCTGTAGGTTGGGTTAACACACAAGAGGCTGCTTTTTTATCATGAGGAGAGCCAGGCGGTGGACTGGTTAATGCAGAGAGCTAAATAGGGCATCCAAATAAAACTAGCCAGAAAAAAAGCAAGCTGATTATAAAATGTATCTTGGGGCTGCTTGGCACAGTGTGACGATACAACCCTACTCACTTCAGAAATATTGGTTGAAATTAAAGTCTGAAATATATGGTAGACAAGGGAATGGCAATCCATTGCAGTATTAATTCCAAATCAAAAGAGCTTATTCAGCTTTATTAACAAACTTTTGAACTGTACAGCAATAACAACCCCATTTTTTTTTAATCTGCAACATTTTCTAACCTTCAGAGACATCCTCACCCTTTGCCTATTGTACAACAACAACAACTTATATTTATATAACAGCCTTCATGTAGGTGAATCTAGGAATGCTAAACAGTGACAGAGCTTGGCACAGAGCCGGGGAGAGAATAGAGTTGATTGTAGGCACGGTCAAAGAGGAAGGTCTTCAGATGCAAACTAAAGACAGGCAAGATGGAGGATTGAGGCATAGAGATCCGGAGTTTTAGGACATAGTGGCTGAAAGTATGCCTATCAATGGTGGAGAGGAGGGGATGAGGGACATGAAGTAGACAAAAGCCAGCCAAGCAAAGTGATAGGTTGGAGAGGTATGGGCATGCCAGGGAATTAATTAATTTTAGGAATGGAAGATGTAGGTGCAGAGTTTGGTGCTGGTGAGACTATTGGCTGCGGAATTTCAATCAGTGGACTTTATTTGAGCTGGGGATACCAGCAAGCAGGAGGGAGTTGGAAAAATTGAGGTGTAAATAAGGATTTCAACTGGGTGTACGATTGGAGTGAGGTATGCTCTGAGGTGAGTGATGTGGCGCTGGTGGAGGAAAGAGGTCCTGGCCAGGAACCAGATGTGGGGTAGGAAAGAAAGCTGGGGATCAAACCTGGTGCCTCGGTTGCGAACAGGTTCATTAAGTCTGAGGGAGAGGCTGGGGAGATTAAGGAATGGCGAAACGCAAGTGAGAAGATATTGGTGAGAGTCAAGACTGATGGACATCATCATGTCAATATTCAACTTCAGAAAGCTGGTACTCATCCAGGCCTCCATGTCTGACAACCAAGAGGATAGCTCTTGGTCACTAGTAGAAGAAGAATAGTATATCTGGATTCCGTCCATATAGGAAGTTCACTCAATGTTTACGGATGATATCACTGAGAGGGATCATGTAAAAGGACGGGGCCAAGGATGAAGTCTTGGGGTACGCTGCAAATGTCCTGGCAGGAATGGGAGAAAACCCAATTTGTGGAGATATAATGATGGTCTACCGCCCAAGGCCCTCACATCCTCAAATATCCTATCCCTCTGGCCTTCCACCAAAAGAGATCCTGAAACAGCCGTCCAGTTGCTGCATGATCGCCTCTCTCCACCTTCAACTCCCTTGTCCCCTTGAAATCCAGGACAATCTCCAAACGCACCCAATCCCCCTGGTACAACAATCATCTCCGCTCCCTAAAAACCCAAACCTGGCTGCCTGAATGCAGATGGCAGAAAACTGGCCTGACAGTTCACCATCAACTATGCCTCGAGCATCTCCACAGCTACCGCCGTTCTTTGCTGCGCGCGAAAACGGCCTTCTACTCCAACATCATCTTGGAGGCGAAAAACAATCCCAAAGTCCTTTTTTCCACCACCCACTACCTCCTGCGTGCATCCCCTCAGGCCTCCTCAATCTTCACATCCAATGCCAAGTGTGAGGAGGTCATGGACTTCTTTTCATCCAAAATACATAACAGGCTGCCTCATCCTCCTGACTCTTGTCACCCACCACCACCCCCTCTCCATCCCCATCACCCTCCCCATCATCAACTCCTACCTCGAACCCCATCCTACATTCCTTCCTCCCCATCTCTCCCTCCTCCCTCTCACCCACCATCACCTCAATGAAACACACGACCTGCTGCCTCGACCCCCTCCCCACCAACTTGCTGGTCACCCAGCTCCCCCTCCTCTGCCCACTACTGACTGATGTCATCAACCAGTCCCTCTCCTCTGGATCAGTCCCTGCCCCCCTCAAACCTGCTGTCATCAACCTCTCCTCAAAAAACCTTCCTTGATCCCTCAAACCTTGGCCACTACCGCCATATTTCAAACCTGCCTTTTCTCGCAAAAGTCCTAGAACGCATTGTTGCTAATCAACGCCACGCACACCTCCTCCCACTCCCTCTTCAAACCCCTCCCGTCCAGTTTCCGCCCTGCCCACAGTACAGAGACTGCGGAAAGCCTCAAATTACATCCTCTCTATCTGTGACCAGGGCTCCCTCTACCTACCTCTCCGCCACTTTCAACACAGTCGATCACGCCATCCTCCTCCACCGCCTTTCCTCCGTCATCCACCTCAGTGGGATCCCACTCGCCTGGTTCGAGTCCTCACTCACGAACCGCCAGCAGCACATCTGCACAAACAGCTTTTCCTCCCGCTCTCACCCGGTCATCTGTGGGGTACCCCAAGGATCCATCCTTACCCTCCTCCTCTTTCTGATCTACATGCTCTCTCTTGGAGATGTCATCCGCAGACATGAGGTACATTTCCACATGTATCCGGATGACACCCAACTCTTATTTTTCCACCTCACTTTGGACCCCCAGTCCCCTGATGTTTTGTCAGCCTGCCTGTCAGATCTCAGGGGCTGGATGAGCGCAAATTTCCTTCAACTGAATGTTGACAAGACGGAAGCCAGACTCTTTGGCTTTCGTCAACGTCTAAAATCACATGGTTCTTACCTCTTCCACCTACCCGACCTCCCCCTAAAATTCTCCGAACTCGTATGCAACCTAGGCATCAGGTTCGACCCCTAATTATCCTTCCTCCCCCACATCCGGTCCCTCACCAGCACCGCTTTCTTCCACTTCCGACGCATCGCCCATCTCCGCCAATACCTCACTTCAAAAGCCGCTGAAACCTTGGTCCATGCCTTTGTCACTTCTCGGCTGGACTATTCAAATGCCCTCCTCGCCGGTCTCCCCTCCACTACCATTCACAAAATCCAGGTCATGCAAAACTCTGCCGCCCACATTCTTACCCGCACCAAACTCTGCTCCCCGATTACCCCAGTCCTTACCAGACTCCACTGTCTGCCTGTCCCAGAGAGGATCGACTTCAAGATCCTCACTCTTGTCTTCAAATCCCTCCACTCCTCTGCATCCCCCTACCTCTCTGACCTCCTCTCTCCTCACACCAGTGCCCGTTGCCTTCGCTCCACTAGGAATGGCCTCCTCTTTGTCCCCCGAGTCCTCTGCTCCACCATTGGTGGTCGTGCCTTCAGCCACTATGTCCCGAGGCTCTGGAACTCCCTTCCTCACTCCCTTCGCCTCACCCCCTCTCTTCCTATTTTTAGGTCTCGGCTGAAGACCTTTCTTTTAGACCGCGCCTTTGGTCACCTTCCTCCCCCTCCCCCTGGCTCAGCCCTGGTATCCGTTACTGTGAAGTGCTCTGAGATGCCGTCCGGCGTGGAGGGCGCTATATAAATCCAAATTGTTGTTGTTGTTGTTGGTGTGGTCCCACTGAGGTGGATGAGAGAGGAGAGGCAATGGAGGAGGTTGACATGATTGAATGTGTTGAAAGCAGAAAAGATCAAAATGCAGAGGGAGTCCTGGTCACACAAAGAGCAGACGTCATTTATAATTTTGAGGAACCGCTTTGTTATGTATCTAAATTATATGATAATTATCTATGTATTATATAATAATAATCCTTATATTCTATGCAATGTCTTTGACATTGGAAGGAATTCTCACAGCAATTCAAAGGATATATTGTAAAGTGTTCAAAGTAAAATATGGCACTCAAAACATGCTATTTTGAGTCACATCTTATAAAGTCATGGAAATCCAAATTTTTCTAATTCAGCTTTCAGTTTTCATTTGAATGACTAATTTAACTGAAACTGTGTTCTTCACTTCTAAGTTCTGCAAATCAAATGTTAATTGCATTAGCATCACACGTATTTCAAACAAGATGCAAAATGTCAGTGTCAGTGCGAAAAAGCACGCAGAATTATTTAGCACCAAATAGAAGCATAAAACGTCATTAACACATCAGATTCAGATTTTCCACATCTTCATCCTTAAAACTTTCCACAGAAATTAAACTCCTGCCCTCATCAAATTTAACATCCATTGGCAATATTTCGGCATCTTGTACAAAATGTCCCAAGACATCATTCATTCAACAGAATCCACCCTCCGCACAACAGAAGGAAACAACTTAAATCTCAATCAAAATAATATAAATATTGCACAATATTTCAGCTTAAAGATGCTTTGAGAGATTCTTCAATCTCCAATGTTATTGTCAAGTTTCTAAATTAAGAAATATAGAAGCATAGGTGTTGACTTCCTTGGATCTCTTGCATTTAATATCCTTGGATAATAGTAAGATAATGAAGTCTAAGGATAAACCTCACAACACATTTTGCCAATTAGGAAGTATTAAAATGGTGATTTTTTAAAAATGGTTGAATTTTTTTAAATGGTGGATGCTGGAATCCAATAAGGAAATTGAGAATCCTTTTCCAAAGGAGGCAATCCATTACAACAACAACTTGGATTTATATAGTGCCCTCCACGCCGGATGGCATCTCAGAGCGCTTCACAGTAATGGTTCCCGGGGGCTGAGCCAGGGGGAGGGGGAGGAAGGTGACCAAAGGAGCGGTCGAAAAGAAAGTTCTTCAGCAGAGACCTGAAAATAGGAAGAGAGGAGGCGAGGCAAAGGGATTGAAGAAGGGAGTTCCAGAGCCTCGGGGCATAGTGACTGAAGGCACAGCCACCAAAGGTGAAGTAGAGGACTCGGGGGACGAGGAGGCCAGACCCAGTGGAGCGAAGGCAACGGGCACTGTTGTGAGAAGAGAGGAGGTCAGAGAGGTAGGGGGTGCAGAGGAGTGGAGGGATTTGAAGACAAGGGTGAGATCTGGAAGTCGATCCTCTCTGGGACAGGCAGCCAGTGCAGTCTGGCAAGGACTGGGATAATCAGGGAACGGAGTTCACTACTAAATTGGCAATGTGTGGCGATATTCAAATTAGGAAATCCAAAATAAGCTTAATATTCCAAAATAAGAAATCCACTAAGAAATTATGCAAATTTCATAATTTATATTGTGAGGTTAGGTTTACCTTCGGACTCCATTATCTTACCATTGCCCATGAACATTAAGTGGGAAATGTAAAATGGGTAAGGCCGCACAAAACTGATCGATTTCAAGATCCTCTCACTTGTTTACAAATGCCTTCACACCTTCGAACCTCCCTACCTATCCGAATTGCTTACCCCACCACTCCACAACCCGCTGCCGCTGCTCGGCTCGCTCGGTCTCCTGTTTGTCCCTCATCCCATCTCTCCACCATCGGTGGCTGTGCCTTCAGCCACTATGCCCCGGTATTCTTGAACTCTCTCCCTCAATCCCTCCACTTTGCTCCCTCACTCCCCACGTTCAAATCCCGCCTGAAGACCTTTTTTGATCGTGCTTATGGTCACCTCCCCCCTCCCACTTCCCCTGGCTCGGTGTCAGACTCCACCACTGTCAAGCGCTCCAGGGCGCTACCCCATGTGAAGGGCACCATATAAATGCAAATTGTTGTTGTTAATAACTGCTTCTGCAACCAATTCATGTAGACACATCCTTTCAATATTTAAATCATTCTGTAATTAGTGTTAAATGAATAAAGGATACAGAGCACCTACTAAAGATATCCACAGGTAATCCACAGGATGTCAGACTGCAAATATAATCAGGTGGAAATGTCACTCCTGAAAGTCTACATTGTTTTTTGATACATCAGCTATCTTAGTATGAAAAGGCAATATCATATCTAAGGGAACAGACAGGAGTCCACCATGAACTAGAATGCATTGGTTAATTGACTAACTAACATATGATGAGTTATAGACCCCAAAATATTTAATATTCAGTAAATTACAAAATAATAAGTTTCATAGACCTCCTGATTCTCAGTACCTGTGCCATTATAGAAACTTCATATCTCACTCAGAATATTCAGTTATAAAACCAAACAATAATTACAGATCTTCACCCAGGAGGATGTTCCAGGCTATTTACAGGATATTGCTGCTGTTGCACAAACAGTCCCAATTTTGGTTGTGTCAAGGACAGAAATAGCAAAAAAAAAGCTGTGAGTTACAGAGCAGAAAGTGTGTCGTAGGTAAGTACTGGTACGATTAATTGATCATTAGGGTATTGTTACTGCTGTTAGCTTGATGTGACTTACCTTATTTAGTTGCTGTGTGACCCACAGCTAAAAGATTTGATACAGCGAGTCTTTTATAAATTATGATTAATTAATCATTAGAGAATTTCTTTTATTAATCTTCTACTAAATTTTGCAGTCTCTGGAACTCTATATACTTCAGGAGCTGTGGCATCTAAGCAATTAATGACTGATTATCAAAGTCTGCATTTTGGTTCAGTTAGGATTTGTTAACATCCAATGACAATGTTTTGTGTGCACTGTCTTTCAAAAAGCATAGAACCAGTAATACTTGTTCCTTGAATGTGGCTCTATACAGCAGCAGTTTTTGTATAAATTAGAATTACTTGAAGCTTTGCTGACTCCTCAAAAGTAAAAACAACTGCTTTTCAATACTGGGATTGGGTAATTCAGCAAGAGCCTCCTGATGTGGAGAAAATTTATTTTCAGATGCACCAAGGCAGCAAAGCAAGATGACACAGGCTTGGGGCTGCAAAGGGTAATTTCAACACAGACACCCAGAGAGTAATTAATAATAATAATCTTTGCATTTGATATAGTGCCTTATCACATCTCACAGACATCTCAAAGCGCTTCAAAGAATATACTGTTAAGTGAATTGACTGTATATTTTCTGGGCAAAATGACTGGAATGGATTACCAGGAAAGCTAGTTGAGGCCAGGACACTGTGATGCTGTAATGGGAAGACAGTCAACAATGGACTGAAGACAAAATGGACTGAAGGGCCTTCTTCATCCAAAGCTCTTTTGTAGATCTTGTGTCACTGCAACCATATGATCAAAATGGGTAATCTTAAATGGAAATAAAAATTTAAATTACATATGCAGAATAAGATTTAACTGGTAAATCAATTCACTGATAAAAACAGATCTAATAACCTGTAAATGTTTACAATTTATTCCATAGCATTACTGTTGACAATTCACAAAGGGGCTAAAATGTCAAGTTAAAAGGGAAATGATATACAATCAGTTTTGTAGCATCGGGTAGGCTTTTGGATGCCAGAAATAGAACTCAATATTTTTAGTTTCATCACCAAAGTCTTTCCCCTCTTGCAGCTCTGCTCTAACCTAACTATTATTACCAACAGGATTTCTGTTCTGAGCCATTGAAGAGAAGGATAGAAGCAGCAAACCTATCCTATAAATCTCTGGCATTCCACAGATATCACTGAATTATGCTGAGAGGAGACATGGAGCAGAGTACTGTGAGGGAATTAGGCAGTCAGAGTTGGTGCTGCATAAAATAAATAATTGCATATGAAATGTTCCATGGAGTCTTAATCCACACCTGATCTGTACAATAGCAATCAATTTTCATCAGTCACTGACCCAAATATTCATATAGTTTGGAGATTTAAATGAAAATGGAATAAGCAGTGGTATTCAGATCTCCTGTGTCCGCAGTTACCTACCATCATTCAATTTTTTTTGCATTTCATTGTTATTATTTGATATTTTTGTATTTCTTCTTCAGCAAGTATCTTTTCTTTTTGGGGCATTTTGCTTATCTTTCCTTCGCACTAGATTTTTTTTGTGCCCCTCTCACTTCTCTTTTTGTTTTTTCCATTTTTAATAAAAATGTTTGGATACATTCCTTAAATTATCCATAGCCTACAAATACAACAACAACAACAAGATTCCATTTATTGAGCGCCTTTCACGTCAGGAGGACGTCCCAAGGCGCTGTACAGTTGGGTCAGGACCCGAGCAGGGGGGAAATGGTCAGGGTGAGGGAGGGAAGGGAGGGAGCGAGGAGGGGGTAGAGAGTCGAGAGGGGAGCTGAAGGCACGGTCAAAGAGAAAGGTCTTGAGACCGGCCTTGAAGGAGGAAAGGGAGGAGGCGGCGAAGGCACTGGGGGATAGAGTTCCAGAGCCTAGGGGCTGAGAGGCTGAAGGCCCGGCCACCGATGGTAGGGCGGTTGGGGCGGGGGATGTGGAGCAGACCGGAGCCAGAGGAACGGAGGGTACGGGCGGGTAGGTAGGGGGATAGTAGGTCGGAGAGGTAGGAGGGAGCAAGGCCGTGAATGGCCTTGTAGGTGAGGGTGAGGATCTTGAATTCGATCCTCTGGGGGATGGGGAGCCAGTGGAGGCGAGCGAGGGTGGGTGTGATGTGGTCCGAAGCCTGGTGCGGGACAGTACACGAGCTGCAGAGTTCTGAATGACCTGCAGCTTGTGGAGGGAGGTGCCGGGAAGGCCGGCGAGGAGAGAGTTCCCATAGTCCAGCCTTGAGGTGATAAAGGCGTGGACCAGAGTTTCAGCAGCGTGAGGGGTGAGGTAGTGCCGTAGTCTGGCGATGTTCCGGAGGTGGTGGAAGGCGGTGCCAGTTGTGGTGCGGATATGAGGGAGAAAGGACAGCTCAGGGTCGAACAGAACCCCGAGGTTCCTGACTGCCTTTGAGAGGTGGAGAGTGCAGCCTTGGATGCTGATGGTGTCAGCGCCTGAGGTGCGGAGGCGCTGACCTGAGCCAATCAGGAGGGCCTCAGTTTTGCGCACGTTGAGCTGGAGAAAGTTATCTCTCGTACAGGACTCGATGTCGGACAGGCAGCTGTCAGGACATCGGTGGTCGTGGAGTTGAGGGTAGAGGAGGAAAGGTAGAGTTGGGTGTCATCCGCATACATGTGGAAGTTAACCCCATGTCTGCGGATGATGTCACCAGGGGGAGCATATAGAGGGTGAAGAGGAGGGGACCGAGGACAGAGCCCTGAGGGACACTGCACTAGACAGTGCGGGGGCTGGAGGAAAAACCATTTGTGGAGACAAAGTGAAGACGGTGGGAGAGGTACGACCTAAACCACTCAAGGACAGGGCCTTGAAGGTTTAGGTGGGAGGACAAGCGGTGGAGGAGGATAGCATGGTCGACCGTATCGAATGCTGCCGATAGGTCGAGGAGGACGAGGAGGCAGAGGCAGACCTTTCTCTGGTCACAGATGGTCAAGATGTCATTGGTGACCTTGACCAGGGCAGTTTCTGTGCTATGGGCAGCACGGAAACCCGACTGAAGGGGTTCGAATAGTGAATGGTTGGAGAGGAAAGAGCGCAGCTGGGAGGCGACAACTCGTTCCAGGACCTTGGATAGGAAGGGGAGGTTGGAGATGGGCCGGTAGCTTGATAGCTGCGACGCATCAAGGGAGGGTTTTTTCAAGGTGGGAGTGATGGTGGCAGTTTTTAAGGGAATGGGAATAGAGCCAGAGGAGAGGGACAGGTTGACGATGTCTGTGATATGTGGGACAAGGAGGTGGAGCTGGGAGATAAGGAGTGGAGTGGGGATGGGGTCAAGGGAGCAGGTGGTAGGTTTCAGGGAGACAGAGGATGGGGAAACGGGTACGAAGGTGTAATAATAATAATTATATATATATTATATATAATAATTATATAATTATTATAAATAATAATTATAATAAGGATAATAACCTTGCATTTGGCGCAGCACATTTCATGTTGGGAGGATGCCTTAAAGTGCTTCCCAATATTTACTGAAAAGTTTAGTGACTGCATCTTGTAGGTAGTCAATTTGTTCACAGCAACGGCCAATAAACACCAATGAAGTGGATTTTATTTGGGAGATAATTAGCCAGAAAACTAGGAGAAATTCTCTTCTCTTTTCTAATAAAGCCTTTGGATCTTTAAAGTCCACCCGAACAGGCAGACAGGACCCCAGTTAAATGTTTCATCTGAAGTACCGCTCCTCCAGTACTGCATTGGAGTGTCAGCCGAGACCAGAGTGGTCCAATAGGTGGCCCACGGGCCACAACCGGCCCAGCAGATGATTTTGTCCAGCCCGCAAACCATTTCCGACCTCACTGCTTTACCTCCTGGCTGCACCTCTCTCCATGAGGCAGCGCGGAGAGTTACAGGAAGAGGGGCGGAGTGGAAGGTATCCAGTTCCACCCCTACCCGTCATATTTCACACTACATCGAGGTTTGTGCAATCTGGTGAGAAAAAGCGAGCAGCAGCAGGAGTATTTTGCAATTCTAAAACTATAGAACTATGAGTCTCAGTAGGAAAACACAAACTAGAGATGCAAAATAGAAGATTTAATTGTAAGTAGGAAGTGAATTACTTGTTTATTGCAAGTAATGGAAAACCTCAGAGCCTTGTTTGCTTGCAAGTCATATCTGTGTTAAATGAGTTCCGAGTTAGTTTTGCAATTATGTATTAATCTGTTTTTATTTTGTTGAGTATTCTCTGTAGGGGCCTCCATATGTTGAGTTGATATCTTGTATTTTGACTTTAATACATTAAAAAATGTGATGCATATATCTCCATTGAGATGATCACTGTTAAGTAATACAGTCACACTATTTAAAACCTAGGATTTCTGAATGATTATTATAGGTTTCTGGAAAAGAAAAACAAAAATATTGTTGATGAAGCCCATGGACATTTCTCAAGTGTGGCATCTGGCCCTCGACATCCTAAATGGTTGGACCACCTTGCGCTAGACTATGAGTTCAAAACCCTCATGTAGGATTTGAACCCAGAAGTGAGCACCTAAATGCCTAGTCAGTACACTTCACAGGAAAAATCCTGTGAAGCACACTGAGGCATTTTGTAGCATGAAAAGGTGCTATTCTAAATGCAAAGATTACCTATGATTATATTAACAAAGCATATTTGGGTAGAGGCTGTATGACTTGTAAAATTATAATATGTGTACAGATTTAATTAAAATTTTATTTTATTATTATGATTATAGGTTTAACTCTAGAATCATACAATCATCATACAGAATTGATTTTCTGGCAGCTCATTGTGAATAAAACCTGTAAGATAAATGTGGACTGGAGAAAAATGTTGAATTTTAAGTAACGTTGATACCACAAATAATACATTTTAATGCAATCTGTACACGTATTATGATTTTACAAATCATACGGCCTTTACCCAAATATGCCTTGTTAATAAACATACCTGATTGATTTGGCAAACATTGCAGACATGGTTAATTCGAAGACTATCACACTCATTTAGTTCAGGTTGCTTTACATGGACTTAGCATTGACTATATATCAATGTAAATGTAAATAGCCTTGTTTAATCATGATTTGGAAGGAATTGCTTAATGTCAACCATCACAGTCAATTCAATATCATTCACAGATGCAATTGTAACCTTTTCAGTGATGCGTGCTAATTAAATTGCTCCTCAGAAGTTCTCTTCGCTGCTCAGCTCACATAGATGCTGCAGAGGGCTACAGCAGTAATTTTATGGTTTTAGCTGAGGTTTGAGCTTTCATCTGGGTTTAATGGAGGTCGGTGCCTGTTAATTCCCTCAAAGCCATTTATGTTAAAGTTCACTTTAAATCAAACGTATCTGAAACAATGTAATTTGTGGGAAATTAAGTGGTTCGTGAGCATGGCAGGTAGGCTACAGACTGTTAAAAGATTGTCATTTCCTCGCAGTGAACCACTGCAATGCTAGTTTTGGTAATGAGAAATTTAACCCCCTCGGGAGGACAAGGTTACATTTTGGTGGTGATGCAACCATCAAGTGGGAACTTTCTCTGGTGTCACGCATTGCAGTAGGGCCTGATTATACATATCTAAAGGGGGCCCAGTACATTAGGCAGCTTCTAAACATCTGGTCAAGGTGGAGGCTTCTATGGACCCAACGCCTAATATTACTCTTCACCTGACGCATCCAAACCAGAGGAAGACAATGACAAAAACTGGACTTCTTTCTATTAATTTTGTCAACATTTGGAAGAACAAAGGTTCACATCTATGAAACATACCATGAAAAAACATAAGTATCCTCAAGTCATGAATAAACCCTCATTTCCTGTTTTGAAGTGGTAATAATAATAATCCTTGCATTTGATATAGCGCCTAATCACGTCTTTAAGACGTCTCAAAGCGCTTCACATAATATAATTCACATAATTCACTGTAAAGTGAATCGATTGTATATTTTGTGGGCAAAAGTAATTAAGGGGAAATTGCATTCACGACAGTGGGCTCGAAAAAATGTGCAAGGTACATAACTACTGCACAGAAACAGTTAAAACACCTGTGACATGAACAGTTTTCTGCAGGGAACTTATTGTGTGTCATGTTAACTCACAAGGACTGGATTCTGCAGATGTAAGGCCAGGGCCAAAATTTAAAAGAGTCAGTGAGACAATATCAGTTTCCCTGTGGAACATTCACTTTATGTTACAGTGGCAGCAGTTTACTCCATTCTAGTGCTTACAGGAATTTTTTTTTCCCCTGGAATAAGGCACTGAAATTCATATAAATAGTTGTCACCTGAGGCATCTGCAGTAACAAAACATCCCTTGTTGCAATAATTGTCACTGTTTATAATTGTCACAACCCACAATTATCACCAATGAAGGAAGTGGTGTTTGCAGAGTGAATGAAGCAGCAAAGGCAACAGGGTCACAGGAGGCCACAGTGGTAGATTGGAGCGACTCAATGAAGGCAATTAGAACTGAAGTTGGTCTGAAGGAGGATGTTCTGCTATGGGAACTCATCCACAGGTAAATCAACAGGGGTCAGAATATACCATGTTGTGATCACATCACACGCTGAATTTTTCACCCCCTACTGCTGGTAGATTTACTGCCAGGGCACAGTATATGAAATGTATCACTGACATATTATTCATGGGTGCCTCCCAGCTCTGTTGGATGCACTCACACCTTTAAGTCAGATAGTTGTGGCTTCAAAGCCAACATTAAGACATTGAGCTCATAATCTAGTCTGACACTCCTCCACAGTGCTGAGGGTCTGCTATACAGTCAGAGCTGTCATTCTTCAGATGAGATGTTAAAACAAGGCCTGTCTGTCCATTCAGGTAGATGATAAAGATCTTATGGTACTATTTGGAAAAAAAAGGAATTTTTATCTGGTATCCTAGCCAACATTCCTCCAGATAAAATTGATTATTCATTTCATGGCTAATTGAGAGACATTGTCTGCAATATGGCTGCTGCATTTGCCTACAAATGTAGTGTAATACAGCATTACAGTGTAATCCTGTGTAATCCTGTGAAGCACTTCGAGACATTTCGACAACATGATAGAGCTCCATATCAAATGCAAGGATTATATTTATTATTTCTGCCAATTGGTGATATATAATTAGTAATATATAAGGAGCACCTCACACTCTACCATCCCTCCTTTCTCTCCCTCAAAATCCTCCTAGTTTACCGACCCCCCCAAACCTCCTGGCTCCTTCCTCACCAATATCTCCTCTCTCCTCTCATCCCTGTTCCTCTGCACTGAACTACTGCTCACAATGGGTGATTTCAACTTCCATCTAAACCCCCCTTGCACCACCTCCTTGGATTTTACTGCCCTCCTCTCTTCCCTAAACCTCATCCTCCACATCGACTCGCTACCCACAACTGTGGCCACTCCCTCGATCTTGTCATCACTCATCGCCTTGACATTTCTGACCTGTCAATCACAGACATGGCCACCTCATACCACTTCCTCATCTCCCTCTCCTCCCACATACCCCTCCCCTCTTCCAAACCCTCCACTATTTTTTTCCACCCCTGGAAAATGCTTCCCCCTGAGTCCCTCACTAATGCCCTCTCTTCCTCGGACTTCCTCTCCTTCTGACCCTCCACCCACAGCGACCCTGATGCAGTTGTCAAGTTGCTGAATGACCATCTCTCCACAACCTTCAATTCCCTGGCTCCCCTGAAATCCAGGCTTGTTTCCAAACCCAACTGCTCATCCTGGTACAACAGTGATTTCTGCTCACTCAAAACACAAATCCGGATGCTCGAGTGCAGATGGCAGAAATCCGGCCTCACGATTCACCGCCAGCTGTGGCTCGAGCATCTTACACAGGCCAAAAGTGACTTTTACTCCAAAGTCATCCTGGAAGCAAACAACAATCCAAAGACGTTGTTTTCCACCGTCAGTTACCATGCAGCCCCTCAAGCCCCCTCTATGTCCTTTGAAGCCATACTCCTTGGCTCCCATCAACATCTTCACTCCTGCGGATCTAAACTCGTCAACCTCCCTGGGCTCTCCCACAGACTCACCGAACTAGTGTGCAACCTAGGCATCCGTTTCACCCCCAACTTCCTCTCCCATATCTGGTTCCTGACCAGGACCATTTTCTTCCACCTCCGCCACATTGCCCGCCTCCAACCATATTTTACCTCAAATGCAGCCGAAACCCTCGTGCATGCATTTGTCACCTCCCACTTGAATTACTCCAACGCACTCCTCGCCAGTCTCCCCAGCTCCACCATTCACAAGATCCAGCTCATTCAAAACTCTGCTGCCCACATACTGACCTGGACCAAACTCCGCACTCACATCTCACCAGTTCTGGCCAGGCTCCACTGGCTCTCCATCACCGAATAGATCAACTTCAAGATCCTCACACTCATGTTCAAATCCATTCACTTCCTGGCACCTCCCTACCTCTCCGACCTCCTCACTCCACCACCAAGCACCTCTGCTCGACTGACACTCGTCTCTTGCTCGTCTCTCGCACCCTCCGCCCCACCATCGGAGGTCGTGCTTTCAGCCACTACGCCCCAAAATTTTGGAACACTCTCCCTCAATTTCTCCAACTTGCCCCTCTCTCCCCTTTTTCAAGTCCTGCCTAAAAACTTTCATGTTCGACCGTGCTTACGGCTACCTCCCGCCTTCCACCGGCTCAGAGACAGGTTCCACTTCTGTAAAGCACTCTGAGATGCTACCCTGCGCGGAGGGCATTATATATGTGCTGGTTGTTGTTGTTGGTGTATATTATTATAAATGCAATTTAGAAGTTGCTTTTATTGAACCTAAATATTTCACTGCAGTATACAATCATGTTGATTTATTTTAGGACCATGTTTCTGTTTTTCTGCTCTTGAATGTTGATAGTGTTGATTGAGCATCTAACACAACTTTCTAGCTTGAGAGACTTTTAGCTTTGGAGCATTGCCAATTTTTTGCATGCTGTTTCACAAGCTCCACTAGACTAAAACTATTTGATCACTCACTCCATGACTGTTTATGGGACTCTACCGTGCGCAATTGGCTGCCGCGTTTCGCCCACAAAACATACAGTCAATTCACTTCACAATATGCCCTTTGAATGCTTTGAAACGTCTCAAGACATGCTAAGGTGCTATATCAAATCCAAGGTTTATTATTGCTATTATTATTATGAGACCACTGAGAAACATGTTCCTTTCTTTTCCTCGTATCGTTTCCCCTACCTCCCTGAGACAGAATGGTAGCCAAACTGTAAGGGTCAGTCATAGTCATCCATCCAACTTACTTGAACAATCTAATATTGTAAGAAATATAGACATAACATTCCCAATAGCTGAGTAATTAGGTGGACATACTAGATTACCAGGTTCAAACATCCCCTTCACCCATACTAGGCTTGAGTAACAGCAAAGTAACACTGTAATAATTCCAGCAATTCAGTTATTTATTATTTTCCAGCAGTTGCAAAAGATATGAGTACAAATAAAATAGTCGAGAGCAGTCATATAGTCATAACAAATTTATTGGTTCAATCTGTCTGTGTCTTTTACTGGTAAAGTGATATTTTATAAGGCATTTTATAAGGAGTCCTGTACCTCAGTGTTTAGAGCACTTGCCTCGCAAGCCAGAGACTTGGGTTTGATTCCCACCAGAGCGAAACCTTGGGCCAGTTTCCTTACTCCACATGCCTGATAATAATCCCCCAAGAAAAATAAACAATAATAATTTGGTCACTCAATCTATGACTGTTTGTGGGGCACTGCTGTGCGCAATTAGCTACAACAACAACAACAACTTGGATTTCCACTCTGGAGGGCGTCTCAGAGCGCTTTACAGTTTCGGATCCCGGGGCCGAGCCAGGGGGAGGGGGGGAAGGTGACCAAAGGCGCGGTCGAAACGAAAGGTCTTCAGCAGAAACCTGAAAATGGGAAGGAAGGGAGCGACATGAAGGGAGTGAGGAAGGCAGTTCCAGAGCCTCGAGGCATAGTGGCTGAAGGCACGGCCGCCGAGAGTGGAATGGAGGAGTCAGGGCACAAGGAAGAGGCCAGACCTGGAGGAACGAAGGCAACGAGTGCTGTTTTGAGGAGAGAGGAGGTCAGAGAGGGAGGGGGTGCAGAGGAGTGCAGGGACTTGAATACGAGGGTGAGGATCTTGAAGTCAATCCTCACAGGGATAGGGAGCCAGTGCAGTCTGGCTAGGACTGTGGTGATTGGGGAGTGGAGTTTCATGCGGGTGAGAACGCAGGCGGCAGAGTTCTGAATGAGTTGGATTTTAGGGATGGTAGCGGATGGGAGACCGGCGAGGAGGGCGTTGGAGTAGTCCAGCCGAGAGGTGACAAAGGCATGGACCAGAGTTTCAGCGGCTTTTGGGGAGAGATATTGGCAGAGACAGGTGATGCAACAGAGGTGGAAAAAGGCGGTGCTGGTGAGGGACCGGATGTGGGGGAGAAAGGATAATTGGGGGTCGAAACTGATGCCTAGATTGCGTACGGGTTCGGAGAGTTTTAGGGGGAGGTCGGGTCGGTGGAAGAGGTGAGAACCATGAGATTTCAGATGTTGACGAGAGGCGAAGAGTATGGCTTCCATCTTGTCAACGTTCAGCTGAACGAAGTTTGCGCTCATCCAGCCCCGGAGGTCTGACAGGCCGGCTGACAGAACATCAGGGGACTGGGGGTCGCAAAGAGAGGTGGAAAAGTAGAGTTGGGCGTCATCTGCAAACATGTGGAAATGTACCCCATGTCTGCGGGTGTCATCCCCAAGAGGGAGCATGTAGATCAGAAAGAGCAGGGATGCCAAGGATGGATCCTTGGGGTTCCCCACAGGTGACCGGGTGAGAGCGGGAGGAGAAGCCGTTTATGCAGATGTACTGCTAGCGGTTTGTGAGGTAGAACTCAAACCAGGCGAGTGCGGTCCCACTGAGGTGGATGATGGAGGAAAGGCGGTGGAGGAGGATGGCGTGATCGACTGTGTCGAACACGGCGGAAAGGTCCAGGAGGACAAGGAGGCAGAGGGAGCCCTGGTCACAGATAGAGAGGATGTCGTTTGTGACTTTCACAAGCGCAGTCTCTTTACTGTGGGCAGGGCAGAAACTGGTGTACACGGAATTGGTTGGCAACAACGCGTTCTAGAGCTTTTGAGAGGAACGGCAGGTTCGAAATAAGGTGGTAATGGGGGATCTAGGGAGGGTTTTTTGAGGAAGGGGGTGATGACAGCAGTTTTGAGGAAGGCAGGGACTAATCCAGAGGAGAGGGACTGGTTGATGATGTCAGCCAGTAGTGGGCATAGGAGGGTGAGTTGTGTGACCAGTAAGTTGGTGGGGAGGGCTTCGAGGCAACAGGTGGTGGGTTTCATGGAGGTGATGATGGGTGAGAGGGAAGAGGGAGAGATGGGGAGGAAAGAGTGTAGAAAGGGGGTGGTGGTAGGAGCAAATGATGAGGAAGGTGAGGGGGGCAGAGAGGGCGTGGTGGTGGGTGACAAGGGGCAGATGGATGAGGCTGCCTGGCGGATGTTATGTATTTTAGTTGAAAAGAAGTCCATGACCTCCTCGCACTTGGCATTTGACGTGAAGATTGAGGAGGCCTGAGGGGGTCCACGGAGGAGGTAGTGGGTGGTGGAAAAAAGGATTTTGGGGTTGTGTTTAGCCTCCAAGATGATGTTGGAGTAAAAGGCCGTTTTTGCGTGTGTCAAAGAACGGCGGTAGCTTTGGAGATGCTCGAGCCACAGTTGGCGGTGAACTGTCAGGCCAGTTTTCTGCCATCTGCGCTCGAGCAGATGGGTTTGGGTTTTTTGGCGGCAAAGATGGTTGTTGTATCAGGGGGATCGGGTGGGTTTGGTGATGGTCCTGGATTTTAGGGGGACGAGGGAGTTGAAAGTGGAGGAGAGGTGATTATGGAGCAGCTGGACGGCTACTTCATGGTCACCCCGGGTGGAAGGTCAGATGGATTGGACGTCTGATGATGAGAGGGCCTTTGTGAGGGTTCCAGGGGATAGCCTTTCCAAGGGCGGTGGAGGAGTGAGGGATGTGAGAGGAGAAGGAGATGAAAAAGTGGTCCGAGATGGCCTTGTCCACTATGCTAAGGTCGGAAATAATAATAATAATAATCCTTGCATTTGATATAGCGCTTTTCACGTCGGGAGGACGTCCCAAAGCGCTTCACAGAACACACTGTAAAGTGAATTGACTGTATATTTGTGGGTGAACGCGGCAGCCAATTGCGCACAGCAATGTCCCACAAACAATCGCAGATTGAAAATGACCAATTTATTATTGGTTTTTTTTGGAGGGATTATTATTAGGCGTGTGGAGTAAGGAAACTTGCCCAAGGTTGTGGGCAAGTGTCAAGTGTCAAACGTCAAGGCTGTGGGTGATGATGAGGTCAATTGCATGATCACGGTTGTGGGTGGGTGAGCTTATATGTAGGGTGAGGTTTAGGCAGGAGAGGAGGGCAGTGAAATCAGCAGAAGTAGTTTAAGGGGAGTTTAGGTAGAGGTTGAAATCACCCATTATTAGTAGGCGCTCGGAGCAGAGGGACAGGGGAGGAGAGTAGAGATGTCTGTGTGGAAGGAGCCGGGGGTCTTAGGGGTACAGTAAACAAGGAGGATTTTCAAAGGGAGAGAGGGGTGGAAAAGGGTGAGATGCTCGAAAGAGGGGAAGCAGCCAGAGGAGTAGGGTGTGAGGCCAAGGGAGGCTTTGGAGATGAGGGCCACCCTGCCGCCATGTTGGTTTGGACGGGGGGGTGTGGTGGAAGGTGTAGCCTGGAGAAAAGGCTTCCACTAGGGGGACGGGGTCATTGGGGGAGAGCCAGGTTTCGGTGAGCCCAAGGATGTCAAGGTGCTCGTCCAGGATAAATAATAATAATAATAATCCTTGCATTTGATATAGCGCTTTTCACGTTGGGAGGACGTCCCAAAGCGCTTCACAGAACACACTGTGAAGTGAATTGACTGTATATTTGTGGGCGAACGCGGCAGCCAATTGCTCACAGCAATGTCCCACAAACAGTCGTAGATTGAAAATGACCAATTTATTATTGTTTTGGGTTTTGGAGGGATTATTATTAGGCGTGTGGAGTAAGGAAACTTGCCCAAGGTTTCGCCCTCTGCCTGGAATTGACCTCAGGTCTCTCGCTTGCAAAGCGAGTGCTCTAACCACTGAGTTACAGGACTCCAACAGGATGAGGTCGTGGATGGTGAGGGCTTTGTTTGAGAGGGAACGGACATTTTGGAGGGAAATGCGGGTGGGTTTGCTGGAGTGGGGGGAGGGAGGAGAGAGTGATGCGGAGAGGATTTTGGTGTGTATAGGAGAGATGGTTGTGGTGAGTGGAGAATTGGGGAGGGTACGTGTGAGAGAGGTGGAAGTTGGGTTTGCCTTCAGGAGGCGGATTGAGCGGAGGGAGTGAATGATTGGACATGTGGGGTTGCTGCTCTGGGACAGCCAGTGGCGGGAGCCACGATGGGCCTGGCGGAGGATGCCCAGGCTGGAACAGAGGGAAGTGGTGATGGGGTCGAGGAGAGAGAGAAGGCCAGGAGGGCGGTGGGAGAGTAGGACAGAGGGGGAGTAGTGGATAGGGGACGGTGGGAGGAGAGACGTAGAGGGGGGTGGGAGGAGAGACATAGAGGGGGGTGGGAGGAGAGACGTAGAGGGCGAGGCTGGGGTGGCAACCAAAACGCGCACGCAGAGAGCGGGAGCGAGCAATCAGTGGGATGGCATCAGCCCTCAGGCTCAGCCTCCCAGGTCATAGCTGGGATGGCAGTGCCAGGGGCCAGGACATTGTTGCTGTTGTTGTTGCTGGGTTTTTTTTAAGAAACAATTTATTTTTCCTTATTTATTTTTATTAACTGTGACGTCACGCCGACGTCACTTTGTGAATCACTTACCACCCCCCCCCCCCCACCTCGCTCTCCTACCTCCACTCCCGACTGAGTGGCTCCTCACTTGGCTGTGAGGATTGATTTCAAGATCCTCATCCTCATCCTCACCTACAAGGCCATTCACGGCCTTGCTCCCTCCTACCTCTCCAACCTACTATCCCCCTACCTACCTGCCCGTACCCTCCGTTCCTCCGGCTCCGGTCTGCTCCACGTCCCCCGCCCCAATCGCCCTACCATCGGTGGCCGGGCCTTCAGCCTCTCAGCCCCGAGGCTCTGGAACTCTATCCCCCAGTGCCTTCGCCTTGCTTCCTCCCTCTCCTCCTTCAAGGCCGGTCTCAAAACCTTTTCTTTGACCGAGCCTTCAGCTCCCCTCTCGACTCTCTTCCCCCTCCTCGCTCCCTCCCTTCCCTCCCCTCACCCTGACCATTTCCCCCCTGCTCGGGTCATGACCCAACTGTGCAGCGCCTTGGGACGTCCTCCTGACGTGAAAGGCGCTTTATAAATGGAATCTTGTTGTTGTTGTTGTTGTGCTTTTGTACATGGCGAGGCCTCGGCTCTGCCCCACGCTCTCCTACCTCCTACCTCTGCTACTGCGTTTCGCCCACAAAATATTCAGTCAATTCATTTTACAGTATATTCTGTGAAGCGCTTTAAGACATCTAGAAGACATGAAAAGCTATGTATCAAATGCAAAGATTATTATTATTAGTAAGGTGTGTCTCTCAGAAGTAGGTGGTGTGTCTATGGCAGAATTCTCTGTGTAGATGCAGGAAATGATCTTGGCTTTATGTGGTTGATGCCAGGAGATTGGAAAGGTGAGATCAAATTAACCAAAGGGCTTTCTTCATCCACAACTCTCTTGTGACCTAGTGAGATTGTGGCAGAGCTCTGACCCATGTCTCTTCCTGCTGCTGACAACTTCAAGCACCAGTGACGGTTCAGACATAATCACATTGTACCCCTATTTCTGATCCAGGAAAACATCTCTAGAAGCTCAAACACAGACTGGAGCAGCTGCACCCTAAATGTTGGATTCCTTAAATAAGGAATGAATGTGGAATTCTTCCAAAAAACAGAAGTACATCACACATCACATGCTGTGGGAAGCCTGCTGTAAAAGTGAATCACGTCAAAGCCCCCTTCCTGCCTAGTCTGATTTACTTCTGTTATCCTTAATTAAGGTTTTGTCGCCCATCAGCCCCACTTTTACCAATAAATATATGTCAGCCAAGTTTTTACACTAGACATGTTCTGAATCAGGCAAATAGATTCATTATATAAAAAAAAACTTGACTGAAATACATTCTCAGGCATATATTTTCTAACATGATCAATGAAGAAAATGTCATCTATCCGAAATCTTCATCAGCTCTGTGATTATGCCAAATCACTTGCAGATATATTATGAAAGGAATCAGCCAGTGGCATCAAAAGGTAGTAAAGAAAAGCAAGATTAATGAAATAGTTCAAATGCATAATTTGATTTCACACTTCAAAGAGAACAATCATGATGAGAAAAGGTAGAATTTATGCAGCTCCGCAATAAAGCATGCAAAACTTAATCAAGGCAATGGCGCCTTTCCACAACCCCCTGGAGAATGAAGGTAGAATGAATGTTTGGAATGATGTGACTGGGGAAATGTAATCTGAGCCTTTGTTGAGTTCTGGAAGCAATAAACTTGTTTTATACACTGCATTTACGGATAGTTTTTCTGTGGCATATTTACATTACTGTAGATTTGAGAGTAAAAATTACAAACTCCAGTGTGTTAATTATAAAACTGATGATAATCATTGCATCATTGATGAATAATAATCCTTGCATTTGATCCCATTGACAAAAAGTATTTTACTGTAAAGTCTGACTGTTTTTATAGGCAAACACAGCAACTAATTTGTGCACAGCAATGTCCCACAAACTACTATGAAAGGAATGAGCAATTTTATCTGGAGGATTGTTAGATAGGGAAAACTCCCTGTTCTTTTCAAAATGTGCCATGGGATCTTTAACATCTACCTTGACAAGTAAATGAAACTTCAATTTGACATGTCATGCAAAGGATGGCACCTCCAACAATGCAGCACTCCACCAGCAAAGGACTGGAGCATCAGCCAAGTGTATGAACTCAAAGTCCTGATGTGAGGCTCGAATTCCATAACTTTATAACTCAAAGTCAAGAATGCTACCAACTGAACTAAACTGATACCTAAATACATAAATGTATTGTCCATTCTTCCCAGGACACGGACCATTTGGTGGTGCATTCCCACATCCGGTCCCTGACCACGACCGCCTTCTTCCATCTTCGTCACATTGCCCACCTCCGACCGTACCTTACTCCAAATGCAGATGAAACCCTCGATCATAGTTTGTCACCTCCCGCCTGGATTACTCAAATGCACTCCTTGCCGGTCTCCCCAGCTCCAATATTCAAAAGATCCAGCTCATTCAGAACTCTGCCGCCCGGATACTGACCCAGACCAAGCTCCATACCTACATCTCATCTGTTCTGGTCAGGCTCCACTGGCTCCCCTTCATCAAACAAATCGACTTCAAGATCCTCACACCTATGTTAAAATCCCTTCACTCTCTGGCACCTCCCTACCTCTCCGACCTCCTCACTCGTCAATCCACCACCCGGCATCTCAGCTCAACTGGCTCCGGCCTCCTGCTCGTCCTTCGCACCCTCTGCCCCACCATCGGAGGTCACGCCTTCAGCTACTTTGCCCCAAAACTCTGGAACACTCTCCCTCAATCTATTTGCCTTGCCCCCTCTCTCTCCTTTTTCAAGTCCCGCCTGAAAACCTTCCTCTTCGACCGTACTTATGGCCACCTCTCCAACCCCCGAGTTAGGCTCCGTCACTGTTAAGCGCCCTAAGGTGCTACGCTGCGTGGAGGGCACTATCTAAGTGATAACAAATATAATCAACCTCAGTTGAGAACTTAGCAATTGAAGACAGTGTCTGTTTCGTAACAATAATAATAATCCTTGCTTTTGATACAGTGCTTTATCACGTCTTCGAGACGTCTCAAAGCACTTCACAGAATATACTGTACAGTGAATTGACTGGGTGAAATGCGGCAGCCAATTGCGCACAACAGTGTCCCACAAACAGTCGTGGATTGAGTGACCAATGTTTTTTTGAAGGAATTATTACCCCCAGAAAAGCGATCCGCCAATCAAATAACAAGGGGTTCCCACTTACTGCTAGGTAAACAGAGGCATGTGGAGTAAGGAAACTTGCCCAACGTTTTGCCCTGCTGGGAATCGAACCCAGGCGAGTGCTCTAGCCACTGAGCTACAGGACGTCACAACTCAAATGTTTAGAGATTTCTTAGCAAGATAACAGTATAAATGTTAGATAATTTCAATGATACATAAAATGCATACAAAAACAGCATAATATTCATCAGAACAGAATAAAAAGAGCTAAAGTATTAAAATCACTACCACTATATAATTCATATTAGCAAAGCTTTGCAAAAGCATACATACGTTCCCATGAACAAAACACAAAATACTGCAGATGATGGAAATCTGAAACAAAAACAGAGAGAGCTGGGAAAACTCAGCAGGTCAGGCAGCATCTATGGAGAAAGGAAAGTGAGTCAACTTTTCGGGTCCACGACCGTTCATCAGAGCCGTTCTGACGAAGGGTTGTGAACCCGAAACGTTGAGTCACTTTCCTTTCTCCATAAATGCTGCCTGATCTGCTGAGTTTTCCCAGCTCTCTCTGTTTTTGTTTCATACATTTCCATGATATGTCATGTCTTATGTCAAGAAAAATTCACTGAGGATGCTGCACACCTCTTGAGGTCAGTGAATATAAGGAAGGAAACCTGAGGAAACTGGGCTTATCTTGAGCAGTCATTCGGAAATTCCCACAAGCACCGTTGCTTAAATAAATTTGTGGCTGAAATATGAATAAAGGTAAAGACATGAATCCCTTCCTTTTCCAGATAGCTTTTTCTGTCTTAAGCCATGCCTAAGGAATTTCATTTGCTGAGAAAAGCACTGTGAAGTTTCTAAATCTCCCTCAGGTGTAAGTCAAGGAAAACTCCCAAATATCTATTGAACATTACCTACTTCATTATACACCCTAAAACCAGTGTCTTCCTTTGTGTGACATTTCATGTTCTCAGTAGCTCAGGAACAATTACATTTCATACAGCATTAATTCATCTCTATTGTACTTATACTGATAATCCTATCACTACCCACATATTCTTCCAGCTCTCTTTTAAATGTGCTAATCGACAAAGCATTACCTACTTTATCTGAGAATCTATTGCTCACATCCACAATTCTGTGGGGGAAAAATCTCATTTTAAATCTTGCTTAAGGCATGTTAATTCTATACTCATACCATCAAATTCTGCACTCACGTCTAAATTAAATAAACCACTTGATTCTGTACATTATCCATCCCTCTTAGCATTTTAAAAAGCTGGATCATATCTTCACAGGATTATTATCTGATGCAAACAAAGCCACTTGAGTCTCTCTTCACAACTTCACATGTTACAGCCAACCAGCCTGGCTCAATGGCAGGACGTGGAAAGGCAGACCAGTCACTGGACACAGGAGTCATCCCACTCAGCTCCTATTAATCCTGCAAGCCAAAGCCCTAATAGGTAGGGTGGTCCTAGCTAGACAAGCAGCAGGAAAACTTGCCAGACAGTGCTCTCAATGGCAAGCTATGCAGATTTAGCTGGTCAGACTCCAGAACTTTCTGGAGTTCCCAAACCTTGGCTTTTGCCAGCCTGCACCCAATACTCTCTGGAATTAGGTAAGCAGGATGTGTCCCTCCAGGGAGAGAGCATGCATTCCATTCCAATAAACATCTCGGGGATTTCAATGTGTAGTTGGGTGCATGGAATTCTCAGTTTGGTTTGGATACTCTTAAGCATAGTGATAGATTTCTGCATGTGTCAGACACCCGGCTGGCCAAAAACACCCTTTTATTTTGACATAAAGAGAAAAAAAACATGTAAAGTAGTTCATACAATTAGAATTTTAGGAATCCTCATGTCTGGAATGGAATTAGTACTCTTGTCCTGTTTACCTAACTCTAGAGAATATTAGGTATAGGTTGGCAAGAGCCAAATTGAGGAACTGCTGGAGTTTAACCATCTAAAACTTCATGACTTTCTATTGAAAGCTCTGTCTAGTAGGTTCCTTGTTGAAAACAAAAATTGAAGAAAATAAAGAAAGTTTGAAAGGAATGAATATATTCCCCATTTACCTATTGTACAATCTTTCATGAAGGTCCTTCCTACAGCAGTCTATAGATGAACATATGCCAGTCATAAATCAGCAGTGTTCTAAAACTACATAATTTACAGTGTAAACTAATGGTGCTCTGAACCCAATCTATTAATGAAAGGCCTGTAACTCAGTGGTTAGAGCACTTGCCTCGCAAGCGAGAGACCTGGGTTTGATTGCCGGCAGTGCGAATGTCGGGCAAGTTTCCTTACTCCACATGCCTCTGTTTATCTTGCAGCAAGTAGGATCTGGTTGTTAGGAAACGACCATTAGTATTGGCGGATCGCTTTTCCAGGGATAATAATTACCTCAAAAAAAATAATAAATTGGTTACTCAATCCACGACTATTTGTGGGACACTGCAGTGCACAATTGGCTGCTGTGTTTCGGCCACAAAATATGCAGTCAATTCACTCTACAGTATATCCTGTGAAGCGCTTTGAGACGTCTCGAAGATGTAATGAGGCGCTATAACAAATGCAAGGATTATTTTTTGTTTCAGATTTCCAGCAGTATTTTGCGTTTTGCAAGGATTATTATTATTATTAAGATTTTCATTATTAAGATTGCCTTCCAATAAATTTTTCACTGAGACAAATGTAATTGCCCGCTTTTTAAAATTAATTTCCACTTTGCTGAGCATTAAGATCTTCCTTAGCAGATTCTTATAATTTGTTAACTGAGCAAATTTGCCAATAAAAATCGACATCAAAGAGATATCATTAAGCTCCTACGTTAAGCATGAACCAAGTATTTTGAGCTCCAATTCACTGTATTAAAAATGTGTTAAATAAAGCAGCTAGAAAGGTCAAGAGCTGTAGTAATGAGTAAGACTTCTTAGATACCTGCCTTCTGTTCACTCTTTACCTGGGGGCTATTTTTGTATTGACCTTTTGAGTGTTGAGCAATCATTTCAGTTTTCAAAATACTCCAAAACCTTTTTCAAAACTGCAACAATTTTCTGTAAATTTGTAATGATAAATATTCAACAATTAATTTCTGAAATGTACAAAACCTTAGAACATTTCAATCTTTGTGTTTCTGGATTTCAACGTAGAAATTCATTCCATTCATCACTATCACAAAGTCTTAAAGTGTTTGACATACCTTTATACCCTCAGTTTCTCAGTACTCAAACTGTGATATAAATACATAATTTTACAAAATAAAACATGAATGTGATAGCAACAAAAAAATAAGTGTGTTTGTTCTTCTTTCTTATGTAGCAATTATACCCTTTTAAGATGATGACATGGTTAAGGCTGATGTGACTCATTTCGAAGATCTCTGCAGCTGATCCAGCCAACAAACTTTAATGGTGCATTTTATCAGTGTTTCTGGGAGATAGCAGTTTTTGAAAGAATCATAAATTTTCTTAAACAGACATAAAAACCGCCGGTCAGCCTGATCATCGGGTGAAATCCTACAAAGAAGCAAGAGATTTCAGCAGAGGTAAGAAAATGTCATGGTCCAACTTAAATGCTTAAATTATGCTTCTTGTTAATTTTGTGCCATTTTTCAAAATAACAGTGCTCTATATAATCAAATGTATCAGGCATGCAAGCATACCTGTTTTTATTCCTTATCTAGTCAAGTGATTTATATGTTTATGTAATATTTCTTGAAACCAAAATAGCTGTCTGGGTTTTATGGTAATTGTCTCTGTCTGGAATTTATGAGTAAATCATATTCTGTCTTTGTTTTGTTGGGATTGAAACATGATCACTGCTTTTGCTGATTCTAATCATGGTCGACCATTGTTTGATATGTTGCACTATATATACCCAATGCAATTAATATAGCAGGAAAATCCACCAACAGATCATTGACCAAGCAATACTATTTTGACAATTATATGCTCACTGTGTTTTTACAGCAATGAGTGAATGTGGTTTAATACCTGTTATTAATGCATAATCAGCTGCATTTGAACTGAGGTTGGTGGATCACTTTAATTGTATCAAAACTACAATGAATTGTGAGTTATGCTGGCCAAGAGGGGCCAAGGGCAAAAACAGAAGTTGTTGGGAACACTCAGCAGGTCAAGCAGCATGCATGGAGAGAGGAAAGTGAGTTGATATTTCAGGTCAATAACTTTTCATCGGGACCTTTCATTCTGACGAAAGCTCATCAATATGAAACGTTAATTCACCTTCCTCTCTTCCATAGATGCCACTTGACTCGCTGAGTGTTCCCAGCGACTTCTGTTTTTGTTTCAGATCTCTAGCATCTGCAGTATTTTGCCTTTTGGCCAAGGGGCAACCTTGGTTTCAAAATGGGAAAATCACTGCAAATAAAGGCAACCATTACAGAACATGGATCCACAAATCACCTGTCTTAAGTTAATATTTGTCTTCCTGCAACTATCATTCCTGCTTCATAATTGTCTATATTTCTTACACTTAGGCTTATTTGAAATGTTTCTGGGAGATAATCAAGTCAATCTTTTTTTCTTAGTTTAAACAATATAAATTGCATTTGGTATACACATTGCAGAATTGTTAAACTAATCTAAGCAAGGAGCTGATTTTATCTGTCTAAAGCAGTATTGTAATACAGGAAATCCACCATCAGATTATTAATTGTTTGATAAAAGAACAACACACTTGCAAAATGCATGATTTTCTCTCATGGTGTCAACAGCAAGTGTTGTAAGAGTTGATTACTGTTCTGTGAAATATATGCATTCTTTTTACCTTAACTGTTTTTCCAGCACAAAATCACAGAATAGTGAAATTGACAGTTCCTTACAGGAATGGAGTACATAATATCAGAGCTGAGTTTAAAGGCATGTCTTCTTCTTACAGCCTGAGCCTGTCTGAAACATTTCAGTCTCGAACAACTTTCTGCAGGAAAAATAGCAAGCGCTTTCTAAACAGTAGTGAGTGCATTTCTTTCATTCCCAGGCAATTCCCAAACTGTTTTGTCAGGTGCCTCACTTGTGAGAGCGTAAAAAGGTCAGGTTCCTCTCACATGCCAGAAAATCATCCAATATTTATTTCTTTAATTTATTTATTTAATTATTTATTTCCTTGTTTATTTTACTCAACATTGATACTTAATTTCCTCGCAGTTATCCTTAAATTTGACTATCAGTTTCAGATTGTTATTGACCACCCACACATATGTGAAACTGAAGACCTTACTCATCTCAGTGATTATTTTTCTTATTTTAAACATATGCTGTGAAGATCATAACTCCTATGTAATGTGTCTCATGCAATTCATTAAAAACACACACACTAGTCACAGATAAGCATCAATAAGCCTGCTGAGAGTTTGAAAATTCATATGCTGAGCATTCACAAGATCAGTTTAGATGAAGAAGGCCCTTTGGCTCATTTGATCTTATCATTTCAGAATGCACACACTACTGTTCTCCCATTACAAAACCAAGCTCTTCGGTGGAGTTTTGCAAGTTTATCTGTCTGGAGAGCAAAGCGACTTAATAATAATAATAATCCTTGCATTTGATATAGCGCTTTTCACGTCGGAGGACGTCCCAAAGCGCTTCACAGAACACACTGTAAAGTGAATTGACTGTATATTTTTGTGGGCGAACGCGGCAGCCAATTGCGCACAGCAATGTCCCACAAACAGTCGTAGATTGAAAATGACCAATTTATTATTGTTTTTTTCTTTGGAGGGATTATTATTAGGCGTGTGGAGTAAGGAAACTTGCCCAAGGTTTCGCCCTGCCTGGAATTGAACTCAGGTCTCTCGCTTGCAAAGCAAGTGCTCTAACCACTGAGCTACAGGACTCCACGACTTGTCAAGATAAGGTATTCTATCATGAAAACAGGGAACAACAACAAGAAAATTACATTTGTATAGCCCCTTTCATGTCGGGAGGACGTCCCAAGGCAATATGATGCCTCTCCTTCACCACCCTCACCCCATCCCACCCTATCCATCCGTTCCACCACTGTTGCCACCTCAAATGGTTGATTACTTTGAAGATACTCAATGTTCAGCTTCACACAAAGTTATGAAAGTTTTGAAGAGTAATTGCTTAGGTAATATAAGTTAAGAGTAAGAGTTTCAGGCTGACATAGTTGGTAGCACACTCACCTCCAAGTCAGAAGATTGTGGGTTCAAGCCCCATGTAGAGACTCTGAACTCAATATTGTCTAGGCTGACACTCACTCTATTACAGTGGTTGAGTTACACTGCATTGTTGGAGGTGTCAACCTTCGGATGAGATGTTAAACCTAGTTCTGCCTGTTCAGATGGACATTAAAGATCACATGGTGCTAGTCGGAAAAAAAAGGAGTTTGTCCCAGTGTACTGGCCAATAAAGCTCCAAATAAAATTAGTCATTCAAAATACACAGCCACTAGACTTTATAGTAAATCCTGTGAAGCACTTTGAGACATACTTCCGACATAAAAGGCACAATATCAAATGCAAGGATTATAGGAGACTGGTGAAATGAATAGAAACGAACTGAAAAAAAACAACAGAATAAGAAAAATGAAAATATACCTGTCAACAAAGCAGCCATGATTACAAGCAAGTTTCAGAAGTAAGCAAGGATCATTTGTTACTAAGGGTAGTGGATTTCAGAAGTTTACTGTAATTATTATTTTCCATTTTGAGAAAGGGATTATATCAGTCTAGCTCTATTAGTTCAAGCAGGCAAATAAAGTGAATTTATTAATAATGTACAACGTTACAAGGGTAAGAAAGTATTTGAAAATGAGGGGTCAAAACTGAGGCACGTTATATTATCAGCAGTGATAATTATCACATCGATCAAAAATGCGGCCAAAAAAAATCCTTTGGGGTGTTCAGCCTTGAAGTGGATAGAGCTGTGAGTTACAGACTGGGAACGCACTGGTTTGATTCACAGTCCATGCTACTTGCAAGTTTGCTGCTCTTAGCTAGAGCTGCAAGAGGAAGCTAACCTGACCCTGAGTTAAGAAGGTTAAAATTAGTTAGGTTTACTGGCCCTGATCCCTCTTCAGCACCTGCAATTGCTAGTGTGCATGTGCGGCAGTCAGATGGGGAGAAGCCAGGCTGGCTGTGACACTCTATAACGTTGAGTAGGCTCAACATGTTGCCAAGGTTCAGACATGGGTATTGGTCATGAAGGGGTGGGAGCTATATAAAGGGCAATATGAGACTGCTCCCCAGCAAGAGAATGATGTATTATCCCCAGGTGCAGAGGCACATGCCATGGGGGAGGAAATTAATTGGATGCACTAAGTTAGAAAGAAAATCCACAGTTATCACCAGCATCAAGAGAGAACTCACTTTCCCCTTCCTTCCCCAAGACTATATTTTCACTGGTGTTAATATCACATACTCTGCCGGCCACATACTGACCCAGACAAAACACCGTACCCACATCTCACCAGTTCTGGCCAAGCTCCACAAGCTCCCCATCACCGAACAAATCGACTTCAAAATCAACACACTCGTGTTGAAATTCCTTCACACTCTGACACCTCCCTACCTCTCCGACCTCCTCACTCCCTAATCCACCACCCAGCGCCTCCACTCAAATGGCACTGGCCACCTTCTCATCCCTCGCACCCTCAGCCCCACCATTGGAGGTTGCACTCTCAGCCACTACGCTCCAAAACTCTGGAACACTGTCCCTCAATCCCTCTGCCTTGTCCATTCTCTCCCCTTTTTTATCCAAGTCCTGCCTAAAAACCTTCCTCTTTGACCTTGCTTAAGGCCACCTTCCCCCCTCCCGGCTCGGAGTCAGGCTCCATCACTATTAAGCATTAAGCATTAAGTGCTCTGAGATGCTGCGTGGAAGGCGCTATATAAGTGCAAGTTGTTGTTGTTATACTACAATTTAGACTGTGAGTTGAAATCTGAAGTTCACATCTGTACCCAATTATTCTAATAGTTCTAATTATTCACATCCCATCTTCATTATTCTGATACCCTACTCGACAGTCTCCCCAGCTCCACTATCCACAAAATCCAATTAATACAAAGCTGATCATATGTTCACTTGCAAACTCCATAAGCCCATCACAGCAGTCTTTGCCAGGCTCCATGGCTCGGAGTCAGGCTCCACCATTGTTAAATGCTCCAAGATGCTACCCTGCATGAAGGGCACTATATCAATGCAAGTTGTTCTTGAAAAACTATTTTTATTTGTGTAAGGAGGAAGAAATATCTAGAAGAGCCATGTGTAGCAAATATTCCATACAAGTAATGTGTTTTGGTGTGATATATGTCATGCCATCTTATATCTTTACACAATTGAAAAGAATATAAACATACAACCATTGCAATTTATTGTGGATTCCTGTAGCTCAATGGTTAGAGCACTCACCTTGCAAGCAAGACCCCTGGGTTCGATTCCCGGAAAGGTGAAACCTAGGGCAAGTTTCCTCACTCCACACACCTGATAATAATCCCTGAAGCAAAAAAACAATAATAAAATTGGTCACTTCAATCCTTGACTGTTTCTACGACACTGCTGTGCGCAATTGGCTGCCATGTTTCGCCCACAAATATACACTCAATTCACTTTACAGTATATTCTGCGTAGCTCTTTGCGATATCTAGAAGACGTAAAAAGCGCTATATCAAATGCAAGGATTATTATTAATATTATAGAAAAAGGCCCAGTATGTTTGTGTTGTCTTGTTGACAGAGCAATCTAATCAATCCCATTTACCTGCCTTTTCTTCATACCCCACAGAGTTTTTCATGAAGATTTCCTATGTTTCCTATCAAAGATCTCAATCTTTGTTATTTCCTGCCATGTAGTTTTCTTTGTCTTATTAGTTTATTTACTTCAAACTCTCTGTGTTGGTTCCCTCTCTTTGACCTCTCGTTACTCAAGCTTTCTCTCTCACTCACACATTTTCTCCATTCAAAAACCCTCAATGATCCAAATTAATTCTGTCTGCTGTTTTATCTCCAGAGTATCAGAAACTGTCCAGAACGTTGTCTCAACTAATAATTATTCCACAAAATTGTCAGTCACAATTGAGATAAAGGATAAAAGTATTAATGCAGGATAATAATGGGCAAAGTGATAGTTTCCAAAGTGAGTTCTTGTTACCTGAAAAATGTAATAGGCCACTGTTGCCATGCACTGTATCCAGATACCAAGGGTTGTGTAATGTGTATTTGGTGATGTGATGAGGACTCACATTTATTCTATTCTATTTATTCACATTTGTTTTAGTACAGTATTCATATACTAAAAAATCCTTTTAATGATTTAAAAGTCATGCAAGATCACACAGCCCCCTGTTGGTATTTAATCCTATAGAGCATGAAAGGACCTTGTTCAACGGTTGGTCAATGGTAATTAGTTGATCTCAGTCAGGGGAATAAGAGGTGGAAATCATATATGTCAATGGACTTAATAGTATGGTTCAGATTGTAACACTTCTCTTATGTAAAATTTCATTAGTTTGCCATTCTACTACTATGGATCAAAGCTGCATTCCTACAATGTAGGCTTGACACTTTTCTGACGCTTCCTGCTTAAAACTGAAAAGCCTGAGGTTTGTGAAGGCCAGCATTTATGGACCGTATTCATATTGAATAGCAAGATCAATTGATCTTTTGCCTGTCTGCTCCATGGGAGGCTTCTACCTTCCCTGAGCTTACCTTATTACACCTGCATCGTAGTGTGCACAGAAACCGTTTCCAGAAAACTTCCACCCTATCAGTCTGGCTAGATTCATCCTCAGGTCCAAGAGTTGAAAGTTCATTGTTTCAACCCAATCCTGCTCTCAGACAGCTCTCAAGCGGGTTTTTTGACCATTTATTAGCCAGCTTTCTTGGGATTTTCTAGCTAAAAAAAGCACATGTTTTAAGACAGTCAAGTTATTCTTACTGGGTTAGGGTGAAATACCAGCTCACAGATATTGGGTGGAAAGGTGCTAAAATACCTTAATAGCAAATCCCATTAGAAATATGATTGAGCATCGGAAACTCTGCTCTGAGAATAGACTGCATCAGTGCAGAGTTCCTGTGGGTTAGCATGAAGTGCTTCCAATTACTGCAAGAAATCCCTCCAAGTCCTTATTAAGGAATACCATTAAGAAATACTGCAAATTAGGCCCCATTAAAGCTAGCAATGAACCCAAAGAAGTTAACCTTTTGCCATTCAGCAAAAAACCTCTGCCTTTCAGGAAGGTTTAACAACTGAAAATCAATGGCAAAGACTCTAGAGAAGGACACAAATTGAACAAATCTCATATAAATGAAGCAGGCATCTATTGAATTAGAATCCAGGGCTTCACCTCTTGTATCTGTTTTAGCTATAGAGCGGAGTGCATTTTAAGAAAATGTAACATGTGTTTTATCGGCACTGCTCTTGCTGCTAATAATGGCTCATTTCAAAGCTTTAATAATCGTTATCATATAAATGAAGATCTTTCATTAACCTCGATAACTTGCAACTTGGGCTAGATAGAGCAAAGTACTCAGCATTAGCTTTTAAGTATTCTGAGTTTTCAACTCTGTAAAATCACCTTTTTATCTTGGAAGCACACTAGTCATCAGACTATTGATTCTGGTCAAACAAGATCACAAAAGAGATTTGGATGAAAGGTTTATTTTAATGTCATCCCCTCTGGACAGATAAAGAATGTTGGACTTTATCCAAATGTAATACCAGGGTTTGGCACCTATCATTATTTTCATTGATGCTTTCCATCCTTCAGTCACTGGATATTAAAGACGCTTGCACTTGGCTGAAGTGGATCTGTCTGACTTGTTGAATCCCTTTTTGTTACAGCTTTTGTTCTGCCTTGTGGGGAGCTTTCTCAATATCTTCTTCTTCACAAGCAAAACCCGTCTTAAATCTTTTGCCTTTTAACAACATAAAACACTGATGTTTAATATCCCAACGGATTATTTTCTGCAGGAGCATTTCCCAAATGCTACGACTAATAATGATTCTCTTATCTCTAAGTAACAGTCCTCGATGCTTAATGGAGGACTGCTGAGCCTGTGTTTAATATACAATACTTTAAAGTGACAAAGGAAATTAGATGGTGCCTTGAGTGGACAGAGAAATAATGCTACTCACATTCCATGTTACTGTTATATGAAGAATATGCAATAAAAAGCGGTGAACTATGTTTTTATTTCCAAGATTTAGGCAGTTTGATAACTCACCAGCCACAAAATTACAAATGAGTTCCAGTCTGTCTCTTGAGTGGAAATTAAAATCATATTTCACTACCCTGCATTGCCTGTTTTATTTATTACACTCATCTCTTCTGATAATTAAACAAGTTTATGATTACAATATTTTAAGCTGGGCATTTTTGTTGTTTAATCTTATCAATGACCATTACCGCGTAAGCAAAGTAGCTCAGTTTCAAGACATGTCGGTTTGACCGTGCTTATAGTCACCTTCCCTTCCCTCCACCAGCTCCCAACCTCAGCTTGCATGCCAGCCAATATTGTTAAGTGCTTTGGATGTCCTCCTGACATGAAATACACAATGTAAATGTACATTTACAATCCAATACAATATAAATTTATATAGCACCTTTCACATCAGAAGGACAGCCCAAAGTGCTTAACAATACTGGCTTGGCACCTAAGCCAGGGGTGGGGGGGAGGGTTGGAGGGGAAAGATGACAGAAGGCACAGTCAAAGATATAGGTTTTGAGATGGATCTTGGAAAGAGTGAATCAGAGTGACTCTGGGATAGAGTTCCAGAGAGTGGGCAGAAAGGCTGAAAGACCGCCCACCAATGGTGAAGGGTGATATATGATTTGTATTGTTTTTTTGTATTATATATTGTATTTTTATGCAAGATAATCCAGTGACAGTTCAGTTTCCACAAAGCAGCCAGCAAAGGCTGTGCTGCCTCTGACATTCAGTTGTTGGACAGGTTTGTCTCTGGTTAAAACAGTGCTAGACTGCTGCCTTAACAAATTTTAACTGGCACTCTTATATCCACAATTAAAAGACCATGTGATAAGCCATCATTAATGCTCGCCAATTATCCAGAAAACGAAAATATACCAGTTTTCAAAATATAAAATAAGCTCTTACTTCAGCGACTTGTGACTAGGGGATATAGATCTAAAATAGCCTCAAGAAGAGTGAAAGGAAAGCTTTTCACATGAAAAAATAGAATAGTGGAATGTCCTGCTAAGTTAGGTGGTAGAGGCAGAATTAATTGTACAATTCAAGAGGGAAGTAGAAGGGAAAATGAAAGTTAGAGGCTTAAAGGAGTTCGGGGTAGGGCAGTAGGATTGAAAAGATAGCTTGCTCTGAGAGCCAGTGCAGATTTGATGGGCTGAATGGCCTCCTTCTGCACTATAAATTCTATGATTCTATCCTCTGGTTTTTGAACTTCATACTTCTTGTTATGCATCATTCCTAACTCACAGGATGAATGGGCAGTCCAATAGCTGGCCAGTATTAGTGTAACTGGTTACTAGGAAGTGTGAAAGGCTGTCCCAAATTGACATCAGTTCTGACTTGCCGAAATAGGACATCCAGCCTGAAGTGGTACTTTTCTCTACATGAACCATGGAATCTAATTTCACTCTCCCACTCATACCTTTTCATATTCCTCTTTTTGAAGTATCTATCTAATTTCCTTTTAAAGGAATTGATAGTCTCTGATAAAGAAACCAGTTTATCAAAGCATTCCACCACCCACTGTACAAAGAAATGTTTTCTAACCTGCTTTTAATTCTTTTAAATGTATACCATTTGTTTACCGACTCGCTCACTCCCTATGTTCTTGTCACTTGTCATCTCCATTTGTTACAACCCCCATAGCCTTGTTGAGATCAAGACCTCCATTTGAGGGGAATCAATAGTGCATATTTATATCCTACCACATTCTGCTGTATACTAATGTTTGCTTGGACATTTATGCTCTTTGCACATAAAAAGGATGGGCATTCATTTTAAACAGCCATATCATTGTCTCTCTCTCTCAGTTTATCTCACCCTCTCTCCCTCTCAGTCACTCTGTCTGTCACTATCTCTCAGTCTCTGTCTCTCTCTCACTCTCTCTCTGATTCTCTGTCTGTCATTCTCTCTGACTCTGTCTCTCCCTGACTCTCTCAGTCTCTATTTCTCTCTGTGTCTCTGTCTCTATTTCTCTCCCTCTCTCAGTGTCTCTCTCTCTCTCTCTCGTTCTCTCTCTTTGTATCTCTCTAAATCTCTCACTTGCTCTCTCTCGCAGTGGTGCCTACTTAAAAGGCAGGGACTGAAAATGGATGCAGAATTAAAACATTATTTGCTTTTATAACTGGTGGATTAAGCAGATTCCAATAAGTAACTGAAAATAATTAATTTCTATGAGAACCGTTTTAACAAAAAAACAATCAGCAGAGAAACAAACCCTGTGTTTTTCCATAATGCTTGTGGATGGTGGGAAATATATACATACTTGATACTACGGACACAGAATGTGAAGAAGATATTCGCTTTCTCAAGCTCTATTATTGTTTACTTTGGTCAGCACATCCTGTAGACACACCAAAGTGATCTGAAATATAAATTTCCATAAGACTTGTTTAGCATTTATTTTAATATTATTTCCCCCTATAATACCTCTTAATATCCATGGAATGTACTTCCTCAATTTAGTATGCATCAAATTCACCACTATCTCAGATTGTTATTTTGTTAAGGATTATTGGTTTAACTTTATTTATGTGTGTTCCATTCAATGCCCATCTGTACATCATTTGAACTAGAACTGTATTTCCTGAATAACTTTTTAGGCATGTAATATAAATAAACAATGCTTTAATTTTATTATTATTGCATTTTTATTGAATTTTTTTTTAAAAAATCCTCATTCACATTTATTCACATACAAAATATGTTTGCTGGGGGCATTTTATAATTTAAAGAGAAAATAAATTGTTATTACAATTGCTACGGGTGGATGATCTTACAGCCTAGAAGCAAATAGAAAGAGAGGCAGAATCAATAATTAAATCCATAAAGTGAAACTGGGTCTTCAAATATCTCAAGCAAACATCTGAGAATAGAGGATTGACAAACAAATTTTGTACAAATGCTTAACTTTCAATCTGCTGACACACCATATTAGAACTTACACTGGGGGGTTCTCCAAGTACAAAACACATTGGTAACTTCCAATATATATATATATTTCAGCTAGGCTCAGTTGATTGCCTCTGAATCACGCCTTTGAAGGCCTTTGAGATTATAGCCCAATTTGACATTCTAATCCAGTGCTTGGAGGAATGCTGCGTTGTTGGAAAGTGACATGTTTTAGATGAGATGTTAAACCACGGGCTCCATCCATCTGCCTGTCTAGGGGATGTTAAAGATCTCACAGCACTATTTAAAAAGAGAAGGAAGTTTCTCCTGGTGTCCTCGCCAACAATCCATCAGGGAGAAAATAAATTGGTAATTCCTTTCATGGCTTTTGTGGGACGCTGCTATGCTGCTATGCTATGCAGGCTATCAAATTACACTTTAGGGAAAAGTGCTTTAAAATGTTTTGATATGATAAGGTTATAATGATAATAATCCTTGCATTTGGTATGGCGTCTTATCACATCATCGAGACGTCTCACAGCGCTTCACACGATATACTGTAAATTGGATTGACTGAGCATTTTGTGGGCAAAATGTGGCAGCCAGTTTGTGCACAGCAATGTCCCACAAACAGCCATGGAGCGAGTGACCAATTATACTTGGGGATTGTTGGCCAGGACACTGGAAGATACTTCCTTCTCTTTTCGAATAGTGCCATAGAACCTTTAATGTCCACCAGAACAGGCAGATGGGACCGGGGATTAACATCTCATCAGAAGGACGGCACTCCCAGAAATGCATTGGAGTGTCACTTTAGATTATACGATTCCAATTCCCGATGTGGGGCTTGAACCAAAACCTCCTGAATCAGAGACGCTATTGCTATCACTGCACCAGGCAAAGTGCAAATGCAAGGATTATTTTATTACTCCAATGTTAATAATTTCAGAAGTTTCAAAGTAATGTTAATCAGTTAGAAGTAACTAATATAAATTTGGTTTGAATTAACTTCATCAGACCTTTACAGGAGTCTAACAGAGGCTCCACTCAGATACCTTCCAGCTGCACCTGAATGGACCAGTTTGGGAATTCTTATTCTCAACTATTGACCAAAAACTTTCTTTTTAACAAAAATATAGTTTTTGAAAAGAACCTAACTTGCTGATCTGGTTTCTTCCTGAACTGGTTCCAATTTGAACCATTAAATTTAGCTAGAGTTTTACTAGTCAGTCTTTTTTATGTTTGTGATATAGATTTTGAATTGAACCAGGTGAGGGGGAGATAATATTGTAGTATAAAACATGTTAATGATCAGTTTGGTGCCACTGTATTCTAAGGTAAGAGATTATCTTAAAGTTAATTTGCAAATTGTTCTACTAATGAAAAACTTAAAGTGAAAAAAACTGATATTAAACAGTTGCATTTCATTCTTTTTTAATCGATCAGAGGCACAATGTTTTGTTAAATACAGTATGCCTACTTTTAAAAAAATTGGATGTAGAATTTCAATATTTGTTTTAATAAGTAATGATTTGTTTAGATATTTAAGATTAATTGACATAATCATGATGAACCCTCGTCATCTTTGGCTGAATTTCATTCCATTTCCTACATTCAGTGCGTTCTCACGTTTCTTCCGCTACCTAATTCACTTTCAATATATCTCTAGTAATTTACCTTATCAGCAAAGTGACAGTAATACTGTGCCTTCTGGGATCAAATTAATTCATTTTGGATGCTAACACATATTTTCAATGTAAAGTAATTTAGTGCTTTATTATCTGCAGCTTAATTGGGATGCTCGCATTATTTCTTAGGCCATCAATGGAAGCTCTCTTTAGTATTAATTAATGTATTACTTTTAATGTCCTTGTTAACTATAATTAATGTAATTACCATTAATAGCTCCCTTTGCCATTTCATTTCACCTTTTTTTTTGCCGTGCCCATTTTAGGTGTAGGATACGAATAATTTTTTTCCAATAATAAGTTATAAGAATCTTAAACTGCATGTTTTGGTTTGCATTTGCAATCATTCTTTCTGTATTACAGTGTTGGCAGTGGTTTTTGTATCAAAGGATCAGAAATGTACCGATGCTCTTATTCAGTGGCTTAGCAGTGCTGGGCTTGTATCAAAAAGCATATGAAAAACTTGGCACTGACTGAGAAAAGCAAATAAAATATTAAAGACTAATGGAGGCTGTCTGTATCACACTGGAAAATCGAGCACTGGCAGGTCAGTTGAAGGGCAGAACCACATCTGAGTCTATTTCCTTAATTCACTGCCCATAGCACAGAAACTGCCCTGGTCAAGGTCACCAATGACATCCTGACCATCTGTGACCAGGGCTCCCTCTGCCTCCTCGTCCTCCTCGACCTATCGGCAGCATTCGATACGGTCGACCACGCTATCCTCCTCCACCGCTTGTCCTCCCACCTCAACCTTCAAGGCCCTGTCCTTGAGTGGTTCAGGTCGTACCTCTCCCACCGTCTTCACTTTGTTTCCACGAATGGCTTTTCCTCCAACCCCCGCACTGTCTCGTGTGGTGTCGCTCAGGGCTCTGTCCTCGGTCCCCTCTTCACCCTCTATATGCTCCCCCTTGGTGACATCATCCGCAGACATGGGGTTAACATCCACATGTATGCGGATAACACCCAACTCTACATTTCCTCCTCTACCCTCAACTCCACGACCACCGATGTCCTGACAGCTGCCTGTCCGACATCGAGTCCTGGACAAGAGACAACTTTCTTCAGCTCAACGTGCGTAAAACTGAGGCCCTCCTGATTGGCTCTCGTCAGTGCCTCCGCACCTCAGGCGCCGACACCATCAGCATCCAAGGCTGCACTCTCCACCTCCCAAAGCCAATCAGGAACCTCGGCGTTTTGTTCGACCCTGAGCTGTCCTTTCTCCCTCATATCCGCACCACAACTGGCACCGCCTTCCATCACCTCCGGAATGTCGCCAGACTACGGCACTACCTCACCCCTCACGCTGCTGAAACCCTGGTCCACGCCTTCATCACCTCAAGGCTGGACTATGGGAACTCTCCCCTCGTCGGCCTTCCCGGCACCTCCCTCCACAAGCTGCAGGTCATTCAGAACTCTGCAGCTCCGTGTACTGTCCCGCACCAGGCTTCGCGACCACATCACTCCCACCCTCGCTCGCCTCCACTGGCTCCCCATCCCCCAGAGGATCGAATTCAAGATCCTCATCCTCACCTACAAGGCCATTCACGGCCTTGCTCCCTCCTGCCTCTCTGACCTACTATTCCCCTACTTACCTGCCCGTACCCTCCGTTCCTCTGGCTCCGGTCTGCTCCACATCCCCCGCCCTAACCGCCCTACCATCGGTGGCCGGGCCTTCAGCCTCTCAGCCCCGAGGCTCTGGAACTCTATCCCCCAGTGCCTTCGCCGCCTCCTCCCTTTCCTCCTTCAAGGCCGATCTCAAGACCTTTCTCTTTGACCGTGCCTTCAGCTCCACTCTCGCCTCTCTACCCCCTCCTCGCTCCCTCCCTTCCCTCCCCTAACCCTGACCATTTCCCCCCTGCTCGGGTCCTGACCCAACTGTCCAGCGCCTTGGGACGTCCTCCCGATGTGAAAGGCGCTCTATAAATGGAATCTTTTTGTTGTTGTTGTTATTACTATTCCAACGTGCCTCTTTGGTGTGACAAGATGTTCACTGAATCAGCTCATATTTGGGGAGAAGTTCCACCTGGGTCCACATTTACTGTACATCGAGACATTGACAACTTGTTGAATTCAGTCTTAACTTTGAAGCCATCTTTCTGTAGTTCTTAAAGTAACTTACAAAAAATTTCTTAACAATTAAGGCTTAATTAGTTGGCCTGAAATGCTGAGAAAATACAGTAAATGTAGGCCCCAGGTGGAATTTCTTCCCCATTGCATTTGTAGCTTTTGGTTGTGAATTTGCATGTTAACTCCTGTAATATAAGGCAGTGAGAGAGATCAAGGAGGTTGAGGAGGTCAGAGTCAGAAGTGAGGAGATAGTGGCAGGAACCAAGGGGAATGGCTTCTATCTTGTCCATGTTATATACATACCCTGTCCATTTTTGCATATCATTGCTAGGACTTCTGACTCTGCTAAGTTTGACATTCACTTAAGACATTTAACTCATAATTTGTCTTTTTCTGGGTTGAGGTCCAATTCTAGTTATTCTGAATATACAGTGTCTGGTAAAGATTTCCTCTAAAAAAAATCGAGTGTTGTGGGATCAATCTTGTTCAGGATGTTTGAACATAAAAATATAAAATATTCTTATTTGTTTGACAATAATGCAAATACTGTATTATTTAGCTGCAGTATCCTCCATCATGCATTCAGGTTAATCAGATTTGAATGATTAGTCAAAAGTCCTTCATAATATAAGTGTACTAGTTCCAGCATAAGATAACTATTGTTCCTTTCATACAAACCTCACAAACTTAACAGTTAATGCTGAATTTTTCAAGCAAACTCAGTATTATTCAAGTTAAGTGACAAGTGATTGATTAGGTAGAATTCATAAACTTCACAAGCCATGAAATAATCTTTCCAACTCATGACCAGTTCACATATGATTTGTTCCACTGCTTTGTTTTGGAACTACTTATTTGCAGAACTCCCCATTAAGTTTCGCCTTCCCTCACAAAGTCCAACCCACCTTGTGAAGCGCTTCAAGACACTACCTTACATGAAGGACGCTATATAAATACAAGTTGTTGGTAAGTTAGAAACTGCCATTTTCTGAAAGAAAGTGAATTGAAGTAACCTCAAGCTATTATTCCTTTCGCAAAATAAATAGAAATACCAAACGGCTTTATCATTGCTATTGAGTACGAGTTTGACCACATTGCTGTTACTTAAAACACAAATGAAAGGTGATCAGATCCTGCAATTCCATCACATCTTCTCACAACTGCAATCATCATCCTGGATCAGGCAGACTCGCTCAGGGTAACAATAGATAAAAAGGATTGACCTCAGTCCAGAAAAGACAAATAAGAAGTTGTAACATCTTCAGTGAGTGTCACCTTTAGCAGAGTCAGTTCTGGTATCTGGCTTCCTTGCTCATTAGAGCCCATGTAATTTGCAGAGTCTCTCTTGTATGATCGATATTCAGTGATAGATAACATGGCAGTGAATAACAGTCAAACACTGAAGTTCCAGAGCCATAAGAAAATGTAATCAACATTTGTCAAAATATTGTGCTTTCAGTGTGCAAATCCTCAACAGTATTTCTATGCTAATTGAAAAGTGATTAATGATTAATATTAATAATAAATGTTTTTTCAAGAGTATCTTACCCACTTTTAGAAATAGATGAAATGGCATCTTGCATTTTATCAGCAATATTTATAAGTGTCGTCAACACATTGTGCCACCAAGTGGGATTCTCCAGTATCTCGTTGTAGCCACTCACACAATGCAAAAATACAATATAATATTACATTTGAATGGCATCTTTCACGTTGGGAGGACGTGCCAAGGCACTGTCATTGCATTGTCAAAGGATGGCAAATAAGCAGCCCTCTTAGTCAAGTTAATATGTGAGGCTTGTGGAACCTTTATACAGTCACTAAAATTGTCTTGTCACATTTCACCCACAAAATATATGATCACTGCACTTTGCAGTGTATTCCATGAAGCGCTTTGAGACATCTCAATCACGTGATAAAGCGCTATATCAAATGCAAGGATTATTATTATTACACTCGGAGCAATTACTTATGAACCGCTTTGAGATGTTTCAATGCTTTAGGCACTATATCAAATACAAAGATTATTATAACCTGAATTGAGAGGTGATTCTCAATTTCAATTTTGGGTCTGAAATGCTGTACACTGTCCAGCACCTTGGGACGTCCTCCCGATGTGAAAGGCGCTATACAAATGTAATCTTGTTGTTGTTATTGTTGATTCAATAGCCTGCACCATGTAGTGAAAGGACACAGATGATTCCTCTTGGTTGTGCTGCTCGAAGGAGTGAGAGCAGACAGATGAGTCACTGCTCATTCATTTTTTCAAGAGCAATCTTGTAGGATGTTAAGTGTTTTATCTGACCTTTTTAGATGGGGAAAGAGACATTGTTGGGAGAGGATGGGGAATCGAAACCTTAAAAACTACATCAGCATGCAGTTGTTACACACAGTATATTGCTGTGCTATGAGAATGTTCAAAACATTTGTATAAGCCTGAGTTCCTAGGCTAACCTGTCTGTAGTTTGATTTTTCAAGAGGTTGCATTAAACATATAGCTTAACTGTGATGCTGTAATATTTGTTTTTGCTACCTTAATGAGTTGACATTAAAAGATATCCCAAATTACAGGGGAGTGAAAGGGGGATTTTGAGAACCCTAAAATAGTAGATTTAAAGCACTGAGAAAGAGACACGTAGAAAGAACCACTAAAGAAAAGATTTTATTAAATCAATCAGATGTTATGATAAACACATCTGAAAATGTTTGCATTTATTTCAGATTTAATTCTTGGAAAACGATCATGCTGGGGCTAATGATCTTTTAAGTGCCTTGGATGCCACATAAGACTGAACCTAACGTGCTTTATTCTCTCTGTAGGAATTTTATGCACAGCATTTTTGCTATCCTAGTTCACAATGGGGATTTTGATGTCTTTTTAAAGCATTAGTAGATTGGATAAAAAGAGCACACTGTGCATATTTTCTATTTTATTGAACTAGTTTTATTGAACTTTTTTTAAATGGTACCTGTCTATTATGAAATCTAAAAAGAGAATCTTACAATTACCATAGAGTACGGATTAACTGTTTTACTTCATCCCCTAAAGCATATTAGTTATCCCAACACATGTGTAAGATTCATTAGATATTAATAATGCTGGGATTTTAAAAGGATGGGAATTCTGGAGCACTGTGGACCTGACCCACCTATCCTCCTTCAGAAGCAGATAAGCAAGGTCTCCTTGGCTCCAAAGTGACATGTTTGGCAACGGAATGTCAGAATCAAGTCAATCTTCTGTGAGGACTTGGTAGTCCGGTTCTTGAGCCAAACTGATCCGCAGTGCTCTAGGATACTGCTCATGAAAGACGATCCTGTCTGGCTCATTGGCAGGACTTAGAGTGGCAAAACTGGTCACTACAGGCAGAAATTTTTCCCAGTCAGTTCTTTTAACTGTGCAAGCCAAAGCCCTAATGGGTAAGGTGGTCCTAGCTGGAGAAGTAATGGGAAGCTTAACAAACAGTGCTTTCGATGGTAAGCTATGAGCTTTTAGCTGTTAAACTCCAACTGTACCCCAACACACAACTTGTGCCTAATACTCGCTGGAACTAGGTAAGCAGAGTGCATTCCTCTGGTGCCAATGTGCACATTCCATTCCATACATGGGAATTTATGTGTGTAAGTGGAAATACATCAAACTCTCTCTCTCTGGTTTGAATACTATTAAACATTGTGATGGGTTTCCTCGTGAATCAGACTGACAAAAAAAAAAGGGAAATAGTTGAAACAAATCACTCTATCCAAACTGTTAATAGAAAAACATCAATTGAAAAGAAATCTTGAAAACAGCTGATGGACTAGAGGTCCAAATTCCATCTGGTCTTAGTCTGTAACTGTGGAAAACCATCTTCCAAATTAAGACTGAATTTTTAGAAATTTCCACAATACTACACAATCTTAAATTGTAAGACAAAATTTTCTTACTAGGTGGATTTTTGGACCTGTAATTTTTTTAAAAACTTTGTCAGGTTAACAATGAATGAGGAAAGGTCACCTAAAGTGAATACTTTAGCATGACATTTTCATGTTCCCATTAATAATGTACATTTCAGAATCTATTCTTGTGTATAGAATATAGGATAATTCCAAGGTTTGCTTGTTAGCCTGTTTAAGACAATATACCTACAGTTATTATGATATTGATGAACAAAGATATAATCTACCTATTCATAGGTTTCAAATTATTTAGTTTTATTATCCTCTGTGAAGCATCATTCTATAAAATGTGCCCTGTGAATAATTCTGAAAGGCTTTTACAATAAATTAACATAAAATGTGTTTGAATGTTCTTTTATTCATCATTATTTGTTTTAAATATCCAGGCCCTCATCTGTGTGATTGAAATACATTTCAGTGCAATTTTATTAATGATATTTTCATTTGGAATATAAGTGTATTCGTTTTGACTTTCTGTTCAAATGCTGTTGACAACACTTGCTGTACGCTGTAGTCTGTTGGGATGTAGTCTTTGAAGGATATAATTAATAGATTCAGAGCATGAATGCATGAATAATTCCTCTGACAAAGGCACTAATAGCTAATAATTCAACCACCAGTGTCTTTTTTTCCCCTCCCACCAATTCACCCCAGTTTGTCCTTACCGATTTGAACACATGAGTATCCGTCTCTAGATAGCGATTCACAGTGGCTGATCTTTCCCTCTCTAACCCAGGCATGTAGATCAGTTGTAGTGCCCAAACTGCTGCCATATTTAATATCAACCAATTCAGCACTTGCCAATCTCAGAATAGCTCCAGTTACCTCACCGTGGCATCATTTCCACTGTGACATCTGTTTACCAAAACAAGGGGATTCAAACCTGTAACCTCACAATCTGTATATGGTTGACTATCCTCACTGGAGGAAAATAAATGGAATCTCTTTGCAGCTAACTTGGCTCCAAGGTGACTTGCCTAACAAAGGAATATCAAAATCTAATGAATCCTCTGTGATGGTCTTGGTAGTTTGGTACCTGTGGTATCCAGGGCACCACTGATGATGGACAGCCGCCCAGTCCATTAGCGGGACTCAGGAGCATATGAGTCACTTGAAGGCTAGGATTCCTCACACCCAGCTCCTGCTAACTTGTAAGCCAATATACTAACAAGTAGGGTGGTCAGCTGGAAAAGCAGTGACAAGATTGTCAGTGTTGCCATGGCAAGCTGAGCAGTTAGCTGGTTAAACTCCAAAAGGACCCCATTGCATACTCTGGGGTCCCCATGCCTTGGTTCTTACCAACCTATGTCTAATACCTTCTGGGATGAGGTAAGAAAAACAGGGTGTGTCCCTCTGAAGAGATAGTGTGCACTCCATACCAGGGAAATAGAAAAATGGAAACTATACATATAACACTATTCAAAAAGAAAAGGGAATTTCTCACAGTACCCTGGCCAATAATCCTCCAGATAAAATTGGTCTTTCCCTTAATGACTGTTTGAGGACATTGATGTATCCAATAAAAGCAGAGGTCGCTGGAAATACTCAGCAAGTCAGGCATAGTGCCTGACCTACTGTGTGTTCCCAGCGACTTCTATTTTTTATGTAAAATTTCCAGAATCTGCAGTACTTTGCCTTTTGTTTATTGACGTATGCATATTTGCTGCCACAATTGCCTGCAAACTACCCAGTCACTCTACAGTCTAGAGTCAATTCTGTGAAGTGTTTTGAGGATTCAAAAAAAGAGTGTCACAGTAACCAAACCTGATGTTAAACAGCAATTTGTATCAGACAGTGCTGGACTAGATGCAGCAGGAAATGGAAAGTAAACAATTGGATCTGAAACTCAGTAACTGTACCTAGGTGTCCTTCAATAATCCACAATTTTCATGACCTTTAAGCAAACGTAAGGCTGCAGCTATACAAATGTAAGTGTTTTTTTAAAAAATGAAATCATGCTGTTGCAGCTCAGTCTTTTAACACAGTTACAGCAAACACATGCACATGCCTCTGGTATCAGTGATGCATCACAGGATCGACAGGCAGCTCACAAATTAAACATGATGGGGAGTCTCTCACAAACTGATACGTGGGCTAATGGGTACTTTCATCCCTGTACAGGGAGTACTGCATTTTATTTACAGTTTCAGTATTGCAGTCCTGCAGCTTAGCAGTTAGAGCACTCACCTTGCAAGCGAGAGGACCTGGGTTCGATTCCCGGCAAGGCGAAACATTGGGCAAGTTTCCTTACTCCACACGCCTCTGTTACCTAGCAGTAAGTAGGAACCTGGTTGTTAGTCGATTAGCGGATCGCTTTTCTGGGGATAATAATTCCTTCAAAAAATAATAATTTGGTCACTCAATCCACAACTGTTTGTGGGACACTGCTGTGTGCAATTGGCTGCTGCATATCGCCCACAAAATATAGTCAATTCACTTTACAGTGTATTCTGTGAAGCACTTTGAGACGTCTCGAAGACGTGATAAAGCCCCATATCAAATGCAAGGACTATTATTATTATAGTGTTGATACTCTACTTCAACAGGCTCCACTTACCCTCACTCCATCTCTCAGTCATAAATATGTCAACACTCTTCATTCAGGCTGTCTGGAAAAGGAATGTAATACCATTCCACCTGACTGAACACACTAAAAGTAACAGATTTGTTGCTACCTATGAATAGACAGAAACATAAGTATAAAATGTACTTTTGGTATCTTGTTGGTGGACAAATCACAGTGTTAGTCATTCTGCCACAATGCCAACTAAAACCAATGCCATCTAAAACATACAACTCCTTGAAGTACACATAATGTAAGGAGTAGATGTCACGATTTGCTCTCATACATTTATGATATGACGGAGGCTGCAAAAGGGGGGAAATTAGAATGGGTGGATGCTCGTGTGGAGTATAAACATTGGCATGGCCTGGTTGAAACGAATACCTGTTTCAATGATGTAGTGTCTCTATATTTCTATATGTAATTCATAATAATAAATAATAATAAATAATAAATAAATAATCATTCTATATATAATTCATAATAATAATAATTCAATGTGATTGTGAATTTACTTCAAGGCTTTGTTTGATTTTATCATCACTATACGTAGGGTGTGTTGCAGAGAACATTTTACAATTCATGCCATTAGAGAAGGGGAAAAATAATTTCATATTGTACAAATGGTCCTTTGAATTCCCACAAAGAGGTTATTGTACTTGCCAAGTGATTGATTTGTCATTGCATGTTAAAATTCCATGTTAACGTTTCTTAGTTTATGTGTGACAGTTTAACAATGCTACTCATTCCTGTAAGTAAGTAATTGAAGTGAATTAAATTTGGGTGATTAGAATGAGTGAATCTCAACTATGCTGAATTGTGTAATTTTTGATTCCTATGTCTGTGTATATCTGACTACATCTTTTGTTATCCCGGTGAAGTACTGAACATCAAAAGGGTCTTTTGTACAAATAAGAGGACTTGAACAATGTTACTGTCAAAAAAAACCTGACCGTTTTGCCATGTGGAGTTTGCCCAAGTTGCAGGTCACGACACTAATAACTTAAAGATATGAACAATTCCCATGTGGGCATATTCATTTTTTTTATATCCAGGGGACCAAAAAGTCATGATACCATGACAATATTAATAAGTCTTAAAGAAATTATGATTTTTTTTAGATAATAGAGTAGTTATCACGACTTTTTGGTCACCCTGTATATGATTGGCGGATCGCTTTCAGGGGGTAATAATCCTTAAAAAAAATAATTTAGTCAGACAATCCACAACTGTTTGTGGGAAACTGCTGTGCGCAATTAGCTGCCGCGTTTCGCCCACAAAATATACAGTCAATTCACTTTACAGTATATTCTGTGAAGCGCTTTGAGACGTCTCAAAGATGTGAAAAGCGCTATATCAAATGCAAGATTATTTTATTATTATGTTATATGCACACTTGTAAAATTCACTGCACACAATATTTGTGTGTATATGGGCGTATTATTAAAAACTACAGACATCTTGTACAATATTTAATAATAATAATAATCCTTGCATTTGATATAGCGCTTTTCACGTCGGGAGGACGTCCCAAAGCGCTTCACAGAACACACTGTAAAGTGAATTGACTGTATATTTGTGGGCGAACGCAGCAGCCAATTGCGCACAGCAATGTCCCACAAACAGTTGTAGATTGAAAATGACCAATTTATTATTGTTTTTGGTTTTTTGGAGGGATTATTATTAGGCGTGTGGAGTAAGGAAACTTGCCCAAGGTTTCGCCCTGCCGGGAATTGAACTCAGGTCTCTCGCTTGCAAAGCGAGTGCTCTAACCACTGAGCTACAGGACTCCATTGTTTAATTAATGATTGTAACATTACTGAATAATAACCATGACTTTTTCAACCACTGTAAAGACTATAAATTATTGGCAAATCTGCAACAGCAGGTTTTGTGTTGATGCCAGAATGGTGCAGAGACGGACAATAATGCCAGCAAATGAAGCCAGTGGCAAAAAAGAAATGTACTCCTTTGACAATGTGTACATTCCCTGAGGGATCATTTGTCTAACAGAACCATTATTTTAGTAATCATCAGTATTATGACCTCTAGAAAATAAATGCCAAAAATACATTTCAAAATAATAAATTATGTGCACAAATTATTTATGTTTGCCCTAAACAAATTTTAGGATCCTAAAAAATAGGTCAATCTGTATCTTGAAGAGAGTAAAATATTTCTATGTTGAAGATGACCTTCAGTACACAAGGGCTGTAAATTAAATGAACATCCATGTGTCTGACGCCTTTCATGCGTTCAGTCAGAACAAGCACAATTAATTAATCCATAAAAATGTTACCACCTTTTTTTTAAAGTGCTCACTACTTTGATGGGAGCTAAATCTATTGTCTTAAAATCTCCTCAATGAAGCCAACATTCATGCTGACCTTTTTTATAGTCTGAATTCCCTGGTGATGAAATGGCTAAATGGCAACTAAGTAATACCACACGTATAATAAATGATCCTCACTGGTCACTGGTCACTGGTTCCCAAACTGGAGTCATAGATCTCTCCACGAGATGGTTTCGGGGGCCGGGAAACACACTGGTTGTGGCAGGAAATGCAAAAGCTACAGAAGCCTAGTTGGACTACAGAAGCCTGTGCAGCCCGTGGAGGCATTCTCAAGAATCATTAGTGCTGTTAATGATGAGGCGCTGTATACAAGCAAGGTGGACAGGTTCAGATCTGATTCACAAATTATCTGAATTTGCTCTGTCTCCGGTCTGCTCCACATCCCCCGCCCCAACCGCCCTACCATCGGTGGCCGGGCCTTCAGCCTCTCAGCCCCGAGGCTCTGGAACTCTATCCCCCAGTGCCTTCGCTGCCTCCTCCCTTTCCTCCTTCAAGGCCGGTCTCAAGACCTTTCTCTTTGACTGTGCCTTCAGCTCCCCTCTCGACTCTCTACCCCCTCCTCGCTCCCTCCCTTCCCTCCCCTCACCTGACCATTTCCCCCCTGCTCGGGTCCCGACCCAACTGTACAGCGCCTTGGGTCGTCCTCCCGACGTGAAAGGCGCTCTATAAATGGAATCTTGTTGTTGTTGTTGTTGAAGGACCCCAACAAGTGATCTGGTTTTGAGTATAGGGAGCAAAATTCTAAAGTTCGCAAATGACACAAAACTTGGAAACATAATAAACAGTGAGGAGGATAGTAGCAGACTGCAGGACGACATGGACAGGCTGGTGAAATGGGCAGACACATGGTAGATGAAATTTACTGCAGAGAAATGTGAAGCGTTGCGTTTTGGGATGAGGATTGAGAAAAGGCAATATAAGATAAATGGTACAATTTTAAAGGGGTTGCAGGAACAGAGAAACTTATGGGTTCACATACACAAATCTTTGAAGGTGACTACACACATTGACAAAGCCATTAAAAATGCATATGGGATCCTTGGCTTTATAAACAGAGTACAAAAACAAGGAAGTTAAGCTAAACCTTTACAAATCACTTGTTAGGCCTCAGCTGGAGTATTGTGTTTAATTCTGGGCACCACACTTTAGGAAGGATGTCAGGATTTTGGAGAGGGTGCAAAGGAGATTTACCAGAATGATACAAGGGATGAGGAACTTGTGGAGAGATTATGTGGCAAGACTAAAGAGGCTGGGATCTGGAATGCACTGCCTGAAAGGGTGGTGGAAGCAGATTCAACAGCAGTTTTCAAAAGGGAATTGGATAGGTATTTGAAATGGAAACATTTGCAGTGCTATGGGATAAGAGTGGGGAGTGAGATTAGTTGGATAGTTCTTTCAAAGAGCCACGCAGGCACGATGGGCCAAATGGCCTCCTTCTGTACTTTATGATTCTACGTCCAAGCAGAGAAAGTGGCCAAGTCAGGCTTTTATGGGGTTCCGGTTTGAGTGTGAGGTGTTTCAGGGCAGGCTTTTGTGGTCCCCACCTCTCTGATCTCTGACTCCTCAACTCATCCTCAACTGTCTGTGGCCTCCTGCATGACCCTCCTTCATGTCCCATGTGCCCACCGTTCCACCATCGGGTGATTGCGCTTTCAGCCACTACGCCCGAAACTCTGGAACATTCTTCCTCTATCCTTCTGCCTTGCCCCTTCCCTCCCATCTTCAGCTCGTGCCTGAAGAATTTCCTCTTCAACCGTGCCTATGGTCACCTCACCCCTCTGCCCAGTTCAGCGTCGGGCTCCGCCACTGTCAAGCACTCTGGGACCCTACCCTCTATGAGAAGTGCTATATAAATGCAAGTCACTGTTGTTACTGAATAATAGTGATGGGCAATCTGGAGTGTCCGGGACACCAAGTAGAGGAGATCACTCTGCAGAGGACATAGCTGGTCCTTTGGATAAGCCCTTGATGTGTCCCAAAGAAGGCGGGACTCGCTGAGCTCTGATCTGCCCAAAAATCCTTATGACCATTTCTCAGCCCAAAGGTAGGCTCACAGTAACTTGCAGTACCATTCGTCCGATGAGGAATCGGGCTCCAAGCATTTCATAAGGCTGTATGATTCCAGTGAGTGCCCACGGAACATCGCCAATCTGTGCAGGAGTCAAGAGGGATTGTATCTTCCCAGTGGCCATGCCTCGTGGCCCTGCAGGAAGCAAGGTTCTTATTCCGGATGCCTAATGTCATGTGGGGCCTTGAACCCAGAAACTTTGGGATCCTCTGCTCTAGCTAACTGTTAAAAGAAACCACCTGTCATCTAGTCTGTGAAATTGAAGCAGTGACAAAGAGATCAATACAAAACATTTTTCCACTCCTCTTATTGCTTACATTGCTTGTTATAATCTGCAATTTAAATATCATTGCTGCTACATCTAGTAAATGTCTTTTTCTGCAGATTCCAGGCTTCTCAGTGATATTTTACATTTCTTTGAAAGGCACTTTGTTCCACTAGGATGCCTAATGAATTTAATTTCAGACTGGATCTGCAGATTTTACAAAGCATAAAGGTCTGTACACCCTATTCACACAGAACCTTTGCTTTGTGCTGTCTGATGCCCTTATCAGATTGCTCATAATATTTCACAGCAGAGTGCAAAATATTTCTCTGATGCACCTCTGTTGTGGAAGAATTGTTGATTAATCTATATTGCTGCTTTTAACATCAGAAAATGTCATGTTACATTATAGGAATTTACTCAAGTCTGTGACCAGGGATAAAAGGTGAAAAATTGGATGAACTGCATGTGGATCCTTTGGGAGATCTTTGGCACAGTGAAGGAATTTGTTGTCACATTTTGTGTCTGCAGCAGAACACACTGTATATCTGAGCCCCTGCTGAGACTGCAAAGCTGTTTTTAAAGATTCTTTTGTGGTTTCAAGCAGCATATACCAGCCTGTTTATCTGTTTATTATTCTAAATTGCACTGAAAAAGACACAACAGCAAAGCATAACTTAAAAGGAAGGGCTAAGGATTTCTCACAGTTTTTTTAATGGCAAAACCTCCGCAATATTATTGATGAACAATATATTTTAAATCCTGAACATAATCCAGAGAGACTTGTCTCTGGAGAAAGAATAGAGATTCCAGGCATAGTGAACAGTGAATCGATAGGAACCATAAGTGTTATAAACAAGACCAGATTATTACAAAGCGTTATAATAAGATTCACCTGTAGAAAAATTCTTCAGGACTCCCCCCACACAGTATTTTGAGGAGTACTGAAATCAGAAATACTCCTGGAGAATAATTTGGGAGATGTTTTATGTGAACTACCAACTGAACATGCCTCAATCGGTAGCACTGTCTGAGTCAGAGGTTGGAGGTTCAAGCCTGTGTCAGGTCTTTAAACACATATAGTTAAGGCTGACAGTACAGTACTTCAGGTGTGTTACATCGCTGGAGATGCTATCCTTTGGATCAGACATTAAACCAAAGTCTGTCTGTCTGTTCTGGTGGATAGTAAGATCCCATGGCCTTATTTGAATAAAGGAGTTTCTCTCTGGTCAAGAATTCTCCACTTCCCTTAAATAAAATGGTCATTCACTTCATGACTGTCTATGGGACACTGCCGTGTGCAAATTCGCTGCTCCATTCGCCTACAAAAATGTATAGTCACTACACTGTACAGTATATCCTGTGAAGCACTTTGAAACTACCTCTCAATATGAAAACCGTCATATCAAATGTAAGGATTATTATGATTAATTTACTTTGAATCAAAAAATCCACTATTAGCATACCTTTTCCATTTAACATCCTAAATTTTGTTTGGTTTTCTGCTGCATTTGTATCACGTCTAAATGAGGTCATTGCAGGAAGGCTTTTTTTTAAATTGGGATGGAAGTTTCAGTGGTATGAAACCTCATGTGGTGTGATTTATGGGATAGTGTCTGACCTGATACTGCACAAAATGCTTTTATGGAAATAGCGTTAGATTCCAGGAGTGCAGTATCCCACAGCAATTTTACATTCCCCATCAAATTAAGAGTCAATTGCAGAGAGAAAAAGTGTCACAAAATGAATTTTGTTTTAATGTACAACAACAACAACTTGGATTTATATAGCGCCCTCCACACCGGACGGCGTCTCAGAGCGCTTCACAGTAACGGATCCCGGGGCCGAACCAGGGGGAGGGGGAGGAAGGTGACCAAAGGTGCGGTTGAAGCGAAAGGTCTTCAACAGAGACCTGAAAATAGGAAGAGAGGAAACGAGGCGAGGGGAGTGGGGAAGGGAGTTCCAGAGCCTCGGGGCATAGTGACTGAAGGCACGGCTGCTGAGAGTGAATTGGAGGACTCGGGGGGCAAGGAGGAGGCCAGACCCAGAGGAACGAAGGCAACGGGTACTGTTTTGAGGAGTAATGTAAGTATATGTGAGAGAGAGTGAGCAACATGTTAGATTATTGACAGTCCGTCAATAGTTCACTCATATTAAAATACAGGGAGCAAGGTGTAGATGTAGCTGTGAATATGTTGGGACTTTGAACTCACAGTCTAGACTGACACTCAAATGCACTGCTGGGGGCGTACTGCATTGTTCGAGAAGCTGTCTTTCGGTTTGAGACATCCAACTGCTTTTGAATGAGATGTTCAAGTGCTTTGAGACCAACTCCCCATCTGAAAGACATTATATAAGTGTAAATTGTATTGTAAATTGCTTTGTAAACTGCCTTCCTGTTCAGGTTGACGTTAAAGATGCCATGACACGATTCGAAAAACAGAGGTTTCCATAGTGTCCTGACCAACAATTCCCCAAATAAAATTTTCACTCACTTTGTGGCGGTTTATTGGACAGTGCAACAAGCAAATCAGCTGCTGTGTTTGCTTACAACACAGTCACTGTATTTTACAGTAAAATTCTGTGAAGCGCTTTGAGACGTCTCAATGACATTATCGTTAGTATATAAAATGCAAGGATTATTATTAAGAGAATTCATGTGTGAGACTGAGTGTGGGAGAATAAGTTCATAGTATTTAAACCTGTGTGTCAGTCTGGCTTAGTGGTAGCACTCTTCCCTGAGGGTCAGAAAGTTGCGGGTTCAAGCCACACGTCAGAACTTGAAATCACATAGTCTAAGATGACACTCCAATGGAGTCCTGGGGGTGTTGCATTGTCAGAGGTGCCGTCTTTCAGATGAGATGTTAAACTGACATCCATCTGCCTGTTCAGGTGGACGTTAAAGATTCTACGGCACTACTCAAAAAGAGCAGGTCCTAGCCAACAATCCCCCAAATAGAATTGGTCATTAACATTTCATAGCTGTTTGTGGAACATTGCTGTGTGCAATTGGGCTGCTACATTTGCTTACAAATATACAATCACTCCACTTAAATCCACAGTAAATCCTCTGAAGCACTTTGGCACATCCTCTTGACATTAAAGGCGCTATACCAAAATGCAAAGATTATTATTATTGAATGTTTCACACCCGCCCAGAAAATGATAAATGGTGCAGGGCAATCCCAAGAGAGAGGAGAAAATAACTATAACATGGAGGAAAGGAAAATAATTCATTGAACATCAATTCAAAATACTCTACATGATGAGATATTACAGGTTGAAGAGAGAATTTTTTTCTGATCTTCCTCCTGTTGATTTATTTTTTGAACTGATCTCTCTGCTTTAATCTCAGCAGATTGGGAAGCTCGACAATATGTTTGATGAATTTGTCCAATGTCAGTGTTTAAATCTGGACCTTGACATAGACCTTCATACTGCTGAGAGGTACAAGTGTTGATGAATTACAAGTTACGATCAGTGGCGTTGAAGATGAAGGTTTGCTGAAGTTCAGCTTGATTTTGAAGCTGCAGAATGTGACCTTTTCCACCCACACTGCATAAAGATACGGAATAACTTGCTCAGTGCAAGGTAGGAGAATAATAACTTTTTGGAACAGACATTGCCATTACATCTACCTTGGAACATGAATCACTTGAATTACTCTCCAAACCATATATTTTCTCCAAGCACACTTTGGCCAAAAGAAGTAATGATTCACCAAGATTCTACATCTTGAGCACACTACTAAAACTCAGTTTGATTCAATAACGTGAAGTAATGATGTATTTGTGCAAAACTAAATCTGTGTGATATATTTCTAAAATCCAAGTTGCTTAGGTTTCAATTTGAATTCTACTTCACAGAAAACAAGTCAGTACAGACCTTAAAGTGTACTCGGGGGTGGTGGACCTGAACCATCTAAAACCTCACAACAAAAGGGAGGACAAGTTTGCTGGGCTATGGGGAGAGCGCGGAGGAGTGGGACTGATTTGGATAGCTCTTTTCAAAGATAATTCTATGATTCTATGAAAATTATCTCATACCCTGGAGTAGTGTACATTTGCCTGCCTCAAGTGCTGGATCATTGAATCCACCATTGGAATTAACCATCGGCAGTCAGGCCTTCAGCCTTTCTGCCCCCACCCTCTGGAACTCCATCCTTGAATCCCTTCACCATTGCCTCCTTGAAGGCCTGTCTCAATACCTTCCATTTGACTGTGCCTTTGGTCATCCTCTCATCCCCATCCCCCTTAAACCCCTTCCCTCTTGATTCCAACTCCCAACTCGGGGGCAAACACTTGGCTGTACAGCTCCTTGGGATGTCCTCTTGACATGAAAGGTGCTATATAAATGCAATTTGTTGTTGTTGTTAAGTCATCTCTGCTCTCTTTTAGCATGGGAAAGTTACAGGAGTTGTAATTCAGACAGTAACATGAGCAAAATGTGATAGCATCAATGCCAATTACTTTTTAGGGAGCCCTTGATTTTCTGTTTGTCACTATGGAAAGGATATCCAGTCAGTTTTCTATGCTGCAATTCCAATTCACCCCCACCATTTCCCAAATTACTTACATTTAGTTGGTGTTTTATGCAATTGACTATTCTAGTGCAATCTCTCCATTTCTCTGATTCTACATTCTTTATTCTGCTTCTCCATGTTTTCCAATCTCCTTCCTGGCGCCTGCAAAGTTTCTGCTATCCTTCTTTACTTTGAGTTCTTCATCTCATTCTAACAGTACTGTGGATTGACCTTTTCTAGCCTTTTCAGCTTTTGTGGCTTCAAACTCCCTTTTTTTTGCCTTGCATATTAGATGCTAGGTCTGTGCTGTCACTTGTCCCCATCCAATTTTAACTCAGCCAAACTTGATACAAACTTGATATTGTTCTATATTTTCAGTTTTATTACTTACTCAACGATTAGACAAATGCACATACAAAAATTGTTCCATCATCCCCCTACACACACAAGCGCACATATCAAAATATAAATACCAAGTGAATAAATGGTAAACACATTGTGTTGGAAACAAGACAGTAGCAAGAAAATAGAAAATACAGTGCTTCACTTAGCTGCCTGGGAGCCCAAGTTGAGGTTGAGTGAGCTAAAAGATGATTGAAAGCATAGTTATCATTATTATTATATTAAAAAAATGGAAAGAAAAAGGAAGGTCTTCAGGCCAATTTTAAAGATAGGGAAGTGATGAGGCAAAGAGACTCTGGATGTAGTTCCAGAGATCATGGGGACATGAAGGAAGATATGGAATGCTATGTCCCAGACAGTTGTAGAGGTTGGATCCATAAGGATGTTCTAAATCAAATGCTTTTGAAAGTTAACTCACTACGTAAATAAAATTATCCTCATCTCTTCTCTGGTTCTGTTGCCAATTATTGTGATTCTGTGTCATCTGATTACTGACCCACCTGCCAGAGGAAACAGTTTCTCCTTATTTACCCTATCAAAACCCCTCATAATTTTGAACACCTCTATTAAATCTTCTCTTAACCTTGTGCTGCGTTATTGGACGTGCCGTTCTTCAGATGAGACGCTAAACCAAGGCCCTGTCTGTGCCTGTTCAGGTGGATGTTAAAGATCCCACGACACTATCGGAAAAGAGAAGGGAGTTTCTCCCGGTGTTCTGGCCAACAATCTACAAAATAAAATTGGACTTTCACTCCATAACTGATTGTGGGACATGTTTCTGCGCAAATTGTCTACCATGTTTCGCCCACAAAATACTCAATCACTCCACTTTATAATATATACTGTGATGCACTTTGAGACATCCTCCTCACATGAAAGGCATTATACCAAATGCAAGAATTATTAGTATTATTAATAATAAATGTAGGGATCAATGAGAGTATTAATATTTACGTGACAAGGTGTTCCCCAGCAGTCTGCATTGGAGCCTCAGCTTTTCATCATAGATATAAATGATCTGGTTGAAGGAATAGAGTTTTATATCCAAATTTGCAGAAGACCCAAAGTTAGGAGGCACAGTAAATTGTGCAGATGGGAGCAGGAAGTTACAAAGAGACTTAGATTAAGTGAGTGGGCAAAATTGTGGCAGATGCAATTCAATGTGGGAAAGTGTGAGTTCATCCACTATGGATCCAAAAATAGAAAAACAGAATATTTTCTAAATGGTGAGATACTAAGAACTGTGGAAAAGCAAAGGAATGTGGGTGTCCACGTACACAAAATACTAAAAATAAAGGCACAGGTACAAAAGAGCTAATGGGATGTTGGCCTTTATCTCAAGGGGGCTGGAATATAAGAGAGGAAATGATACTTCAAGTACATAGAGCCTTGGTCAAACCCCATCTGGAGTACTCGTTCAGTTTTGGGCACTGCACCTCAGGAAAGATATACGGTAGAAACCTGGTTTTGTTTTAAATGTGAAAATGCCTTTATTTTAATGAGATTGCAAAATATGGTTGAATGTTCATCACCCTTGCCCATTACCAATGCCCTTAACATTATATCAGTGACCTGAGTCACTCAACCTGTTTCAATAATCAGGTCACCTCACTAACTAGGGTCACTTTTTCCCAGTCACTTGAGTGACCGGATTAGTGAGGTTCTGCTGTATTGGTTGTGTAGGGGCTGCAGTGCAGATTTACCAGAATGATACCAGCGCTTAAAGAATTAAATTATTAGGACAACAACCCCTTGCACTTACATAGCGCCCTCCACGCAGGATAGCATCTCAAGAGCGCTTAACAGTGGTGGAGCCTAACTCCCAGCACAGTCAAAGAAAAAGGTTTTCAAGTGGGACTTGAAAAAGGGGAGGGGGCAAGAGGCTGGTACCAGTCGAACGGAGGCACTGGGTGGTGGATTGGAGAATGAGGAGATCGGAGAGGTAGGGAGGTGCCAAAGAGTGAAGGGATTTGAACAAAACTGTGATGACCTTGAAGTCGATCCATTCAGTGATAGGGAGCCAATGGAGCCTGACCAGAACTGTGAGATGTGGGTACAGAGCTTGGTCTGGGTCAGTATACAGACGGCAGAGTTCTGAATGAGCTGGATCTTTTGGATGGTGGAGCTGGGGAGACCGACGAGGAGTGCGTTTGAGTAATCCAGGTGAGAGGTGAAAAACGCATGCACGAGGGTTTCAGCTGCATTTGGGGAAAGGTACGGTCGGAGGCGGGCAATGTGATGGTGGTGGAAGAAGGTGGTCCTGGTTAAGGACCCGATGTGGGGGAGGAAGGTCAGCTGGGGGTCGAACCGGATGCCTAGTTCGGTGAGCAGGAGTGAGAGCCCAGGGAGGTTGAGGAGTTCAGATCCCCATGAGTGAAGACGTTGACGGGAGCCAAGGAGTATAGCTTCCGTCTTGTCCACATTCAGCTGCAGGAAGTTTGCATTCATCCAGGCCCTGATATCTGCCAGACAAACTGACAGAACATCTGCCGACCTGGAGACGATACTGAAGGAGGCAAAGTAGATTTGTGTGCCATCCACATACATATGGAAGTTTACATGTGGATGACATTGCCCAGTGGAGCATATAAAGAAGAGGGCGAAGGATGGAGCTTTACATGAACGTGGTTTGTATTACCTTGAGTTTAAAAGGTCGAGGGGGTGATCTGATTCAGGTTTTTAAAATAATAAAGGGATTTGATAGGGTAGATACAGAGAAACTATTTCCTCTGGTAGGGGAATCCAGAACAAGGGGCATAATCTTAGAATTAGAGATAATGCTAGGCATTTAGTAATGAAATTAGGAGGCAGTTTTTCACCCAAGGGGTAGTAGAAATCTGGAATTCTCTACCCCAAAAGGCTGTGAATGCTGGATCGATTCACGTCTTCAAGACTGAGCTGGATAGATATTTGTCATTTTAGGGTGGAGTCCCGTAGCTCAGTGGTTCGAGCACTCACCTCGCAAGCGCGAGGCCCTGGGTTCGATTCCTGGCAGGGCGAAACGTTGGACAAGTTTCCTTACTCCAGACGCCTCTGTTTACCGAGCAGTAAATAGGAATCCGGTTGTGAGTTGATTGGCGGATCACTTCCCGGGGATAATAATTCCTTCAAAAAAAAATAATTTGGTCACTCAATCTGCGACTGTTTGTGGGACACTGCTGTGTGCAATTGGCTGCCGCGTTTCACCCAAAAAATATACAGTCAATTCACTTCACAGTCTATTCTGTGAAGCGCTTTGAGACGTCTCAGAGACGTGAAAAGCACTATATCAGATGCAAGGATTATTATTATTATTATTAAGGGATGCGGGACAAGGGCCGGTAATTGGAGATGAGGTACAGTAGGCCTTTCTATAGGATCAGCCGTGATCTTATTGAATGGTATAACAAGCTCGAGGGGCTGAATGGCCTCCTCCTGTTGGGGGGGGAGAGGTGAATGGCAGAGGTTGACCTAACCTGAAGGACACGTAAAGCCGCATTATATTGTGCGCATGAGCGATATGAAGCGACGCCCACTGGTACTTGTAGTTCCGCGGTCTGACTTCCCTGAAGCCGGACTACATTACCCGTGATCCCTCTGCGGCCGAGCGGTTTCCGGGTGCATCGTAACAGCTCCCGTACTCTCTCTACCGCGCTCATTTCCGCCAGGAAGCTCCGGAGGACAGAGAACGCAGGCGGATTCAAACTCGAACGGTCACCGGCAGCAATGTGGGGCGCTCGCGTGGCGCAGGGGCTGCGCAGCTTCAGCACCTCGGCCGTCGTCCGCGGCCACTACGCCGAGGGGCCCGGCAAGGTACGCGACTCTACCCCCGCCCTTCAGGCTGCCAGCCGCGGGCCTGAGGCCTGTAATGACCCCGAAAGCGGGCAAGCGAGGGGGTTAAGGAGAAAGCGCTGAGAGAGAGAGAGAGAACTATCGTCGTTCCCTTGAGCTGTGGGTTCGCCTGTATACAGAGACAGTCCATTAGAGGGTAATGGCGAGGAGCCCGCGGCTCCACACCCACTCTGCTCTCCCAGTCTGAGGTGAGGTGAAGCTGCCTGTCCTGGCCCCGCCACTCGCTTCCTTCGCTTATCAGAGGAGCGAGCGCTGGGCAGGTCAGGTCAGGGCAGGTCGCTGCCTGTTAACCTTCAGTTTCACCTCTGACCATCTGTCCTCACTTGAGTGAAGGTGATAATGGCGGAGAGGAGGATTCGGGTCAACGAGCAGTCTCCTCTGCTCTCACTTCTCCCTCTGCCTCCATTTTAAACGTTATGTGTTTGTCTGATGCCCGGTGTCTCGGCCTAGCCGGGGGGGTGCCTCTCGGCCTAGCCGGGGGCGCCTCTCGGCCTAGCCGGGGGGGTGCCTCTCGGCCTAGCCGGGGGTGCCTCTCGGCCTAGCCGGGGGGGGGCGCCTCTCGGCCTAGCCGGGGGCGCCTCTCGGCCTAGCCGGGGGAGTGCCTCTCGGCCTAGCCGGGGGTGCCTCTCGGCCTAGCCGGGGGGCCTCTCGGCCTAGCTGACGGGCTCCTGCCCTCTGTCTCTTCGCCGGTGAAGGGGAACCTGCTGCTCAAAATGGCCGCCGCGCTCGCCTCCACAGGCCAGTGATTACTGACTGTGCTGCGCTCTGAGTCGCTTGAGCTTTATAAAAGCAAGTCACACCTTTGCCCCTTGGCTCTTGTCCTTTTGTCGCGTTGTTCACTTGACCAAGTTTCCCCCCAGTGTCGCGGCCCAGTGTTGGTCTTGTCTGGCTGGTGTGGCTTTGAGCAAATGGCTATAAACCATTTTCACCTTTCCCAGTGATGTATCTGGTACACATGATGTGAACTTTATGTTTATGAGTTCCTCGATGACACTGTAAACGCTTACTGATGTACCAGAGCAAACGTTTATTTTTGCACTTGATGCTGGATGTCAATTTAAAATATTCTGCAGCAATTATTGTGCCGTACACAAATGTTTGATTTCAATTTAGACTTCGACAGGTTAAGTTTTGGGCTGTAGTAAACTTGGTTTATAATTCAATGAGTTGCTGTAGCCTCATTCTAACACAATAAGAGTTTAAAAAAACAAAATTGTTCTTTTAACATTCAGGATGGTTTCATGAGTTTTCTTTCAATTTTTCTTTTTTTTAAAAAAAACAGAATTTGCCTTTCTCTGTGGAGAACAAGTGGAAACTATTGGGAATGATGGTGATATTCTTCGGCAGTGGTTTTGCAGCTCCGTTCGTGTTAGTCAGACACCAACTGCTTAAAAAATGAATTCAGTAAGTGATGTGCAATTTTTTAACAAAGGGAACGTAATGCTTTCCCTGACCTGTAGGCATTGAAGAGGAGCTGTGTAATTTATCAACAACAACTGCCATTTATATAGCGCCCTTCACTCCGGATAGTGTCTGAGTGCTTAACAGTGACAGAGCTTCACACATTAACTCTGATCAGTGATATGTTAAATTAATAGATTTCACACTTCACAGGATGATTGTATGCTCATCTCATGGATTTGATTGAAACTAATCTATTTCATCTCTGTTAATGTTTCAGGAGGTATTCTCAATGTGAAAGACACTCTAAATTACAAAAAAAATTGAGGTCAGGATATAGATGTTATGCTGACATATATGCTAACAGTGTTCTGGAGGATAGTCCATGGCAATACAGGAACTGATACCTACCCATAAATGTCTCATCTGACATTGGATTAGGTATATAAGGGTGTGGTGGAATAATTTTGTGGAGGTTTAAATTTCATATGTGACACAGAAATGTTAAGATGTGTTCTGGAACCTAATTATTCACATATGTATTTGGTACATATGATGTGAACTTATCTTAATGTGTGCCTCGATGACACTGAACACTTGCTTGCTGATATACTAGAATACACAGATGCCACTTGATATTTCAAGTATCCTTTGTACATTCTTTTCAAATAAAATGTTGATTGTTAATCTGTGCTAGTAAGTCCCTCAGACACTGAGGATTGTGGTTTTTGTGGTTTATCAATGTGGCCAATTTGTAATTATCACAAAATCGTTTTTCACTGTGGGTCAACAATAAATGTTAGTTTGCATCCACTGTTAAGCTTCTATATCAACATCCCCTTGTATCCAGGAGATCATTAAAATATTCCAATTGGATTATAGACTTTGAGAATAGTCTAAAATGTGATTTGTAAACCGATTGTGCCACCTGGTTTCGCAATATTTGATTATAAAAAATGTATTGAGTTTTTGAATCCTATCCTTGTGATGATTGGCCTTTTTTAAATATCTTTGTTACCTTGAGATTTGCTGTTTGTGAATTTTGAAAACTGAAGTTGCAATTATTGTAACAAATCCAATTTGTGAATATTGTATTTCAAACCTCAGCAATACCTGCATGCTTCTCTTTTCTAAATTAGGTTTTATTTTCTCCCCAGGTGCACTTCCAGCTTGACAGGCAAGACATCTGCTAAGCAGTCTATATTTCCCATGTGAAAGTTAATATAAATCTTTTCTTTTCATGAGATGTATTGTAAATAAAGTATTACCTAATTGAAATATTTTCTTGTTTCTGTTGTGTACTTAAATGTATTACAGTAACCGAGGGCAAATTGTTATACTTTTCCATTTTATTCTCTTTCCCTAACCCCCTTTCTAGGAAATAGTTATGACTATGAGTTGAGTAGAACGAATCAGTCTGGCTCAATTCATAGCACTTGCCTCAGAGTCAGAAGGTTGTGGCTCAAGTCTCACACTTGAGAGTTGAGCTCATAGCCCTGACATGCAGGTTGAACTGTGTTGTTCAGCAGTTCTACTTTGGGTGGGGCCTCATTGACTTTTTTCCAGTGGATGTTAACAGTTCTGTAATTAGTTTGAAAATTTGTCAAACATCCTCCAAATTAATTGTGCGTACACCTCACTTTTGTGTTTGGGAGCCTGCTAGTGTGAAACATTTTCGACAATCTATGAAGAGCCTTAAGATAATTTGGTAATATAAAGCACTATAAAAAGTTGTCTTTAGAATGTGTAGTCAATATTTTCAAACTTTTTTTAGTACTAAAATTTTGTAGGTGAGATTTCTGTCGTTGGAGTAATAAAGGATAAAATGGAATTGAGGCCAAACTGAAATTGAATCTTTGAAAGATGTTTGGGTACTTAAATTTTCCAGGGTTGGGCCAAGCTCTATAGGTTTCTGACCTTAAAGTTCACTAAAACTTTTCAACGTGGTTTTGATAACGTGATCTATGAGCTTATCTTGAGATTTTGCTTGTCAGGGAAGGCCCATTTCTGCACCCACCAGAACAAAAATAGGCCAAATTATTTGAAAGTTTCTGAATGTGATGTTCAACAAGTTGTCATGGTCTCCAGAATGCAGTGGAGTGGGGAGTAAGCAAGTTGGAGAGATGGGGCGATTCCAAGGCATGAAGGAATTGGTAGGCTAATGTGAGTATCTTGAAGTTAATCCACTCTGATGGAGCCAGTGGATCGTGGCAACAACTGGTGTGATGGGAGTACAAAGTTTAGACGAGGTGAGCATATGGGTGTGGAGTTTTTAATTAGTTGAATTTTGTGGGTAGTGGAGCTGGGGAGACCGGAGAAGAAGGCATTGAAATACTTGAGGAGGGCGGGTGACGAAAGTGGGATTCAGCTGAATTGGGTTTTAAGCATGTGGCAGCATGCAATTTAAACATTTTGATTCAGTTTGGTTTTATTTTAAGCTGTTAACCCTTGGTGTCCAATGAGCATGTTTGAAATCTATCCACTTCCCTGTATGAGAGTAGTCAGTGAATTCAGATCTGAAATTCCTCTTGTGGGGTTGTGAATGGATTGTGGGATCAAGATCTCAATTATCCAAGATTAAGGAAAACAAAAAGTCAATTTATTGTAAGGTATTTAGTTCTCTGAGTTGCCTGTGACAATATAGTGCATTTGATATAGTGCATTTTCATGTCAATAGTCTGCTTCACCGGTAATTACTGTCGTGCTTTGAGTAGCATGGAGAGAATATCTTAAATAGACATTCTTTTATTTTGTCCTCTATGTGAGTGGGTACTAGTGAGCAGATGCTTTGTATTCTGTAGAAGTAAGTATTCCATGATGTGGAAAGAGCCCAGTTGACATTGGCAATAAACCATTGAGAACACAAAGTCTTGTTTAAATGCTGTTCCTTTTATATCTACGCTCTTAAATTATCTAGGGATTTGAAATGTTGCAACAAGCTAACGTTATCCTTTTCTGAGCCTCTGCTACTTTTTAAATAACTTCTAGTTATTCTTGTTATAATTGGCATTCAAACCATTGGTATCAACAACAACTTGCATTTATATAGAATCCTTCACCAGGGTAGCTTCTCTTTGTCATTTGCTCACACGCAAAATAACTTTAGAACTTTACTTTTACCAACTCCACTCCAAATAATAGCCACAAAGGCTGTGAGGTGCAGGTGACTCAGTTTTGCTCAGTGAAACACAGACGTCCTCCCGACATTGAAAGGTGCGATATCAATGTAAATTGTTTTCTTTACTAGTGTTATTTGGAAAATGATAATTCCAAAAATAGATTTCCAAGCTCAAAACATCTGTCATTGCAAAACTTTCTGATGTCAAGACATTTGTGTATAGACAGAATACCACTTCCAAGCATGTTGATGCCACAACATTTCATTGCAGAATCAGATCTCAAAATTTGTTTTCTAAAATTCGACACCAGGAAAAACACTATTTTACATTATAAGTTGGCTTCAGTTTTGTTTAGCGTCTTGAACAAGCTTTCAAAAATACTCGTTCACTGGGACATTGTGTACAAATTAGCTGCTACATTTGCTGACAAATGTAATCTACACTTGCCAGCAATTAATTGTACTACACTTTGAATGTTTCTGGGATATCTGAGCTTCTGCTAATACTCTCTCTTGAGAGTACAAGGAAAATCAAAAAATAAAGTAACTTCATCGGCCAACATTGCCAAGCTTTGAAGGTCAATACTAAAAACCCATAAACAAAGCATGTTCACCATGTTTGAGCCTCCATTTTTATTTATGAGTTACACTGAACATTCTTGTTTACTTTGCCTAAATAGTCACATCCTGTAGGAAAACTGATAAGGTCTTAGGTGCTTTCAGATACCTCTTTATTGCAAATATAATCACCCTTTCCTTTGACAAAAATCCAGAATTATCCTTTTATACTCTTCAAACATAGCACAAACGTGTTGCTATTTGTAAAGCATTATAACCTAGCCAGAGATTTGATTTATAAACATTTGATTTAAACACGTCATTTAGTTTTATGTGGTATTGATGATTTACAGGTCTAGTCTGCCCTCTTGACACTGCAGGAGCAAGTTCATGTAAGTTTTGCCATTGTACATACAACATTTATTCTTGAGATGCTAAATTATTTCATCCTTTATGATAAATTCCAATACTGTACCGACTAGTCATTTAGCTAACTGCCCTTTCATTTCCTGGATTAGTTGTATCTCCTTTTTTTCACAAATGGAAGTGACATTCATCACCCTTCAAATAGTCTTAAGTGAGTAGCTTTTTCACACTGATGTGCCACTGCTTCTCATTTCCCTCGGTGACAATCTGTTTTCCCTCAGTAGGTTGTTGTGATTCTCTTCTTTCCCCTCAATAACTCTACAAACTTCAGGTTTTCCCACCACCTGTAGAGATCCTAAACGGATGGATAGATACTTTGGGAGTAAAACTATTAAGGGGGTGGAGTAGGGGAAGTTGTAGGTCACAGGTCATGGAATGGTAGAGCTAAAGCGGCTCAATGGACAAATCACCTGTTCCTAATTTACTATTTCAGTTTAAGATATAACCATGCAGACCACCCTCCTTTATAAGATTTCAGCTGGAGACGATTATTTCTTGCATTTCATGCTGAGCTGTGTTGCCCACCAGGAAGCTTGCAGGGAGTTTCTGGTACCTGCTTCCACCAATTGATGGCTCAAACCAGCACTGTCGGTTCTCAAATTATCAACTAGTTACCATCCTCCTGAGGGGGTGGTGGAGGGGAGAGGAGTTAAATGAGGACTCCTTGGAGCTGAAACAGAATGTCAGGATCGAGCCACCCTCTGGTAGTCCTGATAATCTAGTTCCTGAGCCAGGCAGGCCTGCAGTACTGCAGGGCACTGCTGATGCCAGTACTGCCAACCTGGCTCATTGGCAGGACTTGGAAGGGCAGACCAGTCACTGGGGCCTCTTCCCACTCAGCACCTGTCAATTTGCCAATCAAAAACCTAGGTCCTAGCTGGACAAGCAGCAAGCTGTGAGAATTTAGATGATTAGACTCGAGCAATACTTTCCGGAAGCAGTAAGCAGGGTATGTCCCTGCTGGGAGAGAGTGAGCATCCCATTCCTACAAATGTATCTGGAATTTCCAAGTATAGGTGGGATGCATGGAACTTTCGGTTTGGGTTGGGATACTCGAGCAAGCTGATGGGTTTCTGTTTCCGCGTGTGTCAGACACCCGGCTGATCAAAAAAAGCATGCTATCAATTTGCTGAATTATGACTGGATTTGAGAATTTTCCACAATTCTATTTAACGTTAAATTTTAAGACAAAATGATCTTATAGGGTAAGACTAAATGGCATGTCAAGCATTGATTAGTATATTACAGAGACGGCAGCAAAGAATAACACATCAACCAGCAAAAAAAAAATCAGACATAGATTACTGGTCCTGAAAATAAACGACTCTTAATGAGATGAACCCAGAGTTTTATCCAATGTGTTTTCTAAACTAAATCCTAAACCCTAATTGTATACAATGCACATACAGAAAGTTAAAGCTGCACTGTTCATTTTATAAGCCTATAAAATTGTTTGCACTTCGAAAGAGTGGATAATACTCTTTTCAAGATTGTAGTACTTACCTTGTTTCCATTCATTTGTTTTAATATTATTGAAGTAGAGTACAGCTCCCTAAAGTTTACATTAATTTATTGAAAAATTGTCCCAAACAGATTTGCCATAGTTAGTTAAAAGAAATGAATACCGTGGGAATAGCAGATAGCTTTTCCTTTGCTTTATGGGACTGAACTCGTGTACTGCTTTTTTAATGGGAATGGAAGAAATAAACATTTTTACTCTGTTTAGTGAACAGATGAATTACTGTTGATTATAGAATTTATGACATAATAATAATCCTTGCATTTGTTATAGCGCTTTTCACGTCTTCTCGACATCTCAAAGCGCTTCACAGAATAGACTGTAAAGTGAATTGACCATATATTTGTGGGCCAAACACGGCTGTCAATTGCACACAGCAGTGTCCCATAAACAGTCATGGATTGAAAATGACCAATTAATTCTTGTTTTGTTTTGGAGGGATTATTATTAGGCGTGTGGACATTAACGAGAGCAACTGGTAATTATTTAACCTATAGTTTTTTGTTTCAGCATTATTTCAGCCTAACAGGACACAATCTATTTAGTTTGCTCAATTCTATAAATTAAAGACTGCAAGAGTTCCACTTAATGCATAGTAAATATGACTGTCAAAAGCAGTAATGATTAATGGAGACTACTGCACTTTAGTTTGTGTGGGTAAGACTTCATGGATGGGTAAGACACTGACCAGTGTTAAGGTGGAAAAGCTTTCTGCTTAATGTCACAGTATCTTATCTCTGAGTGAGAACTACATGCTCCTTCCAGGTGCACTCTGGAAGGAGCGATCCTTCTCTTCTCTAATTACAATTGGGGTACGTGACCGGTTAGAGCGGTCTCACAAAATACACCCAACACTTAGTGTTTAATAAAATATTTATTATTTATTCAAAACCATATGTTTCTATATATATGTACACATTCCCGCATTCAACGCAAAAATAACAAACACAATTCTTATATAACACTCTGATAATACTATATTAATATAACTTTAACAAGGCCTAATATCCCATACTTTATAAGATATCTAACCACTGAGCCTCACCACTTGGATCACTAGGGGTAAACAAATAGAGTAACCTTACCCCAAATTCACACCTCTTCTAAATTGCTAAGATTCAGAGTTTTTTAATTAGTGATGTTACTGTCAAATGTCAGTCAAAACTCAACAACTCCGGTATAACTCCACTCCCTCTCTTTTATACCTCAAATGTGCCCATGTGACTTTTGTACCCAATCAGTTCTCTGTACTTTGACCAACTCAACTTTTAATTGACTAGAATTATCTCTTTCAATCAATCCTTCGTATTTTGATAGTTCGAAAACATAAACTCGTTAATTAACTATTGTTCAGACTAAAAGACTCCGACAGGACCATAAAGCCCATTAACTCACAAAATCTAACAAAAAGCCATAAACCGCAAGCGCTTAACCAACATTTTACACTTTAAGAGAGATGAACAGATTGATATCTCAATCTAACAAATCAACAGACTATCTAGCTCAGAACACCTGTGACCCATCTTCATGAACCCAATTATTCACCTATTTTGATTAATCCTTAACTACCTAACAATATGAATCATAATATATGGGTAAGCTGGGACACCACAGGTTAATCATCAAAGATGACAAGGTATTGAATGCTGTCCCATTGTCACTCATCCACTGGTGTTATTCTCCAGTTCCTCAATGCCTATTATTGATGTGTGAATTTTAACAAGGAGTAAGCTGTACAGCTGCAGGGGGCATCACAATAAAATCTACACCAGTCCAACTTGGAGCACAGATCTCTAGAACGCTGGCTGATTTTCTCCCTCCCTAATGCGGTAATACTGAGGTCAATTTGCACATCCCAAGTGTTACAATTAACAATAGCTTATTGATATTTGATCCCATAACTTTCCAGTCTGTAATGTTTAATGCTAGATTGGGCAGTGCCTTGACAAGCAAGGTCATTTGACAAATTTTATTTTTTAAGAAAACAATCTGTATTCACACATAATCCCACCAGGAGCCATAATAATTGTGGCATTGCATAGCTGTAATAGACTACTCTTGGATGAAAACATTAGATTAGTGTCCAAATTATTTTGTGTGCATCAGAAAAAAAAATTAAATTAAAACCTTATGTACTGCACAGAATAAGTTGATGTAAATGCATGGCTACTTGAACATGTCAGTTGATTGATACGTTTGTTGATTTATGTTATGCATGCAGTATATCAACAACAACAACAACAACAAGATTCCATTTATAAAGCGCCTTTCACGTCAGGAGGACGTCCCAAGGCGCTGCACAGTTGGGTCATGACCCGAGCACGGGGGAAAATGGTCAGGGTGAGGGGAGGGAAGGGAGGGAGCGAGGAGGGGGGAAATGGTCAGGGTGAGGGGAGGGAAGGGAGGGAGCGAGGAGGGGGGAAATGGTCAGGGTGAGGGAAGGGAGGGAGCAAGGAGGGGGAAATGGTCAGGGTGAGGGGAGGGAAGGGAGGGAGCGAGGAGGGGGAAGAGAGTCGAGAGGGGGCAATATCATTGCTTATGGTCAGTTTACACCATTGGAAGTGATTTGTTATCCTAGCCGTAAAACAATTAGGAAAGCGAAGTCTCATTTATATTTTCTGCTCCGAAATCACATTGATTGACTAGAGTAATAATTATCCTTGCATTTGATAATTATGCCTTTCATGTGAAGAAGATATCTCAAGTGTTTCATAAGATTGCATTTGCCTACAAAACAATCACTGCACCTCACAGTAGATCCTGTGAAGCTCTTTCAGACATCCTCCCAACATAAAAGATGCTACATCCAATCCAAGGATTATTACTATTTACTGTAAATGTAGTGACTGTGTATTTTGTAGGTGAATCGCAGCAGCCAATTTGCACACAGCAATGTCCCATGAAGAGCCAGAAAATTAATGACCAAATTTACCTCGAGGCTTGTTGGCCAAGACACTGGAATAGTGCCATAGGAACATTAAGGTCCACCTGAACAGGCAGACAAGACCTCAGTTTAATGTCTCATCTAAAGCATAGGACAGCATTGGAACATCAGCTTGGATTTTATGAGTTCCAAGTCCTGACAGGTGGTTAGAATACAGAGCCTTCTGACTTGGAGACGAGAGTGCTACATAGAGTCCTGTAGCTCAGTGTTTAGAGCACTCGCTTCACAAGCGAGACCTGAGTTCGATTCCTGGCAGGGCGAAATGGTGGGCAGTTTCCCTACTCCACATACCTCTGTTCCACTTAGTAGGAACCCAGTTGTTAGTCGATTGGCAGATGGATTTTCAGAGATAATAATTCCTTCAAAAAAATAATAATAATAATTTGGTCACTCAATCCACAGCTGTTTGTGGGACACTGCTGTATGCAAATGGCTTCCGCGATTCGCCCACAAAATATACAGTCAATTCACTTTACAGTATATTCTTGAAGCGCTTTGAGACGTCTCGTAGACATGATAAGCAGCTATATCAAATGCACGGATTAATATTATTACCAACTGAGCCAGGCTGAGTAACTAAGTGTCTATGCAGAACTCCTAACCAGTGGCAGGAAGCGTATAATCTGCATATTAGAAAACTAGTGCAGCATGTGAATGTGCAGCAGTCTAAATTCAGATATTGTAAATTAATTTTGCCTCTATAAAAATAATCCTTTAAACATGATATCATTAGCATACAAGAAAATCTGGTTCCACAATTTATTTCTTTGTCACACCCAATTTCCAGGTCCATGTTATGATTTTTTTGCTGTTGATGGAGTTTAGCCAATTATAACATTCAATTCATCAGAGCTGTCGGCTAGTATTTGAATTGCATCATTTAAAAACGGGAACTACCTCCTTATGTATGTTAGCGTGATTAATGCAGTGAGGCAGATTTTTTGCTTTAATGAGTGAACTGCAATGTATCTCATAGGTTCTACACGTGTTCCTATGAAAGAGAGTTGGGACTTGAGTCAGTATTGTTCATATTAAATAGCTGAATTAACATTTCCTAAAATACTGAAAATGTTTTGCAGACAAACAGTACAGGTAATACAAGTATGATTTTCAGAATAAAACGAATATGCATTGTCTTGGATCAGCCAAGTCAATGCATACTTTTTGATTGCTGTTAAAATAAAATAATAATAACCCTTACATTTGATATATGTCTTTGAGACATCTGAGGGTTTTACAGAATATACTGTAAAGTGAATTGACATATATTTTGTGGGCAAAACGCAGCAGCCAATTGTACACACAAGTGTCCTACAAACAGTCATGAATTGCTTGACCAAATTATTATTATTTTGTTTTTTTAAGGGATTATTTATCACTGGAAAAGCGATCTATCAATCAACTAACCAGGTTCCTACTTACTGCTAGGTAAACAGAGGTGTGTGGAGTAAGGAAACTTGCCCAATGTTTCACCCGGCGTGGGAATCAAACTCAGGTCCTCTCGCTTGTGAGACAAGTGCTCTATCCACTAAGCTACAGGACTCCATGCCAACAATTGAAACTTTTAATAATAAAAATGATCACTCTTCAGTGATGAGCTTGGTAGATAGTTTATAAGGCTTCAGCAGAGGAGGTAAAGAGGTGATTGATTGAGATATTTAAAACAATGAAAGGAATTGACTGTTAGACAGTGGATGACTCTTCCCTTTGGCAGAGGAATACATTACAAAGGGGCATAGCTTTAGAATCAGAACTAAGATGAGAAGAATTGCAGTCAGGAAACATTTCTTCACACAAAGGGCTGTGAAGATAAGGGATTCTCTGTCCCAGAAAGCTGTAGAGGTGAAATCAATAGGGATATTTGAAAGGGGTAGACAGATGACTGGATTGTACAGGTATTAATGAGTATGGCGAGAGGACAGGGTATTGCGATAGAAAGATTTGCCAAGATCTAATAAACTGGTGGAAAAGGCTTGATGTCCCCTTTATGTTCCTATATTCTATGTTCTTATGTTCCTATGACCCCTGCCTTTAAGACTGTAATTCTTCTCATCTTAGCTGTTCGATCAGGAGTGGACAAAATCTGATTTAGCTGAGATGTCCCTCACAGTTTAATGGTTCAGGAAAATAACCCAGAGCAACACTTTCAAATGTGCAAAGCAGCAGAACGAGAGGATACAGGTTCAGTGTTGAGATGGACAGGTACAGGATAACCATGTTACATCATGCCCCCTCCCTCCCTCCCCCCGGAGCGCAGGTTTGCTGAAAGTATGTTCCCAGGCTGTGTAGTCAACTTCCTGTGCTAGAAAATGGTCGACATCTGGATTGCCACAAACGAACACTTACTGCAATTTATTTTGCACAGAAAACACGACTGCCGTCATTTAGTGAATGGCAACCAGAGGCCCAATGTGGACAACACATATTTTTCATGCTTGTTTATGATATAGGCCCTGAGAAATTGGACCCAGACAACAATGTTATAACGGGCCGTTGTAAGAGAAGGTGTAAGGTATTACAGAATGATAAACTACAAGGTTACTATATTTACAGAGAAAAACTCACAGTTGATGAACCTGCGAATGACTGCAATGAAGATGTTAACTGCAATTAATTATCAGCTAAGCACCCGACATGTTTCAGAATCCATTTAAGAGCAACCTCAGAGAATAAACAAGAGCATCTTGGCGTTAACAGACACTGCAGACCTTCACTTATGTCAAAGAGTGTGTCATCATTATGTTCATTAAGCTACAACACTGCTGACATATTGCTCTTCCAAACTGAAATAAATCACTTGAAGTACAAACCCTATATATAAGGCATAGGACAAAATTCCGACTCGTCCTGGCCTTGTTCTATGAAACCTGCAAATGACGCAGATTCAACAATTTAATTTTTAACAACATGAGTTGCACGTAGTATGTTGCTATGGTTTCCCCTAAAAACCTGTAGCAGCGTTGCGCACATGAGGGTCAAACTCACACCAACAGCTGCAATATATTTTGCAATGCTGAGACAACATTACATGGATTGGATTTGATGTTACATGGAATCTTGTTGTTGATGGTTGATTCTATCTATTGCCTGGAATCTTGAAGGCAGCTTTCCAAACACTAACCAACACAGCGGAACAAATTGCATAATTTTAAAAAGGAATCTCTCCACACCCACAAATACTGAGAACTGTTTGGAAGAACTGAGCCTTCATTTACTCTGTTGAAATAACAAAAAGCACAGCTTTGATTACAACTGCAATAACTTGCATTTATATTGCACCTCTCATGAAGGTAGTGTCCCAGAGCGCTTGACACTCAGATTACTGACCCTGGAGATTTAGGAATATCCAATATTGGACTGGAAGTATTCGGTTGGACTGAAAGGAAGAATTGGGGATCTATTAAGTCTGTATATCATCAAGTTTTCAATTTTAGTTACAGCAAATCTAATTATTTTCCACCTGTTAAAAAACAATAAGCCAACACTGGTGACGTTAGCTCATTAAAGTCCCATTTGATACACACAAATTTTAAATTAGAACATGAAGCAGCACCATGTTAAACGTAACAACTTTGAATATGCATATCACCGAACACCATTCAACATTTGTCCATTAAAATCTATAAACGATGTTGAAATATAAAGTTTGCAAGAGTTTAATTGCGGTCCATTTTCGTTATAATTTTACATGTGAAATTAATCCTTTGTCCACAAATTACTGTCAGTTGTACTTGAGTTCTAATATTCAGCAAGGTGAGGGTTACATTGCTATGGTTATAGATTAGGAGGTGGGTGGAAACTATCTGATGTGAGCAAAGTATGAAATTAACCTCAAAATTGCAGTATTGTCAGTTTTAGCACCATCTGAAAATATTTTTTAGATGAAAATAAAATTTGTCTAAATTGCATACTGGGAATTTCAGTTAATAACTGAGCTATCGAAGCTTATAATATATGATTTAATAAACATACAATTTACATTATATAGCATCTTTCATGTTGTGAGGGCATTTCAAAGTGCTTAACCCTGCTGGTTGGGCAGGACTTGGAAGGGCAAACTGGTCATTGAGAGCAGTGATTCTTCCCTCTCAGGTCCTAATAACTCTGCAAGATTGCAGCGGAGGGCTTTCTCCTGACCCATTTGTTAATGCCCCTTTGGTTACACTTTTGTGAAAGATTTTCAAACAAGGGTAATATATTGAATCAAGAAGCACAGAGAAAGCATCAGACACACTCTTTATGGCCTTGTGAAATTTAAAGTAATTTGCTTTCAGTTCATAAATTATACAGTTCACTGATACATGCTTCTTAATCACATCTTGGAGATTGGGTGTTAAATTAATTGACTGAAAAGTGTATTCCTATGTTAGGAAGGTCCCATGAGTTAATAATAAACCTTTAAAGAAATCAGGGGGTGAAAAGAGTTAATACTCTTTGCAGTCTCAAAACATCAATTGGACTGGATGGTTAGGTTACATTTAATCTCTTAGGGAGTTGTCAAACATCATGTTTATGTTAATCTGTTGAATCTGTTACTCTCGCCTCTGAGTCAGAAGCTTGTGTGTTCAAGCCCCACATCAGGACTTGGAATCACACAGTCTAAGATGACACTCCAACACAGTCCTGGGGGAGTGTTGCATTGTCAAAGGTGCCGTCCTTCAGGTGAGACGTTAAACTGAGGTCCCATCTGCCTGTTCAGGTGAATGTTAAAGATCGCATGGCACTATTTGAAAAGAAAAGGGAGTGCTGACCTACAATCTCCCAAGTAAAATTGGCCATTTACGCCATGGTTGTTTGTGAGACATTGCTCTGTGCAAACTGGCTGCCACTTTTTGCTTACACAATACAGTCAATCCACTTTACAGGATATACTGTGAAGCGTTTTGAGACATCTCAGGATGTGATGAGGTGCTATACCAAATACAAGGAATATTATTATTGTATACATCGCTTCTTTGTCAGTTAGTTGTCAGTTCGCAGAAGCTTGAGCACCATCTCACTGTTGTTACCAGTGGTAATGCTTTAAACAAAATATCATAAGATAGTGCAATCGCTGGTAAGATATTTGAACCTTGTTAGAGGCAAATAACAAATTACCGTTTGAGCATTCTTTTTATGTCAGTTATTCAACAAATTGGTTTTGTTGTCAGGATGGACACCTGCTTTCTCATGGCAGTAGAGTGATGTGAAAGAGAAAGCCAAGCATATGTTGTCCACTTAACATTGCTTATAATTGTGCCAGGAAAAGCCTCCACCTAATTCCAGGCAGCACAGAACATGGCTGGTTGTTGGATACTGCTGTGTTTTTTAACGTTGGTAAATACCAGTCATGCACTTGGCTCTTAAATAGCATTAAAAATGCTTGGTTTAAAAGGGCCAAGAACTTTGAAAGAATCGAGAGTGAGCAAATTATGGTGCGCACTCCACGCGATTAAATAATAATAATCTTTGCATTAGGTATAGCGCCTTTCACCTTGGGATGACATTCCAAAGCTCTTTACTGGATTTTACTGTGAAATAGAGTGATTGTGCATTTATGCGCGAACGTGACAATCAATTTGCACACAGAAGTATCCCACCAACAGCCATGAAGTGCGTGATCTTTTTTTTATTTGGGGGATTGTTGGCTAGGACAGCAGGAGAAACTCCCTTTTCTTTTCGAATAGATTGTTTCAAGTCCACCTGAACAGTTTACCATCTCATCAGAATGATGACACCTCCAACAATGCAACACCCCCCCGAGCACTGCATTGGAGTATCAGCTTAAACTATGTGATTTCAAGTCCTGATGTGGGGCTTGAACCCACAACCTTCTGACTCAGAGGCAAGAGTGCTACCACTGAGCAAAGCTGACACACAAAGAGACAGAAATACACACAGGTGATTCAGAAGGCCTGTGTTGGAGGTGATTCACTCAATGTGAATCACTCCTATAAATCATTGCCTCCGTGTAGGCGTTAGGTGCAGGGCTCAGGCAATACAGAGCTGTGACTGCACAGGGGATGACATAGGACAGAAGTTGTCATTCCAATTTTAATTACCTTTTTTTAAAAAGTTACAGATGACTAAAATTTATACATACAAGTGGGGTGTGGCTGTGAAAATGTTCTCTGAATTCTCCCCATGGAGGGTTTTTAATCCAAACATCGTAATAGCTTGGAGAAAGTTGGCTGCTTAGAGGTGGCATATTGCCCAGCACTGTTCTATAGCCAGAAAACACTTCTGAAGACCTGCATTGAGTTTGCGTTCCTCTGAAGCTAAGATGTTTAGTTCTCTACATGGGAATGAAGGCTAGAGGAGTCTCCAGATAGTCATGAATAGTATCAGCTCAAAATGCTTTTTTTAAAATCTAATGCAAAGATCTCAGAGCTGAGATCCTCTGGAGTAATGAGGACAGAACAAAGAGGCTACTGAGCCCTAAATACAACTTTTACTAAACATAGATATGTGTTGTGTTTGGGACATAGGGCTAAATTGATGCAATTCAGCTGCTGATTCACACTGAAGGTTGACACAGTGCAGATGTGAGTCACAAATGGAACAAGATGGTGCCTCATTGGTTTTGATTAAAGTTCCTTAGATTGTTTAGATGGCTGCCAGTGTATTGCGGCACTAGCATGAATGCTGGTATTAAGTAGCAGCTGTAAGCAGTCTTATTCTAAGCTGTATGTACTTTTTAAGCTTATTAAAAACTACAGATCGTATAAATTCTTTTAGGTTGACCATAACAAAGTAAAAGTGCCAAATTATTTTTATGAGCCCTATTAGGAGTAGAAGTGAAGAAACTATACTGAAAGACTAGAACTCTCCAGCACCTACGGATGCCTTGAAATAATTGACGTTAATGGTGAAGCATCAACGATCCTATCCAGGGGATGTGTGATGCTAGTTTATGTCTTTATACTTTATTGAGTCCTTTAGGATTGCACATTAATCTGACTAATTATTATTTATGTTCTTGCGACTGTTCAACTCAGGCATTCAAACTCATTTAAACAGTGCTTTTGAGTAATTTTTTTTAATTGCATCCATATATCATTGATAAATGAAATCACAAAAGGCACTACATTTGAAGTTGATTAACCCGGTTTGAGTTTGAAAATGTCAGTCACTCATCCTTTCCTGCTCATTGCACCAAAGTGTTTAATTTCAAGATCTTATATTTTGATTTCCTGTGTTTCTCAGGTGATGAAATGCCAGATGGTCCAAATCATTTATATTTGAGGAACAATGACGTTGACGGTGAAGTTTGAAAAGGCAGCGTTACACAGCCCATCTGTCCCCTTCTGCAATGCAAGGAACAAAATTCTCACCTTTAGAAGTGAAATTTAGTGAACCAACAATTCATATAAAAATAAATGAAAGTGTAAGTGTGAATGCCAAGTGAAGATAGCATCATTCTCAGCATGACCACCTCCCTCCTTCCTTAGTCAAATAGTAACTGACACCACTGGTGTCTATCATTTGTTGTTGTTTGTTAATCTTAGCAATGTTTTCATTACTTACTTATATTGGAAAATGCTATTATAAACAAGTGATGAAAACGTTGTTATTTTTAACAATCAGCATGTGATAAATGCATAACTGACCCCGATTATCTACCTTCAAAAATGAGCAAGCTATCCAACATTTTGGATATTTGCCTACTGTTGTAACACATTCATCTAAAACACTGTTCCCAAGATTGATTTGGATGAAGAAGGCCCTTCGGCCTATTTCTTAATAATAAGAATCCTTACATTTGGTATAGTGCCTTTCACGTTGGGAGGACGTCACCAAGTGCTTCGTAGAATATACCGCTGAAGTATATTTCAGCATATTGTAAAGTATATTTCAGCATATTCAGTATATTGTATTTCAGTGCCTTGAGACATCCTGCCAACATGAAAGGCTTTATACAAATGTAATTTGTTGTTGCATTTATTGGTAAAGTGCAGTGAGTGTTCAGTGAGAGTCCATCCGGCGTGGAGGGCGCTATATGAATCCAAGTTGTTGTTGTTGTTCATCTTAACCTTCTTCCTATCGCAGAAAAATCTTCCTGGTGTCTGCCTGAAATTGTCGTTTGCAACTCTAAACCTGTGTCCTCTTTGTTCTACTTTCTTGGTGTATCCTAAATATTGTTGTGGGTTTACTTTCTCAACCCATTTAAAATGTTATATAACTCTATAAAGTCTTCTCTGAGGTATCTCCTATTGTGACTGTAAAGCTCTTGCTAGTCTAATCATTGGTCAATAACCATGTACCTTCACTTCTCTCCATCCTTCATGCAATGCATATGACGTGAAAAATGGGCCTGAGACCTGCTCGACCCCGTCCAGGGTCTTGAGATGTCCTCCCGACATGAAACATATATACAAATGTAGTTTGTTGTTGTTGTGCACACTCAGTGGCACATCTATTTGAGATGGTACAGTGTCTGTACTGAAGGAATGCCATGGTACAAAATGCAATTGATGTGTGTGGCTGACAACTCTGTGTCGATGACTGGGTCTGAGACCTAGTGGCAGGTTGTATGTGATGTGGGGCTATTACAGATGTCAGCTGTGCACTTGTTTAAAGCCCAGGCTGAAAAAAAAGAGAGATACTGGTGTAGGAAAGCAATGTAACAGTTGTTACTTCTGCTGGTTACCAGCATTGTAATATCCAACTCATGAAAGCCCCACACTGAAACACCAGAGATAAACAGTGAGATTCTCTCCAATCGGCCACGCGAAAGTTAATCTTAAATGAATACTGAACTGAAAAATTTTCCAAAATTCTCCACAAATTTTAAGGACTCTGCACTTTCGGTCATCGTGGGATGAGGAGAGCTCTGGAAAGATCTAAGCAGGAGGTAGCAAAGGCATGAATAAATGTTTCAGCGGCATTTGATGTGATGTGAGATGAGGCAGAGGCAGGAATGTTATGGAAGTGAAGAAAATCATGCTTGGTCATGGATCAGATGTGAGGATGAAAGGAGATCCAAGGATCGAAGTTCAGCACAATATTATAGTGTGCAGATAAGTGGAATGAGTGAGGGACTTTCTTATGAGAAGCTTTTAAGTAGAGAAATTGGCAACAAATTGGGATTCCAGCTTTTGACATTTAGCAGGACAGCTGAGAAAGATAAAATTGTTCATAGACTTCATGGCTGTTTGTGGGACATTGCTGTGTGCCTCATTCACCTGCAAATTCATTCTCATTCTCGCAGCAAACAGCTTCTCCTCCAGCCCCTGCACCATCTCGTGCGGTGTTCCTCAGGGCTCTGTCCTCGGTTCCCTCCTCTTCACCCTCTACCTGCTCCCCCTTGGTGACATAATCCGCAGACATGGGGTAAATTTCCACATATATGTGGATGACAACCAACTCTGTCTCTCTGCCTCCACCCTCAACTCCAGGACTTCTGGCATCCTGACCAACTGCCTGTCCGACATCAAGTCCTGGACGAGGACCAACTTTCTCCAATTCAACGTCAGCAAGACCAAGGCCCTCCTGATTGGCTCGTGCCAGCGCCTCCACACCTCGGGCGCTGGCAGCATCAGCCTCCACGGCTGCACACTCAACCTCACTGAGCCAGTCAGGAACCTGGTGTTTTTTTTGACCCTGAACTGTCCTTTCTCCCCCACATCCATGACATGACCGGCACTGCCTACCACCACCTCCGCAACATTGCCAGACTCCGCCAGATTCTAGAACTCCATCCCACAGTCCCTTCACCTCACTTCCTCTCCTTCTTCAAGGCCCGTCTTTTCGATCGTGCCTTCAGTCGCCCTCCCATCTCTCTGCCTTCCCTCATCCCTACCCCATCCCTCCCTCATGCTCGGGTCCCGACCCCTGACTGCCCAGAGCTTTGGGACGTCCTCCCGACGTGAAAGGCGCTCTATAAATGTAATTTTGTTGTTGTTGCAAATAAAGTCGCTACACTTCAAAGTCTTTTGGTAGTTTGGGGGCAAACATGCTTCTGTGACTATCCCTACTTCAGCACATTCAATTGTATTTATTGGTAATATATATAATTCTGTGCAGGATTTTGCTAAGGTCTATTTCATACAGACTTTTTAATGCATCTAAATGATTCCACAATTCCTTTTATCTCTAGGCCCTTAACAGATACTCATTCCTTATCTTCCTTAGCCTTTTACTGCACCTTTCTCTATTGATCTTTTATCTTGGCCTGAGAATTTTTTAAGCGCAAATGTATAATTATTAAACAGGTTAAAAACTATCTATCGTAATTAAAGTACAAATGGGATTCATGCATAGTGCAAGATTAAAAAGCTAAGTTCTGCTGCCTCATTTTTTAAACTAAAAATGTCTTTGCTATATGCTGAGCAGATGGGGGGATATTTCTGTGAGAAATTCAGGTTGGTGGCAATCCATAATTCTCAAGGTTACACAATGAAAGCAACCCAATAAGGAAGAGTAATTCCTGGCCAAGACTTTTAAGAAAAATCTAGCCTCAACTCAGCTGAAATTTCTAACAAGAACCAATCGAAAAAGGGTCATATTTTTATCTACAATATTACCTAGCCATTCATATGTCATCCTTCAAACTGGGGTAATTGCAAAAGTAGATTGAATAGTATTTTTGTCCTTTTATAGAATTCAGCCCCAAATGAAGTTCCCAAGAATCATAGAATTATACAGCACAGAAGGAGCCCATCCGACCCATTGTGTCTGTGTCGGCTCTTTGAAAAGAGCTATCCAAATCAATCCCACTCCCCAGCTCTCTCCCTGTAGCCCTGCAAGCTTGTCCTTCTCAAATAATTATCTACTTCTCTTTTAAAGCGCCTTGGGACGTCCTCCCGAAGAGAAATAAATGTATAAATGTAAATGTGTTGTTAAAAGTTGTTATCGAATCGACTTCGGCTTTGAATCCCCTCATTCTTTTCAAAACTTCTATTAAGGCTCTTCTTAACTGTCTCTGCTCCAAGGAGAATAATCCTAGCTTCTCTAGCCTTTCCTGATAATTCAACTCCCTCATTCCTGGTGACACTCTGGTAAATTTCCTTTGCACCCTCTCCAATGCTTGACATCCTTCCTAAAGTGTGGGGCCCAGAACTGAACACAATACTCTCGCTGAGGCCGAACCAGTGTTTTGTAAAGGTTTATCATAACTTCCTGACTTTTGTATTCTATGCTCCTATTTATAAAGCCTAGTATCCGTATGATCTATAACAGCTTTATCTACCTGTTCTGCCACCATCAAAGATTTACTTATATGAAGTCTCTCTGTTCCTTCATCCACTGTAAGATTGTACCATCAGCTTATATTACCTCTCCTCATTCTTCCTCACAAAATGCATCACTTCGCATTTATCCACATTAAACTTCATCTGCCACCTGTCTGCCCATTTTACCAGTCTGCCTAAGTCCTTTTGCAGTCTGCTACTATCCTCTTCACTGTTTACTAATTTTCCTAGCTTAGTATCATCTGCAAACTTGGAAATTGTACTCCCTATATGCAAGTCGAGGTAATTTATATAGATCAAAAACAGCAATGGTCCCAAAACCAATCTCTGGGGGCACCACTGCACACTTCCCTCCAGTCAGAAAAACAACCGTTCACCACCACTCTCTGCTTTCTGATTCCCAGCCAGTTCTGTATCCATGTTACCACTGTCCCTTTAATACCGTGGGCTTCTATTTTGCTTACAAGTCTCTTATGTGGCACTTTATCAAATGCTTTTTGAACATCGATATAAACTACATCAACTGCAGTACCTTCATCCACCCTCTCCGTTACTTCATCAAAAAAAAATAACATTCTTTGAAGCTTTATACAAATCTTTTTCTGTGTCACAGAGAAGGTTTTAAAGGTCTCTAGGAGAATTATATATTTTGATTTTCTGTTTATAAGAACAATGCTATGGTGGAGTGGCTCTTAACCCCCTAGGTATCTTATAGAGCTACATTTACCCAATTTCAAATGATAAGGCTGCAGCTCGCATAAGATAATTGTGCAGGTTCATTAGTCCACAAAACTCTGCACAGGCAAAGTAAATAACATACAAAAATAGAATTCACTAAGTGCAAAGGAGAGACAAAATTCACAAGCAATTTGGAATTTGTAAGACAGACCAAACTCAAAACGCCATCATTCCTCTTAACCATTCCCTGCCTAATGAAGATTAAAATCAGTCCTATGTATTTCACAAGTTTGTGTACATGTTTTATAATCATTCGATGGCTACTAATTGATTATAAATGACAAAAATCTGGGAGTTTGATTGATCACAATAACAAACTTGAGTTTTTTTCAAATAATAATAATAATCCTTGCATTTGGTATAGCGCATTATCACCATCGTCTAGACGTTTTAAAGCGCTTCACTGGATTTTACTGTGAAGTGTAGTGGCTGTGTAATTGTAGGCAAAAATGCTAGAGCCAGGCACAGTGACCTGTGTGTTACAGCAGCAACATCAATTTATAGTATATAACTCCTTTCATCAGAAAAGGTGTCTTCAAACACTTCACAAAATGAGAATAATTACAGAGCTGTGATAAAGTTCTTTAATCTGCACCTTTTTGACATGACATGCGACAGCTTGTGTGAAAGTGAGATTTATACTGAAGAGTGTTTACTGGTTTGTAGTGACTCACAGATAGAGCAAGGTTCATCTTAAACCAACCACACTGTGTGCCCTGGGGAGGGGAAAGCTAAAACTCTTAGAATTCTGATCCTATAATAACAGAAAACAGACCAATCTTTGTTCTTCAATGTGATTGTTCCATTTGGGTACGGTTTCCAGCCATCAGCAACTGGATTGCACTAAAAGAGCCCTTTCATTAAAGTACTGGAAGTTTCATGTAGCTTTCATATCAAATGTTCAGTCACCCAACATCTGGCAAAATTGCTCTCATATATTTCTTTTTCTTTACTTTCCTCCACCACATCTTTAATTTATCCCCTTTAACCACTTTGTCCTGTCAGGTACACAAACATGTGTGTTCTTATGATAAATGACTTAAATGGATTTTATTTAAGTTCAGTGTTATTTTCGAAGATGGTTTACCATGATTCTTAAAAAGAACCAACTTCCAAATGAATAACAACTTGCATTTGTATAGTGCCCTTCACAAGTCATAGAATAACATCTCAGAGTTCTTTACAATTGTGGGGATGGAGGGTGAGAAGGAGAGAGGGGAAGAGGAGGTGGCCATAGGTGTGATTAAAGGGGTATGATTTAAGATGGGATTTTAAGACAGATAGAGAAGGGATAATAATAATAGTAATAATAATAATAATCCTTGCATTTGATATAGCCCTTTATCATGTCTTTGAGACATCTCAAAGCGCTTCACAGAATATACTGTAAAGTGAATTGACTGTATATTTTGTGGGCGAAACGCGACAGCCAATTGCGCACAACAGTATCCCACAAACAGTCGTGGATTGAAGTGACCAAATTATTATTTTTTTTTATGGAATTATTACCCCCGGAAAAGCGATCTGTCATTCGACTAACAACTGGGTTCCTACTTACTGCTAGGTAAACAGAGGCGTGTGGAGTAAAGAAACTTGCCCAACATTTCGCCCTGCCAGATATCGAACCCAGGTCTCTCGCTTGCAAGGCAAGTGCTCTAACCACTGAGCTACAGGACTCCACAATGTGGGATGAGAAAGCGAGATTGACAGAGGGAGTTCAGAGGTTAGGGGTGTAGAAGCAGAAAGCTAAATTAAATTAAAACTGTATTTTCCCAAGTTTAAGAGTGATCTTAAAGTTTAGGACCAATTGGTCTTAGATATTAAGGCAAGATGGAATTTGGGGTCTCTCTTACCTTGCTTGTATGATGGTTTCTCAGGTGATAGCCCAATAAATGAGATTGCCTTGGGGGCACAGGACTTTAGCTCAAAAGAAGTGTGCCACAAGACTTAGCAGGATCTGGGTTTACATCTGCAATTCTCCACAAGTCCCTTATCTCTACCATTTTATCATGGGCAAGTGCCAGTGAAGTCCAGGCAGAACCCTAAAAACTTGGAAGCCAAGCACCCTAGTCCACTCTCATTCAATTCAACAGATGCCTGAAGCGCAACATCATTGACAGAGAGCTTTACCTTGCCTTCTCAGCCAAGGAAGGTACATAGTGTAGCGATGGGAGGAAATAAATCACAAAAAAGCAAGGAAAGTGTCAAAAAGCATTTATTAATTCATATCAGGTTCTCAATGTATAAATTAGTAGAACTGCTTATTTTATGGTTGGACGCAACAGTGCATATTACAGGTATATGACTGTTAAGTGTTTGTTATTCTTTAACCCTTTCACTAACCGTGTGTTTGTTCTTGGGAATACCAGTTGCTGGGTACTCCAGTAGGAAATAAATGTTTGTGTCTAAATTCAACATGGACAAAGTGATGTCAATTTCTGCAAAGACCAATTAGAATTTTCAGATATTCTTATCAGGGTCCAAGAATTCCAGACAGGGAGCACCAGAACAGACTGATTTAGGGTAAAATTGTGGAGTCCTGTAGCTCAGTAGTTAAACCACTCGCCTCACAAGCGAGAGCAAATGGGTTCGATTCCTGAGCAGGGCGCAACATTCGATAAGTTTCCATACGCCACACGCCTCTGTTTACCTAGCATTAAATAGGTTGTTAGTCGATTGGCGGATCACTTTTCTGGGGGCAATAATCCCTTCAAAAATAAATAAATAATAACAATTTGGTCACTTAATACACGATTGTTTGTGGGACACTGTTGTGCGCAATTGGCTGCCACATTTCACCCACAAGATATACAGTCAATTCACTTTACAGTATGTTCTGTGAAGCGCTTTGAGACGTCTCGAAGTCGTAATAAGGCATTATACCAAATGCAAGGCTTATTATAAATTGCAATATGGGTGCCTATTGGAGTCCTGTAGAGTAGTGGTTAGATCACTTGCCTGGAAAGCAGAGGTGACTTGTATTCGATTCCTGAGTGGGGCAAAATTTTGGGCAAGTTTCCTTACTCCACGTGCCTCTCTTTACCCAGCAGTAAGTAGGAACCTGGTTGTTAATTGATTGGACAATCTGGGGATAATTAATCCCTCAAAAAAAATGTTGTCACTTAATCCACAACTGTTTGAGGGACAGTGCTGCCATTTTTAGGTGTTGAGTTTCACCCACAAAATACACAGTCAATACACTTTACAATATATTCTGTGACTCGCTTTGAGATGGCTCAACAGGATGATAAGGAGCTATATCAAATGCAAAGATTATTATTATAGGACACATGCATTTCCTAGTTTCCAATGGAGTACAATTTCAGGAAACTGGAAAATGAAATCCATGCATCTCCATAAGCCTCCTAGTTGTAATATTTCCCTAAACATATTTATCTCAGTTTAAATTACGTTTCAATTTTTGACCTGACAATTCCTGAAATTGCAGGTTTAAGGTATACAGCTGTATGTTCATTATGTGTTGGTTTGGGATTGGTTTTATTTGCCGCTGCATCCTAGTACTCTATTCAGCTGAACCACAAACAGACATGACATGGCAAATCTTGGAAAAATATCAATAGTTGGAATGTCATTAAATACATTTTTATGTTCCTTTAGTGTCCTTGTTATTATTTCATTTGTAAAAGACTTGGTTTAACAGCAGTTTGATATACTGTGTTTCATATCGCACTATTATTTAAAGTGTTTTGTTTCCTCAGTAACAAAACATAGGGTAAATTAACACTGCTTCCAAGTCTAAAGAAATAACTTGGATGCATCATACTTGAACAATAAATCTCACTCTTGGCATAACAGGCAAGCCTTCATTGTGCAGTGGAGCTACTGCCATCTTCAGGAAGCTAGAGGAACTACATATGCAAAATACACATCCCTGCTGTATATAAGTTTGAGATAACATCATTTATTGGAATTACAACATGCCAACCAGTGCATTTTCTGGAGTCAACTGCGCTTAGTTGAGAAATGTATTCACAATACTTAATGCCAAAGCTTCCTTGGTCAGCAATATGGAGGCTGGCAAAGACTACAGTTTGTCGTGTGAAGTCCTGTAGCGCAGTGGTTAGAGCATTCGCCTCACAAGTGAGAGGACCTGGGTTCAATCCCCAGGCAGGGCGAAATGTTTGGCAAGTTTCCTTACTTCACATCTCTATTTACCTAGCAGTAAGCAGGAACCCGACTGGTGGATCACTGGTTAGTTGACTGGTGGATCACTCTTTTGGGGGTAATAATCTCTCCAAAAAAAATAATAATTTGGTCACTCAATCCACAACTGTTTGTGGGTCACTGCGGTGTGCAATTGACTGCCGTGTTTCGCACACAAGATATACAGTCAATTGACATCTCAAAGACGTGATAAGGTGCTATATCAAATGCAAGGATTATTATGAAAATAAAAACAGAAGTCGCTGGGAACACTCAGCAGGTCAGGCAGCACCTATGAAGAAAGAAAAGTGAGTCAACATTTCGGGTCCACGACCCTTTGTCAGAACGGGTCTAGTTCTGACAAAGGGTCGTGGACCTGAAACGTTGACTCACTTTCCTTTCTCCACAGATGCTGGTTGACCTGCTGAGTGTTCCCAGTGACTTCTGTTTTTGTTTTCAGATTTCCAGCATCTATGGTATTTTGCGTTTTGCAACGATTATTATTATTATGTGTTTTTTTGTGATAAGAATGAATGTTTATTATGTTAAAATGCCTCAAACTATTTCACAATAATTACTGTCCAGTGTAGTGACTGTTTGCACATAAATGCAGCAGTTATTTTGTGCACAGAAAAGTACCAAAGCCAATGATGAAGTGAATGATTATTTACTCCGGAAGATTGTTGGCCAAATCACCAGGAGAAACTTCCTTCTCTTTCTGATCAGTGTTGTGGTACCTTTAAAATTCACCTGAAGAACAGGCAGTTTGGATCTCAGCTTAATGATTCATTAAGGTTTAAGGATAGCACTTCTAACAATGTGGCATTCATTTCCTCCCTTTCTCCATCTCAAATTGTGCAAATGGCTTTAGTTAAACCAACAACACAATAGGCATTATAGTGGAAGAAGACAAATTGTCTTAGAAAAAAACCTGCTCAGAACAAATCAACTCAGCTGACACACAGATGCTGGTTAAACATTGCACTTGATTGTTATAAGTTTTAAAACACCGTCTAACAGGAAATCCAAGTCATTTCCCCATGACCTTTATTACTTCAATGATTTCCAAGCTTCTGTTGAAAATAGAGAAGAATAGACTAGTCTTTTATATCCCTGTGTGTGGCACAAATAATAGCCGTATTCTTTAATAGAAGTTCTATCTGTTTGTGAATACCACACAGCAGGAGTATCAAGTCATTAATGACCTGTAGTTTTTCCAAATGTCTTGGGCCATCACATTGTGCACATATGTCTCAGACCACCTGTGAGCACACAATAAGGTCCTCAAGAACAGAAAGTGCTTCTATTCCTCCCCACCCAGGGGGTGTGGGTGGGAGATCAGTCACCAATATTTGTTCTGTCTTCTCAGGCTGTTCTCATGAGTCATGGAACCCAGTTAACTCTGCATTGGCACAAAATGTTACCACACTTGAGATAACTGAGGGGATGGGGCTCATAAATATGTTTGATACAATTTAGCTTTCATCTTTATTAGAGTCTGCATTATGTGTTTTTTTTTATTTGAGGTGTTTAGTGGATATTGCCTGTCATCTTGACTGGGTTTTTAGCACTCTTATTTTGGGATCAGAAAGTTATGAGTTCAAGCCTCCCATCAGACCTTGAGCTCAATGTCTAGGCTGACAATCCAGTGCAGTACTATTACATTCTTAGATGTGCCGTCTTACAGAGGTTCTGCCTGTCTATTCAAATTGGATGGTAAAGGTGACATTACACTGTTCAACAAGAGAAGGTAGTTTCTCTTCATGTGCAGAACAGCAAGTAATTGCCCTGTGTTCATTTGCCTGTGTATCGCACAAATAATAGCTGTATTCTTTAATAGAAGTTCTATCTGTTTGTGAATAATTGATCATTTGCCCCTATTGGCGAACCTGTTGATGCAAATGGTTGCAGCATTTGTCTACAAATGCAGTCACTACACTTAACTTAAATTACCTTTGAAGTGCTTTGAACCATTTTGATGTGACAAGGTGCTATAAAAACGTTCTTTCTTTCATTTTTCCTTGATGATTCAGATCACAAAACACTCCAGAGGAATGATGCAATGGTTCATAATGTTCTTTCTGGTCAGGAGCATCCTGGCATGTTATAAAGGCCTTTTCTAATTGATCAACTAATCCAGAGCTGGACTGCAACGTATCTCTGATAAAGTGTGCAGCAGAATTATAGAAATGTCTTTGTTCTTCGACTGTGTTTACAGTCACCTCCTTCCCTCAAGTTTTTGTGGTTAAAATTCTTCTTGAAACAGAACAATTGGTATATTTTTGTAAATGTGCCTCATGGCAAAGAACCTGAGTACATGAGGGAAAAAGATAAGAGTATTCTGAGAAGCAAATCTGATGGATCAGAAAGATCATGGACTAACCAGTTAGTGAAATGTTCACTAAAGGTGGGAATATGTTGCTTATGTTAATGTAATCTTAGGTTGAGATTGAAATGAGAAAATAAACACAAAATGATTTCAAATTCAAATATCTGCTGTATTTCCATAATGAGTAATCATTGTACTTATGATAACATAAAATGTGCATAAGCCTATCAAAATCGAGTTATTATTTAACTAAATATAACCTTTTTTAAAAGAAATGTTTGTGGGGGATTATTGCAGTAGTTGGTTTCATTCTTTCCTTAGGCTCAGAAACCCCCACATCAGGACTTCAACTCATAGACTATGTTGACATTCTGGTGCAGTAGGGTGTGATATTAAACCGGGATGCCATCCTTTGGATGCAATGAAGCAGGCAAGAGAAAGCAGAGCTTGCGAGAGACAGATGTAAGATTTGAAGGATAGTTGGGGGTTGAACAAAATACCGAGGTTCCGCACTGGTTTTGTGAGGTGGAGTAAGTACCATGCAGATCGATGCTGTAAGCTCCTAAGGTGAGAAGGCTTTGATGGGTATCAAGCAGTAGAACCTCAGTCTTGTCAACAAAGCTCTTTACAAGGAGCTTATTGTAACCAACATTACTATTAGATGCTGCAGTGATCCATCAAACCATAAACATTCTTCCTGTGAGAAATTGAGTAATAAGAGTGAAGAGATCCTGAGATAACCCAAAGAATTGGTTCAATGACAGGAGTTAACTGAGGGAGAATTAGAGGCTTCTGAAATCGCTGTCAGGGATGTTACATGTTCCAGAGCTTCAAAGCTACTAGTTGGTTGACTGGAGCCAGATGCTGCTTCCAGCTTATCAGTTTCCGAGCTGTTTAGTGAGACTTGACGGGTATTCTCAGCCAAATCACAAGAAGCAGCCAATAGTAGCTTCATGAAAGGCATAGTCTCCAAACAAACTCACTTTACCAAGGTACTTTGTTTGCTTATAGAAGACAGTAAATGCTCTTCAAGCTGATCAATTGGAATTAGTTGCACCAGCAGTTAGATGAGATGAGCTGCTTCCTCTCCCTCTCGACTCACAGGCCTGTCCTCTTAATGTGTAGTAGCATCTGTATGAAAGTCCACATCCTTGCAGCCATGAAACATTGGCAATTACCCTCAGCTTTAAGTGCAAGCAAAAATTCCCTTTAACTCTACAGACTATATTGCACTTTTAAAACTGATTCTGTATTATCTTGACATCAAACAAGACTTACTATAACAAAACTAAAACCTGCATTTATATAACATACTTCAAATATAATAACGTCTCGGAGTGTCAAGCAGCGGGGTGAGGAGGGGAGAAGGAGGTAACCAAAGCCATGGTCAAAGAGTTAGGTTTGATTAAAGTCTTGGAGATAAAATTCCAGGAAACAAATGGTTAGAGTAAAAGGAATAGTGCTTTTTTTGAGCTGTAGCACACAAAACCGTTGAGTCTAAATATTCCATGGACAGCAATCGCTGCCAATAGCACCGTCTAGCAAGTCTGAAAAGTTACAACTAATCACAGCCTAATATGCCGAGGGGCCCTCTGACAAGTTGGTTTGTCAGCTGAGCACGGCAAACAGATTTAGCATCCAGCCAAGGGGAAAGGGTATTGCAAGCCTGGAACTCACAACAACTTGCATTTATATAGCACCCTTCACATAGGTAGCTTCCTGGAGTGCTCAGCAATGCGGAACTTGACAGCAGAATTATCGATGGAACCCAGCAACCTGTACTTTACTGGGGAACGCACATGCATGATGTTCTGCAGCTCTCATGCTCCACATTAAATGTGGGACATTGTGCGCGAATTGTCTGCAGGCTTGCCCACAAAATATACATAGTCACACCATTTGACAGTATGTCGCATGAAGTGCTTCAGGGCGTCTCGACAACGTGATAAGGCACTATATCAAACTTATGGATAATTACATAATTCTATTATGTCTCCATAGGAGGCATCCTCCATTCCTGAATTTATCTCACCCATGTCAAGTGCCTGACATCTGCTACAAAGACTGCCCACCTTGACTGCACTGTTTTAGGAAAACTCAGAAAGGTGGCTTTGGAATGGAATCTTAACCATTGCAAGTATAAATCCAGTTATATCATACCCAGTACAGATGAACTTTTAAGCTTTAAAAAATGAAGTTGAAAAGTTTGAGTGATCCATTTGGCTGCCCTTAACGGAATTAATGTTATTAAGAAGCCAGCTGCAGTCTCAATTTTTTAAATACATTTTAAAAATTGAATACACGACTCACGTCACCACAATTAGTTCCACTTCTTTCACTTTCTCTGAGTTGTCTCAGCCAAGGTACAATGAATAAAATCTTTCAGTTTTCCACAAATTCCACACAACACAAGTCATGTTCACATCAAATTTGCTGAATAGTTTGTGTCAAGGGTAAGCAATTATTGAATAGTTTAGAAGTTCAAATAATGTCTAACCCATACTATAACTGACCAAGGACTCCTCACGACTGAAACTGAGTGCAATAATGGATAAAGTGCTCATTTCCAAGTACGTATCATCATTTATCACCTTGATGATTACAGAGACTTGTGGAGTGATGAGTTTTAATGTTATTATAATGAACAGTTCAGTCATGAATTTTATAAGGTTAATGTGAGATACAAGTGAATGTTGGAAAGTTACCAGAATATTCTGATAGCTTCAGCAAAAATGTATCAAAAAATCTTTACTTGATTTCAATTTCTTGAGCAAAACTTCTTGATAAAGTCAGCGAAGTCAATCTGTGCAGAAATCAAGGTTGTACAAACCAAATAAGACTCAATGATAGATGCTAATTTAGTTTGGTGCTGAATTTGCCTCGGTTCCAAATTTGAATGTGTTCTGTAGTTTTGTTCTTACTGAGGAGTAAACATTCACACTTTGGGCCTTTTTGTGCACTCTGATTACATTGAGATTTTTTTATATGCCCAGTTACACATTGCCATATCTCATGAGAGAATTTTACTGATAAAGATAAGAAAAATATCCAAAAATAAATATAAAGATGCTCTACATTGTTTGTGAATCTTCTTCAGGTTCACTGAATATAGACACCCAAGTAAGCTAACACATAAGAGTGCTAAACTGTCATTGCAAAGACCTACGTTTAGTGTAATTTGGACTAAAAAAAACCTCATTGGATCCTGCACTAGCAGAGAAGAAGGGAAAGTTAACAGGACTATTTCCAAATTAGGATAATTTCCCATGGAAGGGAATTTTTCTCGGTGTCCTGGCTAACAATACCCCAAATAAAATTGGTCATTCACTTCATGGCAGTTCATGGGACATTACTGTTTGCACATTGTCTGTCATGTTTGCCCACAAAATGCACAGTCACTGACTGAACTTTACAGTATAATCCTGTAAAGCACTTTGGGACGTCCTTCTGACATGAAAGACATTATATTAAATATAAAGATTATTAATATTATTATTTCTGAATTTCTAGAATGTGCCTTCTTGAATTCCCCCTTCTCTCCTCCCTCTCTCCCTGGTTCTTTACTTGGTGTCAGAACCCATCATTGTGCCCTGAAACATTATCAAGTGCCTCAAGTACCCTTAGACATCATCCTATGTGAAGAACACTATACAAGTGCAACTTGTTGCTGTATAGTGATGGTAATGATGCAAAACTCTCTGGCCATTCTGCAACTCTAATGTGATAGCAGTGAATATCTGAGAAAGGAAAATATACAGAAAATAAAGAGACACAGGTAATGAGGCCTGCAGTGTCCTTTCCTTTTTATCATTTATTTTGTACCATCCTCTCCACATTGATGTGTCTTGTATTGCCAGCCACAGGCCAGGACAAAAGGTCATATACCCAGGAGCAAACATTCAGACAAACCCCGACCAAACACAGGACACAACTTACATCCTTTTCCTGACAACAGATTTGAGAGAAATGATCAATTGTTTCAAGGTCTCAGGAGACAAAAACTTTGGTAATGAATGAGACATTAGGATTTTATAATTGGATCTCTGGTGTAGCCAGCATAACCAAATCACATGCTTTAGACTGACCCTTGATTCCCTTGGCTTCAGCGACATCCGTTGACTCTAACTTCCTTGGGGCTAAGCTAATAATTTGTTTTGAATCTCACAACTGTACACTCTGCTTTGCTGCACGCTCACATTCAGTCACAAACAGGGTCAAATTGAGGTCTTGGTGTCTCGTTTTTGTCCTCTGAACTCCCATTACACACATTAACTCACCACAAGGAATTAAGTAATTCAGATGTATAGTATTTGAGCGAAAGTCACGCATACTTCTTTTGTTGCAAATGGTTCTAGGTCAGACCCCTATGGCAAGTTTCCCATGGTGCCAAGTACATTTCTGGAACTTATTACAGATGTAAATAATTTGATAAATTTATGCAAGAAATAGCAAAGAAATTTCAGAGCTAGGTCTCTATTTGAATGAGTTTCCTCTGGTCCCACTATTTTATTTGAATTGGCTTGGTGACAATGGGATCTAATTTGCTATATTTGCGCAAGGGACGGGAAGCACTAATTGCAATTTCTGGTTGCTGCTTCAAAAAAAAACATCAAATTTGTGATATTTGCAAAATGGCTAATTGCAATTCCGAAAACCAAGAAAAGGACAAGCAAAACAGGCCAATAGCACTTCTCTCTGTGGCCTTTGTCATAAAATCATAGAATAATACAGCACAGAAAGAGCCCATTCGGCCCAAAGCGTCTGCGTCGGCTCCTAAAAGAACAGTCCAACTCAATCCCACTGGCAGCTTTCTCTCCATAGCCCTGCAATTCTGTCCTCCCCAAATACCCATCTACTTCTCCCTCAAAAGTTGTTATTGAATCGGCTTCCACCACCACGGCTTTCAGGTAATGCATTCCAGATCGGAACAACTCACTGGATGAAAATGTTTTTCCTAACCTCCCCTCTGTTTCTTTTAACAACTATCTTAAATCGGTGTCCTCAGGTTACTGACCCACATACCAGTGGAAGCAGTTTTTCCCGGTTCAACCTATCAAATCCTCTCATGATCTTGAAAACCTCTATTAAATCCCCTTTTAATTTTCTCTGCTCTAGGGAGAATAATCCTAGTTTCGCTAACCTCACTTGTGTGCTCATACCTTTGCGGATTTTGGGAATTGTAAATATCTGTAGTTATTTTGTGAATATACCTTGCGGAAGTTAAAAAGCAGCAGTCTCAATTAACAGTGTTTGCAAGCATTGCAAATTACAACAAATGTTTCAAAATGCTTTACATCGACCATTCCTTCAAAATACACTTTAAATTGTACCACTCAATTATTTGCTACAGTGCCCCAGGAGGATGAAAAAATAGGGAAAAACTCAAACAGTAGGAAATATTTTGCGAATAAGTAGAATGAAGTCTGTCCACATCTCCCTTATAGTAAGCTAAGAATTAAGTAGTTAAAGAGCTTTACCTCCAATTTTACACTCTGGAGCAAAAGTCCTGCGTAACCTGGATTTCTCAATAGAAAATATTAACAAGATATTATTCCTTAGTTACCAGAAAAAGATATTCACTGGACTTTTAATGAGCTTTTGACCTTTAGCTAAACACATCATTTTGTTTCAATGTGTTGAATTAACCTAGATAAGTCAAATATGTATGTAATATTTGATTTAAACGTTGACTAATTTAGTTTTGTCAAACTAATGCATATACATAGAATAACACTTTTTCTTGAGAATCAATTCCTGAACATTACAGAAATTATGGTACACATTTTGCACCTAAGGACATTTCCATAAGAAAAATGTATCATTTTAGCTCAATTTCCTTCATTATTTTAAATCCTAAAAAGATTGAATTCAGGAGCTTGAAATAACATTTGACTTCAAAACAAACATTGAACAATAGCAACTATCTCTATATTCCAGTTCAAGTGTTTTATGCATAACAGATATTAATTCCTTCATGCCCTAAATACTATACATGCAAATGATGTAAAAAAAAATTATAACGCTTGATTTGTTAAATATTTCCGTATCAGGATATTGCAGGTTTGTTCAAAGTGGCACCGAAGTATGATTGTGGGCACAATTAATTTGACAAAACAAGCACTGTGGCGTATTTAATATTTTAAAACTTCCGTTTCCTCTTCCCACAACAGATTTTTAACGCATAAATCTAACTGTACCGCTGGCTGAATCCACTCGGAATTTGACACAGTGTATTACTAACCCAAAAGATTAATTGCTTAAGGTACCAATTAAAGGATGTGCACCATGATCCTTATCTCAGTGAGCAAAAAGGAAACTAAGACAAGGAAGTCAATGTCTGTCCACTTTGGTTTCTACGAGCCATTAACTATTCATTGAAAAACAGCGGATGGCAGCATCCTGGAAAATTAGGCTAAAATAGTATGTTTCAGTTACATTGCTGTTTGCACAGTTGAATATCTAAAAATAAGGTATGTTTTCCTTCCAGTGTTTCAGATCATCCAGATACGATTGGTGTTGGTTACTATATAAAAAAAAGAAAATCTGCACTTCTTCAGATTGTGCAGTGTTTTTCTCACTTTACGTTGTTTTATGAAAAAAGTCGCTCACATAGGCTAAATGTGTGACTGTGGAGTACAATATGCAGTATTTCCTAATGGGATTCTTTAATAAAGAATTCAAATGGGACACTTTCCAGCAACCGGAATTGTGACGTGTTGCATTGTGCTGACCTAATCTGCACGTTAATCCCACTAAAAGTGCTTGAACATCCACCTAGTCTTAGGCTGTAAAACCATTTTGTCAAAAGCATTGAGCTTCCAGAATTGTGCGAAAATTCTTAATTTTGGTCTTAATTTGGAAAAAGATGGAGTTTAAGAAATTTTAACAATTCTGTGCCGACTTAAAATTTTATGATAAAGGCTAACACTCAATGAAATTTTAGGGCCTGTGTTTCTTATATTTAGAATTTAGAAAGCTACACTACTAAAACATTATTCAGATTTTGATTATATCATATTTGTGAAATATACAAATGGAAACATTATTAATAGCGAGTATTGAAGAAAGCAAGGACCATCTTTCAAAAGATAAAACAACTATTTATTAACTGTTCAATGAAAATTGTTCTTTATTTAGAAAATCCCCCAATAATAATAATCCTTGCATTTGATTTTGCACCTTATCACGTCTGCGATGTCTCAAAGCACTTCACAGAATATACTGGAAAGTGAATTGATTGTATATTTTGTGGGCAAAACACAGCAGCCAATTGTACACAGCAATGTCCTGCAAACAGTCGTGTTTTGAGTAACCAAATTATTATTATATTTATTTATTTTTGAAGGGATTATTACCCCCAGAAAAGCGATCCGCCAATCGACTAACAACCGTGTTCCTATTTGCTGTTTGATAAATAGAGGTGTGTGGAATAAGGAAACTCGCCTAATGTTTCGCTCTGCCCGGGAATCAAACCCAGGTCCTCTTGCTTGCAAGGCAAGTGCTCTTAACCACTAGACTACAGGACTCCACAAGTGATTAATGCACACATGATCTGTTTATGATTTTGAATCTCCTTGGACTGTATTTAGAGGCTTCTGTAAATGGGTAAATATGTGAAATGTTAATTAATTCTGGAGGTGATGTTGCAAATGTAATGCATCTGCAATGACTCGCCACCCAGCATTTACCTGCAAAATACACAGTCACTGCTCTTAACAGTATATCCTGTGAAGCTATTTGAGATATCCTCCAGATGTGACAGGCATTATACTAAACATAAGGATTATTATTAATATTACTTCAAGCGCTCTGTGTTTCTACTGTGTGAGGGCCACTATATCAATGCAAGTAGTTTTTGTTGTTGCCTCATATCAATAAGAACTTATTCATATTGAATTCACAACTTCACTATTTCAACAACATTGCAAAAATCAGCACTCATCCACAATTAAAATTTTAAGCAGAAAGCCAAATCTGCCAAACATTGTTGACTCTTTCACATATACTGTAAATAGTACAGTTTTTAATGCATAATTTTAGGACTTCATTATCAAAATCTAACTTTCCCGTAACATCCCTGCCAGATCAGATGTCCTTTGATTTCAATGATGTTCTCTATAGTCTTCCAAACAGAACACTTTCAGGAATTAATTGCCAATAGCAAGAGGATTTAGAACTCGGCTATTGATCTGTCAGTTGAATAAGAATTGCATCAGAACCTATCTGGCATCCCTTCCTAATTGTCACATCTATATATAAAGTAGCTGTTACCTCTCATTAACTTTACAACGCTTTCCAGCAGATAGTTCTTTATGGACATTCATCAATAATAACAAAAATAATGCATGTGATTGCAGTGCGCGATGCAGTATGTGATGTGATAATTATCACCGCCCAACGTTTCACCCTGCCGGGAATCGAACCCAGGTCCTCTCACTTGCAAGGTGAGTGATGTAGGCACCAAGCAAGAGGAAGGAGAGAAATTCCTAATGAAGATTGGTTGTCACACTGCAAGTACTACCTGCTTTCTGTTTCCAATATTGATATGGTAACAGTAATGGTAAAATACAGCATATGTGATATCCTCGCCGGCCTTCCCGCCACCTCCCTCCACAAGCTGCAGGTCATTCAGAACTCTGCAGCTCGTGTACTGTCCCGCACCAGGCTTCGCGACCACATCACTCCCACCCTCGCTCACCTCCACTGGCTCCCCATCCCCCAGAGGATTGATTTCAAGATCCTCATCCTCACCTACAAGGCCATTCACGGCCTTGCTCCCTCCTACCTCTCCAACCTACTATCCCCCTACCTACCTGCCCGTACCCTCCGTTCCTCTGGCTCTGGTCTGCTCCACGTCCCCCGCCCCAACCGCCCTACCATCGGTGGTCGGGCCTTCAGCCTCTCAGCCCCCAGGCTCTGGAACTCCATCCCCCAGTGCCTTCGCCTTGCTTCCTCCCTTTCCTCCTTCAAGGCCGGTCTCAAAACCTTTCTCTTTGACCGTGCCTTCAGCTCCCCTCTCGACTCTCTTCCCCCTCCTCGCTCCCTCCCTTCCCTCCCCTCACCCTGACCATTTCCCCCTTCCTTGTTCCCTCCCTTCCCTCACCCTGACCATTTCCCCCCTGCTCGGGTCATGACCCAACTGTGCAACGCCTTGGGACGTCCTCCTGATGTGAAAGGCGCTTTATAAATGGAATCTTGTTGTTGTTGTGGTAATCTCTTCACTAGCTCACTCATTGACTAGTTGTCACTCATAGAGAGTCTAATTTGTAATAATTCTGAACGGATTTTTTAATAAGGAATCCTAATCATGCAGTTCTAATTTTATTCCAGGCAATGAGAAGTGCATCACGCTGATCCATGGGAATTCTTCTCTAATCCAATCGACTTCCGGAAGAGAGTTCCTGGGGCTTGACAGGAATTATAACAGCATTCCTTATCATGGAATCCCATTAGGGGATGATACAAATCCTAACCCAATGTTTGATGATAAATTTGTATGATCCTGCTCTTATTGCTTACTAGAAAAAAACAACTAGTTCCTTGTTGGTATATGTTCAATGTTCATTTGCATTGACAGCATTGAGACTGGGAAATGAGGGAATAGAGCCATAATTACAAGGCACGATAAACAAGATTAAAATGTCTGATTGAGAGGAAACAGAGAGGAAACAGGCCCAGCTAGAGACAGCAGTCATGTGTCTGCTGCACAAGGAGTAACATAGTGTTGTTGGATAAGGCTCAAAAACAAATTTGTACCAGCATCATAGCTTGTTCCTCTTTCAACAGCTGTAATTTGTCACCGATTGCAGGAGGTCCCTTTAGATTTTTTGATCACTAATTGAACTGACCTAAGCCTGCATGTGTTAGTTAAACCCAAGCCTCAAGAACTTTGAAAATTACTGTGATCACAGTTATGTTTTGTTGAGTGGCTTGGGAATAAAATATTGAGCCAACCCACATTCTACTACCCCACCTTTATGTATGCTTCCGATCATTTTGAATATCCCCATAAGTAGATAATGGCTGTTTTACAGCAGAGCTGTGAGGGAAATGAAACAGGTCAAAGTTGAAATAGAAATTTTCTGCACAGAAAAGGGCATTTGGCTCAACAGATCTGATGTTTTTCTGAATGGCCCTTTTTTATGAATCCTACTTTTCAGCTCGCTCCTCACAGTGCATATCATTTTAAACATTAAAGTCTCCGAGACGCCACTCCATGTGACAAGTGCTATATAAATGCAAGTTGTTGTTGTTGTAAATAGAATTGAAAACCCAGAACAATACTTTAGGAATCACGAAGACAGTCAAGTAAGAGGTCATTGGTTTAGACTTGCAAAAGGCAAGGTCAGGAAGATACAAGGAAGTTTTTCTTTATCTAGAGGGTAATTAATGACTGAAACAGGTTACCAGGAAGAGTGGTTCAGGCCAGGACAATTAACTAATTTAAAAATCAGCTTGATGCTGTGATGGGATGTGATGTGATGGTAAACTGGATATTCTGAAGTGATGAGATCAGATGAGCTGAAGAGCCTTCTTCATCCAAACCACTAATCTTGGGTGATTCCGTGATCACTTAATATTTTACTGCTTGGGTGCTTTTCCAGTTCCCTTTCAAGCAATTCCATCAATGCAGCCACTCGTAGTAATTAATTCTGAACCCTACCAATTCTCTGAATAAAGAATTCCTAATCTCTCCCCTATTTTTTCCTACAATCCTGAGACTAGACTTCTTTGTCTCAGATTCCACAAATAGAGAAAATAATTTTTCCATATGTACTCTGTTATTCTCCATCAGTACCTTAAACACCTCTATCACATCCCTTCTCAGTGATTTTGTTTCGATGGAAAAAAAAATCAATTATCCAGCCTTTCATCATCTCTCTACATATATCTCTTGGGGAGGACAAGCTTGACCTCTCTTGAGAAGGACACGTTTGCAGGGCTATGGGGAGAGAGCGGGGAAGTGGGATTGAATTGGATAGCTCTTTTCAAAGAGCCGGTACAGACATGATGGGCTAAATGGCCTCCTTCTGCACTGTATAATTCTTTGGTTCTATGATACAATTGTCTCTTATCCAGTAATATCCTTGTTCACCCACAAAGCACACAGTCACTACACTTTACAGTAACCCTGTGAAGGGCTTTGAGACATCCTCCTGATATGAAAGGCAAAATTAACACCAGAATTTGAAGCAATATAAGTGACAATTGTAGCAAAATAAGAATCTGTTTAAGGTGCCTGTAAACATTTTTTTCCATCTGAGTTCCATGGAAATTTCTTTATAGTAGCTTTATCTTCCCGAATGCAGTCCTTTCAAGGTTGTTTTTGACTGAATAAATATTTGGCATTTTTATTGAGTTCATTTTTCCATGAGTGGGGAGTTTCAAGAACTGCATTTAATTGTTGTACGAACGACAAATCTGGGTTAATGTAATGCTTTAATCACGAGATAACCCACCCATGACTGTCAAATTCCAGACCAAACAATACAAGACACAGTCTCTGCTCGATCCCAGCCTTTGGCCACCCACTTACTATTTCTTGCTGGTGTCAGTCACTACAATTCAACCCTCTCCCTCTCCAAACAATGTTCCGATGCTTAGTTATTCAATCTGCAGACCCGGAGGGAAAATGCTCTATTGGCTGTAATATCTGTAAGCAGAAGATATCAAATACATTGCTTTTCTGGAACACCAACTATTCTCAATCCTCACCACCCATCAAACTATTTCAGAAAGGGTTTATGACTGCTTTTTTCAGAGTAGGATGACGTGGTCAACTGTGTTGAACGTGGCAGAGAGATCCAGGAGGCTCAGGGAGCCCTGGTCACAGATAGAGAGACGTCAGTTAAACTCCAGTAGGTCCCCAAAATGTACTCACATTGGCAACCTGGTTCTGCATGATGATGGGTTTCCCCGTGTGTTAGTTACTTAGCTGATCAACAAAAGTTTCTGAGGGTGGTCATCAGGTTTTTTTTTAAAAAAACTCTTCCTAAAAGATGCCCAAATCTATAAATTTGTTTTTGTTCTAAAGATCACAGTGAAGTTGAGAATGTTACAATGCATGAAAGGTGTTATTTTTTTGGGGGGCTGACATAAATGGAAACCTATCACCAAGCTTAAGAGTATCCAAATCAAACTGAGAATTCCATGCATCTCACCTACATATATAAATGTAGTGTTATATAAATGCAAATTGTTGTTATTGTGAAAACATGGGCAATCCCTGAAATAGTTTCTCAGGTCTCTGTTTATTTTTCAAATAATAAAAACAGCAAATACATCAAATAAAATGTAAGAGACCAAAGCAAAACATAAAACGATAACCAATACAATTTGCTCTAAACACAATAAAACAATCTACCCTACATTTTACTTTATTTACATCCCATTTGTAGTCACATCATCCTGTGTAACCAATATGAATTCTACAGTATTTGTACTTCTACCGTCTCATTAAGTTGTGTGAAGTCAAGTTTATTCAAACAGTTAGACAAGAAAATCTGAGTAAGTATGTTGCACAGTATAATAGTTCCTAAATCATGATTAATGGCAGAAAGTGTTTGGAGTTGGTACACATATGTGATCTTGTTCAAAAATCATGAATTGGGTTTTCCATCAAATTTAGGATAGGTGGATGTCTCTGTGATGTTAAGAAACTCTGTTAGCTTTACATCCATGTCCAGTGCTTTTCATTTCCCTTAAAAATTTATTTTTTCCACCAGGTTCTATTTGATGAACAAACTGGGATTTTTGTTCCTTCTCAGAGGCACACACAATGATCTGATCTGGTAGGGCCAACTCGCCACTCTGCCAAAGCAGGGCATGAGAAACAATAGGGGTGCTTTTGCCCGGAAAGAATGATTTCCTTTGCTTTTGCAGGAAATCCTGTAAAATTGTGCCTGCCAAGGAAGCAACTTTGATTCTAATTGCATTGTAAGTCCACAGCAACAAATATCAGCTGGTTCACATAGTTCGTAACAGAAAGGCACAATTTGTGGTAATCCATAATGTATTTCTTCCTCTGATAAAGACTAAAGGCAACAACCTGCAGATTTGTTCCTAACCTATTCGTGGTGTTAACTCTATTCACTATCTGATTAATTAGCACACTGCTCCCAGTCTCTGGTCCTCACAAACATTCAACACAGAAAAACTACTGTAACGCTGATTTCCTGGTATGGGTCATGGGAATGCTGGCCTAATACCATATAAGAAGTATAAATACTGAATAGAAAAATCCCTGTGTTTAATGCATTACTCAGCTAAGTCAGAAGACTTTATCCCAGCATTATTTATTATAATTATAATAATATTATTCCCTCCAAAAAAACATGATAAAGCTCTGTATCAAATGCAAGGATTATTATTATTAGAATTCTTGCATTTGATATAGCACATTAACATTGTTGAGACATCTCAAAACACTTCACAGAATATTTATTGTAAAGTGGATTTACTGTGTATTTTGTGGGTGAAACACGGCAACCAACTGTGCAAAGCAGTGTCCCATAAACATTTGTGGATTAAGTGACCAAATTGTTTTGGGAGGGGTCATTACCCCCGGAAAGTGATCCGCCAATCAACTAACAACTGGGTTCCTGCTTACTCCTAAGTAAACAGAGGCGTATGGAGTAAGGAAATTTGCCTGAGGTTTTGCCCAGCCCGAGAATCAAATCTGGGTCCTCTTGCTTGTAAGGCGAACCTGCTAACCACTACGCTACAGAAATCCACTCCATTTAGGCAAGGAACAAATGTATTGTATTCCTTAACATGCTCCTTGTTTTAATTAACACAAGAAACGCTTCAAGATTTTGCTCTATAGTAACACTGGGGTTGACAAAGCATTGCTGATCAAAACAATGAAGTTACTGCCACTTGGTTGCCAGAAAAAATGTTTTGCAACATGAACTGCAGTTTCAACAACAACAACAACAAGATTTCATTTATAGAGCGCCTTTCACGTCGGGAGGATGTCCCAAGGCGCTGGACAGTTGGGTCAGGACCCGAGCAGGACGGAAATGGTCAGGGTGAGGGGAGGGAAGGGAGGGAGGGAGCGAGGAGGGGGTAGAGAGTCGAGAGGGGAGCTGAAGGCACGGTCAAAGAGAAAGGTCTTGAGACCGGCCTTGAAGGAGGAAAGGGAGGAGGCGGCAAAGGCACTGCGGGATGGAGTTCCAGAACCTCGGGGCTGAGAGGCTGAAGGCCCGGCCACCAATGGTAGGGCGGTTGGGGCGGGGGATGTGGAGCAGACCGGAGCCAGAGGAACGGAGGATACGGGCAGGTAGTAGGGGATAGTAAGTCGGAGAGGTAGGAGGGAGCAAGGCCGTGAATGGCCTTGTAGGTGAGGATGAGGATCTTGAATTCGATCCTCTGGGGGATGGGGAGCCAGTGGAGGCGAGCGAGGGTGGGAGTGATGTGGTCCCGAAGCCTGGTGGTGAAAATCAGTCTGATTCAGGCGACATAATCTTTGTCCCGAGGTCGCCTCAGACTCAGGTCAATGAGAATCCCAGTTTACGGCACACGGTGTTTGTTTCAGTAACAAGCTCTCAGTAATGTTATCACTTACAGTGCTTTTCAACCTCATAGTGACTGCTTGAGCCTGGAGCAGCACCTATCTTGCCAATCTTTCCCGCTTCCCAAAAGATTTCTTTGTCAGTTCCAAATCATTATCTAATTCCCCTGAAATTATTGACTAGTTTTCTTGTCCTAACAACTGGTTCACTGGACAACATTACATTGTGGCAGATAACGTTTTTGTAACTTAATTATTAACATCGGGAAATTTGCTGGAAAATCCTGAAAAACAGTCAATAAATGGCGCACTAATACAATGCAGCTGTTTATATGTTTACACGGATTGAGCGATTGATGGAAAGGAGTGCTAAATTAATTGGCACATTTTGTTTCTGGCAGGCATTATCAGTAATTTTCATGCATGTTTCAAACTCCGAAACTACAGACTCTCTTGATCTGTTGACAATTGTTCACAAAAGCCTAAATCCTACAAAACAAGATGGCAAAATATCAGCTACATTTAGCAACTTAGATTTATATAGTGCTCTTCATGCGGGATAGCATCTCAGAGCACTTAATGATATTGTTTGACTCTGAGCTGGGGAGAAAGGGGAGGTAGATTTCCTTGAACTATGTCAACATAGTAGTTTTGTGTAACCTTTCCATAATATTTCAGTCATATATTTATACAGACTTTAAACTATCACTTAGCAGAGCCTCTTGATGCCAAGATGTCCAGTGTAATTTCCATTGGTTTAATTCTTTGAGTTGGCTTAACCTTTAGCAGAGATTTGCCATAACTAAGACTTACACAATGATGTTCACAAACCACAATGCTGTATAAATGGCAACAGGAATAAAGAATAAATACAGAGCAGCCTGATCTTATGTTTGTTATTAGCTGTGTTGCAATTATAACTGTCAAAGTATGATTTTACACCACGGCTACAATTCTTTCTTCATATGCAATTGCATTACTTTGTTTCACAGTGTCATCTTATTATTTAGATTAGATTGTAGGATCATTTCACTTCTGGCTTGCTGCTCTGTTATTCCTGCTGTTGTTTCAGCAAAACAGCAGGAAGAAGTGTTCACCCAAAGATACCATAAGACTGATATATAATATGCATCCCTCGGCTACAGCTATCTTTCTGTTAGTACTTCTAAATCATGCTGATGTATGTGCCTTAAAGTGTGATTGATACACTAGGTTTCGCATTAAATCTTTGAACCATTCCTTCTCATATGCCTTAGTGTTGAATCAAAATTTATTTAGTTATAGAATCTTAATATCCTCAAGAATTTTTGACCTGTTTTGTCCAAATAATTTAGTCACTAATCTGATCATTGTTCCAAGAGAGGCATCTTTATTTTCCCCTTCCCTGGCATTATCCTGGATCCGTGATCTGGAGTTGATCATAATACTTCTTAGATGACCAGATAATGTAATTTGTATTTGCACCACTATTATTTTTGCTTAAATAGAATTTGTCTAATACAATGATAATAGGCTATATTACTTCTGGTGCGAGTTTTACCACCATCAGAGGCTGAGCCTTGAGTCACCATCCCAGTTGCTGTTGTTTTCATGTGGTTTTATCCTGTTCCTTTAATGAAACAATGCAAATGGAATTGAACTGAGACAAATTCATTTCCAAATTCAAACAGATAGACTGCAGTTTATGAAGATGTTACTACCTGCCTTCATCACAATGATGTTTGGGACACTGAACTTGAATTACAAGCCAGAAGCAGCTTTGAACCCAATAAAGTGCTTTCAAAGTATGTCAGTGAAAGAACCCAATGTGAATCATATGAGTGAAGCTCTTTCCACAGTACTTTTCAAGGCTAATTTGAATTGAAATGTTAGGATGCCCAGACATGCTGTTTACAGAATAAGACGTCCAGTGATTTGTAAATGAGAAATAAAACGGATCCACTAATTCGCAGGCATAATTAATTTAAGGGCAAGGACAAATCAATAGAAATCTGAGCTTCAATTCCAGTGAGAAATCCTGTGTGGTCCTGAACTTTTCTTTTACCATTTCACAAAGCAATCCATTGAATGCTAATAATTAGCATTTTAGTTTCCTCAGTTGAGACATCAAAATCCACTGGAGTCATAACAAAATACAGTCATGATCTGCAGTTATGATCATTCTATCTTTATCAAGAACATTCAAACGCCAGTGTAAAGGGCAAGGAGAGGGAAGGATTCCTGAAATGTGTGCAGGATAACTTTCTGAATCAGTATGTTTCTGGCCCAAAGAGGAAGGAAGCATTGCTGGATCTAGCTCTGTGGAATGAAGTGGGGTAAGTGGAGCAGGATTCAGTAGGAGAGCATCTGGACAATAGTGATCACAACATTTTAATTAGATTTAGAGTATTCATGAAAAGGGACAAGGAAAAATCAAAGATAAAGATACTCAACTGGAAGAGGGCTAATTTCAGTGAATTAAAAAAGGGACCTAGCCAAGGTGGACTGGAAAGAAAGATTGACAGGCAAAACAGCTAACGAGCAATAGAAAGTCCTCAAGCAGGAGATGTCCTTGTCAGATCCAAAATACAGAAGATAATCAAATAGAATATAGAAAGTACAGAGGAGAACTGAAAAAGGAAATAAGAGGGGCAAAGAGATTGTATGAGAGAAGATTACTGGGGAACATAAAAGGGAACCCTAAGGTATTTTAAGCATATAACCAATAAGAGGTTAGTCAAAGGTAGGGTGGAGCCAATTAGGGACCAAGGAGGAAATCTTTCTGTGGAGGCAGAGGGCTTGGCTGACATACTGAATGAATACTTTGCATCTGTCTTCACAAAAGAAGAGGATGTAGCCAATGCCACAGTATCGGTGGAGAAGGTAGAGAAATTAGATAGGATAAGAATAAACAGAAAGGAGGTACTGAAAAGGTTTACAGTGCTCAAGGTAGATAAGTCAACCAGTCCAGACGGGATGCACTCTACGTTACTGAGGGACATAAGGGTGGAAATAGCAGAGGCTTTGGCCACAATCTTTCAATCTTCCTTGGACGCCAGGGTGGTGCCAGATGACTGGAGGGTTACAAATGTTACTGCCATGTACAAAAAGGGCAGAAGGATAAACCCAGTAACTACAGGCCAGTCAACCTAACGTCATTAGTGGAGAAAATTCTAGAGACTATAATCGGGGACAAATACATTTTTACTTAGAAAAATATGGGTTTTTAAAGGATAGCCAACACAGATTTGTTAAAGACAAATTGGTCCAACAAACCTGATAGAGTTTTTGATGAAGTAACGGAGAGGGTGGATGAAGGTAGTGCTGTTGATGTAGTTTATATCGATTTTCAAAAGGCATTTGATAAAGTGCCACATAACAACAACAACAACAACAAGATTCCATTTATAAAGCGCCTTTCACGTCAGGAGGACGTCCCAAGGCGCTGCACAGTTGGGTCATGACCCGAGCAGGGGGGAAATGGTCAGGGTGAGGGGAGGGAAGGGAGGGAGCGAGGAGGAGGGAAATGGTCAGGGTGAGGGGAGGGAAGGGAGGGAGCGAGGAGGGGGAAGAGAGTCGAGAGGGGAGCTGAAGGCTCGTAAGCACATAAGAGACTTGTAAGCAAAATACAAGCCCACGGTATTATAGGGACAGTGGCAGCGTGGATACAGAACTGGCTGGGAATCAGAAAGCAGAGAGTGGTGGTGAACGGTTGTTTTTCTGACTGGAGGGAAGTGTGCAGTGGTGCCCCACAGGGGTCAGTATTGGGACCACTGCTGTTTTTGATCTATATAAATGACCTGGATTTGGGTATAAGGAGTATAATTTCCAAGTTTGCGGATGATACTAAGTTAGGAAAACTAGTAAACAGTGAGGAGGATAGTAGCAGACTGCAAGAGGACATGGACAGACTGGTAACATGGGCAGACACGCGGCAGATGAAGTTTAATGTGGAGAAATGCGAAGTGATGCATTTTGGGAGGAAGAATGAGGAGAGGCAATATAAGCTGATGGTACAATCTTAAAGGGGGTGAAGGGACAGCGAGACCTGGGGGTTCATACAAGTAAATCTGTGAAGCTGGCAGGACAGGCAGATAAAGCTGTTAAAAAGCATATGAGATACTAGACTTTATCAATAGGGGCATAGAATACAAAAGTCAGGAAGTTATGATGAACCTTTATAAAACACTGGTTAGGTCCCAGATAGAGTACTCTGTTCAGTTCTGGGCCCCACACTTTAGGAAGGAGGTCAAGGCATTGGAGAGGGTGCAAAGGAGATATACCAGGATGGTACCAGGAATGAGGGACTTCAGTAATCAGGACAGGATAGAGAAGCGAGGATTATTCTCCTTGGAGCAGAGAAGGCTAAGAGAAGACTTAAATAGAAGTTTTGAAAATTATGAGGGGATTCGATGGGGTGAACAAGGAGAAGCTATTTCCACTGGCTGATGGATCGGTAACCCAAGGACACCAATTTTAAATAGTTGTTAAAAGAAACAGAGGGGAGATGAGGAGAAATTTTTTTACACAGCAAGTTGTTCGGATCTGAAATGCGTTGCCTGGAAGGATGGTGGAAGCCAATTCGCTAATAACTTTTAAGAGAGAAGTGGATAATTATTTGGGGAGGACAAGTTTGAGTGGGGGAGCGGGATTGATTTGGATAGCTCTTTTCAAAGAGTCGGCACAGACATGATGGGCCAAATGGCCTCCTTCTGTGCTGTATAATTCTATGATTCTATGATCTAATACGACACAGATGTTAAGGGCTAAAGCAATAAATGAAGAGAGGCAACATAAGGGGAGAATTTCTGGCAGACAAACAGTTACAGGGTTAACAGACTATTATGTTTTGCTTTTGGGTCAATTCAGTAAAGGACAAATGTTCTATGGACAGTGGCTATAGCACCATCCAGGAAGTAGGACAAGACACAACCATTCCTAGCCTGGAATGCAAGGGAACCTGTAACTAGGATCCTAGGGAGTGGATCAAGACTTGCTAATCATAGCAGCCAGCCAACGGGAAAGAGATAGGCAAGGCTGGAACATGATTTATCAGTGGAAGCCAGGAACCCAGGTTGTATTGGGGAATGCATATGCAGAGTGTCCTGCTGCTCATATGCTCCCAGAACTCCACTGAGTCATTAATCCTGTATTTCCAAACTCCTCACACCCATATCAATCTCAGCCCACAAAAGAAAATATTGCAACCTTTGATTTGAGGTAATTTACAAGCCTTATTGTATATAAACTATTCCATTTCTTCAGTGCTACATGGTGCTACCCTATGTAAAGGGCACTATATAAATAAAAGTTGTTGTACATTATGAAATGACAACTTCACTCCACCACACAGCTCAAATAGCATATTCAGAAAAGGACAGATACAAGTGTATGTGTGCATCTGCATTTCTGATCTCAAAGAGACATCAATTGCTGGAAAGGTTGGGGACAGACTTTAGTTTTCAAGGAACATGTATCCATTGTGATGTCTGCCAAAAGCAACACGTTTAGTCCGACTTACAAGAATGTATAGCAAGTCAGTGCTCCATGGACTGTGTGTAAAAGTACTCTTGTCCTAGAACAGGCAACTTGAGAATGTAATTTGCAGAGTAAAGTTACACTGGGGCAGAAATATTAACTTAAACTACATCATTAATGGCTTGATGGCCCTACCGTAATTGTTCCTACCTAAATACAACCTTTCTGATGCCAAAAAGGGCACGTGTACATGTCCCTTTCAAATTCTGTCCATCAGCCCTCAACTGTCCCAAAATAATGTTGATCCTAGAAGGCTTTACAATGTATAAATGCTGCCACCCTGTGCCTATTTTCACCCATGACATATCAGTGGACAAACAGCTCCCATTAGCATTGATTGGATTATTTTGTTTTTATGTCAGGATTACTTCATCTGACATACTCAGTATAAATCATTAGTCCCAGTGCAGTCTTGTCTATACCAGTGCTGGCAGAACCAATATCACATACCAAAAAAAATTATAATCTGTTTCACGTGAAAACATTCTAATTGATAAATTAGGAATAAAATATCTACGCTGTTGCTCTCCCTAACTGAGGCGTGTTGTCAAGCTGGCTTCTAGTGCACTGTGTTTTATTGTTAGCTCAAACCAGGATGTCCCAGTGATAACTCCCCACTCCCCATCCTTAAGCTAACAAGTCAAATTGAATCCGAACATTAAATGTTTTTTATCCTCGTTACCATTTGGCTGGGCACAAGCCTGATGTTTCTAAGAGCACGATTAGAGAAGGGTGCAAAACAAAATTGATCCTGAAAACAACAACAACAACTTGCATTTATTTAGCGCCCTTCGCACAGGGAGGCAACTTTGATTTCTTAACTTAAGTGGAGCCTGACGCCAAGCTGTGGGGAGCGAGACAGTGACCATAAGCACAATCGAAGCGGAAGGTCTTCAGGAAAAGGCAAATAACCGAGAAAAGAAATGACACAGAATTAAGAAAAATAAAGAGAGTACCTGGTAGAAATGTTATACAATGTAGGTGAAAAACTGAAAGATTGCTTCTGTAATATAACTCCAACTTGAAAACTAATAATAGGGTTAAAAGCTGTATTACTCTTTAACACAAACTGGGTTGACAGCCTACATTTGCCCACATAATACACAGTGACTACACTTTAGAGTGTATCCTGTGAACAATAATCCTTGCATTTCACATACTGTACTATCTTTCATATCCCGACTTGAAATACACTAACAGTATATCAAATACAACGATTATTATAATATTATTATTATGTTCAGGTTAGTTCTAGCCAGCCAATAGTTATGGACTTAACCTTAAAAACTGCTTTAAATAGCTGTATTATGACTAGATTGCTTATACAGAAAACAACAAGAAATAGAGCAGAATGCTCTCATAGTTGGAATTAGGCACATTTTATTGTCAAATAAATCAACCTATGCAAAAATGCCTTCTCCACTCATTTTATGGGTATGAAAGATAATTTCCCTAGCAAGTAATAGAAGTATGTAGAATTACTCTGTGATAGGCTTATAATTCATTAGCACTGAGTTACAAATGAGATATAACAGTCTGCTACACAAGCAAATCATTTTTTATTCTCATCACTTCCTGGCAAATTGTTCTCTATTATCTGTGCTCATATTTTTTTCTGGAAAGAATCACCCTTATGTTTGAATGACAAAATAACAGTTGCAAACTGAAATGTTTGCAGCAATTCTCTACCAGTTGATTTATTTAGCAATGGGTTGTGGGAGCTTTCTATTATAGCTGTGCATAAACCTGGCTCAGTTGGTAGCACAAGTGACTCTGAGCCAGAAGGCTGTAGGTTCAAAACCACACATGAGGACTAGGAGCCCATCCTGACATTTCACTGCAGGTGGGATTCTCAGAGAAGCTATATTTCGGATCAGACATTAAACTGAGTTCCTGTCTGCCTGTCCAGGTAGATATTAAAAATGCCATAGCACTATTTGAAAATTGAAGGGAATCTATCCAGAAATCTTGGCCAACAATCTCCCCAAATAAAATTGGTCATTTGCTCATGGCTGTTTGTGAGACCTTGCTGTGTACAAATGGCTGTTGTGTTTGTCCACACAATGCACAGCCACATCATTTCACAGTACAACAACAAAATTACATTTGTACAGCATCTTCCACGTCGAAAGGACGTCCCCAAGCACTGAACAATCAGTGTTTCAAACCCGGGCTGGGGGTCAGGATCAGGGAGGGTGGAGGGCAGTGGGGGAAAGAGGGTGATCAAAGGCATGGTCGAAGAGGAGAGTCTTGAGACAGGAGGAGGCAGCGGAGAGGGCGAGGCGGAGGAACAGCGGGATGAAGTTCCAGAGGGTGGGGGCAGAGTGATTGAAGGCCCACCCGAAATTGTGGGGCAAGCGAGCCGGGGGCTGTGATGCAGGCCGTTGAGCGGAGGAAGCGGGCAGGTTGATAGGGGGTTAGGAAGTCGCAGAGATGGGGTGAAGCAAGGCCATGGAGGGCTTTGAAGGTGAGTACCAGGAACTTCAACTGTATCTCTGTGTGATGGGAAGCCAGTGGAGCGGGCGAGGATGGGGGTGATAGGGTCACAGAGCCTGGTGCGGGAGAGGGCACATGCTGTAGAATTCTGGATGATCTGTGGAGGGAGGAGTTGGGTAGGTCGACAAGCAAGGAGTTTACGTTGTCAAGCCTGGATGCTATGAATGCGTATATGAGGGCTTCGGTGGCCTGCGATGTGAGAGTGGCAGAGCCAGACGATGTTGCGGAGGTGGGGAAAGGCAGAGCTGGTCATGGCATGGATGTGGGGTAGAAAGGATAGTTGAAGGTCAAACAAGATGCCAAGGTTCCGGACTGGCTGAGCAAGGTGGAGTGTGCATCTTGTGGAGTCCTGTAGCTCAGTGGTTAGAGCACTCGCTTTGCAAGTGAGAGACCTGAGTTCAATTCCAGGCAGGGCGAAACCTTAGGCAAGTTTCCTTACTCCACACGCCTAATAATAATCCCTTCAAAAACCAAAACCAATAATAAATTGGTCATTTTCAATCTACAACTATTTGTGGGACATTGCTGTGCGCAATTGGCTGCCGCGTTCGCCCACAAATATACAGTCAATTCACTTTGCAGTATGTTCTGTAAAGCGCTTTGGGACGTCCTCCCGACGTGAAAAGCGCTATATCAAATGCAAGGATTATTGTTATTATTATTATTATTATCTTTATATGGTGATGCTGTCAGTGTCCGAGGTGTGGAGATGCAGACGGAAGCCAATCAGGAGAGCCTCGGTCTTGATGACGTTCAACTGAAGAAAGTTAGCTCTCATCCAGGACTTGATGTCTGACAGACATTCTGTCATCACAGCAGTGATTCTGGAATCGATGGGGGAGGCAGAGAGGTAGAGTTGGTAGACATGTGGAAGTTGACCCCATGTCTGCAGATGATGTCACCAAGAAGGAACATATAGATATTGAAGAGGAGAGGACCAAAGACAAAGCCCTGAGGTATGCCTCATGAACCAGTGAGGGGGCTAGAGGAGAAATTGTTTGTGGAGATGTAGTGGCGACAATGTGAGAGGTAGGATCAGAACCATTCAAGGACAGAACCATGAAGGTTGAGGTGAGAGGACAGGCGGTGGATGAGGATAGAGTGGTCAACGGTCAAGGAGAATGAGGAGGCAGAGGAAGCCCTAGTTGCAGATGGAAAAAATGCTATTTGTCACTTTGACCAAAGCTGTTTCTGTGCTGGGGGTGACACGGAAACCCGATTGGAGGGGTTCGTGAAGATAGTGGCGGGAAAGAAAGTAGCGAAGCTGGGAAGCAACGACTCTTTCTAGGACCTTGGAAAGGAAAGAGAGGTTGGAAATGGGGCGGTAGTTTGAGAGCAGGGATGGGTCCAGGGAGGGATTTTTTTAAGGATGGGTGATGACGGCCATTTTTAAAGGGGCTGGAACAGTGCCAGTGGACGGGGAGAGGTTAATGATGTGTGTGAGTAGAGGGGCAAGTAGGTGGAGATGGGAGGTAAGGAGAAGGGTAGGCAGGGGGTTGAGGGAGCAGGTGGTCGGTTCACAGTACATCCTGTGAAGTGATATCATAGGATTATTTATAGTCATGTACGATCACTTGACGTCTTTACGATGTGATAAGGTAAGATATCAATTTTTTTTAAATGTTGTCAGCCAGGTACTATATCAATTGCAAGGATTATTATTATTATTATATCCATACACTTCCAGATTCAATGATATGTAGAGAATTACAATTTACTTTTATATAGTGCTTTTCATATTGGGAGGGTAAAGCGATTCACAGTGCTGGCTGGGCACCTGAGCTGGGGGTGGGAGCCAAGGGGATAAATGACTGAAAGAAGAAGTGCATTTTGAAAGAGGGGAGGACAGGAGGGAGTCAGAGGGACTCCATAATGGAGTTCCATAAATCGGGGTGAACCGACTGCCAACGCCTACAAGCAGAAGTGAATGATGAATTCTATGGGAATTGTTGGCCAGGACAGTGGGAGAAATTCCTTTTTGAATATCGCCATGGGATATTTGATGTCCATCTGAACCCTTTGATTCAGAGGTGAGAGTGCTACCAATTGAGCCAGACTGACACACGTATGTCTCTCATCCCAAATTATTGAAAGATTATTGAGTTGCAGGGTAACTTTTAGTTTTGAAGGGCAGCTGGAGGGCTTTAATTGCATGTTCTATATGATGTTGAACCTCATTGCAGGCCTGAGTTCCTGTAATTAGCAGCTCAGACAGGAGCTCACTGCTATTTATAAACAAACTCTGGGGTTGTGAAACTCAATCTCCTGTGTAAATAGTGGAGAAAAAGAGGACCGAAAGGCACTTTGTATGAAATAGGATATTTTGTTAAAGATAGAAAATAGTGTTTTGATTATTGCTGGATCATTTTTGGAATATTGTAATTAAATTGTTATTCAGTACTTCTGAGATTCCTTCACTTATCTGTGTGGTAATGTTCCAATGCTTTATTTCAGATCTATTATGGCATTGTAACACCAATATGTCACCTCATTGGTGTCAGCCATCGTATTTAGTTGTAAGTTAAAAACGTGGTAACATAGGGACAGGAGTAGGCCATTTAACCTACTGAGCTTGTTCAGCCACTTGATTAGGTCATGGTGGATCTTTTAATCCCATTTCCTAAGGCCTTTACTCCAAACTCTTTAATTCCTTTACTTCCCAAATATCTGTCTTTTTTCATTCAAACATTCCAATAGAATCTATCTCTACTGTCTCTACTATTATTCACGACTGATTGTGGGACACTGCTGTGTGCAATTGGCTGCCACATTTCGCCAACAATTCACTTTACAGTATATTCTTTGAAGTGCTTTGAGACGTCTCGAAGTCATAATAAGGCATTGTATCGAATGCAAGGATTATATAGCATTTCAGAACTTGTAGAAATTGGCAAATTCTTAAATACAGCCTTAAATTTGAAGCCAATTTTCATGAAGTTTGAGCTACTAACAAAAGCCTTCAACATTAAGGTTGAATTAAAAAATTCTGTGTGTTCTAGGAATATAGAGTAGTATTCAATTTTTTTGCTTGAACTTCATTTTTCAAGACAGAATCAAAGCAATCTCAACCCAGAAACTATTTTGCACAGCTGTGTGAGTTTCCTCCTCAAGCTATCTATTCCAGTCCCATTTTCACACTCTTCTGCTCCTGCTCTTTTGTATCCTTATTCTTCCAAACAGAATAGAATAGATTTTGTTGAGCAGATAAAGTAGATATTCAGCGGTCTTCTTTAATATTATTAAACTGTCCCTATTTCCAGTTTCCTTATTTCTAACAATGAAAGGAATAAAGTCTTTTTAAAACCCATTCCATCATGGGGCAGAAACACACCAGATTACTTAGCTTTTTTAATAGCACTGTTTATTATTGTTTTGATTACAATGCCATAACCGTTTATATAATCTCTGAGAGCTGTTTTGTTTTAATGAACATCTTAAATAGTTTCCCAGATATTCATTGAGTGCCTTGGCAAGTGTTTGGGCAGAGACCCATCTGTAGAGTAATTGTTTCCAATGCACGGCACAAACCCAATCACATTTCTGTTATTTACTTCTGCTGTCAAAATGGGAACACAGTGTGTTTGACTCTGCTCCAACCTAAAACATCAACAACAGCAACTACACTTGTATAGTGCCATTCATGTCAGAAAGACATCCCAGGGCGCTGGACAATCTGGGGTTTGGACCCGAGCTGGGATTTGTGGTCAGAAGAGGAGAGGGTTGGGGGAGGGGTGGGAGTGAGGGGGTGGGAGGGTGTCCGAAGGCTAAGTCCAAGAGGAAGGTCTTCAAACGAGACTTGAAGGAGGCAAGAAAGGGGGTGAGGTGAAGGATTGTGGGATAAAGTTCCAGAGTGTGGGGGCAGAGATGCTGAATGCCTGATCGGCAACGGTGGGACGGGAAGTGCGGGGGACCTGAAGCAAGCTGGTGTCTGCTGAGTGGAGGGAGTGGTCAGGCGGATATGGTGTTATGGGGTTAGAGAGCTGGTGGGAGCAAGACGTGGAGGGCCTTCAAGATAAGAACAAAGGTTTTGTACTTGATTCTCTGAAGAATGGGGAGCCAGTGAAGCCAGGCAAAAACAAATGATAGATTCCCAGAGCCTGGTGCGGAGAGGACACAAGCTGCAGAGGTCTGAATAATCTGCAGCTTGTGGAACGAAGAGTTGGGAAGTCCAGCCCCCACACGGACTCGTACGGCGTTCCTCGGCCCCCTCCTCGTCACCCTCTACATGCTCCCCCTTGGTGACATCATCCGCACCCATGGGGTAAATGTCTACACGCATGAGGATGACACCCAACTCTACCTCTCTGCCTCCACCCTCGACTCCAGGACTAATGGCATCCTGACCGACTGCCTGTCCAACATCAAGTCTTGGATGAGGGACAACTTTCTCCAACTCAACGTCAGCAAGACTGAGGCCCCCTGATTGGCTCGCGCCAGCGCCTCCGCATATCGGGCGCTGACAGCATCAGCCTCCACGGTTGCACACTCAACCTCACTAAGCCAGTCAGGAACCTGGGTGTCTTGTTTGACCCTGAATTGTCCTTTTTCCCCCACATCCGCGACATGACCAGCACTGCCTACCTCCCTCCTCATCGGCCTCCCAACTTTTGCCTTCACAAGCTTCAGATCATCCAAAACTCTGCAGCTCGTGCACTCTCAGGCACCACGCTCCGCGACCCCATCACTCCCACCCTCGCCCGACTCCATTGGCTCCCCATCCCCCAGAGGATCGAGTTCAAGATCCTCATCCTCACCTTTAAGGTCATCCATGGCCTTGCCCCCTCCTACCTCCCTGACCTGCCCACTCTCTCCATTCAGCGGGCTCTGGGCCGCTTCATGTCTTCTGCCCGACCCGCCCTACCATCAGTGGACGGGGTTTCAGTCTCTGCCCCCACACTCTGGAACTCCATCCCACGGTCCCTTCGCCTTGCTTCCTTCCTTGCCTCCTTCAAGGCCGGTCTCAAGACCCTTCTCTTCAACCGTGCCTTTGGTCTTCCTCCCACCTCTCTGCCTTCCCTCACCCCTACACCACCCACCCCCATGCTTAGGCACCAACAGCTGACTGTTCAGTGCTTTGGGACGTCCTCCTGACGTGAAAGGCACTCTATAAATGTAATTTTGTTGTGTTGTTGTCCAGTGAGCAGGCAGTTGGCTTAGTCGGCCTACACTGCACCTCCCTCCACAAGCTGCAGGTCATTCAGAACTCTGCAGCTCATGTACTGTCCCGCACCAGGCTTCTCGACCACATCACTCCCACCCTCGCTCACCTCCACTGGCTCCCCATCCCCCAGAGGATCAAATTCAAGATCCTCATCCTCAACTACAAGGCCATTCACGGCCTTGCTCCCTCCTACCTCTCTGACCTACTATCCCCCTACTTATCTGCCCATACCCTCCATTCCTCTGGCTCCAGTCTGCTCCACATCCCCCACCCTAACCGCCCTACCATCGGTGGTCGGGCTTTCAGCCTCTCAGCCCCTAGGCTCTGGAACTCCATCCCCCCCAGTGCCTTCGCCGCTTCCTCCCTTTCCTCCTTCAAGGCCGGTCTCAAAAGCTTTCTCTTCAACCATGCCTTCACTTCCCCTCTCGACTCTCTACCCCCTCCTCGCTCCCTCCCTTCCCTCCCCTCACCCTGACCATTTCCCCCCTGCTCGGGTCCCGACCTAACTGCCCAGAGCCTTGGGACGTCCTCCCGAAGTGAAAGGCACTCTATAAATGCAATCTTGTTGTTGTTGTAGTCAAGCCGGAACATAATGAAAGTGTGGATCTGGGTCTCGGCGGTCTGCGGTGGTGGGCAATGTTGTGGAGGTGGGGGAAAGGCGGAATAGTTCATGGCACAATTGTGGGGTTTGAAGGACAGCTGAGGGTCGAAAAGGACACCAACGTTTCGGATTGACTCGGTGAGGTGAAGGGTGCAGCCATAAATGCTGATAGTGTCAGCGGCTGAGCAGAGGAGGCGCTGCCGAGAACCAAGCAGGATGAATAAAAAGATGAACAAAACGTAAAATACTGCAGATGCTAGAAATCTGAAAACAAAAACAGAAGTCGCCGGGAACACTCAGCAGCATCTGTGGAGAAAGGAAAGTGAGTCAATGTTTCGGGCCCATGACTCTTTGTCAGAACTGGGGCATGTTGGGAGGGAAAGACATTTAAGGGCTAAAGAGGACAGGAGATGATGGGTTAAAGAAGTGTTAATGTTGCAAAACAAAGGGGGGTTGTATTAACACCTCTATTCCCCTGCTTTGTTGACAAAGGTAATGATCCCAATCAATTTAATTATTCAATAGAATTTTCAATACTAATGAAAGAATAGGAACACAGGAGGAAGAGTAAGAACAGAATGGTGCAGTTTTATGATTTAGAGTTTCTGCAATTAACTTTTAATCTTAATCCTTAATATTGTGCAGTGATTGACAGGCAAAATCATATCACACAATGGTTTCACATGTTGTCTCATTTTAGTAATGTTATTGTAATCCTACACAAGTGATCTGGGGCAGGTGGTTATGGGATGAAGGAACCAGTTAAAAATGTAGAAGGTACCATATCAAATAAAAACCTCAGGGTAGGGAATCGAGTCTAAGTTATTTGCTTATCTTAAGTCAGTACAGTATGTGTACACAATAAATGATTTGTCAAAATATTGGGCTGGTTCATGATGAGGCCTTGACATCAATGTAAGCAACAGACTCCTTTCTGTTCAGTTCTGTACAGTGAGAAATGTCTGAGGGTAAGTCATAGGTGCTTCTTGAGTCAAGCTGTGAAATTGCAGAAGACTCATCTAATTGTATAGTTATTTTCAATCATATGTGAAATAACTGATAGAGGTTTTAGATTTGCGACTTATAATGTGTATGTCAAACTGTGTTGTTGGTCTCTTTAATTCCCTTCCAATATAGCAGAAATGTTCAGACAAGTAGTTCAGATTCTGTCCCCTTTGATTCATTTCTTAATAGACCTTGTATTACATGCAGTTTCTTGTTGGCAATAAAGAGAGCCATTCTATTGCTCATCATTAATGGCACTGCAGGATTTTAAGCACATGAAAAGAGAGGAAAGGTCAACTGCAGAAGACAGATATTTACCTGGACAACAGCCTTCTCTGATCTTGTGCTAGCCACTGCTGATAAGACCATCCCGACAATGGCTCAGGTCCACATTGTCCAAGCTTAATCTGTCTCCTCCAGTGCCCCTGTAATATGAATTATTTTCTCTTACTTAGATCTGCCTAGTGAGTCTAGGCCAGGGATAACCCAGGATTAGCCAACAAATAAAAACACAAACAATTTGCATTTGTGTTGTGGAGTCCTGTAGCTCAGTGGTTAGAGCACTCGCTTTGCAAGTGAGAGACCTGAGTTCAATTCCAGGCAGGGCGAAACCTTGGGCAAGTTTCCTTACTCCACACGCCTAATAATAATCCCTACAAAAAAAAAACAATAATTAAATTGGTCATTTTCAATCTACGACTGTTTGTGGGACATTGCTGTGCGCAATTGGCTGCCGCGTTCGCCCACAAATATACAGTCAATTCATTTTACAGTATATTCTGTGAAGCGCTTTGGGATGTCCTCCCGACGTGAAAAGCGCTATATCAAATGCAAGGATTATTATTATTATTATTATATTATTTATATCGTGCCCCTCACATGGGGTGCCATCTCAAAGAATTTGACATTGGCATAGTTTGACCCCGAGCTGGGCAGAGAAGAGGCGCGACTGTTAGCAAGGTCGAAGAGGAAATTCTTTAGATGCGATCTGAAGAGGGACAAAGAAGGGACGAGGAGAAGGGTTGGGGGTAGGGAGTTCAAGAGGTAAGTAATCAATAGCCAAACAACTACTCAAAGGATCACTGAGAGTCACGGCATTACTCTATTTAATAATAATAATAATCTTTGCATTTGCTCACCCAGGAATCCAACCTGGGTCCTCTTGCTTGCGAGGTGAGTGCTCTAACTGCAGAACTCAACATTATTCTAGTTAGAAATATTGGCACAAGTATTTTGGGATGCTACCCTGCATGTGGATCATTATATAAATGCAAGATGTTGCTGTTGTCACCAATTTTAGCCTTCTTAATCTCCCTTTTTGGATCCCTTTGTCTTTATGGATTCCCATGATTGTCTATTGCACTGTTAGCTCTCTGTTTATTTTGTGGTACAGTTATGAACATCATCTAGTTCTAATTTCCTGATTTAACGATGGAATATGGCAACAGATTCCTTATTGAGAGGAAAATGAGATGTGATAATTATCACTGGTGGCAATGGCCCCACCCAGTATTACATGAACCACCATTTCCTATCACTATTTAATCATTCAGTATATAGCTATCTTTATAGCTTCTAATTAGATATGCACCCAGATATTAACCAAAGGAGTTAATAAACTAATAAACTGCCTGAACGGGTTCAATGGGCTAAAAGGCCTCCTCATATTCCTATGACTCAGCCTCATTTGCTTTCGCTGTTAAATCCTCCTTTCTGTGATTTATTTCCTGACTTGCCAAATGAAAAACTCGCACATTCCTTTTTCAGGAAGGCCATGAGATCAAAACATATTTAGAGTTTTGTCATATTTACAGTGTCAGTGAGCTAGAATTTTAAGCTAGCCATTGACAAATTATTGCAATAAAGAGCTTCAGAGAGAGACTGAATACTGAGGAGTATTTGGGAAATCAATCTTGCAAATCAAATCACGAGCTGAATAAATGAGTGCATTATTTATGTGCGAAAATAAAAATTAAATAACTACAACTGTGGAGGTGCATATAAATAAACCAGTCTCACTCAGACTGCCCACATGATTTTATTTAAGTAGGTCTCACCAAAAAAAATTCACGAGTTTGCTTACTGACGTAAAATTGCCTGAAGCGTTACCTTTAAGAAACTGCCAAGAATCTACAAAAGGGAATGGAAATACGCACAAAAAAATCTCAACTTTTCACTTTATGCTCCCTGCAACATCACAATCTCAGCCACTCTGCTACAGCCTATTCTGCAGTTGACCTGACATTTCTTTGTTGTACCCTTTCCATCCTTTGGATCGTTGAGAATCAAATCTGTCTGCCTGTATAGCTGGATGGTAAAAATCCTTTAATACACAGGGAAGAGAGTGTCTCCTAATGTCCTAGCCACCAATCCTCCAGATAAATGATTTGTTCATCTCATTGCTGTTTGTGTGAAATTGTTGCCACATTTCCCTAAAAAAAACAATCACTATACTTGACAATAATTACTTGTGAAGCACTTTGAGATGTTTTGATATCATGAGGTGCTGTAAAAATGCAAGTTATTATAATCCTTGCATTTGATAGAGTGGCATATCACATCGTTGAGATGTCTCAAAGTACTTCACAGAATTTTACTGCAAAGTGTAGTGACTGTGTGTTTTGTAGGTAAATGCTCTCTTCACAATCAACAGTAGACAGAAAGTGATTTCAAATTGCTACAGCTAATTCCTCTAAATAAAAATCACGGGGCATAATCTTAAAATTAGAGCTTGGCCATTTAGGAGTGAAATCAGGAGGCATTTTTTCACACAAAGGATAGTAGAAATCCTGAACTCTCTCCCCCAAAAGACTGTGGATACTACTGGATCCATTCAAATTTTCAAGACTGAGGTGGATAGATGTTTGTTAGGGACTAGTAACAAGGAATTTAGGGCAAAAACAGGTAATTGGAGTCGAGGTACACATCAGCCATGATCTAATAGAATGGTGGAACATGCTTGAGGGGCTGAATGGTCTATTCCTGTTCCTGTATTCCTATGAAGCACACTTTGTACCGACAATCCATTAAAGGAGGTAAAATATTCTGCTGAATTGTCCAATACTGCACTAAATATTAAGAATATAAATCGTGATTAGGTGCCTGGGAATTTAATTATGTTACAGACTCTGAAGAGTTAATAGCATACACTGTAACTATTTAAATGTTTGTTTTCAGCTGTAATAGACAGTATCATAATGCTGATTTTGTTCTATCTCCAGTATTGAATGATTGCAGCTTACAAAGAGACACAGATGCTGTTTGTTTTGTCGACAGAACGTAAGGACAAACAGTACCACTGTGTGTGTTTTCCAAAGGCAGTGGTAGGTAGTTGCAGTTCTAGTGAATCAAATGAAAACCATAATGTTTAGTCTGTACATGCAGAAAAATAGGCTGAAAAGAGCAGACTTCCTGAGCAGAACAACAACAACAAAATTTCATTTGTCTAGCGCCTTTCAAGTCAGGAGGACGTCCCAAGGCACTGGACAGACAGAGTTACGGACTCTGAAATCAGCGCTTTGGAACATCCTCCCAACGTGAAAGGCGCTCTATAAATGTAATGTTGTTGTTGTTGAAATCCCAGAACTGCTTCCAATTATCTACAAATGTCAGTGCTTATTTAACAGTCTGCATCTACTGCAGATTAGTTCTCCAAATGACTCTTCCATCAAATTTTAACAACATTTTTGTTTATTATTGTAAATCTTTGCATTTGATATTGTGTGTTTCATGTCAGAAGGTTGTCTCAAAGCGCTTCATGGGATTTACTGTAAAGTGTAGTGACTGTGGGATTTACAATAAAGGGTAGTGACTGTGTATTTTGTAGGCGAAAGTTTACATGCCCGAATGGAAATACATACACAGAAGCAAAGCAAAATGTTAATATTATGAAATCACATGTTCATGTGTGTTTCAATGTCCCCTAAAAGTAGGGGAAACTATTTTAAATAACAACCATAAAGTCAATAGAGTAACATTTAATACAGACATGAACCATGATTTTCTACTGGTCAGTTAATTTGTCATCAACAACAACAAATTTATCTTCAGATCAGAAGGGCTGGGATGAAATAGATCCTTCAGTCTGAATGATCTCATCCTTTCAGAGTACCAACACTGAGTTGAGCTTTCTTTGTAATAGCTTGGCTGCCTACTCTGATTCCACAGCCCCCTGTAGCTTAGCGTCCTCAGTGAATTCAATTACCTCGAACTCAGCATCTTTGTTAATCTATGGCAAATCTCAATCATGGTTTACAAAGCAAATTTTATTTTTAATAATAGTAATAATCCTTCCATTTGGTATTGCGCCTTTCACGTTAGGAAGACACCTCTAAGCACTTTACAGAATATAGTGTATAGTCTAGTGACTGGTTTATGGGTGAATACAGAAGCTAATTTGCACACAGCAATGTCCACAAACAGCCATGATTTTATGGTTATATTTGGTGTTTCATGCTTCTATGTTACAGAAGCCAAGACATGCATTTAAGAACAAGATTTTTTTTGCTAGAGAAAAGGCATTTAAGAGGGGATCTAATAGAGGTGTTTACAATTATAAAGGGTTTGATATGGTGAGCATAAATAGGCTGTTTCCGTGTGATGTGCTCATTAACTCAGCAACGAAAATTCCAATTCAACAAGAAATCAACTGGTATGTGGGTACGAGTTCCTTCCCCCTCCCTCCGAAGCTGCGCCTAAGGTCAGCCTGAATCAAAAGAAGGTCTAATCTGTTGAGGTAAACACACAGAACAGCATGTTTTACACTTCAAGGTTAGATGCAGTTATTGCTGCTTCAGAAACCGCAGGAATTCCCACTGGCATTCGGAGGCCTGGATACACTGGCTGAAATCAGGCTTCTATGTATGAACCAAATAGTTACTCCCAACCAACTCTAATTTGTATATTGGATTCATCACCACAGAGTTTTAAACAGGATTAGGAATATTCTTTATTTTAAATTACTGTAATTATAATTCTGCTTTTATAAGCAGGACAAAATTTAGCACAGAGTCTAATTTATTTTATGGTGGGTTTAGAAACAAAAACACAGCGAATATTTCTTACACTGTGTTTATAACATTGGGAGTGCAGTGATGCCTGATTTATATTTATATTTGTCACTCTGCAGCACATTGGAGATTAGTAAAACAGAAAATTCCAATGTTTTGTAGTTTTTCACTTGGGCAGAATATAAAATTGCGTGCTTCTTTTCAATATTTATTGAAGAGCAATTCCAACTGTTTGATAAGATTAAAAAGTGATCTTCATAAGTTGCTGAGCTTTTTAATGGACCACCAGAGAGCTTTCAATACAAAACAAATTTGTGAACTCATTGCATTTCCCATCTGTCACATTTGTACTGCATAGGGTCCAAATCACACTGTTACTGTTAGTCACAGTATCACTAACTACATCCCTGGTTTATTTGCATTTGGCAACAAATCGCTGCCAAAATTGTGAAATTCCCTGCCAGACAACTTAACTCATAAGTGCAAGTTCTGTTGAGTTAATGCAACATTAATTCAACAATAACTTGCATTTATGAAGCACTTTCATGTAGGATGTGTCAATAATGTGTCGAAATGTTCGTTGTCCCATAAATATACAGTCAATTCACTTTACAGTATATTCTGCGAAGCACTTTGGGATGTCTAGAAGACGTGAAAAGCACTTTATCAAATGCAAGGATTATTATTATTATTATCTTGAAGATGTGAAAAGCTTTATATCAAATACAAGGATTATTATTGTATAAATAAATTAAAACAGTTTTTATTGACTTTATTAAAAATATACATCCATCATGTACATAGTTCAAAACGTTTTCATGTCACAAGTGAAAAAATTGAATAAGAGACATTGACAAATTATCTAAATGATTCTCTGGAGTAAAAAATGTTTACCTCCATTCTGGTGAAAATATTATTCTTTCAGTATTGAGTTCAGCAACTCAGTTATAATTCCCATTGTACCAAAAGTTATTCTGGCAAATTTTCCCATCCTTCATTCATTTATGAGTAACTTTTTCCCTAACAGGCGTGTTTTCCTTGTTGCCTTGTGATAAGTTGGGTGGTTTTAAATGTTTCACAGATCCATGACATGTCTGGCTATATCATGGCTTGAAGAGAACTCCACTGAGACAGCTCAGTTGGGAATTTCATATGAAAAATCTATGCGAGTGAAATCAAACCATTAAAATGTTGTGCTTAAGCTGGATACAGATACACTACTCCATCAATATTTAGCATTTACAAAGAATAAAGGTAACATTGACATTCATTATCCTACCATCAGGAGAAGTATAGACGTGATATTCCACCCAATAGAAATTTTAATGCTGACTTATTGGCAAGTGAAAAATATCTGCCTAGGCATAAAATTGCAATTAGTATTTGCACTGGTTCATAAAATGTTATATAGGTTTAACATTGCAGTGAATTTCAGCAGAATGAATATTAATTCAGCCAAGCACTGGTGCCAGATCCATTTAATTTTGTAAAGCTGCACATTTGATTAGTTATGGAACATGGTCAAATGCACTTACATTGGAAGTGGGTCTCAATGAACACTAATGGTGGATGAAATCCATCCAAAAGATTGTGGGTATAGGAGAATTTGATTGCATGTTGTAGAATTGTGTTCTATAGCTGGTGTTTTTTTCTCTTTACCCTCTCCCCCTCACCCATTCCCAGATGTGGACTAGATGTGGACCTCTAGAACATCAAAGTGGCTGGCATCTCACAAGCTGTTTTGTCGATACAGCCCTTCTACCATGCTAAAGCAGACGTCCATTGAATAGCTGATAAGAAAATTCTGAGGCTTGGGATGACAGATGCTGGAAGGCATAATCTGGTTTGTGACCATACTATCATGTGATCTGGGATCTGAGCTCACTTCAAGGTGATGTGCTTGGTCACAGAATGCCAGAATTAAGCCAAGATTATGTGGTGTGCATACCACTCCAGGGCATTGCTGACAATAGATTCTTGCCAGAAAGTGCTCGCAATGGCAACCTAGGTGGTTTTAACTGGTTAAACTCAAGAAAAAGCCTATTCTCAGTAACACCCTCTCCCCAAGAACCAAGGTCCCCAAGCCTTAGTTCTTACCAACCTGCATCCAATACTCCAGATTCAGGTAAACAAGGTGTGTCCCTTCAGGGAGAGAGTGTACATTCCATTCCAGACATGGGAAAATTTCAATAAATGTAATGTCATTGTTGTTGTTGTACATAGATGGCATACATATGTGGAACACTGTCTGGTTTGGAAACACTTTAAAAATATGACTTTGCTTTAAAATTTAAGATGGAGCAAAATTTTTTAAAATTCTTAAATTCAATCGTGATTTGGAAGCCCATGAAAAATAGCTTCCAAAATAAGATTGAAGCTAACATTTTTAAAAATTCTGTGCAATGTTCAATTTTAATTTGAACAGAGTGATCCTATGGGTGAGACTATGGGAACCACCACCCAGCCAGGTCTCTAAATTTACTTACGGTCAGAAAATGGTCTTTTCGCACCACTTTTTCTCAAAATTGTGTTTTACACCTTGTATTAACATCTTTATTTTTTGCCTTGTGCTCATCTACATTGGACAGTGCAGATGTTTCCCAGTCAATCAAACACATACTGTTAATAATTGCCAAGGTTGCATGTGAACTCATCCAGAAAGTGTTCAAGTCTTTTTTCCCTTCTCACAAATGCAAATGAGGTATTACTGAGGGAAATAGAACATTTAAAGAAATGAGCTTCATGTCAGAGAGAGACAGGGCCCTGGAAGAGTCGTAAATCTCAGCGGAGACCTGAACAGAAAAAATCACTTGGATTATAATGTAATGATCCGTGTCATTACTTGTCGTGTGTGTGATGTGTTTCCTTTTAATTTACTTTGGCTACTGCTTGAACTGTGATTCAGAAATTTCTCGTTGCCTTAGGTTTAAGTTCATTGTCTCAAAACTTAAGATTGTGCAGAAAACTCTTAAATTGAGTCTTGATTTGAAAGATATTTTTGCATAATTCTTAAAGAGATTTTAAGTGCCAACCTACATTTTTAATGCTCATTCTCTCCACTCAGCGGGCTCTGGCCTGCTTCACGTCCCCGCCTCGCTCGCCCCACTATTGATGGGTGGGTGTTCCTCCACTCTGCCCCTACACTCTGGAACTCCATCCCACAGTCCCTCCACCTCATCCCCTCCCTTGCCACCTTCAAGACCCATCTCAAGACCCTCCTTTTTGACCGTGCTTTTGATCTCCCTGCTTACCACCACCCTCTCTGACCCCGACTCCCAGCTCGAGTCTGAACCTCTGTCTGTCCAGCACCTTGGGACGTTCTCTCGACATGAAAGGTGCTTTACAAATGCAATTTTGTTGTTGTTGTTTAAGCAAAATAGTCTTTCAGGCTAATACTAGATAGAATTTCAGTCCTCAGTGATGAGTAACTTCCTGTTCATAGGCTAAGTGCAAAAGCTTGCTGTAATGAGCTGCCAGAAAGTTTCAGATAACCTTGTAAGTTTACATTTTCCTCTTCTGCTTCTTCATGCAATTGCCCTTTGCATTTATTTAGCGCCCTTCACAAGTCTGACAACGAGCCAGGGGAGTAGGTGACCTTAAGCACGATTAAAAAGGAAGGTCTTTAGGCGTAATTTGAAAGTGGGATGGAGGGGGCAAGGCGGTGGATTAAGTGAGAGAGCTCCAGAGTTTTGGGGCAGAGTGACTGAAGGCACGGATGGTGGAGAGGAGGGGACGAGGGACAAACAGGAGGACAGAACCAGGTGAGCGGAGGTAGCATGTTGTGGAGTAGGGGGTAAGCAGGTCAATAGGTAAGGAGGTGCGAGAGCATGAAGGGATTTGAAAACGAGTGAGGGGATCTTGAAATCGATCTGTTCAGTAATTGGGAGCCAAGTGGAGCCTGGCAAGGACTGGTGTGATAGGGTACAGAGTTTTGTGTGGCTGAGTATCCAGGTGGCGGAGTTTTGAAATAGTTGAATTTTGTGTATGATGGAGACCAGCAAGGAGGGCATTGAAATAGTCCAGCCCAGAAGTGATGAAGGCATGGACGAGGGTTTCGGCTGCTTTGGTGTGAAATATGGACGGAGGCTGGCTATGTGACTGACGTGGAAAAAGGTGCTCCTGGTCAGGGAACGGATGTGGGGTAGAAAGGAAAGATGGGGATTAAACCTGAAGCTTAAGTTGTACATGGGTTTGGTGAGTCTGAAGGAGAGCCTGGGGAGATTGAGGTTCAGATCCACAGGAGAGAAGATGTTGACGGGAACTAAAGAGGATGGCTTCGGTCTTGCCGACATTCAGCTACAGGAAATTTGCGCTCATCCAGGCCTTGATGTCCATCAGACAAACAGACAGGTCATGAGTGGACTGGGAGTTGCAGCTGGATGAGGAGAAGTAGATTTGGGTGTCAACCGCATTCATGTGGAAGTTGACCTCATGTCTGCGGATGACATCGCCGAGAGGGAGCATGTAGATAAGGAAAAGAAGGGGGACAAGGATGGAGCATAGGCGTAACCAGCAAGTGACTAGGCGGGGTCGGGAGGAAAAACCACTTGCCGAGATGTATTGTTGTCAGTCTGTTAAGTGGGACTCGAAATATGCGAGTGCAGTCCCACTAAGTTAGATGAGGGAGTAGAGCGGAGTAGGAGGATGGCATGATCAACTGTGTTGAATGCGGCGGAAAGGTCCAGGAGAACAAGGAAGCAGAGAGAGCTCTGGTCACAGGATGTCAAATGAGGATGTCATTTGTTACTTTGACAAGTGCTGTCTCTGTGCTGTGGACAGAGCGAAAATTGGACTGTAGGGGTTCGAATAGGGAGTAGAGGGAGAGGTGTGAGCGAAGTTGATTTGCAACGACACGTTCCAAAACACTGACCAGGAAAGGCAGGTTTGAGATTGGACTCAAGTTTGTGAGGTTGGAGAGGAGTGACCCTCACGCAGGATAGCATCACAGAGCACTTGACAGTGGCAGAGCATAACACCGAGGATGGAGGTGACTGTAGGCATGGTGGAAGAGGAAGGTCATGAGTCACGATCTGAAGATAGGGAAGGAATGGGCAAGAACAGAGGATGAGTGTTCCAGAGTTTCGGGCTGTTCAACATTGAGAGGAAGACAGCTGCCAAATTCAAATGGGAATTTCATACTTTATGGCATCCATTGAGATGCTAAACACAACCTAAGAAAGCCTTGAAGCCCTTCAATACATTAAAACTATTTGTCATTTGCTTTAGATTCCCTTTTCATTTAGTGTATGAAGGTTCATTAAGCATTCCAGCTTCATTGATTTATTACTGAGCTTGTTCTATCAAAAGTTCATCTGAATAAAAAGGTAATGGGTTAATGTTTGTCATTTATCATTACTCTGAGCTTAAACAAGCTGGAGGGCTTCTTTCTCTCCATTCTGTGAAAAAATAAGCAGTAAAATCGTGTTTAGCAACTAAACAATATAAGGAAGTGCAATTTTTGGCATCTGAAGCTTTGTACTCACAAGCTGTTTAAACACAGCTATTGGCAACTAATAATACTGTATTTCTTTGAATTCATTACAATTCTCATCAAGCCATGGGAACTCTGCTCCAATAGCAGATTGTGTTGTAGTGGAATTTCCCTGAGTCAGTGTGATTTGTCCCATTTGCACATCTTGCATTCCTTCCTCTAGGTAAAGCTGATATCCCTGTAACCAGCAACCCAAAATGTGGCTTAATGTATGCGACTAATAAAAGAGTGTCAGGAGGGATGGGGGTTTACTTCCAGAAACCAACCAGTGTGTTAGTTATAATGTGGTCACTAAATTGATCACAAATGTTAATTTGCACATTGCAAATTCGCAATATTTATCTTTAATGCTTTTCTTCTACTATATAATACCTGTTTTTTAAACAAAAAATATTGTCCTAAATAGAGTGCAGGGCCATTACAATGCATTTCACTATAGTATAAATTCCAAAACAACGTAATAATAATAATAATAATAATAATAATAATCCTTGCATTTGATATAGCGCTTTTCATGTCTTCTAGACGTCCCAAAGCACTTCACAGAATATACTGTAAAGTGAATTGACTGTATATTTGTGGGCGAATGCAGCAGCCAATTGCACACAGCAATGTCCCACAAACAGTCATGGATTGAAAATGACCAATTTATTATTGTTTTGTTTTTTTGGAGGGATTATTATTAGGTCCATTATGGGTCCCATTCACAATATATATGCACAGCTGGCCATGAGCAAGACATTTTATGCACAAAATAGTTGCCTTCGGAATCATTAGGTTGCCATTGACATCACTTCCTGTTTCGTTGTGCATGCACTTCCCCGTTTTGAGATGTATGAAACATGTTTACTGTTTATATACTGTAGTCATTTAACTTTTCTCTTCGACCGTGCCTTCAGCTCCCCTCTCGACTCTCTACCCCCTCCTCGCTCCCTCCCTTCCCTCCCCTCACCCGGACCATTTCCCCCCTGCTCGGGTCCCGACCCAACTGTCCAGCGCCTTGGGATATCCTCCAGACGTGAAAGGCGCTCTATAAATGAAATCTTGTTGTTGTTGTAAATAGCTTCTTTCTGATCATTTCTTTAGTCTCTTGTCCTCCAACCTAATCTTTCATTCCCATTTCACATGTAAATTTGGTGCCATTTGCATGTCGGCTATTCAACACAACATTTAGTTTCTGTAATTTACTGTCACATTAGGTAAATGGAGTACTACCAGCTGAGCCAGACTTACATACAATGGTTGAAATGTTACCCTTTAGCTGTTGTATGTCAGGTTAGCTCATTTGCGAGCTTCTGAGTCAGAAAGTTGTGGGTTCAAATCCCACGTCAGAACATAGAAATCATATAGTCTATACTGACAATGCAATGCAATACAAGGAGGAGGTGCTGTATTGATAGAGGTATTGTCCTTAAGACGAGATCTTAAACTGAGGTCCCATCTTCCTGTACAGGTAGAGTTTAAAGATGCCATGGTACTCTTCGAAAAGAGGAGGGCATTTCACTCAGTGTCCTGACCAACAATCCCCCAAGTAAAATTGACCGATCACTTTAAAGTTTTAAAGTTGCTTATGGGATTTTGCTGTGCGCAAATCGGCTGCCACATTCACCCACGACATACAGTCACTTCGCATAGCAGTATATCCTGTGAAGTGCTTTCAGATATCTTCCTGATATGAAAGGTGCTCTACCAAATGTAAATATTGGAATATTGATATAGAAGGTATTCGTATAGAAAGTACCTTGGCATGTGTCATTCAAAATACAGTGTATCAATAAAAAAAATCAACAAAACTGTCTATTGTTTATCGATGACACAGTTGGAATGGGTGAAATAGAGGATGCTTGTGGGAGGAAGGAGGTTAGGTATGAAAAAGGTCTAGAGTACTGTTAGCTATTTGACCAAAAGAGAAGGCAATTTCTGGAGTAGGAACTTTTAACATACAACTGTCACTTTTAACAATAAAACATGAAATTCAGTCAGCTGTCTCAAGTTATTTAGGGACTGTTTTGCACAATCAAAATGTTTAAAACTGCAGGAGGTGAAATTTCAATAAAATACAAGTCAGCAAATTGTCTTTTAATGCATCATCTTTTTTGTATGAGTTTTCTCTTGATGTAGCAAACAGAGCTTTCAAAATAATCCGAACTTGCTTCGAGAATGCAGCACATGTGACTGTGGGTTCCATAGTCTTGAAGTGACACAGTGATGTGCCAGCCAAGATTATTTGTGACTGCACCAAAAATAACACCAGCTATACTTCATCTGTGTACAAATGCTGTGATCTTATCTCCCAGAGATGTCCCAATAAGGTTCTCAGTGGAGAACATCCTTCAGATGGTTAGTACTTTTGGCTCAGAACACTGCGCAGATGAACAAAAGCTAGCTGCGATGATGGGATTCATCTGTGATCCCCGACTGCTGATTTGTCACCATATGTGATGTGTCATGTAGCCAGATGTTAGTCAACAACAATTGATGTTTTATTCCATTGAAACTATTAAGGAACAAAAAGGTTTCCTTTTAAGATAAATGGAATAAATATGCTTCTCATTGCAAAATACTAGTCTGCTGTCCCTACAACTTGTTTCCTTTGACAAATGGTGAGTGTTATAAAGAATCATAGGGGTGAAATCAGTGAATTACGCAATGAGAAAGGTTGTGGACTTCATATCTTAAAGATTAAAGAGTAACGAAGATGTGGAACATCTTACAATCCAGAGGTTTCTTTAGTTCATTCTGCGGTGTTTTTCTGAGTTAGGAAACTTTTTTTCCTTCAATGCCACCAGGTATAGATTTGTGAAGAAGATATTCAATCCTTTATTAATAATCTTTGCATTTGATACAGTACTTAGAATATCAAACCATATCAAAGCATTTCAGAGAATTTATGTAAAGCGTATTGACTGTGCATTTATAGATAAACATGGCAGCCAATTTGCACACAACAATATCCCTCAAACAACAATGAAGTGCGTGACAAATTTATCTGGAGGATTGTTGGTCAGAATACTGAACAATTTCCTATCACATTTCAAATAGTGATTGACACTGGGTTGCCCAATGCAGGAATAGGTTTTTAATTTAGCAATTTTCAGCAACAAATGTATTTCCTATTAATTTCATATTACCTTGACAGATGTGTGTATGCTTCTCATTGCTAAATGACTTTTTAATACAGCAAGCTAATTAAGTATTAATGAATTCAAAAGAGCTTTATGTTCTTTAAAAGTTTAAAATATGGAATGTTATCAAATGCCTTCTGGAAGCCAAAGTAAATTGGCGTAAGCTCCTCAATGAATCCAGCAAATTTGTTGCGGCATATTGTTTCTATTGTTAGTTGCTCCTTATTCTCCTTTTCTTTCAATAGCCATTTATAGAATCTTATAGACGCTAACTTTCATAGGTTTTTCTCCATTACTAATGTTTAACTAGTCATTGCTCACTACTTTTTTTGAATACTGGAGTAACACTTGCTCTCCTCGGCCCTCAGACAGAGGTGTTTGACCTCTCAGAAATATTAACCATTTGTCACCGTATGTTACATACAGAAAAATAAATAGGGCTTGAAAATGAGACATCTGTAAACCAGAACTTTCTGTGCTATTTGTGAGTGCAATCCCAATATTCTTTTGCTTTTTATATGTATTACAAATATATTTGTGAAATATAAATGTATTAAAACTGATTTTAATACAGTTTGGAATGTGGTTCATTTCCATATTATTTGTTAGTTGGAACCCATTGGTACGTAGATAAGAATCAGTTGTATATGTCTTACTACAATACTATTCAAGAATTAGGAAACTGGATGTAATTACTACAGATTTGTACAATGCTACAATGAAAGCAGCACTTTGCAACAGATTTGGTGAGAACCATATCCGAGTGATTGATTGTTGCCTCGATTGCTTGGTTTGTTTTTCAATGGTATTGCTATGAAGAAAAACACTGCTGCTGTCATGCATCACATTAAGCTTAGCAAAAGGTTCCACCCTGCAATGAACTTCCAGCAAACCCTTGACTGAAATGTTGAGTACTGAGTTCAGACAGATCAGTTTTATTGTTAAGTTGCAGGGGGTATTCTTTTGCCAACATTTGAGAAATGATCTTCATCTCTAGAAAGAACATAAATGGTTTTCTTTTATTGTAATCCTAGGTGGTCTGCTATTAGCATATGTGCATCTTTGTCAAAAAAGAACATCAATAGGAATGACAGCAGTATTGGCATCTTTTACTCGGACCAATCCTGAGCGGTTCAACAGCTAAGTAAGTCAGCTCCCCTCTCGACTCTCTACCCCCTCCTCGCTCCCTCACTTCCCTCCCCTCACCCTGACCATTTCCCCCCCGCTCGGGTCCTGACCCAACTGTACAGCGCCTTGGAGTCGCAGAGAATCCTGCAGGTAACCAGAGGTGGTGTTCTGTTGAGCTACGGGAACTCTGTGATCTACTTCAGGCCGTGTTGGAACGAGAGTTCTGCAAGTCTGTGTGACACAATTCGGTTACCACAGGTTGCCCTGTTTGTGGCGTGGAGTTTATAGCAATTACTCCAGTTGTAAATTGCTGTATATTTGACCCCTCTGAGGATGAGAGATCGAGGAAAAGGAAAATGTGACGGACCCATTGTGAATATAATGATAATCTTTGCATTTAATATAATTTTGTTATATTTTCTACCTTGTCCTCCCTTTCTTTCCCAGTCTCTGGCACGTAAGCCACGACCGCCATTCCACCTCCTCACCCCTATCCCACTGCTCTGTCTTCCATAGCCTGTGGGCTGATGCTGCCCCATTGATCGCTCGCTCCTTGTCTCTGCATGTGCGTTTTGGCTGCTACCCTAACCCGAACCGCTCCCATTGAAAATGTTCCTGCTCCCACACTCCGCTACTCCCGCTCTGTCCCTCTCTCCCACTGCCCTCCTCGCCTTCTCTCTCTCCTGGACCCCACCATTACCTCCCTCTGCTCCAGCCTGGGCATCCTCCACCAGGCCCATCATGGCTGTGTTGATTGTCCCAGAGCAGCCACCCCAACTGTCCTATTGCTCAATCTCTCCGCACCAACCGCCACCGAAAGGTAAAGAGCCTTCCCCCTCCCTCATCCGTAACCTCTCCCTGCCCACAGCACAGAGACAGTGTTTGTCAAAGTCATAAACAACATTCTCTCTATCTGTGACCAGGGCTCCCTCTGCCTCCTCGTCCTCCTGGATCTCTCTGCTGCGTTCGACACAGTCAACCATGCCATCCTCCTCCACTGCCTCTCCTCCCTCATTCACCTTAGTGGGACTGCACTCGCATGGTTCAAGTCCTATTTAACCAACTGCCTCCATTTCACTTCAGCAAATGGTTTCTCCTCCTGCCTTCGCCCGGTCACCTGCGGGTTACCCCTCTACTTTTCTTTATCTAAATACTCCCTCTGGGCGATGTCGTCCACAGACATGGATAAACTTTCACATGTATGTGGATGACACACAGCCTTCTCCTGTACCAACTCCAAGTCTGCCAATGTTCTATCAGCTTGTCTGGCTACATCATCCAGCTCGACCCCCAACTGTCCTTCCTCCTCCACATCCAGTCCCTGACCAGGACTGCCTTCTTCCACCTCTGCCACATTGCCCGCTTCCAACCGTACCTTAGCCCAAATGCAGCCGAAACCCTCATGCATGCGTTTGTCACCTCCCACTTAGATTACTCAAATGCACTGTTCGTTGGTCTCCTGAAAGATCCAGCTCATTCAGAACTCTGCTGCCCACATACTGACCCGAACCAAACTCCATACCCACAGCTCACCAGTTCTGGCCAGGCTCCACTGAGATGCTACCCTGTGTGGAGGGCGCTATATAAATGGAAGTTGTTGTTGTTGTATATCCCTGGCAGGATATTGTGCCCTATCATGTCTTTGAGACGTCTCAAAGAGCTTCACAGAATATACTGTAAAGTGAATTGACTGTGTATTTTGTGGGTGAAACACGACAACCAATTGTGCAAAGCAGTGTCCCACAAACATTTGTGGATTAGGTGACCACATTTTTGGGGGAAGGGGTTATTACCCCAAGAAAAGTGATCCGCAAATCGATTAACAACCAGGTTCCTACTTACTGCTAGGTGAACAGAGGGTTGTGGAGTAAAGAAACTTGCCTAACATTTCGTCCTGCCCTGACTCATTGTGAATATAATCATAACCCTTGCATTTAATATAGCAACTCATTACATCATCAAAATGTCTCAAAGTGCTTCACAGGATTTTTCTACTGAAATGTAGTAACTGATGTTGTTTGTCATTCACATAAGGACATTTGACTAAAATACTAGCACAGAGGAGAGAATGCAATGATGTGATCTTTGGTATTAAGCTCAGTAGCCACTAAATACTGTGTAAAATACAGTGAAGAGCTTTGAGATGTCTCAACAACATGATAAGGCGCTATATCAAATGCAAGGAATATTATTATTATTATGAAATATGGCACTCGATGATAAGAGGAAACAGAGAACAGGCACCTATGAGAATCTAGTGCTAGAAAGAGATTACTTGTAGGGTTCTACTGACAGAGGCAAGTGACTCCTCCATACCCCACTTGCACTGTACCAGACTTCCAGCAGGACTCATCAGAGAATTTGATCACTTTGCTGCAAGTGCCACCTATTGCCTGATTGCCAGACGTAGATGTTAATTATCTTGGATTCGGCTCATTCCGCAGAGTAGTTTATGTTATATAAATTCTTGCGCATGTGAGCCTACATTGTGCTTTATGAGTGGTGCAATTACTTGGCACCATAGAACTCCCCAAGCTTCTTGTGCTCTTGCTCTTCGGTTAGTCCCAGCCTCAACTAAAAAAAACACCTACTTCCCAGAACATTAATTGATTGAGTATGTAACCAGGATGACATTCATATTCAGAAATCTTTGAGCTGCTTACACAAGACACATCTTAAGATCTAAATCAAAAACAGAAGTCACTGGGAACACTCAGTAGGTCAGGCAGCATCTATGGGGAAAGGAAAGTGAGTCAATGTTTCAGGTCCATGACCCTTCGTCAGAACTGTCTTCTCTTAAGATCTAAATGATTATTTCAATCCATTGGCTGCCGTGATTCACCCACAAAATATGCAGTCAATTCACTTTACAGTATATTCTGTGAAGTGCTTTGAGACGTTTCAAAGACATGATAAGGCACTATATCAAATGCAAGGATTATTATTATTATTAAATGAAGTTGATATAACTTGATATGTTGTTGACATATTTTATCCCTGTTAATAAACCATATCTTTGTTTTGTCTTAATAATATCTCAACAAAGAAAATGCAATGCAATCATACTAAAGATTTAATGAAAATGATAATATTCAAACAAATATCAGTCCATACATTGCATGCTGAATCCTGCTGTTTTCAATACTTGTTGAACAGATTAGTTCATCACTCAGGATATACAGCATTCCTCCGAGGAGAATTACAATTACCTCTGTTTACCTAGCAGTAGGTTGGAACTCGGTTGTTAGTCGATTGGCGGATTGTTTTTCCGGTGATAATAATTTCTTCAAAAAAAATAATTGGTCACTCAATCCACAACTATTTGTGAGACACTGCTGCGCGCAATTAGCTGCCTCATTTCACCCACAAATTATACAGTTAATTCACTTTACAGTATATTCTGTGAAGCGCTTTGAGACACCTCGAAGATGTGATAAGGCGCTATATCAAATGCAAGGATTATTATTATTTAATTATGTCTCGTATTGGCACAATTGTAATAGCTGAGTATCGACTGGGAAATTGCTTTGCTCCAATCTCCTGAATTAAATTGATGAAAACCTCCTTCCTCATCCTCCGTACTATTTTCCTCTTCTTTCACTTTTGACTGCAATGTTCAGGGGATGCCTTTGATGTATTCTTCCAGTGGAACAAAGTGATCTCTTGTCGCAGTTTCAGATTCTTATTTTTTAAAACAACAAGATTGCTCCTTTTATAGATTAGCTCCACATATTGTGTTTCTTGTTCCTTCTTGGAGATGTATAAATCTTTGGTTATGTGCACTTAGAATATTATGAGGAAAATAACTACTGAGGTGGCCATGATTATGACTGTAACACAGTGAGAGGGATTGTGAATATAATACCTGATGTGTATGTCCATAATACAGAATGTGGTAATATGACTGTAATAGGCAGCGTGCAGGATTGTGATTATAACACTTTATGTATGAGATTGTATCAGTAACACACAGTGTGTAGGATAGTGACTGTGTGATATGTGGGTTTAAAAAAATAAACATTTTTGCATTTGTTATGGTACCCTTTCCCATCAGGAGGATGTCTCAAAGAGCTGCATAGGATTTATTGTACAGTGTTGTCACTGTGTATTTGTAGGTGAATGCAGAATGAATAATTATCATATCAAATGTGTTATGAAATACCACCAACTTTATCCTATACATAATATTTCCAAACTTGTTCTTAATTTTTAATATTACAAACAATACCAGTATAGCAAGCGCTGACCTGGAGTGGTGATTTGCAGCACTATTGCTTGACAGAGTGGAGATGATGCAGCTTCTTCCAGTGCTGTTTCTGATTTTAGCTGCATTGATGTGTTAGAGGGATCAGAGAGAGAAGACTGTAATGGTATGGCTAATGTTTAGTGCCTCCTGGTGGCTAACAAAAAAATAACATTACAAATATCTCACTTACAATACAATACACATTTACGTTTATATAGCGCCTTTCATGTTGGGAGGCTGTCCTAAGACGATGAACAGTCTAGGGTTTGCATCCTAGCTGGGGGTGTGGGGGTGGGGCGGAGAGGGAATGGTCAAACGTGCAGTTTTGAGGCATCCCTTGAAGGAGCCTAGGGACTCCAGGGTGCAGTTCCAGAGAGTGGGAGCAGATATACTGAAATGGTGGGTACGTGAAGCAGGTCGGTGCAAGCTGAGCAAAAATAGTGATTGTGTTAGTATGGTTTGAGGGGATCGCAGAGATAGAGTGTGGCAAGACCATGGTGGGACTTAAAGATTAGGACAAGGATCTTGAACTCAAACTGCAGAGCAATGGGGAGCCGGGGAGCTGGGCATTGACGAAGGTGATAAGCTCATGGAGCCTAGTGCAGGAGACAACACGAGCTACAGAGTTCTGGATAGTCTGCTGCTTGTGAGGGAAAGAACCAGGTAGTCCAGTGAGCACAGAGTTGGTGTAATCTAGCCTAAGCATGACCAATGCGTGGATTAGAGTCCCAGCGATCCAAGGAGAGAGGTAATGGCAGAGATGGAAAATATTACGTAGGTGGCGGATACCTGAAGAGGTCAGAGCACCGATGTGAGATTTAAAAGACAATTGAGATTCGAACAAGACACTGAGGTTCTTTCCGTACAGGTTCTGTGAGGTGGTACACATCCAAATAGTTGGCACCACTGTCAGCTTCAGCGTCTGAGAGAGAGATGGGTGTCATCCACATATGGCATGACCGATCGGGAACATGAAAATGTTAAAAAGGAGAAGATCAAGGATAGACCCCTGAGGAACACTGCATGTGACGGTGCAGGAGTAGAGATAAAGTGGAGACTTTGGGATAGGTAAGAGTGAAACCAGGAGTGGACAGGAGAGAATCATGAAGATGGAGTTAAGAGAGGCAATGGAGAAGGACAGCATGATCAATAGTGTTGAAGACGGCCAAGAAATCAAGAAGAATTAGGAGGCAGCGAGAGCCCTGGTCACTTAACTGCCTACGGTCCAGACTACAGGAGGTTTATGGTCCGGCAAGGCTACGATGTAGAGAAATAGAATGGGAACATATCTAAAAGTACAATAAAACACAAGAACATTTTCCCAAACTACAAATCAACCAGAAGAACAATTTCTGATCTGGTTTTACCTTGAATTAATAACAGAATTCCAATTAAATAGCTTAGTTTAACACCATCTGACAAAGTACATTGTCCCAGTACAGCATGGGAGGGCGAGTCTGTACTATGAGCTCAATTTGAACCTACAATCTTCTGACCCTGAGGCTAAGTTGACAATGTGCCGATAGTAGGGTGGGTATTCTAGAAGTATGACGTAGAATTACATTGGTTCAGCACAGACACAGGCCATTTGACCCAAACAGTGTTTATAGTGCACACACGCGATCAAATTAGTCAAAGGACCTTCTGTGATCTTATGGCTCAGTAGGTCTACAAAACAGCCAGAATATACAACTGAGTTGTTTCAGTTTCCTTGTGTCACATTGCCCCCTTGTGGGATTCACTACATTACCAGTACACTGAGCTGAACCATTTTCCTCAATGTACAATTTCTATAACGTTTTAAACTATAAGACAGTTTATTTTAATATCATCAATAAATATTTTCTATATTAGCAAAGATTTGTCATTCAAATTCATAATACTGACAATAACTTGCATCTGCTAATAACATAGCATATTTCATGTACAAATAAAAGTATCAAAGTACCTTACAAATGTAATTAGAAATGAAATGAATGTTGTTTCAAGGGCAAATATGCCAACTACCCTGCCCCATCATAGAAATCCATGCTCCCCATGCCCCAATTCAAGATTTTCCCTAATCGAAGTGCTAATATGAGAAAATCATGAATTGTACCACATTTCATGACCAAATAATGGCTTTATAATAATCTCCTCCAGCCCCCACACCATCTCGTGTGGTGTTCCTCAGGGCTCTGTCCTCAGTCCCCTCCTCTTCACCCTCCACATGTTCCCCCTTGGTGACATCATCCATAGACATGGGGTAAATTTCCACATGTATACCTCTCTGCCTCCACCCTTAACTCCAGGACTACTAGCGTCCTGACCGACTGCCTGTCCGACATCAAGTCCTGGACGAGGGACAACTTTCTCCAACTGAACATCAGCAAAACCAAGGCCCTTTTGATTGGCTCGTACCAGCGCCTCCGGACCTCGGGTGCTGGCAGCATCAGCCTCCATGGCTGCACACTCAACCTCACTAAGCCAGTCAGGAACCTGGGTGTCTCGTTTGACTCTGAATTGTCCTTTCTCTCCCACATCCACGCCATGACCGGCACTGCCTACCATCACCTCCACAACATTGCCAGATTCCCGCACTGCCTCGCCCCTCAGGCTGCCGAAACCCTCACCCATGCATTCGTCACATCAAGGCTCGATTATGGAAATTCCCTCCTCATCGGCCTTCCCAACTCTTCCCTTCACAAGCTGCAGAGCATCCAAAACTCTGCAGATCGTGTACTCTCGCGCACCAGGCTCTGCGACCCCATCGCTCCCACCCTCACCCGACTCCACTAGCTTCCCATCCCCCAGAGGATCGAATTCAAGATCTTCGTCCTCACTTTCAAGGCCATCCATGGTCTTGCCCCCTCGTAATTCTCTGACTTGCTGACTCCCTACCAACCTGCTCACTCTCTTCGTTCAGCGGGCTCCAGCCAGCTCTATGTCTCCCGCCCTACTATCGGTGACCGAGCTTTCAGCCTCTCTGCCCCCACACTCTGGAACTCCATCCCACAGTCCCTTCACCTTGCTTCCTCCCTTGCCTCCTTCAAGGCCGGTCTCAATTCCTTCCTCTTGATCGTGCCTTCGGTCGCCCTCCCAACTCTCTGCCTTCCCTTACCCCTACCCCATCCCTCCCCCATGCTCGGGTCCTGACCCCTGACTGTCCAGCACCTTGGGACATCCTCCCAACGTGAAAGGCGCTCTATGAATGTAATTTTGTTGTTGTTGTTTCACATCACATGCTGCATATCCGCTGCCGCACATGCCCTTCCTTGTGTGTTATTATGGAGTAACACACTTTGGAGTGCTTTACATGCAGAAGCATAACTCAAGTTTGAGATTAAGCTGATAAATTGCTTTTACAATTTGCCCTGTTAACTTAACTCCCAATGCGTAACACTCTTGTAGAAGATCACTGATTTCCTCCCGATCTGAAAGGCGCTATATAAATGTAAGTTTGTATTGTGTTGTCCTTAGATTGGTATGGCCCAGAAACAAACTATTCTGCCCAAACAGTCCATGACGATGTTTAGAGGTGTGGTCAAACCTTTGGTAGATTTCTTTTAACAGATTTTGAAAACAGAAAAGGAGTTCCAAGGAATTAGCTGGAGTTAGATTAGAAGATAATAATAATAATAATCCTTGCATTTGATATAGCGCTTTTCACGTCGGGAGGACGTCCCAAAGCGCTTCACAGAACATACTGTAAAGTGAATTGACTGCATATTTGTGGGCGAACGCGGCTGCCAATTGCGCACAGCAATGTCCCACAAACATTCGTAGATTGAAAATGACCAATTTATTATTGTTTTTGGTTTTCGAGAGATTATTATTAGGCATGTGGAGTAAGGAAACTTGCCCAAGGTTTTGCCCTGCCTGGAATTGAACCCAGGTCTCTCGCTTGCAAAGCGAGTGCTCTAACCACTGAGCTACAGGACTCCACTCAGCCATGATTGAATGGCGGGGCAGGCTCAAAGGGCTGAATGGCCTACTCTTGCTCCTACAGGTTATGTTATGTTATGTTAAGGTAGGTGTGGGGAGGAGATTTGGGGCAAGAGTTCCAGAGAGAAGGAAGCCATAATTGCTTTAACAGTGGGTTTCCAAATTTGTGCAGAATATTGGAAGAGTCAGTAAGGAGAGGTGCTTCCCCAAAGGACCTCAGCTGTAAAATCAATTTTAAACAAAGGTTCAGTGTGAAGCAAGGAATATCAGGTTCTGAATAAACACCACTAACAGTGACTTTTAATTAATGCTGGTGGCAAATTGACACCGGTGATAATTAAGGACACTTGAGGATAACCACAAATGTTATCAAATAAAGGTTAAAGGGTAAGTACAAGGCATTTAAGATAAGATACAAGGATAAGTACAAGTATAACCTTTGCTTAAATACCAAAGAAGGTCATAGCCATCAACTTTTTACAGTCTCATACCAGTTATCCAGTCAATCTCAATTGCAAAATAAAATATTCCCAAGAAGTAGCAAGCTGTCTACATGGTAAGAAATAATAGGGATGATTCTCTGAAGGTCAAAGGTCTGGTGCACAAGTATATGTTATTTTTTATTATTTTATTACATTTATGAGGCTTAATAAAGTGAACTTATAATGGGAAACATCCTTTAGTTGCTTAATTTAAATGGTGCTAGATAATCTATTGGCACGTGGGAATGATACATTCCTTGATACATTTTCTGAATCTCAAAAACTTCATTTATATTTCATTTCAAGACAAGGGGCTTTTTAATTAGTCCATTAAGCATTATCCACAAATGTATGTAGTGTAAGAATATAGGACACAAAATAATAATAAATAAATAATAATAAAAAGTTAAATAATAATGTTTGCAATTGCATTTGCATTTCAGGTTATTAGCTGGAGTTAGATGAGAAGATCAGCCATGATTGAATGGCGGGACATGCTCAAAGGGCCGAATGGCCTACTCCTGCTCCTACATGTTATGTTATGTTATGTTATGTTATGTTATGTTATGTTATGTTATGTTATGTTATGTTATGTTATGATACAAAGCCTATAATAGTGATTGCTGTTAAATGTAGTGTGTGTATGTGTAGGCAAAAGTGGCAGCCAATTTATAATGTCTTTATTTATAAATTGCCAGGAAATGAATGATCAAATTATCTGGGCCAGACATGGGAAAAAATACTTGGGTCAGACACGGGAAAAAACATCCTTCTCTTTTTGAGTTACAGGTTCTTTAACATCCACCTGAATAGGCAGATGGACATTGGTTAATGCTTTATTCAAAGGATAGAATCTCTGACAATACAACAATTCCCCCCACCCCCAACATCCACTGTAGCATCAGCCCAGACTATGTACTCAAACTCCTGATGTTGGGCTTGATGTACAACCTTCTCACACAGTTATCAACCAAACAAGGTGGACTAGGTTCAAGACAGAAATGCAAAGTACTGTATAGAAGAAGTAAAAGCAAATACAATACAATACAAAATTACATTTGTAAGTGCCTTATCGGGAGCGGAGTCAGGAGAGCGCGAGGCAGAGCCGAGCCCTAACTGCGGGTATAAAGCCCAGCCAGGTGAGGAGCCACTCAGTCGGGAGCGGAGTCAGGAGAGCGCGGGGCGAGGTAGGTGAGGGGAGGGTCGCGATACACAAAGTGACGTCGGCGTGACGTCACAACTAAAAACCAGCAATAACAACAACAACAATGGACTGGCAACCGCTGCCACTGCCATCCCAGCCATGACCACACAGCCTGAGGGCTGATGCTGTCCCGCTGATCACTCGCTCCCGGTCTCTGCGTGCGCATTTTGGCTGCCGCCCTGACACGAGCCTCCCCCTCCACTCTAAATGTCTCTCCTCCCACCTACCTCTATCTGCTACTCCCCCTCAGTCCTTCTCTCCCACTGCCCTCCCCGCCTTCTCTCTCTCCTCAACCCCATCACCACTTCCCTCTGCTCCAGCCTGGGCATCCTTCGCCGGACCCATCATGGCTCCCGGCACTGGCTGTCCCAGAGCAGCAACCCCATGTGTCCAGTCATTCACTCCCTCCACTCAAACCGCCTCCTTAAGGCAAACACAACTTCCCTCTCCCTCATACGTACCCTCCCAAACTCTCCACTCACACCACTCTCCACAACCATCTCTCCTGTACACCTGAAAATCCTCTCCACATCACTCTCTCCTCCCTCCCCTCCCTCCAGCAAACCTATCTGCATATCCCTCCAAAATGTCCATTCCCTCTCAAACAAAGCCCTCACCATCCATGACCTCATCCTGGACGAGCACCTTGACATTCTTGGGCTCACCGAAACCTGGCTCTCCCCCAATGACCCCGTCCCCCTAGTGTCCCCTCCAGACTACACCTTCCACCACACCCCCTGTCCAAACCAACGTGGCAGCAGAGTGGCCTTCATTTCCAACGCCTCCCTTAGTCTTACCCCCTACGCCTCTGGCTGCTTCCCCTCCTCTCTCCCATTGAAAATCCTCCTTGTCTACCACCCCCCTAAGCCCCCCGCCTCCTTCCACATAGACATCTCTACTCTTCTCTCTTCCCTGTCCCTCTGCTCCGAGCGCCTGCTCATAATGGATGATTTCAACCTCACCTAAACATGCCTTGATCTAATTCTGCCAACTTCACTGCCCTCAAGGCCTTGACATTTCCGACCTCAGCAGAGTGGACAAGGCCATCTCAGACCACTTCCTCATCTCCTTTACCTCTCACATCCCTCTCGCCTCCACCAGGCCCTCAATCAGCCTCTACCTCCCTTCGAAAAGGCTACCCCCTGAGACCCTCACATCATCAAACATCCTATCCCTCTGGCCTTCCACCCGTGGAGACCCTGAAGCAGCCATCCAGCTGCTCCATGATCACCTCTCCTCCACCTTCAACTCCCTCGTCCCCCTGAAATCCAGGACCATCTTAAACCCACCCGATTCCCCCTGGTACAGCAACCATCTCCGCCACCAAAAAACCTAAACCCGGCTGCTCAAGCGCAGATAGCGGAAAACTGGCCTGACAGTTCACCGCCAACTGTGACTCAAGCATCTCCACAGCTACCGTTGTTCTTTGACACGTGCAAAAATGGCCTTCTACTCCAACATCATCTTGGAGGCTAAACACAACCCTAAAATCCTTTTTTTCACCACCCACTACCTCCTCCGTGCCCCCCCTCAGGCCTCCTCAATCTTCATATCAAATGCCAAATGCAAGGAGGTCATGGACTTCTTTTCATCTGAAATGCATAACATCCGCCAGGCAGCATTATCCACCTGCAAAAGTCCTAGAACGCGTCGTTGCCAATCTGCCAACTTCGCGCACACCTCTCCTTCCACTCGCTCTTTGAACCCCTCCAGTCCGGTTTCCGCCCACAGTACAGAGACTGCGCTTGTGAAAGTCACAAATTACATCCTCTCTATCTGTGACCAGGGCTCCCTCTGCCTCCTTGTCCTCCTGGACCTCTCTGCCGCGTTCGGCACAGTCGATCACGCCATCCTCCTCCACCGTCTTTCCTCCGTCATCCACCTCAGTGGGACCACACTCGCCTGGTTCGAGTTCTACCTCACAAACCGCCAGCAGTACATCTGCACAAACGGCTTCTCCTCCCGCTCTCACCTGGTCACCTGTGGGGTACCCCAAGGATCCATCCTTGGCCCCTCCTCTTTCTGATCTACATGCTCCCTCTTGGGGATGTCATCCGCAGATATGGGGTACATTTCCACATGTATGCGAATGACACCCAACTCTATTTTTCTACCTCTCTTTGCGACCCCCAATCCCCTGATGTTCTGTCAGCCTGCCTGTCAGATCTCAGGGGCTAGATGAGCGCAAATTTCCTTCAGCTGAACGTTGACAACACGGAAGCCATACTCTTTGGCTCTCGTCAACGTCTAAAATCTCACGGTTCTCACCTCCTCCACCTACCCGACCTCTCCCTAAAACTCTCTAAAGCTGCTGAAACCCTGGTCCATGCCTTTGTCACCTCTCGGCTGGACTATTCTAACACCCTCCTTGCCGACCTCCCATCCACTACCATCCATAAAATCCAGATTATTCAAAACTCTGCCACCGGCATTCTCACCCGCACCAAACTCCACTCCCCGATCACCCCAGTCCTTGCCAGACTGCACTGGCTGCCTGCCCCAGAGAGGATCAACTTCAAGATCCTCACCCTTGTATTCAAATCCCTCCACTCCTCTGCACCCCCCTACCTTTCTGACCTCCTCTCTCCTCAAAACAGTACCCGTTGCCTCCGTTCCTCTGGGTCTGGCCTCCTCCTCGTCCCCAGAGTCCTTCACTCCACCCTCGGCGGCCGTGCCTTCAGCCACTATGCCCCGAGGCTCTGGAACTCTCTTCCTCACTCCCTTCGCCTCGCTCTCTCTCTTCCTATTTTCAGGTCTCTGCTGAAGACCTTTTTTTTTGAACATGCCTTTGGTCACCTTCCTCCCCCTGGCTCGGCCCCAGGATCCGTTACTGTGAAGCTCTCTGAGACGTCCGGCGTGGAGGGCGCTATATAAATCCAAGTTGTTGTTGTTGTTTCATGTCAGGAGGACGTCCCAAGGCACTGAACAGTCAGAGATTAGGACCCGAACGGGTGGTGTGATTGGGTTCATGTATTCCAGAGACCTTGGGTATCAGTTGACTTACCAAATCATATGAGGTCAGAACTCCAGAAATTCATGATTTAAGAGAAAATATGATGCGTACATGAAGGAAAAGGGAATAGAGGGATATGAATGAGGGAAATAATAATAATAATGATCCTTGCATTTTATATAGCACCTTTTCTTTGAAACATAGGATGAATGGGGGCTTGTGTTGAGTATAAACACCGTCATGGACTAGTTAGGCTGGATGGCTTATATCAAAGGCGTATCCCTTTATGTATGTTATGGTATGACACTTGTGTACGATAAAGTGGTGCAGTTCTACATTTCCATCACAAGAATTATTTGAAATGATTTTAGGAGCAACCACCAGAGAGCAGCTATCCTGAACAAATGTCAGTTATCCTTAATTATATTTTAAATCATTCCTCAATTAAAACTTTAAACAATCTTTAGGTTAATATTATCAACATATTAGACTGAAAATAATTCAAATACAATTTAGAAACAGTTATTTTATTATTTAAAATGTTTTCTAATGGTTTTCTATATTCCCAGATAAAGCTTCTCGAGGAGACTAGTCTTTCTACAACTTTGTGCTATCCCTTCATATTCACAATACAAATTACATTTATACAGCATATTTTACATCAGGTGTATGTGTGCTATAATATTCTATCATTCTATGTTGATTAGGCTTTTACAAAGCAGAGAAACTGTTTTTGCACCTCACAGCAGTGGCTTAGCAATAAGAGGCAGTCACTCTGGGGCTGCAATGGGTGGTTAACTTGGTTAACTCAGTCTCCCACAAGCATGAAGGGGAGAAAAAACAAGCAGGGTTCCTGATCTCTCTACAGCTCCCTACAGTGGACAGGTTGATATGGGGTCAGCAGGTCGCAAAGGTAAGGAGGGGCAAGGATGTGGAGGGCTTTGAAGGTGAGAACAAGGATTTTGAACTCTTTCCTCTGGGGTATGGGGAGCCAGTGGAGCCGGGGGAAAGGGAGGGAGTCATGGGGTCACGGAGCCTGGTGCAGGAGAGGACACAAACTGCAGATTTAATAATAATCCTAATAATCCTTGCATTTGATTTAGTGCTTTTCACGTCTTCCAGACATCTCAAAGCGCTTCACAGAAAAAACTGTAAGGTGACTGTATATTTGTGGGCCAATTCTGGATGATCTGCAGCTTGTGGAGGGAAGAGTTGGGAAGGCCAGCGAGTTGGCGGTCAAGCCTAGATGTGTGGATGAGAGTTTCAGCGGCCTGAGGAGTAAGACAGTGGTGGAACCGGGCAATGTTGCAGAGGTGGGGGAAGGCAGAGCAGGTCATGGCATGGATGTGGGGTAGTCAAACAAAACACCAAGGTTCCGGGCCTGGCTTATCATTGCATATTCCAGAATATGCAATACTCACAAACCAATTTGCAAACAGCAACTCATAGTTGCATGTAGTGACTCCTGAGGGTAACTGATGTGTGCCACACTGCTTACAAGCAGGAATTGGTATCAGTAGATCATGTCAGAGAGAAGTTCTCACGGGTCAGCACCACACACTTTCTGTTTCCAGGAAGAGTTGTGACTTGTGGCTTGCCAACAATGTGGCTATTTGTAAATCTGAATGCGGTGGCATTTTAGATCAATGTTCCCAATTCATTTCAGAACTTTTACTGAGAAAGAGAATGGATATGAACTTTTTTTTAAATTTGATTTGAAAAATAGTGTAAAATTTTAAGTGCTAATTTTTAAAATTTATTTTATCAGCACTGAGAACTGATCCCAAATGGCAAGACAGCAGATGCATAGACTTTCATGCTGTTAAGGTAATTTAGACATTTACCTATGTTAAACAGTTAGAATTGTGTATTCCATCTAAATGTACTACCAAAAGTAAGTTAAGACACCCAATTGGATGTTATTAAAAATCATTCCTATTTTCTGGTTTGACAAATGAAAACAAGCCTCTTGACCTATGCAAGTGAATATGATTGATCACAGTAGTGGTAATAAACGGTGAAAAATGATATCCAACAGAAAACACACAGGAGACGGGTTTCAGTGAAGCAGAGTTATTTGTATTAGTCAATCAATCAGTGTGAAAAGCATTCAACCATGCTTACTGGGAAACAAATCTTCCTTAGCAGCCAAGCCATTGAAAACCTTGGCACATTTTTGTGAAAAATCTCAAATGCTCTATTGAAATACAGAGAAAAATAAAGGTGGCATAAATTATCTTGAAAGATAAGCCAAAATGCAAAAATTACATTTGCCCACAAAATACAAAATCAATCCACTTTGCAGTATATCCTGTGAAGCACTTTGAAACGACTCAAAGATGTGATGAGGCACTATATCAAAGCAAAGGATTATTATTATTATTGCTTAAAACACTCGAGGCGACTGAGCTATAGGACACCAAACAAATCATAGTCACAGCAAATACAATGTGGCAGATGTCTTATTCCCTAGAGTGGGAGGCAACACAGCGTCTTCTGAGTCTACTGTTGGTTCTGACAAGAGCTTTTCTGACAGACCTTTATTTTTATTCCAGATATTTTCAGCAAAAACATTTTTATTGCAGATTTCAGATCACTGAATTCATCAAACACCAAATCAAGAAGATGTCAACCTGTCTCAGTTAATAGCACTCTTGCCTCTGAGTCAGACAGTTGTTGGTTCAAGCCTCATATTGGGACTTTGAATTCATAGTTCCAGGGTAGCAATCAAATATGTTGCGGGGGATTCCTGCATTTTCTGAGGTACATTCCTTTGAATGAGATATTAAACTGAAGTTCCATCTACCTGTTCAGGAGGATGTTAAAATTTTAATGGCATTATTCATAAATAGGAACTTCTCTCGCTGTCCTGGTCAATAATTCCCCAAATAAAATTGGTTTCACATCATGGCTGTTAGTGCGATATTGCTGTGTGCAAATTGTCTGCTGAATTTGCCTACAAAATACACATTCATCACTTTACAATGAATCCTGTGAAGTGCTTTGAGCCATCCTTGTGACGTGAAAGGTGCTACATCAAATGTAAGCATTATTATTATAGGAAGGGAGACAGGCCGTGTATTGATTTGTTATGATGCTTCCCTCAGTTGTTTTATGGTATTCCTAGTGAATAAAAATGCGGTAAAAATGGCAATATTCATATTTAATTCATATTTAATATCCGCTCAGCATGCTCCAGTCTGCTTCATGTCTCCCGCCTGATCCCAAACATCATCTTGGGTGTGGATCCCTGACTGTCCAGTGCTTTGGGATATCTTCTTGATGTGAAAGGCGCTATACAAATCAAATTTATTGTTGTTGTTAATTTGCTAAAATATGGGGCTAAAATATTTTTAAATACCTCCACCCAACTGCTGAATACTTGTTAGTGTCCAAACTCTCCTGAAAAGTCCTGGATGCTGACATCTTGGATTCCTACCTTAGGATAATAACAATAATAATTAATATTAATAATCATCATTGCATTTGATATAGCACCTGATCACTTCATTGAGACATATCAAAGCTCATCACAGGAAATTCTGTAAAGTGGATTGACTGTATTTTGTGGGAGATACGTGGCAGCCAAGGGTAATTTTCAAGTGCCAAATCGACAAATGTTCAGGTCTTATACCTATGCTCACTTGGCAGTGGATACAGCCTGCTTCATGTCCTCTGCTTTATCTGGCCCTCTCCATCAGTGAGTGGGCTTTTATCCTAACAGCATCCACTCACTGGAATTCCATCCCAGAGTCTCTCTGACCCACTCCATCCCTCACCTTTTTCAAGGTTCATCTCAAGGCCCACCTCTTCCACTTCTGTCATCTTTTCCCTCCCCACACCTGCTCCTCAGCTCCCAACTCCAGCTCAGGTGGCAAACAAGTACCGTTTAGCACCTTGGAACATCCTCTCAGCATGAAAGGAGCTATATTAATGTAAATTTGTATTCAGGAAATACTGTCTTAAGTTAACTGGGCAGAATACAGCCAGAGAGGCCACTTTCCACATTTGAAGGCCAGGGCTCATTGAATTCTTTGAAATCTTGAATCCAGGATGTTACAAGTGCTGACTGAAGCCTACGTGATTTAATGGGAAAATCTTAGGGATGAAATGACCTATATTTGCTGTTGCAAAAGAAACACTCTGCCGTCACTCAATGAAGCGGAGTATATTGAAGCCAGAACCTGTAAACACCAAGCCTTGACAGGGGGCTGGAACAGAAAACCTTCTGTCTCAGAGGTGGAAGTGTTACCAATGGAGCTAGACTGATATCTGTAGAACAACAACAATTTACACTTACATAGTGCCTTACTTGTTGGGAGAACATCTCAAAGCGATCTACACCACTGACTGGGCACCCAAGCTGCTGCAATGAGAAGGCGGGGGTGGGGGTTAGTGGGTATACAGTACCTGATGTTAGCATAATTGTGCTAGATTCATGTGGAATCTAGTACAATTGTGCCATTTTGCACATTGTTGAATATGGCAGCGGGTATTCAGAGGGAGAGGAATGTATCGCATATATAAATAAATAAAACTCTGGGCCTACAACGCTAGTATTAGCTGGGGACTTTCATCCATTCTTGTTTCATAAGTTAAGCTGCCAGTTCATAGCTGCAAGACACAGCCTCCATATCCTGCAGAATCTAAATCATTTGGAAGTTGATACACGATGAATCACTTATTGACAACTTAAAAGCTGTCATTCATGCACCATATACATCTGCTCATATTGTAGCTGGAATTACATTTGGTCATAGCATCAGAAAAGAGCAGTAGTTGAATGACAGGTTAAATGGTGCAGTGCAGAATGCTTCAAAGGATAAATAAGTAAAATCTTATACAAAGGCACAAGCCACTATTGAAAATAGGGTATGTATGAAGCAATCAGGTCACTGTGGGATGTAGATAAGAAAACATTTGCAATCTCTTGTCAGGACTTGTGTGGAAGGCGTTAAAAGCAGAACAGCAATACTTTGTTCCCTGAGTAAATATCCTGAAACATTTTTCCAGGATTACAATATTCACAATATGCAGAGACGAAAGAAATTTTGGCATCAGTTTATTTTTCTGATCTGCAAATGTTTGTAAAGAAAACCTGATGTATTTCATCTACAAAATACACAGTCATTTCACTTTACAGTATATCCTGTGAAGCGCTTTGAGACGTCTCAACGACATGATAAGGCTCTATATCAAATGCAAGGATTATTATTATTATGATTAGCCTGGTGCAAGATTAGCTTTATTTTACTGAATAATTAATAGACTACTTTGCATCAACTCATGAAATCATAGCCACAGGGATTACAACACAGAAAGAGTTTTTTCACCCCATCGAGCCTATGATGGTATATAATTAAAATTATTATTATTATATAAACCCAACTGTTGGACTGCTTTGAATTGATGCAATGTCTGCAGCACAATTTAATGTAAGGAAAACTGGTGAATATGACAGGAAGATATCAATATGGTTTCAACAATGGCAGTTGCAAAAGCAAAACTGAAATGTTACACCAATGCAAAGATGAAATGTTACACCAATGTGAATCTGTAGTGTTACCTCAATGCAAAGCAAAATGTTGAACAGTGCCAATTGCTTCCGCTAAAAAAACATTGTAAAGGTTAACCGGTTGCCACAAAAGCCTCGAGAGACTAGACCACTGTGAAGTTTTCTTTCACATTTTATGGGGCAATTTATTCTTCACTAGATTGGGAGAGGAAAGGCAGTGGTGTAAGCATCAAACACGTTAGTGGCCAAGACCAACTTTGCCAATGAAACTTCCATGTTCTCTGAAGCTAAATGTATTCTCAGAGAACATATTGCAAAATGCAATAGGTGACATTAACACGCATCAATAACATCATCCTTTCAGGCAAAACAGCAAGATTTTAAAAACTGTCTTGTGAAACAGTCTAAAATGTCATCAGTGCCCTATATATACAGTATATATTTGGCACATGAAGCGGATGCAACATTGAAACAGTGGTTAACCAAACATATCACATGATGACTCAGTCTGGTAGTCATAAACAGCACACAAGTGAATCGCTGAAGCTAAGCTGTCGATGCCAGTGAGATAAATTTGATTAATTGTATTAATAGCATGGGATTAAATACACTATTCATCATACTGTCAAACTGTGGTAAATTTACAATGATATGGCTGTGGAGAACAGTGATCAATCTTTGCCTGTAGACAATAGGTCGAAATTCTGTGCAAAACATAGCAAATGTGAAGATACATTGTTCATGGAGTGCACTACAATGGGCGTGTAAATTTACACACCAAATTCCTGCAGATTGTTTACACGGATGTTTGGCAGAAATATCTTTGCCATGGCGGGCCTTCATTTTTCTCCTGTTCTGGGATGATTTACTTAATCTAGGAAATCGCATCAATTTGAGAGTGACAATAACACTATATATATATAGATAATTATATACAGCTGTTTGTAACAGCATAAATTATGGTTCTGAAAGCAGTGGAGATCACAGAAATTACAAAGCCAAAACAGAGAAAATGTCTGAGGACTGCAGGTTTGTGCTTAAATAATTAAATGTCTGAAAACATCCTTTCAGGAGGTTCCTCTTTGCAGTGACAATTCCTCCCCTCTTCCATCCTAACCTCTGGAATGTTAAGTGCTCTACCACATTCAGCTTACCCTCTGAGCTGCCTTGGTCTGTGTGGTGCAATGCATCCTATAGCCTTTGGTGTAGCTTCCTTCAACCTATGGCTACATGCACATCATTCTAATAAACCTTGTATTTGATATGGCTCCTTATAAGTCACTTAAGTACTGTGTGTCAGCCTGGCTCATTTGGTAGCACTCTTGCCTCTGAGTCAAAAGGTTGTGGGTTAACTCCCTTCTCTTGTCAAACAGCACCATGGGATCTTTAACACCGACCTGAACAGGACAGCACCTCTGACAATGAGCAGACCCCCAGCAGTAAATTGGAGTGTCAGCTTAGACTATGTGAATTCAAGTCCAACGTGGGGCTTGAACTCACAACCTTCTGATTCAGAGGCGAGAATGCTGCCAACTGAGCCAAGCTGACACGCAATACTCATTAGTGACAGGATCCCTCCAGCTTCAAACTGCTTATGAACTCGTGGGTGATAAAAAAAGGACTGTTGTCAATGGAGGGTCAAAGCAGAGCCCTCCATAAGCCCCTCCAAACCGTCTTCTTCCTGAGAGAAGAAACACGCACATTTATACATTTCAGGATTGTGATAGCTCCTATCTCTGGGAACACATGCAATGGTGCAGCTCTGTTTCAAAGGGATACTGTCCACAGCATTGTATTGATCTCACCTTTGCACTTGTCTTCATTTATTTGATTATTCATCTCACCTACAAAATGGACACTTTGCAGGGGCTACCACGATAGACCTCAATGAGTATGTGACCTGCAACCAGATAATGGTCTTGCATGGCGTCAGTAATGTGTGTTAGCAGCACTGAATAATTGGGCTGAGAGATCATGATGAGTTGTGCCATGTCCTGTATTATGAATACACTAAACTTCCTTAGCTTCCCTTGCTTTTTTTTGGTGAGCAGTGTGTCTGACAAATGCAGAAACCCATCACCATGCTTAAGAATATCCAAACCAGTTCCACGCATATATGTCATCTACACAAGGAAGTTTCCTTGTGTCTGAAATGGAATGTGCACTCTCTTTTCCGAGGGACCCTTTCTCGCCTCATTCTCCTGGTCTCACAAATATAATCTATTTGTGCATTATCATTTCCCAATGAAATGTGCACATACACATTATATATATATATATATATATATATATATAAAAGCAATTGTGCTTGTTAATGAGGCCTGTCTCAATCTGTCAACAGCTTGGTTGGCTATGGTGCTATTATAATATTTGAAACCTTTCAGAGCCTAACACTCATAATCCACAGTGAAATTCCGGCACCACTGTCCAGATTTGTTCATGCCAATTATATTCATGTTACAGAATTCCAGAACTCTCCTTTTTTCTGCCCATGTTTAGCAGATCTTTTTGTGGAAGAATCTGCCTGGTAACAAGACGGTCAAATCAAACAGTACACTGGCTTCTCCAACAAGAAAGCAGACTGATGTCTGTGATTCATTGACATGTGGGTACCCTAGAGGAAAAGCTGCAACCAATTGACAGTAAATTAGAATTACCTCAGCACCATCGCAATGCTGTGATAAATAAAACTGAAGGAAGCCAGTGATAACAGCCCTAGTTAACAAAGGATTCTATTGTGACAGGTTTAATGCATGGAATAATTCAATTAGTTGACCCTACTCCTGCAGAAACAATTGTGTGATAGATTTTAAATAATCCTTACCCTCAGACTCACTAAACATCCTTGGTTGTGCTCAGTATGTCATCTTACAGATATTCATTTTATGATTCAGATTCATATTTCCAATATGTTTTGCTGTTGGAAGATTTGAGAAAATCTAAATTCTGTGTGTGTCTCTAGATGGTATTTAAAATTGAAAAGGGCTGAATATTCAGAGCAGAACTTGTTTCACTGAATAGTTCTTCTGAGGAAAATAAATGAGTTGCATTATTTTTCGACTTTGCTTCATAATTTCATTTTATAGGTTACATTATTTTGTGAAAGGCTAAATATTCAAGCCCCACATCAGGATATGGAATCACATTATTTAAGCTGACACTCCAATGTAGTGGTGGGGTGCTGTTGCATTGTCAGAGGTGCTGTCCTTCAGATGAGATGTTAAACCGAGGTTTCATCTGCCTGGACAGAAAATTGCAAGTTGAAGCTCCCTGTCAGGACTTTGACCTCCTCGTCTAAGGCTGGCATTCCAGTGCAATACTGGAGGAACACTGCATTGACAGAGGTGTTGTCTTTCAGATGAGATGTTAAACCTAGGTCCCATCTGACCAGATGAACAGCAAAGATCGCATGGCCCTATTCAAAAAGAGAAGGGAGTTTCTCCCGGCCAACAATCCTCCAAAATAAATAAATCCCTCACTTCATGGCTATTTGTGTAACATTGCTGTGCACAAATTGGCTGAGATTGTCCACAAAATATACTCTCCAAGGATTATTATTACAGAACAACTTACATTTATATAGTTCCCTTCATGCAGGACACCATCTCAAAGAGATTTACAATGACATGGTCGGATGCCGAGCAATAGAGGGGGAAGTGACTATAGGTGCAGTTGAAGACTTTAAGACAGAATTTAACGGTAGATAGAGAGGGGTGGGATGATGAGGTAGAGAGAGGGAGTTCTAGATATATTAAGACATATTGAGACTTATATTGTTACTTCTCAAGAAGACTGTGCCAGAGTAAACTTTCGGTCAATAGCCAGATGGCTATTTAAGAATTAAGAATTTGGGCTTAACTAAAAATGAATTGTATTGTGCATGACTTTTCAATCCACCCACCCTTTGTAATTCAGTTTAATATCCCATTTACTTTGTTAACCTTGGGATGTCCTCCCGACGTGAAAGGCGCCATACAAATGTAATCTTGTTGTTGTTGTTGTTAAAGTGCTAAAAAATTATTGTAAATGGACAGCTGGATTCAGCCATCATCTAATGCATTTAATTTTTTTACTTATGTGGGCAACTGCAATGGATGTGGTTTTAAGTTCACGCCTGTGGTTTTGCAGTGAAGTAATAAATGCATTATAAAATGTTCTCAATATTTTGCCATATTATACATACTGAGATGGTTACAACAAATTCCATTCAACATAGCTGCAATAAAGATAGTACATCTGCATCCAAAACAAAGGCCAGTTCCACCACCTCAAGAGTATAACTAAAAGTATTCTTTTATAATAATATATATATAAGTATTCTGTTAGTTTAAAATGTAAACGTTAATGTATTTCTGAAGCTTTCTTTTCTTAGGAAAAAGCAAACAATGGCTAAGGATTTGTTATCTTACTTAATCCATTCCTGTTCAACCCAAGTTAATTCTCCCATTTTAATACTAATAATTATGCCACATCTGGAGTGAGCAGGTTTACATGGTCAGTCTGTGAGCATCTTATAATAGAAAGTAGGACAAATAGACATTGTATATCAATTCCATAAGGTTGCCCAAAGTCATTTCAAATAAATTAGACACACACCCACAAGTATAGAGTCAATTCACTTTACAATCTGTGAAGCGCTTTGAGACATCTAGAAGACGTGAAAAGCGTTATATCAAATGCAAGGATTATTATTATTATTATTATCACAAGTGTGAAAGTAGTCACTTACCATTTCTGTATCTTTAACTGTATGTAAGTCTTCATGTAAGTCCTCATTTGTACAAAAGTTAAGAACAGCTCTATATTTTTGATGGTTAAATATTATTACAGTTTATTTCTGGTTCACTTAATTTAATTACTTTTTTCCTGAGATATCATTGTGTCTCACATTGCACAGTGCCTGCAGTGCTGACATCCATCTGATAATAATAATGATAATAATCCTTACATTTGATATAGCGTCTTATTGTGTCATTGAGATGTCTCAAAGGGCTTCACAGAATATACTGTAAAGTGAATTGATTGTATATTTTGTTGGCGAAAGCTAAATCAAATGCAAGGATTATTATTATTAAGCAATTTGTACACAGACATGATATTCTGACTACACCCACTGAAAGGAACTTTTGCTATATAAATACCTATAGTGGATTACATATCAAAGAAAATGAAAACTGAGCTCCTGTGCGTTAATCAAATACATTAGCACAATTAACATTCGATTAGCATTAACACAATCAGAAATTGTTTGAACCTGTGTTTGGAGCTTGGAGCAGTTTAATATTCCAGCTAAATGTTATTTAACATATACAACAGAACCTTGTAATTACAAGTCTCACTTTTTCTAACAAATTGTACCCTCCAGATAAACTGATCATTCACTTCATGGTTGTGTGGGACCTTGCTGTACAGAAATTGGCTACCTTGCTTTTGTACAAGTACTCAGTCACTACACTTGACAGCAATTACAATGAAGGACTTTGGAAGATCCAATGTAACAGATACCATAGGAAAGGCAAGGATCATTTGGGCAAATGGATTCTAGCTCTATATTTGGGATGATGTTGCTGTGGGCAGAATGAAGAGGAGGAATAAGTGATAACCAAGGATAGATCAGAGGACCAGATGGCATCAGGTATGTGAGAGAAAATGGTTGGAGGAGATGCAATGCTGGCAATGGGACAGGTGGAATCACAAGAGTACAGTACCATGGAGAAGAAACAAAGGAGGTACTCAATAACACTGAAGGCAGCAATGAGTATTACAAGAGAGATTCTGGGTAAAGAGAGGCAGGTGTACACAATGGTGTCTTTATCCAGTTGAGTCTCAATGCTATGGACACATCAGAAGCCGAATGAAAGGAACTCCACCAGGGAATGCTGAGAGAGATGAGCCTTAGCTGGGTACAACTACACCAATAGGGCCTTTAGTAAAGAAAGGAAGATTGATGTTAGGGAAATCTGAGAGGTGAAGGGTGGGACGTTTAAGAAAGGGAACCCTGACAATCACTTTGATAGAGGGAGAAACAGTTCCTGGCAATAGGGAAAGATTGATAATAATATAGACAGTCCTAAGGCCAAAAAGGATTAATTAGGTCATCAGGAGCTTGTAGTCTGATGAGGTAGCTTTATGTATATGGTGGGACGAAAGATAAATCCTGGCAAAAAGATGGAGCTCAAAGAGACGAAGGACAAGTAAGAAGAGGGTGCAGAGAAGGCAGAGGTGGCCGATTGATGCCTTTGAATGGCAAGCTATTCAGCTTGAGCCGGTTAAGTTCCAACAGTATCTCAAAGAGGTGCATAAGATGCTTACACTTTATAACAAGAGTTTAAAAATAACTTACAGATCATGTGCATCATTTCGTTGTCGAGATGTCAAGCACAATGAGACAATGAATTATCCTATCACGATTTCTATCACTGTATTATGTGTTTGCAAACAAGTGAAGGTGGTGCAATAACATACAGTTTGATGGACTTGACACCATAAGGAAATGATTCACTGGAGGAACAAGAGAAGACCATTCCGCCCATTGTGCCTGTTCCACCAGTTCGTTAGATGCATAGCAGATCTTTTAATCCTATTTCCTTGGATTTTCTCATATCTCTCTAAGGGCAGGGATTCTTTCCACTCTGTTCCTGTTAACCCTACAAGCCAAATCTCTTAAGTGGTAGGGTGGTCCTAGCTGGACAAGCAATGGGAAGCTCGCCAGACAGTGATTTGAATGGCAAGCTATTCAGTTTGAGCTGATTAAATTCCCGCAGTATCTCAAAGCACACTCTGGGGTACCTAAGCCTTGGCTCCTGCCAACCTGCCCCTAATACCGTCCGCAATTAGGGAAGTAGGGTGTGTCCCATGGGGAGAGAGTGCGTATTCCATTTCAGACATGGTAACATTTCCATGTACAGGTAGCATTTTCACAAGACTCTGTACAAAGAAATATCTTCTGATCTCAATTCCAGTCCCTTGTTGAACACCAACAAGTGCAGCTGTGCGCAGGGGAGAAAGCACATCAAAGACTGAGTTATTAACAGCAGGGAGTTGAATGATAGCAAAGATGTCAAAATATCACCACAGCAGTCAGGAGCATCAAGTCCAGTGAGAGAAGTGCCTAGTAGAGAGGAATTTTCTGCCTGTGAGTGTAGTGATATTGACAGGTACTGTAAATCAAATTTTAGCAGTCAATTTATTTTTGCTGTATATGTACAGGGACAGGGCCCCAAGAATACAAATTTACTGTGCGAAATTTCAAATTTACAGTATTCCCATCACATCAGTGCAGAAAGTCTCAGCAGAGGATCTATGCACACATACTGTTTATTAATACTATATTCAAAAGCCAGGCTTCAGTTTAATGCATGCATGCACTAGCTCTATTAATTTGTAGACTAACTGCAGTGATCCATAAATAAAGTCCTTTGGGGATCTGACCTCTTAGTCTGAAGACTTTGACAAGACTAGGATTGGAGATATGCCAGAAATCCCACTAAAATGCAACAGGATTTAAGTTCCACCAGAGAATCCTTGAATGTTACAGCATAGAAGAAGGCCATTCAGCTACATTTTACAGTTAAATCCTATGAAGCACTTTGAGACATCGCCCTCTGAGGTGAAAGAGCTGTATCAAATGCAAGGATTATTAATATAATTATTTGTAATGATAATAATTATTCCCAGATGGTAAAAGAAATCTGTTTAGTCAACTATCTCTGCCCTTTCCCCATATTTTTTTCTATTTTTTCTTTTTTTAATTTTTTTAAAATTCCCTTTTGATAGCTGTTGTGCATTCTGTTTCACTCATAATTTTCGGCAGGGAATTCTAGGTCCTAATAACCCTTTGAATAAAAATAACTCATGTTTTTAGCGATGATCTTAAACAAATGGGTTCTACTTCCTGACTCACCAATCCGTGGAATGCGTTTTGGTCGAATTCGGCTTGCGGGACCTAGCCTTGATCATCAATAAAAAAATCTAACAGTAATGTGATCACATCACCTACTGTACATGGGATGGCACTAAGTTGTAAGAGACAATCTATTTACATAATTAAGAGTGTAGTAGTGGAGCTAGATTTTTTAAAAAAGGACAGTTTTTACTTCATTGAACAACAAAAAATTACATTTGTAAAGAGGTGAAGAATTGTTGAGCACAAAAATAATTGTTTAACTTTATTTATCTGAATACATGTTTCATCATGACCTTTAGTGAATGTTAATTTGTCTGATGAATGAAACTATTTTTATATTCTAGTGATTCTGTCAATCAGTTTTATGTTCGTAAGAGATGTAAGTGTCTGAAACATGTTTTGTGCAATAAAATATTTTGAAAAATCCTCATATAGAATTAATGGTACCTTCTTCGTGTCTCTTCAGTGCTATCTAGAAATCTATATAGGATATTTGCAGGTGGTAAAATAATTGTCTTGGAGGAGATTCCATTTGACAGCGATGACAGGAATAAAATACAGGATCTACATTGCAACATTTTTCAAGGGATTCCTTGATAAAGAATCTAAGTTACACAATTTGGAGGTCTTTGATAACATGCATCTCAGCTTTACAGGAAAGTAATTCAACCCCACTCTGATCCTTTCTTCTTCTGGAGCAGAAATCCCAATGATCTACGATATTTCTAATGTGATTTCCTGCTAAGGAATACACTGAACCTGATTCATACTCTCCAGTATTCATTGCAGCAAACAACTCTTTCAAGAATATATAATAATAATCCTTGCAATTGATATAGCACCTTATCAAGTCTTCGCGACATCTCAAAGTGCTTAGATATAATATATATATTAAGCATAATGAAATTCTACCTGATCACTGAGAAGTCTGCCTCTTTATGCAGTTCTTGGTGCAAACTTACAATGTGCTAATCATTTTAGCAAAACAACCATTTCTGACAGTTCAAATTTAATGCTTTGCTGCGGTATGCTGCATTGTTGGAGGTGCTGTCCTTCGGATCAGATGTTAAACCAAAGTCCTGGCTGTCTGTTCAGATGGACATTAAAGATCCTATGGCAGTATTCAAAAAAAAGGGAGTTTCTTCCAGTGTCCTGGTCATTGGTCATTCAATTCATGGCTGTTTATGCAACAATGCAGAATGTAAAAGTGGTTGCCACGTTGCCTACAAAATATACAGTTACTAAAACATTACAACAACTTGCATTTATATAGGGCACTATATAAGTGCAAGTTGTTGTTGTTTAACTCAGAAAGGGAACTTGCAGAGAAGAATCTATACCGTAGGCTTTACATAATGTAGGTATATATTAAGGGATGAAAACCGTCGCAGCTTGATACAAGACTTGTGCATATTTGACACTATGCATGATTCACTTTGTTTTGGAACATTTCAACTGCCAAGAAGATAGCACTAATGACAACAAGTACACCATAAAGGGGAACTTGAGCTGGAAGAAAAGATGTTTTTTGCACTCTAACTAGTTTTAAGTGGTTAGATCAAAATATGTCTCCTTACAGCTTTACTGTCAGAAGATTTGGAGTGGAGTCCTGTGACTCAGTGGTTAAAGCACTCGCCTCGCAAGCGAGATGACCTGGGTTCGATTCCAGGCAGGATGAAACCTTAGGCAAGTTTCCTTACTCCACACACCTGTTTACTGAGCAATAAGTAGGTACCAACTTGTTAGTTGATTGGCGGATCGCTTTTCCTGAGTAATAATCACTATAAAAAAATGTGGTCACTCAATCCACCAATGTTGGTAGGACACTGCTGTGCACAATTGGCTGACATGTCTTGTCCACAAAACATACAATCAGTTCACTTTACAGTATATTCTGTGAAGTGCTTTGAGATATCTCGAAGGCACATCATTACTGATCGTTATCATTGTTGACCAAACCCATCTTCATAAGAAACAAAACCAGAAGTCGTTGGAAACACTCAGCAGGTCAGGCAGCATCTATGGAAAGGAAAGTGAATCAATGTTTCGGGTCCATGACCCCTCATCAGATACTCTTCCGAATTAAATGGCCCCACACACTACCACTCACTCAAACAAATTGATCCTAACAAGATTCTGCTAGGTATACTCCCAGACTACTTTATTTGCAAGCTGGTCCTTTAGTGCAATACTGAGGGAGTGCCGTACTGTTAGAGGTGATGTCCTTTGGATGAGACATTAAACCAAGGTTCTGTCTGCCTGTTCAGGTGGACATTAAAGAATCCACGTTACTATTTGAAAAGGGAAGGGAGTTTCTCCTGGTGTCCTAATCAACAATTATCCAGATAAATTTATCATTAAATTCATGGTTCATTGCTGTGAAAAAATTGGCTGCCACATTTGCTGCAAATATAGCCACTACTTTTGGTATTAATTGCATGTGAAGCGATTTGAAATGTTTTGATTTTTATAAAGGTTTTATCAAAATGCAAGGAATATTCTTATTATAAATTGTCAGATGTAAATTTCTGTAAGCCTTTTTCCCATAGAGTTGAGGTGCGGTTTATCAAACCAATCAGATTCTGTAGCTATATGTAGCTGCTTCTGGTGCATCTAGTACTATGCTGACAATGTGCTTTTGCTGATTGTAATCTAATCTGAGATTTAAGGCTTGGTCCAAGATCATTGTGGATTTATATAACTCATGCATAGATATGTACTGCAATCCTATTTTGGGTAGAAATTTGTGAAAAGCCACTTTCCAAACACTAAGAAAGGATTTTTACGCTCTCCACGGACACCACTCACCCATCCACTGGGAACTGACTGTCATCTTAACTTTCCTTCATTTGCTGCTAATGTCATTTAAAGCTGGATGGACTGCTTCAATGAGTAATGATTCATGGCCAAGGGACGAAAATATCTCATGAGAGGAGTAGTGTGTTTTCATGTTACAAAATGCAGCTGTCATTTTTAATACAAGAGTTTTTACGGAACTAATTATTTATGGAAAAGCATAAAATACTTTATATTCCAACTTTCAAGTGCTTTGGATGCTGCCGTGCATGAAGGACACAATATAAATACAAATTCTTGTTGTTGTTGTGTTATTTTATTGTTCTTTACAAAAGGCTGGTGGTTTGATGTTAAAATAATCATTATCTGCTCCATTAAAATGCAACTAATTAAAATCTGTAAATATCTGAATTTTCTCCTGATCCTTGGTAAATACCTGAATGGGTCATTCTCCACTCTCATCTCATCAATTTTAGTAAAATATTCTTGATTTATTGCTCATATATTGTGTGACTGATTTCAGCTCAATTGAGTTGGTAGCAAACTCCTTTCTGGGTCTGAAGGTTATGAGTTCAATCCCATCAGGGCTTGAGCTCATGTTCTAGACCAACACTCCAGTGCAGTGGTGGGGAATGCTACAATGTTGAAAATGTCAACCTCAAGACATAAGTATTTGACCGTACTTTCTCTTCCTTCGCCTTTCCCCTCATCTTTCCCCTACCCAAGTCCTTTGACTTCCATCCCCAACTTGGGTGTCCAGACATATTTTAATTGCTTTGAAATGTCCTCCCAATGTGAAATATGCTTTATAAATCTTAATTGTATTGTAATTGTATGAATCTCTAAAACTATCTAAATTTTTACTCCACCATTTCTGCATTACAAAATTAACAATGGGGTCTAATTTATGAGATGTGCAAAAAGACTTATAAATAGCAAATTGCAGATATGACATGGATGACCCTCTGGAATTTCACTCAAACACTGATCTTCGTTTTGATTTCCATGAACTTTTGTGATCTTGTGAAATTTGTGTCAAAGCAGAGCCCCAGAGAATCAAAGGAAACATATCCAGGATTCGCTTTTTGCAAGTCCTTTGTGAATCATGCAATTTAAATACACAATGTCCCTGATTTTCCCATTGATGGGATCTCTCCCAAAGACTCACTGAAACCGTGCGCAACTTAGGTGTCAGGTGTAACCGACAGCTATCCTTTGTACCCCAAATCCAGTCCCTGGCCAGGATCGCTTTCCTCCACCTCCGCCATATTGCTCGGCCTCCATCTGTACTTCACTCCAAAAGCTGCCAAAACCCTCGTCCATGTCTTCGTCACCTCCTGCCTCGACTACTTAAATGCCCTCCTCGCTGATCTCCCCTGTTCCACTATTCATAAAATTCAATTAAATCAAAACTCCGACGCCCACAATCTCACGTGCACCAAATTCCGTCCCTCTGTTATCCTAGTCCTTGTCAAACTCCATTGGCTGTTTGTCACAGAGTGAATTGATTTCAAGATCCTCACTCTTATGTTTAAATCCCTTCACATCCTGGTAACCCCCTATCTCTCCAACCTACATTACTACCTCCGCTGCCGCCGCTCAACTGGCTCCAGCCTCCTCCTTGTCCCCAAACCTTCCGCCCCACCATCGGAGGTGTGCTTTCGGCCACTATGGCCCAAAGCTGTGGAACTCTCTCCCTGAATTCCTTCGCCTTGTCCTTTCTCTCCCATTTTCAGGTCACGCTTGAAGACCTTCTTCTTTGACTGAGACTATGGTCACCTTGTCCCTCCCGCTGACTCAGCATCGGGCTCCGCCACTATTAAGTGCTCCAAGACGCTATCCAGCGTGAAGGATGCTATATAAATGCAAGTTGTTGTTATATTCTGAGCCAACCTTTTATTAAAGTACAGAAGTAATACTGTACTTCATAGTAACAGGTTTAGGATAAGAGCCATTCCTTCAAAATAAAAGTGTTGTTTTTTAAGGATTTCCACAATGTGCCAGTACTCTATAATATATAATTGGGGTCTAATTTGCAAGTTGTGGTGCAAGTGCATGTGTATTATACAAGTGGAGTCCTGTAGCTCAGTGGTTAGAGCACTCGCTTTGCAAGCGAGAGACCTGAGTTTAATTCCAGGCAGGCGAAACCTTGGGCAAGTTTCCTTACTCCACACGCCTAATGATAATCCCTCCAAAACCAAAAACAATAATAAAATTGGTCATTTTCAATCTACAACTGTTTGTGGGACATTGCTGTGCGCAATTGGCTGCCGCGTTTGCCCACAAATATACAGTCAGTTCACTTTACAGTGTATTCTGTGAAGCGCTTTGGGACGTCCTCCCGACGTGAAAAGCGCTATATTAAATGCAAGGATTATTATTATTATTATTATTAAGCTCTGCAAATCATGTCAAGGAATTACAATAGGGAATAACAACAACAACAACAACAAATTGAATTTGTATAGCACCTTTCACGTTAGGAGGACGTCCCCAGGCGCTGGACCATTTGCACCTGAGCTGGTGGTTTGGATCAGGAGAGGAGGAGGGTGGGAAGGGTAGGAGTAGGAGGGTGATTGAAGGTACGGTCGAAGAGGAGGGTCTTGAGAGGGATCTTGAAGGAGGATGGGGAGGTGACGAGGCAGAGGGATTGTGGGATAGAGTTCCAGAGGGTGGGGGCAGAGGGGCTGAAGCACCGCCTGCCAATGGTGGGGCAGTCAAGGTGAGGGACGTGAAGCAGGCCAGGGTCCACTAAGTCTAAGGAGCGGACAGGTTGGTAGGTGGTTAGGAGATCATGGAGATCTTTGAATATGTGGCAGACAGGAACACCACCAAACCAAGACTCAAAGATTTTTTGAGTTTTCATCGAACTAGAATTTGCTGTCTTCTCATTCTCTCTATGCTACAGGGAATGCCTGTGCATCTGTACAGAAGACAGGCAGGCCATTCTGCTGTCAGATGAAAGCCAGCATGCCTGGATACACAAGTTCTCACAGAATCTAGATCAGTGCGACACTCAAAATAAGGCTGTGCTCTACTCAGACTAGCTTTTGGAATGACTTGGGTTCAGCATCAAAAAATAAAACTTGAAGTAGACAATAATAAAGCACAGACATTTTTTCAACCACTCTTTTATTTTTAAAGAATATGATATGATAATAATTATAATGCATAATGTAACGAGGCACCTATGGTACAACAGGCTGCAGCTTCTTGCTACCCTGGGGGTTCNTTTTTTCTGCTTCATAACAACCCTGTCAGGCTGACTCTATGGCCAAACTGATTTTACCGATTACTCAGTCTTTTACACAATGTACTCTTTTGAACTGTTGCAAAAACAAGCAACACCCTGGGTATGCTAAGGTAAGCTTCTGCACTAAGTACAGTAAGCCTTGCATAAGTCTGATCTGTATAATCGCCTAAGTAGTACAAACTTCGGGCTGCCTGCATCCTTTGTAGTTCAGTTCCATTTCACATTTCTACATATTAAACCCCATTTGTCCTCCCAATGATGTAATCAAACCACATCCGTCTGCATTTGGATATGATTTTTATCATACAAGATATTAAAAGGGATAAAGAAAGTAAACGTAGAATAATACTTTCAGGCAATAGAACAAGACGTCACTGATTTAAGGGTTGTCAAGGCCAACTTTAGGACAGAGACCAGGAAGTGGATATTCGCTACAAGGATAACCAACCACAAGAATATGTTTTAAGCAGGGGTAATTGAAGTCATGGTCCTGGAGTCATTTATGAAGTAGTTTCATGTTGTAATGGCAAAAAGTAAGCATTCAGAAAGGACTTGATCAAATGAGCCGAAGGGCTTTCTGTGTCCAAAATGTTCTTGTGAGCATGCTGCGTGTTTGTAATCAACTGGCCAAATATTTACCAAGCACATTTTCTTCATGAAATAAACAATCCATTAATTCCTATGGAAACTCTTACTTTATGCTTGTGCCTAGCTCAAGGTAGCACTCTTGTCTCTGAGTCAGAAGGTTGCGGGTTTAAGTCCCATGTCATCACATAGTCTAGACCAGTAGTGGTCAATCTTTATGGTCAACAAAATAGCTTCCGCCCTGCGGATCACAGGTTGGCCACCATTGGTCCGGACTGACACTCCAATGCAGTTTGAGTGCCTTCCTTCAAATGGACAATAAACTGAGGTTCTGTCTGCCTGAACATTAAATATCCCATGGCACTATACAAAAAGAGAAGGAAGTTTGTCCCGGTGTCCTGGCCAACAATCTACTTGATAAAAATTATCGTTACTCTAACCTGATCTGATTAAGTAAAACTCAGTGAAAAGGAAATTTCAAACTTCACTGTAGCAGAGGTTGTGGAAGTGGCTTACCACTGCAGCCTGTTATCTGGGTCTGTCTGAAGCATTAAAAAACATTCAGTGTTTCTCTCAATTTGCCTGTTTTGTATGACATTACAATCTTTGCTTTAGTTTACAATACAATACAAAATTACATTTGTAGAGCATCTTTCACGTCAGGAAGACATCCCAAGGCGCTGGGTCAAAATATACCTTTGCCCTAGTTTAATTGAAGCTTTCAAATATATTTTAATCATAAATTACTATCCTGAAATATCTTATGTTAAACCGAATGACTTCATGTTTATGCCGTGGTTTTAAAGCATCATTATGCAATAAATAGTTTCTGAAGTTTTCCACATCCTCCTTGATTATAAGCGGGATTTTAAATAATGCATGATACTTTCCCCTTCAGTTATAACTAGTTGGTTTGTAAACAGTAGTTTGGTTTAGTCAGGTGTCAGCTTGGTTTAGTCAGTAGCACTATTGCCTTGGGCAGAAAATTGTGAGTTCAAATCTTATTGTTTACTTGAGATCATGTTTCAAACTGGGTGAGTGTGCATTGCATTGGGATGTCAGCCTGGACTATGAGCTCAAAATGTGACTTCAATTTAAGATCTCATGCAACAGTTGGAGGTGCTTGTTAAGGTAGAGATTAAAGATCCCGGTACAATCACTAGAAACTGGAAATCAGAAACTAGATAGTTTCTCCTCGTAAGCTTAACAATAATCCTCCAGATAACTTGGTCACTCAATTCATGGTTATTTGTAGGATTTCACTGAGTGAAAATAGGTTGATGCATTTGCCTATAGATCCCAGTCACTGCTAAGGTGCTGTGAGATGTCTTGATGGCATAATAAGGTGCTATATCAAATCCAAGTATTATTGTTATATAAAATGGAAGCATAACTAACCACTGACCTACATCAGAATGCGTTGAAGTTTTGCTCAAAGTAACTTTATTGTTTATATCTTTCTGCTTGGTAAGGATTCGTGTATGAATAACATCACAAGATGACAGTTATCAAACCACTTCCTCTTGCTATTTGACCTTAAGATAGGGGAAACTGTTTCATAAAATATGGAATGCTTGAATTGAACCAAATAAGAACCACTAGTGTCAGAAATAGAATATTGAATTCTCTGCAATTTTCTTTCCACTTGTGATGAGGTTAACCATAATTCATGAGAAGCAAAATCCTAAATGTAGTCAGTATTTCTCATGGAAATAAGATCATATTATTCATAAAAGATGTTCATTGCCTTCTGAACACAGAACACATCAGCTGTGCCCACGAGAGGCTACTAAAGTTGCTGCTATTAGAAATCTAAGGTCTTAGAATTGAATTACAATTATTACTTATATTGCAACAAATATTCCAATTTACTAACACTGCACTAAATAAAACAACAGTGCTTTACAGTTTTCTATGACAAAGGCAAAGCTGCATTAAAATAATCAGACCCATCCAGAGAGGTGTTTTTTTTCTTCAGTCTGCTTTTTCTGCTATTTTGTTTTCCAGATAATTATAGTATATCAATTGCGCAATACAGTTCCACCTCTTAGCTTCCACATCTTCAGCAACCAGTTGATTAATAATATATAACCAGTAATGGTACACAAACTTTGTGATCGTATTTAACATGTTGCTATAAGATTTGCAGGTTTTAGATAACGTACCACCAGCTTTGAAAGAAATCTAGTACTCAAAGTGTTAAGATTTGTCTATTATTTAAACTGTTCTTTCCCATTAACTAAACTCAAAGTGACAGGAAATTTTAAGAACTCATGAATAAATTAAGGGCTAAAAAGCAAGTCACACAGCATTACAGTATGGAGTTCGCATTATTGTTGCATTGATTCTCAGAGCTCAGTGAATGATTCACTGACCCATCAGCACATCATCTCCAGAAGAAAGGAGATGACATCATGCACACATGATAGAGCAGTAAAGTCACATTTCGTGACACTGTTAAAGTAATGCCAACCTTTTAAAGTGAACAAGTCTAACCCTGTGGTTTTGCTCCAACAGGACCCCAATGGACACTCTGGGGTCCAAGCCTAAGCTCTTGCCAACCTGAGCCTAAGACTTTCTGGAATTAGGAAAGCAGGGTGCATCTCTCCTACGGGTGAGTGTGCATTCCATTCTGACAATCTATCTCTGGCATTTCCATGTATAGATAGGATGCACAGAAGATTGATTTAGATACTCTTAAGTATGGTGATGACTGTTTCCACGTGTGTTAAACACCTGGCTGACCAAAAGTGAACAACAACTTGCACTTATACAGTGCCCTTCACATGGGTAGCATCTCGGAGCACGTGCCAGAAGTCAGAAATAATTCATTAGAATATAAATTTACTGCAATGATAACTGATTTTTTTTGCACTTGGATTATTAATAGTAGCTGCTTTTCCATACTTAGTGTTTCAAATCAAAGTGTAAACACATGTTCACAACTCGTACCTGAATTTGACTTCCTGTTCAAACCAACATTCAACTCAGATCTTCCTTTTGGAAGGCAAACTTGCCAGTCTTACTGAGTCATCTGAGGAGACAGGGAAACCTGGTAGGAGAGGTTTCTAGTAGTGATCAGTAGTGATCAAGTGATCAAGTCAAGTTCCTAAGGCCTGAAGCTTTCTATGGTGTCAGCCAGAGGATTTTTCACTTAAAATTTAAGATTGCATAGAATTTTTGAAAATTTTAAATTCAGTCATAATTTAGAAGTGGTTTTTCAAAATTGGCTTCCAAATCAAGAATTTAAGAATTTTCCAAAAATACGCACAAGGTTAAATGTGACCTTTTTTTTCATTAGTCATGTGTTTGACACATGCAGAAACCCAGCATCATGCTTAAGAATATCTAAACCAGACTGAGAGTTCCACATTTGTATGCCACCTACACATGAAAATGTCTTTGTTTCTGAAATGGAATGCGCATTCTCCCTGCTTAACTAATGCCTGAGATTTTTAGATGCAGGTTGACAAGAGCAAATGTTAGGGAACTCCATAGTGTGCGTTGAGTTACTGCTTGAGTTCAACCAGCTAGAATCACAAAGCTTGCCATTGAGAGCACTGTCTGGCAAGCTTTCCATTGCATGTCCAGCTAGGACCACCCTACCTGTTGGGGCTTTGGCTTGGAGGATTAACAGGAGCTCAGTGGGAAGTATCCCTGCATCCCTAAGTTTTAAGGCTCAAGAACATGAGGATTTTATAGTCTCCAAAGTCTACAGATTAGAATGCATCACCCTTCCTCCAACCAGGAAACTGCCATGCATGAAATACTAAAGAGGAAAAGCATGACAGATAAAGGGCATTTGACCTATTAGACTCAGTCTAGCATTTCGTGAACTCTTTAATCTTGGAAAGTTCTGCAAACTTTCACTGTGTGATCCCAAAGGCAATTAGCAAACATTCAGACAGTCTATCCACCACTATAATAATAAGACATTGCCAATAATTTTATATACTGTAGTACCTATAATGTTCAAATCAGCACGATTGAGCTGTTCACTTCAACAGATGTATGCATGGCCCCCTTCATTTCTTCATTGTTCTCTTATCTAATTTAACGGCATGTTGTTACATGTTGCTGCAGTATACTGGTATGCCAACATGTTGTGCCAAACCATTATCTCCCAACATGAAAGGCATTATATCAAAAAAAGAATTATTTATTGTAACAATGGAGTAATGTTTACGGTATTTCTTAACTTTGCCAATGTTAATTATCAGCCATTAGATGACAGCTCACCTAGGCAAGTGAATAGTTTCTAAAATGAATGCTTTACTGATCAACCTGGGGGCATCATGTCTAGCCTGGTTGGTAAAACAATCAGTAAAATGTTTACTTTTATCTGGAGTGAGCTAGGATTTCACTCCTACGCAGCAGATCATCCCTGGAAAACAAATATTAAACAAGAACATCACAGAGACCACTCTATGACCTACACTACACCAAAAAAAGTACTTTACAAAATAAAAAATGGCAGAAGCTGGAATCCTCCGCTCCATCATTAGCATCCATACTTTCAGCCACTATGTCCCGAATTTATGGGACTTTCTGCCTCAATCCTTCCATCTTGCCCCCACTGCCCACCTTCAAATCTCACCTAAGGATTTTCCTCTTGGACCATGCCTTTGTTCACCTCCCCTCTCTTTCTAGATCAGGGTGAAACTATACCACGGTTAAGTGATCTGAGTTCTGAGTTGCTATTTGCGTGAAGGGCACTGTATAAGTTGTTGGTGTTTGTTGAAGCTTCATTTCCTGATTTCTGTTCTGGAATTTGGATGTATAAGATTGTGTTACTGCTACTTAGTTTGAACATGGGTTAAACTGATATAATAGTTCAACATTTAACAACAAATCTATCTTCCTGCCTTCCTTTTGCAACAGGAAGTATCATTAATCATTTCATCCCAGTGACTTCCCTGTTTTGGTTCATTGAGCACTTACAACATCCCGGACTCAAGATCACAGGGGTCCATCCTTGTATGACAGCTGTTCAAAATTGAGTACAAATAGATTTAATGTATGTGGGGGAAGGGAAAGAGGGTTGCAATATCATTGTGTAAAAAAGGGAGTCTACTCAGAAGGGATAAGTGCAGCCCTACAGACAATAACTTAGAAGCTTTGAAGCCTCCTATGGATTGAGACCACACTGAATTATTCGTTCTTAGTAGTTTGGTCACTACAGTTTGGTTTCAGCACTGATGTTGTGAGGTGGGGAATATCAGATATGATTCTCACTTCTGGTTACAGTGTACAGAATCCCTCCGACCCCCCTCCAGCCCCCCGATGGAAAGTTAATCTGTGTGGACATTGAGTGAAGGCAAGACTGGGCTTGATTGGCACATTTGACTGCAAAATACACGGTCATTAAATTTTACAGTGAATCCTGTAAAGCGCTGCAGAAAGCATTACATCAAGTGTAAGTGCAAGGATTAATTATAATTATAAAATACAGTTAATCCACTTTACAATATATTTTGTGAAACACTTTGAGATGTCTCAATGACGTGAGAAGGCGCTATATCAATGTAAGGATTATTTTTATATTATTATTATAAGGATTATTAACGTACCCTATACCAACAACACAGAAGAACAGCATTTATTACACCAGTGTGACATTCTCCATTTCCTATACTCGTCATCCCGAGCTGAGACTTAGTGGTGAAACAAACAATGTTGTAAACACCATGAACGCACAGCCAATAGAAATGGGATTGAAAGTACCCAAGTTATTTCATGTAGGATTTTTGCTGATAATAAATGGAATCAACCTGAACTGGATTTGAACTAAAGTTACAAAAGAATATATGTAACCCACTATACATCCCTATTTCTGACGGAATGCATCTCCATTATTCTGAGGCCTCTCATTGGCACATAATATCCAAGCCAGTCCAAATGCCAGACTAGCAATAGCAGTAAAACTCATCAGATTGAGTTGTTAGGCTGGTTTCTTGTGCAGTGGCAGTGAAGCGTTGTGTTCTATGAGTAAGAATAACAATGGAGCCTGTAGTCTTAGGCCAACTTCAGCCCAAATCATAGTGATGAAATGGTTCAGAACACAATTTTCATTGATTAGACAATTATCATTAGAGCCGGTTAGCACGTCACACATCACATTTTCACTCCAATTGTTTTTTAAAATTAGTTGGGCACAATATTTTCATTTAGGTCCATCCAATAAAGAATTAAATTCATAGTTCTAATGTAGTCTTTGTTAAGGTTTCCTAACTGTTGAACACGGCATTTCAGTGCAAACTGGTTTCAAATCCTACCCTTGACTCACGGGCAAAGAAACTCACATGTTCTCTAGTGTAGTGTAAGTTGTGGAGTGATTCTCAGCAAGATATTCCATCCTCTTGAGCACATTTTACTGACAGTTTTCCATGCCTAGGATGGATAAAGAAAAGGCAACCATCCAGCTGAGGGAAACATGAATGTCTGCATTTGATTGATACAAAATAGAACTGATGTTCTCCCAGAGGACATCTATGACACAAACAATGTGGCCCTTATTGCTTAAGGATAACAGAATGATGATGGAAAGGCAGCAGTTCATTACAGTTATAAAACAAGGTAACTGAACACGTTAGAAAAGATGGCTCTCAGTGGTGTTCAATAATCTCATATTGGTGCTTTAGCAACATGCTCATTCATTTCAAGACTGTTTGTGGGACCTGCTGTGTGTAAATTGGTTGCCATGTTTGCCTACACAATCACTACACTTTACAATAAATTTTTAAGTGCTTCGAAGTGAAGTGCTTTGAGATGTCTCAATGACATGATTTAAGAATATCAAATTTAAGAAATATTATTTACGGTAATCTATCCTCAAGGAGCCAGGAAAACTGCATCAAAAGTGTTATTGCAGCAGAATGTTTGTGGGTTTGATAAAAGAAAACTTTATTTGCGCCTGGAATGGAATGCACATTCTCTCCCGGGAGGAACACACCCTGCTGACCCTGTTCTGGAGGGTTATAGGTGTGGGTAGTCACAGAGACTGTATCGGGGCTCTGTGGAAGTTTAACAGGTAAAATCGCATGAATTGCCATTGAGAGCACTGTCTGGCAAGCTTCCCTTCGCTCGGCCAGCGAGGATCATCGTACCATCAGAGCTTTGACTTGCAGAGTTAACAAGAGGCACAGAGGAAGCATCCCTGCCCCCAGTGATTGTCTCCCCTTCTTAGTCCTGTCAACAAGCCAGACTAGCTAGTCTATCATCACCAATGACCTGGGCCAATACACCCTTCCCGCAACAATGACCCCTGCCCCACCCCCGCTACAAACCCCCATAAATGTAGCTTATGGCCCGCGGGCCGCTCACGATCTTTATTTGACGTCACTGTGGGCGTAGCGGCTCCGGCCGCGCATGCGAACGGTGGCGCAAATGGGCTACATTCGGAGGCCCCGCTGTTGTGATTGTCTGTGTCACTGAGTCTCTCTCTGTGTTTTAGTGTCTGTGTGTATCTCTCTCTGTATCTCTGATTGTGTGTGTCTCTCTGTGTCTGTGTGTCTCTGTGTGTGTGTCTTTCTGGGTCTGTGTGTGTGTGTATTCCTCTCTGGGTCTGTGTGTGTGTGTGTCTCTCTCTCTGGGTCTGTGTCTCTTTCTGGGTCTGTATGTGTGTTTCTCTCTGGGTCTCTGAGTGTGTGTCTGTGTGCGGTACTGGTCCTGACGGGAAAGAGGTAGTGAGCTTCTGTAACCTCGCTGGTGATCCCACCCGCCTCCCACCAAAAAAAATCATCCAGTTTTTGTTAAACAAACAATTAATATTTTTTTTGCAACACTCTTTCCTTATAGGAAATAATGCATATTAGATTGTTGCAAAAAAAATGTGATGCTGGACTTCCTCAAATCCAAAGTTGAGGGAATCTGCTCAGCTGCCTCTGCGACTGCATCTGCTATCCCCTCCCCATCTCTTCCTCCCATCCTGACCCCTACCCATCCCTCTCTCCATACTTTTAAACAGTTTTCCCCTCTCTCATCACCTCCATAACCTGTATGAAACTAACCACCTGCTCTCTCGACCCCACCCCTACCCCTCTCCGTACCTCCCAGCTCCACCTCCTTGCCCCTCTACTCACTGACATCATAAACCTCTCCCTGTCCTCTGGTACTGTTCCCACCCCATTAAAAAATGCAGTCATTACTCCTACCCTTAAATACCCTCCCTGGACCCTTCTCTTCTCCCTAACTACTACCCCATCTCCAACCTCCCCTTCCTCTCCAAGGTCCTGGAATGACCTTGGAAATGACCCTGGTCAAAGTGACAAATGATATTCTGTCCCTCTGTCTCCTCGTCCTCCTTGACCTCTCTGCTGCTTTCGACACCATTGATCACTCTATCCTCCTCCACCACCTCTCCTCTCACCTCAACCTTCACGGCTTTGTCCTTGACTGGTTCAGATCGTACCTCTCACACCGCCTCCACTTTATCTCCACAAACAGTTTCTCCTCTAACCCCCGCACTGTCTTGTGCGCCGTTCCTCAGGGCTCTGTCCTTGGTCCCCTCCTCTTCAATATCTATATGCTCCCTCTTGGTGACATCATCCGCAGACATGCGGTGAACTTCCACATGTATGCAGATGACACCCAACTCTACCTCTCTGGTTTCACCCTTGACTCCGGGAGTCTAGGATGAGAGCTAACTTTCTTCAGTTGGACATCAACAAGACCGAGGCCCTCCTGATTGGCTCCCATCAGCACCTCCTCACCTCAGACGCTGACAGCATCACCATCCATGGTTGCACACTCCACCTTGCTAAGCCAGTCCAGAACCTTGGTGTCTTGTTTGACCCTCAACTATCCTTTCTAGCCCACATCTGCGTCATGACCCGCTCTGCCTTCCCCCACCTCCGCAACATCGCCCGGCTCCGCCACTGTCTCACACCGCTCGACTATGCAAACTTATTGTTTGTCGGCCTCCCCAACTCCTCCCTCCACAGGCTGCAGTTCATCCAGAAGTCTGCAGACCGTGTCCTCTCCTGCACTAGGCTCTGCGACCCTATCAACCCCATCCTTACCCAACCCCATGGCTTCCCATCACACAGAGGAGACAGTTCAAGATCCTGGTTGTCACCTTCAAAGCCTTCCATGGTCTTGCTCTCCCCTACCTCTGCAATCTCCTAACCCCCTAACATCCTGCTTGCCCCTTCTGCTTAGCGGACTCCAGTCTGCTTCATGTCCCCCACTTCGCTCACCCCACTATTGGCAGTCGGGCCTTCACCCGCTCTGTCCCCACACTCTGGAACACTCTGATACCCTTGAAATCCCTCTGCCTCGTCCCCTCCCTCGCCACCTTCAAGACCCTCCTCTTTGACCGTGGTTTCGATCTCCTGCTTNCCCCCCTGCCCTCCGCCCTCCCCAACCCCGCCTCTCAGCTCGGGTCTGTAACTCTGTCTGTCCAGCGCCTTGGGACATCCTCCCGATGTGAAAGGTGCTTTACAAATGTAAAAGTAAATGTAAATGTAAAAAAAAGCTTTAATTACTGAATTGAAAAAATTGAAAGACAGATAGAGAGGTCAGATGGAAGGCTGGAGAGAAAGGATAGGAGTATAGTTGCTGATGGGTCAGCAACCACTGTTGGCACAATAAGGGCGCGGCATGAAGGGATTTATAGGTGAGGATGATACCCTTGAAATCAATCTGGTGGGAGACAGGGAGCCCAGGGTGCCTGTGCATGAGGAATTTGGAGATGGTGAGAATATGGGCAATGGCGTTTTATATCAGCTGGAGCCTGTGGATGGTAGGACTAGGGTGACTCCAAGGAGTGCATTAGTCTAGTTGGGAGGTTACAAAGGTCATGCTTCTAGTATACCAATTGTACCATCTTCCCATTAGAGCAGCAAGTTGTTTATTGAATAATCTCAATGTCATCAATATGAAAATTTATTATGGCATTATTTATGGATGAAATCACCTTAACTGCAATGTCCACAATTCTCCTGGATCTTTTACATTTTAAAATGAACGAAAACAGTTGACGAAAAGCCTTTATTCGTAATGATAGTGCCCCTTTAAGTCAGCATCACTTTAGTATTGATGTTGGTCTGTATGATTTTTTACCAAATTGACCAGTTGCATCACTGAATTGTATGATACTAGTTCAAATAGAGATTATTTGGGCTGTGGATTCCCAATGTCTGATGAAGCTGACAGAGAAGGCAGTGAGCAGGTGATAGTATCTGAAGCAAGAATCGGCCACATGAATTACCTACCAGATGGTTAGTGGCCTGAGAAAAACTAGTCTCTTGCCTATTCTGTTAGGACCAGTTGGCTGGCACAAAAAACATACGTCAGAAAGAACACAGATCCATGATGAGAAATGGGGTAGAAAAATAAAACCCAACTAAAACGGATCCTGAGTTTGATTTGATATATATTTCTAATTTCCACAACAGCTACCTTCAGCACGAACACAAACACATTCAATAATAATAATCTTTGTATTTGATTTAGCGACTTTCAGGAGGAGTGGATGTTTCAACGCACTTTACAGGATTTATTATGAAGTGTCTATTTTGATTGTGTATTTTGTAGCCAAACTCTTATTATTTTCACTCAGAAGTATTTAGGAGTTTTAAAATAATTGAGTGTACCACTTGATGTGTAACGCACTGATTTTAAAGAGGATAACAATTCTAATAAAACATTTTTTATCATGTTCTTTGAGCCAGCGCCATGTGATCTGAGAGAGTAAGTAACTTGAATTAGTACAACACAATATACACTTAGGTAGCACTTTTTATGTTCGGAGGATGTCTCAAGGCATTTAGCACCACGCTGAGGTGGGAGCTAAGAGGAATGAGGAGTTCAGTGGTGACAGAATAATAATAATAATCCTTGCATTTGATATAGCGCCTTATCGTGTCTTCGAGACATCTCAAAGCACTTCACAGAATACACTGTAAAGTGAATTGACTGTATATTTTGTGGGTGAAACGCGGCAGCCAATTGCGCTCAGCAGTGTCCCACAAACAGTGGTGAATTGAGTGACTTTTTTTTCTTTTGAAGCAATTATTACCCCGCTAATGACTGGGTTCCTATTTACTGCTAAGTAAACAGAGGCATGTGGAGTAAAGAAACTTGCCCAACGTTTCGCCCTGCCGGGAATCGAATCCGGGTGTCTCACTTGTGAGGTGAGCGCTCTAACCACTGAGCTACAGGTCTCCACTACATAGTAATACAAACTGAGTGAACAGGCAATGAGCACCTTCTATAGTAAATAACTGATTCAGTTAAACATGCATAGCTTCGTATGTACTTGTACTTTCTTTTATTAACATTGTAGGGGAGGGGAAGAATCCAAGGTTTAAGGGTACTGTAGGACACTGCTGTGCGCAATTGGCTGCCACATTTTGCCCACAAATATACAGTCAATTCACTTTACAGTCTATTCTGTGAAACGCTTTGAGACATCTAGAAGATGTGAAAAGCGCTATATCAAGTGCAAGGATTATTATTCTATTAGTATTACATAATTGTTCATTTATAGGTTTTGAATTTTATATGTTTATGAACAAATTAGCATTTTGCTAGATGAATAGACGTTTCATCTGTTTGTTCACATGTGTATTTGGTTATGTGGCGACTTCTACTTGAATGGTTTCTGTCTTATTTAAACCTAAATATTGCTAAAGACAATTGTATTTTGCAATTGCATGTGCATGAAATCATGTAAAATGGGTTTGTAATTGTGGATGATCTTTTGCTTTTGGACCATTTCTCAGTTGAGTAAACCTCCAAAAGGCAGCATCAAAAAATTGGAAACTAAAATCATGGCAAACAGTCTCTGTAAGCTTTTGGGATCAGATTTTTTCCAAAAATGTTATCAACTTTGTAGAGAATCCTACAATTTAATTTGCAAAATGGAAATTGTTATTGGTGCACCAACCTCCATTGCCAGTTTAAATCAAATAAATCAATACATCAAATATATTCACCCTCAATGACGAAGCACACAAGTGAGTAGTGTGGGAATGAGGTAAAGGTGGGCGATGTAGGACTGATGAGGTAAGTTGATGTGGGGACAAATGAGATGATAGAAAGAAGTTCTGAGGAGCTAATAACATTTGTGGAGTCAATCGACAGGATTGATTGTTATTCTGTACATCATGCTCCAAATGACATATTTGTTGATGTGTGTTAAGTTCCATTCTGTTTTGTAGATTTAGCAAATCTGTCCTCATAAAAATATCAACATTTAGAATTAAATGGTACATTTAAAATTGTTACATTTGAAAGCTCAAAGACAAACAAATCAAATGTATCAGATCAGAAAGATGGATTGAAGAATTTAGTACCTGGAATGAATAGAAGAGAATTAACTCCTGAGTTTGCTTTAAATGAACAATCCAATAAGGATGTTAAGGACTTGCTTTAATTTTTATCACCAGGTAATTGTTACTCCAAAAAAGAAACAAATTGAATTAAATTCAAAATACTACATTTTTGATCATTGAGGAACACAATGAAATCAAAAGAATTTCCATTTTAATTCATTGATTGATTTTGTCAGGTGTTTTTCCATTTAGATATTTTATGAATTAATTTTACCTTTCTAACCAATCTGTTGGGAAAGGAATATACATGTATGTATTAATGCCCTTCCAGGATTTCATTCTGAATTCTGGTTGAGTGAATGACTGTGACAGCAGACATCTGCATTGCCTCCAGCAATGCAACTGTGGGCACCTCACACTTAGTGTGAGAATGTCAGCTTAGTGACAGAGAATGACCTTCTGAAATGCATTTTTCATCAAAATTTCAAAAACAAGAAATGTATCTCATTACACAAAACATATTTATGAAAAAAAAATCAAATCTTCATTTGGGAAGAACTAACAGTGAACAATGTGAACCTGTGAACCACAGTGTGGATTCTTTCCTGCAAGTCTTTGTCTTACAAACAGTTGTGATTTCTAATTCTGAGAAACTATTATGTGAAATTAACATCATCATCATGACTACTGTACATTGCTGAGATTTCCTTGGAGCCCAATTGAGATATTATTTTCCTACAAAGACTAAGGTTATCGCTTAGGCAGATAAGAATGTGCAGGACTAGAAAGAATCATTGTGGTCTGGGATCTGGCTGGTAATAAAGTAAAAGGATAGATTTTATCAGCCAAATAGCTATCTAATTTCTCTCTTGAATTGTTGAAACAATCTGCCTCCACTCCTTCTCTGGGTAGTCCATTCCATATATTGACCTCTACATGCCCAACATAGTTGAATCTAAACTGTTTGTTCACCTTCCTTCTGAACTTGAGTTTGTGCCCCCTTGTAGAGTTTGTGATTATGTTAAAGATATTATTAGTTTATCTATTTAGGATCACATGTACTTCAATAAAATCTAATCTACACTGCCTTCCAGGGGGTCTGGGTAAGCTCCCTTATATCACGGTATCAGAACTGTATTCAGTACTCTGGGTGTAGCCTGACAAGAGCACCAAACAGCCTGAGTATGATGTCTGGGAATCGAAACTGAACTGATTTAGCAATATAGCTCAGCATCCTGTTTGCCTTGTTTATTGCTGTCTCACACTGTTTTGACATAGTGAGTCAACCAACACCCCCAGACCTCTTTCAGGTTCCCCCTTGACCAGTTCTATTCCATCCACAGAGTATTTCTGTTTCCTTTTCTTATTTCCTATATGTTACACCTTGCAATTATCTGTATTAAACTGCATTTATCAGGCATTCATGCCATGAAGCAAATGGTATTACAAGACTTATACTGTGTATTTCATGTTTATTTGATACATAAATATAATATAAAATGAATTGCACTTGTTTCACAACACTAATTTAGTTTGAAAGGCTTAAATTAACTTTTGTTATATAAGAAACATACCCAATTCACCTAGGCCAGAATTGTAATTTGTATTGCATGGATTGGTTAAGGAGGTGCCAACCTGGCTCACTTGGATAGTACTCTTGTTGCTGGAATAGTTATGAGGAGTGTTGCATCATTGGAGGTGCTGACTTTTGCATGAGGCATTGAACCGAGATCCTATCTGCCTGCTGAGGTGGAAATTAAAGATCACATAGCGCTACTTGAAAAGAGAAGTGAGTTTATCCCGTTATCCCACCCAAAAAATCTCCAGATAAAATTGATCATTCACTTCATGACTGTTTGTGGAACATTGCTGCATACAAATTAGTGATGTGTATGACTGCACAATACAGTTGCTACACTTTGAAATACATCCTATGAAGCCCTTTGGGACTGGAAAAGCCACGATATCAAAAGGAAAAAATATTATTATTTTATTGTTAAGGTTGTGTGTTGAACCCAATATTTTTTATCATGACTTGATAAAGCACTATATCAAATGCAACTATTATTATTATTTTAATTATTTTATTTTGTTTTCAGTAATACCCCCTAGATCTCTTTCCAGTGCAGAATATGAAGACATGGAGACAATTCTATTGAACTTTTTTATCATGTCTTTATCTGGTTTATTTCATTGAGAGACCTGAGTTCAATTCCAGGCAGGTCAGGGCGAAACCTTGGGCAAGTTTCCTTACTCCACACGCCTAATAATAATCCCTCCAAAAAAATAAATAAATAATAAATTGGTCATTTTCAATCTACGACTGTTTGTGGGACATTGCTGTGCGCAATTGGCTGCCGCGTTCGCCCACAAATATACAGTCAATTCACTTTACAGTGTGTTCTGTAAAGCGCTTTGGGATGTCCTCCCGACGTGAAAAGCGCTATATCAAATGCAAGGATTATTATTATTGGTCTAACCAGAAAAAAATCCTATTAGTTGTTTATATCACTAATTCAATTAAGGTACTATTACATGTCAGATATTATGACTGTGAAGAACGATTATGTTCTCTACGGATGCAGTGAGTTTGAAACGTTCATTATATGGCTGGAATATATTGATGGATCATCTACTATTATTATTTACCATTAGTGATAATTTCTGTCTTTTGTTCTGTGTGCTGTGAAGAGGTGAAAATTAAAATCTTTCTGCACAAAATGAGGGTGATATTCGCAATGACATGAAATTCATCATTGTCAATTAATACTTTAACTGCTATTATAGTATTTGGAATTCCTATTGTTCTTTCCTATCATGACACTGAGATCTCCTTTGGTACCATTGTTGTTGCAAAAACTTCTTTTATTTCTGCATAGGAACCACTGTACTATTCAAAATTGGCTGAACCACAACGATGATTAATTATTGTGCTACATAGGCATGGAAGTAAGGTGTCCTAGCCTAAACCAATCTTCCTAGCAACCTGTTCTGGCCATTAATAACCCACTGGGTAAAAAAAAAACTTCTTGGTATCTGTCCTGAAATTGCTCTTGACAATTGTAAAACCATGTCCTCTCATTCTACTGTCTTGGTGCATTCTAACATCAAGATCTTGTTTTATTTTTTCAATCCTATTTACATTTTGATACAGCTCTACACGGTCCCCCTGAGATATCTTCTCTCAAGACTGAAGAACACTCACTGGTCTCCACTTGTCAGGTACTGGCCTGCTTCACACCCCTGCCTTGCCCGACCATCGGTGGTCTAGAATTTTATCTAGAGTTCAATCCCAAATCTCTTTGTCTCGCCCCTGTCCTCACCTCTTTCAATGTCCATCTCAAGACCTTACTTTTTGACTGTACCTTGGGTTATCTTCCCAACTACTACCGTGACCCCCACCCTCAACAATCCACTCTCCAGTTTGGTTACAAACCCTCGACTGTCCAGCACCTTAGGACATCCTCCCTGATGTGAAAGGAGCTATATAAATGTAATTTGTTGTTGTTGTCCAATTGTTACTCATCATTCATTTGTCTAACATTGGGGATCATCCTTGTTGCTCTCATCTGCACTGCCTCTAGGGCCTGGGTAGCTCACTGATGTCACGGTGACCAAGTATGCATTACTCTAGGTGCGGCCTGACCAGAGCACAACATAGCTTGAGTATGACGTCTGGAGATCTGAATTTAACTGATTTACCAATGCAGCCCAGCCTGCTGTTTGCCTGGTTTATTCCTGCCTCACACTGTTTTAATATAGTGAGCGATGAGTCACTACCATCCCTAAATCTCTTTCAGCTTTCCCCTTGGCAAGTTCTGTCTCATCCATGAAGTACATGTGTTAAAGAATTAGATTATTAAAAGAATTGTGTTGATGAAACCATAAATTTGAATCCCCAAACAATACTCTGCATTTGCTGCAATGCCTATTACAAGTTCCTGTCAAATGTAGTCAATGCCTACTTGGAGGCAAATGTGGCAGCCATTTGGTGTACAGTGATGACTGCACAAGCAGTCATTAATAATAATAATAATAATCCTTGCATTTGATAAAGCGAATGATCAATTTATCTGGAGAAGTGTAGGCCAAGACACCAGGTGAAACTCCTTTCTCTTTTCAAATAGTGCCATGTAACAGCTACCTGAATAGGCAGACAGTACTTTAACACTGTATTCAAAGGATAAGGTTCAAACAATGCAGCACTCCCCAAGCACTGAAGTGTCAACCTCGACTAGAAGCTCAAGATCCAACATGAGGCGTATAAACTACAACCTTTAATCCAGAGGCAAGATTGTAAATGACTGAGTCAAACTGACAGCATAATATATAAATAAAATGTTTAAAAAGTTAAAATCAAAATGCATAACTGCTCTGCATTTTGCAATGAATGCTCTTTGGAGAGTTTCAAACAACATTCTTCAGTGCAGGTCACCAGGGAGGAAAAACAACACTGGACAAAGTAGGAAGAACTGAGTGGAGGCCAGGTGCTTCCCCAAAGGAAAAGAGAGAAAATATGAGGAATCATCATCATGGCACTGTTCTTTCATATCTGGCCAAGCAGCCAGTTCATAACAGTATTGACTGCGATTCAGGAACAGGCTGCTCACTCTAATCCTCAAATATGAATTGTACGTGTATTAGGAAAGGTGGAGAAGAAAGGGTACCTACTTGTCAGCCTGGCTCAGTTGGTAACACTCAATACTGAGTTAGAAGGTTGTGTATTCAAGTCCCATATTGAAACAGTCTCAGCTGATCCTCCAGTGCAGTGCTGAAGGAAGCACTGCATTTTTGGAGGTGGCACCCTTCAGGTGAGATGTTAAACTGAGGTCCATCTGCATGTTCAGGTAGACATTAAAGATCCCTGGGCACTATTCAACAAGAAAAGGGAGATTCTCCCTGTGTCCTGGACACAGATAAAATTGATTGTTCACTTCATGTTTTTTTGTAGGACATTGCTGTACACAAATTGGCTGTTATGTGTGCCTACAAAATGCATAGGTATTACCACAGAAAATCCTGTTCAGTGCTTTGAGACATCCTCCTAAGTGAAAAACACTACATTAAATGCAAGGATTATTATTACCTTAAAACGTGAGTGTCTAATCTTCACCAGGAAGATTTTTTTTAACAAAAATGTTCAGTGTACAAAGTACATTCCAGGTAACATTTCAAATTGCAAAGGAAATATCCTTGGAATAAGTCAAATTTCATGTGTACATTATTTTACCAATTCATGTATACCAGAAGTGCTTTCAATGGACTACAGAAAACTTAGGTATTTTGAAAATTGTCAAACAAATTGAATTGTTGAAGTATTAGAGAAATGATTTTCTTCCGGTAAAGTATTTTCAGTACAGAAATCATAATGATATATTTGCTAATTATACCATAGATAATATTTTGTAGTGAAATTATTGACAGAATCACATATATTATATAAAAAGAGATGTTTACTGACATAAAAGGAAACTGACTTGCCTGACAAAAATGAATCTGCTTCTGTAAAATGTGAAGAATGATTACTTAGTGCTCCTATATTTTCTATTTATCTGTCAGTGAATTTTTCAGAGATCTACCTTTTGTATATTTCTTTCTTGTGGAGCATTCAGTCATTATGTTGTGACAGAAGGACACACATGCAGTCAGATCCCATATTGCCTCAAGGAGATCGCATTAGAGTAGCCTAACAATATGATTCACCATCACTTAACAAGTCAGGGTTTTAACTGATGCTAATATGATTGCAATAGAGAAATCTGATTCAGCAATTATTAATTTTACACCTTGAAGATAATGCAACTTCATTCGATAATAATGAAGATCACAAAATATTACACTACCTTCTAGTGGGGGAGGCGGGGGGGAAGGGTAACATGACTACCTTCATTGAATTGTTTTTGGAACATTCTATTGTTCAGGAGATGGGGAGAAAAGCCATGCATCATTTTCAGTAATTAATAATAATATCATTATTTTACACCTTAAAGATAATAATAATCCTTACATTTGATATAATGCTTCCCCAGCACCGCATTGGAATGACAGCCCAGACTATGAGCTCAAAATTCTGAACTGGAGCTTGAACCCACCACCTTCTGACCTGTCTCGGGGGTGAGATTGCTACCAACTGAATTAGGCTGACACCAATAAAGTGTCTCCATTAGTAAATTAGCCTGTGAAGATTTTACAAAAATGTCTTAAAGGGATACCTTAGATTATTGATTGCTCAATTGGTAAAGAACAATAATAATAATAATCCTTGCATTTGATATAGCGCTTTTCACGTCTTCTAGACGTCTCAAAGCGCTTCACAGAATATACTGTAAAGTGAATTGACTGTATATTTGTGGGCGAACGCGGCAGTCAATTGCGCACAGCAGCGTCCCATAAACAGTCGTGGATTGAAAATGACCAATTTATTATTGTTTTTTTTGGAGGGATTATTATTAGGCTCTGTGTGGAGTAAGGAAACTTGCCCAAGGTTTCGCCCTGACCTGCCTGGAATTGAACTCAGGTCTCTCACTTGCAAAGCGAGTGCTCTAACCACTGAGCTACAGGATTCCAGTGTAGATTTACTAGGTTGTTAGCAGGAATGAGAGGTTTCAGATACGAAGCGAGACTTGAGAAGAGATTTTTTTCACTAGGGCTAAGAAAATTAAGGGAGTAACCAATGGAGGCATCTATATCAAATGCAAGGAATATTATTATCTAAAGCTATGAAGGGTGGGTGCTATGATAGGATACATATTTATAAATCATTTCTGCTGGTCAATGAGCTAGTTATGAGAGAACACGCATTTAAGATGATCACAGAAAAATTAAAGTGGAACCTAGAAAATAATTTTTTAAAGAGAGGGCAGTTGGAATGTGGAATTCTCGAGCACAAACTATAGTTGACGCCAGGAATTGAACCCAGATGTCTCACTTGCAAAGGTGAGTGCTCTAACCACTGAGCTACAGGACTCCACAAATGCATTGTTTAGTGCAATACTAAGCCACACAGACTCAAAGACTCCATATTCAACCTCAGTCTAAGACAAGTTACTTGATTTTAATCAGAACAGCACCAGGACAATGTAATTTGACCTCAGCAACTCAGGAAGAATGAATCAGGGTTTCCACTGTTGAATGCTATCCAGTGACATCTGTGGAGAAAAGTAGATGTGTCAAGATTGTGTGAGCAAGACTGAACTATGATCCCATTAGGAGTCAGATATCCTGCCAATAATCACTAAATGTATAAAAAATGATCATTTGGATTAGAATCAGTGGAACATGTACCTCACCATGACTTTCTTTGGAATAGGGGAAATTAAATCCGGTCTTCATGAAACTAAGTTTGGCCGAAGTTTTATTGTTCAGGAGATGGGAAAATGTCACACTTTACTTTTGCTACAATGATATCATGGGAAAGTGATAGAAAATTATGCATTTTAATCTGATGTCATTGTGTTTGGTGTCTATAAATAAATGAGAAAAGCTTTGCCAGCACAGTGCTTCTTTGAGAATGCAGAATTATGTTTTCAGCAATTCATCAGGTTAACTCAATGTTACTGTTACACTGATCCATAAAAGGCTCCTTCTGTGTCATGTAAAATAGGCTCATTGAGAATGATTTCAAGATCTTTAGCTGAAGTTTGGTCCTGCTTTCTAAATCATAAATACCCATAACATTACAATTCCTCCACTTCCTAGCTTTAACGTGGATAAATTCACCGTTCCATTTTATTTAATTAATCTAAATGTTTAGACTACATTCAAATTATATATACTCCATAACATTTCCTTCACAGTACTTAGATTGACTTTCAATAGAGATTCAACAGGGAAATTTGGGGAAGAGTGAAACAAGCAAAAGGAAATTGTCTCTCTACAATTTTCAGATTATATCAGTTTAACATTGTCCCATAAGTGGCATAAATGGGAATCATAGAACTGTGGATTCTATGATTCCCATTTACTTGTATTATTTACAACATAGCGGGAGAATTTAATCTACAGTGCCTGTGCTATCTCTCTGAAAGAGCAATCCATTTAGCCCACACCCTGCAACTTTCCTCACATCTTTCAATGTTTTCTTTGCAAAGAATTCACTAATTCCCTTTTAGATGGCACGGTGTTGTAGCTTCTGCTATGTTTCTTCAGGGCATTGTATGCTTTGATCATACTTTTCCCTCGTTTCCCTCTTCGCCCTTCGACTCCCACATCCAGCTCAGGGACACAGCCAGTACTGTTAAAACTTTCGGACATCCCCCAGATGTGAAAGGCGCTATAGAAATGTAAATTTTCATTATAACCCATGAAGAAACAATTATTCTAGTCTCTCCTTTTACCGTCTAGTAATGATCTTAAAATTGAGTCATTGACTTGCCTACCAGTATGTGGATAATTTGACTTAAAGTCATACTTATAAAATGGTCATATATCTAGTACATAAAAGTACCACCATTTGTGAAATAATCAAAAAATCAAAAACATTTTAAGCAATATTTAACAAAGTTATGATAAGCTGCTTGGTAAATTTTAGTTCCCTTGATTAAGGAGATTAAGAAGTAATCTTATTGAGATACTTAATGTCAAAAGGAAGTAACAGTGTAGAGAGGGAATGATCCTTCCCTATCTTAGAGAAATCAACAACAAGAAGACATGATGTTATAATTAAAACTTATCAGTTAAAACTGAAAAGAGAAAACCATTCTTCACACTAAAGACTGTAAGAATGTGGAATATACCTTCACAAAAGTTCATATCTACACAAGCAAACTGAAGTGTTTCAAAAGGAGATAGATGTTGAAAGACTACTAGAGTGTCAAATGGGAGGAGTGTATTGCATTGGAGTACTCTCCTGACCTTCCCTGGCTGCAATCTGGAAATTATCAAGAAGACACAAAATTAGATAGAAAATTAAACTAATTTGTTGGAAATACAAAGCTTTGATAGAATATAAAAAAGAAACAACAACAAATTGCATTTATATAGTGCCCTCATGTCGGGAGTATGTCCCAAGGTGCTAGACAGTCAAGGGTTAGAATCAAGAGAGATGGAGGGACAGGGGAGTGAAGAAGGGAGGATAACTGGAAGCATGATCAAAGAGGAAGGTCTTGAGACGGGCCTCATAGGAGGCAATGGAGGGGGTGAGGTGGAAGGACTCCGGGATGGAGTTCCAGAGGATAGGGGCAGGAAGACTGAAGGCTTGACCGCCAATGGTGAGGCAGGCAGGGGTTGGGGGGGACATAAAGCAGGCTAGTGCCCACAGGAGCAGGTAGCTTGGTAACATTTTAGTAGGTTGCAAAGGTAGGGAGGAGCAGAGGAGTTAGAAGTTAGAGATTGTTAGAGAAGGACAGAGAGAGTGGAATGAACTTTTTTATAGCACCTATAACATTTCAAAGCAGTCCACAATAATTAATGTCAATTGCAGTCACTGGTTTTGCAGGAAAACCCAGCAGCCCATGACATCTGGCTAGAAATCTTCCTTATCTTTTTGAATTGTGCCATGAGATTCACCTGAAGAACAGGCAGGCAGAACCTTAATATATCATCCGAAGGACAGCACCTCTGATAATACAGCCCTCTATCGGTACTAATATGGAGTATGACTGAGTTTGGACTGAGTTTTGGACTATGAGATCAATTCCTGATATTGGGCTTGAAACCACATCATTCTGACCCAGAGGTGGGAGTTCTACGGACTGAGCCAGGAATAGTGAGTTAAAAGTCTGATAAAAAAAAACTTGCTAAAGATAATAAATATAGTGGGCATGCCAGACCCCACTGACTCTAAAACAAAGTTCATAAAAAACTTTACATTATTTTTAAAAAATCAGAAAAAGGAAGCTCTATATTTTATCAGCTGGAGACCCAATTTTATGATTTGCCCTTAAACCATGATACAAATAAAAGCAAAGGAAATGCTATGCCACAAAGGAAATGTTATGCCACATTCAGTAGACTAGATTGATTCAATCTGCATTTGATAGTGAGTGCTGTATTATCAAAGTTTGACTGTCAGATAAAGTTTGCTGAATGCTACAATCTAGTCTTAATGTTATCAGTCAAGTTAACTAACTTAATGGTTAGTTACAGACTGGGTAACAGAATTCTGGACTTTTCCTAGTTCCATGGTTGATAAAAACATTTAAATTCAAGATATATAAATTCTCAACAACTATTCTTGATGAATTACAAATTGAATGCTGAGATTTTAAGGGACATGGGTAGTATTCTGACTATTACCATGCAGGTGAAACACATTCTGAAGAAATTATATTATTCCCCAGTTCTGTTATTGTATAAAGATTGTTGATTATAACAGAGCTTTAAGTCAGTAATTTGAATTAAAAAGGTCCAGTTCCAAATGGTTAGTGGTTAACATTTTGTCATTTTTATATCACTGTTATATGGAGATGTTATCTAATCTAATGTGGAGTCCTGTAGCTCAGTGGTTAGAGCACTCACTTTGCAAGCGAGAGACCTGAGTTCAATTCCAGGCAGGGCGAAACCTTGGGCAAGTTTCCTTACTCCACACGCCTAATAATAATCCCTCCAAAAACCAAGAAACAATAATAAATTGGTCATTTTCAATCTACGACTGTTTGTGGGACACTGCTGCCTCGTTCGCCCACAAATATACAGTCAATTCACTTTACAGTGTGTTCTGTGAGGCGCTTTGGGACGTCCTCCCGACGTGAAAAGCGCTATATCAAATGCAAGGATTATTATTATTATTATATGAGTTACGTACATCTTGGCTGTTTGTGGGACATTGCTGTGTGTATTCTTTAGTTTATATAACTGACATACGATTAGTTCACTGTGATAAAGATACATAACAACTTGCATTTGTATAACAACTTTCACATAGAAATAAAGTCTTAAAGTGTTTTACAAATATAGTAGTGAGCACTGAGCAGGGAAAATGGAGATCAATTTAATGTATACTTTAGCTGTAATTGTTATGAAGTTATGTTTAATATTACCTTTTCTTTTAACAAAACTCATTTTTGTGAATACTGCAATTACCAAACCAAGAAAGATAAATAAAGGAAACGTTAACAGTTAAAGGAATTACCTGAAACATTAATATATTTTCCTCTTTCAGATGCTGATTGACCCGCAGTGGATTCCCAACAGTTCTGTTTTTTTAAAAAAATATATTTTAACCCTAGGAAATAGAACGTTTTGTTTTTTGGACACCCGTCATCAACATTAAGAACTCACAGCCAGCTGTTATGACCACTGAGCAAAACGCCCTCTAATATACACTAACGTCAGAAGGACATCCTGTATTCCACCTGTTAGATCACCATCCTCTGTTTGAGATTACAAATTTAGTAGTAAATGAATTGTTTTACTGTGAACCTATTTAGAACTGGATTTAGACCAGTCAGGATTCTTACAGCCATTGGAAGAGAAAACTTTCATCCCAACAGTTTGGGCTGGATGTGAACCCAGTTCTCAAAATGAAAGCCATTACACAACCCAATATTATGTAATGGTCTTTAATGGCCTGTTTACCTAAACAGCAACCGTGTCTGGTTGTTAGTCAATTGGCGGATCGCTTTTCCGGGGGTAATAATTCCTTCAAAAAAAAATTGGTCACTTCAATCTCCGACTGTTTGTGGGACACTGCTGTGCACAATTGATTGCTGCATTTCGCCCACAAAATATGCAGTCAATTCACTTTACATTATATTCTATGCAGCGCTTTGAGACGTCTCGAAAACATGATAAAACGCAATATCAAATGCAAGGATTATTATTATAATGTTAGCATTTTCGTAGTGAAATAATAATGATATTTGCATTTGATATAGCGCCTTATCACGTCTTCCAGATGTCTCAAAGCAATCATAGAATATACTGTAAAGTGAATTAACTGCATATCGATCTAATAGTACACAGTATATATGTATTGTTATTCGCTTTCTCTCACACACAGTCCATCCCCTGGCCAATAAAGGTGTGTAGGCAACATCCTGTCAGGCCATGCCTAATGCTATTCTATTAGCAGATCCCGACAAGCATACAGGGTGTGGCTGACTCAGAGCAATGACTATGCCCTTTCTAGTATATAGTACAGCTACAGTGTACCACTGTAATGCTGAGGCTATTCTGCCATGAATGCACAATCTGATGATAGGTAAATACAATCTGATTGAGGGAGAAAACTGTGATGCTATAAACAGAATTTGACATTCGGTAGAGATTTATGTTCAGGAATTAACTGTCCAACATTGTCCCGTTTTCAGCTACAATAAGGAGTGGGAACATTTGAAAATTATCAGAAAAATAGCAGGCTTTGTTATATTTTTATAATTAATTGGTCCTGCCAAAAATGTTCATATTAAAAATGTGCATAAAAATAACAGCATTAAATTTAGAAGTCCTGGCATCAGACACTAATGGTCCTGCTAATAATAATAATATGCTTTAACTCTTACCACAGAAGAACACCACTACACCAGTGGGATATTTCCCACTTCTCATATCAGCCAGCTTGAAGCAAGATTTATAATTTAATGTTGCCAAATTGTTGGCGGTTTTCTGTTGTGGATCAATGCCCACTTGGAACTGAATTGAAATTGTTCGTATCTAAGAGTCCGTAGTCAGCAGAAAGAGAAAGCTTTTATCCCATTATTTTACAGTGGATTAAAACATGGGACTCAGAAGGGAAAGACACAAAACCACTGAGTCCCTGGGAAATATATAGACTCAATGTCATCTTTTTAGCCTTGGAATTTGTGTTGCTGGTAAATTGTTCTCAACATGTGTTCACCATGTTTACAACCATGTCACACCAGGGGGACTTTTGTAACAATAAAGAAATCTATAATCACGCCATAGCCATTCTCCTGCTTTTACATTTCACATTTACATTTGGCTATTTTACAATGAAAGTCAATGTTATTATTGCCAACTTTGCATTTATCCACAATGTTATAGGAAATCAAATGGCTTTAAAATGGTTTTACTGTAGTGTGAAATGGAAATGAGATTCATAAGCACCACAGGTTAGCTACTTTTTTCTTTCACAATTGTGAATTAAATCAAACCTGGACTATTATAGGTGTAATGTTATTTTGTTTCTTCTATGATCCTACATTTTTCCACAAATGGAAAAATATGTCATACTGTTTGCTCTCTGTATGTATACTGACATTCTGAACATCTGTGATCAGGGCTCCCTCTGCCTCCTTGTCCTCCTCGACCTCTCTGTCGCCTTCGACAATGTTGACCACTCCATCCTCATACAGCACCTCTCCCCTTCACTTAACCTTCGCGGACCTGCCCTTGCCTGGATCGAATCCTATCTCTCTCACTGTCTCCACTTTGTTGCCTCCAACGGTTTCTCCTCCAGCCCCCGCACTGTCACATCTGGCGTCCCCCAGGGCTCTGTCCTTGGCCCTCTCCTCTTTAATATCTACATACTCCCCCTCGGTGACATCATCCGCAGACATGGGTCAACTTCCACATGTATGTGGATGACACCCAACTCTATCTTTCTGCCTCCACCCTCAACTCCAGGACCACTGCTGTCCTGACAGACTGCCTGTCGGACATCAAGTCCTGGATGAGGACAAATTTCCTACAGTTGAATGTGAACAAGACTGAGGCCCTCCTGATTGGCTCACGTCAGCGCCTCTGCACCTCAGGCTCTGGTAGCATCAACCTCCATGGTTGCACACTACAACTCCCCAAGCCAGTCAGGAGCCTAGGTGTCTTGTTCGACCCTCAACTGTCTTTTCTTCCCCACATCCAAGCCATGACCCGCTCTGCCTTCCCTCACCTCCGTAACATCGCCCGACTCTGCCACTACCTCACCCCTCAGGCCGCTGAAACTCTTGTTCATGCCTTCATCACCTCCAGGCCCGACTATGCAAATGCCCTGCTTGTCGGCCTTCCCAACTCCTCCCTCCACAGGCTGCAGATAATCCAGAACACTGCAGCCCGTGTCCTCTCCCGCACCAAACCCCGTGACCCCATCTCCCCCGTTCTCGCCTGACTCCATTGACTCCCTATCCTTCAGAGGATCCAGTTCAAGATCCTGGTCCTCACCTACAAAGCCTTCCATGGCCTCACCCCACCCTACCTCTGCAACCTTCTAACCTCCCACCAACCTGCCCGTTCCCTCCGCTCAGCCGACTCTGGCTGCTCCACGTCTTCAGCCACTCTACCCCCAACCTCTGTAATTCCATCCCCCAATCACTCCACCTCACCCCCTCCTTAGCTTCCTTCAAGTCCCTCCTCAAAACCCTCCTCTTTGACCCTGCCATCGGCCACCCTCCTTTCCCTCCCCTCCCTTCTCCCCATCCGACCCCAGCTCGGGTCTGGAACGCTGTACACTGTCCAGCACCTTGGGACGTCCGCCTGACGTGAAAGGTGCTATACAAATGTAATCTTGTTGTTGTTGTTGAGAGCATAATGTGCAAAATAAAGCCTTATGTTTGCTAGTGCATATTTTCCAATGAGAATTTTTTTCCCACCAGCACAAGAATGGAAATTCTGGTGTCACGGTTAGCCTGTTTTTGCAATCCTTAGTAATACGTAAATAATATATATATATTATTTAAGGGAAATGGGGGAGGCCTGTCAGCCCTTTAAGCCTGTTCCGCCATTTAATTAGATCATGGCTGATCTGTACCTCAACTAATCCTTTCAATTCCAAAGTATCAGGTGCAAATTGCAAAAGCCAAGGCTTGGAGACCTCAGAGTGTGAGTTGGAGTACTGCTGGAGTCAAACCAACTAAAACCCCATAGCTTGCCATTGGCAGTACTGGGTGGCAAGCTTTCCTGTTGCTTGTCCAGCTAGGATATCCTAACCATTAGGGCTTTGGCTTGAATGGTTAATGGAAGCTGAGTGGGAAGAGTTGCTGCTCCAGTGGCTGGTCTGCCTTCCAAGTCCTGCCGATGACCCAGCCTGGTTGTGCTATGATCAGCAGTGCCCTGGAATACTGCGGACCCACCTGGCTCAGGAACTGGACTAACCAAGACTGCCGCAGAGGGTGTGCTTTATTCTCACATTCCGTTGCCAAACATATCACCTTGGTGGCCCTCTGCTGACTGACATTGTCAACCTCTCTTTATCCACAAGGGACATCAGTCCCAATTGTTATAATAATAGTCCTTGCATTTGATATAGCGCCTTATCACATCTTCAAGACGTCTCAAAGCTCTTCACAGAATATACTGTAAAGTGAACTGACTGTATATTTTGTGGGCAACAAATGGCAGCCAATTGCACACAGCAGTGCCCCACAAACAGTCGTGGATTGAAGTGATCAATTTATTGTTGTTATTATTTATTCTGTTGATTTTTATCCATAAGTGCTTACCCCCAAACCTTCTGTGCAAGTGCTATCAACTGAACCAGGCTGACACACAATTTAAAAATAGTTTTATAAATCATATATCCACCTTTCCAGATAAGCCTAGTATTGTGTCATTCATTTGTGGTTTGTCTTATTATGAGTAATTTTCACAATCTACCTGAAAATAGCCCAGTTTCCTTTTTTCAGAGAATACTAAATTAGGGACGATAGCATGCTAGACTCTACAGTTTTGTATTGATTATATTACTTAGAAATTAAAGTTCAGTGATTGCATGATATGAGTCCCCAAATAAAGTGTCTTTTATAACTTCAAACGTTTAGCACAAATTTACATAAATTGAAAATGTTTTCCATATTATCAGCAGGCTGCCGGTGATTAGCATGAGGAGCGAGGTAAAAATAAATGAGGATGTTGAGGTTTATTGCATTAGCCAATACTTACAATTCACTTATGAAACTTGTTAAAGTACCGAAGGGCTGCTGACAACGAAGAACTAGTGAGATTCACAAACATAAAAAATGACAGGCTGGAAATGATCTGTGCCTTGCATTTATTACTATTGAGACAGGCGTCAAAAATAAATTATTTTTATTTAAAAATTTGAAAAGGATACAGTGTCACTCAAAACGAGTTGTGAGCCTTGACAAGGGAATTGAGGAGTATGGTAATAGGGTTGGGAATTTGGATAGATGGATGTGGGGTATTAACAGAAGCTAGATTGGGCTGAATAACATGTTTTGGTGCTGTACGTAACTCGTTTACAGTCCATCCTAGGCAGCAGGTTTCTCAGGTGAGCTCTCAGCTACCCTGATATTACCTCTCCCTGATTCTGTTTTAGGCAACAATAACTTAGATTTATATAGCACCTTTCACATTGGGAGGATGATTCAAAGTGTCACACACAGCTAATTGTGAGTCTTGCCAAGGGAATTGAGGAGTATGGTAATGGGATAGGGAATTTGGATAGATGGAAGTTCTCAGTGGTCTGCAGGAAAGGGGGAATAACCTAAAGATCTTACAGCAGGGGTTAAAAGTGTAGAGAGGGGTAAACATCCCGGGCACTTCCCAACCCACCATTGGTGGTCGGGCATTCAGCATCTCTCCCCCCACACTCTGGAACTCTATCCTGCAATCCCTACAACTCAACCCGTTGCCTCCTTCAAGTTCATCTGAAGACCTTCCTCTTCGACTGTGCCCACATTTACGGGGGAATGTGGCAGCCGATTTGCGCATTGGCGGTGTCCCACAAAGTGAAATTACATATCTGTGTCTGACTGAGCGGATTGCCGGCCAGTGAGGGAATGCCCTTTGAATTCGCAACCAATTTCCAAAGCCTGAACGGGAAGCACCGAGGGTTTGCTCCACAAAGCAGTTGGAATCGAGAGCCGGGCGGGGCCGGCGGCGATGGCCGTGGGTGAGATGTGGGTGGGGTGGGGGTGGGTGTGGGAGAGAGGGAATTGCCTTCGATCGGCTGCCGCGATTCTCCCGCAGAACATGCAGTCGGTCCATTTCACGGTATGCTCCTGCGGAGCGCTCTGAGACGTCTCGAAGGCGTGACGAAGGCGCTGTATCAAATGCCAGAGTTATTGCTTTCTCTGGGGTTTGTGAGTGACAGGCGAGGCAGAGGCGCGCGTGCGGGGGGGGGGGGGGGCGGAACCCATTGTGCGTCCGGGACTGGCAGCGCGCGACCGCTCGCTGGGCGGCTCGAGCCGCTTTGAGCGCGGGAGGAAGCAGCGCACGCGCCGCGCGCTTGTCTTGACAAGTCGACCACCCCACCACCGGGCGGGCGAGAGGGCGCATGCGCGCTCGGGGAAGCGGGGGGGCGCGAGCGTGCGCGCGCGAGATAGAGAGAGAGGAGCGAGTGCGCGCGCGCGCGCGTGCTTGCGTGCGGACGCGCGGCAGTTGGAAGAGGAGAGAGAGGGAGAGGAAAAAAAACGATCGAAGCGAGAGATTGGACTGAAGTTTGCGGCGCCCTCCCCTCTCCCCTCCTCTCCCCCCCTCCCCCTCCCCGGCCGCAGAGAGCGGCTCCGTCAAGTCATGAGCTCCTCTCTCCCGGCTCCTCGCTGAGCTCGCGGTTTTATTTCCCCCCACGACTCCCCACCGCCATTTACTTCGTTTCGCTCTGTCGAGGGGGGTTTTTGTGTGTGTGTGTGTGTGTGTGTGTGTGTGTCGGTTGTGTTGAAAAATCGTGATGGCGGCGGAAGTCGGCAGCGAGTGCCTGTCGGCGGCCGTTGTTGCTGCTGCCGCCGGTGACCACGGCGGAGCTGGAGAGAGGGTTTCTTTTCACCCGCCGCCGCTGCCCAGAGTGTCGGAGTTAGGCCCGGACACCGACTCCTCCTGTGCGGCCCCGGCCTTCCCCACCCTTGTGCCTGTGGCGGTGGCGGCGGCGGCGTCAACAACAGCCGCCGCCGCCCCGCCGCCGCCGCCGCCGCCCTGCCTTTACTCCCGGACGAGGTGGACTCCTTCGACGGTCACGAGTACGAAGAAGAAGAGGTGGAGATCCCGCTCACCGCGCCGCCGACTAACCAGTGAGTACAAGCGCCGAGGGAGGGCGGCTCGGCTCGGCTCGGCCGGTCACCGGTGTCGAGGGGAGGGGAGGGGAGGGGTTGGCGAGAACAAAGAGCGAGTCCCGCGGCCTTCGCCCCTTTTTCTTTCATCGCATCTCAAGCCCCGTCCCAATCCCATTCCCACCTCAAGCTTCCCCCCGTTTTACGGAAAGAGCAGAGAAACGCGCACTCGTTCGTTCGTTTAAAACCCACTTTTTTTTTTGGTGGGGGGGTTGGGGGGGGAATGTACATTAGGAAAGATCGCAACGCTCAGCAGTTGTCGGCATCGGGGGAGGTTTCTCCTTCGTTCGTATTCCGCGATAGATACCCCAGGAGTTGAAGGAATTTTCCTGCTCCCACTCCTGGTGGTGTGTGTGTGTGTGTGTGTGCGTATATGTATATATATATATATCGGGAATAAGTCCCTTTCCTTTATAATGAGCAGAGGTGGCGGCTGATCTTGGATCCAGTTGCACTTGACTTTTTTTTATATTGAACCCCCCCCTCCTCCCCCCAAACACACACACACACACACACAAGGTACACCTTTGATAGTGGAATTCACCGAGAACTGGAGAAATCCGACTCCAAAAGTGTATTTGGGACAGTGCAGGAGGAAACCATGATCAGCTGAAACCAGCGATGTTGTGTCTGCTGTGGTCATGTATTATTATTATTATTATTGTGGTCATATACTGTTTGTGGGACATTGCTGTGCGCAATTGGCTGCCGCGTTTGCCCACAAATATACAGTCAATTCACTTTACAGTGTGTTCTGTGAAGCGCTTTGGGACGTCCTCCTGACGTGAAAAGCGCTATATCAAATGCAAGGATTATTATTATTATTATTATTATATATTGTGTGTTTTTCATTATTAAGGCTCGGCAAGCACCCCCCAAGCTGATTTAGCACCCAGTGCATTCATTGTGCGTGTGGTCGGTGATTGATGCTGCATTCGTTTTTTTGTATGCAAATGCAATTTGTTGTTTTCCTTCCTTCCTTGCATTTCATATAGCGCTTATCAAGTCTTCTCGATGTCTCAACGCGCTTCAGAGTGTACTGTAAAATGAACTGAGTGTATATTTGTGGGCAAAATGCGGCAGCACAGTGGTGCCCCACAAACAGTTGTGGATTGAGTCACCAATTTTTTGTTTGTTTTGTTTTTGTGAAATGTTTTGGGAGAATAATCGTACAATTAAAAGGCTGGTGAGGTTTAAGTATTAAAATAGACTGCACCTGTGACCAAGTTTTTCAGTAGATTGTGTGTTTTCTTGTTTGAAAGATTAGTAATGTGGGACACAATTGAATTCTGAAAAAGTCAGTGTACTAGTTTGACTCAGTTAACAATACTAGTTTACCTCTGGGTCAAAAGCTATTTGTATTTAAGCCCCAAGTTGGCATTTAAGCACATCATCTCTGCTGACACACTGAGTGCTTATACATTGTCAGAGGTGCTTCATTTTGGATGAAATAGAGGCCAGACTTGCTGTTTTCAGGTGGAAAAGATCTGACAAGAGTCTTTGTTACTGATTTGTGTTCCTTCCAGTGTCCAAACCAATAATCGCACCAACTAATAGTTATTTGTGATATTTTGCTGGTGCTTGTTGGGTTTGCCTTTTGAAAAGTTACTACACTTGTCAGTAGTTACCTGTGAAGTGCTTTGAAATGGTCTTGACACAGAGAGGTACTTTGAAAATGCAAACTCACTAATGCAAAATGGAGAAGGGATCAGAGGAGAATGGAAGGTGGGCAGGAAGAGGGGATTTGGATGGGTGGTTGTTCACGTGGCACAAACGAGTTGGGCCAAATGGTGCTTCGGTTCTGTACTATCTACTGTGCAGATGCTACAAGGGAGTGAACTTCTTCAACCGGTTCTGCAAATATTGATCAGCACCGTATTTGTGCGTAAAAACCTGTATTTTATGTTCTATGAGCATTGTTCCACAGTAACGTTGGCCAAGTTAAGTGTGGAAGTTCTCATTAAAAATCTGGTGTATAATTGAGAGACAGTAGAAGTGAATTGAATTATTGATGTACCATTAGGATGTAAAAAAAGATAGTTTGTGTAATAGAACTAAAATTAAAGTATTTTAAAGACTTAAGCCATTTGGTCCAAGTGCTGCCTGAATGAAATGTGTAGTAAAAAGTAGCTGTTGAAGTGTTAGTTAAATTGTGCTTGCTTACTGAGATTTTTTCTATTACCTTTAAATCCTCCCAGTGTCAAAAGTGATAAACCAAATGCGAATAAAACTGATTTTTCTTTCTTATTGAATCTCTTTGCTGCCTTCTGTTATATTGTGATGAGTATTTAGTGAAATATACAAAAAAGGTAGGAATGGTACTAGTAAACTTTTGAAAAGTTAGCAAACTAACTTAGCCTCCTTCAAGTCCCGCCTCAAGACTCTCCTCTTCGTCCATGCCATCAGCCAGACCCTTTCCCTCCCCTCCCTTCTTCCCCCTCACCCCCCCGCCCGACCCCAGCTCGGGTCTGAAATGCTGTACACTGTCCAGCACCTTGGGACGTCCTCCCAACATGAAAGGTGCTATACAAATGTAACGTTGTTGTTGTTCTGATCACAGGAGAGATGCTGATAAGGCCCTTCAGCCCATTTGAACCCACTCTTGCTCCGCCAAGTCAGAAAGTTGTGTGTTTAAGCCCCATGTCAGAGCTTTGAGTTCATAGTTTAGGTGATGACATTTCAATGCAGTGCTGGGCAAATGCTACATCGTGAAGCACTTTGAGGCATTGCAACATGATAAGGTGCAAGGATCAAATGCAAGGATTATTATGTTATAACCTAGAATGCCCACAAAGGTACAGGTCACTCAATCCACTGCAACCCCTTGGACTTTTTTGAGACAGGACTCTGGAGGGGATATGAAAGGGTGTGACTTGGAGAACCCATATGCATATAAAATACATGATGTGCTGGAGTCCCCATCTTATTTGCTCCGCCACTGTTGTGCTCTGCCACTTTCAAGGGCTCTGGGATGCTATATAAGTGCAAGTTGTAGTTGTTATTTCCCCGTTTTAGGGGCATAGAATATAAAAGTAAGGAGGTTACGATGAATCTTTATAAAACACTGGTAAGGCCTCAGCTAGAATACTGTGTTCAGTTCTGGGCATCACACTTTAGGAAGGATATTAAAACCTTTGAGAGGGTACAAAGGAGATTTGCCAGGTTGGTACCAGGAATGAGGGACTTCAGTTTTGAGGAGAGGCTAGAGAAACTAGGATTATTCTCCTTGGAGCAGAGAAAGTTAAGGGGCGATTTAATAGAGGTGTTCAAAATTGAGGTGATTCGATAGAGTGAACAAGGAGAAACTGTTTCCACTGGTGGGTGGGTTGGTAAATAGAGGACACAAATTTAAAATAGTTGCCAAAAGAACCAAAGGTGAGGTGAAATGTTTTCACTCAACGAGTTGTTCAGATCTGGAATGCATTTCCTGAAAGGGTGGTGGAAGCCAATTCGATAACAACTTTCAAGAGAGAAGATGGATGGATGGATGTTTGGGGAGGACAAATGTGCAGGTCTATGGGGAGAGAGCGGGGGAATGGAACTGGGAACACAGTGGGCCGAATGGCTGCCTTCTGTGCTGTATAATTCTGTGATTCTATCTTGAAAGCAAATCATTGAAACTATCTTGCTCTCTGTATCTTTAAATTCAGCAACAACAAGATTAACATTTGTATAGCATCTTGCACATCGGGAGGATGTCCCAAATTCAAATGCAGCTCGGTGGTTAGAACACTGATGTTGCAGGCGAGAGACCTGGGTTCGGCAAGTTTCCTTACTCCATATGCCTCTGTTTATCTAGCAGTAAGTAGGAACCCGGTTGTTAGTCGATTGGTGGCTCGCTTTTCCTGGAGTAATAATTCTTTCAAAAAATAATAATAATAACTCGGTCACTTCAACCCATGACTGTTTGTGGGACTGGTACTGCTGTGTGCAATTAGCTGCCGCGTTTCATCCATAAAATATACAGTCAATTCACTTTACAGTATATTTTGTGAAGCGCTTTGAGAGTCTTGAAGAGGTGATAAAGTGCTATATCAAATGCAAGGATTATTATAAATATTATAAATTTATTATAAATTTATACTACATTTTAACAGTAGCAATAAATGCAATTTATTTTCATTATCTAATCAATCGGCATTTGGGATAGAGGATAAGCAAAGTAGCAATTAACAGGCGATCAAATGGATTCTTAGCTGTTTAGAGTAGACTTTTTTTAAAAAAACAGTTTTACAGCAGTTCATACTATTTAACTTCAATGCTGAAGTGTAATGGTACTTTGGGAAACAAATACGGTAAAAGGCACGGTATCAATGTAATTTATTCTTGATTGCAAAGTTTTTACAAACTCGATTCACTTGTGAAGATGTGCCCTTTGATCTAAAATTATTTCCAATGTTCTCTTGAAAATCCTCAACTTCTCTTCTCCATCACTGACCACAGCCTTTGACCCCATTGACCACTCCTTTCCTTCATGGTTTACCTCTGTACCACTGTGCTTTCCTGTTTCTGTTCTCATCTGTCCTAATGCTGCTACTATTTCTTCTTCACTGACTTCTCATCCTGTACTGACAGTAACCTCTGGTGTACTCCTGTGCTATATCCTTGGTGTTCCAATTCCCATTCAAATGTTCCTCCTTCGAAACATAATCTGCAAACATTATTATTAGCTTCCATTTGTATGTTGATGATGCTCAACTTCTCTGTCTCCAAACTTGAGTACAGGACTCTTACTATTCTAATTGATTCTTTCTGAATGTCAACAAGACTAAAGCCATTTTGTTCTAGTCACCACCAATCTGGGACCCACCAGAAGAATTTTTCTCATTATCACCAGAGAGGGCAGTAGTCTAATTGCATATGCTAACATTATTTTCCTTTTTTTTCACTACCGGCCTGTCTAAATGTTCTCCAGAGATCACAAAGTGCTCAGATGTTTATGTTATGAACATGCCTTCCAGGTGACTCAATATTTGACAGTTTGCACCTGATGTAATGTAAACTGGAATTTTATACCGCTGAGAGTTGAGCAGTACTTATTGGTGAGGCCATTCTATAATAAAAATGTGACTAAATTTGGATCTGTTTCTTGAGTATTTGGGATAAAATAACATCTTTGCCACTTTGCAAACTCTTTTGAATTCCTTCATCTTGAAAAATTAAAAGCAGTCAAACCATAGTCTGCAATGCAATTTTTAAAATTACTTGACCAGTTTTGCGAGTACATAGAAAACTTGGAATAGTGAAATCTATTTTCATAAAAAATTAAGATCCATTCATTAAAAACTAGCTTTACTTATGAAGTTGACTATCATTTCATAATTGTAGAATAGTGGTTATTTATCCAGTGAATTTTTGAACCAGCAAATGCTTTGTCTGCAACATTCATTCTTTTTAGGACATGGCATAGAAAGCAAATATTGCAATGCTTGGTGAATATGGACACTAGCATTATTCAGATTTTGGTGTGAGGGGTGGTGAGAGAGAGGAATATCAAAACTTAAATAAGGAATGAAATGTTTAGGTGTATTGCAAGTTTGATGTCAAAGTCCACTTTTTTTCAAAAATAGAATAGTTTTTCTCTCCTCAGCCAGTGTTGGCACTATAGCAATTTTTTTGGTTATCTATCTTCTTCTATCTTGTATACTAATAAGATGGCAATGTCTGTCTGCGCTTCAAGAAGGATCTCAATAACCAATTGACGTAGAGATATGATTTATACCTCATTGGAAAGGTCTTGCATCTCAGAGTGACATGGGCATAATTGATTTTGGGTATCTCCTATCGTTCGTGAGTTATTTTCAATTTTGCATTTTTCACTGCAGTTACACCTGGTGGCCGCTGACTCAAAGTGGTGCTATGACATCATGCGTCAGTGCACCTATGTATGTATGCACACACTTCAGTTACACCTGGTAGCCGGGCCGGCTGACCATGTTGCTGTGGCATTTTGCATCACAGCGCACGCACGTAGCCAAGTGGCGGGAACAAAATTAAGAGCACAGACGAAAATAAGTCGCGGCAACAACAGCAAAATTACATTTTTAAAGCGCCGAGTCCTCCCAAAAGGAGTCCTCCACAGAAGTCCTCCCAGATGAGTATAAAGATGAAATGTGTGTTTATCTGTGTGTCAATCTACGTTCCATATTGGATTCTTTGGTTGCAAGCGTAGCTGCAATGAGTACAGCCAGTAATTTTATACAAAAATTCGGAGTCCTTTGCTTCCAAGTGGTTGGAGCATTTGCTTTGGAGAGGATCTGGCTTTGATTCCCAGCAGCCAAAACTCTTAGGCAAGCTTTCTTGCTCTACACACCTCTGGAACTCAATCCCACAGTCTTTGTCCGCCCCCTCCCTCGCCACTTTCAAGATCCACCTTAGGACCGTCCTCTTCGACCGTGCTTTCAATCTCCCTGCTTCTCCCCGCTGCCTTCCGCCCTCCCCCACCCCGACCCTCAGCTCGGGTCTGTAACTCTTGTCTGTCCAGCACCTTGGGACGTCCTCCTGACGTGAAAGGCGCTATACAAATCTAATTTTGTTGTTGTTTGCAGTGTATTTTGTGAAGCGCTTTGAGACGTCTAGAAGACGCGATAAGGCCTATAATTATTATATTATTGGTTTGCTAGTCGAAAGCTTCATCTCCTGATCCAATTATTCCATTGGATTATGGACATTAATAATTATTGCATATGAATATGTAAAGCATATAAATAGGCAAATATTTTACCTAGTTTCTCAACACTAACTTCAAATCTTACAATGAGATATGTACATTTCATATTGTCAGAAGATGGGTAAGTGTTGGTATCGAGCCAATTTGTCTAAGTTATGGAAGATCTCATCCAAGTTCAAACAAATGATCAGTTGACATTCTGGGCTTCTAAATATATAATACAATTGACACGGAACAAGTTATATGTATGGATTAAATCTTAAATTGCTTAACTTATTACTTTATTAGTTAAAGAATTTTTTAGATATTTTAGATTAAAAAATCAAACCATGAGATCAGCAATATTTTGAGCCTAACAACAACCACAAATTACACTTGTATAGTACCCTTCACACAAGAAGGCTGTCCCACGCACTGGATAATCTGTGGAGTCCTGTAGCTCAGTGGTTAGAGCACTCGCTTTGCAAGCGAGAGACCTGAGTTCAATTCCAGGCAGGGTGAAAGCTTGGGCAAGTTTCCTTACTCCACACGCCTAATAATAATCCCTCCAAAAACAATAATAAATTGGTCATTTTCAATCTAAGACTGTTTGTGGGACATTGCTGTGCGCAATTGGCTGCCGCGTTCGCCCACAAATATACAGTCAATTCACTTTACAGTGTGTTCTGTGAAGCGCTTTGGGACGTCCTCCCGACGTGGAAAGCGCTATATCAAATGCAAAAATTATTATTATTATAATCGGGGATTTTTGGACCTGAGCTGGGAGTTGAGGTCAGGAGTGGTGGGCAGGTGGGCATGAGTGGGAGAGTGGCAGAAGGCACGGTCGAAGAGGAAGCAACAGCAAACCAAAAAGTGTAGTCCAACATGACATTCCTAGTCTATGGCAAGTATGCATTTGTCATGTATATATTAAAAAAAATTGGTAAACTATGTCCGACTGCTAGAAAATGTTTCAGCAGTACTTTTGAGTTCGAACAAAAACACTATTTCCTATAATCTAATGTCCATAGTTTACCAATTTCTTTCTTACAGCTGTGAATACAATCACTATAATTTGGTTTTGGTAGGAAATAACCATAACATATTATATTCAAGAAAGATACAAATGTACATTTTATTTTGGAATGTACTTGCCCACGTAAAGGTAGCTGCTGTAAAAATCCTACAAATTAACAATATCTTGCATTTAGAATAATGTCTTGGAGTACAGTGGTGGGGACAGATGCTGAACAGGTGAGAGGAGGGGCAAGGGGAGTTGACCATTAGTCAGAGGTAGGTTTTAAGGCAGAACTTGAAGACGGAGGGGTGAGACGGAAGAGTCGAGGGAAGGAAGGAGTGGGGTAGGAGAGGTCAGAGAAATGCAACAATTTGTATTTATGTACGACCCTTCATGCAGGATAGTGTCTTATAGTGGAGATGGGGAGGTTCTAGGGATTAGCAGATGAGGGAGAGGACTTTGAAATCGGTCTCCTGAAAGACCAGGAGCCAATTAAGTAGTTACTCACCTCATGACTTTTTGGAGGGTCATACTGTGCGCAATTTGGTTCTTGATTTAACAACAAAATAGTCGCAGTCTGCTGCAGTGGATCTGAATCTAATTCTCAATTGCTTAATATATTTTATCTGATTGGAATAGATTAAAGGAAAATACATTTGTTAGCTGAGCTGATTTCAGAGAAATGAGAACTATTTATTGCCGCTATGTTGCTCCTTATATTTCCATACATTCAAAGCTTCAGTGATAATGGGGGGGACGGGTGAGAGGCTATTTGTGGAGAGGGCGAAAGGAATTTCACCTTCCAAATAACTTGTTATAGAGACAAATAGGTAAACTGACTTTTTTTTACAAAAAGTGCCATTGGTGATGTGGTATAATAATTTGGTCACCCAATCTACGACTGTTTGTGAGATATTACTGTACGCAATTGGCTGCCGCATTTCGCCCCAAAAGTATACAGTCAATTCACTTTACAGTATATTCTGTGAAGTGCTTTGGCAGTTTCGAAGACGCGATAAGATGTATATCAAATGGAAGGATTATTATATTATGAGTACAGAAGCAGCAAGTTTTTTTCAAGCTACCTAGTTTTAAATTTTAGAAAGGTATATGTACTAAATTTATGCTAGGAAGGGATCTGCCTGGTGTACTTTGTATTAAAAAAGGTAAAATCTTAGCTAAATTATTATCTTGTTTATGATTTTTGAGGAAATATGAGTAATTTTGAAACATTTGATCTTTCTTGGAGATTCCTCAGTTTAAGTGCTAGCCATTAATGGATTTGTAAATTCTGATGGTGGTGTTTCGGAATATTTAATGAAAAAAGCTCTCCTATCATCTGATGATAGTGATTAGTTCTGACAGTCTGCCTTCTGTAGAGCATAACAAAGATACTTTTAAAAGAAACATTACTGTCTGTCATTTCTTTAGCTAGATTCTCCCAAACTACTGCTTCCCCTTCCCCTGAAAAAACAATTTGGCTGCCGTTATCGCATTGCATACAAGCCTGATACAGTTTGTTAATGTTTTAACTCCTGATTCAGTTTGAATATTTTTTTATAAATTGAGGAAATTTATGTAAAGCTGCTTAAAGGTTGCTATCCTGGAGCTTTGTATTTGTTTTGAACTGATTTTTTTAAAAAAAAATCCTGTCACTTAAATGAACTCCTTCAAACACGTTACATTACTAGCAATTTAAACTCCTCCTTTTCATTTAGTCTGTTTTGTAATTGTGACACTGCAGTATCAATTTTAGATCTCTAAAATAATCTTAAATCTGAATTACATGGAATAGTTCCATCAAAATTGTAAATTTTTATATCAAATAATCAAATATTCCTATTAAAACCTAAGAAAAAAAGGTCTAAGAAACTGATTGCTATATATTTCATGATTAGTTATTTTTACCTATAATTTGTGTGTTCATAATGCCCTTCACCACATATAAGTTAGCATTGTCTTGAATATATGGTGACACTCCACTCCTCTGTAGCTTTTCAAGGTGGATGGTAAGGAACAATGAAAGCAGATGTCCCTTGAATAACTGATGAGGAAACTGAGGCTTTGGATGACAGCTGATCAAAGTCTGTAACCTGGTGTCTGAGTTTGTGAACACAAGCCTGTGGGGCTTTGGGTCTATTTGGATTGGTTTGCAGAGACTTCCACCTGGTGGAATCATCATTCAATGGATAGGGATATTTGTCTGAGCTGAGGACAGAAGAATAATGGCAGTGGTCTCACATATTTCAAGGTGAGTTGTGCTTTTCACCGAGAGGCTCACAAGGAGTTCCTCGTACCTACTATCCACTAGGTGAGGGATGAAACTTGTTTAATAGCCAATGACTGACTACTGACTGTCCTCCATGGTGGGAAGGGGAGGAGATAAGTGGGATCTCCTTGTGGCTGAGTTGGCTTCAAGATGAGGTGCCTGCCAATTGGACTAGAGTTGTTTCTTTTTAGTGGATTCAGTTGTCTGATTCCTGAGCCAAGTGGGTCTGCAGTACTCCAAGGCACAATTAATGACAGACCAGCCAGCCTGTCTAGTTGGCAGGACTTGGAGGGGCAAGTTGCTGGGGGCAGGAATCTTCCCCTTTGGCTTCATTTAAGCCCCCCAAGCCAAAGTGCTGAAGCTTAGGGTGATCCTAGATGGGCTAATTTGCCAGACAGTGCTCTGGTATTAGCTGGTTAATCTGCAGCAGTACGCCCATTTTAGACTCTTGGATTTGCAAGCCTTGGATGCTGCTAAACTGTGCCAAATACTTTCTGAAATTATGTAAGCAGGGTGAGGTCCTCCAGGGAGAGGGTGCACTTTCCATTCTAGACAAATTTCTATCTATCAGTGATGAGCAAATGTGCACCTCTGACTGGTGTGTATACTCTTAAGCCTGGTTTTCAGCATGTCAGACTGGATGGCCAACAGATGCCTCTCCCCCCCCCCGCGGCAATATTTTTAAATGATTCAAACCTCATTTTATTTAATTACAGAAGCTGATAAATTCTAGCCAAAAAATCTTTTAAAAAGGTTGTAATATTCATGATGGAACATTTAAAGATGGGGAGAAGGTTGCAAAAAATTTAGCCAGATTTTCATGTGTAGTGAACTGAGTTGAAATTAATCCATTTAGATGAACCTTGGAAGGATGAGTGTTGTGGAGAGTAAAGTTATTGTCGAAATTTACTTTGGATCTGAATGAGATCTGTTTTGGTCTGGTATTTGGGATTATTTTAAAAGTCTGTAAAGACTGGTGAAATTTGATTTGAATACGTATACATTGACGTTTATGAATTCTGACAGTCTGCTTCCAAGAAGATTTAACAAAGCTAGTTCTTTACCATCATGTGAAATGCTACGTGCTTCTAGTTAACCGTCTCGGGCACCACCAATTTGAATGCTTAGTTATTGAACTAGATGAGGTATGTGCTGAACATAATATTTTATTTTGGTAAGAACAATTTAATGATTTTATGTCCACATATCAATGTACAGTGGAATTCCTTTTATGGTTAGAAGCATTTCTGTTGCGTGTCTTACTGCAGATTCAGTCAAAAGTATGTCTAGTTGTGATTAAATATTTTTCCTACTATGTTGAGATGGTGGAATATTTTATGCTGTTTTACTTCAGAAGGTTTTAGTACATATTTACAATTTCAATTCCTGTAGCTTAAAAAGTAGTATAATTGGCATTGGATCAGTGATATGAACGATGTATACTAACAAAAAGATTGATGAACATTTTTAATTAACGTGCTCGATAACTGCTATAATTGCCTTCCAGTGTGCTAGATATATTCTTACTGATGATTGTACTGAAAAATGATCTTTCATAATACTGCATTGTTATAAATACAGTGTTGACTGTTTCTGAAAATGGATTTGCAAATGTGCAGCATTTCAGTTTATTAAGATGTTCCTATTTTATCCAGGGGTAGCGTAATTCCTTTCATAGTTTATAGTTTCATAGAAAATGTTATACATCTCTGCTGTTGTACATAAGTCATTGAATAAATAGCAGTTGTTTTGATTAGTTTAGTGTAAGGTAGAAAATGTTTATGTTGGAAGTAAGATGCACTCTGAATTCACAATACATATTTACGAGTGGTTTTATTCGTATTGCAATTTAAATGAATGAAATTGTTTTTCATAAGTTACAACAATTATTGGGGTATGCTACCTAAGGTGCAGCAATTGTACATCTAATGAAAAAAGAAAGCTGTTCTTTTCATAGCAATCAGAACGCTTCACATATATATTTGAAGAATTGAGTAAATAATGCAGTAGTTATCTACAAAGAAAGATCCAGTTTCTATCTCCCAGGAGAGTGACTTAGTAATGATTCTCCATTGCTGTGCAAACATTGGTAGTGACCCAAGATATTCATAGTGTTCAGATTTGACCCAAAGCAAATATGCTTTGATCGTTGAAATAGGAGTATTGACCAGTGGATATCTATGGTGCCTCGGTGAGCATGGTTGTTTAGAATTTGAATTGTCACACCTTACACGCCTTGTGGAGTCCTGTAGCTCAGTGGTTAGAGCACTCGCTTTGCAAGCGAGAGACCTGAGTTCAATTCCAGGCAGGGCGAAACCTTGGGCAAGTTTCCTTACTCCACACAGAGCCTAATAATAATCCCTCCAAAACCAAAAACAATAATAAATTGGTCATTTTCAATCTACGACTGTTTGTGGGACATTGCTGTGCGCAATTGGCTGCCGCGTTCGCCCACAAATATACAGTCAATTCACTTTACAGTGTGATCTGTGAAGCGCTTTGGGACGTCCTCCCGACGTGAAAAGCGCTATATCAAATGCAAGGATTATTATTATTATTATTATTACAGAAAACTGCTTTGAAACATTTCAACTTGATGATCCGTTTTATCAAATCCAAGGATTATTATAATAAGTAGAACAGAAAGTTAAATGTTCAGCTACTATGAATATTTGATGGGCACATTGCATTTAGTTTTTGCTAGTGAGAGAAAGCTATAGCATTAATGGAAAGAAACATTAACTTTTTATATCAAACATTACTAAATACTGTTTATAGTGTAAAGAAAAAGTCATCTGAGTGTTCTATTTCTGGTGGTGATTTTCCTGAATACCATCTTATAATTTAAAAATTTTTTGATATAGAGCCTTACCACCCTGAATTATTCAGAGCACTTCAGATTTTCTGCAAAATGTATTGACTTTGTAGCTAAAATACAGCAGCCAATTTGTGCGCAGCAATGTCCTGCAAAACAACCAGGAGATGAATAAACAATTTAACTGGAGGATTGTTGGCCAAGACACTGAGAGTAATTTTGTTTTCTTTTTGGAATAGTGTGTTTTTTAAGGTCAAAGTGAGATCTCAGTCACCCCTGACATGCTCCAAGTCTGTGACACTGGATTAGAATCAAATCCTTTTGTCTCAGATGAGTGTGGTACCAACTGAATCAGACTGACTTATTACTGGTAATGGTTTCTCTTGCCCATCAAACTCCGGTGGGGTTTATGTTCATCAGAATGAAAGCTTAGAATGTGGACCACTTTTCCATTTTTGGTGCCACCAGTGTCTGTACCAGGTTATCCTTGGTCATGTTTAGCAGTTCTGGGACAGTGGTCGCCAACCCATGACTGTCAAGAAGTACCCCCTACCCCCCAAACATTTACACTAGTAAGTGTGTTCTATCAATCAATGTATTTCCATTTTTTCTTGATTGAATTTTCTTGATATATGGCATCAACTAAGAAATATCTCAAGAAAATATATTTTGCTGGCTGACCAAAGAGGTTGACTACCAGTATTCTAGAGTAATATTCCTTCATTGTTCCCAAACATGCCCTAATTTCAGCAATGCACGGTTCCTTTCGTTGGCTATATTTATTTCCAATACCAGCTATTCTGTGGCCTGTCTGAGTGAGATTGACAAATTAAAAGCAGGTTTGTCCAAACAAATAAGACTGCACAAACTCATTGCACTGGATCCTTAGGGCAAACTGATAATAGGCTTTAGACATTAATCTGATCAATCTGAACTGGACTGAGACCTTGGTCCCAGAAGGTGATTTATTTTTAAAAAGGAATTTATACAAAGTTATTTTTGTTCCCCTCAATTTAAAAAAACATTTATAATCTTTTCAAGAGGCATAATTTTTTTTTTGGATTTTGTAACAGTTAGTTATTTAGTTACCATTGCAAATTTGGGTTAGCAATTTTTTTTCTATGGTTGTGTATACCCCTTTTTCGTTTTCATCTTTCTCCTCGCCAGCTCCACCCAACTAATTTACAATGAAATATCAAAATGCAAGCAATGTTATAAAATGTGAGAATGGAGGTTAGGAGGAACTTTTTTATAGAGTGGTGGGAAGGTGGAATTCTCTGCTACAGTCCTGTAACGTATTGGTTAGAGACCTCGCAAGAGAGAGGACTTGGGTTTGATTTCCGGGCAAGGCGAAACCTGAGGCAAGTTAACCTCCTCCACTGCAAACCCACTAAAAATGTAGTTTCTGGACCGCGGGCTTCGGGCTGTTTCCTCAATGCAACTGTGGGTGGGGTGACTCCGGACATGCATGTGTGGTGCGACGCAAGCGGGAAAAGGGCTTCGCTCTGAGGCCCCAGTGTTGTGATTGTCTGTGTGTCTCTCTGTGTTTGTGAATGTCTCTATGTGAGTGTGTGTGTCTCTGTGTATTTGTGAGTCTCTCCCTCTGTTTGAGTGTCTCTATGTGAGTGTCTGTGTGCATCTTTCCTGTATGTTTGTGTGTATGTCTCTTTGTGTCTGAGTGTATGTGTCTCTCTCCCCCTCTGAGAGTGTGTGTGTGTGTGTCTCTCTCTCTGGGTGTTAGTGTTCCTGTAGCCTTGCTGGTATTCCGTCCCCCCAAAAATGGGCCACACAGTTTTTATTAAAGAAGCAATTAATATTTTTTGCAACAATCTAATATGTATTATTTCCTAATGTTTTGATCAATAAAGTGAAAAAATATAAGTTGGCAGTAAAATGTACCTCCATAGCACTAATCAACTCCCTGCAATTTTCTGCAAAATTTTCAATTTTCCCTGCAATGTTTGGCAAATATTTCCACACTTTTCCATTGGCCAAACCCATGACTTGGGCTAACCCAAAACAAGTATTTTTGGAGTTCTAGTTCTTTTGGAAGTATCTGCACCACTTCCTTTACAATGATGCCATTGTGCAGTGACTAATGTCTGAAGCAGTCTTATTTTTGAAGTGAATGCAAAACTACTAATTTTGGATACAAAGCTGAAACATTCGATTGTCAATAATCATATAGTGTTGACTGTTGATTCCATCCTCCTACACTGCCTCTCTTAGCTCAACCTCTGCCCTTGTCTTCAAATCCTACCTTTCCCACCGTCTCCACTTTATTGCCACCAACGGCTTCTCCAGTCCCTGTACTGTTGCGTGTGGCGCCCCTCAAGGCTTTGTCCTTGGCCCTCTCCTTTTCAATATTTATATGCTCTCTCTTGGTGATATCATCTGCAGACATAGGGTCAACTTCCACATGTATGCAGATGACACCCAATTCTACCTCTCTGCCTCCACCCACAATTCCAGAACCACTGTTATCCTCACAGACTGCCTATCAGACATCAAGTCCCGGATGAGAGCTAACTTCCTGCAGTTGAATGTCAACAAGACTTGAGGCCCTCTTGGTTGGCTCCCGTCAGCGCCTCCATACCTCAAGCGCTGACAGCATTTCCCTCTGTGGAAGCACTCTACATCTCATGGAACCTCTGCATCCTGTTCGACCCTCAACTGTCCTTCATACCCCATGTCCATGCCATGACCCACTCTGCTTTTCCCCAACTCTGCAACATCGCTTGGCTCTGCCACTGTTGCCATCCGCAGGCAACCGAAACCCTCATGCACACATTCATAATATCCAGGCTCGACTATGCAAACTCCCTACCTGTCGGCTTCCGAGCTTCTCCCTCCACGGACTGCAGATCATCTAGAAGTCTGCGGCCCATGTCCTCTCCCGCACCAGGCTCCGCGACCCTATCACCCCCATCCTCGCCCAACTCCATTGGCTTCCCATCACACAGGGGAAGCAATTCAAGATCCTGATCCTCACTTTCAAAGACCTCCATGGCCTTGCCCATCCCCACCCCTCGACCTCCTAATCCCTTACTGAGCTGCCCACTCCCTCTGCTCAGCCTGCTTTGTGTCCCCCATCTTGCCCAATCCATCATTGGCGAGCAGGCCTTCAGTGACTCTGCCCCCACCCTCTGGAACTCTATTCCATAGTTCCTCTGCCCCCCCACCACCTCCTTCAAGACCCATCTCAAGACCGCCTACTAATTGACCGTGCCTTCGGTCACCCTCCTTCCCCCTCCCCCGGCCTACACCCTCCCTGATCCCAGCTCGGGTTCGAAACACTGATTGTTCAGCGCCTTGGGACGTCCTCCTGATGTGAAAAGCGCTATACGAATGTAATGTCGATAATTCTGAGAAATCTGAGTGCAAATAGTCTTCTGACGATAATTGTGCTTTCAGATGCCAAGTGTGACTTATTCCAGAATACTGTGTGTACCACAAGAGTAATTCCAAGATAACAAGTCCTAAAAGTAATCAAACAGGCACATGGCATGTTGGCCTTTACCTCCAGGGGCCTGGAATCCAAAGGGAAGAAATAATGCTTCAGTTGTGTAGAACGTTGGTCTGGAGTACTGAGTTCAGTTTGGGGCATCACACCTCAGGAAAGATATATTGGCTCTGGAGGGGGTGCAGCGCAGGTTCACCAGAATGTTACTAGGCCTTAAAGGGTTAAGTTACAAATAAAGGCTGCATCAACTTAGCTTGTATTCATTTGAGTTTACAAGGTTGAGGGGTGATTTGATTGAGGTATTTAAGATGATAAAGGGATTTGAGAGGGTAGATACAGAGAAGCTATTTCCTCTAGTGGGGGAATCCAATACAAGAGGGCATAGTCTTAAAATTAGAACCAGGCCATTTAAGAGTGAAATCAGGAAGCATTTTTTCACTCAAAGGGTGGTAGAAATCTGGAACTCTCTTCCCCCAAGAGGCTGTGGATCCTGGATGCATCCACACCTTCAAGAGCGATGTTGATAGATTTTTGGTAGATCAGGATATTAAGAGATATGGGGAAAATGTGGGAAATTGGAATTGACAGGATTAATTGAGGTACAGATCAGCCATGATCTAATTGAATGGTGTAACAGGCTCGAAGGGCTGAATGGCCTACTCCTGCTCCTATGTTCCTAAGGGTTCACAAAGGGTAGGCCTTGTCTCATAAACATTTTTGAGGAGGTGCCAAAAAGCATTTGACAAACCACATGAAAGACTCCTTCACAATCTATGGACATGGAGATATAAATAGCTCAAGGGAAGATAGTAGAGGGCCTGTGTTAGGGGAACTAGGCCAAAAAAGGGGGTGATATTAAGGGGGTACCTCAGAGGTCTGTACTAGAATCTCCTGTTCCTCATGTGTATGTTAAGGACCTGTGTTCAAATACCCAGGTGGTTAGGTAGTTAAATTTGCAGATGACACCAAGTTTAATGGAACAGTGGAATCCAAGGAGGCAGTAAATCCTATAAAGAGAGCCTGATATTGTATGCACATGGACTGATAACTGCCAAATGAAGTTTAGTACTACATATAAGGTGCAAGAATAGGAAACACGAGTACTTCCAAGTATGGGATAGAATTTGCTGAAGTGGGAGCTGAAAGAGCTCTAGGGGTGTTTGTTGATTTGTCGCTCAAAATGGTAAAACAGGGTGAAGCAGCAGTAAACAAGCAAACAGGTTGCTGAGTTATATTGCTAAATCGGTTGAGTTTAGATCTCTACCTCAACGTGCGCAAAACTGAGGCCCTCCTGATTGGCTCACGTCAGCACCTCCACACCTCTGGCGCTGACAACATCAGCATCCAAGGCTGCACTCTCCACCTCCCAAAGCCAATCAGGAACCTCGGTGTTCTGTTCGACCCTGAGCTGTCCTTTCTCCCTCATATCCGCGCCACAACTGGCACCGCCTTCCATCACCTCCGAAACGTCGCCAGACTACGGCACTACCTCACCCCTCACGCTGCTGAAACTCTGGTCCACGCGTTCGTCACCTCAAGGCTGGACTATGGGAACTCTCTCCTCGCCGGCCTTCCCGGCACCTCCCTCCACAAGCTGCAGGTCATTCAGAACTCTGCAGCTCGTGTACTGTCCCGCACCAGGCTTCGCGATCACATCACTCCCACCCTCGCTCGCCTCCACTGGCTCCCCATCCCCCAGAGGATCGAATTCAAGATCCTCATCCTCACCTACAAGGCCATTCATGGCCTTGCTCCCTCCTACCTCTCTGACCTACTATCCCCCTACTTACCTGCCCGTACCCTCCATTCCCCTTCTCCAGTCTGATCCACATCCCCCGCCCCAACCGCCTGACCATTGGTGTTCGGGCCTTCAGCCTCTCAGCCCCGAGGCTCTGGAACTCTATCCCCCAGTGCCTTCGCCGCCTCCTCCCTTTCCTCCTTCAAGGCCGGTCTCAAGACCTTTCTCTTTGACTGTGCCTTCAGCTCCCCTCTCGACTGTCTACCCCCTCCTCGCTCCCTCCCCTCACCCTGACCATTTCTCCCCTGCTCGATTCCTGACCCAACTGTCCAGTGCCTTGGGACGTCCTCCCGACGTGAACGGCGCTCTATAAATGGAATCTTGTTGTTGTTGTTGTAGATGTTCTTCTCAGGCTGTATAGTGCTCTGGTCACACTGCACCTTGAGTACACAGTGTCATAAGGGGCTGCTCAGACCTTTGAAGCAGTGCATAGAGAAATGATGATAATCCCTAGTGTTAGACGAATAAGTTTTGAGCAATGATTAGACCAGCTAGGACTCTTCAGTCTTGACAGAAGAAGACTCAGATGAGACCTCATAGAAGCGTATGCAACTTTAAATGAGATTGAAAAAGTAAATCAGATCAATACTTTATAATGCACCAAGACAACAGAAGAAGAGTATGTAGATTTAGAGTTGTAAATGGGCAATTTAGGACACATACTAGGAAGATTTTCTTCACTCAAAGGGTAATTAATAATTGGAACAGGTTGCCAGGAAGGGCAAATATTCTTTGTTTTTTGGGTTGCATGCATCAGGTGTGAGTGGAATGAGCAGTTAGATATTTACTTTGAGGTAGTAAAATTAAGTTGAGCTTTAATTTGTGTAATTTGTTTTAAAATTGCTTTGCATAAAGGATGAAGATTCTGTTATTCCTATGTTTATCTCAATTGAAAATCCTGTTGGTCATGTTCAATACTATAAGAATATGTTTCAATGCTTCAGACCATGATTTGATATGATTGACTGGCTTGCAATGGGTTAAAGTAAATGAGCCCACAGCAACTCCTAAAACTGAGGGTTTATAGTATAGGGTGAATGCATTTGGCATTTCCAGTCTTGTAGAAATATAGCCAAAATTCTAAATATTGTTGGCCAGTAGTATCCTGAATATTGATCAGTTGTATGTAGACATTGCTCTCTAATTGACAACGTATACGTGTGCTTTCTTCTAACTTGCTCTTTTCACCCCCCCCCCCAGTGGCATTCATTTGGTAAGACTGTTTGTATTCTGTTTTTTGGTCATATAGGAGAAATAGGGTTCTTATTATAATTCTAGTTAGAAACGCTTTTCAATGGGCTTTCGAGCTTAGTGTAATTCAAACTCTGAGGATTTTAATAAACGTCTGCTTTTTTAAAAAAAAATATCATTTTGTATAGATTACAGAACAAATCATCTTTTCTGCTTTTTATGGGAGGTGGAGATCACTCATAACTCTAAGTGTAATTCTTTGTTGGTTAAGTAAGTCTTGATGCTGTCTGAAATGTTACTGCAAGAATAATGATTTACATTACTCATTATGATTCTTATTTTGTTGGTCACAACAATTAATTTTGCAGATTTGACATATTCTGCTTATAATTGCTGGAATGTTTTATTGAAAGACGATAACTTACTTTTTATTTTGTTTTAAATTAACTCAGTTTGAGCAAGGAAATAGTATAGACCAGATTTCTTCTTTAAACGATGCAGTTAGATTGTCTTGCATATTTCCCAAAGTAAGTGAATGCATTCTCTCTCCCTAAATAAATTTGTCCCCATTACTCTTTTATGGCAATCTACTTTTTAAAATTCATTTTCTTTGGACTTTACTATTTTGAAGGATTTAGGTGTGTTGATACTAAATTATGATGTGAAAAGTGAATAATATTTAAAGTAAATACTATTAGTTATCTTTTGGTGATGGGAAAGTATCATAGCAAGAGGTTTCACACTGAGTTTATTGAACTTTTACAGTGCAATATCAATTTTAGGAATCTAGTTTGGTCACCTGTCTCCATTCTTCATGCTTATGGATGTTTCTGTCTTCAATTTGTAAGAATTCTGAGGCAACAACAGGTGATCTGTTGGATGCAAAACTTGAATATCTTTAGAAATAATGACACTAGGAAGACTTTTGGTGTGCTTCAGTTTTTCCTAAATTTAAAAAAGGCTGTAAGGTACTGCAACCTTTTTTGCTTTGGAAATCACCAATCACTTTTATCTCAAACATAAAACAAATAACAAAACATTTATTTGCTTTGATCTGTTTTACTTAACCCTGTTACCTAATTGCTTCCATTGTTGGTTGGTTAAAGCCATATCTGTTTTTAAAATCATGTAACAGGCCAGATGATTCACAAAATACCTATCTATGGTTCTGGTAATGCAAAGTGTGAATATGCTATGAAAATGTATAATCTGCTACCTTGATCAGTTTTTATCTTGTCCCTTTATGGAATCAGCAATGAGCTGATGACTTTAACGTAATACTTTTAGTTTGGACTATTATGATAATCATACAGGCCAACAACGCTGTAACACAGTAGTCTGGAACCATAATATCAAACTCAGTGTTAAGAGTGCAAAAAAAGACTGACGTTGAGTTCGTCTGTTTGCTGCAGATGTCACCGAGTATGCGTGCAAGTGCAAGAAGTGACTTTAGCAGTGATCTGATGATCCAGAAGGTCGCCATTTAAATCATGGGATCTGGCTAGTTAAGTGTCTGTATAGCATGGGTCTATGGGCTGTACATCCATGCAATAAAAAAAACTCATATTAAATCATTGCACCTTAAAAACTGGATAACGCTTAACTTAAAATTTAAAGGGCCAGGTTCGAATCAAATTTTTGACTTGCTTTCATAGTCTGTATATTATTCTTTAAGAACATGATTCCTGGAATGAGAAAAGGCCAAGTTTCCCCATCATGCATTCCATCTCACCACCTCAGTCTATTTGAGAGAACAACAACAAAATTACATTTATGGAGCGCCTTTCACGTCAGGGGGACGTCCTAAAGCGCTGAACAGTCAGGTGTCAGGACCTGAGCATGGGGGAGGGGTGGTGTAGGGTTGAGGGAAGGCAGAGAGGTGGGAGGGCGACCAAAGGCACGATCGAAGAGAAGGGTCTTGAGACTGGCCTTGAAGGAGGCAAGGGAGGAAGCGAGGTGAAGGGACCGTGGGATGGAGTTCCAGAGTGTGGGGGCAGAGAGGCTGAAAGCCCTGCTGCTGGTGGTAGGCTTCACATACCTATTCCCTTAGCCAAAAAGTCAACCCTTGGGACAGCACCTGCTGGAAGATGTTACCTTGGAGTCCTAGTTCGTGAACACACATACATACTCCAACTACAGAAATCCAACGTGATTGACTTGCAGAGAGGCAAGCAGCTGCAGCTTAAACTCATTGTTCAATGGGAAGGCACGTGTGCCCGAGTTGAACTGGCTCCAAGGTGAGGTGCTTGACAATGGATTATCAAAATTGAGCCAGTCCTCTGGCAGTCTCGGTAGTCTGTTTCCTGAGCCATGTGGGTCCGCAGTATTCCAAGGCACTGCTTGTGATAGCATAGCCGGCCTGGGATTGGGTAAGCAGGATGCATCCCTCCAGGGAGAGAGTGCGAGGAATAAATTTGAGTGATCCAAGCGGGACATGACAAACACATGCATGAGGGTTTCGGCTGCATTTGGGGTAAGGTATGATTGGAGGTGAGCAATGTGGCAGAGGTGGAAGAAGGCGGTCCTGGTCAGGACCGGATATGGGGGAAAGAAGGACAGTTGGGGGTCGAACTGGACGCCTAGATTGCGCACTGGTTTGGTGAGTGTGAGGGAGAGCTCAGAGGTTGAAGAGTTTCGATCCACAGCAGTGAAGACGTTGAAGGGAGCCAAGGAGTATGGCTTCTGTCTTGTCCACATTCAACTACAGGAAGGTTACACTCATCCAGGCCCTAATGTCTGCCAGACAAGTTGATAGAACAGGGTCAGGGGCGGGAGGAGAAACCATTTGCCTGAAATGGAGGCGGTTGGTTACGTAGAACTCGAACCATGTAAATGTGTTCCCACTAAGGTGAATGGTGAAGGAGAATGGTGTGGTCGACTGTTGAACGCGATAGAGAGATCCAGGAGGATGAGGAGGCAGAGGGAGCCCTGGTCACAGATAGAGAGAATGTCATTTGTGACTTTGACAAACACTGTCTTTATGGCGTGGGCAGGGCGAAAACCAGACTGCAGAGGCTCGAGGAGGGAGTGGAGGGAGAGGTGTGAGACCGAAGTTGACCTGCAACAATGTGTTCCAGGGCTTTGGCAAGGAAGGGTAGGTTGGAGATGGTAGTGAGAGAGATTAAGAGGGACAGAGAGTGTTTTTTTTTTTTTGCATAGGGGTATGATACCCCTTGATGAGAGCATTGACATCATGGCCTTAACGGAAACCTGGCTCACCCCAGGCGACACCTTTCCCCTCACGGAGGCCACACCTTGCCCCAACCGCCGTGGCGGTGGTGTAGCCCTTATCTCAAGGACACCACTTGCCCTATCCCCCTGCTCCTCTGGCTCTTTCCCCTCTTTCAAGCACCTCACCCTCTCACTCCAAATCCTCCTCCTCTACCGGCCCCCAAAAACCTCTCCCGCCTTCATTTCCGATATTTTGACACTTCTTACATCTCTCTGCCTCTGCTCTGATCGTCATCCTGGGCGACTTCAACCTGCACTTCACCCCCTCCTGCTCCATCTCCTCAGACTTCTCTTCCCTGCTCTCCTCACTCAACCTCTCCCTCCACATCAACTCTCCTACTCACAGTCACGGCCACCCACTCGACTTGGTGATCACCCGGGGCCTCAGTGTCTCGAATGTCACTATCACCGACAAGGCCGTCTCTGATCAGCACTTCATCTCCTTCACCACCTCCACCCCCCTCCCCACCTCCACCAGACCCACCACCATCTTCTACCGCCCCTGGAAGAAGTTACCCCCACAATCCCTAACCGCTGCCTTGGAGTCCTCTGAACTCCTCTCCCTCTGGCCTTCAACCCTCACTGACCCCTCTTCTCCTCTCACCCTCCTCCACAACACCCTCTCCTCCACACTTGACACTCTTGCCCCCATCACCTCCCGTACTGTCTCCTACTCTCGCTCCTCCCCCTGGTTCACCACCCACCTCCGCTCACTGAAGAGCCAGGTGCGGGCCGCTGAACGCACCTGCGTCAAATCTGGCCTAACGGTCCACCGACAAATCTGGCTGGACCTCCTCAAAATCTACCGCTCCACTCTAGCCTCGGCCAAGTCGTCCTTCTACTCCAGGATAATCCTGGAGGCGAAGAACAACCCCAGGCTACTGTTTTCTACCACATCCCGACTCCTCCGTCCCCCCCGCCACCCCGCACAGGTCATCTCCTCCAACCTTCACTGTGAGGAGATGCTGGATTTCCTTGAATCCAAAATCAAGGGAATCCACTCCGCGGTCACTTCCCTCCAACATCCACCCACACCCCAACCCTCACTCCCACACTCCGACTCCTACCCATCCTCCCCTACACACTTTCGTACCCGTTTCCCCACCCTCTGTCACCAAACTCATCCTATCCCTGAAACCCACCACCTGCTCCCTTGACCCCATCCCCACTCCACTCCTTATCTCCCAGCTCCACCTCCTTGCCCCACATATCACAGACATCGTCAACCTGTCCCTCTCCTCTGGCTCTGTTCCCATTCCCTTAAAAACTGCCACCATCACTCCCACCTTGAAAAAACCCTCCCTTGATGCGTCGCAGCTATCAAGCTACCGGCCCATCTCCAACCTCCCCTTCCTGTCCAAGGTCCTTGAACGAGTTGTCGCCTCCCAGCTGCGCTCTTTCCTCTCCACCCATTCATTATTCGAACCCCTTCAGTCGGGTTTCCGTGCTGCCCATAGCACAGAAACTGCCCTGGTCAAGGTCACCAATGACATCCTGACCATCTGTGACCAGGGTTCCCTCTGCCTCCTCGTCCTCCTCGACCTATCGGCAGCATTCGATACGGTCGACCACGCTATCCTCCTCCACCGCTTGTCCTCCCACCTCAACCTTCAAGGCCCTGTCCTTGAGTGGTTTAGGTCGTACCTCTCCCACCGTCTTCACTTTGTTTCCACGAACGGCTTTTCCTCCAGCCCCCGCACTGTCTCGTGTGGTGTCCCTCAGGGCTCTGTCCTCGGTCCCCTCCTCTTCACCCTCTATATGCTCCCCCTTGGTGACATCATCCGCAGACATGGGGTTAACTTCCACATGTATGCGGATGACACCCAACTCTACCTTTCCTCCTCTACCCTCAACTCCACCACCACCGATGTCCTGACAGCTGCCTGTCCGACATCGAGTCCTGGACGAGAGACAACTTTCTTCAGCTCAACGTGCAAAACTGAGGCCCTCCTGATTGGCTCACGTCAGCGCCTCCGCACCTCAGGCGCTGACACCATCAGCATCCAAGGCTGCACTCTCCACCTCTCAAAGCCAATCAGGAACCTCGGTGTTCTGTTCGACCCTGAGCTGTCCTTTCTCCCTCATATCCGCACCACAACTGGCACCGCCTTCCATCACCTCCGGAATGTCGCCAGACTACGGCACTACCTCACCCCTCACGCTGCTGAAACTCTGGTCCACGCCTTTATCACCTCAAGGCTGGACTATGGGAACTCTCTCCTCGCCGGCCTTCCCGGCACCTCCCTCCACAAGCTGCAGGTCATTCAGAACTCTGCAGCTCGTGTACTGTCCCGCACCAGGCTTCGCGACCACATCACTCCCACCCTCGCTCGCCTCCACTGGCTCCCCATCCCCCAGAGGATCGAATTCAAGATCCTCATCCTCACCTACAAGGCCATTCACGGCCTTGCTCCCTCCTACCTCTCTGACCTACTATCCCCCTACTTATCTGCCCGTACCCTCCATTCCCCTTCTCCAGTCTGATCCACATCCCCCGCCCCAACCGCCTGACCATCGGTGGCCGGGCCTTCAGCCTCTCAGCCCCGAGGCTCTGGAACTCTATCCCCCAGTGCCTTCGCCGCCTCCTCCCTTTCCTCCTTCAAGGCCGGTCTCAAGACCTTTCTCTTTGACCGTGCCTTCAGCTTCCCTCTCGACTCTCTACCCCCTCCTCGCTCCCTCCCTTCCCTCCCCTCACCCTGACCATTTCCCCCCTGCTCGGGTCCTGACCCAACTGTACAGCGCCTTGGGACGTCCTCCCGACGTGAAAGGCGCTCTGTAAATGGAATCTTGTTGTTGTTGATAACAGCAGTTTTCAGGGGGAGTGGAACAGAGCCGAGGAGACAGACTGGTTCAGCAGTGGGGAGAGAAGGGGAGTTGAGTGACCAGCAGTTGAGTGGGGAGGGATTCAAGGCAGTAGGTGGTGAACTTCATTGTGGTTAAGGGGGAGGAGGGAGAAATGGGGGCAAAGGCGTGTAAGGAGGAGGAAATGGCAGGAGCTATGGCGGAGGGAGAAAGCGGTGTGGATGGTCTGGTGGGGTGGAAAGGGATGTGGTGGGGGAGGTGGAGGACGATGCAGCTAAGTGGATGTTTTCAATCTTTGAGGGGAAGAAGTGTAGGGCCATGTGAAAATGGGGTGCATAGTTATTAACCACCCCATTTTCATATGGGGTGCATATCTCTTTCCTCCCTGTCCAAGGCTTTCTCCAGATTCTCTGCCCATCTGTGAAGCTGTATTGCTCCACAAACACTCCTCTGTTTACCTCGCAGTAAGTAGGAACCTGGATGTTAGTCGATTCGCGGATCACTTTTCCGGGGGTAATAATTACTTCATATAAAAAAATTGGTCACTCAATCCACGACTGTTTGTGGGACAATGCTGTGTGCAATTGGCTTCCCTGTTTTGCTCATGAAATATACAATACAAAATTACATTTGTAAAGCGCCTTTCACGTTGGGAGGATGTCCCAAGGTGCTGGAATACAGGCGGTGGGATGTGAATCCAATCAATTCACTTTACTATATAATCTTTGAAGCACTTTGAGACGTCTCGAAGATGTGAAAAGGCTCTATATCAAATGCAAGGATTATTGTTATTACAATTTAGTGTGTAATTGATTCTGAATTTTCTCCCTTGTGTACCTTCCTGCTTCTTCATGCTGGGGTATAGTTCCATGAGTGTTGGCTGCCCTCCAGTCTATGTGTAAGTGCCAACAGTCCACTTGACTGCAGAGGGTGTCATAGACTCTCCCGACTCAGCCGCTGATAGAAATTGCTGAAAGGGGGTGAGAAGCGGGAACAACTACTGGTTTTATCCTCTCTAACCGTGGGTACCAGGGCCAAAAATTTCCCCTTCAGCCCTGGTTTGTGCCAGCAAACTCAGCACCGAGTGAGATTTTTTTTGGTCAGCCTGGTGTCTGACACATGCAGAAACCTATCACCATGCATAGGAGTATCCAAACCAAGCAGCATTCCATGTATCCCACCTACATGTGGAGATTCCAGAGACAAATTATTTAAATGGAGTGCACAGTCTCCCTGGAGGGACGCATTCTGCTTATCCAATCCGGAAAGCAGGTTGGCAAGACCCAAGGCTTGGGGATCCCAGGGTGTGGGTTGGGGTAATGCCGGAGTCTGACGAGCTAAAACCACATAGTTTGCCCAGTGAGATTGAACCGGCAAGCTCATGGTCTGTAAAATGTAGTTCTACCCACTACTCCATCAAGGGTACTACCAGCTGAACGTTTTTTTTAAAACAAAATTTTTCTTTCTTCCATCATCTCCAATAAGGTAACCATAATATCCTTTATATAAATGTTGAACTTTACAAAAGGTTATGGCTGCAATAGATAATCTATACTTTTTTAAAATATTGCTTGAAGCTTAATTGCTCTGAGACACTGTTCCGTGTGAAGGGCGATGCATGTTGTTATTGTTGTATTTTCTTTAGAGATGAATGCATAGTATAACAGTTGTCTTTTCTGTGTCTGGGAAGACATTACGGTGGTGTTTGTGATAAATCATGTAGAGATATTGTAGCAATAATTTAGAGTAAAGAACCTTTGCTCACAAAATACAAATAGAATTTAGTCAGGACTACATTTAAATGTATTGTTAACCAGGAAGGTACAATATGTATTGATCTTTCTAGTGACCTTTGGATTTATTTAAAAAAGATCAGCTGCAAAAATTGATGTACAGAATTGAACCTTTTATCATTTATCTTAATGGAGTGAGGTGCTCATATTGTTTGTTATATTGTAAATACGGTACCAATTTTACATTTTCAGGTGGTATCATGGAAAACTGGATCGTACAATTGCTGAAGAGCGGCTATGCCAGGCAGAACGGCCTGGTAGTTATCTGATCAGGGAAAGTGATCGAAGACCAGGCTCATTTGTACTCTCCTTTCTGAGTAAAACTGGTGTTGTCAATCATTTCAGGTTAGTAGTTCAATATTTTAAATATAACAGTTCTAAAATACTGCATGCAAATTTTTTGGCTATTAAGATCCACTTATAGTTGCATTCACTAACTTAATATGTTTATGCCTCTTTGCAATTTTCTGTTCTCCACAATTTAATACACTTCCTAGTTTAGTGTCAGGGAATTTGGATTTACCCATTCCTACACCTCTATTTGGTCATTTGTATATAGTGTGAAAAGCCTGGCCTCAGCATAGATACTGGGACATGTCATTTGTCACTGCATGCAAATCAGAAAATATCCCACTTATCCCAACTCTCTGCTTCCTAAACAATTTTCTATCGTCATGTAATTATTTTGGGAGGACAAGTTTGCGTGGCTATGGAAGTGGGGGAGTGGGATTGAATTGGATAGCTCCTTCCAAAGAGCCAGCACAGACACTATGGGCCAAATGGCCTCCTTCCGTGCTGTATAATTCTATGATTCTATGAATTACCTCCAATTCCTTGTGTCTTCTGATGATAATCTCTTATGTACATTATAAAATGCTTTCTGAAAATTCAGACATTGATATAGCCACATGCTGATGGAGTGGATTCTATTCAAGAGTCCAGTACAAAACCCATGAAAGATTGCAATTCTGCTGTGAAGCAAACTAATGATGGTTTTTTGTCATTTACCCTCAACTGATGTTAGACTCACTTGCTTATAATTACTTGTTTTGTCCCTTCCTCTGTTCTTGAATAATGGCATCACACTTGCTACCTTCCAATCTTTTAGTATAACTCCTGACATCAGACAGCTTTGCAAGAATGTAATGAATAGATCCACAGTTTCTTAGTTTCTACCTTAGGGTATTAAAGTCAATAAATTATCTGGGCCTTGATTCTATCTGATTTCATTCCCACCAGTTTAAACCCTTACACTTTTTTCTCTATCTTCTGAATTTGTCCAATTCACCAACCTCTCGTATTCCCTGTATCTCTACAATCAGATCATTTTCCACTGAAGATTGTAGCCAAATTCCTCTTTGAATAGAATGTTATGAAACTGTTTAGCTATGTTTTTTCACTACTGAGATACATAGATCTGTTTTTGATGAGTCCATGTTCTCCTTATCCACTCTTTCTCCACATTTTTTTAAAAAAAGTTTACTATTATTCTTAATGTTAATTGCAAAGATTTTAATTTCCTCTTTGCCTACCATATTTTCTTGGAGTGTTATGTTGCGTTCTATTTTCAACCCAATCTGCCTGCCACTGTCCCTTACTATTAATTTTAAAAAAGGTCATTTTCTCTGTTTGATACCTGCGGTAACGATATTTAATTATGGTTGCTTCACACCAGAATTAGAATCTCTGCTTTAATAGGTTTTGTGATGTAGTAATTATCTCTTGGACTAGAATCCGATGCTATGCTATGTGGCAAGTTTCCAGTCTGATCTTGCTAAACTTTGATAGTTGCTAATCAGAGACCATAGGGGAAGTCAACCAGGTGGCTCTCGGAAACCACCAGTCACTAGATGTCCGTTTAATTGCATTATAGTATTTATAGAGGCTGAGTTCAAAGACAGAATGAAAGTAAGTGTTGCATTATCAGATGTGCTATTAGTTTCCTTCACTTTTGCTAAATTTACCGCCTTTATTTCTGTGAATGTTCCTTTCTTTACTGTCTTTCATATCTGCTACTCACCTAGTGAGGGCTCTCTCGTATCAAATTGTTTGCCGTCTGACCAAACCTGGTCCAATTCACCAACCTCTCGTATTCCCTGTATTTCTACAATCCGATCATTTTCCACTGTGAAGATTGTAGCCAAATTCCTCTTCGAATAGAATGTTATGCAACTATTTAGCTATGTCTTTTTTCACTACTGAGATACATAGATCTGTTTTTGATGAGTCCCTGTTCTCCTTATCCACTCTTTCTCCACATTTTTTTTAAAATGTGGAGAAAGAGTGTAAGGTCAAATGGCCAACAAATGATTATCCACAGGGTTGGGTTGAGCTGGCTTGAAGGTAACGTGCCTTCGGAATGGAGTCAATCCTCTGTGGTGGTGTGTTCCATCATCAGCTATGCATTGCATATCTGCCTTCAGCATGGTGGGCTAATCCATATCATGGTTGCCTCCTAGATTTTCTCCAATGTTCTTTGCTTGCATTCCTATATCCACATTTCTCCTTCTGGGGAAGAGTATGTACTCCATTACATTACAGAAATTTCCATGCATGTAATGTCATATCCTGCATTCCTATAACCCCGAAACAGACTAAATTTTACTGGCTTGCTCCTTGGGATTATTTTAATATCCTCATTCTTACTTTTTAATATCGTCTCACACTTCTTGCTTGGTGACCACTGCTGAGTTTACTAAGTACTTTGAGATGTTTGTAAATGGCACTGTAAGCTATTTGGCTGTTTTAAAAAAACATTTTCAGTTTGCAGTATGATAATGAAACTACATTGTGCAAGTTGAGGAATTCTCTGCCCATTGACTATCCGAACAGCTTCTTAATTAGAGAGAAAAACTTTACTGTTGCTACATTCTTCATAGAATCATAGAATAATAAATAATAATAATAATCCTTGCATTTGATATAGTGCTTTTCATGCCTTCTAAGATGCCTCAAAGTGCTTCACAGAATATACTGTAAAGTGAGTTAACTGTATATTTGTGGGCGGAACATACACAGCAGCCAATTGCGCACAGCAGTGTCCCACAAACAATCGTGGATTGAAGTGACCAATTTTATTAGTTTTTCTTTCTTGGGGATTATTATCAGGCGTGTGGAGCAAGGAAACTTGCCCAAGGTTTCACCCTGCCAAGAATTGAACCCAGATCTCACACTTAAGGCAAGTGCTCTAACCACTGAGCTACAGGACTTCACATGATATGCTGTAGAATCATAGATTTAAGGAGCACAGAAGGAGGCCATTCGGCCCATCGTGTCTGTGCTGGCTCTTTCAAAAGAGCTATCTAATTCAATTCCACTCCCCCGCTCTCTCCCCGTAGCCCTGCAAATTTGTCCTCCCCAAATAATTATCTACTTCTCTCTTAAGTTATCAACTCAGCTTCCACCACCCTTTCAGGCAATGCATTCCAGATCCGAACAATTTGCTGTGTGAAAAAATTTCTCCTCACCTCCCCTCTGTTTTAACAACAATTTTAAGTCGGTGCCCTGGGGTTACCAAACCTACCCGTCAGTGGAAACAGTTTCTCCTTGTTCGCCCTATCGAATCCCCTCATAATTTTTAAAACTTCCATTAAGTCTCCTCTTAACCTTTTCTGCTCAAAGGAGAATAAACCTAGCTTCTCTATTATCCTGATAAATTAAGTCCCTCATTCCTGGTACTATCCTGAAAAATCTCCTTTGCACCCTCTCCATTGCCTTGACATCCTTCCCAAAGTGTGGTGGCCAGAACTGAACACATTACTCTAGCTGAGGCCTAACCAGTGTTTTATAAACTTCCTGACTTTTGTATTCTATGCCGTTATTTATAAAGCCTAGCATTCTGTATGCTTTTTCAACAGCTTTATCTGCCTGTCCTGCCACCTTCAAAGATTTACTTATATGAACTCCCAGGTCTCTTTCTTCACTTCCTTTAAGATTGTACCATCAGCTTATATTGCCTCTCGATTCTTCCTCCCAAAATGCATCACTACACATTTCTCCACATTAAATTTCATCTGCCACTTGTGTGCCCATTTTACCAGTCTGTCTCTGTCCATTTGAAGTCTGCTACTATCCTCCTCACAGTTTATTACTTTTCCTATCTTGGTATCATCTACAAATTTGGAAATTGTACCCCCTATACCCAAGTCCAGGTCATTTATATAGATCAAAAACAGTAGTGGTCCCAATACTGGCTCCTCGGGGACACTACTGCACGCTTCCCTCCAGTCATAAAAACAACCGTTCACCACCACTCTCTGCTTTCTGTTTCCCAGCCAGTTCTGTATCCATGCTGCCACTGTCCCTTTAATACCGTGGGCTTCTATTTTGCTTACAAGTCTCAGAGTAAAGTTTAGTATGAAGAGCAAAAGATTGTTTGAAGATCAGAACATGCTCTTTACATTACACGTAGATAACATAATTCATGTACCTTCATTAAAGGGAAAAAAAATGGATAATCTTTCATGGAATATTACAGCACAGAAGGACGCCATTCGGCCCATCGTTTATTTGCTGGTTCATTGGAAGAGCTACCCTATCAGTCACACTCTTTCCCCATACCCCTGCATTGTTTTCCTTTTCAAGTATCTATATAATTCCTGTTTGAAAGTTGTTGTTGAATCTGTTTCCACTACCCTTTCAGGCAGTGCATTCCAGACCGTAACAACTCTGTATATAAAAAAAATTCTTCTCATCTCCCCTCTGGTTCTTTTGCCAATTATCTTAAATCTATGTGCCCTAGTTACTGACCCACCAGCTCATGGAAACAGTTTCTCCCTATCTCCTCTATCAAAACCCTTCATAATTTTGAACACCCCTATTAAATCTCTCTTTAATCTTCTCTGCTCAAAGGAGAACAATCTGAGCTTCACATATCTAAAGTACCTCGTCCCTGGTACCATTCTGATAAATCTCCTTTGCACGCTCTCCACCTTTATAGGGTCATTACATTATACAAAGTAAAAGTTAATCGAAAGTACCTGTTGAATATTAATGTTCATTGCAAGTGAATTGTATTGTGCGGTCATGCCTCTTAAATCCCTGAATGTATTGGGACAAATATGTTATCAATGGTGCATTAACTTGTGTTGGTTTAGAATTCGTATTAAGTGAAGTGGCACTATTAGTTACTTTAATTATTTTAGGTACATTTTTTTGCTTATTCTGTTGCTCTGATTGCTCTAGGATTATTGCAATGTGTGGTGATTATTACATTGGTGGACGACGGTTTTCCTCACTTTCAGACCTGATAGGTTACTACAGTCATGTGTCTTGCTTGCTAAAGGGGGAGAAACTATTATTTCCGGTAGCACCTCCAGAGGTACGTGGATAAGTGGTTATTAGAAATATTGGTATCAGACCAGTAACAAGTTTTATGTATTAGTGTTGATTATGCAAAATCTTAAAATGTGGGTCTGTGGCTAAGATTGAAAAAACAACTTGATGTAACAATTCTGTTACTATATTCTGTAATGAAACCTTAATTAAATCTTAACACAAGTCTTATAATTGTGACTTGATTGGTTTCACTCTAGTTACTGCCTTAATTTGTTTAGCAATATGTGGTATGTACATCGACACAATTGACCACTTCATCCTTCATTTACTCGGCCAACCCGTCTGCTCCCTCCACTTAGCAGGTATAGCCTGCTTCACGTCCCCATCCTGCCTGCCCCACCATCTACAGTTGGACTTTCTGCTTATCTGCCCCCATTCTCTGGAACTCCATCCTGGAGTCCCTTCACTTTGCCCCTTCCCTCACCTCTTTCAAGGTCATCTCTTTGACCGTGCCTTCGGTCTCTTTTATTTTCCCCCAACAGCTCTGAATATTTGGATTTGCATGTGAATTGGCAACACATTATCCTCCGTGCTTTACTTCTAAAAATACACCCGCCCTCTGTTTCTTTACCATTTTTTAGATAACTAGGTGTCTGAAATATGGTGTGTCTGACTACTGTCTTTCCACACATGCGAAAACCCATGCTTACCAGACACCATTCCATATGTGCATGCCACCTACACATAGAAATGTCTCTGTCTCGAATGGAACGTGCACTCTCTGGAGGACACATGCTTGCTTAATTCCAGAACATATTAGGCATAGGTTGATGAGAGCCAAAGCCTTGGACTCCAACGTGTGCCTTAGGCTACTGCTGGAGTTTAAGCAGCTAAAACCACATAGCTTCCAATTGAGAGCACTGTGTGGCAAGCTTCCTGCTGTTTATCCACCTTGGACCATTAGGAGCCAAGAGCTGTCTGTCCCTCCCAAGTCTTGGCAACAAGTCAGGACTGCCATAGTCTTGATTCTAACATTCCATGTCTAAGGACATAATGTTGGAGCCACCTCAAACCCAAGAGGACCTGGCTTACCTTTGTTACTCCCCCACCCCAGGATAATAGTAACTATATATGAAGCCTTTTAAAAATGTAACCGTTAAGTCCTCCTGTTTGTGTATTTTACTGTTATGATACTGAAAGGATAGCATTATTCTGGAAGGATGCATGAAAGAATGTTTTAGTTTGATGATATGTCCACATTGGACAAAATAACCATGTTCCTTTTGCGTCTGTTCATAAGAAGTTCGGCACTATTTGCGCCACCTGCTCCTATACAAGGGAAAATAAATACAAATAATGATTTGTTAAATTAAACAATTATCTTCTGTAGGAAGAGTTAATTGTTTCAAATTTTACTTAAAGTTTTCTTTGAGATTCAATGTTATACACTCAAATAATTTCTATCTCTGTCGAAATTACAGCCCGTTGAGGACAGGAGGAGAGTCCGAGCTATCCTGCCGTACACCAAAGTGCCAGATACAGATGAAATTAGGTAAGATGTTAGATTTCAATGCATTTCAGATTTATTCTTTGAATAAATGTTCTTCACAATGTCCAATAAAAATTCATTTTGATTGTCACCTTATTACGTCAATGTCTGTTTCACAGAATTTACTATAAAATGTAGTAACCTATATATTTGTAGGCAAACATGGTAGCCCATTTGTGTACACTAATAGCCATGAAGTGTATGACAAATTTTATATGCAGAATTGTTGGTCAAGATGCAGAGAGAAACTCCCTTCTCTTTTCGAATATTGTCATAGGTTTTTTAATGTCTACCTGAACATGCATTGCAGATTTCGGTTTAACGTCTCATCTAAAGCATTGCTTCTCCTTTAGTGCAGTGCCCCCCTGCCCAGCACTTGTTATTTGACTTGTCGGTCACTATTCAAAACAATGTGAGGTAGCCGCAAACAGGATGCTGGGATATATTGCTAAATCGATTGAGTGTAGATTCCCAGACATCATACTCAGACTGTATAGTGCTTTGGTCAGCACAGCATGAGTGCTGCATACAGTACCAGTCACCGCAACAAAAGGGTTGCGATGGAGAGGAGAATAACAAGGATGATCCACGGCGCGAGCAGGAAATTGGCCTTGATCCACTCCGAGGCCCCACTGTTGAGATTGTTTGTGTCTCTCCTCTGTATGTGTGTCCTTGACGTCTGCTGCCTTTGACACCGTCGACCACTCTCCTCATTCACGGCTCTGTCCTTGACTGATTCAGGTCTTACCTCTCACCTCATCTCCACAAACGGTTTATCTTCTAGCCCCTGCACCATCTCATGCGGCGTTCCTCAGGGCTCTGTTCTTGGTCCCCTCCTCTTCAATATCTATATGCTCCCTCTTGGTGACAACGTCCGCAGATATGGGGTCAACTTCCACATGTAAGCAAATGACATCCAACTCTACCTCTCTACCTCCACCCTTGACTCCAGGACCACTGCTGTCCTGACAGAATGTTTTCCAGACATCAAGTCCCGGATGAGAGCTAACTTTCTTCAGTTGAAAGTCAACAAAACCAAGGCCCTCCTGATTGGCTCCTGCCAGCAGCTCCTCACCTCAGACGCTGACAGCATCACCATCCTTGGTTGCTCACTCCACCTTGCTAAGCCAGTCCGGAACCTTGGCGCCTTGTTTGACTCAACTATCCTTTCTACCTCACATCTGCACCATGACTGGCATTGCCTTCTCCTGCAACATCGCCCGGCTCCACCACTGTCTCACACTACACTGTGCTCTAACCACTGAGCTACAGGACTCTGGAGTCCTGTAGCTCAGTGGTTAGAGCACTCGCTTTGCAAGCGAGAGACCTGAGTTCAATTCCAGGCAGGGCGAAACCTTGGGCAAGTTTCCTTACTCCACACGCCTAATAATAATCCCTCCAAAAACTAAAAACAATAATAAATTGGTCATTTTCAATCTACGACTGTTTGTGGGACATTGCTGTGCGCAATTGGCTGCCGCGTTCGCCCACAAATATACAGTCAATTCACTTTACAGTGTGTTCTGTGAAGCGCTTTGGGACATCCTCCCGACGTGAAAAGCGCTATATCAAATGCAAGGATTATTATTATTACAGGCCCCCGAAACCCTCATACATGCTTTCATTACATCGAGGCTTGACTATGCAAACTCATTGCTTGTTGACCTCCCCAACTCCTCCCTCCACAGGCTGCAGATCATTCAGAACTCTGCAGCTCATGTCCTCTCCAGCACCCGGCTCCGTGACCCTATCACCCCCATCCTTGCCCAACTCCACTGGCTTCCTATCACACAGAGGACACAATTCAAGATCCTGGTCCTCACCTTCAAAAACTTCCATGATTTTGGCTCCCCCCATTTCTGCGACCTTCTAACCCCCTACCATCCCGCTCGCTCCCTCCATTCAGTAGGCTCCGGCCTGCTTCACATCCCCCGCCTCGCTCGCTCCACCATTGGCAGGCGGGCCTTCTGCCACTCTGCCCCCACCTTATGGAACTCCATCCCGCAGTCACTCTGCCTCGCCCCCTCCATTGCCTCCTTCAAGACCCTCCTCTTCGACTGTGCTTTCAATCTCTCTGCTTCTCCCCCTGCCCTCCATGCTCACCGACACCGACCCCCAGCTTGGGTCCGAAACTCGTCTGTCCAGCGCCTTGGGATGTCCTCCTGACGTGAAAGGCGCTATACAAATGTAATTTTGTTGTTGTCTTGGGGGGGGTGGGAATGTGTGTGGTCAAACTCACTCCTCTCCCAGCTCCACTATTCAAAAGATGGTTGCAGGCCAACTTCGGTCACACCCTCTCCCTCCTCGAGCTGCTGCAGTCTAGTTTTCGCCCTGCCCACATCATAGAGACAGCGTTTGTCAAAGTCACAAACGACATTCTCTCTATCTGTGTCCAGGGCTCCCTCTGCCTCCTTGTCCTCCTGGAATTCTCTGCCACGTTCGACATAATCAACCACGCCATCCTCCTCCACCGCATCTTCCCTCATCCACCTTAGTGGGACCGCACTCGCTTGGTTCGAGTCCTTCTTATCCAACCGCCTCCTTTTCATCTCAGCAAATGGTTTCTCCTCCCGCCCCCGCTGATGTTCTATCAGCTTGTCTGGCAGACATCAGGGTCTGAATGAGTGCATACTTCCTGCAGCTGAATGTGGACAAATACTCCTCGACTCCCATCAACTTCTTCACTGCTGCGGATCTAAACCCCTCAACCTCCCTGGGCTCACACTGAACGAACCAGTGCGCAATCCAGGCATCTGGTTCGACCTTTAGCTGTCATTCTTCCCCCAATCCGGTCCCTGACCAGGACCGCCTTCTTCCTGCGCCACATAGCCTGCCTCCGATTATACCTTACCCCAAATGCAGCCGAAACCCTCATGCCTGCGTTTGTCACCTCCCGCTTGGATTACTCAAACACACTCCTCGTCGGTCTCCCCAGCTCCACTGTTCAAAAGATCCAGTTCATTCAGAACTCTGCTGCCTGGATACTTGCCTGGACCAAACTCCGTACTCGCATCTCACCAGTTCTGACCAGGCTCCACTGGCTCCCCATCACTGAACGGATCGACTTCAAGATCCTCACACTTGTGTTCAAATCCCTTCACTCTCTGACACCTCCTTGTCCGATCTCACTCCAATCCACCACCTGGCGCCTCGTTTGACTGGCACCGGTCTCCTAACTCTTTCCCATCAACCCTCCGCCCCACCATTGGAGGTTGCGGTTCCCTCCACACTCTCCGACTCGGAATCAGGCTCCTCGACTGTTAAGTACTCTGAGAAGCTGCCCTGCGTGGATGGCGTTATATGTGCTCGTTGTTGGTGTGTGTTTAAGTGCCTGTGTGAATGTGTCTTTGTATCTGGTATGTTTGTCTGAGTTTGTGTGTGGCTCTCTCGCTCTGTGTATTTCTTTCTCTCTCTGTCTCTTAAACTTTGGGGCACTGCCCTGTGTGAGGGGTACTATATAAATGCAAGTTGTTGTTGTGCGTCTCTCTCTCCCTCTGTGTGTGAGTATGTGCCTCTCTTTTTGTGTGGGTGTGTCTTTCTCTGCGTGTGTGTGTGTCTTTGTCTGTGAAGTGTCTGTCTGTCTCTCTCTTTCTCTCTCTCTCTCTCTGGGTTTGTATGCGGTGGTGGACCCCGAGAGGACTGCAGCAATCAGGATATGGGAGCTTGGCAAACAATGTTGGTGTTGGCGGATCTCCAGACCTTCAAGTGTAGTGTGTGGGTATTGGGTACTTCGGGCCTTGGTTGGTGTCATTCCCCCGCATACCCCACTCCCACACCAAAGTGGTCCACACTGTTTTTGCTGAAGAAAGCATTCATAATTTTTTTGTAACAATCTAATATGTGTAAATTCCTCATGTAATGTTTTTGTCAATAAAGTGAAATATATGTAGGTTGGCAGTAAAATGTACCTCAATAACACCAATTAACTCCCCGCAATTTTCGGCAAAGATTTCTGCAATTTTCTATTGGCCCTGGCTATGAGCAATCATTAGACAAGCTAGGTATCTTCAGTCTTGAGAGAAGATGACTCAGAATGGGCCTTCATGGAGATTTATAAAAATTTTAACTGAGACGAAAAATTAAATCCAGATCAATACTTTAGGTTGCCCCAAGAGGCCTTGTAATTGCCACTGCTCTACAGTTAATTTGAAAATGTTTTTATCTTTACTGATTATGGCTTTAAGTAATAAAATAAGGCATTCTCTTTGTTCAGTTTCCTAAAGGGGGATATGTTTATTGTTCACAATGAACTGGACGATGGATGGATGTGGGTGACCAATCTCCGAACCGATGAGCAAGGCCTCATTGTAGAGGACCTTGTGGAGGAAGTGGTGAGAGGATAAGCTGAATGCTTTTTAAAGTGTAATTATTTGTGAAGATGGATAGTGGCTTACCTGAAAATATTAGTGACTGTTTTCTTCACTTACTATCGTTAAAGTTTTAAAACTTTCAGAAATGTGAGAATTCAACAACAACAACAAAATTACATTTGTATAGTGCCTTTTACGTCAGGAGGACGTCCCAAGGCCTTGGACAGACAGAGTTTCGGACCCGAGCTGGGGGTTGGGATCAGGAAGAGTAGAGAGCAGGGGAGGAAGCAGGGAGATTGAAAGCACGGTCAAAGAAGAGTCTTGAGATGGGTCTTGAAGGAGGCAAGGGAGGGGCGAGGACTACGAGATGGAGTTCCAGAGGATGGGGGCAGAGTGACGGAAGGTCCGCCCACCAATAGTGGGGCGAGCGAGGCGGGGGATGTGAAGCAGGCTGGAGCCGCTGAGTGGAAGGAGCGAACAGGATGGTAAGGGGTTAGAAGGTCGCAGAGGTGGGGGGACAAAGACTATGGAGGGCTTTGAAGGTGAGGACCGGGATCTTGAACTGTATCCTCTGTGTGATGGGAAGCCAGGGGAGTCAGGTGAGGATGGGGGTGATAGGGTCACGGAGCATGGTGCGGGAGAGGATACAGACTCCAGACTTCTGGATGATCTGCAGTCTATGGAGGGAGGAGTTGGGGAGGCTGACAAGCAATGAATTTGTATAGTCAAGCTTCGATGTAATGAAAGCATGTATGAGGGTTTTGGCGGCCTGCAGTGTGAGATGGTGGCGGAGCCGGGTGATGTTGCAGAGGTGGGGGAAGGCAGAGCCGGTCATGGTGCAGATATGAGGTAGAAAGGACAGTTGAAAGTCAAACAAGATGCCAAGGTTCTGGACTGGCTTAGGAAGGTGGAGTGTGCAACCATGGATGGTGATGCTGTTAGCGCCTGAGGTGAGGAGGCACTGATGGGAGCCAATCGGGAAGGCCTCGGTCTTGTTGACGTTTAACTGAAGAAGGTTAGCTCTCATCCAGGACTTGATGTCTGACAGACATTCTGTCAGGACAGCAGTGGTCCTGGAGTCGAGGGTGGAGGCAGAGAGGTACAGTTGGTGTCATCCGCATACATGTGGAAGTTGACCTCATGTCTTCGGATTATATCACCAAGAGGGAGCAAAAAAAATTGAAGAGGAGGGCACCACCGCACGAGATGGAGCGGATACTAGAGGAGAAACCATTCATGGAGATGAAGTGGAGGCAGTGTAAAAGGTATGATCTGAACCAATCAAGGACAGAACCGTGAAGATTGGGAGGAGAGGCGGTGGATGAGGATAGAGTGGTTAACAGTGTCGAAGGCAGCAGAGAGGTCAAGGAGGACGAGGAGGTAGAAGGAGCCCTGGTCGCAGATGGACAGAATTTCAATTGTCACTCAGACCAGGGCTGTTTTTGTACTGTAGCTGCACGGAAACCCGATTGGAGGGGTTTGTGAAGAGAGTGGTGAGAGAAGAAGGAACGAAGCTGAGAAGTAACAACTCTTTTCAGGACCTTGGAGAGGAAAGGGATGTTGGAGATGGGGCAGTAGTTTGGGAGTAGAGATGGGTCCAGGGAGAGTTTTTTTTAAGGATAGGAGTGATGACGGCAGTTTTTAATGGGGTAGGAACAGTAGCAGTGGACAGGGAGAGGCTTATGGCGTCTGAGTAAAGGGGCAAAGGAGGGGGAGCTGCGAGGTAAGGAGAGGGGTAGGGATAGGGTCGGAGGAGCAGGTGGTCAGTTTCATGCGATTTGTAGTGGTGATGAGAGAGGAGTGGGAGAAGGGTTCAAAGGTGTGGAGGGAGGGATGGGTAGGGGGGATATGGGGAGGGGCTAGCAGGTGGAATGGCAGAGGCAGCTGAGTGGATCCCCTCAACTTAGGTTTCAAGGAAGTCCAGTATCGCCTCGTAGTTGGCATTTAATGGGAGGATGAGCGAGGCGTGAGACGGGGGGCGAAGGAGCTGGTTCGTGATGGAGAAGAGGAGCCTGGGGTTGTCCTTGGCCTCCAAGATTGTCTCGGAATAGAACGACGATTTAGCAGAGGCGAGGGCGGAACAATAAGATTTGATAAGGTCCAGCCAGATCTGCCGATGGACTGTTAAGTTTGATTTAAGCCATGTGCGTTCAGCAGCTTATTCATAAGTATTGAACTTTACTGTTCAGCAACATTGGCAAAATTTGCGGTAACTTGAAAAATATATTTTGTACTTCAGCTTGAGTATTATGAGTTAGAACATTTGTCAGCAATAAACCTATGTTAATAAGGCCTTGGTTAGTCAACCTAATGCATTGACCTCATCAACCTGCGTGAATGCTCACTCCACCCCACGGACCTTGGTGTCTTGTCTTGTTCTCCTAACTGTGCTCAAAATCCTTATACCATTCAGCCTCTGCAGCTCTTGTCCTTTCACCCTCCTTGCCCTCACTTTCAGATCCCTCCACAGCCTGACTCTTATCTCTTGTAACCTTACATCCCAGCTTCGAGCTCAGTCCATCAGTTGGCAAGCCCACAGGCCCAAAGCCCTGCTCTTTGTATTCCATCCCAAACTCTCTGCCTTTTCTCCTCCTACCCCTTCTTTGAAAACCCACCTTTTTGAGCACACTTTTGGCCACCGCTTTTCTTCTCTTTCCAAGTGTCTTGGAAAAGTACATTTGTGCAGATGCTTGGTAAGAGGATCAAGATTGACTGATACAGCTCAGTGTCTCAATGACATCTGCTGTCCATGCTCATTCTTGGGAAAAGTACTGGGGAAACACTCCAGTATAATCAGTGAATTATTTATGTTTATTTATTTTTCATTCAGTAATTATGGTGAGCAGAAATGATTCAACAAAGATACTTTTGTTCGAGATGCAAATAGTTTTAGGAGCCAGCCAGAATGTTGGAGATGTCATTAGAATGAATGCTTTGGCGTGTTGAGGTTGACATGAGAAGTTAATTGTGCTTTAAAGAATGTTGATCAAGCTTTAATCAATAATTTACATTGAACCTGCAAATTGGATATTGTACCTGTACTAAATATTAAATGTGCAGTTCGTATCTAATAGATATTTTTATTTACTAAATAATTTTGCAAATGAGATAGGTGTAAGATGGAGCACCTGTCTAGCTTTTTACGATTCTCACAAAAAATCTGTCTGTTTTCATTAATATTGTTTGAATATCCAATCTGGATTGTTTTACAGGACCGTGAAGAAGATCCACATGAAGGCAAAATGTAAGAATTTTCACAATTTTTCGTAATACCACGTTGCACTACATATTAAACAAAATTCAGAAGGAGTAGAAGGAAATTTTTTTAAAAAATCACTAACCTACCCATCTCCTCATGTTTTGGTTTTATTGGGTATTTTAAAGGCATTGCCTCTGACATTTTTAAAAGAAAAGATAAACTTAAGTAAATTGTAGATGCAGAAAAGTTTTTAATAAATGTTTTTACTTGTGGTCTATGAGATCTGTCATAGATGAACATCTTTTCTCTGCATGTTGTAAGTCTCTACATGAAAACAGGTCTATTCATTTATTTTCAGATGGTTCCATGGGAAGATATCAAAGCAAGAAGCCTATAATCTGCTGATGACAGGTAGTGATCCATTGCTTCTGATGTACATTATTTATATGGAATTACAATACTGTGCTTCTATAATGCACTTTCTGTTAATTTGGTTGTCTTTGTTCAGTCAAAAATCTGTCCTCTCCATATTTGGCCAACTGTTCCGTCCATGCATTCCATCTGTATTGCTTAATATTTCTGCACAATACATGATGAGACACAATTCATAATACAATTACAACATTTCAGTGTGCATTTATGAGCTCCATATCAGCCGAAAATTTCTTAAAGATGATAGCTGTTGTGATATAAAATAAAAGGTGATATACTTCATCCTTCAAAAATAGATTTTTTTCAATGAGGGGTTGAATGAAAAGGCAATCTCAGCCAAGTAAAATTTAAAAAATATCACTAACCATTAATTCTTCCTTCAGCATGAAAAACATATTGTGGATTTTGAATGCCTAGATTTACTATTTATTTTGTACATAAGGAAATTATGCAGAAATGTGTTTAGTTGCTGCCTTGATAAAACTCTTAAAGTTCTGTGATTCGTTTTCACTTAATCTCCCACATATATACGGCATAGTAGTGTTATGCTTTCAAAATTGGCAGTGTGATGCTCTCAAATTTGAAATTGCAAGATTTGTAATGATGCTCTCAAATTTGGATAGAGTGCAGCAACTTTAACAAACTAATTTGTAGCAAAAACTAGGCTACTTTTCTAGAGCTATGCTCCCGATGTGGTTTTGAAGAATTATTTTGAAGAAATTCATTTCAGCTTCTAAAGTTTATTGCATGTAAAATAATCCTGTTTTTTAAAATTTGCACCTTCAGCTCTATCCAGTGTTCTGACTCATGTACTGTACATGCTATTGTGTTGCCATGTTTTATTCACGTGCTACTCACGTTTGCAATGTGTAAATGCACTATGCATTTGCTCCTCTGGCTGTGGTGTAGTTTAGTGCAAAAGTGCATATTATGTACACTGTAGTTGTGGTCTGACCCTAGTTTTATAATATAATTGGCTTTATAATGGGATACGGCCATCCCGATATCACTTCCTTTTTGCTATGCACAGGAAGCTAACCAGTTAGTGCCGGAAAGCATACTGCGCTTTCGATGTACTGTGAGATCATAGTACCACTGTGTTATAACAGGTTCCAGCTATCTGCACCATGCTGCGACTGCTTCCACTAAACATTCCATTGCTGTATTATATTAAAATAATTGTTAATTAGCTTTTTCCCTTTTTTTTTAGTTGGCCAAATATGCAGTTTTCTTGTAAGACCTTCAGATAACACACCGGGTGACTACTCGCTTTACTTTAGGACAAATGAAAATATTCAACGATTTAAAGTATGTCCAACCTCTAACAATCAGTTCATGATGGGTGGCCGGTATTACAACAGGTAAGAGATGTTAATTAATTTTCCAAATTGTGCTTTTGATACAAATAGAATCGAGAGGTCATTCGGTTCATTATTTCCCTACTGTAAAAACCCCTCCCCATTGGAACTGTCCACTCTAATCCCATATTCCTGCTTGTCTAAGAGTTCCAAGCGCAATGATGGTGAAGTAGAGGTGTAAGCAAATAATATTCCTGAGGCAAAGCTGGTGCTTGGATTGAACAATATTCCAACGTTTGTGAGTCACTGGTTTGATCTGAAGAATAACCACGACATTTAATACAAACCAAAAGGTTTCTGTTTTGCTGATATTGAACGGGAGAATATTGTAGCTCATCTGAAATAGAAGAGCAAGTCTTGAAATTTAGAGAAGTAGCAGAGAGTGGTATCTGCGCCTTGGGATGTCCTCCCAACATGAAAGGCGCTATACAAATTTAATTTGTTGTTCTTGAGATGTAAACTTGGGTGGTGGTAAATAAATGGAAGCTAATATTTGTAGATATTAATGATTAACCATTTTTTTGATTGAAGAGACTCAAAGGAGGAATGGGATAAACTGTGACTGAATGGCAGCAGCACTTTGGATAGGAAGGCCAAATTACAAAGAGCGTGCCAGTTTGAGAAAATAAATAGTTGAGCTTTCCGTTGTGAACTTTCAGGGAAAAGGCCACTGAAATAACAGTTTATTAGAACAGCTAATAGCTTCTGAGAATGTCAGCAAAGGTCCACCGTTGGTCATTGTGTACTGGTGAAGTAACCAGGACGTCTCCACATCCAATCATTACCCAGGCATTTGGGTCACATTCAGCACTGCTTGAAACACCTTCCTTTTGGCTGTTTTTATAGTTGCTAAGGTACCACATTTTACATTTTTTTTGCCTAGCTTTGCTCAAATTCAAAATTAACTGAAAGGAATGTGAATTGAACCTTTAATGTTATGACTTTGTTTGTTTTCCACTGCTTAATGCCACCACACTACCCAAGATGTCGATGTCTCTCTGATTCCAATTAAATCTCATTGTGCAACTAGTTGGACAACAGACTTCCAAGCACGTCCTTATTCCCATCTCTCTTGATCTGTGTCATTCTGACAACTGTAATGAAGATGTATTGACTTCAGACACTTGGTTCTTTACAGTGACTTTGATCAATGTTCTAGCAGCTGAGGTTTGGTCAGAACTCCAGGTATTGCAGCTCATAATGTGATTTTTCACTTTTAAAACTGTTTGAAGAATCGTGACTTTTGCATCTACATCTACATTGAACTTAATTCCAAAAGAACTTTTAGATGGACTGTAAGTGCTTCACAGGATATGCTGTAAGGTTTTAGTCAATTGGCAGATTGCTTTCTGAGGGTAATAATCCCTTCCCACAATAAATAAATGGATAGGGAGAGAGAGTGATTGATTGATTGATTTCCTAGCTCATGGAGTTTTCACACGCACACTCAGTTTCTTGGTGCGTCATTAAATGTAGTCAATACCAATTTTGTATTCAATTTGAGATGTAGCAAATTTGCAGTAATCTGAACAACATAGAAACTAAAGTAAATTTACCTATTGTGTCATACTTATCATAATCAGTATTCAGTGTTGCTGATATTCACTTTCTTAGTCTCTTGCTTTCATACAAAACCTCTCCTCAAAGATTGCCTTTATTCCCTGATCCAAATTAGGAGCATGCTTTTGAATTTTGTTGCTGATCATCTCCAATCTCAGTAACATGCCATCCAGTTGCTTTATCCAGTTATTTGGACAGTGTTTTTAAGCGATTGGGGATTTTGCCTTCTCGTTTCCAAATGTGGATACAGAACTCATTCATATTGACTTAGTGCTGCTATTCTATTTCTGCTTCAATTTACCTTTACTTTAAAACCAACAGAGAAGCCATTTATTTGTTGGACATTTTTAAATTGAATCAAATGTTACTTCCAACAGTTCCACTGAACACTGCTGTATTGTGCATCATTTCATTCTCCCCAATGCCTCAAATATGATCATACTGTTCTACAGAGGAGACCTTTAAAAGGCTCACGTTGAAACAAATACGAGAGTAAAACTTTATGAAAACTAACCCAGAAAATTGATTTGTCCAACCTGTTTTTAAAACTTTTCCATTGTAAAGTTGTACATGAAAAATAATTTTCATAACTTGTACATTTTCTGTTCTGGCTTTCTAGATTTTCATGATTCCTGTAAGACAGCAGCCTATAATGCACAGTAACTGAATGTTGCGGAAGGCACTCTAAATGTGATTTTTATGACAGTTTCTAATTTTTTTTATATATGAAAGATGTTTTCAATCAATAACATTTTTAAATTTATATAGCATCTTTTACTTTGGGAGGAAGTTCTAAGACGCTAGACAGTGGAGAGCTTGCACCAAAGCGAGGAGTCCTGTAGCTCAGTTGTTAGAGCACTCGCCTCACAAGTGAGAGACCTGGGTTTGATTCCCGGAAGGGCAAAACGTTGGGCAAGTTTCCTTACTCCAAACACCTCTTTACCTAGCAGTAAGTAGGAACCCGATTGTTAGTCGATTGGTGGATCTCTTTTCTGGGGGTAATAATTCCTTCAAAAAAAAATTGGTCACTCAATCCACGACTGTTTTTTGGGACACTGCTGTGTGCAATTGGCTTTCGTGTTTCGCCCAACAAAATATACAGTCAATTCACTTTACAGTATATTCTGTGAAGCACTTTTAGACGTCTCGAAGATGTGATGAGGCGCTATATCAAATACAAGGATTAGTATCATTGTTATTAAAACGAGTGTTGGATTTGGGGGAGGGGCAGTGGGTTGGAGAAAGGGAAGATGACCGAAGGTGTAGTCAAAGAGGAAAGTCCTGAGTCAGACCTTGAAAGGTGAGGGAACAGCGAGAAAGAAAATAAGTTTGTTGTAGGTAGTTGATTCTGTCTTTCTGATGTCTTCATCCCGTTTAAAATACTACAATTAATAGTTTTTAAATGGCAATTGCCAGTGTATCATTGGTTTATTTATGCCCTTTGGAGTACAAAATTGCAAAGAATTGATTGCTTAGTTTGTCACTTTGAGTATTGATGCCCTTTTTTTGGATTATATGTAATTTTTAGTGATCTCATGAACAAAAATCTTTGCTTATAAGCGTTTAGCACCATCTTGTGGTTCTTGCAGCAAATATCACTTCACATGTAGTGGTACAATTGTATATTCTCCAGATTTCATACTAATGCCCTTTTTCTAAAAAAAAGCTGAATTGTACATTTTCCAGTTGTCACCCCAATTTACATTTTTCATTTTAGTGCTAAGTGCCGTTTGTGTTTTTTGTAGGAAATGTCAACAATAAGTTCATTCATATCTCATAATACATTTTAACCTAAAATGTTTGTTCTCCAATTATTATATTACAGAAACTAGTTAATATGCATCAGTATGAAATATCTTTCTTCTCACTAGAATTTGTTTTAGAAAATATAAGTACTATACAGATTTGAGACTGCAGTCTATTGTGTGGTCTCAAATCTTGATGAGAGATTATGATCCCTTCACTTGCTTTGAACCCTTTATCCTAGTTCGAGAAGTCGTCAATTTAGAAGCCATACTTGTTTTGATCAACTATAAAATGTAATCTGACACTTAGCAGATTAGGTTTTCTTTTGATTCTTTGAAGTGATTTCAAGAGACAAATTGTTTTCTGGATCATTTCTCCTAATTTCATGTCATGCACTAAATCGTGCTCAAGGTTATTTTTTTAAAAAATGTACATGCTTCTTGGGTGTAAATATTGAAACTGGAACCTTTGCATAAATTTCATGTGTTCATCTTGTACAAATATCCTCTTTTCTGAGTATGATTTGTTTTCAGAAAGATGGAAGCCTGATGGTTTGAATATATTTTAAAAAAATACTGCAATACCTTCAAAATGCAATCTGCTAGTATTGGGCTTGAGAAAGTAACAAATTCACAATAGAATTCACTCAAATTGTAACTTGTTAGCATCAGCATTGTATATCAAGAGCATCTCGCATTAACCCAGTAATCTACTTTCAAAAGTGGGATTCCTGTTTGTCTGCTGACTTACTGGCACAATATCACATTAGTTACTCTGAGTCATTATTATTGAATCATTTGTTTTCAACCATTTCACTAAAGTTTGACATTTTGCACCTTAATTTGACAGCAGCATCAACATTTTCCAAACCAGTCTATTATATTGATCAAATTAATTTTCTTCGTGTCTTATTTAAAAAAAAGTGCCATAAAAAATAATGAAACTTTTTTTGCAAAAGGTTGATTTGGACTTTGTACATTTTATTGCAGCATAGAGGAAATCATTGAGCACTATAGGAAGGAACAGATCGTTGAGGGTTATTTCCTCAAAGACCCTGTCCCTGTACAGGTAAGTAAAGAGTCTACGGAAATCTTTTGAAGAATAGTTTACCAATACTACAAATAATTTTTTGCAGCATTAATAACTGAGTTTATCAAGTTGATAAATTGATGCAATACCTTTCTGCCAAAACCCTCAACTCCAAACCCACTGTTGTTCTGACAGATTTCAAGTCATCAAAGAGTCCCAACGTTTTACAACTAAACATTGACGGACCTGAGGCCAACCTGCTCAGCCTCTAACATAGACTGAATCAACTTACCCAGTTTCTCACTCCAACTCATTGAGCCTGACAGCATTTTGTTTGACCCTCAATTCATGTTTAAGTTTTTCATCCGGGTTCTGACCAAGTTTGCTTTACTCTGTTCCCACAACATTGCATACCCCCAATCTAGCAGAAACCATTATCCACATATTTGTCATCTCCAAACACAACTTCTCCAATGTCCTGCTTCCTCAGTCTACCCTCCATAAGCTCCAGATCGATCATCCAGAACTCCCCTGTTTATCTCGTGTCACGCACTAGGTTCCATGAACCCATTACCCCTCAATTGCCCGCCACCACAATCTCCCTCTCCCAGTGAATCTATTTGAAGATCCTTATCCTTGCCTCTAAATGCCTCCATGCCCTTGCCCATCCTACCCCTGTGATCCCCAACAAATTGATTCTGCACTTTCAGGAACTCCATTCCGAAATTCATTCACCTGGCTTCCTCCCTCTCTGCTTTCACGAATAACCTTAAAAACTTCTCTCTTCAACTGGACCTTCAGCTATTTCCTTTCATACTCCCTATCTGCCTCCCAGCTTGGGCTCTACTTTCGTAAAACTCTTTGAGACATTTAGAATTTTTGATTCTAGCTGGAGATTCTTTTATTTTAACTTTTGTAGCTTTCTGTACATAATAAAATTGTTTAGTGATGGAATGATGTGACTTTTTTTTTAGCACCAAGAACAAGTACTCAATGATTTGGTTGATGGAATAGAAATATACAACACAATTCGGCGCAAGCCAAAGGATGCATTTTATAAAAATGTAGTGAAGAATGGATACCTTTGGAAAAAGAGTAAGAATAATATTTTCTGTCGTTGAATTTATTGTTCTTAGGTTGATATATGTGTATTGCACTATTGGATTTTTTTATTAAAAAAAACATTGAGGATAACCATTGTTTAACATTTACAAGGTTCAAGCCTTGACTGAACAGATAAAATGTTCCTCCATTCAAAATAAAATTTAATTTAATGTTTTTTGGATCATAAAAAAATAGAACTGCTGTTCTATTTGTCATTTGGAAATTGTATAGTTTTCTGAACAGATCTTGTTTCCTAAATACATACCACATTTTGAGAATTGAATTATTTGACTTTTTTTATGCTTGCGCAATTTATTGGGTACTTTTTAAAAGTAAAATCACTCTTGCTATAATCTACTGGATATTAATAATGTAACCACCTTTATATTGTAATTATCCTTTTTTAATTTTTTAAAAATGAATATGCACTTATTCAATATTCTCCTTAAGCTATTCTTCATTGTAGTTCTCATTTAGGTGGTACAAACATTTTCAGAATATCATCTCTTACAGGCAAAGGTAAGCGATGGAAAAACTTGTACTTTATTTTGGAGGGGAATGACTCCCAGCTGATCTATTTTGAAAGTGAAAAGAGAGCCACAAAACCAAAAGGATTAATAGACCTCAGTGTTTGTACTGTATATGAAGTTCACGAGAGTCTGTTCGGCAGGTAAGAATATTTAGATGTTTGAATCTTTTTGTATATTAAAGTAATTTGCCATTTTTAAGAACCTGTTGAGGTACAGCATTTGATTTTCAGCTTCTTTTTCCCCCCAATTATTCGTGCAGGGCATGAGTTCATTAAATCATATTTGTAATGCCTGTTTTTGCTGTCCTAACTTATCAATTGTTATCCATTCTTCATAAGGATCTTCTGACCATGCATTTTGAAATTGAGCATGCTTGGAACTATCCATCTGCCACTTTCCACGTTCAGACATAACAAGTGTTTTTTACTTCATCACCTGGAAAGCATGGGAAAGGGCAATTTGGCCCAGAAAGCTGGCTCTTCTCACAAACCACATAAAAATCTATACAGACTCTGAGTAAATGCTCCTAATCCTGAAGATAAACAAGCAAACGCTTCAAAATAATTATCCATCTCAAATATTAAATTCTGGTTTGCTTCTTTCCACTGATATACTTCCTTTTCCATTTCCCCCTCCCCTGCATTCTCATGGACTGATTAGTTTCCTGTAATTTTCTCTTTATAGGCCAAACTGTTTTCAGATAGTTGTACAGCACTTTAGTGAAGAGCATTACATCTTCTACTTTGCTGGTGAAACTCCTGAGCAAGCACAGGTAACTGTTTTGTCATAGAAATTCCTTGGGTGCATATAATTATGAAGACTGAATTAACCAAACTGCTATAGATGGTCACATTTCTCAGTCAGTAGTATCTATTGGAAAGCTCTTATTTACTGTGGGCATGCTGAAAAGGCACTGAATGTTTCTCTCCCAACAAGTTTATCTGATGAAGTCAGGAACTTAGTAACTTTAGTCTTAATTTAAAGGTGATTCATTTTCTTAATTGAGCCTTTATTGCACTGGAGAAAAAATACATGTAAGATACAAATCTAATTAAATCAGACAGCCACAATGGGATCAGTACTCTAAAGCAGGTCACCCTTTGTGAGGCAAGTGATCCCTATCCCCAAGCACATCTCATCCTTCAGCCTCAGATGAATAATATATAGCATCTGATTAAATGTGATAGCTCTAGAATCCCATCAGGCTCAACATTATTCATTGTTTTGAATTGCAATCGACTTCCAGGGGTTGTGTCCTCCCATCCTTTCTCCAGTTACAAACAAAGCAGTTTTGGAGGAATGTATGTCAGTAACTATTGTAAGAAGAGTTGATTGACTGCAAATTCCACAGTACTTCTGATGAATGCTTGTATAGGCACACCGTGCAATATACTGTGTGCAGGGTAGATGATGGAAAACTTCTGCTCATGTTGATTCTGTCCTACCCAATGCTATCCAATGTACTGAAGTTGTGAATCTTTACCATGAATGTGGATAGTTTTCATAAAGATAAAATTGGTCACTCGCTCCACTCCATGGTTGTTTGTGGGACATTACTGTGTGCAACTGGCTATCGCATTTTACCCACAAAATACGCAGGCAACCCACTTTGCAGTATATCCTGTGAAACGCTTTGAGATGTCTCAATTTTTTTGAAAAAAATTGGTCAACAGGGGTCTGACACATCTGGAAACCCATCACCAAGCTGAGATTTCCATGCATGCTACCTACACATGGAAATCCTAGAGATAGATTGTTGGAATGGAGTGCGCCTTCTCTTCCTGGAGGGACACACCCTGCATACCTAATTCCGAAAAGTATTAGGCGCAGGTTGGCAAGAGCCAGGGCATGGCAACCGCAAAGTGTGCGTTGGGGTACTGCTGGAGTCTAACCAGCTAAAACCGCATAGCTTGCCATTGATATCGCTGTCTGGCACATTTTTCTGTTGCTTGCCCACCCTACCGGTCAGGGCTTTGGTGTGCAGAGTTAACAGGAGCTGAATGGGATGACTCCCTGCCCCCAGTGATTGGTCTGCACTTCAAAGTCCTGCTGATGAGCCAGGCTGTGTGTGCTGTCATCAGCAGTGCCCTGGAATACTGCGGACCCACCTGGCTCAGGAATCAGACACTCACGACAGAGAGCTGGCTCGATTCTGTCATTCTGTTGCAAGGCATGTCATTTTGGAGCCAGTTCAGCTCCACGGAGACCTCATTTATCTCCCTCCCACCCAAGGAGGGTAGTCTTGAGACGTCTCGACGACGTAATAACGCACTGTATCAAATGCAAGGATTATTATCATTAGAACTAGTTTTCATCTTTGAAGCTTCAAATCCTTTCCATTGTAAGAACTGTACCAATAACTTTTTAAGCAATATTCTGTATGGGGGGGGAAGACAGGGCAAAGTACTGCAGATGCTGGAAATCCGGTATAAACACAGAAGTCTCTTAGAATACACAGCAGGTCAGACAGTATCCATGGAGAGTGGAAAATGAGTTAACGTTCCGACCCCGACCGCCAGCTCGGGTCCGAAATACTGATTGTCCAGCGCCTTGGGATATACTCCTGATGTGAAAGGCGCTGTACAAATATAATTTTGTTGTTGTCTTACAGCCAAATGGAAGTAGATAGCCATATGTGGGTTAAAAAAAAACTGAGGTACCCTGTTTAGTTTGAAAGGATGTTTAGGAATGCCTTGAACTGGAAAATGTTCTGGCCACAGTAGCCCTGTGTTATCAACAGTGGGAAATGGTCGTGGAGAAATTCAGAATTGTTACTTTGTCTTTAGATTATTTAGGCAGTTTATTCAGTAGATTCAGAGGTTGGCTGCTAAACCACCACTACTTGCAGAATCTATTTTGTACCCATTTTGCAGAAGGTTTCTGAGATTTAGTTTTCCTCTTGTTTGTCCCAGATTGTTAGTGAAATACCTTTCTCTTGCTACAGCTTGCCTAAGGGTGCGGTACTGCACATCTTCAAAGGCGCTGACATTTTCTCTTTTTGCTATTTTTCTCCGCCCCCCCCCCCATATCTGACCCGATGTCTAGTCTCATTCCATTAATAGATGGAAAATACTATGCTTTCAAGGAATGATCAGAAGTTTGGGTAATTCTATTCCTAGAGTACTAATAAACTTAACTTGTGTACAGTTATTGTTAGATTCATATTTAATTAACAGCAATTTTGTATTGTAAGTAGATACTGAATACCAAAAAAAATCAGTAAAGGTGAAGAAAATCTTTAAATGTTTATTGTAATTGTAAAAGTTGTAAATAAACATTTGCAGGGAAATTGAGAATATCCTAAATCAATGTGACCCAAATATTCTTGGTCTCTAGAAATTTCTTGCATTTAAGTTTTTTTTGTTTTTGTAGGACTGGATGAAGTGTCTACAGGCACTTTGCAGTAACTTAAAGAAACCTGTTGCACCTGCCTCTAACAAACGTCTTCGACAGGTAGAAAATGTCTTAAGTTGCATTTTTTTTCTGTGAAAAAGAAAAAAAGTTAATTGACATTGCATTTGGTTAGAACTTGCATTTGAATAGCGTCTTCACCTGTTTGAAATGCTTCAAAAGTGTTTCATGGTGATACAGGATTCCCTGTATTACAATTGATTCATTTAGTTATTTTTAGGAGTCACTTGGCTCTGTTTGTACTGGTTGCACCTCAAAGTCAGAAGAGGAGCACTGCCTTGCCACAAGTGTCATTGTTCAGATGAGACATTAAACTGAGGCCCTGATTACCAGTTGAGATGGATGTTAACGATTCCATGGAGCTATTTGAAACTAGAAAGTGAAGGGCTTTGAGACGTATAGATGACATGATAAGGTACTACATCAAATGCAAGAATTTTCAGTTTTTCAGGTTTAAAATGTCATCAAAAATTTGTTTCCTGAAGCCTGTGTTTACTTTTTGTGTTATATACAGTTAGTTTGCTTTTATACAATAAAAGGGATTAAGCAGAATATTTCAAGCCTTGTTAAATCTGCTTTTCAGTGAAGGACCTCATCAGCTACAATATCCTTGTTAAATTCTTTCTTTGGCTTGGCAGTGGTAGTCGTGTATTTTAATAACTATCTAACATCTACCTATCTAAATATCTAGCTAATTTTAATTATGTATAACATTCATATGTTATAGCATTCATTTAGACTCAGAGAGAATTTTTATTTTTTAATTTAAACTTTGTTTTGGTGATGTTTCAAACTCAAGTAGCAAACGATTTGCTTGTCCTAAAGATTGATTATCAAATGCTTCATGATTACCACCAATAGTTTGCGGTATCACTTTTATCTATTTTAGACAAAATATTAATGAATTTGTGAATTAATTGATGAATGGTGATCCTGTTTAAAATTTTCAGATGTTTATAATAAATTTGGATTGGTAGCGATCGCTCAATGACTGAAAATTATTATGCAAACTTAAGGAACAGCACAATATTATATTGCATCAAAAGTTATAATGCAAACTAACTGCAATTCATGCCGCATTGTAATATTGAGACATTGCAAACTAAATTCAGGCTATTCACTGGAAAAGTATAAAATACTAAATTTATAGTTTTGAATTGAGAACTTCAAAGGAAATGTATAATTGCAGTTCCTTTTTGAGTAATCCCTTCGCTCCCAAACTATACGGCTAATTCACTTATAGTATAATCTGTGAAGGGCTTTGAGATGTCTCGAAGACTTGATAAGGCCCTATATCAAATGCAAGTATTATTGTATGTAAAATGTACTATAAAAGTAACTTTTTTCTCATTTTCAGGTCAGTAGTCTGGTTTTGTATGTGGAAGAAGCCCACAAACTCCCAGTTAAATATTTCACACACCCATACTGTAATATCTATCTGAACAGCGTTCAGGTAGCAAAGACTCATGCTAGAGAGGGGCAAAATCCTGTATGGACAGAAGAATTCATTTTTGAGTGAGTCTTTGTTTCAAAATATTTTCAGTGATTAAATTAACAACTGGTAGTCGATTTTGAAGGCTTTGGAATTAAAATACTAGATTAAAATATTAAAAATTGTATAGTTGTTATGGAACTATTTGATAATTTGATAAAATGTTTCAGAGCAATATGCGGTAATTCAAATTTAAGACATTTGGGTCAATTGCATAATGTTAAAATTTCAAGTGTGTGATTTTGAAATTGTGCTCATTTATCACCATATATAAATTAACTTTCCAATGCTGTTAGCAGAACAGCTGAGTGCCTATTTTCCTTTGCCAGTATTCATATATATTGGTATGATGAGTTGCTTTGTTTTGGAAGAACATTCAGTTTGCTTTTACTAATATTGTACATCTGAATATTGGTTTAAACTGCATTTTTTTTCAATTCAAGCATAAATTAGAATCATAGAATTATACAGCACAGGAGGCAGCCATTCAGCCCATCGCGTCGGTCCCGCCTCTTTGAAAAGAGCTATCCAAATCAATCCCACTCCCCCGCTTTCTCCCCATAGCCCTGCAAACTTGTCTTCCCCAAATAATTATCTACTTCTCTCTTATAAGTTGTTATCGAATCGGCTTCCACCACCCTTTCAGGCAATGCATTCCAGATCCGAAAAACTCGCTGTGTGAAAAAATTTCTCCTCACCTCCCCTCTGTTTCTTTAAATAACTATTTTAAATTAGTGTCTTCATGTTACCAACCCACCGCCAGTTGAAATAATTTCTCCTTGTTCACCCCATCGAATCCCCTCATAATTTTTATAACTTCTATTAAATCACCTCTTACTCTTCTCTAAGGGGAATAATCCTAGCCTCTCTAGCCTGTCCTGATAACTGAAGTCCCTCATTCCTGGTACCATCCTGTTAAATCTCCTTTCACCCTCTCTAATGCCTTGACATCTTTCCTAAAATGTAATGCCCAGAACTGAACACAGTACTCTCTCTACCTGAGGCCTAACCAGTGTTTTATAAAGGTTCATCATAACTTCGTGACTTTTGTATTCTATGCTCCTATTTATAAAGCTTAGTATCCCCTGTTTTTTTTTAACAGCTTTATCTGCCTGTCCTGCCAGCCTCAGAGAGTTACTTGTATGAACCCCCAGGTCTCTCTGTCCCTTCACCCCCTTTAAGATTGTACCATCAGCTTATATTGCCTCTCCTGATTCTTCCTCCCAAAATGCATCACTTCGCATTTCTCCACATTAAACTTCATCTGCCGCGTGTCTGCCCATGTTACCAGTCTGTCCATGTCCTCTTGCAGTTTGCTACTATCCTGCTCACTGTTTACTACTTTTCCTAACTTAGTATCATCTGCAAACTTGGAAATTGTACTCCCTGTACCGAAGTCCAGGTGGTTTATATAGATCAAAAATAGCAGTGTTCCCAATACCGACCCCTGGGGACACCACTGCACACTTCCCTCCAGTCAGAAAAACAACCATTCACCACTATCTGCTTTCTGTTTCCCAGCCAGTTCTGTATCCATGCTGCCACTGTCCCTTTAATACCGTGGGCTTCTATTTTACTTTGAAATCTCTTATGTGACACTTTATCAAACGCCTTTTGAAAATCTATATAAACTACATCAATTGCACTACCTTCATCCACCCTCTCCGGTTATTCATCAAAAACTCTTATCAGGTTTGTTAGATACGATTTGCCTTTAACAATTCTGCGTTGGCTATCCTTTATTAACCCATATTTTTCTAAGTGAACATTTATTTTGTCCTGGATTATAGTCGCTAGAAGTTTCCCCACTACTGATGTTAGGCCTGTAGTTTCCAGGTTTATCCTTCTGCTCCTTTTTGTACAGGGGAGTAACATTTTATTACCCTCCAGTCCTCTGGCACCACCCTGGTGTCTAAGGAGGATTGAAAAATTGTGGCCAGAGCCTCCGCTATTCCACCCTTAATTCCCTCAGTAACCTACGATGCATTCTATCCAGACCAGTTGACCTATCTACCTTGAGCACCATCAACCTTTCGAATTAATTTAAAGAGTGAGAAAACATATCCTTTGAGAATTTTTAACTATAAAAACTAAATTGAGTGTTTACTGGAAAATTATAAGATACTATTCTTACAGTTTTGAGTTGAGAGCTTAAAAGAAAATGTATGATTTCAGTTGCCTTTTGAGTATTCCTGAAAAACAGTGCTTGTTAAAGCTGTGAAATAGGGAACTAAAAGTATGCAGTTACCCTTTTAGGAGTAGATGATGTTAGTACAGAATTCTCTACAGTACAGTGTACTGTTATTTTAGTTTTTCTGCCTTTAGTTGTGTTGCAGTGTTTGGCATAATTTTGTTTCTCTTGTTTCTGCATTATACAATATATTCATTTGACCCAATTGATTATTCTCAAGATGTTGCTAAACCATCTTCATAGAAGCCAATGGGTGATTTCTATATCTACACCCATTTTACAACTTTGTGGTATAGGATTGGTTCTAAGGATATTATCTTTTGAGGTGGGTCACTCTGCCTTCAGAGGCAACAATGCTGCCAAAATTGAGGATGCTATTGGTAGATGAGTTTCAGAATAAATGGGCCAGCAATAGATTTTACAAATGGTGTAAGCATTTCTGTTTTTTCTTAGTGACCATTTATTATAGTATGTCACAAATGCAGTGTCCTTTATATAATTCATGCCTTCATTTCCCTAGTGATCTCTCATCAGATATAAACAGATTTGAGATAAGTCTCAGTAACAGAACAAAGAAAAGCAAAGATCCCGATATCTGTAAGTACATCTGATTGTTGGGAAGAGATTTTGCATTTCACTTAATTTGCTGTTTTTGCTTGATAAAAATTTTTGTTTTCTTTTATGCTGTAATGATACTCTCAAATGTAAAACTACAATTCCAATGTCTAGCAGCCTTAAATTTGAGGTACTGTTATAACTGAAATGCTTATTAGGAGGATCACATCAAAGTATAGCATTCTTCATTTCTGTTTCTGTTTTTTTGAACATCCACCTTGCAACATTAGGATGCATAACTAGATATAAATAACTGAAGTTACATCATGAAATTTAAAACAGCACTGTTCAATTAGTATCGAAAACGCAAAGTTAAACTTATTTGGTTGTGATAGTCCATCAGAACTTTTTTAACGATTGATATATTGGTGGATCAGTCTGACTCGGTTGATAACACTCTCCTCTAAGTCAGAATTTTGTGGGTTTAATTCCACTTTGGGACTTGGAACTTATAGTCTATACTGACACTCCAATGCAGTGCCGAGGTGTGCTGCATTGATGGAGGTGCCATCCTACGGATGAGAAGTTAAACCAAGGTTACATCAGTTTGTTTGGGTGAATGTTACAGATCCCATGGTGCTGTTCAAAAAGAGATGGGAAATGCCCCTTCTGATGATAGGGGCTATATCATGCAAGGAATTGTTTACTTTATTGTTTTTGTTTAGTGAAAATTAAAAACCTGAACAGGGTGAATTCACCTTCCTTTTTTCAGTGTTCATGCGTTGTCAGTTGAGTCGGTTACAGAAGGGACAGCTGATTGATGAATGGTTCCCTCTCAGTTCACATATTCCTCTGAAAGGAATTGAGCCTGGTTCTGTGCGTGTCAGGGCACGATACTCATTGGAAAAAATCATGTCGGAAGACGAGTACAGTGAGTTCAAAGAGGTATTGCTTTGTTCACAGCACTATTTTTCCAGTCAAAGACACGTCATGTTAAATGTTCTAACCTGTAGGTAAAAATCTCAACATTTAAGGATGGAAAAAGTTGACTAAACTGCATACAACTGCTGGTGTCACAGCTGCTTTCTGCACATAGCAGACATGTGCAGTAGTTTACATCTGTGATCTGACAACCTATAAGTTTTTCGCGGTACACTTAGAATTTGATTACTGAGACATGGGAAATCGCACTACAATGAGGTTCAAGAAAATGAGCTGGGTCCAAAACAGATACGTGGAAAACAGATTAGGTCGAAAACAGATTTTATTTTACTCTGGGTAAATATTATTCAGTGAATTAATAAAGCTGGTGCAAGCAAATCGCAAATGGTTCTAAGAGAACCAGGGACACATGTTAGATATTGAGAAAAGTAGGATTAAGAACGGTAGGATACCAAGGAACCAAGAGTCCGGTGGAGTCCTGTAGCTCAGTGGTTAGAGCACTCGCTTTGCAAGTGAGAGACCTGAGCTCATTTCCAGGCAGGGCGAAACCTTGGGCAAGTTTCCTTACTCCACACGCCTAATAATAATAATCCCTCCAAAAACCAAAAACAATAATAAATTGGTCATTTTCAATCTACGACTGTTTGTGGGACATTGTTGTGCGCAATTGGCTGCCGCGTTCGCCCACAAATATACAGTTAATTCACTTTACAGCGTGTTCTGTGAAGCACTTTGGGACGTCCTCCCGACGTGAGAAGCGCTATATCAAATCCAAGGATTATTATTATTATTATTATCTTGTGGAATAAACTACCAAAATAAAACCATCAAAATGTAAATCTGGATCCAGAAAAAGCAATATGGTAAGAAATAGGTGGGTGGAGTTGAAATAAAATGGGTTTGTTTAGGCTTAATATACTTTTCCTGCTTCTAAATTATTTTATCTTTTACATGCTGTTGAAATAAATTACTCATCTTTAGGGAATTGCTGAACTTTCACCACTCCATTTTGTATACTTCAGCTCTGGGACAGTGAACTGACTTGTGATCTTTCTCTTTCAAATGTTTTTGAACAAAGAAGTATGCACTAGGAGAAGCCCCAATATAATGGACAAAAATAAGTTTTGAAAAATAACATCAAGGGAGCTAAATTGGACATGAACAAATTGAATTGTTTTCAATCAGAAGGCTGGGATGGCAAAGATCCTTATTGATTGTTGAAGCCCAAAGGCTTGAGAGTTCCTAAGAAAACACAATACTATTCCTGAAGTTTGCATTAGTTTAAACAGCCAAGTAGGAGACTAAGGTTGTTGAGGTTAAACGTAAGGAGAATTTAATGTGACGTGTTACAGGAAGGAAGAATTGCTGAACTGGGATGTTGGGCACACTGATCTTGGAGTCTGGTTGATTTCACTGAATATAATCAGCAAATTATTGGACCAGAACATAATCTACAGAATATATTCCTGTTGAAATAGGGATATTGTCTATAAAGTAAACTGTTTTGTAATAGAATTTTTAACTGCTTGATTAATACATTTCTTTCAGCTTATCCTTCAAAAAGAGTTTCATGCGATACTTGCATTATCCCAAGTATGTGGCCAGGATCGCACATTACTGGCCAGAATTTTACTGAGAATTTTTCGTCATGAGAATCTTGAGTCACTGTTACTACGAACACTAAATGACAAGGAAATTAACATGGAAGGTGGGTTTGTTGTACCAAACACTCACTCGTTAATAAGATTAGGAACTCATTTGAGCTAATTGGAAACTTGAAAGCTTTTTAAGAGACTTTGAATGCATAGAATGTGGAGTCCTATAGCTCAGTGGTTAGAGCACTCGCCTCTCAAGCAAGAGACCTGGGTTCGATTCCCGGCAGAGCGAAACCTTAGGCAAGTTTCCTTACTCCACACACCTAATAATAATCCCTCAAGAAAAAAAATAATAAATTGGTCACTTCAATCCACGACTGTTTGTGGGACACTGCTGTGCGCAATTGGCTGCTGCATTTTGCCCACAAATATGCAGTCAATTCACTTTACAGTATTCTATGAAACGCTGATATCCAGAAGACGTGGAAAGTGCTATATCAAATGCAAGGATTATTATTATAGGCCACATTTTTTGCAAGCCAAGAAATTGTGTTAAGAAAATAAAATTTTAAAGTATTACATCATTCAAAACATAATTTTATTATTTTTGAGCTCTGTTACATAGTATGTACTGCACAGGGAAGCCTGTGAAAGAGCGTTGTGGCATGCTTTTTCAATAAGTTGCCAAATTTGGGGCTGTAAAAGACAAATAATTAAGTTCCTAAACATGCAAGTATTTTGCATCAAAATATACATCTGTAGGAATATATCCTTTATGGTGCAGTGGTTCCAGTCCTCTAGCTCCTGAGTTAATCAACATTAGTGAACCTGTGTTGCAAGTGAATGCATTATTAGATAATGATAGAATAATTATGGAAAACTTGAGCTTCAAACCCTTCACTGTCTAGCAACTTAAAACGTTTTCCCGACATGAAAGGCACTATATACATGCAATTTATTGTTGTTTTTGCCTACTATTACTGAAGAATATGCAAGGATTATAGAGAGGCTATATATACCTTGTGATTTTTGGTAAACTGAAAGTAAATGCTTCTTTTGCTGCATTCATCTGTTTTAAATAATGGTGGATTTCATGAGGATGGCTTGCTCTATACACTGAATCAGGTGGTGGGTAGCTTACTCCCTCACAATCCCATCCTTTGGAAATGCTCTAAGAAGTTATCTATGTAGCAGTTACTTTATGAGTTACTTTACAGTTACTTTATTGCAAGTTGTTTATGACCTCTTCAGATGAATCCACCACCCTCTTCCGAGCCACAACCTTGACGAGCACACTTATGGAGCAGTACATGAAATCTACTGCAACACCATTTATTCATCATGCTCTGACAGACACCATCTTAAAGATAATGGAGAGCAAGCAGTCGTGTGAGGTAAAGTATAAGCTCCACTATGATAAAGATTTAGAGTTGTCTAGGGTCAAGTGAATTTAAACATTTAGTGAAAATCATTTGGAATTGATTATACAGATTTCTCTCTGCATTTCAGAATGCTTTAGGCTTCTCCCATCATTTAATAAATGATAAATTGAAGAAACATTACAGCTGAATTTATCTTGGATTTAATCTAAATTATTACAGATCCCAAATGAAAGAACTGTCTCCATTTGATTTTGATAATGCATTACACACTGTTTGTGCAAAACCTAATTTTAACTAGTAAAGGTAATGGATTAGAGATGGTGTTCCACCGTGAATGTAACTGAAGGTTGAAGAAAGATGCATGTAAAGGAGGAAGATAAACCGGTGTGAAACATTCGGTATAATGCAAAACATTCCTATCAATTCATAACCATGCATTAATTCCTCTGAACTGTTCCTGAAGTGAGTTTAATCAAATTAAAGCAAACTATATTTTCTGATGGTTAGAATATTTTGGTATGATTTTCTATAATTTCGTACTTTGCATTATGAAAAGGTTGCGTTTGGAGATCCTTTTAATATACATCTAAATGTATGCTAAGCTAAGGGAGATTAGAGGAATGCAATTGAACCTCTGATTGATTTACAGTTAAATCCTTCCAAACTTGAGAAAAATGAAGATGTGAACGCTAATCTGTTACACCTACTGGCTCTCCTGTCAGAATTGGTGGAGAAGATTTTTATGGCTGCAGAAGAACTTCCTCAGTAAGTTATGAAAGTAATATACATCTTGTGTTGAGCATAAATTAACCTTCTAAATGTGCAGGGTAAGAGTGAGGTTGACAGAAGCATTTCAACTCTGTAAAATGTTCCTGTCAACTAAAATACAGTTTAACCCTGTTATAATTCCAAACAATTAGAAACCATGTTCTAAAGGTTCTGCAAAAAGCGTTGACATTCAGTCACATTACCAGGTCATCAGATCACTGTTGACCCATTTCCTGAATATTGCAAACAATGCATTACTGAGGCCATTTCCTGTATGTTATGTGTAAGAAGCGCTGCTTACACCATTTTCTTTCTGAAGTGATGTCGAGGATATTTTCTGCATATGCAGTGTACAGACAGTGACATCAGCAAAGTTTCCTGCCCTTAGCAATGTGTAGGAAGCAAAGGCAATGCAACCTAATGACCCAGAATAGTGGAAAGGTGGCTCGTAATCATCCACAGGAGACTAAATAAATAAAGCATGCTTAACTGGGGAGCATTCTTTTGGTCGTTACCCATATGTGGTTAAAGTGAATAACTTTCTATTAAGTCTTCATCTGTGCTGATTGACACACTTGATATTTATCTTCACTGAAACAACATCCAGTGTAGAAGATCAGCTCTAGCTGATCTACTCAGCAAGGAAAGAAGGAAGTGCATTGCTCCATCGACTGATATCTTTGGCTAATAATCTACAGAGTATATGCATTAGGACATTTTGTATAATTTCAGTGTGAAGTGTGTAATTTCAAGGAGATACACCGTCTCAAACTCTTTTAGATTATTAAGAAGACTTGATACCTTTTTGGACTATTAATGTTCCTGTGAATTATTCTAATGCTAATTGTATTTTTAACAGGGCTTTGCGGTATATTTATGGGTGCTTACAAAAATCTGTTCAGCAGAAGTGGCCGAAAAATCCTACTATGAGGACTAGAGTGGTGAGGTAAAATATTTTGTGAATCCATTTTCATTCTATATAGTAGATCCCCATTATAACCCGTTCAGATCCATAAAATCCCGTGAGGCATGATGGATCTTTTTACTGTGCTTATCTTTTCACTGCACTCAGCTGGCCACCCTAGGCTCAGGGTATTTCACTTGCTAAAAGAAAAATGGTCAACTCCACTGACTGGGGGAAGAGATGATTGAAAACAAGATCAAAAAGATGAGTCTTAAATAGTGACCATTTCCATAACTATTTCATGCATTACAATAAATATAAATATCACTTCAATTAATACATTATGCCTAGGAGCGGCATCCTTTACATATGTGCAGGAAGGGCAGAATTAATTGGAATTCTTCCTGCTTACTATGTTGGAGATGCTCAAGTTTGAAGAAAGAGTGCCTACCTTAAGAGGGTTTTCTTCACTTTTGTCAAAAATTGAGTGTGCAATATTATTATATTATTGAACTTTGGAAAATTACATTTCAGTTAGTGCTACATATATTGAGGGGATTGAGGAATTTTTATGAATAGCGTACATGATAGATGCATGTGTTTTTTTTCCCCCCCCCCTCCTCCAGTGGATTTGTTTTCTTGCGGTTGATCTGTCCAGCCATTCTCAATCCACGGTTGTTCAATATTATTTCAGGTGAGTCATGCTTTGTACAAGCTTGCACATCGTCACACTTCAAAAGGTCAGTAATCTGACTATCTGTGAATTTCTATTCGTTATAAAACCGGTGAATTTTCTTAAAATCAAATTTGTGTATTTGACTGGATGGATGAAGTTGCAGAATGCAGTAAGCTACCCCACGTGAAGGGTGCTGGAGAAGTTGCTAGTGTGACCAAATTCAATGGTAGTGAGCCTTTGTATACTATTGCATAATTAAAGCTAGTGTTCAGAGCTTGACCAAGTTTCTCATCCTGGCAATGATGTATTTAGACCACAGAATTATTACAGTTCATGGAAAAGAAAAAAGGAAAAGTTGCAGATTTTAATCCTAAAATGTGCTAATAATAGTCTAGCTTGCCACAATTATCCAAGAATAAAGGAAGTACTGATGGTTGCTTGACACTTTATGATGTTGCTCTGGGTGTCATTAACCCATTGTACAACAAAAGACTAATGACTAGTATTGATACTCCTAAATAACATTTGAAAAGCAGAAGTAGGTAAGTTGTCTGTATTGTGATGTAGTTCTTCAGGATGGGATAAGTTTGGGGTAGCATTTTAGTTTATAAGTTGATGAATTACTGTGAAAAGCTTTTAGAAAGATATTGTAAATTACAACTTTGCTTTTTTTCTGAACTTAGTTGTACTGCTTTAGAGATGGGGCTAATGATAGGGAGCAACTTAGGGAAATTTACATTAGCAAAGAATTGGTGCTAGGGATATTGTTGGCATTAATCACAATATGATTGAATTCTGGATGACACAAAACTAGGAGGAAGTGTCAACACAGAGGACGACATTAAAAAAATGCAGTGAGACATAGCTAGGTTAGGTGATTGGGCAGGTAAGGTGGCAGATGAAGTATAATGTAGGGAAGTGCGAAGTCATCCACCTAGGTAGCAAAAACAGTAGAACGGGTTATTTTTTAGAAGGGGAGAGATTGGAATGTGTTAGCGTCCAGAGGGACTTGGGTGTCCTTGTACACCAATCACAGAAAGTTAGTCTGCAGGGCAGCAGCAATTAAGAAGGCGAACGGTATGTTAGCATTCATTATGAAAGGATTAGAGTATAAGAGTAGGGAAGTCTTGCTGCAACTGTATAGGGCCCTGGTGAGACCACACCTGGAATACTGTGCAGTTTTGGTCTCCTTATTTAAGGAAGGATGTACTTGCCTTGGAGGGGGTGCAGCATAGATTTACTAGGTTAGTACCAGGGATAAAGGGGATGAGTTATGAGGATAGGCTGACCAATTTGGGCCTATATTCTCTAGAATGTAGAAGAATTAGAGGGGATCTTATAGAAACCTATAAGATCATCAAAGGGTGTGATAGAGTAGATAGTGGGAGATTGTTTCCCCTGGTTGGAGAAACTAAAACCAGGGGTCACAACCTTAAAATCAGAGGCCAGCCCATTCGCACTGAGTTGAGGAAGAATTCTTCACTCAAACCGTGATGAATGTATGGAACTCACTACCCCAAAGGGCTGTTGACGCTCAGTCCTTGAACATATTCAAGACTGAGATAGATAGATTTCTTATTGCAAAAGGGATTAAGGGACATGGGGATAAGGCAGGGTTATTAGCTGGAGTTAGATTAGAAGATCAGCCATGATTGAATGGCGGGGCAGGGTCGAAGGGCCGAATGGCCTACTCCTGTTCCTACATTTATGTTATTAAAAAGTGACAAGTTCCCTGGACCTGATGGTCTGCATCTTAGGGTTTTAAAAGTGGTAGCTCATGCGATAGTGGAAGCCTTGTGTCTGATCTTCCAAAATTCTTTGGATTCTGGTACAGTTCCCATTGATTGGAAGATTGCAAATGTCACAACACTATTTAAGAAAAGTGGGAGAGAAAAGATGGGGAACTATAGACCAGTTAGTCTGACATCGGTGGTAGGGAAAATTCTAGAATCCTTAATTAAGGATGTCGTAGTGGGTTACTTAGAGGATCACAATACGATTAGACAGAGTCAACATGGCTTTACAACAGGGAAGTCATGCTTAACAAATCTTTTAGAGTTTTTTTTTGAGGACATATCAAGTAGATTAGATGGGGAGAATCAGTGGATTTAGCGTAGATTTCCAAAAGGCATTCAATAACGTGCTGCATAAAAGGTTGGTCCACAAGATTAGGGCCCATGGAATTAAGGGGTATATATTAGCAGGGATTGAAGAATGGCTAACGGGAAGAAAACAAAGAGTAGGGATAAACAGGTCCTTCTCAGATTGGCGGGATGTGACAAGAATCAGTACTTGGGCCTAAACTATTTACAATCTACATCAAACGATCTAGATGAGGACATCGAACTTAATATATCCAAATACGCGGATGACACTAAACTAGGAGGGAGAGTAAACACCGAGGATGACATTAAAAAAATTGCAACAAGATATAGATAGTTAAGTGAATGGGCAAATAGGTGGCAGATGAATTATAATGTAGGGAAGTGTGAGGTCATCCACCGAAGTGGCAAAAATAGTAGAGCAGATTATTTTTAGAAGGGGAGAGACTAGATAGTGTTAGCGTTCAAAGGGACTTGGTGTCCATGTACACCAGTCACAAAAAGTTAGTTTACAGGTACAGCAAGTAATTAGGAAGGCTACCGGTATGTTGGCATTTGTTACAAAAGGGTTAGAATATAAAGTAGGGAAGTCTTGCAACTGTATAGGGCCCTGGTGAGACCGCACCTAGAATATTGTGTGCAGTTTTGGTCTCCTTATTTAAGAAAGGATGTATTCGCCTTGGAGGGGGTACAACATAGATTTACTAGTTGGTACCATGGATGAGGGGATGAGTTATGAGGATAGGTTGAGCAATTTGGCCTATATTCTCTAGAATATAGAAGAATGAGAAGTGATCTTACAGAAACCTATACGACAGAATAGATAGTGGAGACTTTTTCCCCTGGTTGGAAAACTATAACCAAGGGTCACAGTCTTAAAATTCAGGTAAGCCCTTTCGCACTGAGTTGAGGAAAAACTTCTTCACTCCGAGGTTAGTGAATTTATAGAATTCTCTACCCCAAAGGGCTGTAGATGTTCAGTCCTTGAACATGTTCAAGACTGAGATTGATAGATCTCTTGTGGATAAATGGATTAAGGGGGATGGTGGGTAGGTGGAGTTAGAATAGATCAGCCATGATCTTATTGAATGGCGGGGCAGGCTGGAGGGCCGAAGGCCTACTCATGCTCCTAATTCTTATGTTCTGGTTTAGGGAACTGCACCTGTTGCAGGCAAGGAATACTGGTGACTGCCCTCTGTTGCATATTATCTGCAGTAGCAATGGTGGTCTGGAAATCATTTACTTGCCTGCATGTACTTAAGTACATGAAGTGTCTCTAGCAAGAAATGAATTGGGGAGGAAAGGAAAGAACTTTTTGTTCAAAGAAACATACACAGAACAAAATGCCGTTAGCAAAATTTTTATTTTGTTTTGTTTTGCCTATAAGAAATTGACAGTAAGGCTGTATTGCATTACTTACCATGCTAAGTTGATTTTCTTTTGAGTATTAAATCCTATTCAGAAGACTACAACAGGGCAGGGAAAGACCATTGGAATACCCTTTTTTAAAGAAAGTAGGTAGCTTTTGTATCAGCGTATTGAAACTGTCAATCTGCCATCGTTACTGTGTTTTAAGTAATGTGCTGTATTCTACTTCCTTGTGGCTTATTGTTTAAATCTGTCCAACATGGAACATAAACAATTCCACGGAATATGGTGGAACCCTGTTATAAACAAACCAGTGTCATAAGAATATGCTTACAAGGAAGGTATGCTGTGGACCTGCATGGTAAACAAATGTCTTGACTTGTGGGTTGCCAAGTTCCTGCTCATTATCTGCCTTCTGACCATATATAGGAATTACGTGCAGGAAGCTTCCTGCACATACAAAGTCTGCAGAAAGTGACGTAGATGGTGACCCGATGGCCCCAAAGTTTTTTTTTCATGCAAGAAGCCAACCACTTTCTGCGTTGCATTGATCAATGCAGCACCCTGTTATAAGGCAGGTTGGAATTTTATGGAACCCAACTGCAGCCTATAACAGGGTTGTACTGTGCCACTCAACAGTATTATATTGAAGTGTGATGATTGACAATTTTTTTTTATTTCCTACCTTACAGATCCCCCCTCTTCCACAGCTGCAAGGACTCTTACACTTGTTGCTAAGTCACTTCAAACTTAGCAAACTTGGGTGAATTGGAGCCAAGGTAACAGCAAATATTTATGCTGTTGTCAATGTACAATTAAGTTTGTCTGAACCTATTTGGTTCAGTTTTATATCTTTGATAGCACCTTGTCAGAATAGACATAGCTGATGAGTAAATAAGATTGTGATGTATACAGTGCAAGATTATTATTGAATGGTTGCTGAAATTAAATGAAATGTTGGATACATTTCAATAAGGTAGGAAAAGAGCTTCCCTTCTTCAAAAAAATGTTTTATGATGCTCTTCCACAGGTCTCTTGCTCCACTCTGGCTCTTGTGAAATTACATTTGAACTCCGTGACATTGAGTTTTGACTTCATGATTAATGCATTCTTGTGTTGATAATTCTGTGGACTGTGTGTTCAAGTTTGTAGTGAATATTTTTTTCTTGACTTGTAGCTCTTTAAATTGTCAGAAGCAGAAGGTTAGCAGGACAGTTAAATATGTGGAGTTTGAATAGAACAATCAATAATTCTGATACAGAAAATACAAATACAGATCATACATTGTAATTTTTCTGTCACAGGAACCCTACATGGAAGGCGTAAATCCATTCATCAAGAACAACAAGCATCGAATGATTATGTTTTTAGATGAATTAGGGGTAAGTTTGTTCAGTATTGAACAGTTTCTCAAGAAATCTCTTTAATATAGTAGGACATTTCTGCACCAAAACAGATGTGTATTGAAGTCTTGTTAGATATTATGCCAATCTCTTCTGATATATTAAATGCAAGGGTCTCGCACTGTTAATGATTGTCTACCTCATATTTAGCATTAGGTATTTGTATTTAATAGCAAGAATGCATAAATATGTAAACACTGAAATAATTTAAAATTATGGCACAATATGTAGTTGAATTACTGTTTTAGAAGTTTATTTGTATATTATTTGCAACTGTGGCAAAATGGAGACAATCATTTCCATTTTCAACAAACTGGCATGGGTAGACATAAAGATTCCAGCAGTCTGTTGCAATATTGCAGCCATATGAACTTGAGTTCATAATGTGCTGAATAAAAGCATTTTTACTTTTTCTGTTCCTCCTCTCCATTTCCCCTTAGGGTGTGTAATGTGCCTTACCCCACTACTTCATCATAACTTCATCTCTTGCTCGATGCTATTCCACAAAGGTGTTTTAAGTTTTTTTTTCATTTTACTGTTTGTTTCACACCTTTCAGTTCACACACAAATTATGTGACTGTGGTGCTGTCTTTAGTAGACGAGCAGTCATTGCATTTTATGTGGTCCTGAAAATGAATTGTGAGTGTCCAAATGCCACTAGTATTAAGACTCTTGGGAATCACTTTTTCAGTTATTTTTGGTTACCTGAGTTATAAGAATGATCTACTTAGTTCCATCTTGGATTCCAGTTCTACTTTCAAATTTCTACTTGCACACAATCAGCTGTTTTTAATATAAGGGTAAAATTTCCTTTTCAGAATATTCCTGACCTCCCTTGCACAACAGAGCACTTTAGGCCTGACTTGTCTCGTGACCTGGCAGCCTTGCATGAAGTATGTTCAGCACATTCTGATGAACTTCGCACCCAAAGCAACGAACGGGGAGTCCAGCAGGTGACTAGAATCCGAGACGCTATCCTGTGTGAAGGATGCTGTATAAATGCAAGTTGTTATTGTAGAATATAAATCTACGGCTTCAGGGCAGTGCTAGTTGGTGCATTCATCAAGTCATTTAAGTACTATTCCAATACTTCTTGTCAGAATGCTGCATTACGACGAAAAATTCTAGACTTCACAGTGAAGCATGTTCCCCATGCCCCCCATCTAAATTAAGCTGGACAAGTTATTGTTAGCAATGGTGACTAGAGAGTGAATGAATTAGATTCTTAGAGCATCCTGGACTAAAGACTGGAATTGCATGTACCCAGTTGCTCTTTTCCACCATCCAACTATTTGAGATTGGAAAAAAGTTTTACTTGAATGTTGATAGTTGATATTTGAACAAATGACAGACTATCTCCAGTAAATGGACTATTGTATAGCATCAGTTAAAACTTTCTTCTGAATGTATTATTTATTGTACCTGAAGCCAGTGTTTTAACTTTTTTTCAGCATGTCCTGAAGAAACTTCTGGCCATTACAGAACTGTTGCAGCAGAAACAGTATTCAATGAAGCAGGTTAAGCAAGCAGCCTAAAGGTTTACAGAATTCTGCACGCACTACCATTGTCTTTGGACAACTCACAGCAATCCCACTTTTCCCTGCTACTCTTGAATTGACACCCATGTACAACATTCCTTCTGCTGTGCGAACTATGCAAAAAATTCTGGTTGATGTTTTCACCAGTAACTTTGTAAGCTATTTGTGCAGGTCACCACTTGCACTTTCTGCTCTGAACCAATCACTCGCCACTGAGCCTTGGTGAACAAGCCACCTTTCACAAATTTAGGTGGATATCCGTGGGCCTTGGAGATGTTTTAATATTTCAAGTTGCCAAAGTTCCCAGGGTGGTTTTCCAAGATGTAGTATGAAATGCCAGTCAACTGATGAAATGAAGAATGCATTGAATTTGTTAAAACTGGACTATGGTCTCGACAGCATTTTATACTATAATTTGTGACTGACTACTCCAATGGTTAAGATTGCTTACATCTTTAATCTCAAGGTTATACAGTTTATTGGACGAATGCTTTAAATGCAGGTTCATCATTAAGTTGAGGAATTCCTAACTAAAAACTGGTTATTTTGTACTCCTAGAAAAATTCTTCTGCAACAGACATTCATTGAGTGACAAAAGAATGGATGAGTAGAAATATCACAGCATTTGTTTTGTTGTGCCACTGATTTTTTTGATTCAGTTTAATTATACTGTATGATTGGCTGGCTGTCTTCCATAAAAGGACAATAGTGTGACAAGTTCTTAGTCACAAAATCAAAAGCTTTGTAAGTAATGTTTACAACTGTAAACACATGGAATAGTTCAATAAATTTATTGATTATTGTATTGGAAATGCATGCACTTATTAAACCATTTTATAAAGTAACCAGTTATTTAAATTTTTTATTTTAAAGTGAAATGTGCATCAGTTATGGATTTCAGATCCAAATATTGTAAAACTTTGCAAAGAAATGGAAACAATCACATTGCCTAAGAAATAGAAAGAACTCTTAAGTGTTACAAGGATATATTTTCTAAAATATTGTGATTTATTCTTGTCTGGGATATGTTGGAGGGAGAAAATCAAATGTTGCTCAATGGTTTCACATTGAATAGTACCCTAGCTTTTTGTTGGGAGCTACTCAAGCTGCAAACAATTAGGTAAAAGCAGATCTGTAAATTGATGTCTCGTTGTATGATTAAAGGCTGCTGCAAGGGTGGATTTTGATGAGGCTCATTGGGAAAAGTAGCTCAGTGTTGCACGTAATGCCCATTTGTAAGGTTCATTGCTTCATGGCGGCACTAGCGCTAGTCATATAATCGCTTTGGATTTAGTAGAGTCTTTAAAGCATAGATTGTCCGCCGGG